>NW_027460280.1:9885192-11238656 GCF_050947875.1 Dermacentor variabilis | reverse complement strand
AATGGGACGCTCACCGCTTCTGTTGTTACAGGTTAGTTACCTGGACAATACCAGCGGCTTTAAGTGCAATAATTGCTGTCTAATAGCGGTGTCGTGCCCAATTGAGCTCTATGACAGTGTCAAACGCGCACTGTGCTGCTTTGTACGACTTCATGCTTCTTTCTGTGTCTCGTTGCGATTGATGCTGTCTGGGGATGTCGAACTTAAAGGGACACTAAAGGCTACTATTAAGTGAACGTGGACTGTTGAAATACCATCCCAGAAACCTCGAAACGCTTGTTTCGTGCCAAGGAGAGACTTATTTTAAGAGAAAATGCGTTCTGAAGCGTCCGCGTACCTCTAGCGCAGTTCAAATCGCCCGCCCTCCGATCGAGGAGTACTGACATCATGGTCTCATAGTGACGTTGCGCCATCGGTGAGTAGAACGGCGTCCGCAGACGGCAATACGGCTTTTCTGCGCAAAACGCAAACGCGCGGCCAGAAACAGAGCCAAGACAGAGCCGACAGCAGAGCGAAAGCGGGAGTATGGTGGCTAGCGGAAGGAGAAATGCGCGACCATAAGCTGGTACTTTACTCTATGACGCAAACTTCGACGCTCGTCACAATGGACCCTGACAACGACAGCCTGTATGTCGCCACTTCAGACCTCGCCTAATTAGCATGCCCTACGCCTACGCCTCTCCTTGACCCAGTCATGCTGTTGCACCCTTCCCATACAAAATTGTCAATAACAGGTGGCTGCTCCAAATCTCGTAGATGCGTTTTGGTCAAGGCGTACACACTAATAGCTTCACGATTCAGCTGCGTTTCAATTTCCAGCCTTTTTCCCTGGTCATGACCACCTTGCACACTTACATAACAAATTTTATCGTCTCTATACCTATGCTTTGTGCGTCTTTTCTTAACTCTTTGTGGTCTAATTCTGCTCCTTGCTGGTGCGTCACTACATTCAATACTTAATCTTCCTTCCCGATTGCCTGGGGCCCGCCTAGGAAAGCCACAGCCGGTGCCGTGCATCGACGTCCAACCAGTGTTGCTACACTATTGCGAAAATGTATCCTGTCACACACAAAAGTGCCTTCGTGGCCTGCTCAGTGCATTCATGGTTGATGTTAATGACTGTAAAATTCATAGCCTTACTTAGCTAGCATCCAAATTTCCCTGTTTACTGCAAGCACTGCCCTTTCATATGCATATCCCTGCCCTATGCACGATTTCCCAGCACCAGTGTTCGCAACTGAGAACAAAAAAAAATTACCCAATAGAGCTATGCTATTTTCTTTACCGGTTCCTACGTTTCCGGAAAACATGATCTTTCGGCACCAGCATTCAGTACATTGCCAAACTGTGATCACATCAAGCGTATTCCAGCCACTATATCCCATGTAAACAAGAAAAATTTGGGAGAATGTTTAAGCTTCGCCTTTAAGAGTAAAACGCGATAGCGTTCAAAGATCCCTGACTGCTTCTCAGGCTTCCCGGCTTCTGCAGCCTATGTAACCACAATGTTTTCTTGTAAATGCTGGCAGCGAACACTGTGCATGAAGGCTAGCTTCCTGGTTCTACTTGTTTTTTTATGGTGTTGCAAGGAACCGAGCGAGTCGCACCACTTCTACTAAGACAGACCTAAAACAGCAGCTGGGAAAGGAATTTGTGTTTGAGTTCCCGCGTAACAGAATTGTGTTTTCTCGTATATTCAAATTACAATCCGACACTATTATGTCTGTAGTTGTGTGTAAGTCGTGCTTTACAAATTTTCTGATGCATTTTACTTTGAGAAATTCGATTAGTTCAGTATTGGCTATGTGCCATGTGAAGGGCCTGCGTGATTTGGGATGATTTTCTCGGCCGCAGACACCGGCGCCAGATTTTCTAGGACACGGAGCTTTAGCTCAGGCCCAACTTTGACGCGGCCTATTCAAATACATGTAAAACGCAAAAACTCTTTTCTGTGATAGCCCCTGGACTGATTTTAATGAAATTGGTTGCATTTGAGAGAGAAAGTTAAATTCTAGTGATTGTTGAAAGCATAATTTCGATTTAGGGCATGAATTTTGTTGAAAAAATTTTGAAATTTCAAAAGTTTGAAAAATATAGAGGCACAAAGTTTACATATTAATAGCCCTCCATCAAGAATAGATATCGCAGTTCTGTAAATGGCATCCATTAGATCATTCAAAGCGGACAAATTCTATACATAAGTTTATATCTTACGTGACTTTGTTATGTTATGTACAAGGGTTCTGCAAAAGCTCTATTTACACATCACTAAATTTTTTAAGATTCATGTGTAACAAATCAATTTTGTCCGCTTTAGATGTACTATGAGATGCAATTCACTAAATTGTGATATAATTTTTCATTGCTGAGTTACGGAGCTATAAACTTGATAGTTTCATTTTCTGAAAATTTGCGGTTTTTGCCAATTTTCATAAAAAATTGACAACCTGAATCGAAAGCTCGAAGGCAACAGTCACTAGATTTTAAGTTTTTCTTTTAAATGCAACAAACCTTGTCAAGTTTGGTGCAGTGGCTGCCGAGAAAAACGAATTCTCCTTTTACATGTATTTAGATAGGAGCACCCGAGCTAAAGCTTCCTCTTAACGCTATCACGTTAAAAGGTGTGAGATGTGCGCGATCGAGAACAGCAGCCGCCCACAGAATCAGCTTGCCCACGACACTCGCCTGGCCGTCTCAAGTGAGAATGCTGGTGCATACTCAGTTTCTTATTCCGGTACGAGCAAATCTCTTCCCAGGTTGTCACATGCTACGTTCACAGCTATCGCCGTCAACCCTATTGCGATAAGCATTCACCTATCTGTTCTACAGCGCATGGGGCATAGTGCCATCGGAAGCGTACTGCACACTTTTAGGCAATAACCCAAACATGCCGCCTTTCCCTGCTGTAGGCGTCGCGATCTGAGCGTGACGTTTTACTCCAGCGGCATCTGGTGTCACCCATAAGTTCGACTTCGTTTCGGTTTTCAGTCGCCATGTAACACTACGCAACAGAAAAACAACAAAAGTGTGTCGTGCTGCAATGATTCGCATTATTTAGGTGTCAACTACAGTCGAGTCATTCAAATTTTTTAGTTACTTTGTATGGTACGTATTTCCAGTTTGTACATTTTTCTCACATATTTTTTTTTTTTTTTTTTTGCAAAACGTACGAATGAGGTTCTACTGTACAACATTCAAAATTAGTGCCAATGCTGGTTAATGGTACTTAACCAAATGAAATGAAAAGCAATACCATTTTTCCCCTGTTGTAACCCCTTGGTTTTTCCGTACAAAATTTCCGATCTGCAAATTGAGACAGTTAATAATTTTACGTACTTTGGTGTTAGCATTTCAAATGATCTCGACAGGTGTGCATGTGACTAATGTGATCTCAACAACTTTTAGTCATTCGGGTTTTTAAGACATCACTTACGAAACGCTCCACAATACATGAAACTAATAGCTTACAAGATGCTAATGTGACCAAAACTAGAGTTTGCATCAGCCATTTGGAACACTTCCCAGATCTACCTCACAAATGCCCTTGAAGGCTTTCAGAATCGTGCCATCTGGTTTATTCACTCTGCTTTTATGCTTTTATATATGCGATCACAGTACCTTCTTTAAAAGCAGATTCCGGTTGCCCACCTTTTTCCGATCACTGCTTTACTGCTAGCTTATCTTTATTCCATAAATTTTATGACAGTGTATTCAGTTATGCACCATACATTATGCCACTGTCAGGCATATCCCATCACACAGGCCACTCTTTAAACGTAGCCTGTCCTCACGTGTGTACTGTCACTTTTGCATCTTCTTTTTCTCCTTGCACAGCCATAGACTGGAATGACCTTGCTCACAATATTCCGGCACTCACCAGCTCATCTACCTTCACGGATGCATTGTAACAAAGTGTACATCAGCTATTCAGTGCTCGTCCTGTGTCCTTCCTTTACGTGTTGTGGTCATTTTCCGCATTAATTCAAAGAATGCATCATTTCATATTTTCATTTTTTGCAAACCCACCCAATATGTAATACCCCCTAACATGGTCTTTGGGGTATTAAAGTGAAAGTTGCACAACATCAATTGCAACATGGGCCCTGAAGTAAAATTCGCTCAACAGATTAATTAAAACCAGTGCAATATACACTCAATGAATGACGCCTCCATAGGACTTCGAAGGCAGCTGTAACAGCTTCAGAAGAACAAAAAGCCATACAACTTTTTCTCAGTACTACCAGTGCACGTGTGTGTGTGCTGCTGAGCTTTAAGTGTCTACTATATGTGAATAAAATATGCTGCACTGTAAAATGGACCGTCCAGCAAAGAGAAATCATTGCACAGAAAGAAAGTAAGGCTCAGGACAGGAAGAGAGCACAGTCATTTGGGCACTTCATATCCCATATCCTGGTGCATTCCAATAATGAATTAGTATATACTGTATTTTTCTGCCTATAACCTGCACCCCCAATTACAACTGCTCGGAAAAAAAAAAAAAATCTGCACGTCTAACTTGCGAGAATAACTGCATAGACCAATGCTGAAATCTTCATAAAAACGACCTCCATTTGTGGATGCACGACTTGTTCACGTTGTATCTTCAGCCAGCAGCTCTGTTCCCCATCTCTTTGGCGACGCTAATAATTTTCAGCTTCTGCTGTGCTTAAAGGACTACCGTCGGGCACAGATCTTTATCAGAGTTCACCGGCACTGCAGGGACTATTCGCTAACTGCTAAACGTAAAATATCAACCCAGAAAGAAGAAGAGAATGGGCGACCATGAATAGGGGTGGAGAGCGGGTGGGTTCCATAGGAGATAACTTTAAAGGGCCCCTGAAACACTTTTTTTGAGTGTAGTAAGAAAACATTGCCGATCTGTCGTAGAGGCTGCTGTGAACATGTAAGCCAAATATTACTGCAGGGAATTTACAATATAGTGTCAAACACAGTGAAAAATCGCTTGCACTTACTTTTACTGTGTCGTCATGCAGCATCACAAAAAGCAGCTGGCTCACCAACACTCTTTGCTGGTTTCATAATCACAACAGAATTATCAGTAATACATAATTGCTAACTCTGAGTTAAACAAATGAAAAATTCATCAATCTCAAAAAGACAGCCATATCATTTTATCTTTGCACCGCACGTAGCTGTGTATGCTGCACGTGGCCTCCAAGATGGCAGCGGCACACTGTGTATCGTACTCGACCGCAGCTGCCATGGGGTGCCACGACAAGCCCTTTTGCCTCCACAACAACCTCTCGGCTTCTCCACTGTGTAGCTTCCAGCATGCTAGCAGATACAAAAGGGGAAAGTGGTATCATTGCGATAACTCCACTTACAGGTGAAGGATTTGAAAAATTTTGCAACATGAGATTCCTGAGATGATGTCGTTTAATAGTGTGGCCATTGTGTGATTAGTTAGAAAAGTGTTTCAGGGCCCCTTTATACAGAGGGGAACTTTACCTTGAAATGTGGCTTCACAGTGTGTGCAGCACTGCTGTAAAGCCACACCATAAGACAAAATTTGCATGTAATCTGCAACCCGAGTTTACTGTCAATTTCTGAAATGTTAGCTGCAGGTTATATGCATTAAAATGCAGTATATACAGATAAGCACTCTGAAAAAAATTATGCAGATCCCACGCACTGTGGGAATCGATGTAAGCGAAGCTTTCCGTGCTAGATGCTATGATTGATGATAATTAGCGATGATGTTGATGGCTAAAACTTAATTTCTTCAACGTTTAGGCTAACACGAGAGTGGTGAGTTGATGTTAAACATTACCTTGTGTGCATCAATGCTGTTTGTCTGCGTAGTACACAGAACACACAGGGAGAGGTGTTTGCTTGAGGCGTTGTTGTGCGCCATATTTTATAACTTCTGAGAAGGTTGAGCGTTGTCATTTCCTCACATAGCACATCGAATTGTGGCAGAAGTATTAAAACTTGAATTGGATTATGGGGCTGTACATTCTAAAACCCCACTCGGATTATGAGGCAAGCCGTAGTGGCGGACTCTCGATTAATTTTGACACCGTGATGTTCTTTAACGTGTCCAAGAAATCTAAGTGCATGCGCGTTTTCCATTTCGCCCCTGTCGAAATACGGCTACCGCGATTGGGATCAAATCCACAACCTCTAGCAATGCCATAGCCACAAAGCTAAGGCGGCAGGCACAGAAGTGTTGATTTGACGGCATTAATTAAAGCGCACCCTGCGGTGCGCTTTAATTAATGCAGCTCTGCTTCTGCACACCCTGCGTAACTTGCCCGCTTGACATATTTGCATGGCGTTTATTTTTTAGAAATTGCAGCAACGTACTGTACCGTATCTTGAACTTAAGCTTATCCTGTTTCCCCGCAACCGCTGTCGTGTAGTAGTGGTGTTTCCTTGCCTTCTCACATCACCTCCCCCCTTTCTTATATTGGAACCGCCTCTTCTCCCTTTCCTTCGTCTCCTCTCTACAGTTCTATCTGCATCTCTCTGGCCTCGCACATTAGCAGGAAGGGAAGCACTGCAGTTTCTGCAATGCTTCTGAGGGGAGTCACGAATAATTACAGCTGTCAAGCGGCCAATGTGGCAACGGCCAGGGAGCTCCAGAGGGCATTGTGCACATTCGACATGGTGGGGTGAAAATGAGTTTCTCCTGTCCACTTTTCTCTCTTACCCGTGCTGTCATCTATATACACGCTCTGAACCACCTCCCGATGCGGTGTGCATGACAACAGCCCACTGCAGCAGCTGCAGCAGCAGTGGGAAAGTCGAAGGAAGAGGCAAAGAAAGCTTCGCTTTAAGAAGCTTGAATAGCACGAGTTCTGAAATAACAGTCTCTGCAAAAAACAAAAAAAGGGCCTCGTGATTTCGACAGTGCCTGCTTGGAAATAATTTATCTATAAACAAAGGTTACATTTCATCCTTCAGAGTCCTTTCTTAATACGCTAAAATATTTTGACATCATACAGGATTGGGTGTGAAATTCAAAAAGTGCCTTTCTTTTTCTTTGCTATAGTTAAAGATTTGGAAAAAATACTAAACTCTTTAAGCCATGAATCTCACCTGAGCAACTGGACTATACCAGCACAGCAAGCAACCAGGGCAAGGCCTGCTGCCAGGCAGCCCATCACAATGGGCACAGTGTCCCGGCTGTCAAACAGGGGTGTCCCAAATGCATTTGGAACTGTGGGAGAGACCACGGCTGTCAAAGTATGATCACAGGGTGAAAATCTCCTCTTCTAACACCTATCACTATTAAAAAGGTGAAAGCAGCAGAAAAATGACAACACAAAAGAAGAAACACACACCAAAGTGCCTGTAGTGTGTGCTCCTTTTGTGCGTCATCATTTGTTTTGCTGTTTTCACCTTTTTAGATCCTGCTTAACCAACTAGCTTAGAGTTCTGCAATTCACTTCCATCACATTTACTTTCATTCTGTGTTTGCATCCAAGTTTCAGAGCCACAGGTCAAGAGACTGCTTACACCCTGGTTCATTCAGTTTTATGGTTTATATGTTTGCAGCAAAGAATAAAGAAGTTCAGATTCTGTTCCCACATTCTTTTTCTGCACATCAAGTTCTACTAGGTGCACCTTACTCCTCAGAAGGTAAGGTGCCGGATTTATGTGTCCCAGCACCTGTTAAAGGGACCCTGAAACAATTTTGATGATTTTGTACAAATGTACGGATTTGTTAGGGTAGGTCTTTCCGATTATGAAGCGATACATTTAAGCATGCTCCGTAAAGCATGTAACTTATAAGGTTTTAGAAATGTGCATCGCTACCGATTGCAGTGGTGATGCTCCCCTGAGTTTTCAGCCACCCCATACCTATTGACATGTTTGGCCCAACTGACATCAATAGGGCGAGCTATCCGACTGGCTACCCAGGTCACATCATCGATAATTTTTCCAACTTTATGGTTAAGAAATATTGTTCATAATAGTTGGAATGTTAGTTAATTTGCTTCTATAAAAAGAAAAGTAACAAAAAGAGAATATAAAACAACAATTTATCACTACACTCAAGCATGTCCAACACCCAGCAAGTGTCGTCTGCTTGTGCTACAAGGTGCTCCATGTTGACATGAGCTGCGCGGTCAGTGTTGGTCCCGAGCTTTCTTTTTCTGAGCACTATGGTTCGCCCTTGTTACATTGTGGGCTGCAAATGTAGCGATCGGCGATATGTCAAGCTGCGATACTGTGTCTCTCTGCAAGGCAGCAGACGAACAGAGTGGCTGCAGCACATTGGGCTGTTGGTATCTGATCAGCATCAGGATCTATGTGTTTGCGGCCATCAGTTCACGGCGAAGGATTACTACCAGAATAGACGGATTTACCATGTTTCCATTATAAGCCTGGATTTCAAAACCCAAATAGGCCATAAAGTGATGTTTCACTGTGATAACGCTGATGCATTTCATTCTGTGAGTGGAGAGCTGCTATGACCTACCGGTATGTGCAATGTGAACGTTATTTTGCCGATGACATGTATTTTGCAGTGCTTGTCAAATCCACTCACCACAAAATTCTTCTATTTCCTAGAACAGCACGGTGCCACTGTTGACTGCAGTACCAGTGAGTTTTTCCTATTTCCTCTTGCCAACCAACCTGCTAACTGTTCACGCACTCTTGCCATCACTGAAGATGCCATCTTACCGGCACGTTCCTTATCCAGAGTTCGAGTTACTGCTTGCGGTGTCGGCGCCTCGATGCTTCCTCTCCATTGCCTGTAGAACAACTACACAGTGGGCGTCAAATTTATCCTGTCAGTCTGTTGTGCTACACAGCAGTATGGGACTTGCCTCTTCTGAAGCTGATAAACACTCAACACAGATGCTTTAAATGATGACAAATCACACGAAGCCTGAGTGCACGGGGCTCGCCCTGGTGTCCCTGAAGACTCATTGCTGTTTCTAAGAGTGATCAACAAGTCACTGTCTTCAGAGCAGCTTCAAGTCATGGTCAGCGTCCTTAGCAAGCATGCTACAGGGTTTGATTTCACACAGTAGGCTAACAAAGTCCACGTTCCAACTACATGGGCTCGCCACAGGATCGACACGGGGTTCGCGCATCCCATAAGGCCTTACCACGTGTCTGCTTCAGAGCGCAAGATCATCACTCAACAGGTCGACGACATGCTAGCCAAGGGCGTCATCCAAGATTCCTCTAGCCATAGGCTGTGCCGGTCATGCTCATGAAAAAGACTCATCCTGGAGGTTTTGTGTCGACTACCAGTGTCTCAATTCTGTGACAAAAAAGGATGGGTAGCCACTTCCCCGTATTGATGGTGTTATCGACTTGTCTTCATTCCGGATCCTACTTTTCATCAGTGGACCTCCAATCGGGCTACTGGCAGACACCCATGCATTCAACCGACCAAAAGAAAACCACTTCTGTGGCACAAGACAGCTTGTTTGAATTCAACGTCATGTCGTCCGGTTTGTGCAATGCACCTGCAACACTTGAAAGATTTATGGACATGGTACTGCACAGCCTGAAGTGAGAGATTTATGCTATCTTGACCATGTCATCATTTTTGGCTGCACTTTCGCAGAGCACAATCATCAACTTGCTGTAGTTTGGATGTGCCTTTTGATGTACCCTTTGATGTGCACTTGACATGGCCCCAACCTCCCCTTACCCTCAACTAAAAAGAAATGTCACTTTGGCCAATGAGAAGCGCTAGTACTTGGACATCTAGTGGACAAGAACTATGTGCGACCAGACCCACAAAAGGTCGCTGCAGTTAGCGACTTTAAACAACCACGCTTACAATGCGAGCCAACGAATTTCTTGGGTCTTTGCTCGTACTTCCGACATTCGTGCCCAACTTTGCTGATACTGCCTACCCTGTGACTTCATTACTGCGCAAGGATAAACCTTTCACCTGGATAGCAGATTGCAATTGCTCGTTTCGTCAGCTGAAGCTCCTGCTCCCTTTCGGACCCACGCTTCATCATTTTGACCCCTCTGCCACAACAGAATTGCACACCGACGCAACTGGAATCAGCCTTGGCACCGTCCTCATCTACCATTTTGGTAACGCCGAGTATGCCATTGCCTATGCCAGCCGTTCATTGCGCAAGGCCAAATGGAGTTACACCTTCACTGAGCAGGAGTGCCTCACTATAATTTTCGCTGTCCATAAGTTCTGCTCATATCTCTACGGGCGCCACTTTATGATTGTTACTGATCGTTGGTCTCCGCGACCCGTCTGGCCATCTTGCTCAATGACATGGCACTATGTTTGCAGGAATTTGACCTTGCAGTCCACTACAAGAGTGGCCGCCATCATGCGGACGCCGACTGTCTTTCGAGGCTCCTTCTACCAACAACTGCATGGGCACTGACAATTTCGATGAGTTTCTGGCTGCCATCAACGGCATTCTTTTACGCGACCTGGCCACCTTCTGGAAAGAGCAGTGCAACGACCGCAGCTTGGATGCCCTCTTCGCTTCAGCTCCTCAGCCGACAGGTAACAATGGCTTTGTTATCCAAGATGGCCTGCTCTACAAAAAGAATTGCGCCACTCATGGTGCCTGCCTTCTCTTAGTGGTCCCTAAGAATTTGAGAACACACATGCTCCATGCTATTGCTATGCACAATGACGCGACTGCCGGATACATGGATTTCACCAGAACATACCACTGACTACAGGGCTGATTCTACTGGCCTAGTATGTGACAGAGTATAGAAAGGTATGTGGCCAGTTGTGACAAGTGCCAGCAATGCAAGCACCCTAATAGTGCTCCGGTCAGACTCTTTCACTCTGTGACACCACCATCATCTCCTTTCGAAATAGTTGGAGTGGATCTTCTCAGCCTGTTCCCGCACTCAACAAATGACAACCGTTGGGTTATAGTTTGCGGCGACCATCTGACACGTTGTGCTGAAACAGCAGTGATGGCAACAGCCACGGCTGTCGACTTTTCGAGTTTCCTCCTGTCCTTCATTATACTGCGCCATGTATCCCCTCATATTATTGTGAGCAATCGTGGTCGCCAGTTCATGGCCGACATAGTCGAAGAGCTGTTGCGTCTCTGCGCTTGCCAGTTTCGTCCCGCGACCCCGTATCATTCGCAGACAAATGGTCTTGTCAAGCTCACCAACAGAACTTTGACCAACATGCTTTCAATGTATGTCAATGCCAGGCACAAAAACTGGGATGACATCTTGCCTTTTATCACATACGCCTACAATAGTGCAAGGCATGAAACCACTGGCTAAAGCCCCTTCTGTCTTCTTTATGTTAGACCACTCCGCAGCTTCCTTGACACCATTCTTCCTTTTACTCCTCATGCGGACTATTCTATCGACCAAACTCTCTGCCATGCTGAGGAAGCATGTCACATAGCTCAGCTCCATAGGCTGGCATCCCAAGACTGCTACAAAATCATAGTATATGGCTTTGAACACCACCTCGCAAGCCTGGCCTATGCCAGAAGTTTCTGGCTCATTGCACTGGGCCTTTCGTCATCACCGATTGTCTAAGTGTTGTGACCTATTCCGTTGCTCGTCTCATGTCTCATGCCTACCATTCCAAGAAGATGCAGCTTGTTCATGTCGCCCGCCTGAAGCGTTGTCATCCCCGTGACTCTGAGTGCACATAACAGTTACTCACCCAGTGGGCTTTGTCTGTGAAGGGAGGAGTGTTACGCTAAAGCGACAGCAAGGACGGAAGAGGAGGAGGTCGAAGTGCGCTTGTCTTTGGGAGCAGCTCGATGTTAGTGCGGCAACCCTTCTCCCCTTTCATCATTTCATCTTGAATAAACGCACCCCATGGTAACAATATTGTAGCAGTGCCTCATCTTGGTTATTCCTCACGCTTTCGATATAATAATTCTTAGTGGCTCTTCTTTCCGCTGTCCAGTTCAAGTCGGTGAATCACCATCAAGTGTATATTATCCTGTTCTTTTTAAAACTAATGCTACTACACTGGCATCAAACATAAATATTTTACTACTTGTAACACAGACTAACTATGCACGACATACCACATATTGTTGTGCTTTGCCTGTTTGGAGCATCCTACCATTTTATAATAAACACTGTTGATTGATGATTGGGTTTTATGGCGCAAGGGCCAGTTCTGGCCAAAGAGCGCCAGAAATAAACACTGTTCATCATTTGGTACATAAAAAAAACGCTTATATATTTACAGAATTATTAAGTGCCACATTTGCCTTTTTTAGAATTGTTCGTTGTTTATAGTTCTCATAGTCTTGTCAATTCTAATTTATTTTCATGTTATAACTAAGTTTACCACCGTTCTAATGCTGTTTTAGCAGGATGTCCCCCTATATACTTCTGTATACTTATTTACATGTCGCTTGATACTGTAAACCTAATATAAACTCAGATTCTCAAATTATCAAGCATGCATAGTGGTTAAGGCAACCAAAAGTGAAGATGGACAAAGTTGGCACATTTAAGAAAAATCTGGCATTTCACGTGCCCATTATGAGGCATGCATAGTTAAATTAATTCTGACCAACTGGGGTTATGTAATGTGTGCCCATATCAAAGCACATGAGCATCTTTGCATCTTGCCCACATCAAAATGTGGCAGCGCCATGCCACTGGACAAATAAGCTTGTCACACAAAAGGATGGTTGAGGCCAGACAGCCGATGGATACACGAAAAGCTAGCTCTGCTCTCTCAATAACCAACAACAAAACTAGCTCGTTATGCCCAATGAAACAGACTGTTTATTCCCCTTTGGATAGCAGTTCGCAGCTTAAAGGGACACTAAAGTTAAAAATTATTTCTTCTGCATCAGTAAATTACCGTTCTACAACACCAAAAATACCACTCTTACAACGATAAGACGTTTGGTAAGCCAGAAAAAGCGCAAGAACGAAATACGGGTGGCAACGCCTATGTAAGTTCCCGCACCTGGGGGCTGTGACGCCTTGGATTTTGATGGCATCTTCTAGGGCCTACTAATTATATATAGCGGTACAGATTCACTACATTGTATTCTAAAGGAACCAAATATTAAACATGGCAAGTTTCAGGTACCTGTATTCAGCCAACGCGGCCAAATGTGAAAACATATTTTGGAATCCCTGACGTCACGCTGACGTACTGGCGCTGGGGTTACAGGGCGAAATTCAAATACTGATACTTGGACCTTCATTTTCTCATCTAATAATCAAACTATTTTTTTGAAATGACTGCCTGCAGGGTTCTCAAACAATGCTTCATTAGTCTAAACAGATTTATTGTTTCGCTTTAGTGTCCCTTTAAGTATTGCACCATGTTGTTGTGCTTCTAAATTTTTTCTCATCTGGAGTGTCATGTCCCAACTCGGAAAGCATGCTTTGTCTGTCTTCTGCTTTTGGGTACTGTTGTTTTGGCATATCACTTTCTTGGCTGCAGAGTGACTGCCAGACAAGCAGTGCTTCTGAGTGGGACTTCCTGTTATCTACAAGTGGTCCCACTGAACAGCCTCAATACCTGTTTAGCATCTTGCAGACTAATACAAAAGCCTGCCGCTGCATAGCTAATAAAATTCCTCCGCTGTTAATTTTTGCATTGCCTTCATTTCACAAAACCCTCAAATGACAAAAAATAAGGGGTTGCAAGAGAAATAGTTTAAAGCATTTTCGTAAATATTTGCAGAATTCTGATGGCTTGACACAGGACATAACTAATTGTACCAAAGGTAGTTTAAATAAATTTTACTGTACATTCAATTTATGCCACTTCTTAAAGCGGCCATGACACCAAATTTTCGAGCTTGAGCTATGCATTGCATGTTACACTGTACGTGCTCCACTGCAAGCTGGCAAAATTTGAGCATGTTCATTACAGTAGAAAATTTGTATTTGAATTTTTTCATGTTGCAGTTGAACTGTAAAGCAATCTAGTAACACTGCCTGGCTCCCTCATGTAACAAAAGCCAATCTAGAAGGCCATGCTTTTGTGTACTGCAAACACTGGATGTGATTGCAGAAGCTGGAAATATGCCGCTAAACGTTTTGTTTGTGCATGTGCATCTCAGCGGTTTGCTGCTGCTTTGTGTCCCACGAGTCAAAAGCAACCGGCGATGCCCTTACAGCACGGTTTGGTGCAACAGCACGCATATCGAAGTGTGCAATCTGGTCTCTAGCTATTTCAACGCAGATGATACAGCGGTACCCCTTCACATCTTGACGTCACGCGGTCCATGCTAAAATGGTGGTCACTCTCGGTGGGAGGAGTTAATAGGAAGCAATTCGAAATTTAAATTTCAGATAAAATTTTGTTTTCTTGTGTTTATAACGATATTGGGTCCTCTAGTTTCAGTTAGAGTGATACACTAAGAAGTTGGACGACCGTGTCATGACCCCTAGAAAGGGGAACGAGCAAAACATTTCTTTAAAGCAGTAAAAACACATCGCGTTTTTTTGAGGTCCCTGCTTTTCTTTTTCCACACTATGACATTACAGCAGGTGCAGCAGCATTTCTGCACTATTTTTGGAGCTAACTCCAAAGCCTAGCTGTGCTAACTATGAAAGCTAAGATAACCGTTAAGGCTTTGTGGTTGTGTTGCCTCTTGCCTTGCCAACTAGCTCAACTTCCTATGCTACCACAACTCAGCTTTGGAATTGAAGATAGTGAAAAATTTGTTTCTGAGGAAGGCCACCATTCCATGAGGTTTTGGTAAGAGAAAAATGAAACAGGTTGAGAATTATAGAGCGGAATTTTGTAATCATACAGTACTATGGGAGCATGGATTTGACAAATATACTAGTGCTCATAAATATGAGTATAAAAAGTACACCATCTGCTTATTACAAGTCATTTGTGATCAATATATGTGAAACTAGTGGTTTTTTACCAGTCTTTCTATGTTTGAAGTGTGAGTAGTCAGCTGAACCGCTTATTGTATTTAGTAACCACTGAAGTAAAAGTCATGCAGGCACCGCAAAGTCGATGGTGTTATTACTTAGCAATGCTTGTCACCATAATTTAAAAATGTTAGCTGAGTTTCTGGTCCCTATGATGGTTGACCTCATGATGACACCACCTGAACACTATTTTTGCATTGTTTACCATTACAGCAATTAAACAAACATAGGACCACAGCAATAACTTGAAAAACTTCAGATCCAAACAAAAAAAGTGCAGTGTAAATAATCACTCAACTAAGTGTACCCTTGAAGAGAAAAAGAAAGGAAAGCTAAGCTTTTTTTTCCCCCTATATATTTGCAAGTGCATGCTTGCCAACCTATGAATGATAGAATTAGTAAAAATCCTACGAACATAACATAAAGGGGAGCAGGGCTTTTTGCAAGCACTATTTTATTTTCTTAAGCTTGCCCTGAGCGCACACCTTTTGTTGGGCACATATGCACTTTATTAGCAATGATTTACCTTGAGGCACAGCACAAAGCAGAAGCAATCTTGGAACAGCACTAAAAGACAGGCAACATGCTGTTTTTAGATCATGCTGACCTTATCAGCAACATATTCATTTCCAATTTTTCCTGCTTTTGGAACTGGTAAGAATAAACTTGCTTGAAGCAAGCACACTCTCGCCTTCTTTCATCTTCAGAAGACTTTCAATGGAAGGTTTCAAGACTAATGAGTGAAACATTCTCGCAACTAGTATTTTTCATAACGGTTCATGAAAAATTTTTAAAATTATAAAGCAAGCACAAATTTGTAAGTTTTCTGGACAATTTGGGAGAGTTGGTCGATGTGGAAGTGAAAAAAAAAAGTATCTCTGCTTAAAGGGCCCCTCACCAGGTCTGGCCATGTTGAGCTGACAAGCGCAGAGTATACATTGCACAACAAAGATCGCGTCTGCAAAGTATTACATCACTAAGTGCTGCGGAAAGGTCTGAAATTTCAAACCGAACACCGTTTTCCCTTCTCCTCGCAGCCACTGCACTCCAAGCCGGAGGATGACGTACTCATGTACCTGCACCTACGTACTGGTGTCCACAGTGCGACGTCGCTCGTGGTGACATGCGACTTCCGAGAATTATTCAAGACATCATCTGTTATCTGCGTGATCTGTTGCTTGAATTGATGAATTGAAGTTTAGGGAAATAAAACATACAAATGGAAAGCCTGCCTGTTTTTTGTTTTACTTCGCGCTGAAACAAGAGAGATGTACTTCTGCTTCGTCTGCTCGTTCCCACGGTTGTGCGGTCACATGCGCAGTTACCAAAACTATTCCATTTTCTACTGTGTTCCAGCATGTGATCATGCTCTGCAATCCGCTTGTACTGCCTCAGTATTCGTGTAGCACTGAATTATACCGCTAGTCATGTGTCCTTGCACACAGCGCGAAATCGTGCGCTGCGTGAATGAGACAACAGCTCGCACACGACACCATTAGCTGAAGTGCGTAGTGCGGGAAAAAAAAAGCAAGGAGAAAAAAAAAAGAAGGCGGGGCCTCCGACATCTATCTCGGCTATTAATGAGCCACTTTGAAAAATTTTTCTGGCAGAAAGCTCCCTAGAGGGCATGTAACAACTTCCAGCGTATAACCAAAATTTGCTATGGAGCCTGGTGAGGGGCCCTTCAAGAGAACTATTGAAGTGTGAAAGTTTTTGAAGAATGAAAAGCAAGGACACTGGACCATAGATACAGCTAATAAAAGAAGAATTAAACTGTATTACAAATACTGCGATCTTCTAAATGATGAAATCAGTGCTGTCATTACATAGCATAGGAGTTTAGAAAATGCTACACGACATTGTTTACTTACTGGAAGCAAAATTATTAAAACAAAATAAGCAATATTCTCCAATATCGACATCTTCTTCAGCATCGAACAAATTATGGCCCATTTTAATTTTCTTACAAAACTGCTAAGCCGTGTGACGTACTTCCTGATCGGATAACTTGAGCAACGTCGCTCTGCATTTTCAAACAGTAGCTTTGTGCGTGCATATCACTTGCATTAAATAAACATTCCCCGATAACATGTACAGTCCTACTTACAGATGTACTCCTAATCCTAAAAGATTTGCTTGAGACATATGAAACAATAAAATTTTTTATTCTCTTAATTTTCCTACCTTGTAACTGATTATTACCCTTAACCCAAGGACACAACTCATACTTGAGTTCTGGGTTCCGAACTGCATATATTCATGCATATATATTTCATGCAAGAATCAATGAACTCTCTACTGATGTATCCTGTAGTAAAAGTGCCGATTGCTCTGTGTATGACTGTCGTGAAGTTCATAAGTTCTGTCACACTTTTTTGCACTGACTCTATACCTATCTTATCGCCCCCCACTCATGAATCCTGGCAACAATGCAAGTGGAGTGCTGCTCAGACAAGGCACGAAAATAATTGGAATACAATCATTTGATTATCCTGGTCCAACTCACTTAATCATGTGCTACTGCTAAACGTCAGTTTTTATGATGGCACGTCTAGACCCAGAGAACCAAGGAGAAGCATAAAAGCTCACACTGCATTCTGAAATGTGCATTATTATTGCAAAAGCCGCATCCCTAAAGAAATGGTCAATGAAATGCGAAAATACCTGTGTACTTAGATTTAGGTGCACGTTAAAGAACCCCAGGTGGTCCAAGTTCCCGGAGTCCCTCACTACGGCATGCCTCACAATCAGATTGTGGTTTTGGCACGTAAAACTGCATAATCTAATTTTTAATCTGATACCTTGCTCACAACAGCTGTAAGCTTCCCCAAATGATTCCAGCACAAGGGAACACAATATGCACACAAAAAAAAAAAAGACAGGACACAGTGCCTTGTTCTATCCTTTCTTTCCCCCATGTAGTGTTCCCTTGCACTGTGTAGTCATCATAAATTCATACCGACTCACTCAAATTTTATTGATATATTTTATTTGGCAGCACCTGTGATGAACAAGAGAATTGCCAACGCGATCCACTGCCACAAAAGCCCCTACGTGGTCAGCTCTAGAAGGTGAATCTTTTTGTGCACTTCTCTTCTGAAACTACATGAGTTCGAAGGTGGCTGGCTTAAGGTAAGTCACAAAGTCAACATGAACTTAGGAACAGAGAAAACATCCCATGTGGACAACACAAATGTAAGAATACAGATTACAAGCTTCTAGCAAGAGAAGAAATAGCAATGTGATAACCAAAATGTACACACTTAGCTGCAGTTTTTGTACGACAAAATATTCACTCACATACAAAATGTAGGCTGCATTTTACAACACCTTCAAACGAAAAATCTTTAAAAAGGCAAAGAGGGGACACTGCTCTTTGGTGCCCCTATGATCATGCAATGATGTGCTCTTACTTTCAATGCACCGGGCCTGGTTGTTTAGGTTCTTCATGTTGAAGCCAAACTGGCACTGACATATCTTGGGTGGCAGCTGGGAACGACCAAATTCACCACAGTAGCTATGTAGATCATAGGCTATGCACTGCTCAGATGCTTCACATTCTTCTCTCAGAGCCACTGCTGTATAAAAGAGATCATTGCAAGGTTGATATGCACATACTGCAGTGAGCATGCAGCAAGTTCGGACAACAGCAAAGCTAGAGCTCTCTAGTAGTTAGTAGGAGACAAATGACTGTTATTTCACCAAGAACTATTCATGCCCCTTATGTAGCATTTGGCACATATGCTTGGAGGGTTTGTGATAAACTGCACGAAATAATGTGGATTCATATTGTGCAGCGTGAACTACAAGGCTTTGCTTAACATAAAACAATAACCTTGTATGGGTAACTCACTGAGTGGACGACAGTAAAAGAAAAAGAAACTTTTCTGGAAAATGTTTTTTTTTTCCTTCTTTTTAGCAAACAAGTAGAGTTACAAGAAAAATACTCGTCGCGACGCGAGAAACTATGTAACAGCCGAGAAACAACCTTCAGTGCATCGATGCAGGCTGACGAACCAAAGCAAAGCTCCTTTGCAGGTGCAGTTGCGGTGTTCAGGGTGGCACCAAAACTCGGGTACAAGTGAGCTGCAGTGTTCGGATTTGTTACAGGGTTTGCCGTAATCTGAAAAACAGCACCGTCAATGCAATTATCCGCGAAAGTTCCCATCGCGCTGCCGAAAAAGTAATTTCACTAAACGTGGGGAACTGCGGCTGGTATCAGACAGTTATAAAGCGTAGAATTACCTGCCGGGTCCGTACGGTTTTGCACGTTAGAAATAACGGGTGACCAAAACACCAACACGCTAGCCAAAAGGTGGTTTGTTACGCTTATCGCCATTCGTTATAAGCTAGACGGCGTTTATCACGGAACACTTTGTTCAGACGCGCTAGAAAGTATCCAGGACGAATACATAACAAAGTCTCGCTCATGAATTAGTTACGTTAGTTCCGCTGCATCACAAGAGGTCAAGACGCATGCTGATTCGACCTGAACGAGCACTTTCATCCACCGCTTCGTATTCCGCCCTGTCGAGCCCTTTGCGCTGCTTTCCCTACATTTGTCCCTAATAGGGAAGGTACAAAGAAAGAAAGAACACTCAACTCCAGCTGACATCAAAGGAAAGCGAAGCATTCTTGGTGTGATTAGCTCGTGTACTATGCGTGTGCGTGTATATGAGGTGTGGTTTTCTATGTATATTAGGCTGGTGACTGCTGCGAGCAGGTCATAGCAGACAAAAAAAAAAAAAGGGGGGGGGGCAGAACGTCTACGTTCACTTATGACGTCATGTCCGCTATAACCCATGATGTCACATCCGACAATTTACATGGCGTCTGTCTTGCGGGACCGGTCGCATTGCGAAGTGATCCTTATTCCGCGCCCACTTACAGCGTGAGTAATACATATATCCACTATATATGCGTGTAATAAAAGGTTAGGGCTGTCAGCTGTTTGATGCGTTACCGTTAGGTACTTTGCGTGCATATGTTGCCTCGTTGCCGCGTCAAATTGCAGCCAGCCTGTGCAATGGACCGTGGCATCCCATAATAGAGTTGCTCATGTGAGTGTCAAGGGGCAGGATCGTCAGTGCGTGTCCAGAATCATTCAGTAGTCTAGTTCAGGGAAATATGCGCGAAAGAACGAGGACGGAAGAAAACACTGGCATGTCAACTGTTCCGTCATATCGTGTTATATCGGGCTTTTTTTCTAAGGACCATGACTAAGAACAGCTGTGCTACTGCTTTTTTACAGCCTTGCTGCACATGAATTAATCATCACCTGCATTCTTTCTAATAAGACAAATTGCATCACTGCACAGAAGAGCGTATCTTGAGAATTTTCCCAACAACAGCCAGTGCCGCCGTGCCTGCTGCTACACGCTTACCTGCACGCTTTCCTGACGCAGTTAAACGATTAAGACGCAGCATCGGCCTGAAAGCTGTTTCACATGCTGCGACTGGAACGACGAAAATCGGTGCATAAATGGCGGCTACACCCTTTGTAACGGGCGGCGGCTGGCGCCACCTAGCCTTTTACTCCCCCTCCTATTTTTTTTCTTTATAACCCCTTCTCCTTAAACTAGTTTTCACTCTCCTCCTCCTCCCAGAATAAATATTGAAGATAGTATAGAAAACATACAAATAGAAAACAAGCTCCCCGATTTATGGTATTAACTCTCTCTTGACTTCCTCCACCAATCCTCTAGCCTCCCCCTTGTTACTGCCACTCTTTTCTCGTCTATTTGCCCTCGTTCCCCGGGAAAATTTAATGCCCCCTCCATATCTATCACTGTTCCCCCAGCCAGAGTCGGGCGAAGTTCTGCGCATCTCAGCACTATATGCTCTGTGGTCTCAATTTCGGCTCCGCAAGCTGTGCATAAAAGGTCCACATTTTCAAATTTAGCCCTGTATGTTTTCGTTTTGAAAACCCCCGTCCTAGCTTCGAATAATAGTGAGCTGCCCCGCGAGTTATCAAATAAGAGCTCTCTCTTTAGCTCCTGTTTTTGTGTCCTATACATAGTTAGCACTGGCTTTCCGAGCATTCTTTCTTCCCACCTTTTTCTTTCTGTGTCCTTCACCTCCTTTCCCACTCAGAACCATGTTGGACCACCTCCGTCGGCTGTAGGTATCTAATCCTTAGCTTCCTAGTTCTGAGTGTCCACTTCGTGTTCAAACTTTTCATGTATAGATATTTGTACACTTTTCCCGCCCACCTTTTTTCCCCCAGGGATGCGAGTCTCTGTTCATATTTTAGCTTACTTATTGCCTCTCTACCTTCGAATGACGTCCATCCCACGTCCCCCTGCACTCCCTCATTTGGGGTGTTCCCGTGCGCTCCTAAGGCCAACCTGCCTACACTTTTCTCTGTCTTGTTTCCATGCATGCCTGAACTTCTGATTTCATGCACAGTACTGAATTTCCGAATGTTAGGCCAGGTACCATAACCCCTTTCCATAGCCCTCTAACCACCTTGTACCTATTATAGTTCCATAGTGCCTTGTGTTTCATTACAGCTGAGTTTCTTTTCACTTTTTCAATCATAATTTTTTCATGTTCTTCCAAGTACTTTTTGCCCTCGTTTAGCCATATGCCCAAATACTTGTATTTTTCAGCATGATCAATCTTAGTGCCTTGTATTTCCAATGGTTCCCCCCTTCATTGTATACTATTATCCCAGACTTCTCTCTACTGAATTGCAGTCCCAATTTTTCTCGATCCTCTCCACATATGCTCATTAGTTCCTGTAGCCCTACTCGGGTGTCAGCAAGCAGTACAATATCATCTGCATACATCAGTCCGGCTAGTACTTGAGCTACCTGCTGCCCTTACACCATATAGCCTATGTCGGTTCCTATTGTGCTCTGTTCTAGCCTCTTTTCCACTTGGCCCATGTAAATCATAAAAAGCAGGGGCGACAATGGACAGCCCTGCCTGAGACCACTTCTTATTTTAGCTGGCTTTGTAGTTTCCCCCTCCCGTGTTATCTCTACCTCATTATCTATATAAACTTGTAGGAATCCAACCAACTTGCTATCTAGACCATATTCCTTCAAGTGGCTCCATAACTTTTCTCGGTTTACATTATCATAGGCTCCTCTAATGTTTAAAAAAGCTATCCATAGCGACTGCTGGGATGCCCAGGTTTGCTTACTGCCAGGTTTTGTGGCACACGCTGCATAATTATTTTATTGTAATGAATAAAATGTTTACATTATAATATTATTGACTTGATTAGGAGCAAATAATATGCACATTTAGTAATTTATAAACGTGTTAAGATTTGTTCTGGAGTGCGCACAATGAAACGTGCAAAGCAGTTCTGAATTGCTTCAAGTAAGTATGTTAGCTGTGCTGTAGATGGATCCCAAATTGATGAAGCATACTCTAGTTTAGACCTCACTAATGTTTCATATAATGTAAGTTTTAGGGAAGAGGGCACGCAAGAAAAATTGCAACATAAAAGACCTAGTGTTCAATTGACAGAGTTTGTCACATATTCAGTGTGAGTTTGCCATGACACAATGTTAGCAATGTGAACACCTAAATATTTATAGGAAGTGACAGAGGACAGAGTAGAGTTGTTAATTTTGTATGAGGATGTAGAAACAGCACTACTGTGAGAAAATTTGATCATTTTACATTTGTTAACATTTAATTTCATTAACCGTTGGTTACACCACAAAGAAATGGTGTTAAGATCAGATTGAAGCAAAAAGGAATCATCTGGGTTAGTTACTTCACGATAAATAACACAGTCATCAGCATAAAGGCAGATGTTAGATGTCAATTTCTCCAGCTGATTGTTAATGTAAATAAGAAATAAGAGAGGCCCAAGGACTGAGCCTTGTGGCACACCGGAAGTTATGAAACAGGTTGGTGAAATGGAATGGTTAGCGGATATGAACTGAGTTTGTTTGTCGAGAAAGCATTCAATCCACTTAAGTAAATGAGGGTCAAGGTTAAGTGTGCCTAATTTCAGAAGAAGGAGATGATGGCATACTCGGTGAAAAGCTTTTTCAAAGTCTAAAAAGAGACAATCAATGGAAGAACCTTTGTCTAGAGATGAGAACAGGTCATGAGTTAACATGAATAGTTGTGTCTTACATGAAAAATCTTTTCGGAAACCATGCTTATATTTGCTAAAAAAGTTCTTAGATTCAAGGAAAAGCACGAGATTAGAGAAAATGATGTGTTCCAGAAGTTTCCTGGAAATGCTGGTTAGCGAGATGGGTCTGTAGTTGGTAGCGCATGAAGGGTTACCTTGTTTTGGAATAGGCACCACCTTCCCCGCCTTCCAGTCTTTTGGCAGCACACCACATTCTAAAGACTGCTTGAAAAGTTTAGATAAAATAATAGATGAGTTGGTTACAGTGCATTTCAAAAACTGAGCAGTTATTTCATCAGGGCCAGGTGCAGATACCTTTAGATTCTCTATCAGTTTTGTTATTCCAACCCAGTCAATGATTAAGGGATCCATCGTGGGAAACAAGGGGCTATTAAATACGGGTGATGAAAAAGACTGATCATCAGAAAACGAACATTTAAATATGTTTTGCAAAGCAACACAGCACATATCAGATATGATGTTCCCCGTTTCATCAGATAGTTGGATATCTTGTTTCGGTTTACCGCTAACCACTTGCCAAAATTTACGCGGTTTATTTTGAAGCAGCGAAGGAAGAGTGCTTGAAAATAAATTGCGTTTGGCCGTTTCAAGTTCACGCTTGTAGTCAGAGACGCAATTTTGATAAGCTGCCCAGCGCTCAGCGATATCACTTGATACTTGTTTTCTGGAATTTCTTTTTTTCTTGTTTAGTAGATGGCTGAGCAGTGGAGTGAACCAAGGAGAGCGAAATTTGGAGTGAATTTTATGAAAAGGCGCATATTTCTCTATAAGGGAAAGCATTCTTGTTTTATAAATTGCCCTGTTCTCTTCTACACTATTATACGTGTAGAAGCGCAGGAACGATTAGCAAAAAGATCGAATTTCGACGTCGATAGCGGCGCTATTCACTCTAGCGTAGTCTCTTATGATTTTTCTGTGCTGTGGCGCTCGCTTGAAAGGAAAGTTGCAAAGAAAGTGAAGGATACAATGGTCACTTAGCCCAGACAAATATGTAGATGCTGAAAACACATCTAGGATTGAATTAAGGACTAAATTAAATTAAATTATGGGGTTTTACGTGCCAAAACCACTTTCTGATTATGAGGCACGCCGTAGTGGAGGACTCCGGACATTTTTGACCACCTGGGGTTCTTTAACGTGCACCTAAATCTAAGTACACGGGTGTTTTCACATTTTGCCTCCATCAAAATGCAGCCGCCGTGGCCAGGCTTCGATCCCGTGACCTCGTGCTCGGCAGCCCAACACGAAGTAAAGACTAAATCTAGCACGTTTGATGAGGTAGTAGTAACTCACGTAGGTTTTTTTTACTAATTGGGTTAAATTGAAATCATGAAAGAGATTAACAAAATCATAGCTTTCATTAGTATGCATACAAATAAAGCCATGGCTGCTATCCCACAAAATATCTGGGAAATTAAAATCACCTAAAACTAGAAAGGGAGAATTTGGGTATCGTACAAGAATGTTATTCAAAGCGCCATATAAAGAATCGCAGAACGTCGAACAAGATTGAGGTGCACGGTAACAGGCACATGTGCACACAATTTCTAGCGGAAATGTGACTGGAATATCTTGACAGAAATGATGCGTTGATGCTGCAATAAATACACCACCGCCTTTTCTGCCGCTTCGATCAGATCTAAAGAATTTATAATCATTGTGACAGTGTAAAATTTCATTGTCAGCGATATTACTTGAAAGCCAAGTTTCTGTCAGTACAACCACATCTGCAGCACAATCATCAATGATAGAAGACAAATTATCTCGTTTCTGAATGACACTTCTAATGTTTGTAAAGACAAAAGATATGTTGCCCATGGTAGGCACGCCTCTCTTAGAAGACTTGTGCTATCTCTTTGGCAGGTTATCCTGCCGTGACGTAGAAGCAATTGATGAAAGCTGCGAACGATGTGTAATCTGGGGAATTTCGTACACAGTATTGGTTTGCGAGCAGTACATGAAGCATTTTTTGTTGATGAACATTCTATTGTGTCACAAGGAAAAGGGCTGTCCGCTTGCCTTGCAGAAGTATGCAGAAATGCTTGCACCTGATCCTTTAAGTTTGCCCTTATTAGAAAATATAGCATCTTTTGTTTTAAAGCTTGTAAATTTTACAATTATTGGTCGACATTTAGCAGCTACGTATGCTCCTAATCTATGGGCTCGAGATATACTATCAGATGATAACTGCATACCTAAGCTACTGCATACAAGAGCTTTAACTTTTTCTTCCGATTGAGCCCAGGATTCACTTGACGAGTCAGCAAGACCGTAAAAAATTAGGTTCTACCTACATGCGTGGTATTCAAAATCATCTAGCCTGCTCCGAAGTTCGGCACCTACTTCGCGAACTGTGTCCGCAACTACTTGTTGCAGTTCATTAGTTTGGCACTCATGTAACTTGTTCATGCGGTCCTCTACAATGGCAAGTCTAGCGTTAATGTCAGACACAGTTTGTTCTAGGGCGATTTGACTTTTTTTGACGTCGTCAAGCATTATCCTTAGTTCATCATGACGTGAGTCAACATGTGCAACAATAGTTTTAACAACAACTGCTAACTCCGGTGGTAAATTCAGGTCATCGGGTCCAGGGTTTTCTTCTATGTCCCCACACAATATTAGCAGTTTGATAACATTGAAACAATCAGAAGTAATGGTGTAAAAAAACACTGGGGCCTAGTAGGAGCAGCAGAAACACATTGTTCGATTTTTCACAATAATAAGAAGGAGCTTCACTAACCTGCACCAAGAAATGAAATGGGTTTATGGCCGGCTGCATCCCTGCTGCTCCAGCATGCCCACTGGAAGGTTCAGCTAGCAGCTGTTGTTTTAAATAGTCGGGTAGGTGTGATGGCACTGACGATAGTGAAGCATGAATATGAGGAAGCAGAACTCAATCAATCAATCAATCATTTTTATTTCAGTATCAAAGACATTTGGTGGGTACATACAAAAAGCCATTCATCAGGCTTGACGAGGTCTGCACCCCCGAATACTGGCAGACAAGGCGCATAACAAATACAGCACGCCAACATAAATAAACCAAACAGTGTACAGAAATCAGGTATATATATTTTTTTACGGTCTTAAATCAGCTGCTATTGTCACAAATACAAGTAAAAGAAGCATAAGAACGAATCATTGTGTAAAAATAAATATTAGAATAAGAAAGAAATATGCTTGAACAAACGACAGGGTCACATGAGTACATGAATACTGCATGAGATTACACATTCTATTGCGAAAGCAAAAAGCACCGATAAATAGAACGTCACAGCAAAGCAAATAAAACAATTAGGTGTGGCATTGTGTTATATTTGGAACTCTAGATTATTAAGCAGCGCAGGTGTCTGGTATTTTAACATCTGAGTACCGTAATTTGTACGTGTTCTAGGCACCTTCCAAAGCTCACACATTCTCAATGTATGGGCATGCTCAAGCTGGCGTAGTCCGGACAATCCAGTAAGAATTGAATTGTTATTTTTCACTTCCAATTTATAGCGTTTATTTAACATTATAGGGTAAAGCTCATTTACTGGTAATAAATTTAGGGCCTTAAAGATTGGTTCCGTGTGTGTGTCGTATGCAGCATTAACAATGTTGCGAAGGGCCTTCTTTTGAAATTTATGTAGAGTGTTTGTGTTGTCGTGCCCCAGACTAAATAGCAGTGCAATAATTTCGACAAAAACGGGGATTTGTAAATTAACAATTTTATATTCTGAGGCAAGATGTGGCTATATTTGCACAAAACCCCCACAGTTTTTGAAAATTTATTTAATGTTTCGTTTACTTGAACTGTCCACATCATGTGTTCTTCAAAAACGACGCCTAGGCTTTTAGCTTCGCGCAATATTGGTATATCTGTTGACCCAATTTTTAGACTGCTGGTTATGTTGAGTGCTTTGTGCTGAGGGCGAAATAAAACTGCTTTCGTCTTTGCAGCACTTAAGTTTGATGAGTTAGCGACACTCCAAGCGTGAAGTTTATTTAACACCACGTTGCCTTTTTCTATGAGGCTAGACAGATCACACCCTGTTATGAAAATACTTGTATTGTCGGCGTATATAATAAATTTTGCATTTCTGTCTATGTTTACTATATCGTTCACATATATGTTGAAGAGTAATCGGCCTAAAATACTGCCTTGAGGCACACCAGCATGAATTGGTTTTACTTCAGATAGAAAACTGTTAACAGTGGTTTGCTGCCGACGATGATGAAAATACAATGTGAGAAGTGTTAGGAAAGGGCCTCTAAAGCCATAATGTTCCAGTTTCTCAAGTAAAGACTGGTGATTAATTGAGTCGAATGCTTTAGAGTAATCAATGAATATGCCTAGTGTGCATATTCGATTTTCAAAGGACTGCAAAATGTGTTCTTTTTGGCTGAGAAGGGCCGTTTCGGTTGAGCAACCTCTCCTAAAACCATACTGACATGGCATGATGCTGTGCTTTATTGTAAAGCTGGACATGCGTTCATATATAAACTTCTCAATGCATTTTGAAAACACGGGAATAATTGAAATTGGCCTGTAATTAGAGAAGTCGTTAATATCACCGCCCTTGAATATCACTGATACTTTTGATGTCTGAAATCCTTTGGGGAAAGTGCCGATGGAAAACATAAGGTTGACTACATGTTCTAGGATAGTTGCGATTGTATTGATGGCATATTTTACAGGTTGTATCTGGAAGTCATCAGCATCGGTACACATATACTATTTCGCAGGGACATGACGGAACTTACAATTTCGTGCACCGTAGTGGGAAACAAAAATGCACTATCAATTATTCGTGTTAAGGGGGGATGAGGGTCTTGAAAACTTTTTTTTTATTTCTTAACATATCTTTCTGAAAATTGGCATGCAGGTATATCTTTGAATGCTGATCCCAAATATATATTCAGATTTTATATATCTCATCTAGAAATGAAGATATTGCAAAATAATTTATCCCACATAGGTGTTTTCTTACGGGCCATTATGATAATTTCTTAATTAAAAAAACTAATTTTAAAGAATAGCTGTCATTTCCAAGGGCCCACTGCACATCCTAAAGCTAAAGAAATATTCAAAAAGTCATCATATAGGTCATGAATGAATAACAAAGTAGGAAGAAAAAAACAATGTGGGAGTAATTAGCTTACATCTGACTTAATTGCTAGTCTATTGGGTTTAATGAAAAATGGAAAGCTTTAGGATGTAGCTGAGGTCTTAGTGAAAAAAATGATACCTAATTCAATAAAATCAGTTGATGCAAACATTATGAAAAGTTATGTAAGGCAAAGGCATTTGATCGAAAAAGCTAAGCTGAGAAAATTGCATTCAAAGTTTTGCTTACTCTACCACTTTTGTTTACCTATCACATGGAAAAATTTAATGCTTTAGTATGTAGCCCAGTCATTACTGAACACAGTAACACCAAACTCACAGAAATCTGTTCATGTAAAGATTGTGAAAACCTCTGTATTGCATTGGCACTTGACAAAAAAAAAAAAAAAAAAAGAGCTCAGAAAGTCACTTGCTATTTTCTTTGAATCTGCCACACATTCACAAAAGTCCTGGGCAGTAGTCCTGGGTTCTGTCAGGCTTGTGCTTCTTGGCCAATCTCTTCTTCACCTTTTCAGCATTGGTGTGACTTTTATCAGACCTGCAGAGCCTCTGTTTATCTTTTTCAAGGCTCCTACGAATGAGGTAGCTCCCAGGACTGTAACCAAGCTGTGCTGCAACAGCTCTGCTGGTTCTCTCACTGCACTTTGCGAGTTGGAGAGTGGCCATCCCACACTTGCTGCAGCTTGAGGACGCAAACAGCTTCTTTAGCACAGCGAGATCAACGATGATGTACTCTGTGCCGCGATCGTCGTCTTCACTTCCTGTGCCGACGTTCATTAGCTCGAACTTGCGGGAAGTCGCGGAATTCTTCGCCAATGAAGTTTTAATGTTGTCTGCGTATTTTTTCGCGCACTCCGCCTCCGTGAAAAACACCATGTCGAAGCGTTGAGCACGCGAGCTCGGTTCAGCCGCGTCCGTCGGCACCGAAGCGGCGTGCGGAAACGCCGACGTTAGGCTTCGGTCAGCCGGCTCGGCCGCTTCCGACGACACGGAATCCGAAGCGACTTGCAGCGTCTCAAAAGTTGGCATTTTCGACGGGCTTCCGAAGTTGACACCGATCGGCACTGTCGAGCCGCGACCACCGGCGAAGCTAGCGTCGATGGGGTTTGTTCAGCCGCGTCCTCCGGCGAAGCTGTTGTTGGCGAGCTCAGTCCAGCCGCATCCACCAAGGGCACAGCAGCTTGCGGCATCACCGAAGCTGTAGTTGTCGACGATGTAGCGCTCTTCTTATTCCATGCGCGTCTCTTTTTGCTGACTGCTTTTCGCGTGCTTGCTTTCAAGCGCGCGTCTCGCGCCATCGTGACACGCGGAACAAAGACACCAGGCACGCAAAAGCAAGAAATTCGTGGTTAAAAGAAGC
The DNA here is from genome assembly GCF_050947875.1 of Dermacentor variabilis. Classification (NCBI taxonomy): domain Eukaryota; kingdom Metazoa; phylum Arthropoda; class Arachnida; order Ixodida; family Ixodidae; genus Dermacentor; species Dermacentor variabilis. The sequence continues at coordinate 11,209,226 of NW_027460280.1, read as the reverse complement.
GACTCAATAGCCAAAATATCTACAAGAACGATAAAGAAAAAGGCAGAACGAAAAATACTAGGAAACAAAGAGGAGCGCGAAAAATGACGTGCGTGCAGGCGAAAGCAGACGACGCGAAGGAGTCGAACAACGCGGCCGCGGGGCCGCGGCAGGCGAAGCATGCGTCACGGCCAATCAGAGGGCTGCCCTCGAGGAGGCGACCGTTTCACCCAATCAGCGGCTGTCTCGCGACGATTTCCCGCTTGAGAACGGGTGCCGATCGCTCCGCTGCACGAGAGTCTACAGCGTGCCGAGGGGCGCCAGAATGGAGAGCGGGAAACCAGCTTTCAAGCGAGACCAAGATGGCGCCGATCGGTTCGCGTTGCGCGGAGCTACGGCAGCTTGAAAATGAGGCAAACCTTCGCGCTTGGCGTTCAATTTCGGCTCACCGACGTTTCTAAATTGCCGTTTTTTTTATACTTCGAGTAGGAATTGAGCCATAATATTTTGTAGAGACATAGTTGGGACATTAAGACTTCAAAAACGCAATTTTTGAAAATTGCCATTTTTGACCATTTTTCGCGATTTCAAGACCCGCGTCCCCCTTAAGTACTCAAGGCATTTGGGATCGTGCTTGCTCTTGACTAATGATGTGAAGTACTCAAAGGAATCCGCTAATTAGGTATCTGTTAATGTCTCACCTCTATTGGTGATTGATAAAATTGATTCCTCTTTGGGGTCGCCTTGCAGTACGGTATTTAGTTGTTTCCAGACTCGTGCGTAGATGAACATATCCGGTATTGCACATCGAGCATTAGACGCCAAAGCAGAACATTGGGTGTCTGACAATGCATCAGATATGGATGACGCCATTCTGGTTCTGTGAAGTTGGTCTGGCGACGCAGTTGTGCAGTGCAAAGCTGAAAGCGTCACAGCGAGTCGGCTGGTCACCGTCGGACAGCTGGTCCATCCCGATGAAAGTGCAGCGAACTGCACCAAGAAAAGGAACGGGTGTATGGCCGGCTGCATTCCTGCTGCTCCAACATGCCCACTGGAAGGTTCAGCTAGCAGCTGGCGTTTTAAATAGTAGTCGGGTAGGTGTGATGCACGGAGGAAGAACATGTAGGAATTCAAACTCCTGTCAGCGAGGGTGCGCGCTTGCGGCCACATAAAGTCACAAAAATAGCATACGCCGATGGGAGCGCATGCAGTGGGCCTTGCGGCCCGTCATGCAATTGTAGCGGAAAAAAAAAAACAGGCGCCGGGCTGACAGCTCGGGCGCGCTCTCTTCGGCGGCACCCGCGTCTTCCGCTCAAACCAGACGACAAGCAGATGACACGGACGTTCGCTTCAGTGTAACACCGTAACATTGTGTTTGTGCACCCTTACAAGTCAAAAACCAACATTTCTTATTGGTGTCTGTTAGAGGACCGTAATACTAACAGCGCTGCTACGCGCAATTGCTCTTCTTCAGAATTTGCTAGCGTAAGATGGGACGCAAGTGTTTCGTTGAAAACTGCAAAACCGAGTACAATTCTTGGAGGGAAAAGGTGAGCATAATCAAAGCTTCGAATGACCTTGAAAGTCTGCAACCAAGGGCTTCGGCGATTCCTGGGGCGGCCGCCAGCTCACATGGAGAGATTACGTCTGTGAGAAGCACTTCACGAGCAACATGATGAGACGGGATAAATACTACGGCGAGTTTAGAGGCGAGGTAATCCTGGACCACCCGAAAAAAAAAACCTGGACTGCTTCCAGAGGCTGTTCCCTGCATCTTTCTTCCGTCTCCAGCATCTTTGACATCCCTGCAGGGCCGTCTGCGTCAGCAGGCATTTGGTGTGTTGCAACACCACGAACCCGAGCACACGAGGGTTGGCCCCTCCCGCGTGTAGCCGTGCACGGCTTAGCCGTGTCCGGGGTAAGGAGGATCCTGGGGGTTGAGCCGATGCCAGGTGTTTGGACCTTTAAGGCCCCCCGGCGGAGGCAACACACCTCTTTGGTCTCTGCTTCACATAGACGGCACCCCCGGACTGACCCACCCGGGGGAAATCGGCAGTCGCCTCTTCCTGTCTCTTTCTCCTTGAATCTTCGTCTTTCTCTCACACTTTCTGACCTTTCCTATCTTCTTCTCTCCTCTGTTTACTTCCTTTCTCCTTGGCGGCAAGGGTTAACCTTGTGTGGCTACCCTACCTTGGGTACATCATATTTGGTTATAGTGATGGCGTACGACTGGCGTCTGGCAGGCTTGTATACAAGCCCTCCCACGTTCCCTCATTGGGCTCCGTGGTGGGCGGTCGGCGCCGTTGCCGAACAAACAAATTTTCTTATGGCAGCGCAAACTTCTGTCTGTGATTGGCGCCTGAAAAGATGCCGCACCGAAGCACCGTTCCAGTTCTCCTTTCGGAGCAACGCCCCGTCATTTCCCAAATACTATGTTGTCCACAGTGAAAATAACATACCAGTAAGAAAGCTATCTCCCTTTCTGGTGGCCAAGTGTCTCAAAGACAAAATCGGAACTACATATAAAGCTTCAAAAATGTCTAGCAGGGACCTACTCCTAGAACTAAGTGATAAAGATCAAGCGCAAAAGCTATCGGAACTTACCACTATTGGCGACACCACAGTGACAATTTCACCGCATAGAACACTGAACACAAGCCGGGGTGTGATATCAGAGGAAGATTTCATTGGCCTGAGCGATGAGGAACTCCGTGAGGGTTTCCAGGAGCAAAACGTGGCAAAAGTACAAAGAATAGTCATCCGCAGAAATGACCGAGAGATCCCAACAAAACATGTCATACTTACATTTGGAACAAGCGAAATGCCTACCTCTCTGGATGCAGGCTATGTAAAAGTAAACGTCAGACCATATATCCCAAACCCAAGACAGTGTTTCAAGTGCCAAAGGGTCGGACATGCATCACATGCATGCCGAGGCCAAACAACCTGTGCTAAATTCAGCTCAAACGATCATCAATCTGAAAACTGCACTTCTTCCCCACATTGTATTAACTGCAAAGGAGACCATTCAGCCTACTCGCCGTCTTGCCCATGCTGGAAAAAGGAAGTAATTGCACTAACTGTGAAAGAAAAAATATCGTTCTTTGAAGCCAGAAAGCGGCTATCGTATCTTCTGCGAAGAAGTTAAGCCGATGTGACGCAGTCGGGGGCAGCGTCACAGAGGCCTCCGGAGTCCTCCGAGCCCACGCGCAGTGGTGCCGCAGTGACTCCTCCCGCCTCCATGATAGAAGCAGCCGACGCTGCTCCGTCCTCTTCCAAGGCCCTGCAAACACCAGTCCCGCAGGGCCCTAAGATCAAGCGAACTCCAAGGCACGAGGCACGTGTCTCGGCGCCAAACTCTCGGTCCTCAGCGCCTCAGAGAGAGCGATGGAGGTCGACACAAAAACTCCGGTGTCATTGACACCGAAGGACAAGCGCTCGCTCAAGCGCGGTAAGAGGGACAAAATCCCAGTAACTACTCAAAATAAGAAAGCGATAACCTAAAGGTTATCACTCATTTGTATTAGCCTTTTGAATCCATGTCACCTAACATCTCACCTCTTATTCTTTCCGTAGTGCCATTTCTTACCTTTCAAATTCAAAATTGCTTTTATTATCCATTGGAATTGTAGAGGGCTTTTACACAACTTAGGTGACATCAAAGACATCTTAAGTAACTTTTCTCCTGTGGCCTTGTGCTTACAAGAAACAAACTTAGGTGAAAAGCACAAAAACGTTTTAAAAGGCTTCACTGTTGTACGGGGTGACCGTACTCAGGCGAACCGGCTTTCGGGTGGTGTAGCTATTGTCCCACAGAGCGGCATTGCAGCTAGAGAAGTTGCCATTAATATTCACTTAGAAGCCGTTGCTTTTAGCACATAAAACCACTACCATTTGTTCAATGTACACGGTCGTCCACTCTTAGTCAGAATGCCGCTCCGTGCTGCTGGCGCTCCGCGGGGCGCCTCTGTCGGGCGCCGGAGAAACTTGCGCAGGTGCAGTGAGAGCCGCAGGCGGGGCTTTGCGCGTCGTCTGCTACAGTGCGCCCTGTACTGCGTTGAAGTGGACTTCAAATTTGCACTGCCTCCACAGAACGCCGATCGGAGAAACGTTTCTGAATAAACAAAAAACTGCTGAGAAGCCTATCAGCTGCTTTTATCCCGTTGCAGCAACCGTAGCAAAGTTTCCTGCGTGCCTGGTGAAGTTGAAACACACAAATAAGCATACCGGGGAGAAAATGCGCGCCGCGTAATATTCGAAGCTTTATACTACTGCTGCAGCACTACGATCCGCCAATATTTTTAATTTTTGGCGTCTTGCTGAGTAGCTGGTAATAAGTGTTAGCAGACGACTGCTGTTGTCTGCTGAAATCTCGGCGCAACGAAAATTGATGGGAGCGGAATAGTAATAGTGGAGGTGGAGCTACATTTTCAGTCTCCTATTTTACCTTCCCACAGATAGAGGTAGACGGCCAGGTAGACTCATCAGTGTATGAAAACAATCCCTAAGGTTTACCAGGACCTCAGTCTTTAGCTTTGCATGGCTTTAAGTAGTTGCTGAGAGGATATTTATTAAGGCAATAGCGTTTAATTGTTCCTACTAGCGTTCGTCCGTTACATTTTAGGTCACGTGACCTTAATATCACGTGACATCACGGTGCAGCGGGTCGTGGTGTCACATGATGCCTCTGCCATGCTTGCACCAGCTGCTCTTCTCATCTGTCACGAAATGAATTCAAGCGTGGCAAATTAAACTCAGTGGAATGAGTCGCAAACGGCTTTCGCCTTCCCGCAGTTAATAAACACCTATGTGCCTCCAACGAATTTTACAGTTCACAGGTGGCCGCAGGAAAATATGCCGTACTGTGTTCCCACTAAGTTCAAAGTATGTGGCTGGCGTATTGAAGCAGGACATCTTGAATTGGGTATGTGGAGAATGTGGACAATACTGAGGGCCTAGTAAACCTTAGAGATTGTTTTCAAACGCTGATGAGTCTACCTGGCCGTCTACCTCTATCTGTGGGAAGGTAAAATAGGAGAATGAAAACGTAGCTCCACCTCCACTATTACTATTCCGCTCCCATCAATTTTCGTTGCGCCGAGATTTCAGCAGACAACAGCAGTCGTCTGCTAGCACTTATTACCAGCTACTCAGCAAGACGCCAAAAATTAAAAATATTGGCGGATCGTAGCGCTGCAGCAGTAGTATAAAGCTTCGAATATTACGCGGCGCGCATTTTCTCCCTGGTATGCTTATTTGTGTGTTTCAACTTCACCAGGCACGTAGGAAACTTTGCTACGGTTGCTGCAACGGTATAAAAGCAGCTGATAGGCTTCTCAGCACCCGCCGTGGTTGCTCAGTGGCTATGGTGTTGGGCTGCTGAGCACGAGGTCGCGGGATCGAATCCCGGCCACGGCGGCCGCATATCGATGGGGGCAAAATGCGAAAACACCCGTGTGCTTAGATTTAGGTGCACGTTAAAGAATCCCAGGTGGTCAAAATTTCCGGAGTCCTCCACTACGGCGTGCCTCATAATCAGAAAGTGGTTTTGGCACGTAAAACCCCAAATATTATTATTATAGGCTTCTCAGCAGTCTTTTGTTTATTCAGAAACGTTTCTCCGATCGGCGTTCTGCGGAGGCAGTGCAAATTTGAAGCCCACTTCAACGCAGTACAGGGCGCACTGTAGCAGACGACGCGCGAAGCCCCGCCTGCGGCTCTCACTGCACCTGCGCAATAGTTTCTCCGGCGCCCGACAGAGGCGCCCCGCGGAGCGCCGGCATAGGGTGCCTCGATGCACGCCCGCGCTCGGGCGCACATCGAGGCACCCTACGCCGGCAGCACGGAGCGGCATTCTAAGATTGGACGACCGTGTACATTCCACCACATTCAAACTTTACTGTAAGAGATTTGGAGTTAATTTTAAACCAGCTACCTAAACCTTTTTTAATAACAGGTGATTTTAACGCTCATAACATATTATGGGGTAGCAAAACAACTGACTCCAGGAGACTAACACTTGAAGTTTTTATCCGGAGAAACGAAATATGGCTTTTAAACACTGGTGCAGCAACCTACCACTTCCCAAGCACAGGAGCTATGAGCTGTCTAGATCTGGCGCTGTGCACTCCAACTCTCTTGATCGATTTTAAATGGAGTGTTATTAACAATCCATATGGTAGTGATCATATGCCCGGCATTATTAAAACATCATCTCCTTTCCCTACAGTGCCATTATGACCACCCCGTTGGAAACTTCATCTAGCAGATTGGCCTCTCTTCAGCAAGAAGGCCAGTCTGGATGGCATATCAGATGATCAAACGATAGACGAAATGAATGAAAAGATTATTGCTTCCATACTTGCTGCAGCAGAAAAGACGATCCCGCAATCCTCCGGCTTCTTAAAGGGCCCCTGAAACGGTTCGGACAAATTTTGTAGACGCGTAGGGTTCAGCTTAGGTAGAACATTCGCACCACAATTTAAGTGAAGCGTTACGTATTAATGGAGCTACAAGCGATTAGAAGTTACCCTCCTCCCTAGCCATGCTTTTCCTCCTCAACTCGTTCGCCGAGCGAGCGGGGCTAAGCTCCGCCTTCACTGGTTCAGCGTCATGATGCGACGTCACATGGTCCACTTCCGGTTGTTTTGAAGCCCGCCCGCGCGAGACCTCTCCGCTAGCCGCTTGGCCGTCGACCCCAAGCGAGAGCTATCGAAGCAGCGTGCGTTGCGAGCATTCTGTCGTAGCGCCGAACATGTCTGGTATTCCGTTAACCACACACTAGCGGTAACCACAGGCAAGCTGGTCATTTCGGCAAATGACTGAAGGCATAAACTCAAGCTGATGAAGGAACTTTAGCGTAGACGTACGTGAGCGGCCTGATCGGTCTGCACGGTCCATACACTTGTTGGCGCAGCGCTTAAACAGCCAAACACAGCGCTAATATTGCTCTAACCAAGTGTAAAACATTTTAAACATTTATAAAAACAACGTCTTGATGATTACACTCCTGCGAAAAATACACACCAGCAACAAAGAAGAATACACTTCTTGCTGCTACTGTGTATGGTTGAGCTCTGTGCCACCAGGTGGCTGCACCGTGCAGACCATTCACATTTGCCCTTCTGCTCATCTCGTGGGTCATCCCGTTACGGCACAGTCAAGCGGCCGGGCGAGGAGGATAGGGCGCACGGAGAGCCTTTCCTCCTCTCTGGCTTGGGCGATCCGGCGCAGCTCTGCTTGAAAGTATTGCTGTCGCGTGCTGCAGAACGATTTTGGGATGTTTTAGATCTTACCTTCTGAAATTTACGCCATGTTCGTTCATATAAGGTCGTCAAGGAAGCCTTTCGGTGCATCGGTAACTACTGTAGGCAGAAATATGTCTTGGGGGCGTAAAAATGTGATGCGCATAATCAGCCATGGTGTACGCGCATTATCAGTCGCGGTGCGTGTGTGTGTTGTTTACTATATTGCTTATATCGATTTTAATTCAACAAAGAAAACCGCCGTCTCTTATTACCAGCATTAAATGGTAAATCAGCTCACTGTCCGATCGATTGGCGTAGGGAGTAAAACATAAGAGCGCATGAGCGTGCACGGCCAACCTAAGGCTACCACGAAACATTTGAGCGGCAGGCGCTATCAAATATTTGTGATACACTGGAATCGTTCTCACGCATTTCAAGTCTAGTATGCTTGAATTTACCATATGTCTACGCTAGCCTTGCTGCATGAGGCCCATGGCACTGCTCAACACAGCGATCATTGCGGTTGGTGAGCCAGCACGATACATATATAAGCTGTGTGCTTCGACATTGCCTTTTTGGCCTGTATACAGCCATAATATATGAGAGGGTTTACATAAAAAGAATGCGATGACTATTTTTGAGCGCAAAATTTCCGTAATATGTGTGAGTGCGTCGTAGAGAACTGAATGAACACAACCGAAAAAAAAAATTGGTTATCATCCTCTTTCTCTAAAAAGGAAGAGAAAACGGGCTAACACCGCACAACATTTACAAATATATAGCCGCTGATGCCGTATGCTTGGACCATGCGCTAAATAGAACAAATATATCTGTAATCCAGTGCCTACTACTGCTTAAAGGGCCCCTGAAACGGTTCGGACAAATTTTGTAGGCGCGTAGGGTACAGCTTAACGAAAACATTCGCACCACAATTTAAGTGAAGCGTTACGTATTAATGGAGCTATAAGCGATTAGAAGTTACCCTCCTCCCTAGCCATGCTTTTCCTCCTCAACTCGCTCGTCGAGCGAGCGGCGCTAAAATCCGCCTTCACTGGTACTGCGTCACTATGCGACGTCACATTGTCCACTTCCGGTTGTTTTGGAGCACGCCCCCTCCCGCGTGAGACCTCTCCGCTAGCCGCTTGGCCGTCGACCAAGAGCTATCGAAGCAGCGTGTGTTGCAAACATTCTGTCGTAGCGCCGAACGTGTCCGGTATTCCAGTAACCACAGGCAAGCTGGTCATTCCGGCAAATGACTGGAGGCATAAACTCAAGCGGATGAAGGAACTTTAGCGTAGACGTACGTGAGCAGCCTGATCGGTCAGCACGGTCCAGACACTTCTTGGCGCAGCGCTTAACCAGTCAGACAAAGCGCTAATATTGCTCTAACCAAGTGTAAAACATTCTAAACATTTATAAAAACAAGGTGTTGATTACACTCCTGCGAAAAATACACACCAGCAGCAAAGAATACACTTTGTTGCTGCTGCTGTGTATGGTTGAGCTTTGTGCCACCAGGTGGCTGCACCGTGCAGACCACTCACATTTGCCCTTCTGCTCATCTCATGGCTCACCCCGTTACAGCACAGTCAAGCGGCCAGATTCTGTCCCCTTGCGCTTGCGTTTGCCCTAATACCGGACTCGCGAAACGTTATTGCGTTAGTAATCTTCCGGTGTAAAGTGACGGCCACATACGCGCAAATCCTGGCGCCGATCGGATAGCGGCAGTCCGATGCGCAGCAGCCAGTTCGTTCGTACGCTGCCTTGCAGGGGGACACGATGTCGCAGCTTGACATATTGTCAGTCGCTACGTTTGCAGTCCACAAGGCAACAAAGTCGAATCATAGCGTTCGCGAAAGGACTAAGACCGACTCTGACCGCGGAACTCTCGTCAATATGGAGTACGTTGTAACACAAGCAGACGACATTTGCTGTGTGCCGGAAGTGCTTAAGTGTACTGAAAAATTGTTGTTGTGCATTCTCTTTACGTTACTTTCTTTTCATAAAAACAAATTAACAAACATTCCAACTATTACGAAGATCATTTGTTTACCATAAAGTTGGAAAGATTATCGATCACGCGCCCTGGTCAGCCAATCGGATAGCTCGCCCCACTGACGTCGTATGGGTGATTTCGGTCATATGGGTAGGGGCGGCTTAAAATTCCGCCGAGCAGTGCGCTGCGATCGGCAGCGATGTGCATTTTTAAAACCTTGTAATAAATTACACGCTTTACGCGGAGCACTTAGATGTGTCAATTATTGATCAGAAGGACCTACTCTAACGACTCAGTATGTTTGTAGAAAATCGTCAAAATCGTTTCAGGGTCCCTTTAAGACGCTCGCGCAGTTCGTAAACGGTCGCTTTGCTGGACAGGCTTAATTCAGACTGTAAGGTATGCTTCTATTACTAGCGAAAACTCTTTTATTCATGGGTGGAAGCCTCATTCATCCAACCAAGTAGTCACGCAATGTAACCTGCAGCGAACAGTTTGAACGCTTGTCAAGTATAACAGCACAGCTCCCACCGTAGCAGAACGGTACCCACACTGTTACGATCGTCGTGTATTTTTCATGGCTCCTAAACCGCAGCTTAGAAATAGAGGATAGTACTGCAATAAGGTGACATTAGTGATTGGAACATTCAGAAATACACAATTTATCTCCGAGGCTGATTGTAGGCTCAAATATGCACTGTTAGATACGGGACCTTTTCCTGAGCCTCCTTCGAGTTCACCAGACCACATTGAATCGCGCCACAGCTAATTAAGGAGCGCAGAAGCACATATACCACATTCCCGAAGCACGGCACGTGCAAACGAGTTGGCGTCCCCCACCTCGTGTGCCGCAGGTGGAGCTATTCACTGCTTGACTCTTCCCGAAAGTGAAGCGAGAGCCTGGCACTGTTCCAGGTAAAGTGGGTCCCAAAGCTAGACGGCTGTAATGCACCGTGAAGCCCTGGCAGAATTGTCCCTATCCGCCTATTGTGACGGCGCATTGCAAACCGGGAAGGCAATACCGCAGAGAGAAGTAAGTCCTCGGACAGTTGGGGCCCAAGGAGCGTCTCTCTCCGCCGGGTGTGACACAATCGCACGGGCGCCTACCATTGGCCGAAAATGACACCTGAGCGGGCTCGCCGATTGGCCGAATGTGACGTGACTTCGAGACACCGAAGGGCTTAGAAGCCAGAGACCGGGAGCAGCAAGAGGGCATTCCTTCATTCATCTCTTTCTAGCTTCTTGCCACGGGCCGCAGCGTGCGAGTTGCTGCCTGCCCGTAGTGACTTTATGACTGTTAATTTCTTTGTACTCCCACTGTACATTATGTAAATAAACCTCCAGTTTTCATCCCAAAGTCCTCCTCAACTCTTACAACAGGTTGCCAGCGGTGGGATCGCCTCCAAATGCAACAACTGGTGGCAGCAGTGGTATGAACCTTCATCGAGAGAAATCCTGAGGAACCCGGAACAGCGAAAAAGAGCCTTCGTCCAAAAGGAGTCCCGAGGAACTTGGAACAGCGAAGAAGAGAGAGCCTTCGTCCAAAGTAGTCCTGAGGAACTGGGAGTAGCGAAGAAGAGCGAGCCTTCGACCCAGGAAGTCCTGAGGAACTGGGAACAGCGGACCAATGAACCCGATGGCAGGGTGCTGCAACTGTAAGTGAGCATGTGGTTTTTTTCCTTTTGATTCGCCAGACTTCAAATGTTGTGTGTTTATGTTGATAGTTCTAGGAATCGGGAATTCGTTGCATTGTGTGTTTGCACAAATTAATTAAGGAAAACAGTTCTAACCACCAGTCGGGGCAGCTGCCATGGATCTTAGAATGTTGACGAGGTTAGACTTGTTGTTGGTGTACGACGATTTGGGAGTTGAGGCGGACGAACAGATGAGAAAGCCAGCTATCATAAAGGCACACGATAGTGGCAATGGTGAAAGCATTGAGCTTGCTTGGGAGGTGATACAAGAACCACGGGAGCGGGAGCGTCATGAATGGAAGCGTGAGAGTCACGGACTTAAGCAAAAGCACGAGAAAGAGAAGGCAGCATTGTTAAAAGAGATACAATATTGTGAGCGGTTAAAGGCACAGAGACAACGGCTGTCTGAAAATTCTGTAGGCAGTACAGAGCACAAGAATGAGGAAGTACCTAGCGGATTTTCGCCAAAAGCCGATGAGAAGAGTAGTGCCTGTGAGATTGGCTGTACATTCATAGGTGAAGGGAAAAGACTAGCTGCTAACGATGCCTTAGTGGCAACAGAGGCCGTTAAAGGCCAGAGTGAGAGTGACGAGGTGCTGTGCCAACAGAGGACTGTAGAGACAGCTAGGCCAGCTGCGAACAAATTGGCACAGTTACCGCGCGTGTGTGTCGCATCTCATGGTATCGAGGTCGTTAGCGAGGTACAGGGTACTGTTGACCCGACAGACGTGAGCACCCATGTCGAGCCAGATGTGCGTGCCGAAGGGAAGTGCCAGCTGAACGATGCAGTTGAGGGCAGTTCGCAGGATTGCGAGCTCCGTAGCTCAAGAGAAGACAACTGCGTGGTTCAGGGATCGGTGCAGCCCTCTGCCAGTCTAGGTAGCCAAGAGATGGATGATTTAATCAGGAATCTTTCGGACTGTGCGCATGAGACAGCGATCGTGACCGACGGGCTGTGTGTCGATGCACAGCGTGAGCTGGGCAATGCAGTAGAGGGCAGTTCGCAAGAGTGCGAGTTGCATAACTCGAGTAAAGCCTGCTGCATTGTTCCAGAGTTGGTTGAGCTGTCCGCCAGTCGAGGCAAGTGAGAGTAGATTTAAATGTAAATCACTCAGACTGTTCAGGTAAGAGACCGATCCGGGCCGACGAAATGTATACCGGCCAGCACGAGGCGCCAGAAGGCGACATGAAAGCGAGTTCAAAGAGAAAGCGCCGTAGAAAGAAGCGCGCTAAAGATCGGAATGCGGTGGCTAATGTAGCGCAGCCACAGTCAGTGACAGGCGCGAAAAGCCAGGGCACGAGGAAAAGAAAGGTTCAGTCGTCGTTGACGATGTTGACGCACCCAACATGTTCGAGCCACCGGTCAAAAGGAGACTGAGAAACATGTTCTGCACGGACGTGGACAAAGGGCACGGGGCAGTTATGTTCCTTGTCGGTTTGTCGTTCTTTTCGAAGTTCAGCGTGTAGTACAAAGAAGCACAAGGTGGCAAGACGAGACCAGGTGGTAGGGAGTCGTGATGCTGTCAATCGAGTTCGTGATGAAAGAGGGGCGCCAGGACGCAAATTGGCATTAGACTGTAACGTCTTGGAGGAGCTGATAGTGAGTCAGCCCTTTCGTTGTTCCTCAGTAGCCAGAGTAGCTTTTGAACCGCGACCACCTCGAGTAAGGCTCAAAAGTATGAGTCAGACGTAAATGTTTGAAAAGGGAGGCCAAGAGCGCTTCCGTAGAAATGAAGTGTTTTGTTTTTTATTTTGAGCATTGGAAAATTTTCGCGAATTGAGACTATTCTCTTTCAATATGTAAAGTATGAGCTTTGTGTTTTTGTTCAAGAAGCTCCGAGGTTTGAAAGAGGTGTTTTATTTAAACAATTAGTCTCGCGAGTGTTAGTTAATGAGTATACAGGCTTTCTTTTTTTTGTGTGTGTGAGTAACCTGAGTGTCAAGGTTATCGGTGAGGCCTATCGTAACACGCGTGTGTATTAGCCAACTTTCTTTTTTTTATAAGCGTTTTTTTTTTCTAAGGTTAGCCGCGTAGGTTTTCAGTGAGTGCATTATTTGCACTGAGAAGCGTTCGTAGGGGCATTAGCGCGTGTCCTGTGTGGACGGAAGGAAGCAGATTTATGACTGGGTTGCTTGTGTGTGTTGAGGGCAGCCATATTCTGACTTCTTGAGTGAGCGTGCGTAGGACTACTAATTAGCAGTAGCATATTTTTTAAGGGTTCTGTGGTGTGCGTAAGTTACGCAAGTGTAGTTGCTCGGTTAAGTTACGTTTCCTGATTGGACTAGAGAAAGACACGGGAGTAAGCGTGATGAAATGTTTGCGTGCGACGCAAGCACGTGTTCGGAATAGGGACCACAAAGCTAGCGCGATTGTATTTACGTACTTGTGAAGATGGGGCCAGACTGTTCAGTGGCAACAGTACGTGAGATAAGGACGTCACTGCGCTAGGGTGAGAACAGGCCGTTCGCGAAATTAGGCCACTTAAGTTATGTTCGGCTGTTTTCATTATTTGTTTGCAACGACGACCCTTTGTTTTGCTACAACAATAGCACTCTGGTCTTGTCGGCATTCGGGGAAAAATGGATAGCGGTTTGGAAAGGTGGTTGGAACTGCTTTGTCAAAATTGGGGAAATAAAAGATCAGGGTTCATTTTGACTTAGTAATAGCCTGGTGAGTCAGGGGTGGAGAGCCTGCGCTTACACGTGGTGCAGCGCTGTGTTGTTTTGTTTGTTTGACGTACGTTCTCCAAGGCTCAGGATCCCGAAGTTCGTCAAACGAGGCTCAACACCAGTACCCTGCAGGTTCGTTCAGGATTCCTCATGGCCAGCAAATTGATTTCACCGGCCATTCCGAACTTCCGGGGCGAGGACGAGCTGTTAGATAAGGGACCTTTTCCTGAGCCTCCTTCGAGTTCACCAGACCACATCGAATCACGCCACAGCTAATTAAGGAGCGCAGAAGCATGTATACCACATTCCCAAAACGCGGCACATGCAAACGAGTTGGCGTCCCCCACCTCGTGTGCCGCAGGTGGAGCTATTCACTGCTTGACTCTTCCCGAAAGTGAAGCGAGAGCCTGGCACTGTTCCAGGTAAAGTGGGTCCCGAAGCAAGATGGCTGTAATGCACCGTGAAACCTGGCAGCATCGTCCCCATCCACCTATTGTGACGGCGCATTGCAAGCCGGGAAGGCAATACCGCAGAGAGAAGCAAGTCCTCGAACAATTGGGACCCTCTCCGCTGAATGTGACACAATCGTACGGGCGCCTACCATTGGCCGAAAATGACGACACCTGAGCGGGCTCGCCGATTGGCCGAATGTGACGTGACTTCGAGACACCGAAGGGCTTAGAAGCCAGAGACCGGGAGCAGCAAGAGGGCATTCCTTCATTCATCTCTTTCGAGCTTCTTGCCACGGGCCACAGCGTGCGAGTTGCTGCCGGCCCGTAATGACTTTATGACTGTTAATTTCTTTGTACTCCCACTGTACATAGTGTAAATAAACCTCCAGTTTTCATCCCAAAGTCCTCCTCAACTCTTACAACTGGTTGCCAGCGGTGGGATCGCCTCCAAATGCAACAGCGCGCGCACATCACGCTGCATGTTCCGTCCACCTCAACGCCAGCAAAAATTCCGGCCATGACGCCTTAAACCACTTCAGCACGTCTCACAGAACCGTGTACCACGTAGAAGATGCACGTCATACTAAACAGACCACACGACCGCGAAAACAAACGCCAGAACCTACCGCCGAGTGTATACCTGCCATGCAAAAGACCGCTTTCACCCAAGCCAGTATGGCGCCTGCTCGTAGGCGGCGCCACTGCGTTTACAATATGGCGGCGCGTACGAAAAAACGGTCTATAGCACTCACAAGCTGTCTTACCAAGTCCTATGAATCCACTATAAACATCAGATTGACATACGTCCTCGAAACTGAGAACCTGCTCGATAATCATCAGTGTGGGTACAAGAAAGGCTGCTCTACAACAGATCAGCTAGTTCGGCTAGAACACGAGATACGTGCGGCATTTCTACACAAGCAATACTGTCTCACTGTTTTCTTTGATCTAGAAAAAGCGTACGACACAACATGGAGGTATGGTATTTTAAGGGATTTAGCAGATTTAGGGATCCGCGGTAGAATGCCTAAATGTCTTGCTGATTTCATGTCCGATCGAACATTCCAAGTGCGTTTAGGAACGGTGCTGTCCCGCGTATTTATTCAAGAAAACGGTGTACCTCAGGGATGCGTATTAAGCACAACATTGTTTGTCGTGAAAATGAACTCGCTCAATAATGTAATTCCATCCTCTGTAATGCATTCCTTATATGTGGATGATCTACAAATTGCGTGTCGTGCATCGAACATGGCAATCTGCGAATAACAAATTCAAATTACATTAAACAAACTAATGCAGTGGGCATCTGAAAACGGCTTTCGCTTCTCAAGTGAAAAAACTACCGTATTTACTCAATTCTAAGCACCCCCTTTTTTTCACGATCGCGATGCCCAATGTGAGGGGGGGTGCTTACATTCGAAAAATGTAGAATGACCCTCCCCCCTCCCTCTTTTCGCTGCGACGTCACGAGGAGATGGGTGGGAGAAACAACATTTTATTTTGCAAACATTTAAAAGAAAAATCGGTGCAGACAGTAAACCCACCGCTTGTGTAGGAAGTTCAGTCACTATCACTGCCACTCGAGTTCGTCGCACCGCTTGAACCGCTGCTCTCAGTATCCCACAGCAGCTCGTCTTCTGTTCCGTCTAAGTTGTTTGGGATCGAGCACTTCTTAAATGATTTGACCACAACGTCCACTTGGATCCTCTTCCACGCGTCTGAAATCCACTTTGCGATGGTTGATGGGGACGCTTTCTGCAGCTTTCCCATCGGCGTCTTCTGCTAGTCAGGGTTTCGCACCCACTCTTCGTACTCCTGTCGGAGATTGGCTTTGAAGACCTTGTTGACTGAAACGTCGAGGGGTTGCAGCACTGGCGTCATGCCACCCGAAACGCCAACCACGTCGTTATTGATGTTACGAAACTTTGTGTTTACCTCCGGGGTCAGATGGGTGGGGGGGGCGAAACACGTCCAACAGAAGCATCGAGCGTGTGCCTGCAGGTCCGCCCAGCAATGATTCCTGAGTGAGCAAGCGCGTTTGGCGGCCTTGGCTACGCGCTCTTCCTAACAAATAGGGGGGGGTGCTTAGATTAGCATGCAAACTTTTTTCCTAACTTCTTCGCGAAAATAGAGGGGGGTGCTTAGAATCGCGAAAATACGGTATTAGTGTTGTCTTTACACAAAAAAGAGGCCTACAACCAGATCCCATCCTTAAACTGCAGGATGCCACACTACCCGTAAAACAAGAACACAAGTTTCAGGGTGTTCTATTTGATAAGAAATGGAACTTTCTTGCGCACATAAATAGTATTAAAATCAAAGCGAACAATGCACTTAACATCTTAAAAATCCTCTCCCGGAAACGGTGGGGTTCTGACCGTAAATGCCTGCTACGCATCTACCGCACTTTGGTGCGTAGCATATCAGACTACGGTAGCATTACATATGGTTCAGCCAGACTATCTTACGTCCGACGACTTGATCCAGTCCATAACCTAGGACTACGACTGGCATGCGGTGCTTACAGAACATCACCTATACAGAACTTACATGTTGAATGTAATGAGCCTCCTTTACAGCATCGCAGAGCGCTACTAACTTTTTCCTACATACTCAGAATCCGATTCTCACCACAACACATATGCTACAACATCGTCACACAGTGCTGCTCACGCTTACATTATACAAATAAATCAAACATGATTAGGCCGCTTATCTTGCGATACGAGGAATACTGTCGGGATTAGGACATCCCTCGGGAAGTCCTCCAGGTTGCCAGAAAGCCAGAATGTTTAGCCCCGTGGTGTGATTTCATAGTGTCATGTGATTGGACACTAACACATTTAAAGAAAAGAGACATTATAAAACACATTATACAAAAATTCCGCGTTCTTCAAGACAAGTATATAAACTACATAGAATTTTATACTGATGGCTCTAAAACGGAAAAACACGTGGGTGTGGGGGCCGTGACAGAAAATTGGGAAACAAGTATTCGACTACCTCAGCATGCCTCTGTCTACACAGCCGAAGTGTACGCAATATGGACGGTAGTTCAAAAGATCATTGCTGACAAACTTGAAAACACTGTCATATACACAGATTCATTAAGTGTACTGAAGGCTCTACACATGAAATCCCAAAGTGAACCCTTGTTAGGCGATATTTTGAACGCATTATCGTCAAACAAATATGGCAGATCAATTAAGTTTTGCTGGGTACCAAGCCATGTTGGAATATTGAGTAACGAAGCAGCGGATAGATGCGCATCAATGGCAGCGTACAAAAACTTTCAAAACACAGCACTTCCATATAAAGACAGTGTCAATGCGATTCGGAAGGCCTTGACGTCAAAATGGCAATGCGATTGGGGCAATTGTTTAAGCAACAAGCTTCATCTAATTAAACCTGTAATTGGCGAATGGAAATCATGCAGTCACCAGCAACGATTCTGCGAGTGATCTTGTGTCGATTTCGAATTGGACACACACATCTGACGCACAATTTCCTTCTCCGAAAAGAAAACCCGCCAACTTGCGAAAAATGCAATGAAGCTCTTACAGTCATGCACATTTCAATAACATGTCCACACATCGATACATTGGGATGGAGGTTTTTACACAGCCTGTATAAATTGCACATTCCATTACACCCTGCCCTATTACTAGCAGATGACCCCCTAGTGCCATTTCCTAACCTTTGACTCTTTAGAAAAAAACTGGTTATTTACACTAACTATAATGTAATGTAGGCTTACCTGCCTTAACGTTCCATTTTATTTTGTCTTGTGACTGGCGCAGCATGGCCTTAGTTGCCTTTGTGCCATTAAACCCAAACTAACCAACTAACTAACATCTTTGACATCTCTGAAAAAGAAGCGGACTCACCGGGAAGCGTCATCAAATATCAGTCATGCTACCGTTAAAAGATCAAGAATGGGCATATACGACAAGCCAGGAACATCAACGGCGGTGAATGTCAGCGATGTTCACACAGTGCGTGAGGCCCATGAGCTTGGTGAAAATCAGCCTGGTAATATGCTCAAAGAAATCGAAGGCATGTTTGCCTTCGACGAATGCCCGCAGCGCTTACAGCCATCCAGTCAAAGTCATCGTGTGGGTGAAACAACAGGGCCGCATACAACCGCAAGCTACAGGTTACCTAATCATAGCAGTCAGCAAAAAAATGCATTTTATTTTTTACTGTGCTCAAATGGTTGAGGCGTAGCAATGATCGCTCTCCAGGCTGCCAGCGCTAAAGAGGCGCAGCGCACGTGACTGCCCTACCCTCAGTAAAACTTGTGCCAGGTGCGCGGGAGCCGAATGCAAGGAACATGCGCGACCGGTTGCCTTGGCAACCGATCTGGTGGTAATTTCTTTCTCGGCCACTGGGCACCGCCAGCATGATAGGGGCTCGCGAGCTTGTAACCTTTTCTGGTCGCCGCAAACAGCGGAGTTTCCACTCCTGAATGTTTCTTGCTCCATGGTGTGATGGCACTGATGATAGTCAAGCATCAATATGAGGAAGCAGAACTCGTGCGTAGATGAACATTTCCAGTATTGCGCATCTAGCATTAGATGCCAAACCAGGACATTGAGTGTCTGACAATGCATCAGATATGGATGATGCCATTCCGGTGCCGTGAAGTTGGTCTAGCGACGCAGTTGCGCAGTGCTAAGCTGAAAGCGTCACAGTAAGTCAGCTGGTCACTGTCAGGCAGCTGGTCCATCCCGATGCAAGTGCAGCGAACTGCACCAAGAAAAATAACAGGTTTATGGCCTGCTGCATCCCTGCTGCTCCAGCATGCCCACTCTATGCAAGTGAAGGTGTCCTTTTTAGCCGAGCGCAGTTCTTGAAAGCGAAACGACGCTTTTGCACCAGTAGTGTTGTCACCCATTTACCACGCAGTCAATCAATATAATTTTGTAGGTCACTGGGAGACCACCGAATGCGGGGTACTGCATAAGTAGTCGTGATATCAGCGTGCCTCTTTAGAAGCTGCTTTGCATCAAAGGCCAGGCACCCTTGCTATGCTTCACCGCAAGACAGTCTGTATTTCTAACCGCATAACATACTTGTACTGCAGTAAAGCTAACCTTATGGAACCGGCTTTCGCTACGCTTTTTAGACTCTTGCCTTCATACCAGCCACTACCAAATGCTTGTCGGTATGTCGCTTGGCGAAAGTCTTACCAGCTAATTCTCCCCCATTGGGAGTGGGGGAGACTCACATATGTGAAAACTGCCAAGTAAAGCAGTTGCCCTGATGAAGGCAAGCCCCCTTGCCGAAACGTTTGCACCAGCCTGTTCGTGCACTGTTATTACCGCAACAAATTTGTGTACTGCAGTTAAGCATGCCGATAGTAGGAAGGGTTGACGCGAATCGGAAATGTAGAGTTTCAGTCAGCGACGAACCTAATATTCTAGTCTAAACAAAGCAGATTTTCGTGGCAGGATGATGTTTTGACAACTTTTGTTCACTAAAGCCATACATGCCAGCTTAGCTCTTGTCACTATCAATATGCTTTACTGCAACACAGAAAGTGCCTCCCTGCAGGACACGTCTGCCTTAGCTGAAACACTATGGGACAGATTCCCCCTTGCTGCTGTTAGTATGCTTCACTGCGAAAGGCATTGTGTATTGCGGTGAAACATACTAACACACATTTGTCATTTCATTTCATTTCATTTATTATCACCTTGAAGGCCCGAAGGCATTACACAAGGGGGGGGCAATACAAACACGTGTAAGAGTGGTTTCTTGCAAAACAACAAAAATAAGAAAAGAAACACATTGCTGATTTTGTACGACTTTAAACAATCAAAGAAAAAAATTCGAATTGAAAGAAGTAACACGGCAATACATTCGCAATAAAAGAAACAAAAGAAAAAGACTAGGTGGAAGGGTTGACAAGGGTAGACTATTCCGATTGGTTTATGATGGGTTCATGAACGATGTACACTGGGAACAGAAAGTTACTCAAAGTGATTTGTTAGGTATTCACGAAATTTTTTGCGGTCAGTACAGGTAACGAAGTTGTCAGGGAGCGCATTCCAATAAACGATTGCATCAGGAAAGAAGGAAGTGGTCATGGCAGATGAGCGGCTGGGTAAACGTGCTATGGCAGAGCTGTGACTTATGCGAGAGGAAGTTCGTAATGGTGGTTTAAGAAGGTGGTGCCTTGTGCGTGGATTGTAAAAAAAAGAGTGCAGCAAGCAAAGACGTGATATGTTGCGGCGAGACTTCAGTGTTGGCAGACCTATTGTTTACTTCAAAGAAGTGACACTAGTGTACCGTGAATAATGTGAAGTGATGAAGCGGGTGGCTCGGTTTTGAACGGATTCCAATGATGCGGCTAGGTAATCTTGAGATGGATGCCAGACAGCAGAAGCAAATTCGAGTTGTGGACGGACAAATGTCAAGTACGCCAACTTCTTTACCTCTGGGGATGCCTTCTTTAGATTTCTTTGTAAATACCCGAGTGAGCGCGCAGCTTTGCGACGTATTGTTTCGATATGTGTTATCCAAGAGAGTGATGACGTCAAAATAAGACCCAGGTACTTGTAAGATGAAGTGACGCTGATGTCGACAGAGCTAATGCAATAAGTTGACTGAAAAGGACTGCGTTTTCGGGTAAAAGACATAGATTTGCATTTCGATAAGTTAAGAGGCACGTGCCATTTTTCGCACCATGACGAGATGGCATCGAGGTCACGCTGCAGGCAAAGAACATCGTCAGAGGAGTTAACAGTGTTGTAAACTACGCAGTCGTCTGCGAAAAGTCGTAGTTTACAATGTATGCTAGTAGGCAAGTCGTTTACATAGATTAGAAATAATAAAGGGGACAGACAGGCGCCCTGAGGGACGCCCGAAGTCACATCGGTAAGAGGTGAGCGGTGATTGTTTGTTGAAGTGTATTGTGTGCGCCCGGATAGGAATTGTTCAATCCATCCGAGTAAGTTATTACTGATTCCAAGTCCAGATAGTTTTTGCAGTAGGAGCTTGTGAGGCACCTTGTCAAAAGCTTTTGAGTAATCTAAGAAAACGGCGTCGATCTGCAGGTTCCTGTCCATGATAAGCAGAATGTCGTGGGTGAATTCAGCGAGTTGGGAATCACACGATAAGTGTTTTCGGAAACCATGCTGAAATGGATAGAAAAAATTATTGCTTTCAAGGAATTTCATTAGGTTTGAGGCTATAATGTGTTCAAGTAATTTTGAGGAGATGCTTGTAAGGGAGATTGGGCGGTAATTGGTAAGGTTTGAGCGGTCACCTGATTTAAAAATGGGCAAGATATTAGCTTTCTTCCAGTCACCTGGAACGGTCCCCGTTTCTAGCGATTATTTGAATAGTATGCAGAGTATTTGTGCTGATACATGAGAGGTGTTCTTCAAAAGTTTACTGCTAATACCATCACAGCCAGCGGAAGATGATGGTTTAAGGCTATTGATTAGGTTAAATATGCCCTCCGCGTATATGTCTAGGTCTGGCATAGTTTGCACTGAAGCAGTAAGTGTGGGCAGGTCAGGTACGTGAATGGGAGCAGTAAATACAGAAGAAAAGTAGTTATTTAGGGCGGTTGCGCATTCATCATTATGGATAGGTTCACCATCGAGGTCAACGAGTTCGATGGTGTTGGATCTGTCTTTAGTGGAGAGCGTGCGCCAAAATTTATTTGGATTTGATTGGAGAATGCAGAGTAGATCGTGGCTGTTAAATTTATCTTTAGCTTGACTAACCTCCTGAATATACAGTTTTACGCATGCGCGATACCTTTCCCACGCTGCAGTGCTATTACTTTGATTTGCTTTCCTGTAGGCACATTTTTTATGTTTAAGAAGATATTTTACACGTTTACTGGACCAAGGGTTGTTATAGTCTGATTTTACGACAATAGTGGGTATGTACTTATCTTTTAGCTTTAATATTGCATTTCTAAATAGCTCCCAGTTGGAGTTCACTGAGCGTGACGAAAAAGTGGTCTGAAAGTTTTGCCAAAATGACTCTAGTCCACTGTTTATGGCCTCATAGTTACCTCTCCGGTAGTCAGAGATTAGTTTTTGGGTAGATGATTTCTTACTCAGTGGAAGACGAATAACAACGTGCAGGAGACAATGATCGCTGAAGCCAGGTATCGCGGTAATGGCGGAAATGTCGTCCGGGTGACTTGTAAGAAGTAAGTCGAGTATGTTATCGCCTCTGGTGGGGCATGTTATCATCTGCTGGAGGTTGAAATCTTCTGTTACTTCAAGAAACTGCATTGCTTCAGTGGAAAAGGTCCCTGTTGATACAGACAGCCTACTCTAGTTAATCTGGGGGTAATTAAAATCTCCGAAAAGAAAAACTGGTGCATTCAGCAGCTTGAGTTTAATGTTTGCTAGGGATTGGGACGGCAAATCAACGAAAGCTTGTTGTTTATCAGGTGGTCTATAACAAATGCCAAAAACTGTTCTTATCGTATTGTTATAGATACATACCCATGAAAGTTCAAGGTTACTATCGTGACATATTAGGTAAGATGATAATGTCTTTCTAACAGCGATAAGAACGCCTCCTCCCCTTCGGCCTTGTCTATCGTTACGGTATAATGTGAAGTTAGTGGTAGACGGAAAAACTTCGTTATCGTCTATGTCCGAGCTCAGCCACGTTTCTGTTAGCAAGATGATATCGGATTGTGTGTCGCTAACATAGCTGCGTAACTGATCTCTGTTTGGCACTACACTTCGTATGTTAGTGAATGCTATGTTGAAATTCAAAAACTTAGGCAGCCTTTTGGGAGTGGAACTTGAGCTAGTATTCTTGAGGCATCATTTGGTCAAGACTGTGGGTGTACTTACAGAATTTATAGCTCGCGTGTTTGCATGACGCATTGGTGGTGTGCATTCCTCAACTTTAGAAGACGCGATGTCATAGAAAAAAAAACTTACTACCGATATGAAGTTTATCGAAACTGAGTTTGAATGCACATTTCTGAGTACTGCCGAACTGTAATAGTTTAGATCTAGACGCGCGCGTGGTAGCCTCGAAGTCTTCTCTGATGGCATAGCTGGTATCTTTTAATTTTTGTCCATGAGACAGAATGTTGTCTTTTGTCTTAAAATGGGCGAATTTTAAAATGATGGGCCGCTTCTTTGATTCGCAAAATTTACCAATTCGGTGCGCTCGCTCAATAGAGTTGGGTTCTAATTTAATGTTTAGATTATCTGCGCACAATGCCAGTATTTTATCTTCGGACTCCTTCCATGACTCACCGACACAGTCGTCTAATCCTAAGAATAGTAAGTTATTTCGTCGCATCCTATTATTAGTATTTATGCTTGCAGTTTTTAGGGCTGCAATATCGTTGCGGATCTGAGTTGTTTGGGATTTTGAAGAATCATTGTCTGGTGTTTGTCTGGTGCATTCCAGCAGTGTTACGCATGATTGAAGGGACAATAATATCTTGTCTTGGTTTGCTTGAAATGCTCATATTTCTACGATTTCTGCTCGAATTGCCTCTAACAAAGGGGTGAGGTCGGTAGCAGCAAGTGGGCCTGGATTCAACTCGACATCACCTGACAATAACAGCATAAGCTCTGAAAGAAGTTGAAAAGCAATCATGTCACTACATAAACAAATCACAAAGCGCCAATTTACGTGAGTGGGGCAAGACACCGCAATGAGAAAGTGGTCACTACTACGAAAATACTTTGAGTTGCCGAGGTAACAAACCTGGAACGATACATGGATCAGCATGGTGTGCCGAGCGGTGTCGTGCCCCACGCAGGCGCCATTCCATTCCCGGTTAAGTAGTGCTTGGCGCGGTCCTGTGACAAGTGACGTAGGCGAGGCGGGGTGTGGCCAGACGGGCACTTCCGTGCACGCTGGAACTGGATTTCCAGTAGAAAAGGTGGCGGAGAAGGGTTGGTTGGTGGCGACGGGTTCAGTTGCGTTGACAGAAGATGGTGTTGGCAATGGTAACGGGTCCGGTAATGTGCACGGGAGAACAAGGGGCCAGCATAGCAGCACCTGGAACGATACATGGATCAGCATGGTGTGCCGAGCGGTGTCGTGCCCCCCAGTTTAGTATGCAAAAGCCCTTGCCCATCCATCGCTTTTGTGATGCTAGGACACTCAGTATAAGAAGACCATATTCACTGCTAAAAACATACACATTGAAATGGAGACATGAACATTGACGGCAGTGTGTGTGATGTTTTATCCTTCTGCTTTGTTATGTACCTGTCATACTGCCATTATTCAATTTTCCTGTACTTTGTAAGGTGCTGACATACGTACATAACATCACATCACAAGGAGTCTCTGTGTAATTAGTGGCCTTGTCATATCCAAAGACCAGTGTCATGACTTTTCTCAAGGGAGGTTGGGGTTAAGTTGCTGCGAAGGTTTCTTTCTTTTTTTTGGGGGGGGGGGATAGTTTTCTGAGAAATCGGATGCCAGAAAACAAACCTGTGGTACCCTGGGTAGGAGTACTTAACAGTGGAAAGGGGTGCAGAATACATTAACATTTCTTGCCTGAAACCAAGAACTCGCTGAAATATGTAAAATATTTTAAATACCATCCATGAGCAACTGCAAGCTGTGCACACCTAGACCCAAAACACACTTCTCGTGCTTCAGTCCCTGCAGGCTTTCAGCTTTTTTGTTGAAGCCTCAGGTACATTGTCTGTGGCCTAGTAATTTTAGCCGCCTTTTGCTCAAGTGTGCCCTAGGCATAATTGAGTGATTTGCACTTTCAACTAGACAGCAGCCTTAGCTTGGGAGACCAGTGGTAGGGCATATTTTATCAAAGTAGGTGACATAGCTATACCAGTCCAAGCAGAGACCTGTTTAAATGTGTTTCACCTTTAACATATAGATTTTTGACCATGAATTCAGAAAAATGTGTAGCACATTTGGGTCCTAGATTTTAAATGCTGTATAAGTTGTCTTGTTCATTGTAGTTGCTCTCGACTTCTGTCCAAATGGGAGAGCACTTCTGCATATCTCATCAGGAAACATCCTTATTTACATTCCTTCTTTCTACGTATTTATCTCACCTACAATCAAGATCGAATGTATATAGCACATGAATGTGCTGTGCATGAACTAAACTTGCATTGCCATGTTCAACAGCACAGTGGATGTAGCTGGTGTTGGCTCATTCAAGCTAAGCATTACTACAGCCTTGAATTGTAGGTATCATGGTATGACAGCAGAGAAATAGATATGCAAAGACAGTTGAGCACATTGAGACAACCTCTTTTTTGTGTGTGAAAAGGTCAGATACACATAATGGGACAGAATGCATGTGTTTTCATGTTTTCTCACAAAAAAAGAAAGCCAGAGGAATAAGGTTTCTTCAGTGTGCCATAGAAACTACATGTTTGCTCTCAAAGGTAATTCTGATTACCTTTGATTACCTTTGAATTCTGATTCATTGGATTTGTTCTTGTGTTGTTTATTTTCTTCATTGTGCTTTAGTTTTACATGTTAATGTTTCAAACCATTCTTATTTTCATAGACTGAACATCCCACGTCTTGGTTTGACTTCCTGGTACAGGATACTTGCACTCAGCATGGGGTGATGAAGCAGAGCGGTGCACTTTTATTAATAGCGCACATTTTAGCAGTGTCACAGCAGTTCATCAAAAAAAGACATGTCTGCTGAAAATAAGGTGTTCCTACCCACATTCCTCGTTGCTTAATTATGCTTGTATCCCTGTATTCTCTTCAGCAAAACCACTTATATGAAAAATTGATTGTGGTAAGTGCACGGGAGTGTTTGAAAAAACAGCCTTGAACCCTTTCTACTGGTGCACTGGTAAAATGTATACATGCATAAAATTTAAACAGAAGGCGAAATAGCAAACACCAACGCTTGATGTGACATTTGTCGGACTTGTATGTCGGAAATTTTCGCATAACACCATATACTAAGACAAAGCATACTAGCACTACAAAGCACCCATCATTCATGTTAGATATACGTTACCACAAGGGAAATGCTGCCTTTAAGAGGAAGCTTTAGCTCGGGTTCTCCTACCTAAATACACGTAAAAGGAGAATTCGTTTTTCTCAGCAACCACTGCACTGAATTTGGCCAAGTTTGTTGCATTAAAAAAAAAACTTATAATCTAGTAAATATCCGTTTCAAATTTTCCATTTATGTGGTCAGTTTTTTTATTAAAAATTGGCAAAAATGGAAAATTATCAGAAAACAAAACTATCAAGTTTACAACTCGGCAATGAAAAATGATATCACAATTCTGTGAATTGCATCTAATAGTACATCTAAAGCAGGCAAAATTTATTTGTTACACATGGATCTCAAAAAGTTTAGTAATATGAAAATACAGCATTTGCAGAACCCTTGTACACAACGTAACAAATTCACACAAGATATAAATTTACATATCGAATTTGTCCGCTTTCAGTGGTCTAATGGGTGCTGTTTACAGAACCGCGATATCTGTTCCTGATGCGAAGCTGTTAATCTTTTCAACAAAACTCAGGCCCTAAATCGAAATTCTGCTTCCAACAGTCACAATAATTTAACTTTCTCTCTCAAGTGCAGCAAATTTCATTAAAGTCGGTCCAGGGGTTGTCTCAGAAAAAAGTTTTTGCATTTTACATGTATTTGAATAGGCTGCGTTGGAGTTGGGTCCGAGCTAAAGCTTCCTCTTAATGAGGATCTATAGATGTTAAAGGCAGCTGTAAGAATGTAGTGAGAAATTATGCAATGTGTAGCATTTACTCAGTTCAGAGAACTTGCAAAGTTGCCATACAGCCTTGATAGCTGCGGTGAGGGAACAGTTGTAGCTCTACTTGGAGCATAAGAAATAACCAAATTAAGATATAAACAAAAGTAACAACTCGTAATGCGACTAAAGAATCTTGCATTACCTTTAAAAATGAGGCAGTGAAATTAGTGTCACAACTACCCTTTTTTTTTTTACTACATTTGAGTTGCACAGACTGATTGTAATAACACTAGAAAGCAGAGGGGGTGGGGCACATTAAAGAAATACTAGTCTGTTTTTATATTCTGCCTTCTCTGCATTCACAGTTCAGTAAAGTTACCTTGGAAAGCTACGGTGAAGCCATTGGTTGAGCCTCTATGGTGCATAACACTGGCAATTGCCAACCTAACTGCTTGGGTTTACAGTGCCTTATTTTTAGTGCCTGCCTATATAAGTGCTGAGCTATAGGAAGATTGGTCAAGATAAGCAACATACTGAACAAGTAATTTACTGAGTAAAATACATGAAGAAGGGCAGAGCACGGGGGGTATATTCTGTAAGTGTCCACCTAGTGGAAATGTCCATTTCATCTGCTGCTGAATTTCTGTTTGGCTGAGCTGGAGTACACGTGAGGAGACAGGCGTTCCCAGCTAATCAGCACTTCAGCAGCAGACGAAATGGACTTGTCAACTACGTGAATACTTACACCCCCCCCCCCAGCTGTTTAACAGAGTACTTCTGTGACCAACATGCCTGCTATGCCACCCTTGCTTTCATTGTTTGTGTTTGTCAGCAAAAGTGTGAAAGAACCAGGTTTGTGCATGAAAAGTCTTCCTGAGGGTGTGTGCCTTGAAGCCTGTAGTAGTAAACGCAGGAAACGGGGGTGGATCCAGAGTTGCGCCAAAGGGAAAACCTTAATCGAAACAAATATGGAGGGAAGTGACTGCATGCTTAAACTTGTCAGCTAACAAGTTTGCCAAGACCAAATGATGTCAGAAGGTGATGAAGCTTACATGGTTAATGCATAACCACTTAGGCCAAAATTATTTAGATACTTTTTATGAGGACTACATATTTACTGGAAATCTCAAAATAATTATGTTAGTACAGAATACCTTCCACTAGTTGTGACGTCCTTGAAAGAGTGAAAATGTATGAGTTGTACCTGTGTGGTGCATGAAGTTACATTAAAAAAAATTCTTGGCAATGGAAACAAAATGCAAAGAGCAGTACTCCCAAATATATTACCATCTCTTTAGGACTAGATGAACGCAAATAATAATAATTAGCAGTTGGAAATTGGACACAAACCACAAGAGTAAAAAGTAAGATGCTTCAGCTCCCACATGGGAGCCTTGTTCGCAATGATTGTGAACAAAGTTCCAGTTGAACCATCTCTCATTTTTCATTTTTTTTTTTTTGGTTGGCGTCAAATTTTAAACAACTTGCCATAAGATGACCAGATAAGATGGGCTTCTGTCAAACTCATCACTACTTCAATGCAAATAATTAGAAGTTGGCAAATATCACATTTTTCTAATAGGAATAGTAAGTATTGAACAGTCGAACACAGTTTCATGCTATTACAGCAGGTGTATCTATCTTGGAATTAAGTACCATGCTTGTACTGACTTGTAAAAAAGGTCTGCTAACCAGTAGGGAAGATTAGAATTATTTTTAAACATAAGTTCACTAATTATTCAAGAAACTGTACAGGCAGCCTCTCAATATCTTTAGAACCTCGTGGCAAACAAGATTTCTAATGAATAGCTGCTGTGTGACTAGCCGTGAAAAGGGGGGGATGCGAGGAAGGCAGGAGTTATGTCGCCTTGAAACAGAAAAGTCCATTTGTCGAAATGTTGGCTCCTGCGTTTACCTCGTTCTCGTTTTACTCAGCTGTAAAAAAGTGCTAAATAAATGGTTTCCGAAAAAAAAAAACAAGTGGTGAAAACAAAACAAAAGCTGTTGAAGGAGCTGTTTGCTGTAAATACATGTCAAAGAACATGTTTCATGAAAAAAAATCACTGGTTATAAAAAAATTTACATGACTGGATTGCCCATAATATTAAATGGTAGACTATAAGCAAAAATCAGGGGTTGTTGTGTGGCCTTCCACCATGAAACCAAAAACAAACCTTGCATTATCATTTTGTTTCTGCATTACTTCAAAAACTTCTGTTGTTTCACTTCTGATAATTTGTGATACTTCGTTAGCAAACGCCACAACAGTAACAACTTTAACACTTGGTTATTGCAAAATATTTGGCTAGTTTTACATAACCAAAAATGCCGAATAGTTCATTATTTTAGAATACGAATAGTTAGCATGTAATATTTAATTCATATTCAAAACTTCGAATATTGATCCACCCCTACAGATAATGTTTCCTTTACCAGTGTTCACGCCAAAGGCCCTCCCCCCCTTACATGTACTCGGCACACACCTCTACAATCGTAAGGCATACTGCAGTTATGCCGTGTGGCAACCCAAGTGAATAAAAAAACAAAATATCCTGAGGCATGATTAGATTTGCATTGTGTAGCAAGTACCAGCCTGCAACAGCTTGGATCAGCCTGAGTAATTCTACATTACATACTTGTAACAGTCATGCAGTGCTTCTCAAGGATCGTGTCCGAACTGCACACACTAAAACATAAGCTGATATATTCAAAAAAGAGAAGTATGTGTTTTGCTCACCAAGTGACTTTTAGTGTGCTCAATTATGTAAAGTGGGCTATTATATGATTAATGTACTAGTGCAAAGAAAAAACAAGCCAGCATCTCTTGCTTCATATATATGTGCTGAACCAAGAAAGTAATTGTTAAGGAAGAAAAACGTCAGAAATAAACACAAATATTTGTGTGCTTAATGGCAAAATAATTTTCAATGCAATATTTGGATGAGTCACGCAGCTTGAATGAAAGCCACGTAACATGCTTTCCAAAGCGTGCCTTAACCTACCTATGTTGCTCAGCATATTTAAGAAGCTTTCACCAGATTAATTTTTCATTTAAATAAATTAGACACTTCCGTCTCATAATAGGTCATGCAGTTGATTTCATTTCTTTAATTTACATTTAAAGAAATCAGTGCTAGAAGAGAGTATACCATTATGCACTGCTGCATAACATGAAGGCACTTTCTAAAGACACGCATGATTAATGATCATTCACCATGTTAGTAACTAACTCCCACTGAAGCAGACTGAGAACATATCGGGGCATTGCATTCAGTAGCTGATGTAAAATGAGAAGATTGCTGCTTGAAGGTATGAATGAACCAAGCGAATAAGAAATATAGGTTCTCAAGCTTCTAGTATTGTGTGTGGCAGCACTTAAGAAAAACATATTGCAAGTAAAAATTGCAGCACATATGATGAAATAACTGAAATAACTAGAGAGAGAGTTTAATAGACCAATAAACAAGAACTGTGAATTCCCAACATTTTTTAATGCTTTTCTTTACATGTACTCACTTCATAAGTATATGCTTCCCTTATTGCTTGCACCTATGTCTCAATTTCATAATTCCTCATTCTCACTGCTTTGCCCATGCTGATTTAACCTAACCAAAGGTTAGGGCAAATATGGCTGAGCATGTGCTTGTGTTGTGGTGTTGTGAGGCAAGCTGTCTACGTCTGGTAGCCACATGTCAGTTTCTAAGAGTAGATAAAAGGGAAGCCTTAACAGTAAGCCATAGGGAAGACTGATACCTGGGTTCAATGATAAATGAAAAAAATGGCTGTGGCTTAGCTAAGGTTAAGCCCAGGATGCGAAGCATACTAGCCTTTATTTTAGTTGTTGAACCACTGTTTAGCCTGGTGAACTGCTGTTGCTTGGCTATATTTGGTTCGGCTAGACGAAGAAACAACTCATGCGTTACTCTGCTTCGCCTTCAAAAGTGGAACGCGACAGCGTTCCCGTCGACCCGCCAAGGGGTGTAAGACGATGGGCTACGGCGCAGCGACTACGCGCCCCGCATTGGACGCGGTGAGCGTCGAGCAACGCAGCGTTCGGCGCGGCAACGAAATGTGCGCCTGAGCAAGCGACGCATGCCTGAGCCTTAGAAACAGCTCGTTTCTAAGGCAACACCGCATTCACTAGAGGCGCTTTTGTACCGCTTTGAAGCATCGTACTCGTGGCTCAGTGGTAGCGTCTCCGTCTCACACTCCGGAGACCCTGGTTCGATTCCCACCCAGCCCATGTTGCAAGAGTTGAACCAAAGCCACCTAGAAACAAGCGCAGCTACTTATATACCGCCGCGACGCCGCGAGCGACGGCGCGAGTTGGAGCCCCGTTTCTCCTCTGTCGTGACGTCACGGTGTCACGTGGTCAGCCTTGAAGGCGACACCGCCGCGCCTGAGGAGCTGGGTTGAGCTCTAGTAATATGCTTCGCATAAAACACCAACATGGAAAAATTGGACAGCCCACAGAATCAGCAGAATTTGGAAAAACTGAAGAGATGCATCATGGTATTTATGTTACACATATCCCAGTCAAGTTGAAAGATTTTCACTGTCTAATAAACTTAAGACAATACCTGACCAGCAATACTGTATGGAATCTAAGCAATTTTAATCTAGAAGTCGTCTCGAAGTCAGGATAGAGAAGCGACTGAATTGATGCTAAGGTGGATGAGGTGGAGGCAGATTGTGATGACAGGTCTTAAGAGATTAACATCCAACACACACTTAGGTTGGCAAAGATTGGACTCGGTGTTCAAGAAGAAATTTACTAAGCTAATTTATTGATATACATACATGAGAGAGCCGCAGCAATACAGCAGAGATAACTCTCATGCAAGAGGAAAGGATGTTGATCTAAAAATTAACTGTTGATCACAAAAATGGTTAAGCATGCGCTAAAGTTATGTAGAATTCTGTATGGTATGCATGATGTTAGAGCTGCATCGCATAAAGAACTATGGCCTTAGGTGCCTCGATTATGAAATGATGTGGGCCAAGAGTGGACCAAGGATAGCATCAAGATAGGGCCTCTTCCAAAAAGAATAAGAGGGGGGCGGGGGGAGAGAGATTTTCTACGTAACTGATACAGAGTCATATGAGTCAGAATTAGAGCCAACATGTATTGGGGAAATTTCCAGGGCCCTCCACCTGAACCTGCCAATGGTGTAGGCAGAATGGTATGTATATATTCCAGTGCGAAAGGCATAAAGTACTATATCTTTTTCATAGTGTATTTCCCTTTAAACTTCGGCCAATTTTGTTTTAATATAGCAGTTGCCAAGTGGCAGATAAAAGATAAATCAGCACAACCAAGTATACGACTGAAATATGGTAATATAGCTGTGTGCTGCTTATAATTAATAACCAAGTCTTTCTTTTTTCACACAAATACTGGACTAATATTTACAAAGGAGCATCGCACAGTAACTTAATTGTGCTTAGTTAAATGGGGCACAAATATTATTGTCAAACTTGCATACTGCAATTGTTTATATGAATGATTAGTTGTCGAACTTGTCGATGAGGGCTTTATTTATATTTACTGTTTCAGCAAAATGCTGGCACTATTACATGACTGAAATGTTGCAGTCTCACTCAGCATGGCCCCTTTGTACATGAATTGCAGCACACTGTAAATAAATGTGTCCAAGTTAGATAATTCTGTGGAGCTGGAGGTTCTCTTGAAAGGGTGCAAAGATGGCAGGAATATCCTTTCTGCATTGTTTAGTGAGTCCTTGTTAATACAGAGTTAATACATTTTGACTTGATGTGGTCAATATATACATGTATCACATTTTTTCATAAAGAGATTCAAATAACTAGCCCAACCGCATAAGCAAGTTAATTACTAGCCGCAGGCATAAGTAAGATTAAAAAAACTACTTCACCATTGCTGACAAAACATTGCAATGAATATAAACTAAACGTGGTTGTCCTCAGCGAGTCGCTATGCGCTTAGCCAGTGGACTGATGGCTTCACCCCGCGGCGGCCGCAGCATCTGTGCCATGTAGCCAACTACAGCTTGATGTCAGCTATTGGCTAATAGCAGCCGTCTAAGGGAATGACGAAATAAAGCGTCCAGAAGAGAGTAAGGGCAGGGCCTTCTGTTGAAAAGAGAGCGTTTGAGAGAAAGGTGACTTTGCAGTCCACTTATGAGTTCCATGCACCGCGTACGACAATAAAACTTGGCTGAGATGTTCACAGCAGCGTATGCTACCTACGATCTATGTTATTTCATGAAGCCCGAGGGG
This sequence comes from Dermacentor variabilis, assembly GCF_050947875.1. Lineage (NCBI taxonomy): Eukaryota > Metazoa > Arthropoda > Arachnida > Ixodida > Ixodidae > Dermacentor > Dermacentor variabilis. The sequence continues at coordinate 11,176,247 of NW_027460280.1, read as the reverse complement.
TGGTTCAGGGCCCCTTTAACAAACTGCCGGAGATGCACCTGCGGCCAAGAATAGTATAGATCTTCTACATTTATACTAAAGCCTGTGTGTTTCCCCAGATTATGCTCCTGCAGGAGGTGTGCAACAATCAAAGAGCTGGGAGCAAGGAATGGGCCCTTGATTCTCAGCCTGTCAACGTGTGTCTGCAGAAATTCTGAAATAACACGAAGCCCCGATTTATATTCTGACACAATGGTTCTGTGTTGTGTTCTGTGTGTGTTGTTGTGTGTTTTCACGCGGAAAAAGGTGCGTAAAGGAAGATCTTTTTACACCTTAACAGCATTCGAGACCCTTCTCAAACCAAATTGATTCAACTTCACGACAGCTCAAGATTTTACGTTAGCTGGATTGGCAGAAGTTTGATTAAAATGTCTTAATCAAATTTCTGCCCATGGTCGGCACACCCTTCTCTAGAAAAGTGTCCTCTGACATGATAAAATTTGCCTTTCTTTGTCCCCAAGAAACCTCAAAGTTTCTACCCCATATGTTAGCACAGGTAGAATCCAATGATTGTACGCAGTGATATATATATATTGTGAGACAAGGTTTAGGCAGCCAGTCTCTTTATTCTCTCGAGTGAGAGCCCACCACCAGGCCCCAAAACGGTGATGATGAGTGTGTAAAGGTGAGAATATGAAGCATATGAATAATGCTCACGCTAATTTCCCCGCACGCGCAAGCGGCCAGCCAGGCGACGACTTAGCCAGGGGTGTAACGTCGAATTAATTGTTTGAGACGCGAAACGTGAACAATTTCCGAACCACAATAACGATGGTTCGAAGAAACGTCCATGGAAGTAACGCGATAGTTCACGGGGGATGTTTGTTCATTAATAAAGTAGGGTCCAAGGAAGCGGGATTCAAACTTCTCACACAAACCGGGTGTACGAATGGGCGTCCAAAGGAGCACTTCCTCTTCAGGATGAAAGGAGACGTCGCGACGAGAGATGTCGTAACGTTGCTTGCGATCTAGCTGACTGACTTCGGTGTGCAAGCGAGCACGTTTACGGCATTCCTCAAGTCTCGAGACGAACTGTTTGGGTATACTGGCCGAGGTGTTAGTTGGGGCATTGAAGAAAGCGGCGTCGATGGTGAATGTCGGTGAACGGCCGTAAACTAGGTAGAAAGGTGAGTACCCCGTAGTTCGTTGGATAGCGATGTTGTGAGCAAACGTCGCAAAAGGTAAAAGTTTGTCCCAGTTGTCGGGGTTTGGCCCGATATACATAAATATCATATCTGTTAGTGTGCGATGAAATCGCTCTGTTAAGCCATTTGTTTGAGGGTGATATGCAGATGTCGTCTTATGAACTGTGCCACAAGCTCCGAGTACTTCTTTGATCATTGTTGATAGAAACGTCTTGCCGCAGTCACTTAACAGCACACGAGGTGCACCATGACGCATCCAACAATGGCAATTAGAAAGAATGTGGCAACGTCTGAGGCCGAACTAGAGCGTAGAGGAGCGGTCTCTGCGTAACGTGTGAGCTGGTCAAAAGCTGTCACGATCCATCGATGACCTGCTGGCGTTATGGGCAGAGGGCCGACTAGGTCTATCCCAACGATGGCAAAGGCTGTCTCAGGACATGGGACAGGCTGTAAAAGCCCAGCAGGAGGCAAAGTAGGTCATTTCCGCCGTTGACACTGGGCGCAAGAAGCGATGTACTTGGCCACAAAGGTAGACATGCCTGGCCAAAAGAAACGGCTCCTAACGCGGTGGTATGTTTGATGGAAATCCAAATGTCCAGCAGATGGGTCGACGTGAAAGGCTTCAAGGACTTGTGTGCGCAGCGAACGTAGAAGAACAGGTACCCAGCGGTGTCCATTGGAGTTGTAAATGTAGCGGTGCAGCACATCGTGGTTGAGCTTGAATAGTCTCAGTTGTCGACGTAATCTGGCCTTTGGTGCAGAAGTAGTTCCGCACAGGCATTGGATAATGCTGTTGCAGTAGGGATCAGAACGTTGACACGAGGCGAGCTGAGTGATGCGATTGGAAGATAACGTACCAGTAACCGCTAGAGGTAATAACGAGAGTGGAGACTTCGTCTCATCATCAAGTGTACTCAATGTACTCGAAGGTAATAGTGGCAAGGGGCAGCGAGAGAGAGCGTTGGCATCTTGATGTTTTTTCCCAGACTTGTAAACAATAGGGAGTTTTAGAATAGGGGCCCCAATAGTTTGGAGCCCCAAAGAGCTTTGCGGGTGTTAGCGTTGGGGCACGTAGGAGTGAAGAGTTTTAGAATAGGGTTTTACGTTAGCGGATAGCGTCTTGCACTGACAGCGCCACTACGGCGTCAAAGAAAAGCTATTAGAAATAATTAAATAAGATATACCATTTTATGATAGGAATAATAATTTAGACTTGCGTGTATTCGCGTTTAATTACAATTTAGAGGTTATTCTGTAAGCAGCAAACAATTAGTTGCGCTTAGTTTTGAGCAAACCAACTTTACTAGCCTTCACCAGCCAAGCTTAGCCGTGTTAGGCCTACGAACCATAAAATCCACAATCGAATTCAAAATCAGCGGCGTCTAACGAGTCAATCTCATAACACACGCTAGTTGAGAGAAAGCGATAACGGCAGTCACTTCTCCTAGCTTACGAACCTCACGCGTCACTGCGAATTGAACCCAGTTTTGTGCTAGGTTAGAGCCGTCGCTTCGATGGGTGCCGCCATGTTTGCCGACGCAAAGCTTTTGGGACCGCTATTTGGGCTCCCGCTAAATCGGTGAAATAGCGTTCCCAACGCAAAACCCAAACAGAGTTTGCGTCTTGCGCATGCGCAGTGACTTCGACGCTATTTCTTTGGGGCCCCAAAATGTTTGGGGCCCCTATTCTAAAACTCTCTAATGTCACAATCGTACTCTTGTAACCGGACCACCCAGCGACCAAGGCGTCCGGACACATTTTTGATTGACGACAACCAGCATAAGGCGTGGTGGTCGGTTATGACTGAAGTGGCATCCACAAAGATATGGTCGAAATTTTTGTATTGTCCAAACTACTGTGAGACATTCCTGCTCTGTGATCGAATAGTTCTTTTCGGCAGTCGTTGATGCACGGCTAGCATAGGCAACAACTCTCCCTCTTGAAGTGGTATCACGCTCTAGAAGGACAGCACCGATCCCATGGCCACTAGCGTCGGTGTGCAAACAAGTTGGTGCGTCTTACTTTCTGGAGATCCTGGGGAACTTAAAGAACGTGTTAGAAGGCTTTTTAAGGATTGACTGCATAGCTAAATGCATGCTGAAGGTCATGACATTCTTGCATTTCTTTTTTGCAACGCAACTTTTTGGAGTGCCATATTTTATGTTACCTTCACATCAACCACACTTTCAGGGCAGACGAATAGCCATATTATAAACTTACAAAAGATCAAGATAAGAAAGGGAGAATGTCACGACCTGCACTGCAGCCCAAGGAATGCGACAACAACAACAAAAAAAAAAAACAGAGTCAAAATATGTTAAACGGTAACAAAGAAATCAACTCCAGAAACTGAGCCGAAAGGCAGAAAAACAGTTTTGAGAAAACGGCTCTCAAAGTTTCACCTTCTCTTTAGCTCTCTAAAAGGCACTAAATTTGTAGACTTTGGGGTGTTTTGTGATGTGGGGCTTCTTGTACATGTGGCCTCTGGTCTGGTGTGCTCCCCTCCCCTTTTTTGTTTTTATAGGGCATTCTTTGCTGCTACTGCTCTACAAAGAGCATGGTGCCTAGGTTTCAAACCAAGTGTCATGCAGAACTCTGCGTGGGCATGAAAATAGTTCCAGTATACATTCAGGCAGCCTGCACCTACAAGCTGCCCCGATTGATAGCAAACTCCAGTACAATCAGAGGCTTTTTTTTTTTTGGTAGAATTGACCATTTTACTGAATGAAGGCTCCGAGTGTCAGCAGCCTCCCAATCCTAAGAAGCCAACAAACATTGACACCAAGGACAACATAGGGGAAATTACTCGTGCTTAATAAATGGAAATAAAGAAACGAAGAATTAATGGAAATTAAAGTGGATGAAAAAACAACTTGCCGCAGGTGGGAACCGAACCCACAGCCTTCGCATTTCGCGTGCGATGCTCTACCAATTGAGCTACCGCGGCGCTGTTTTCCCATCCACTTTCTTGGGTATTTATGTGTCCTAGTAGAACCCTGGGAGTGTTAGCCAGCGCCACCACACACAGACCTTGGCGGCGGACGTGGGACGTCCTTTTTTGCCGTAGGCGTCACGAGAACGTGATCTTTTTTGGTGAAGGCAACTGGTCAATAAACCAACATATGCTACCTGAAGGCATCAATGTAGCCGGATTCGAGACCCTCGGTATGAATAAACGAGAAGAAAGGGGGTTAACCGAGGGTCCCGATTTTATTAGTCATATCATAAGAAGCCAACAAACATTGACACCAAGGACAACATAGGGGAAATTACTCGTGCTTAATAAATGAAAATAAAGAAACGAAGAATTAATGGAAATCAAAGTGGATGAAAAAACAACTTGCCGCAGGTGGGTCTGTGTGTGGTGGCGCTGGCTAACACTCCCAGGGTTCTACTAGGACACATAAATACGCAAGAAAGTGGATGGGAAAACAGCGCCGCGGTAGCTCAATTGGTAGAGCATCGCACGCGAAATGCGAAGGCTGTGGGTTCGGTTCCGACCTGCGGCAAGTTGTTTTTTCATCCACTTTAATTTCCATTAATTCTTCGTTTCTGTATTTTCATTTATTAAGCACGAGTAATTTCCCCTATGTTGTCCTTGGTGTCAATGTTTGTTGGCTTCTTACACTCTAAGAACAGTTTACACCCTTTGGCTTGCCCCTTCTGCCACACAAAAATAATCGTCATCTGCCTTGATGCGTTTCCTTTCTTTATCGCGGCGAGCCCAGAACTTTCCAGTAACGAATGGCACGCGCGTTATCAGCATAGAACAGTTTACACCCTTTGGAGTGCCCCTTCTGATAACGCGCGTGCCGTTCGTCACTGGAAAGTTCCGGGCTTGCAGCGATAAAGAAAGGAAACGCATCAAGGCAGATGACGATTATTTTTGTGTGGCAGAAGGGGCAAGCCAAAGGGTGTAAACTGTTCTTAGAGTGTATGATATGACTAATAAAATCGGGACCCTCGGTTAACCCCCTTTCTTCTCGTTTATTCATACCGAGGGTCTCGAATCCGGCTACATTGATGCCTTCAGGTAGCATATGTGGGTTTATTGACCAGTTGCCTTCACCAAAAAAAGGTCACGGTCTCGTGACGCCTGTGGCAAAAAAGGACGTCCCACGTCCGCCGCCAAGGTCTGTGTGTGGTGGCGCTGGCTAACACTCCCAGGATTCTACTAGGACACACAAATACCCAAGAAAGTGGATGGGAAAACAGCGCCGCGGTAGCTCAATTGGTAGAGCATCGCACGCGAAATGCGAAGGCTGTGGGTTCGGTCCCCACCTGCGGCAAGTTGTTTTTTCATCCACTTTAATTTCCATTAATTCTTCGTTTCTTTATTTTCATTTATTAAGCACGAGTAATTTCCCCTATGTTGTCCTTGGTGTCAATGTTTGTTGGCTTCTTATAATATGACTAATAAAATCGGGACCCTCGGTTAACCCCCTTTCTTCTCGTGCAGCCTCCCAAGTCATTTTTACTTGACAATGGCTGTAGAACTTAGGATCAGAGAACCAGTGATAGATATGCAGCTGCTAGGTGCTTTCCAGAATTGTACTATCGGCGTCAAATGAAAGTTGAACAGCGGAGTGCGTGGACCATGCATAAGTGAAGATATAGTGCGCGCCGTCCAGTCATCACCATTGACAGGCGCGCGCACATCCGGTTTGGCCGCACTGCGCGATCCCCCTCTAGTGAGATACTGTCGCTTCTGTTCTGGTTTTTACATTTGAAAGGGAGAAAATGAAAAAGTAAAGCTAGAATATTGCAGTTTACGGCGAGTCTTATCGCACAGATCGCCGAAAGAACAAGCGCTGTCGGCGCGAACAGCGGTGCGCGTTGTGCAGTTTGCACCGTCATCGCAAGGTAGATTCGCCCGCGCGGTTTGCAGCTTGCGCGCCACATTCGCTCTTTCGATCGGCAAACTTGCGCTCCGCGGTATCGCTGGCAGCCGCGACGGCGGCCGGCATGCCGAGCGCGTTTGGCCGTTTGACATGGTTTCACCACAGAACACCTATGGACAAGAACGGCACCGAGAGCGGCGCTGCTGTGCCGGCGTTGAGAGCGCCGCATGCGAAGCAAAATTCTATTAGCGGGTGGTACCCCTCTCCCACCTCTCGTTCGCACCGCCTTGATTGCCTCCTGCACTGCGCGTGTTTGGGCACGTTTCGTGCGGCGCGCGGTGTGCGCCTACGTGTGCGCGCGTGGACATTTCATTCGAAGGGTGTAGTACAGTCTGTTTCACATTTAGGGGAAAACTCGGAGCGCATTGCATCGCGATGCGGCGAGCGCTTGAGTCAGGCGGCGGCAGCAGCTCGCGCAGGTGCTCGAGGGGCGGGATCTTGAACGGCGTCGTCTGCTACGGCGACGCGCGCTGGCCGCATTTGTCGGGAAGCGTTCTACTGTCAGTTGCAGGGCGCCGATCTCATCGTTACTGCGTGAAATGAGCCAGTATGTTTTACTAAGCGTTGTGCGACGCCCACTGATACGCCTCGAAGGTAAGTTCATCGCTGCAGGGCAGTCATAGATGACGTACTGATTCCATACATTCTTGACGGCCCGTTTCTGGAAGACGACTATATATTCTAACGCGATAGGTGGCCGATCCGCACTGCTCGTGTTGTGCAAGATCTGCTGGAAGAGCAGCGCGCAGTCACTCTCTTGGAGTGGCCGCCTCGATCCCCGGGCGCCAACATCATTTAAAATGTCTGGGGCTCGTTGAAAGTATCGCTGCCGCCCCATCCCCTCTATCAGTCGCCCGCGGATAGGGTTCGATCCACCATCGTCAGCGACTGAGACGTGCTGCGAATGAACACATCCCTGATCAAGTCATTTTACACTTCACTGCCTTCCAGGATGAGCGCTGTCATCGTTGCCGCTGGGGACATGACGAGATACTAACTGAAGTTCCGAGCGTGACGTGTCCAATTCCCCGCCGGCGAGCAGGGTCTGTCTGGTGCCGCGAATGATTGTCGAGAAAAATCACTTCCAGCTCATTGTCTTAACCTAAACCTTTCCTTTAATCGTATCCGTTTGTTTTATCGTGTTCGACCCCCACAGTTATCATTGTTGAGTGCTTTGTTTTCCTTTCGAGTCAAACAAAAGACTGAGCACGTTGCGCGCACATCTTAGTGCGTCTTGTCGCTGCTTATTACGGTAGCACACACAGTGAAGAAATACGTGCACGCGCTCAGTACCCCGGCCATTCGAAAGAACAAACGAAGCATGCTGTCAAAAGAAGTTTGTGGAACTCCTTTATCGCCGATGAAGGTTCAGAGTTTGGCGAGGCACAACGTTTAGTAAAGAATATCAGCTCAGTTCCCGCAGTACCGATGAAATCGGTGCACTGCCCCTGGCAGTAGCACGCTTACCGACAATGCGGCCAGCGCGCGCCGCCGTAGCAGACGACGCAGATCACGACTCCGCCTCTCGAGCGTCTGCGGCTGCTCGAGCTGCTGCCGCCGCACGACTCAATTCCTTGCCGCATCGCGATGCAATGCCGACGCGACCAAGACGCGGGCGCGTATCGTCCAGTAACTCGATCGATCGGTGCAGTGGTGAAGCGGGAACGAACTCTGGTCATGTTCAATGCATCGTGCACATATTCAATTTCTCGGGACGCGTGAGCTTCGGCCACTGCTAGCGCATACAACAGAAGTGGTTTTCATTCTTGGGCAGCGCACACACAAACGAAACACGAGAAAGAAGACAGGACAAGCGCTCGTCGAACAACTTAGTTTTTATATGAATAAAAGGATTATGTACCGAGTAATTATTAAATTCATGTGGGTTACATATAAAAACCGTCATACACTCAGGAGTGATCAATGAACGAGGTCGCTTCGTTTGCCAGTTGTTTACTTCGCTCGGCGCACCGCAGTAATCCATGTCTGTCGTCTGCATTTTTCGTACCATTTTCTTGTGAATCGGCAGAATTTCACTGGTGGAATGAACCCTTTCGTATTTACATTGCTGTCGTGACAGTTAACAACACAATAATAATTTCCGGTCATCCGAAGAGGCGCCGTCGCGAACACGAGACGTTTCGCGCGCAGCGCGAACTGAACGCGCGCGCGACCGTGAAGGGAAGCGGCGGCGGAAGCCTACACCCGTTGGAGATGAAATCGTTCCGCCAGGGGAGAAACGAGCGCTGGCGTCTAGGATGAAACTTGGCGTGCGGGCGTCCATACAAACTTAGAGAAGCGAAACTGTACCTTCCACAGTGCTACGGAAATAAGCGTAGCGGTGGCGTCGTGAACTAAAGTATGGGACCACAGGTGGCGCTGTACGACAGCGCCACCTGTGGTCCATTGTTGCGCCATTGTTGTTCGAAGCCAGGACAGGGGTACTGAGGACTAAAACGTACCGAGCCAGATACCAGGAGATAGATTTGGTGTGCGAGGCGTGTAGAGAGGAGGAGGAAACGGCGGAACACGTGATACTTGCTTGTAAACAACTTCACCCTGCAGTTGAATCTAACGGGGAACTATTCAAAGCCTTGGGTTTTAAAGACAGTGAAAGTAGAATAGACTTTGAACAGGTAGAAATAACTAAAAGGAGGCTATCTGATTGGTGGACAATATCAACGCAAAAGTAAAGGAGTAAATACATAGGTATGCATGCATATAGAACCATTAAAGGCTAGGTGGCGCGCGCCGCCGCCGCCCGATTCAAAGAGTTGAGCCACAATCATCCATCCATCCATCCATCGGAAACGGGGTTTTGCACACGCTTTACCAGGTGTTCTGTGGCTTTACTGGGTTTCTGGCTGCTGCGCCTCGATCGTGCTCCCGCCAGTTTAGTTGCTGTGTGGCAAACGTAGCGCCTACATATGTAGGCGCTACGTTTGCCACACAGCAACCAAACTGGCGAGAGCACGATCGAGGCGCAGCAGAATACATGTAGCGCAGAGTCATATCGAGTTAAGGTACACTCTGAACTGACTTTTAAGGGCATCCCGAGCGGTTTTTCGTTTATTACGCCGCCGTTACCCCGAGTTGTGCCGCCGCGCTACAGCTGTTGCATTTCTTGTAGCGCTACTGACAGAATGCGGTTTCCAGGTGGCACGATGGCCTCTACTGGAATAAACGCACACGACACCAAATATTGAGTAAGCCTGAAAATATTTTATTTGCATTTTACAAGTACAACAAAAAGCACACGTCTACGCATCCACACAAACGCGGTTACATAGTCAAGAACATAGTCAAGAAATGGCTCATTAATAAGGGTAGCACAAACGCACAAGAAAGAAGACATAAGCTACAAAACGTACGGTCGGCTGCTCCCGTCACCGCGTGTCACTTTTATACAGCATCTTTACAGCACTACCAGGCCGGGTAGTTTGGCGGAAAGAACGCAACAGCTTACGGCCCTCAGCTGCCTCTTCCTTGCGGGTGTCATAATTATCCTAATCTCCGCATCAACGTCGTGCAAGTCCGCAAACAGGCATCTGTATCTGAATCATATGTGCCAGCTTAATACATGTGTAGTAAAATTATGATAACCACTGCGTCTTATCAAACGTATTGGTTTTGCAAATGCGCATTACAGCTGACGGAACGACATACTGTAAGTGAAGCACAAGAGAACAAGGACAAAAGGAGGGTACAACACTTGAAGAAGAAATGAAGAATTAGTAGGCGTACAGCAAACAAGCGATGACGGAGAACACACAATGATGCATCGGGTGTTCTGCGACATCGGTTTGCGTACTTACGGTGTTATGGAGATCAACGGCATAAAAACGTACCTTCAAGCGTACTCCCTCAACCTCCGCCGCATTCATTATGATGATCAACGCCCAAAATAAAGTGAGGCACTATTTTTTGCCAAGAGTAGACCTCTTTACAGCAAGTCTATGTAATGACTCGCAGACGAAAGCAGCATGCTTTCGAAAATGTTCGAAGTTTGAAAATGTTTGAAAATTGAAGTTTTCGCTCATGTTCGCGAGATAGCAAATTCAAGTGTTACACTCGCCGCTGTATTTTTAGATTCCATGTGAACTAGATTTAAGCTACCTCAGCTTGTATTAACGCCTACAGAGGCTTTTAGAAAAATATTTGTCACCTGAGAAATCAATGCTGTGTACCAGTTCTTTTCGAATGGTGCTATTTGTAAAATTGATTATATCTTCCCTAGTCATGCTCAACTACTTGCTGGTCAGATGCTTGAACTTCTGAAGAAGTATTTGCAAAGTTTCCCTTCCAACTCGGCATTCTAACCAACGCTTCTCGGAAGTATGAGTGTTGTATTTGCCCCTGCAGTACTGCCATGAGTTTAAGTTCAAATTGTGCCCACCGAATGTGTATCCGTGTGCCACTAGAAAGTACAAAGAATTAATTTCTCAATTGTCGCAACATTTCTTTTTCATTCCATCTTCAAGAAATTTGTTTACTTCTTTTCCTGGTCATTTTGGACTTGCACACATTGAAGTTTTGGATAGTTTGGCAAAAGCATTGCATAGTGGGCCTGTAGGGTTTTTTTTCGTATTTAGCGCATTGCCCTTCTGACTGGTCAAATTCTTTAGACACCAACAGTAACTGCATTACAAATATTTCACTTACTTGGAATGTCTGTTCCATGTGCCTCATAACAGTACACGGTTGAATTTGGCACATGCACCTTCAAATGACCAAGTGTAGGTTTGTATTGCAATGGAAATAAGAACATGAGTGCTTCTTCAATTGTCTTCATAACATTGCTGACGCCTTCTTCAATGTGTGAAAATGGCTTGTAACAATATTGCTATGTTTCATGTGAGGATATGGAATAGAATAACTTTCTTATTTTATGCTGAAGGTATTCAGCGGAGAAAAAAATTTGACAGCTACCCCTTTTGCCTGTTGGGCTTCAAATCTTGTAGAATATGGTGTGAGCAGCTTGGGGTGTGCCTGAAGAGTAATGCTAGTTTGTGCATGATCATATTGTTGTTGCTGGGAAGATGACATCTTAGGCACATTTTTTTCATACAATTAACACAAATGTTTCCATCTTTCCCCTTGTGGCTAAATCGTAGTAGACCTGTTCGTTTTGCAGTTACTTTGTTGTTTATTTTTGTTACATATCAGTATTATGTACTATCAAGTTAGTGGGAATATAAAGCTATTTGATGTATTCATGGGGAATCGTAGCCGATCCCTCGTCATGGGTATGTGGCATATGTTACATGCAACAGTCATTCTAGTCTCTCTGTTTTGGTAAAAATATCCCAAAGCCTATTTTGTACGCTTGCAGATAAGTTGAGATTTAGACATCAATGCCTGCTCACAAAGCATATTATACGGCAAACAGCCAGCCACCGCCGCAGATGGAGAATTCTGCAGTTTCCAATCGTACTGTTTCTGTTGTCCTTCGCAGAGATGTTGATTGTACACAGATGGAATATATTGAATAAAGGGAAAATCAGACATCCACCCGTTCGTAGCAATTGCTACAAAGGAAACCCATACGGGTTCCTCGAAATAAAAGCCTCAGAGTTGAAGACAAATTCGTCCTGGTCCGGGACTTGAACCCGGGACCACCGCCTTTCCGGGGCAGCCGCTCTACCATCTGAGCTAACCAGGCGGCTGGCAGATGGCAGGGCGAAGTCGAATTTGTCAACAACAGGAAGCAAAGGCAAGAGTTTGACGTAGTAGTTCTGCGGAAACCCGCAAGGTGGAGAGAAGTAATGAATAAAGGGAAAATCAGACATCCACCCGTTCGTAGCAATTGCTACGAAGGAAACCCATACGGGTTCCTCGAAATAAAAGCCTCAGAGTTGAAGACAAATTCGTCCTGGTCCGGGACTTGAACCCGGGACCACCGCCTTTCCGGGGTAGCCGCTCTACCATCTGAGCTAACCAGGCGGCTAGCAGATGGCAGGGCGAAGTCGAATTTGTCAACAACAGGAAGCAAAGGCAAGAGTTTGACGTAGTAGTTCTGCGGAAACCCGCAAGGTGGAGAGAAGTAATGAATAAAGGGAAAATCAGACATCCACCCGTCCGTAGCAATTGCTACAAAGGCAGATGACAGATGGCAGGGTTTCCGCAGAACTACTACGTCAAACTCTTGCCTTTGCTTCCTGTTGTTGACAAATTCGACTTCGCCCTGCCATCTGCTAGCCGCCTGGTTAGCTCAAATGGTAGAGCGGCTGCCCCGGAAAGGCGGTGGTCCCGGGTTCAAGTCCCGGACCAGGACGAATTTGTCTTCAACTCTGAGGCTTTTATTTCGAGGAACCCGTATGGGTTTCCTTTGTAGCAATTGCTACGAACGGGTGGATGTCTGATTTTCCCTTCATTCATTACTTTTCGGCCGCCGTTCCTGCGACCCGGTCGCAGGAGTGGAAAGGGGAGGTAAGCGTTATAGTGCCCTGGTCGTTCGAACGCTTAGGGCCCGAAAGCGTTAGGTTCACCCAAATAGACGCTGAATAATGGTTTGGCTTGGCTCCGTATATTATTTTTAAATAGGTGGCGCTAAAGCGATGAACGCGACGATCGAGCCCTGAATCGATGCTTCCGTTCTGCCCGTGCGGTCTTCGCCTGTGTCCGTGGCTGTGGAGAAGTGATTGTAGCTGTTTGATGTCGTTAAATGTGAGAGCTTGTGGCGAAGTGATTGAGTATGGCCGTAGTAGTTCTGCCCATGTAGTGTTTTGCGGACTTCACCTGTGCCTGTGACTGATCGTGTTGCCCAATAACTTTGTGGAAAGCGACGTGGTTTGTGTGGATGTCATCGCAGCGTTTGCCAGCTCCTGGGTGGCCCGTGTGCCAGTTATTGATGGCGTTGCCCAGTAGCTTTGTGGAAGTTGATGTACCTTGTGTGGATTTCGTTGCCGCTTATGACTGCCTTAATTATAGGTGGTCACGCTGCCTTTTGAAGCGCGTCCGAGCGCGAGAAACTTCACCGATTTTTTTTTGTAAACAACGTGGACGTCTCGAAATGTTAGCTAAAAATCAACCAGCAGCAAGCCAAGTCTTTATTTTGTGGTTTTTCGAGCTTATGGTCATGAGAGCAGCAGAAGGACAAAAGATCCGTTACATAATGTCAGTTCCATAAAATCAGCTTTGCCGCAATACAGTGATGTTATGCGGTGAAGCATACGTAATGTATTGCGGTAAAGTATATGAAAAAGTAGGCAGGGACCACTGCGTTACTGGGGCGATTTTCTTGTATTATGGTCATGGCCGTGCGCGAACAAGGAGAAATCACGGTCGAAGCGCATGGCACAAACCTTGCCAATGCTTCAATTGGAAAAAGAAAGAAAACGAATTGGAGTGGGTGATGCTTGGAGTGGGTGATGCCAAAAACAAAGCCTTGACTTTTGTATTATCAAAGCAGTTCCGAAAATAGTCAATCATATTCCAAGCTCCTGCATTATTTATGATTGTTTAAAGTATATTCATATATTGTGCACCAGCCTTAGCACCAATTCTAATGTACTTTAATGATGTAAGTTTAATAACACGTGGCAAATATATAATTTGTGCTGTATGGTGTTGTGCTGTTTATAAGCTGCTGCTTTCATGTGTTAATGTGTACATTGGCTGGAAGAGTTGATGCATCCTCCTTATAGAACTCATTGAAAGGTGAAGCACCTGTCAAGCCATCATTGTTCTTGTAGTTGTACACCAGATTTCACAAACATGGGGAATAGTTATGATATAGAAAGAGTAGCTGAGGCTTAACATATCCACATGCATGCACAGGAGTGCGGGAGTCGACCATCTATCTCTCTAACTCAGGTTGAATGTGCATACTTGAGTAACATGTAATACTTGTTGGGTGTCAGGTTTCTTTTATTGTTAGCCTAGTTTGTGTTTTTTCTCCCATTTGTAGGTTTTAGTGTGTGTTGCTGTGTATGTATATAATTGCTTCCAGAGTGGCTTTCTTGTTGCTAATAAATTTAGAGAAGGCAGCGTTCTTCATTTTGTGCATCAGACAGCAAGTGAGCATGTTTCAAAGGATGTTGGACTTTGTTGCCATAAGCAACAAAAAGGCATAAGCATATAGACTGCTTGCTGGAGGTACTCTTTATAGCATTAAGGATATTATCATGCTGATAACTCTGCATAATAAATAGAAAGATCACATCATGTCTGACATGTCTTCTTGCCACCATGAAATCTTGTCAGATGCATAACACGGGACATACACCACAGATCTTGGCCAGCCATTCTCATTTGTGGTATCAACCTCCTACCACTGAGCAGACTGGTCCAAGAGATAAAACATGCAACTTTTATCTGATTAAATGTAGTGCATGTTGCACAAAATTAGATGTCAGGTGTTATATAGTTGACACAGATACATATCTGTGAGCCTCATAAACTAATGTCAAAAGAAAGAGAGTAATACCCATGAAATGCACTCTTGGTAGGATGGCAGGACCATTCTCTTGCAGAGTTAAATAACAACCATGCAGCAGTATCATGATATCAAGCTGAACAATAATTCAGTCCAACAATAGGTTTCTTCATGCAACATTGCACTGATAGTTTTGAAATACAATACCCATTGCTAACAGAAGGCCTTCCAAGTTATGCATGACTGGAGAGCATATTTTAGGAAGCAAGAATGAAAACGGAGCCGGTTAACTATGAAAGTTGTGAATGCAACTCTGCAGAAGTTAGAAAAATGAACCAAACGGAATAGCTTAAAAGTAAGTGGTTTAGAGACAAAAGGCCGTTTTATTCCATGCCAGAAAAGCAAGCAGAGGTTGAAATGCTTTCCACATACATACCTTCAAGGTGCATATGTACAGGGTCTGTCCTGAGAGTAATGTCAGTAAGGCGATTAAAAATTATTTATTGAATTTGTTGTTACAAAAAGTTTAAAAATCTTCAAAATACTCTCCTTTTGCATCAATACATCGGCTCCAGCGAGACTTCCAGCTCTCGAATGCGTTGTGGTAGTCCTCCTCCGAAATGGCCTTTAATACTGTGGTGCTAGCTGCTTTAATCAGGTCCGCTGTCCAAAAATGATTGCCTTTCAGGGGTGTTTTGAGGCATGGAAACAGAAAAAAGTCGAGGGGGAGCCAAGCCCGGGCTGTACGGGGGCTGGGGGATCGTTGGCCCCACTGCATTAAATACCAGGTAGTCGGTGACGATGAAGGCACTGTGGGCCAGCACATTATCGTGGTGCAACTTCCAGTTGTGTGCAATGTCCGGCCGGATATGTTGAACCCTGCGTTTCAGTCTTTCGAGGACATCCACATAAAATTTGGAGTTCACAGTGGTTCCAGGTTCTTCAAACCCATAATGAACCAGTCCGTGGATGTAAAAAAAAACAATGAGCATGATCTTGATCTTTTATTTGCTCATCCTGGCTTTCTTCTGGGGAGGGGACGAGTACGTGTGTGTGCCACTCAGATGATTGCCTTTTGGTCTCCAGGTCATATTCAAATACCCAAGTCTCGTCTTCTGTAATGACGTTGTCAAAAAATTTTCGCTCACATTTGCACATGTTGAGATTTTCTTGGCATGTTTCAACGCGGCCTGACTTTTCGTTGTCAGTGAGCACCTTTGGAACCATTTTTGCCGATATCGTTTGTAACAATTTCATGAACTTGAGTTTTCGAAACGTTTAACATGTCGGCCATTAAACGAACACTTAATCGTTGGTCTGAGTTCAACAGTTCCCTCGCTCGTGTCACATTGTCAGTCGTAGTGGTCATGGATGGCCATCCAGCGCAGTCCTTGTCATCGCCCTCTTCCCGGCCTTCCAAAAGGCCTTGTGCCACCGAAACACTTGCCGATCTGACCAGGCATGTTCTTTATAAGCAGTCTTGAGCATAGTAACAGTTTCCGCAGCGGTATTGCCAAGTTTCACACAAAACTTGATCGCAAATCTTTGTTCTAATGAGCGCTGCATTTTCACTTGCAGAAGAATAAAAAACAGCTCTCATGGACGGGCCCGTCCGACACTCTCCAATGTTCGGAGCACACTGACTGACGGACCGCTGCTTAGCTGGATTCCGTCACTACTAGCTAGTTTCAACCAGTTAGACCGCTCTGACATACAGTCACATCACAATAAATTTACTGACATTACTTTCAGGACAGACCCTGTATGTGGTGATAGACAAGCTTTTTAGATATAAATGTTGGGAACCTGGATGGAGGTGAGGGACATGTACAGTAAAAACAAGATGTATAAGGTCAAAAATTCTTTTAGTCAGAAATTGGTCAGTGGTGTCTGGCTTCTCTTGTTCCCTGGCCCTGGATGGTGAATACAAAGTATATATATATATATATATATATAATTGTGTACAATCAAGCATAGAATCATTGCCTTCTACCTGAGCTAACGTATGGGGCAGAAACTTGGAGGTTTCTTGGAGACAAAAAAGGGCATTGTGTTGTCATGTTGGAAAGCACTTTTCCGGAGGAGGGTGTGTCAGCCACTGACATAAATTTTAATAAAATTTATACCAATATAGCTTACATAAAATGTTGAGCTGTCACGAAGTTGAATCAGTTTGGTTTGACAACAGTCTCAAATGATGTTAAGGTGGAAAAAGGTCTTCTTTTATGCGCCTTCTTCAGTGCAAAACACACAAGCTTAGGGAATCCATTTCAGAACAATTGTGTCGGAATATAAATCATGGCTTCATCTTTCAGAATTTCTGCAGACACGTACACCTTGACAGGCTGGGAATCAATGACCAATTCCTTGCTGTCAGCTCTCAGACTGTTGTACACTTCCTGCAGGAGCATAATCTGGGAAAATGGGCAGGCTTTAGTATAGATGCAGAAGATTTATACAATTCTTTGCCGCAGGTGCATCTCTTGCAGTTTGTTAAGGACTGCATACACAAGCAAACAGGTTAGCTGGAATTTGCTGAAAGGTGTAAAATTCTTGTTGCAAACTTTCTGGAGCTTCTTGATTTCTATTTAAGGTAAATTTTGGTCTGGTGGGAAGGTAAAATATGTGTTCAGAATGCTGGCATCTGCATAGGTTCAGGTGTTGCACCAGTGTTCAGTAATATTTTAAGTTATGTTGACCAGAAAATAATCAAAACCTGAGTGGGCTTGCTCTTAAAATTTTCAGATACGTGGATGATTATTTGTTTTTCATGAGCAAATGATAACTTTCGCAGAGCTGTCATCGAAGTACTGAAGCTATTTAGAGAACAATAGCAAGGTTTCAACTTCACTTCATAAGTTCCAGAAAAAAAATGTGCTGCAACTTCTTATATGGTATGGTATGAAGAACTTTATTTAGGTCCTGAGGGATCAGTCTGGGACTGATGCGGGCCGCTCCCACGTCGGTACAGAGAGGCCGAGCCCCTCTGCCAGCACACGGGCCCTCTGGACAGCCCTGAGTTGGTCCGCCAGCACTTCACTGTGCAGCATTCGCTGCCACCACTGTTCACCTCGAGAACCATCACCGGCCAACGCCAAGCAGCGCCACAGCATGTGTTGTAAATCGAGCAAACCCCCACACTGACTACAATAGACTGAAACCCCGCAGTCCGGATTAATTTTATTCATGATGACCGGGTTAGGGTACGTCCGTGTCTGCAGAAGCCTTAATGTAACCGCCTGCGGCCTACTTAATTTAGGATGTGGCAACGGGAATGCCCTGCGCCCTAAGTAATAGTGCTTGGCGATTTCGTTGTAGGTTAACAGTTGGTCCCTGTACTCAGGAGCGGGAGATCCAGCCCCTTCAGGGAGTACACGGCACACTAATCCTCGTGCCTCCCTGTGCGCCACCTCGTTGAGGTTACGCGGGGCTCCCTCCACTGTCCCCATGTGCGCCGGGAACCAAGTAACGGTATGCGAAGTGATATCCCTACCCTGCAGCAGTCTGTTAGCCGGTTCCGCAACAAGTCCTCTCGAGAAGGCTGTAATCGCAGATCGCGAGTCGCTAAACACCAAAACTCTTCTAGAATCAATTAGTGCTAGAGCAATAGCCACCTGTTCAGCAACCCCCGGGTCTTTGGTATAAATGGAAGCAGCATTTCTAACGCTCCCTTTGCCATCTACTACCACCACCGAATAAGCATTTTTACCATTAATCCATGCGGCGTCAACAAACGCGGACTCCTCCTCCTGATCCTTTGCCTCTCGCAACAAAGCCCTAGCTCTCGCGACCCGCCTCCCTACATTGTGCACGGGGTGCACATTCCGCGGAAATGGACGAACCATGATATTTGCCCTAAGGTTCACGTTCAACTCGTGTAGGGGCGCCCTATCGTGCGACACAGCCACCGATTCTTCAATTGACTGTAATATATACCTACCCGCTGGTGTACCTAGCAACCGCTCCCTCTGTGCGGTACGTTGAGCCTCAGCAATTTCATTTAAAGTATTATGCAAACCCAGTCGTAACAACATATCGTTTGACGTAGTCATAGGCAGACCAAGCGCAGCCTTGATGGCTTTTCTGATTAATGCTTCCAATTTATTTTTCTCCCCCTATTCCAATTTAGCATAGCTGCCACATACGAGAAATGACACATAATAAATGCGTGAACTAAGCGCATCGCACCTTCTTCTCCTAAACCCCTATGCCTATTAGAGATCCTTCTTATAAGTCTTATGGCCTCCTCCGTTTTCTTGGTAATACGCTGAATGGTTCTAATGTTCGATCCGTTCGCTTCAAGTACAAAACCCAGGACTCTGATTGCTTCAACTTTGGGTATCACCGACCCTTCCCTAGTATGAATTCTAATGCAAGGCTCAACTTCCGGTACCCAACCCCTCGGCCTACAACCTAGCTTCTTAGATTTGAAGATCAACAACTCCGACTTTTTAGTGGAGCACTTGAGCCCCATGAGACCCAGGCACTCCTCCGTAAGCGTTACCACCTGCTGCAGCCTAGCCTCAAGCTCTCCATCACTACCACCGACACTCCATATAGTAATGTCATCCGCGTAGATAGAATAGCCAATATCCTCGACAGTGTCCAGTCTATTAGCCAACTTCGACTTCTTATGTCAGGCTTACTTTTATGTGGGATCACGTATGCTGGGGATATCAGTCGAGAACTTCTTGATTATAGGTCTAGCAATTCAAAACTTATTAAGTACAGTATTGCCGCTCACGCAATTAGAGATGCCCCAACCAAGAGCTATCCTCACCTTATCCTTGAAAGTGTAAGGAATCTGGTGACAAGGCTTAATGAGGCAGGTTATTCAGTTTCAGTGGTTTTTTTATCTTGAAGCACGTTAATTAAGGAACTTAAGGTGCGACCAGGGTGGAAGAAGCTTAAGGAGCAAGAGCGGAACAAAGTTGCCATTATCCCCTCTATTAATTGTCGCACAGGCAGAAAAAGGTGGCTTCTAAGTTCCAGGAGAGGATTGGGTTTTCATTTAAAGATAAGCTGAAGCGAATATGTGAAGCAATAAACAAGCACATTCTTCACAACGGGTGTCTGAGCAGGGAGGACTGCAAAGTGAAATATAGCATACAGTTTGTCTCTTGCACACGAAATGTTGTTTATTCGATTCCTTTTTCTTGAAGCCTACAAAATATATATCAGTCAGACTGGAAGGTGCTTAAACATTCGACTAAGGAAGTACCATAGTTTTTTTAAGGATTTTTGAGCATCCACACGTTTCTGTGCATTGTTGCAGCATTGGGCGTCATCCAGTTTTTGAAAGTACTATTCTGCTGTTCACACATTGTGAAAAGCTTTCACATGAATTAATGGAGGCTTATCACATTAGAAAGAAAGGCTCACTATGTGTTAGCCAGCCATCCATCTCGCTGCAAGATAGCGAGGTTGCCGTGTTAGATCTTAAGTAAAGCCACTGAGTTGCATTGTGCCTTAGTAATTGTTTTTTTTTTGCATTGATTAATCAGCCGTGACATGTGTGTTACCGTCAAAACATGTGCATTCGGTGATGTGAAGGTTGTTTTGGTATGTATCTGCATAAGCTATGGGGCCGGGTGTTGGTCACGTGATGTGTGTTATATATTGGTTGTTTTCTTTCAGTAAACTTCATTTGATAGTGCTGTATCCTGTCCCATTCTATTACTTTTGTCGGCATCTGTCATGCAGTAGTTGCCATGAAGCTTCAACAACTTGCCCAATTTTCTATCGTATTTTCTATCGTATGGAGCATTAGAGTTACGGAATGGGTGCCATGGTATATATATATATATATATATTTGTGTGTGTGTGTGTGTGTAAAGGTAAAATGGTGGTAAGGTGGGGTGGTAAAAGTAAAAGGAAGAGATTTTCACATCATGACTAGTCCTTTTAACACATTTACCTTCAAGATTAAACACTCTGTTCTAATTAAGCACCTTGTACATAGGTATTCATATTACTAATAATCTTTCTGTACAAATGCATATCAACTTTTTGAGCAACGCTAATAACTGAACACATGGCTTTTTGTGCTGCAAGTTTTCTTGGGACTCCTGCTTCCCTTAAACTTATACTGTATAATATGCTTGTAAGATCAAAACTGGAGTATGCTTCATCAATCCGCGATATACCTACAAAAAACACAACTCTCATATTTAGTTGAAGCCATACAAAATCAACCTGTACATGTTATTGTAGCTGCTTATTCCCACACCGCAAACATATCAACAATTAAAAGTTGCCTTGATTGGCTAGGCAACAAGAAAACTTACCTGTTTATTTCACAAATTCTCAATTGAAACATGTTTTTATTACCTCCTTGTAGCTCATTGATATATATGTGTGTGCGTGTGTGTGCGTGTGTGTGTTCTGAGGCTGCCTTTTACAGGAATAGTAAAGATTGGTTTGGCAAGTTGGCACCTGTACCTTGAGGTTGTAGTTCATTCTAAATGAGATACAAGGAGGTAATAACATATGTTTCAATTGAGAATTTGTGAAATAAATGGGTAAGTTTTTTTGTTGACAAGCCTGGCCAATCAAGGCAAGTTTTAATTGTTGATATGCTTGCGGTATGGGAATAAGCAGCTACAATAAAATGTACAGGTTGGTTTTGTATGGCTTCAACTAAATATGAGAGTTGTGTTTTTTGTCGGTGTATCCCGGATTGATGAAGCATACTCCAGTTTTGATCTTGCAAGCATATTATACGGTATAAGTTTAAGGGAAGCAGGAGTCCAAGAAAACTTGCAGCAAAAAAAGCCATGTGTTCAGTTATTAGCATTAGTCAAAAAATTGTTATGCATTTACACTGAAAGATCACTAGCAATAAATCTGATAGGGCAACCTAATAAAAATTATATCAGTTTTTTTCTATTGCATTATGAAACGATACAAGTGATACACTGATAAAATTACTTTGAGTTCTATTCCGGATGTATCTGTGCTATTCTGCTTGTACAAGTCTACTAGTGTATTCTTTTTATTAGTGTAATAATGTATTCATATTAGTTTGCCAGATCTATAGTCTATCAGTATCTATGTGTGTTGTATAGGTGTAATGTGCTTCAAGGAGAAGCAAGCTTCCTCATTTGCCCAAAAAATGAGTCAGAAATAATGCATTTATATTATCAGAAAAGACAATACATATAAATCAAATATGAAGCCCAGGATTCAGAAAGGAAAGATTGTTGGAACAAATATACACCATACAACAGCTTAAAAAGAATAAAAATGTGATCACATTTAAAAGAGAAAAGATGTTTAAATTGGTTTACAACAAAGTTTGCCTCTTTAAACAGGAGGTTATTGGCAATCAAGCCACAGAATTGGTTCACACGTACACCACAAAGATTATTAGACTTCACAATCTGGAAAGCTAGTGAATGGAAGTGGTGGGTTCTTCATTATTGATTACCATGCCTTCATGGCTTTTTGCCGGATAAGTATGTCAGACATTCCAATTTGCTTGTGGAGGATGTCTATATACTTCTACTAAACACCGTCACTTCAGATGACCATAATGAGATCATCTGATCTTCTCTCGGAGTTTGTTGTGAGAGCACAGTCTTTGTTTGGATCGGGTGCAATGACATACAATGTACACCAAATCCCGCATCTTCCTAAGCGTGCGGCTAAACTAGGACCTCATTGGTCGCATTCTTCATTTGTATTTGAAGTCGGAAATGAACTTCTTGTGAAATTGGCCAGCGGAGCTAATGATATTCCTTTACAAATATTGGAATGTTATGTACTTGCTCGAAAGTTACAGGCAGCTAAAGCTAGTTTAAATCTTTCACCAGAAGCAGTGAGTTTTTTTGGTGTACAGGAGAGGAGAGCTGGTCAGCAGACAGTTTTGTTAGGCACTGGAAAGCTGTGCCTGAACTTGGATGAAAGTGAAAAACAGGCTGTAGTCCACAACCGTGGCTGACTCAACAAGTGTCACTGAATATTAGCGAATGGTCGTCAACCAACAAACATTCCACTCTCTCCAGTACACTTGAACTATAAAGACTAAAAACAGTGCATTTATCAGCTTCTCAGGTGCGTTTTCTCTCATTTGTAGAATTCTTACTGGAGCGAATTCTTGTATAATTCTGAAATGCAAGAAACTATTTTCTGTTGAAATTCTCCATGCAAAGCACCTTTCAGTCTGCGTCAGAAGAGAGGAGCCACTAGTTTACTTAACACCCGGCGAAGTTATGCGCCTTTATGTGTTTATAGAAATAGACAACAATATTTTTGAATGGACAATACGAAACCTTTATGAAAGAGACTAATTCCCATGCTCAAGACATGGCAACGATGAACAGTATGTCTTCAGCCATGGTACATGAATGTCTGGTAATAACAGGTTATAGCTTTAAAAAAAACAGTTGGTAACAGTGCACCACACTTTATGGCATTCTGTAATAATCAGCTTTTTGATGTTTGAATATATTAACCAAGCCAGAGCCATCAAAATTCTAGAGTGTTTATTTTTTCTTGCATTAGCTTCTTGTTTTCCTAATGAACCAGATAGCCCAATTTGCCACTCTTCATTATTGTACTCTTGTTGATTAAGTGCTTGGGGAATTGCATGGTCTGCATGTTGGCACTAGTGATGCAGCTGCTGATGAACAGCTGCAGTAGCCAAAAAATGACAATATTTTACAGGACTTATGCACAGTTTCGGGTCAGTGTCCTTACATGTAGCGAAGGGCCCTAATTAACCACGTGAGTGCCTTGAGTGGGTGATCACAGTGAAAAAACAGTGCTTCACTAGCAGATGGTGAAGAGGTAAAGCTTCTCAGTCTGTATGCAGAGGCATGGAAAGCAGCTGAATGTTAAATGAGCAGTTATGATACTTGATACAACAGCATCATTTTCACACCATGCATCTGTCTGCCTCACTTTATTTACTCCTTTGACTCAATGTAGCTGGTGCAAGTTTATCCGTTAACTGTGGCAGCATGACTAAGACACTATCTTTTTTCTGAATGAAACAATAAGCAAACTCTGAAATTTTATTTTAACAGTGTATTACGGTTTGAATCAAAGACTCCAAACACTATATATGAAGCCTGTTCTGATAGTCTTCTTTGCTTTCGCATGCTGAAGGCTACACAGGTTAAACTACTTTTACACATTTCAACGTGCGGTGGTTGAACTAGCACCCAGTGAAGAATTTTGTCTTCTGATTTTGCAATAAGTGCACTGATGTTTAGCTGTTTTTGTTCATGATTATGTGGTTTTAAAAATGGTAAATCCATGTTCTTAATTGAATAAGTTCTCAGATCTGTACTCACTTTTGCTTAGATAATATTGCTGTATTGTCATGTTCTGATATATTGCTGTAGATCTTGTGCCAATAGCGATGCTTGTCCTGTTTCCTTGCTTCCTGTCAGTGTGCCATGCCAGTTTGTTCTTTTTGCACAAGCTCACTTGTGTTCTGTCACATATCACAACACTTTTGGGGTGAATGCAAAAATGCATAGTCTAGAGAAAATAGCTTCATATGAAGTTGTAATATTATAAAAGCATATGCCAATTAGACCTGGTGTTCTATACAGCATCTGTGAGCACAAATGGGCATGGTGAAGTTGGTACTTCAGTTTGTGTTCTTCCTCTTATGTGTTTGTTTAAATGTGGCTAAAGTTGCTTGCTTATTCTTTAGATAGTGGAGTGTAAAATAAACCCTAGTCATGTTTGTAGTCATGTTGCTTGTGTCTTGTCCTTGTTCCTTTGTGGATGGATGCATTAGCATTGTTATAATTTTCAAATCAAGTATGCACAAACTAACCCAGAAAGTAGCTTTAATGAAATCACGTTGGTAGTGTCTAATTTATGGCATTCACAAACTCAGCCGGACATGTTAGAGCTACAGTTAGTATCCACAGTCTAGAAAGTGCTTTGTTTTGCTTTTGTAAATAAACTTTATTACAACAGTAGGAAGATACCTACGAAGAAAGGAGTCAGAGAAGTAGACACAATGTCTGCAGTGCTATTCACTGCGTGCTTGGAAGAAGTATTCAAGCTATTAAACTGGGAAGGTTGAGGAGTAGGGATCGACGGCGAACACCTCAGCAACATTCGGTTTGCCGATGACATTGTTCTATTCAGCAACACTGCAGATGAGTTACAACAAATGATTGAGGACCTTAACAGGGTGAGTGTATGAGTGTGGTTGAAGATTAATATATGCAGAAGACAAAGGTAATGAGGAATAACCGGGCAAGGGAACAAGAGTTCAGGATCGCCAGTCAGCCTTTGGAGTTTGTGATGGAGAATGTTTACCTAGCTCAATTAATCACAGGGAACCCTGATCATAAGAAGCAAATTAACAGAAGAATAAAAATGGGTTGGATCGCGTATGGCAGACATCATGAGCTCCTGAGTGGAAGCTTACCATTATCATTGAAAAGGAAAGTATACAATCAGTGCATTTTATGGGTGCTGACATATGGCGCAGAGACTTGGAGACTGACAATGAAGCTTCAGAACAAGTTAAGGGCCGTGCGAAGAGGGATGGAACGAAGAATGCTAAGTATAACTTTAAGAGACAGAAAGAGAGCAGTTTGGACAAGAGAGCGAACGGATATAGATGACATTCTAATAGACATTAAGAGAAAAAAATGGTGCTGGGCAGGTCATGTAATGCGCAGATTAGATAACCGTTGGACCATTAAGGTGACAGAACGGGTACCAAGAGAAGGGAAGTGCAGTAGAGGATGGCAGAAGACTAGGTGGTGCGCCAAAATTAGGAAATTTGGGGGTGCTAGTTGGAGTCGGTTGGCGCAGGACAGGGGTAATTAGAGATTGCAGGGAGAGGCTTTCGTCCTGCAGTGGACATAAATATAATGATGATGATGATTATGATGATGACAGTAATCCTGTTTTGGATATGCATTAAATGCTGCACATCCGTCTCACAAAATTTGTAAATGTAATTTTGTATTAAAAGAACTGGAGCACACCTGCTACAAAGATGGACTGATACTTTTCTCATGCAACTTCCCCAATGTAGTTTCAGAGGCAAAGTAATGCTGCTGTGCTTTGAAAACGTGTGCTTTATGTTGAAACATGTTCAGGATAATATATCTGCATACAAGCTGTAAAAAGTTTTGATAATTACACAGTTTACACACTTCATTTTTATTTGATACTCCAATATCCCAACTGTGTTTGTTAATCTGTTCACGTGGCAGGCAATGCATTCAGGGTTGTATATTCAGTTCATTTTAAAAACGTCTCTTCAGGCGTGTGGGCACCGGCATGTGTGCTATTTCTAACATGCTTTATCAGTGCCTCAATCAGATTTCTGTATGTCATATGATGATCTCTATCTGGGTTTAAAAGACTGATACGTACATCATGCTATTTGGTCTTGTAGGCAGCACAGTGAGATCTATCTGCTGCCTGCCAGTCTGGTAAAAAGTTCTATGGGTCAGGTAGGAATATATATCACTCTTAGAAGGACCCGTACAACCTATACATATTCCTAAGAGACTATAGAAATTTCTATCACTTTTTTTTTGCTAGGGTACTGATGTTAGGTTTTTAACTAGTGATGGCACTCCAGAGAGACATTAGTGGAGACATTGCCCCACTGGGCACGTGCAGCAGCTAAGCCCAGTGGGGGGGGGGGGGTGATATGGACTGGGCACTGGCTTGCGAGAGCAAGGATGACGTGGCATTGGGGCGGCGCCCTCTCCCCTCACGCAATACCTGGCGCGCTAGAGCGATGGCAGATGTACCCTTTCATCCGCTCTGCTCCGTAGAGGCACGCTCGCAATATGGTCACAACCAATGGGATTTGAGGTTCCATTTCGTATAGTAGAGGCACGCTCGCAATATGGTCACAACCAATGGGATTTGAGGTTCCATTTCGTATAGTAGAGGCACGCTCGCAATATGGTCACAACCAATGGGATTTGAGGTTCCATTTCGCTGAGACGACAGATGCTGCCTTTTTTACTCAGTAGGCCATTTGTTTAGTCTGTTTGAACAGGAACGGACCTGCCAGAGTTTGGTTGTTTCACGACAAAACACACAGTCATCAACAGAAAGTTTAGTTTTCTACGTTAAGTTCATTGCGACATCTAAAATGAGAAAAATCAAGGGCCTAAACACTCAGCATTGTGGCATGCCAGAAGTGACAAAAGACAGATTTGTGAATTGAAGTTGTTAACATACAAATTGTGTTTAGTCATGAAGAAAGCATTCAGTGAATTTTAGTAACTGCATGTGGATCAATATTAAGTTAGCTTATTCAGGAGAAGGAGGCAGTGGCACAAAGTAGCAAAATTTAAAACGCTAAAAGCATCCATTCAACGCAAGAACTGAGTTCAATGGAGGAGATCAAGTTAGTGAACATAACAATATAGTTGTGTTTTTCATGAGAGACAAGGTCTTATGGAAACCATGTTGACATTTGTTGTAGAAGTTTTGTGACACAATTTAGGATTATTATGGAGATTGAAATAAATGATGTTACAGGGAGGCTTGGCAATTGAGGCCAGCAATTGTTCCGCCCAAGTGTCTCTCATGATATTACTGCGGTAGATCACCACGCGCATTCTGTTCTAGAAGCTGAAAAGGTAATGCTAATCTGTGTAATGCATCTGTCAAATGCCGACAACAGTATGATGCTGATGCAGTGACAACGATGGCATGATCGACGATGGGATGACAATTCTAGAGTCATCACGATTGAGGCATAACGACTTTGGGATGATGAGTGCATGCATGGCAATGACTGCGCATTTACTACACAGCGTGAAGGCGGCAGCATCTGACGGCGTGTTATTACAACTAATTTGAAATGACACTGCAATGATGACGACAGATTGAAGACTGTGAATGGTGAACAATGATGCGTCCACTTGGCAACTAAAGAAAAACATATGAGGACAGCAAATCATGTCTTATCTGAGTTGTGATTACGAAAGCATTAATGCCCAATTGAACGCCGCTGAGCAGTCCTTCGAGTTTTACGCTGCAAGTGATGCACCCTAGAGCTACATTGGGCCCGAGCTAGCAAGCAGCAGCAGCCTGCGGTGCCAACACCGCATGCCACCGACGTGCTGCATGACCAAAGACCAGGAAACAGCAATGGCCACCAAGGCCGGCAGGCACGCGCAGCAGTTAAGCCCAGTGGAGGGGGGAGATACGGACTGGGCGGCGGCTTGCGAGAGCAAGGATGACGTGGCGTCGCGGCGACGCCCTCTCCCCTCACGCAACACCTGTGCACTATAGCGACAGCAGGTGTACCCTTTCACCCACTCGGTTTCGTCGAGGTGCGCTCGTGACGTGGTCGCAGCCAATGGGATTTGAGGTGCTGTTTCGTTGAGACGACAGACGCCGGCTTTTTTGCTCAATGGGCCATTTGACGCTTTCGCATAAATAATCGCTACAGAATAATGACGACGTGGTTATGTTGAGCTCGCGTTCACGCTTCGTCTACACTGACCACCCTACCTGTGTACTTTTGGTACTGGGGCCAATTCTGTACCATGCAATACACTCAGCCATGGAACACCCGCAACGATCAGGCGATAGGCGATAAATGCTGTGCTTTAAACATGCATCCATAGAGTGCCCCAATATTGCAACCAGCCGATCCGTGCATAGTGAAGCGTCCGCATGGCTGCGTTTGCCACGTGGCCGTGCTATGCGAGTGTGTGGCTGATATATCAATTGAGTAATTGAAAGACTGGTTTCGAATGCATTTACTAACCAATTTGAGTCCGCGGCACTTTTATGTGCTGCTTTGAATAACTGCGTGTGTTACCGCGGTTTCCGCAGTTGCCCAATGCATGTGGCGCGTACTTTAGCAGCAGCGCTCGGCATGTTTCAACCAAAGCAATTTCATTTCAATTCTGCTCGCCACTCATGGCGGCTGTAGCTGCTTATAGTTATACAGTACTTTGGTTATAAAGTACAGTAAGTCTAGTTAATAAATTTTATTGGGATGTGAGGTTTTATTTTGTTAAATCGAGAACTTCGTCAAATTGAAACCACTTGATTAGATCAAGCAACATGCCATAAAATTGATGCAAGAGCCAGAAATGTAGTTTTTGCCTACATTCACACTTATTGTAGCAGTTGAGCATGTACTCTGCCTTAACAGAAGAAACGATTAAACATTCTTAAAAGCTATATGTCAGTGATACTAAAATCACAAGAACTCAATTAGACCTACTATACCCATATTTTTTTTAATTATGGCAAATCAGGCAAGATATTAATTGATTCTAGGTTTTCAGTGCTCATGAATGTGACAGTGAAAGTATTGAATGTCATGTAGTGTAATGCAACGAAAACAAGGGCACAAGAAAAAGCAAACACAGACATAATTAGGCGCTTGTATCTGTGTTTCATTTCTTCTTGTGTTCTTGTTTTTGCTGCGCTACACTACATGCTGTTCCATGATGATCAACGAACAAGCCCACATTGCCGCCCCCGTGTAGAGAACAGGAAATTTCGTCATACACTTAAACTTTGATATAACAAAGTAGGTAAAATCGGCAATTCGCTTCGTTATATAGAAATTTCCTTGTATTGAAATTCGATCTGTTATGCAAATGAGTACAGTCGCCGATCGATTTTTGTTGCACGGAAAGGGGCCATGCAATTTTCCGAATTATTGGGCAATAAAAAAAAGCAAGTTTGAATGAGAAAACATTTTATTTTGACGAATATAGGAGTGCAGCGATGAATGATACGGTTTCATGCCTCGTTGATATCTTCACATCAGCGGTACGTACGAATTGACGCCATATGCTTTCGCGTGCACTCCGCCCCCAAAGCGTCGCTCGGTCGCACTGCGACGACGCTATCATGAAAAGCGCCAGCAGCTGGGAGCGAATGCTTCGTCTGCTTCTCGTTCCAACGGGTCATCAACACTCGAGATTGCGCAACCTTCAATACTAAACGTGCTGTAAAACAGCTTACATGATGCCACGCCGTCTTGGCATGCCCGCTCTTTCCACATGCAGCAGATTACCTCTAGAACAGGGTGCGCGGCTGCATATGCGCTCAGCCGCGCTTACAGCCACGCGCAGTCATGGCCGAGACGCGCGCCAACTTACCCCCCCACTCCGCCCCCTCGCGCGCGCTTGATCGCGTTACCGCGAGCTCGCTTTCCTTTTCCACTTTGCCATTGTCGCGTGGGAAAGCCGCACTTACGAAGCCACCATCTTTCTTGTCTCACCCTCGCACTATTTCCCTCGCACCTAAAGCACAAGTGCGCGGGGCGCGATAGGATCTGATCGCACTTGGACTTAATTTATACGGAACATGATGCGGCTCCAAGCTGTTGTTCTTGTCGCGCTGCACGCAGTTTGAGAGGTGCGTTTGCAAGCAGCCGCTTGTAATTCAATCATTTGACTATCTGCGTCCGCGGAAGTTACCATTGATTGTCTTGGCACTCCTCTGCGGCAGAAGCGAAATTTCGTTATATTGAAATTGCACACAAACACACTTCTTTATATTGAGGCTCTAAATGCATGGTGTTCTATGGAGAAGAGGTTATGAAAAGTTAAATACTTCGTTTTATCGAGAATTTCGTTATATTGGGGCTTAACTGTGTAGAGATTTGAATTTATATACCTTGTTGTTCAGCTCCTTGGGTCATGGTTTCTATGACTATGACTCATATAACTCTGTATCTGTTGCATAGGAAATCTCTCTCGCCCCGTTTCCCTACCGTTCTTATTTTGGAGGAGGCCCCCTCTTGATGCTATCCTTGTTCCACTCTTGGCCCACATCATTTCATAATCGAGGCATGTAAGGCCACAGTTCCTTATGCGATGCAGCTCTGACATCATGCGTACCATACAGAATCGTACATGAGCCTGAGCCCATGCATAACCATTCTTCTGATCAAATGTTAATTTTTAGACTGACGTCCTTTCCTCTTGCATGACAGTTATCTCTGCTGTATTGTTGCTGCTCTCTCATGTATGTATACCAATGAATTATCTTAGTCAATTTCTTCTTGAACATTAAGTCCAATCTTTGCCAACTTAAGTGTGTGTTGAATGTTAATTTTTTAAGACCTGTTTTCACAATCTGCCTCCACCTCATCCATTTTAGCATCCTCAATTCAGTCACTTCTCCATCCTGACTTCTAGGTGACTTGATTAAAGTTGTTTAGGTTCCATACAGTATTGCTGGTCATGTATTGTCTTATAAGTTTATTAGACAGTGAAAATCTTCAACTTGACTGGAACCTGTGTAACATAAATATCATAATGCATCTTTTCAGTTTTTCCAAACTATGTCAATTCTGCTGATTCTGTGGACTGTCCAAATTTTCCATGTTGGTGTTTTCAGTTATCATTGAACCAAGGTATCCGTCTTCTCTATGGTTTACCCTCAAGGCTTCCCTTTCATCTACTCTGAGAAATTGGCATGCGGCTACCAGATGTGGGCAGCTTGCCTCACAACACATGCACATGCTCAGCTACTTTTGCCAACCTTTGTGCTAGATGTCAATCAGCATGAGCGAAGCAGCGAGAATGGGGAATTATGAAATTAAGGCAGAGGTTCGAGCATTAAGGGAAGTCATACTTATGAGGTGAGTACATGTGAAGAAAAGTATTCGGAAATGTTGGGAATTTGCAGTTTCCTGTTTATTGGTCTATTAAACTCTCCCTAGCTATTTCAGTTATTTCATCATGTGTTGCAATTTTTAGTTGCAATATGTTCTTCTTAAGTGCTGCCACACTTACTACTGGAAGTTTGAGAACTTATATTTCTTATTCACTTGGTTCATTCATACCTACAAGCAGCAGTCTTTTCACATTACATCAGCTATTGAATGTAATGCCCAGATATGTTCTCAGTCTACTTCAGTGGGAGTCACTAACACAGCGAATGATCATGAAGCATGTGCGTTCCTAGAAAGTGCCTTCATGTGATGCAGCTGTAAGTTAAGGTAGGGGATGCTTTGGAAAGCATGTTATGTGGCTTACATGAGAATTATTTTATGCCAGAAAGCACACAAATATTTGTGTTTATTTCTGGTGTTCTTCTTCCTTAATTACTTTCTTGATTCAGCGCATATATATGAAGCAAGAGATCTTGGCTTGTTCTTTCTTTACATTAGCAAATTACATTATTCATATAATAGCACACTTTACATAATTGAGCACATTAAACGTCACTTGGCGAGCAAAACATGTACTTGTCTTTTTGAATATCCCAGCTTAATGTTTTAGTGTGTGCAGTTTGGACGTGATTCTTGAGAAGCACTACATCTGCTTCAAGTATATGAGGTATAATTGCTTTTGCTTAAAATTAATCCTAATCTTCCTTGATAGCTGTCCTTTTTTTTACTAGACAATATAAGCATGGTGCTTAATTCTAAGATAAATATGCCTGCTGTAACTGTATGTATCAGCGTTTGACTATTCGTTACCTACTATTCCTATTAGAAAAATGTATTTGCCAACCTCCAATTATTTGCATTGAAGTAGTGAAGAGTTTGACGGCAGCCTGTCTGGTTTGGTCAAAAGAGGCACGGTAAGTAGTTTAAAATTAGATGCTAACCATAAAAATGAAAAATAAGAACTAGTTCAACTGGAGCTTTGTTCACAATCTTTGCGAACAAGGCTTTCAAGTGGGAGCCGAAGCATCTATCTTGTATGCCCGATCTTCATTTGCTTATTATTATTATTGTTTGAATTCATCTAGCCCTAAAGAGGTGGGAATTTATTTTGAATACTACTCTTTGCATTTTGTTTCCATCGCTGAGTTTTTTTTAAAGTAACTTCACGCACCACACAAGTACAACTCAAACATTTTCATTCTTTCAAGGACGTCACAACTAGTGGAAGGTATTCTGCACTAACATAATTATTTTGAGATTTCCAGTAAATACGTAGTCCTCATAAAAAGTATCTAAATAATTTTGGCCTAAGCGGTTATACATTAACCATGTAGGCTTCATCAACTTCTGACATCACTTGGTCTTGGCAAACTTGTGAGCTGACAAGTTTGAGCATGCAGTCACTTCCCTCCATATTTGTTTCGATGAAGGCTTGCCCTTTGGTGCTACTCTGGATCCACCCCTGTTTCCTGTGATCACCACTACGGGTTTCAAGGCACACACCCTCAGGAAGACTTTTCATGCACAAACCTGGTTCTTTCACACTTTTACTAAGACAGACATTGAAAGCAAGGATGGCATAGCAGGCATCTTGGTTACAGAAGTACTTTATTAAATAGCTTTGTAAGTATTGATCTTGTGGACATTTCCATATCCTCTTCTTCTGAATTAGCTGGGGGAGCATGTCTCCTTCTCATGCATACCCCAGCCCAGCCAATCAGAACTTCAGCAGCGGATGAAATGGACATTTCCACTAGGACACGGAATACATCTCCTGTGCTCTGTCCTATCTTTCCACCCTTCTCCATGTATTTTACTCAGTAAACTACTGGTTCAGCATGTTGGCCACCTTAATCAATCTTCCAATAGCTCAGCACTTAAAAGGTATACAATACAAATAAGGCACTGTAAACCCAAGCAGTCAGGCTGGCAATTGCTGCTGTTATGCACCATACAGGCAGACGCAATGGCTTCACTGTAGTTTTCTAAGTTAACTTTACTGAACTTTGAATTTAGAGAAGGCAGAATATAAAAACAGACTAGCATCTTTCTTATGTGCTTCACGCTTCTGCTTTTTTGTGTTACTAAAATAACTATGTTGAACCTAAATGAAGTAAAAGGAAAAGGAAATTGTCACACTAATTTCATTTCACTGTCTTTTTAAAGGTATAGCAAGATTTTTTAACTGCATTACGAGTTGTTACGTGTTTCGATCTTAATGTTCATTTCTCATACTCCAATTGGACTACAACTGTTCCCTCATCCACAGCTATCATGCCCTTATGGCAACTTTGGAAGCTCTCTGGACTGAGTAAATGCTATGCATTGCATTATTTCTTAATACATTTTCATGGCTGCCTTTAACCTCTATAGTTCCTCATTAAAGCCAGCATCGCTCTTGTGACCACATTTAAAGAGCTTGTGGTAATGTATGCCTAACAAGAAAGATGGGTACTTTGTAGTGCTAGTATGCTCTAAGTAAATTGTTTTATGCAAAAATTGCTGACATAATTGTCTGACAAATACTGCATCATGTTTGCTAATTTGCCTTCTGTTTCAATTTCACTGCATCTATACATTTTACTAGTGCATGAGTAGGGTTCAAGGCTGTTCTTTAACACGCTCATGAGCACTTATCATGATCAGTTCCCCATATAAGTGGTTTTGCTGATGAGAATACAGGAATATGAGCAAAATTGACATGGAACCAACATATAGATAACGTCTGCATGACTGCCTATCAAAAGTTATATATTCTGAGAAAAAAAACTGGAACATGCATCGCGTAATGTAAAACTTATTGCATACACCGCCTTCATTAGGATGGTACTAGAATATTCAGCCGTTGTTTGGAGTACCCATCAAGTGACGCTTAAGAGGAAGTTGGAAAGGATACAGAGTCTGGCGGCACGTTTTATTTGTTCGACATACCGAAGGAAGGAATCGGTCACGCTTATGTTACAGCGCTGCAACTTCTATCTTCTTGAGGTACGTAGGAAAAAATATAGGCTGAAGGTGCTTTATCAAATAATGCAGGATCAACTTTAGATTGATAAGCTCAAATATCTACATGCTCCAGGCAAAAGATATCCGCGAACTAACCACGACTATGTCATAAAGCCGGACCGTACCAACAGCGATACATATCGATACTCATTTTTCCTGGATGCGATAAAAATGTGGAACCAATTGCCAAATGCTATTGTTAGCCTAAAAGATGTCACCGACTTTGAAAATGCTGCTGAGGCAAATTTATGGGAGTTTTCCATTTAGTTTTGAAGTCCCAAGTGATATGTGCGACTTGATATTCATTGTACGTATTTTGATAAATGGCAGAAGTGTGCTGAACCGCATTCAAGTGAACATCTTATTCACTGTGAATTGACAAGTGTTAAGCAACTTTACGTACATTGACATTGTCCATATTTGATTTATGTAATTGTATTGTCCTCTCTGTTATGACCCTCTATGAGGGTTGACATCATAAATAAATAAATAAATAAATAAATAAATAAATAAATAAATAAATAGACAACGAGGAATGTGGGTAAGAACACTTTATTTTCAGCACACATGTTTTTTTAATGAACGGCTGTTATACTGCTAAAATCTGCACATTTAATAAAAGTACACTGCTCTGCTTCATCACTCCATGCTAAGTGCAAGTATCCTGTACCAGGAAGTCAAACCAAGACGTGGGATGTTCAGTCTGTGAAAATAAAAACGAGTTTGAAACATTAACGTGCAAGAACTAAAGCACACTCAAGAAAATAAACACAGCACAGGAACATATCCAATGAATCAGAATTACCTTTGAGAGCAAACATAGTTTCTATGGCACAGTGAAGAAACCTTATTCCTCCGGCTTTTTTTGTGCGCGAGAAAATATGAAAGTGCATGCGTTCTCCCCATATTGTGTATCTGTCACCTTTTCACACACAACAAAGATGTCTCAATGTGCCCAACTGTCTTTGCATATCCATTTCTCTGCTCTCATACCATGATACCTATAGTTAAAGGCTGTAACAATGCTTAGCTTGAATGAACCAACACAAGCTACATGCACTGTGCTGTTGAACATGGCATTGTAAGTTAAGATTCATGCACAGCACATTCATGTGCTATAAATATTTGATTGTGATTGTAGGCGTGATAAATAAAAAGAAGGTATGTAAATAAGCATGTTCCCTAATAAGCTGTGCAGAAGTGCTCTCCCGTTTGGACAGAAGCCGAGCACAGCTGCAATGAACAAGAAGCCAACTTATACAGCATTTAAAATCTAGGTTCTATATGTGCTACAGATTTTTCTGAATTCATGGTCGAAAATCTAGGTGTTAAAGGTGACAAACATTTAAACAGGTCTCTATTCGGACTGGTAATGCTATGTGTCACCTAGTTTGATAAAATATGCCATATCAATGGTCTCCCAAGCTAAGGCTGCTGTCCAGTTGCAAGTGCAAATCACTCAATTATGTCTAGGGCACGTTTGAGGAAAAGGCACCCAAGATTACTGTGCCATTGAGGTCTATTTCCTGACATCTGATTTCTTCTCAGAAAGCTACCTCTTTTAAAAAAAAAACCTTCACAACAACATAACCCAAACCTTTCTTGAGAAAAGCCATCACACTTGTCTTTGAACTCTAATTACACAGTGGCTCCTTGTGATGTAATGTTATGTACGTCAGCACCTTACAAAGTACAGGAAAATTTAATAATGGCAGCGTGACAGGTACACAAAAAAGTAAAGGGATAAAACATCACACAGGCTGCCATCAGTGTTCATATCTCTATTTCAATGTGGATGTTTTTAGCAGTGAATACATGTTCTCATTAAACTGAGTCATAATATTACAAAAGCGAAGGGCAAGGGTCTTTACATTCTAAACTGACAAATGTGCTTTATTACGATTCACCACAATACAGGAGATGTTTTGCAGTGAACGGTCACGTAAGGTTTTGGCTAACTACGGCAGGCGTGTCCTGCAGCGAGGCCTCTTGTGTATTGCGGTAAAGCATCTTATTGTGACAAGAGCTAACCTGGCATGTATGGCTTTAGCCAACAAAAGTTCTCAAGACATCATGCATCCTGCCGCGAAAATCTGCTTTGTTGAGAGTAGAACATTAGGTTCGTCACTGACAGAAACCATACATTCGAGATTCACGTAAATCTTTCCCAATATCGGTATGCTTCACCGCAACACACAAATATGTTGCGGTGATAACGGTGGTCGAACAGGCTGGTGCAAATGTTTCGACAGGGGAGCGTGCCTTCATCAGGGCAACTGCTTTCCTTGGCAGTTTTCATATACGTGAACCCCCCCCCCCCCCCACTCCCAACAGGGGGAGATTTAGCTGGACCTTTGCCAAGAAACGTACCGACAAGCGTTTGGTAGTGGCTGGTAGAGATGCAGGAGTCTAAAAAGCGTTGCGAAATTCGGTTCTGTAAGGTTAGCTTCACCGCAATACAAATATGTTAAGCAGTTAGACACATGTTTTGCGGTGAATTATAGCAAGGTTACCTGGCCTTTGATGCAAAGCAGCTTCCCAAGAGGCACGCTAATCCAGTGGCTAGTTATGCAGTGCCCCGCATGCGAGTGAGTTTCCTGCGTTCGGCGGTTTCCCAGTGACATACAAAATGACATTGATTGACTGTGTTGTAAATGGGCGACGGCACTATATGCTGATGCAAAAGCGTCGTTTCGCTTTCGAAAACTGCGCTCGGCTAAATAGAACACCTTGACTCGCATATGACCAAAGCAGTTGAACAGGAAACTACGAAATTACGTAGCTATTATGGAAGAAATCAACAGTTCAGAAAAAAATGGCCGTGTAAACATTAACTGGCTTACGAGGTCGACAAACCAACGGTTCAAAGCTTCACAGCCACGTCCGAAATAGCGCTGAAGGCCGGCCAGTACACTTAGGCGCCTCGGCGCGCGTAATGTAATAGGAGACGGCAGGTCCACAAGTACAGGCGCTCCCAGTATAATTCGGAACGCAACACACGCGGCCACTCGCTGGCGGAGCGCGCCCGTGGAAAAAGCAGCACCATGGTCTGCGCATGCGTGGTCTCCCTAGCTAGCAAGGTTGCCTCCCTGATGCATCTAGTTTGTGTTGCGTTGCTGCAAAACAGTAGCCCTAGGTGCTCTTAACGTTTTGTCAAGGAGGGCTGGGCCGGTGGTGTTTGTGACAAGCTGTGTCTGCGCATGCACTCGCGTTGGAGCATAAGCGCTATTGTCTGCATGTTCGGGTGCTTGGGCGGCTTTTTTTTCATTTTTCGTATGGGCCGTGTTTATCATTTGCTCAAAATATTTATGGTAGGTGACCGTGACTAGCGCTGGCAAAGGGCGGCGTTTTCTTCTGATGCAACCGTGATGATATCGGCGGCTCGATTGATAAAGAGGTACGAACACATTGAAACAATGACAGTTACGCGAATTCCGCTCTATTCCTATCGAGGCAACATGCTGAAAAGAGTGCCGACGAATGTGTGGAGAAATATAATGAAGCTCAGTTCAAAGGTATACCTCAACGTTAGACATGCCGCCTCACAGGAAAGTCTATAAGTGCGGTGTACCGAATTATCCAAGCATACAGGGATGAAGATGGCCGACTCAAAGATGCAGCACGATCGGGACGACACCGATGCACGTCGGAAGAGTCCGACCTTCCCATTGTTGCTGCAGGCGTTGCTGATCCTTTTCAGAGCGCCCGCCAGATCAAGATAGCCCTCAACCTGCAAGTCAGTGAAGAAACAACTAGAAGGCGCATGCGAGCGGCTGGTCTTCGTGGATTTGTCGCGGTACAAAAGCCACACCTTACGGAGTTTGGCAGGGCATATGAGCGCTGGACGACTGAAGAATGGAAGGAAGTCATATTCTCAGATGAATCGACATTTTCATCTAGATGGGGTCAAGAGCTCCGCGTATGGAGACCATATAGCTGCAGGTATTTTCATTTTCTTTGTGATATTTTAGGCACAAATTCTTCGGACGCGCAAAAGCTATTTCATCTGAAAAGACCATTATACATTCCCTTCTTTTCGTGTAGATACGAGCCTTGGTATGTTTACGAGATCTACAGCAGCGGCAGCTGTACGATAAACGTTTGGGGAGCAATTAGCAAAGAGGGCCTCGGTCCGTCAATCCGACTGTCCCCATCGTTCACGGCTGAAGCTTACTGCGAAATCCTGGCCTACCACCTATTGCCATACGCTCTGGAAGGGCCACTTAAAGATGGCTGCTACTTGTCCCAACAAGACCTGGGCCCGGTGCACACCACCAGAGCTGTGGAAAAACTTCTTCAAGAACGTGGTGTTCGCATTCTTGACGGGCCTCCAATAGGTGCAGACTTTAATGTTATGTAGAACGTGTGGGGCATGATGAAGGAAAGTTTATGCAAGCTGAATCTGGGAGGGGCCAGGGCCGACGAGCTCTGGCTCACCATAACGCGCGAGTGGAAGCGCCTTGGTGAGAGGAGGGACTTCGTACACGCGCTCTACGAGCCAATTCCACGCCGCGTATAAGCTGCGCTTCATGTGGACGGCGCATTCGCGAGATATTGATAGCGGAACATGCTAACAGCTTTAGACGAACCAGTTACGTTTCGATTCTTTTTGTTTACTGTGTAAAAAATAAACTCAGTGTTGTTCCTGCCATTTAGATTTACTATGTTCTCCTTACGATTTTTTTGCATTCAGCTCACACAGCCTACCCTTGATTATCATTGTATATTTCCTCTGAGCAAAATAAAATGAGTATGAAAATGAGTATCTTCGCCAACAAACGCCGACACGCGATCTATACGTAAGGATGCTCGCTACCAATGGTCCAGATTCCGTGATTGATTGGTGCGCTATATATGCGAACCACGTAACGGGGTGCGCCAATAAATGACTAGAGTCGCGAAGAGTTCATTAGAGTGCCCTTTGCATGAAGTAACTTCTTGTGCGTGAAATTGGTCTTGATGAACGCGCCACGTTATTTCATTTGTAAACTCTTGTATTGCCACTATCGCAGACACACCCGTTAAGAGGGGTCATGTAATAGTGGTAGTTGTCCTCGTATTACGAAGCTAGCAGTAACATGGATAGGGAGCTATTTTACTAAGAGCTAATACTTCGCAGGACAGGCTAACACGGTGGAAAAATAAGGCAGCGATGCCGTTGTAGCCAAGCCGCCTCACTAGCATGTAATCACGCAAAGCATTGCTATCTCTCAGACGGGATGTAGACCATGGCGAGAATACGCTGCAAGGAATCCACAAGCCTTTATTTACAGATTACGGTGCATGCATGCTGTGCTACAGACATTCATTCGCCGAGCCCCTATTGCACAATGCTAAAGGGCACCTAGCGCTACCTTCTTGGAGCAAGGCAACGCCAATCTAGATGCACTAGGGAGCGAAACTTGCTCGCTAGGGAGACCACGCATGCGCAAATCTTACCTGTATTTATCCGCCGGCGTGCTCCGCCGACGAGCAGCTACGTGTCTGGCGTTCCGAATTATTCTGGGAGCACCTGTACATCATTAAGGAACACATATATGTCAGTGAAAGCGGTCACTCTTCAGTTCTGACATGCTTCACCGCGTAGTCTACTGCGGCGAAGCTGACTTCAGGACGCCGATTTCTTCAACTCATCTAGCGAGGCAGGTCCGTTTATCACGCTTGGCAACGTTTGACATTTTCTGCATTAATTTCGTTTGTTCTTTTTAATTTTATTATCACAGTGACCCTGTATCACGCAGTAGCAGAGCTAGTGCCGCGTCTTAGCTGCGTTAGGAAAGGTAAGCGTGTATGCATGCAGGCACGGCGGCATTGGCTCTTGTTTGGAAACTTCAAGAGACGCTCTTCCGCGCAGCGATGCCATTTGTATTATTAAAAGAATGCAGGTGATGATTAGATGAGCCGCAGCAAAGCTGTAAAAAAGCAGTAGTAATGCTGTTCTAAGATCCTCTCGCTCGAGCGAGATGGTCTTAGAAAAAAAGCGCGATGTAACGCGATCTGACGGAACAGCTCGTCATGCCAGTGTTTTCTTACGTCCTCGTTCTTACGCGCACCCTCCCCTGAATCAGACTACTGAATGGTTCTGTGCACGCACTGACGATCCTGACGGAAGCAATACCACTCACATGAGCAGCTCCATATAAGATATGCCACGGCCCATTCCACATGCCGGCTGCAATTTGACGCGGCCATGAGACAAAATATGCGCACAAGGTACCTAATAATGGTAACGCATCAAACAGCTCACAGCCCCACTCCTTTATTACACGCATACAGCGCGGAAAGATGAATTACTCACGCTCTAAGTGGGCACGGAATACGAACCGCTTCGCAGCGCAGCCGGCTCCGTAAGACAGACGCCATGGAAATGAGCGGATGTGACATCATGGGTTATAGCGGACGTGACGTCATGGGTGAACGTAGACATTTCGGGCACCTTTTGTCTGCTGTGCCCCGGGCACAGCAGACACGGCCTTACTTCTCTCCACCTTGTGGGTTTCCGCAGAACTACTACGTCAGATGGAATATATTGTAGGACAATAAAAATAACTTGTGATGACAAGGGCCATATATGGTGGAAATCATAGTAGACTATGACCAGCATTAGTGCAAGCCCTGTGGTATCTAAAAAATTAGTAAAGGGCTGGTTTTCACATGCTATAGCTGCTGTGTGCATTAAGCTCACAACTCCCTTCTTGGCAACATCACCCAGGAATGCCCACTCCAAACACTCTGTCACATGCACTTTGACAGCATCTGCTTTGATCTACTTAATTGCATATCAGTAAAGATGGGTCTAGTTCACTAAAGACTGACAATGCTGCATTCGAATGGAACCAAACCGTTCTCGAAAAGTTCTTGAAACCAGCCAAAGAGGTTTTCGAGAACTTTTAATCTGGCAAAATGACAAAATGAAAGTTATTTGAAATAAGTGATGCAATGCTGACGAGGTTTGGGCATGCATTTCAAGGTGCTTGGCCTCCTTTATCTCTAGTAATAGTGAACCTGCCAAATTGGCAAGGGTCTTGAGTGATTTCTTCACTAGGCCCAACTATTTTGTTGCTGCCCTATATTGTCTCTATAGGAAGAGTGCACAACAAAAATCTTGTGGCTTCCTGTTATTATGACACCTTATAACTTCCTTAGATGTAGGGCCATTTGATATTCACCAATAAATACTTACACAGGATTTAGACGATGCCTTTAAAGATGTGTTCCTCATGCTTACATGTAAAGGAGCACTGACATTAAACATTAGGACTGAATTTTTTTATATTGCTACGGCACAATATGTGCGATCACGAAAGGCGAGCAGTGTGAAGACGACGACGACGATTAGAAGCTAGCGCGGGCTGTTGCCTCTTGGCCAAGCGCAGCGTATTGCCTTGTAGCCTTGTAAATATACTTGTAAATAGCTTTTCGTCGGTGTCTTCCTACGTAACATATCTGGTGGAGGTGGACGTTCCCTGTACCTCGTCACGGAGCTTCGCAGTGGACGGTACGTCGAGCCTTCCTTCATGGCTCCCGGCGACGACAACCCGACTCCGCCGGCTCCGACACCTGCTGCCACTTCGACGACCTACATCACTCTCCCCGCTCCCCGTGATCCTGGCGTATTCTCAGGCAAAGATGGGGAAGACGTCGATGACTGGATCAGCCTGTATGAACACGTCAGCCGCAATAACCGGTGGGACCCTACTATTATGCTCGCCAACGTAGTCTTTTACCTCGGTGGCACACCTAGAGTTTGGTATCGCACGCACGAAGATGAGCTCACCAGTTGGTATTCCCTTAAGACACAGCTTCGAGACTTGTTCGGCAACCCCTACGCTCACCAACTTGCCGCGCAGAAGGCGCTTTCCGGCCGTGTGCAGACGTCCACAGAGCCCTATGTCACGTACATTCAGGACGTCTTGGCTCTGTGCCGCAAAGTTGACACCCACATGACTGA
This sequence comes from Dermacentor variabilis, assembly GCF_050947875.1. Classification (NCBI taxonomy): domain Eukaryota; kingdom Metazoa; phylum Arthropoda; class Arachnida; order Ixodida; family Ixodidae; genus Dermacentor; species Dermacentor variabilis. The sequence goes on along the minus strand of NW_027460280.1, from coordinate 11,134,222 downwards.
GTCAGACAAGGTTTCCCACATCCTCAAAGGCATTGCCGATGACGCCTTCAACTTGCTCGTGTGCAACAACGTAGCGACGGTGGATGCTGTTATAAAAGAGTGCCGCCGCCTGGAACTCGCCAAAAGCCGACGTATTGACCAGAAGTTTGCCCGTCTGCCCAACACCCCAGCGACATCTTCCTGTGCCGACGCTCCTCGTCCCAACAACACTGCTGATGTTACCAGGATCGTCCGGCGTGAGATCGAGGCCGCCTATCCGGCTGCCTTCGACTCCAGTCCCACTAACACATCTGCAGTCACGGTCTCACTGATCCAGGCAGTTGTCCGCCAGGAGTTCGAAAACATGGGTCTTCACACCATCTGCTCGGCCCATCGCCCTGATACCCGCCCGGCTTCTTCCATTCCGCCCCGTCCCGCGTCTTCTTACCCACCACGTTTCCGCAACCCATCTGAATGGCGCACTGCTGACGACAAGCCCATTTGTTTCTACTGCCATCGAATCGGGCACATTTCTCGGCACTCTCGCAGTCGCTGGAGTTCCCCGATCCGGTCTACTTACACTGCCTACTCTCGCTCCCCAGGTGGCCCTTCTCGTCCCTATGCCGCACGCTCCGATAATGCCGCCACTGATTCTCCTGCAACGAGCCGCCACTATTCTCGTTCGCCTTCACCCCAACGACGACAATCTCGCTCTCCCCAGCCCCGTCGCTCCTATTCGCCGACTCCCTTCGGACGCCGCTCCCAGCCGGAAAACTAGACGATGCAGCGCCTCGAGGTGACGCTGCATTGCTCCCTACGCCGCCAAATCCTCTCCTGACGTTGCCCACTCATCTGAACCTTCTTGACGTGCAAGTCGACGGTGTTTCTGTGTCTGCACTCATAGACACTGGGGCGCATTTGTCCGTAATGAGTGCTGACCTTCGTAACCGGCTCAAGAAACTTATCACGCCCGCCACGACGCCTGTTGTCCGTGTCGCCGATGGCGGAACAGCCCCCGTTATTGGTATGTGTACCGCCCGCGTCTCCTTCGCCGATCGCTCAACAATCGTGCTATTCACAGTCATCGCCCACTGTCCCCACGACATCATCCTCGGCTTAGACTTCCTCTCCGCACATTCTGCTCTCATCGATTGTTCCGCCAGTACTCTCCGCCTTGACCTGCCTGTTCTCGATCCTGCTGAACCTCAACCCAGTCGCCTCAGTTCCGCCGACTTCGTTCGCTTGCCACCTTCGGCACTGACCTACGTTGACCTAGTGTCATCCCCCCCAGTCCCCGACGGTCACTACATCGCGGCTCCTATGCAAGACGTCCTCCTTACACACGGGATCACAGTACCTCATACAGTTTTATCTGTTACGGAGAATTGCGTCTGCCTGCCAGTGCTCAACTTTGGCTTGACGACACAAGTGCTGCCACGTGGGATGTCTCTGGCCCACCTTTGCTCCTTCGAAGATCACTCAGTAGCATCCATTGCAGTTGACGACACTTCATCCGATACTCCTCTACCATCGCAGTCGGCAAATTGTACCATCGCCGACTTCCAGAAAATGATTGCCCCCGACTTGCCGTCCGAGCACGCTCGTGAACTCTACCGCGTTCTGTTTTCCTACCACGATATTTTTGACTTTAACGATCGTCCTTTGGCCCAAACTACAGCTGTCAAACATCGCATTAATACCGGCGATGCCCCTCCTATTCATCGCCGCCCGTATCGAGTGTCACCAGCTGAGCGTCAAGTTATTCACGCAGAAGTTCGCAAAATGCTTGCCAAGAACATTATTGAACCACCATAGTCCATGGGCGTCACCTGTAGTACTGGTCAAAAAGAAGGATGGCTCATGGCGCTTTTGCGTGGATTATCGGCACCTTAATCGGGTTACCAAAAAGGACGTGTATCCCCTACCTCGGATTGATGACGCCCTTGACTGCCTCCACGGTGCTCGCTATTTCTCCTCTATTGACCTTCGCTCCGGCTACTGGCAGATTGCCGTGGACGATCTCGACCGCGAGAAGACTGCTTTTGTCACACCCGACGGTCTTTATCAATTCAAAGTGATGCCGTTCGGTCTATGTAACGCCCCTGCCACTTTTGAACGCATGATGGACTTCCTTCTTCACGGATTCAAATGGTCCACGTGCCTGTGCTACCTGGACGACGTCATCGTGTTCTCCCCAACGTTCGCTGCACACCTCGAGCGCCTCTCAGCAGTCCTGGACGTTTTTCGTCGAGCCGGTCTGCAACTCAACGCATCCAAGTGCCAATTCGGCCGTCGCCAGATTACCGTCCTTGGACATCTCGTTGACGCGAACGGAGTGCAACCGGACCCAGGCAAGATCCATGCTGTTGCGCACTTCCCTGTTCCGAAGTGTGTCAAGGATGTGCGCAGCTTCATCGGCCTTTGTTCGTACTTCCGCCGTTTCGTGAGAAATTTCGCCGCCATAGCACGACCACTAACCGAGCTTTTGAAAAAGGACGCCCCTTTCCAGTGGGGCGATAACGAGGCCTCTGCATTCTCACATCTAATCGACCTTCTCACAACGCCTCCGGTTCTGGCCCATTTCGATCCTTCTGCGCCTACCGAAGTCCGTACTGATGCCAGCGGTCACGGAATTGGCGCGGTACTGGCACAACGCCAGCGTGGCCACGACCGGGTTATCGCTTACGCCAGCAGGCTCCTCTCACCCGCGGAGCGCAACTATTCCATCACTGAGCGTGAGTGTCTGGCCCTAGTTTGGGCGGTTGCGAAATTCCGCCCATACTTATATGGCCGATCCTTTTCCGTTGTCACCGACCATCACGCGCTTTGCTGGTTATGCTCACTGAAAGATCCTACAGGAAGACTTGGTCGCTGGGCCTTACGCCTCCAAGAATATTCGTATACTGTCACCTATAAATCTGGCCGACTACACAAGGACGCTGACTGCCTGTCTCGCTACCCGGTCGACGAGCCTGACGACGCCGACAGTAGTAGCGCCAACGGCATTTTCTCTGTGTCTGCCTTCGCTAACATCGCCGATGAGCAGTACCGAGACCTATCGCTGCGAGCACTTTCGAGCGTCTGCGCTCTACACCTACCGACGCATCCGTTCGCCGATATGTCCTCCAGGGCGGCATTCTGTATCGAAGGAACTTCCTCCCTGACGGCTCTGACCTTCTTCTTGTCGTGCCAAAACAGCTACGACAGACTGTGCTCTTTGAGATGCATGACGCACCCACTGCAGGACATCTTGGGGTAACCCGCACGTACGACCGCGTCCGCCGCCGCTTCTATTGGCCTGGTCTCGCTCGCTCCGTTCGACGCTATGTTGCTGCCTGTGATCCCTGCCAGCGTCGGAAAACACCTCAGGTGCTACCTGCCGGTCATCTCCAGCCGATCACCATCCCCGTGGAACCGTTCTTTCGTGTTGGATTAGACCTCCTCGGTCCCTTTCCCACGTCATCCTCTGGGAACAAATGGGTAGCCGTCGCGACTGATTACGCCACCCGATACGCTATCACTCGGGCTCTCCCTACCAGTTGCGCCACTGACGTCGCGGACTTTCTCTTGCGTGACATTATCTTGCTTCATGGCGCCCCGCGACAGCTCCTTACTGACCGTGGTCGAAACTTTCTCTCGAAAGTTATCGCTGACATTGTGCGTTCCTGCTCCATTCAACACAAACTGACTACCTCATACCATCCTCAAACCAATGGCCTGACAGAGCGTTTAAACCGTACTCTTACCGATATGCTGGCCAAGTACGTTTCCACGGACCACCACGACTGGGACATTGCCCTTCCTTACGTAACATTTGCGTACAATTCTTCCCGGCACGACACCGCTGGATTTTCTCCCTTTTATCTACTGTACGGTCGCGAACCTACCTTGCCCTTAGACACGGCACTTCCTCCTGCTGCGGTCTCAACAAGCGAGTATGCGCGCGACGCCATCGCCCTCGCCGACCATGCACGCCAGCTTGCCCGTGCTCGACTGACGGCCTCACAAACCACTCAGCAGTGCCAGTACAACGCCCGCCATCGTGACGTACAGTTTTCGCCTGGGGCGCTCGTGCTTCTGTGGTCGCCCACTCGTCACGTCGGACTTTCCGAGAAGCTCCTTTCGCGATACACAGGGCCCTACCGCGTGCTGCGCCAGGTGACGCCTGTGACTTACGAAATTGCTCCTGTGGGTTCAACCTCGTCCTCTCCTCTGGCATCTAGTGATGTCGTACACGTCAGTAGGCTCAAGGCCTACTACACTGCTTCCGAGTCCAATCTTTAGTCGCTCCGGGACGGCGCTTTTGCCGCCGGGGGTAGTGCTACGGCACAATATGTGCGATCACGAAAGGCGAGCAGTGTGAAGACGACGACGACGATTAGAAGCTAGCGCGGGCTGTTGCCTCTTGGCCAAGCGCAGCGTATTGCCTTGTGGCCTTGTAAATATACTTGTAAATAGCTTTTCGTCGGTGTCTTCCTACGTAACAATATTAATCTGGTTCCACATGGCAGCTTTTATGACCACACCATGCCACTGAAAGCTTCGTGTGCTTTGAGCGATTCTTAAGGTGTACTAAGACTTGCTTCACTAAATAAATTTTCTTACGACTCCTCTCAAACTTTTAAATTAAAATTACTTTAATTCTAGTGTTCCATAAATCACAACCCCGATGCAATTACGAGGCATGCCATAGTTGCAGACTCCGGCTTAACTTTAATCGCTTGAGGTCTTTAACATGCACCCACTCCACAGTGTGCACCGAGACAGAAAGGAAAGACCAATGTTGTGCTGCATAGTGGTCCTAACATGCTCAGTTTTCAATGACCTAATAATGGCATGGCTTACTCATGAACAACTACAGCATGCATCATTTTGTTTGTGACCTACCATGGAATGCTGTCACCAGATTATGGGGCCACACTGCCTTTGGCACATGTTTAAATGTTTGCGTTGAGGATATATTTGTTGCGCATAGAAGGAATTTGAAGTTTCGTAGTGTAATTAACTGAATGACAGCTACACACACATAAGAAAAAAATTGTGTTAGGACTACTTAAACTCTGCAGTGTTTAAGCTTGACCAATTCTTGCGATTTTACACATTTCAGATGACTGCAGGTCATTCAGTACAGTTATACCAGCTTTTGTACTTTTTAGACATGCTGTTTGCCCCGGTTTTATACAGTGATCATAAATAGCCACACCACACCATGTTGGTAGAAGAATTCAGAATTTTAGTAAAATGGGGCTGCTCCATGTTGAGGTGCATTAGCATGTCATAGTCATGCATGTCATAGTCATGCATGTCATGTCATAGCAGCATTTTAAGGTATTGTGCCGCACCATGTAAAGTCAAATTATTGTGCCCCCCTCCACTGTCGATGGTAAAACCTGCTGGTGAAGCATTGTGAGGAAGCTTTCGAGGTACGCTGCACTCTTTCCAAAACAGCGTCCGAGGTGGCCATCTATTTTGCCTACAGGACGAAAAGTCCCTGGCCAGGAGTGCATCAAACATACGGAAATAGCTGTCGATTGCGCTGCTGAACTTCCAGATATTTATAGTTTTGCCCTCAGGTTGCAGAACACAGCAATGCTATAGCAAGCAGCGTGGTGAAAGCTGTTTCAGGGCTCAACCGCGGCATAGCCAGCACTGCATGTGCATACTATACACAAACATGAGGTTTTAGCAGCAATACTTAAGCGGAAGCTTTAGCTTGGGTGCTCCTATCTAAATACATCTAAAAGCAGAATTGCTTTTTCTCGGCAACCACTGCACCGAATTTGACGAGGTTTGTTGCATTAAAAAAAGAGCTTAAAATCTAGTGACTGTTGGTTTCGAATTTTCGACTTAGGTCGTCCATTTTTTTATTAAATATTGGCAAAAATCGAAAATTTCCAAAAAACGAAACTATGAAGTTTACAACTCTGTAACTCAACAACGAAGAAGGATAATACAATTCTGTGAATTGCATCTAATAGTACATCTAAAGCGGACAAAATTGATGTTACACATCAATATAAAAAAATTTAGTAATATGGAAATACAACTTTTGCAGAACCCTTGTAACCAACTTAACAATTTCAGGTAAGATGTAAGATGACATATCGAATTTGTCCGCTTTGAATGATCTAATGGATGCCGTTTACAGAACTGCGATATCTGATCTTGATGCAGACCTATGAATTTGTAAACTTTGTGGTTCTATTTTTTCAAATGGTCGAATATTTGAAAATCTCTTTAACAAAATTCAGGCCCTAAATCGAAATTCCACTTCATGTATTTTAAAGCCTGGCAGTGTTAGAGTGAAGTACAAATACAATTTGCGGTTAAGAGGAAGCTTTAGCTCGGGCCCAACTCCGACGCAGCGGGTTCAAATACATGTCACTAGAATTTAACTTTCACTCTCAAATGCAACAAATTTCATTGAGATCGGTCCAGGGGTTGTCTCAGAAAAACGTTTTTGCGTTTTACATGTATTTGAATAGGCCGCGTCGTAGTTGGGCCCGAGCTAAAGCTTCGTCTTAACAGCAAATTGTATTTGTACTTCACTCTGTCTAACACTGCCAGGCTTTAAAATACATGAGCTCACTCTCTTTCATTTGATGTGTTTATACAAAAAAAAGTGTGTATGCATGGAAGGGTTTAAGGCTCCTTTGTCAAGCCAAAAAATGCTTCCTGGCATGATAAAGTGAAGCCTTGTGCATTTCAGTCTGCAGTCGCTCACTGCACTTTCAAAAGCGCAATCAGCACAGAGAGCACAGGAAAACACACAAGCAATAGTTAAGCAATTTATTTGAAACAAATGCAACTTTGTTTTACAGTAAGACCACATTCCAAAAAAGCAACCACATGTTATGCAGACAATACAGCTAACTTATGTTAATTGTACAGATGTTAGCATGCCCTGCCTTTATATGTGGAAATGTTTCAAGTCTCAAAGTGTGCGCCTACTTTGTAGCTTGTCCTTGGAACAATGGATGATTTGAACAAATGCTAAATTTAGCACCACTGCCACACTTATAGAAGAAAACTACATATTAAAATAGCAAGTCCTTGTAGAACAGAAAAAGGTGTACAGTAAGCTTCCAATAATCTTACTCCAGTTAATTTAAATTTTCAGCTAATTCGATCCTGGCCGAATGTCCTGGTCGGCGCTCATGCATTTCTACGGGCTTAAATTAACATTCATTATTTCGATCCTAAAACTGGCATTAGCCGCATAATGCCAACTTGACCAGACCCCAATAACGACCCCTTTTAGTGGCAGCGTGTCTCAGCAGAGCTTACGGGACAGTGAATGCGTTAAACAAAAGCCATCTCCTCTCTGAAATACCTTTTTTTTGACGCACCCAAGAAAGACTTTCAAGCAGTAACGGTAGGTGACAATGTCTGATTGTAGTACGTATCTGATTCTAACGAACACTTTTTGTTTTCCAAGGACATTGAGCCAAAAATTGCCTAGCTGTGCAATTGATTACAAAACTAAAACCGTGGTTGTAGCATTCATATGCTTTACCGCATATTATGGCTGTAATACGGCGAAGCTGACTTTAGAAAATCGGCTGCCATTCTAAAAAATGAGGTACGCGTAGGTTTCTACTTTAGTTTGGAGTTAAGTCATTTCTACTTTGGACAAATATAAAGTTGATGCACGTTCGATTCAGAGGCGTGTTACTCAAGCACATATTGCCAAATGAATCAACGGTGTTTCAGCAGGTTTTTGCATCTTAATTCGACCCGTCAGTCTCGTGAGGGTAGAATTAAATATGAATGTTTCATAGATTCTGATTAACCACTTTACATAGATTTTAACATGTACGTTGGATCTACATGATTCCTTTTTCTACTCCAGTGAAGAAACATTACAGCGTATAGGTAGTAGTATGTTGCAAAGTGTCCATGTTGTGCAAGCCGCTACAGTGAGGGGGACTTGGAAATGTGAGCGAATCCCAAAGGTGGTGCATTCTAACAAAGCACCTCGAAGTCCAGCCACAAAGGAAGAATGGGAGAGACTGACATGCTCTCAGTTTGATAAGCAACTTGTATATGCACACATGCTCTGACACGTATTATACACTGTAATACACGTACCACTATCCCATACACACAGCTATGCATTGGCGAGCAAGAAGTATGTGCACGACAGTGGTCAAATGGTTAGAGCGTCAGATTGTTATGCTGGGAGACAGGTTCTGGCTCATTGTAACATTTTTGTTTTCAATGCAGAAGACCGAAACGAGTCAGGACGTAAGATTGCCTACTGCAAAGTGCTTGGTATGAAGAAATAATTATTTGCATTAAAAATGCCCAAATCTAGAACATGCAAGTGTGCATTCCCACATACCTGAAATGTTTTGAGGTGCAGCACAGTGCAAGTGCAGTGGCTTTGCCACAAGGTTGACGCGTATAACAATAAAGAGCGTAGCAACAATGGTAGCTTTTCCACATAAACAAGGTGCATTGCGGTGCAGCTCATTGCAACAGCTGTGGCTTCCACACAAAGCTAATGTGCATAATGCTGCAGCATGATGGAGCATGTTTGTAACAGGCACAACATAGAGGCTGTTTACATGCACTTCAATAATTTTATGAGCAGCTAAAGTGGTTGTGAATGTTGCAACGATAATGTTTTTGTTTTCACTTTTCAGACTGCAGAATACCCATTTCTGCATTACACTAGGGAAAATAAGCAGCTTGTTATTCTCAATGCCTTTTAAACAGTGTGGTGTTATCGTGACCACAGTATATTAGAGAAAATATGAAAACTTAGTATAATTCAACTCAATAAGTGTTGTTTCTACTATCACTGAAAATCATGTCAAGAAGCTTGGAGAACTGTCTCCTACTGAGTGCACATAAAAAGCATTTCGAAATGGTGGGCTCAAAACACTCAAACTTCAGCCACAGGCTGCATTCTTAGTCTTCCCCAAGATATAGGTCATGACCCTGAGACAGCATACATCAGATTCAGCTTGCAGTTGTGAAGTGGCTTGGGAAGTTCACAAATACATATGAAATTATTTTGAACGTCAGGCTATAGTTTGTATGTGCAGTTGTGCCTGCTCATAGCGCAATTGGCGCTGTATAGCATTATTGTGATAAAAACAGTTTCCCAACAGAAAGGCACTCCTTTTTGTGCAACTTCCATGACTGTCTATTATACAGTCACGAGAGCACGAAAAGGGCTTGAGACTTTTAAGACCAATTTCCTTGAGGCAAAGTTTAGCATGGAGCCAGCTTGGTCACAAGGAAGTTATTCCTACTCACACATGCCTGTTTTGTTTTTTGTTTCTTTTTTCATTTAGTTTCAGGTCCACCTAAATTATTGCCGTCATGACAGCCGTCACATAATATGGTAGCATCAATCTTTGTAATAATCATTCGAGCATTGAAATCTAAAAGTCTGCTGCAGTGTAAAAATACAGGAGGACAAGGGAAGAGGAAAATATCACGTTTTAACATTAGTAGGTTGCAGTGTAACAGAAAAAAAATTGGAGGACGCTTAAGCTTCGCCTTCAAGAGTGGAACGCGACAGCGTTCCCATCGACCCGCCAAGGGGTGTAAGACAAAGCGCTACGGCGCAGGGATCACTTACGAGGCGCCCCGCATTGGACTTTGCGTCCACCTATCACACGGAAAGCGTCGAGCAACGCAGCGTTCTGCGCAGCAACGAAACGTGCGCCTGAGCAAACGGAACGAACCAAAGAACTCGGTGTCTCGGAGGGGGAAACGATCTACGCCAGCCAAACGTCGTGATCGGCACGGGCAGAGAGATAGACAGATAGTAATCTAAAGAAAGGAACGGCGCTTGATTCTGCAACCCGCGTGGGAGCACGGCGAAGCGTCGCCAGGGGAGAGGGAGTCGGGGCCGCAACGCGCCTGGCACCGGTCCGCGCACAGCACAGCCCCAATGCGCGCATGGCGCGCCACCTGTCGGGGCAGCGCCGTACATTGAGAGGAGGGGTCTTCTGTGTTTGCCGCAAGATGGCTCTGCGTGTGTGGTAAGCGCAGAAGAAATGTAGCGGAAACGTACTTCGCTATTCGTGTAAATGCGACTTCTGTAAGTTACGGGCTCATAATTACCGATATACACAGCAGTATAACATTCTACGGCACGTTTTTAAGGCAACACCGCGTTCACTAAAAGCGCGTTTGTACCGCTTGGAAGCATCGAACTCGTGGCTGAGTGGTAGCGTCTCCGTCTCACACTCCGGAGACGCTGGTTCGATTCCCACCCAGCCCATCTTGGAAGTTGCTTTTTATTTATGAAGTGCCTGCCATGATTTATCGCTCACGGCCAACGCCGCGGACGCCGACGCCGACACCCGACGCCGACGACACCGGCTTTTCTGCGACACGAGCTCCTTAACGCTGTCGCGTTAATAGGCAAGCACTAATTGAGCGACAAGGCCACTGGACACAGGAAAAGCAGATTTAGTTGAAACACAGCAGCCTGTAAGGAAGAGACGTAACATTAATTCTTTGTGGAACTTAGTCTGCATCACTGTTTTATATACCATCGGTGATCATGAACATGCCAGAGGCGAAGCATACTGTTACGGGGATGTTGGGAGTATAGAAAGACTGTATTTACAATATATATACAAGATGAGTCAGAGTAGTTAAGGGGACAGGGTAGGTCCTATTCCTGCCATGCATTTTAGGCTATGTTCGTGACCCTTTTTCTCATGATCTGCTGGGGTTAGAACATTAACCTTGGTGGCATTGTAATCAGCAATGTTAAGTAGTATTACTGAACCAGGATTATTTTTTTCTGAAAGATTAGTTTTTTTCCTTTTTTTTTACTGGACCCACCACATTTTAGAGCCAAAATCTGCAGTAAATAGCCTGTAAATAAAAATATCTTACAATAATATTTATAATCCTGGTTCAGTAGACTCTCTGTAATGTTTGCTCAATATCTGTAAAATATTATCTCCCTAGCACTTGTAGTTATTGAAAAAAAGGGTCCAATGGAGCAAAATTTGGTGTTCTGAGATAATTGGCTTTGAAGTGGAAGAAAGAGCTTTATTGCAATATAGGACTATAGAAACAAATTCTGGCGCATTTTTTCAATAGCCACCAGCCTGGTAGTCCCCTCCATCGTCGAAATTTCTTTTCTGTGTTAGCTGCCTTGTTTTCCGGGCCTCCTTAGTTACCAGTCGTGTAGCCCTCTCTGCAAAGTACAGTCGCCGCCGGTCAGCTTCGCGCAACCACTGGACTGTGAACCGTCCTGGAGAAACTCCCAATGACCTCAAAATGTCTGCTCGAGCAATGCTGCAGTCATTAAAAGTTAGCACAGCATCAATTGTCGCTACTTTCAGCGTCTTGAGGCCAAGAAAGACATTCTTCGGAGCGTGCTGCCATACAACGTTGTTGAACTCCTCATTCGCGTTCTGAGTTTTTCCATGGAGACATTTCTGGAGAAGCTCAGGCTTTGAGAGCTGCTGAAACATCGGCGTTCCGCTTCAAGCGTTCCGCCGAGCGCGAAAGCTTCGATGCAGACGCGCACGTGGTGGCCGCGGCGCCCACTCCTGGCTTGTGTTGCGGAGAATTGGCGTCATCGGAGATCGACTTATGCCGGTTTCCGTGGAAGAGACGTTTTTCTAGCACCTATTTGGCTTCGTCATTGCATTACCGTTTAATAACCAGCACCAAAGTATAAACAAATTCGTTTGTCCGCGAAAACACGCCGAAGCACGAGCAAAACGCCGCGCGTTGCGAGTAATCCAGCTGCGTCTTAGGATTCGTTTGGCTAAGTGAAATATGCTAGCTATGTTTTCACTGTTGCCAGATGAGTGACAGGCATTCCGCTAAACGTGACAAAAAATAGGCGTTGAATAGAAATGTTTCTTTCAGTTTAGGAGAGGTACAGATCCCGAGCATGTGTCAAAGGGGGCGTGGCTGTATGCTGCCTAGGTTTGGAAAAATGTTGATTTTGAGGTAAATATTTCGCGTGCGCGCAAATGAAACACTGGGCCATGTTAAGGAAAGAATAGAGATTTTAAATTACACAAAAACAAAAAATCGATTTTTTTCGAAAACTTTGCCTACCCTGTTCCCTTAAGATGGCTGACCACCAACAACACGCAGCAGCCAGCGTCCTGCGGTCTTCTTCCTCTCTTTTTTCATCCTTCCGTAACAGGACCCCCGGGTGGTGAAGCGCCGTCTCGGCTCATGGTAGGCAAAGAATCGCGAGTGAAGTATGGCTTCAGCCGCGAAACATGCACGACGTCAACAGGCGTCGGAATTGAGGATGCATCAAACTGAAGCGGCGAAATCTCGTAATTTACGTCGTTAACTTGACTTAGGACTTCATAAGGCCCTGTGTAGCGAGAGAGAAGCTTCTGGGAGAGGCCAACCCGACGACATGGTGACCAAAGGTGCATCCAAGCACCTAGCACGAACTTAACATCGCGATGGCACCGGTCATAACTCTTTGTATATGCTGCGGGGCTAATAAATGAGATCAGGCAACTTGACGTGCCATGGGAGCGCAATCGATGACTTCAGGAGCATACTCAGTCGCAACACGTGGCACAGAAGGGAGGATGGTGTCAAAGGGCAAAGTGGGGTCGCGACCATACAAAAGATAAAAGGGTGAATATCCTGCGGTGTCACTTCGGGACGAGTTATACATGAACGGCACGTAGGCCAGCGTGGCATCCCAGTCGTGGTGATCGTTGGAGACCTACATCGACAGCATCTCTGTGATTGTTCGGTTGAGACATTCCATAATACCATTTGTTTGTGGGTGGTAGGCGATGGACAGCTAGTGCTCAGTGGCACAAGAGCGGACGAGGTCGTCGACAACTCCAGACAAGAATGAGCAGCTGCGGTCTGCAATAACTGTCGAGGTGCACCGTGGTTGAGAATGACGTCGTGGAGGAGAAAATCGACGTTTGTTGGGGGGGGGGGGCACAACTAGTCGACAACGCTTTTGTTATCGCATAGCGTGTCGTGTAATCAGTAGCGACGGCAATCGACTTGTTAACTCTAGTCGTCGTCGGAAAAGTGCCAGGCATGTCAAGGCCTAAGCGACAGAACGGTTCAGAGGGAACTTCAACTGGATGGAGTCATCTGACAAGTGATAGGGGAGGTTTCTTCCGGCGCTGACACAATTCGCAAGTTGCGACATAACAGTCACAAAGCAGTAGAGACCCAGCCAGATGAACCGGAGTCGTACGTGATCATATGTACGCAAACTCCACGGTGTCCCGCCGTCGGTGCATCGTGAAGTTGTTCAAGAGCAACGGATTGCAGATGACGAGGAAGGACAAGGAGCAACTCAGGGCCATCAGCGTTGATATTGCGGCGATAGAGGATGCCGTTTTGCGGCACGAACACGCGGCATGTGCCATCAGTGCTGCCAGAGTGATTGCACTCCGGCGATGATGGACTGTAAGGACTCGTCGCGTTGTTGATCGGCGCGCATGTCAGTAATGCCAGTGAAAGCCATCACGCAGGTCATCGGATCATGTACAGAAGTATCAAGTGGATCCACGGGGTGACGAGAGGCAGTCAGTGTCCTTGTGGATGCATCCAGTCTTGTAATTGACAATAAATGAAAATTCCTGGAGCCACAGAGCCCAGCGACGAAGCCGTCCTGTCGGGTCCCGGAGGGAAGACAGCCAGCAGAGTGCGTGGTGGTCTCTAACGACCGAAAATGTACAGCCGTACAAATATGGCCAGAACTTGACGACAGCCCAAACTAAAGCGAAGCACTCCTACTCGGTGATAGGGTAATTTCTCTCGGCAGGTGACAGCAGGCGGCTGGCGTAAGCTATCACGCACTAGGTACCATTCTGTTGATCGAGAACAGCGCCGATGCCATGACCGCTTGCGCCAGTGTGGACTTCGGTCGGTGCAGATGGATCAAAGTGGGCAAGTATGGGAGGGGTGGTCAGAAACCCGATGAGAGCGGCAAACGCGTGAGCCTGCTCCGAGCCCCATGAGAATGGCGTGTTCTTTTTTAGAAGATCTGTCAAAGGCCGAGCAATGTTGGCAAAGTTTTTGACGAAACGGCGAAAGTAAGAACACAGGCCGACGAAGCAGCGCACGCCAGAAGAAGAATGTGGCACAGAGAAACTGCGTATGGCACGAACTTTTTTCGAATCTGATTGGACACCAGATGCGTCAATGAGGTGTCCTAACACGGTAATCTGACGGCGCCCAAATTGACACTTCGTGGAGTTCAGTTGGAGGCCGGCTTTTCAGAAGACCGCAATAATGGCAACGAGTCGGGTAAGGCGGCTGCCTAACATGGGAGAAAAAACAACAGCTTTGTCAAGGTAACAAAAACAGGTGGTGCATTTGTAGCCTCGCAGAAGAGAGTCCATCACACGTTCAAATGTCGGAGGAGCATTGCATAGGCCAAAGGGCATGACTTTGAACTGATATAACCCATCCGGCCTGATGAAAGCTGTCTTTTCCAACCATTTTATGAAGTGAAATCTGCCAGTAGTTGGATTGAAGATCGGTGGACGATAATTATTTAGCTCTGTGCAAGCAGTCCAAGGCGTCATCGATGCGTGATAGTGGATAGACGCCTTTTCACGTGATCTCATTTAAGTGGTGTTAGGGTTGGCGTCTGGCACCACGTGTTGACAGGAATTTCAACCGACCATCTCACCCTGCCTCGTCGAAATGAGGCGTGACTTCGCCTGTTATTGTTGGCGTCCCGCTCCACGTGCAGAAAGAACTTTCTCTCACCCGACCTGCTTCCACCACGCCTCGTCGAAATGAAGCGTGACTTCCTAATTTGCCATGACCGTTTTGAGTGTCTGCCTGTCTGCCGGAAGCCCCGCAGCGTACAGGCCTCTTTTGTGTGTGTATGTGTGTGTGGATGTGCGAGTTTAGAGAGGCCCTTTCCTCGAATTGGGCCTAGAGGAGAACTTCCACGAACCCGCAACGCGCAGGAGAGATGGACAGGCGTCTACAACTCCAGGGGGCGTGACGACCTCCTCTCTGCAGCAAGCTTGGTATAACCAGAGGAGGCGGGGCCCTCTTTCTCTGCTGGTCACGTGACGTCGACGGAAGCAAGATCCCGCCCACGATTGTAGATAGCCTATTTAAGGGGCGCCAAAATGTACTTTTACTGACTTCATGCTCTTCTCATTTTCTTTCATCTACATTTGAATAAACCGTGCAAGTTTCGCACTAGAAATCGTCTCGCCCTTGCTTGGTCGCCATGGTCTACCGGATGCCTGCAGCCCGCCAACACCGCCACGCTACCCAATAAGTAACGTTGGTCGAGCTTCGATAGGCCGGCGTCGCTACTTCTCGGGAGCAGTACGATACACTACCCTGGAGTACGCAACAAACTGACTGGCAGAGATTGGGATACGGAACCCTGGAGACCCCAACTTGGACGACAACTACGATATCGCAGCCTCTTCGTCCTGGTGACAACGTTCGGAAGGAAGGTGTCTGTATTCATGACTGCATATGGTGAGTGCACGGCTTTTCTTCACTAAGATATCACTTGGCTTTACGTATGTTTTGGAAAATACAGGGCAGTGATTTTTCTTTAACCGTTGACGAAAGTTTTGAGTACGTCAAGGTTGTTATAGAGTGAAGAGTTAGCAGCACTAAGGGCAGCCATGAACTTGAAGGCACTAAAGAAGCTGGAAGTGTTGAGCTTGGCCAATGAGTTAGGTCTCCAAATTGCCGAATCAAGGAGAAAGCCGGAGATCATTGAGGCAATCGAAGCGACCGGGGCAGACGATGATGAACTGACGGAATGCCTAGAGAGCATTGAGGAGAAAGAGGAAGAGCGTAAGCGCCTAGAGAAAGAGGAAAAAGAAGAGCGTAAGCGACTAGAGGAAAAGGAAGAGCGTATTGCCCGCGACGCACTGGAAATGAAGCGCCTAGAGATTGAGCTCTTGAAAGCTCAAAATTCTGAAAGACCTAGCCCAGAGGCATGTGAAAGTGACCGCAGAATGACAGACTTGATGGCACCCTACGCAGTAGGAGGGGACATAGGTCTTTTTCTGGTACAGTTTGAGCGCACGTGTGAGAAGGCAAAATTCGCGAGAAACACGTGGCCGCAACGCTTGCTTACGTTACTGCCACGTGAGGTAACTGATATCATCGCCCGCATGGGGAAAGAAGCAGAGGACTTCGATGAAGTCAATGCGAAGCTGCTAAAAAGTGCCGATTGTCAGCGGAAGCATTCAGGCGAAAATTCAGGGAAGTCGAGAAGACCAAAAGTGAATCGTATTCAGATTTTGCATACACCTTGGAGGTAAACCTGAAGGAATGGCTCAAAGAAGAGGGTGCACTCGGCGACGCCGAAAAGACAATGCAGTGCATTGCTATAGAACAGTTCTACCGCCGGCTTCCAGTAAACATCAAGTATTGGGTTCAGGATAGGCCAGGCGTAGACACAATCACGAGAGCGGCTAATCTCGCTGAGGAGTACGTAACCCGCCGTGCGTTCGAAGGCAACGAAGCTCCTAAGAAGGAGGTGACTAAATACAGACCCGACAAGCCAGAGCGATGGTCAAAGTCGAATCAGTATAAATCAAGGGAAAGGTCAGATTCAGTGAAAAGTAGTGACGAGAACAGCAAGGGAATGGAGGGGTCACCCGAACAAAGGGCAGAAAGGCAAAAGAAAAAGGCTTTCGAGGCCAAGAAACCAATAGTTTGCTACAACTGCCAGCAAACAGGGCACATCTCCGTGAGATGCAAAAATCCCAAACTAGTGTTGATGTCACTAACTAGTAACGTAGATAATCTGAACTTGCTAGAACCATACATTCGAGACCTCGTGGTAAACGGCAAACCGTGTCGGGTGCTTCGCGATTCGGCAGCCACAATGGACGTGGTGCAGCCGTCGTACGTAGAGGAAGGCCAGTTCACGGGGAAATGTGCTTCGATAAGGCAAGCCGTAGAGGCCTCCAGTGTTTGTCTCCCTGTGGCCAAGATTCGTATCGAAGGCCCTTTTGGAGTACTGGACACTGAAGCTGCCGTCTCGGCACATCTCCAGCCGCAGTATCCGTATTTGTTTTCTAACAAATCAGAGGATTGGCTACGACGCAAGGGAATCGGGTTTAGTGAGGGAACAGTGCAAGCCCTAACTCGTTCCAAGGTAGTGTATGAATGTCCAGTGGTGAAGGAAACAGGTTTGATGGAGGATTCGTCAACCAGCACCAAACAGCACAGCCCTATAGGGGATAATGCGGAAAGTGCACCAGCTAATTAAAAGGTCAGGAAAGCAGCGGAGCCTGAAATGTCTCGCGAGGCAGAATGCAGAAAGTTATTGCACGTAAACCCTGCCACTATGATCGCTGCGCAGGAAATGAGTAAGGCAGAAAGCAATGCCGAGCATTACTATGACAGGACGACTCGCACGCGACGCTTTGAAGTTGGGGAAAAAGGTAATGATCCTGAAACCCTCGTTGAATAAGCAATCTGAGGAGATGCCTGTCGACTTTCAAGAGTTAACAGCAGTGACGGAGGCAAAAGACATTCACGAGACCATTGACAAGTTAGTAGAACAGGCGGAGTTGAATCCCAATCAAAGGGCCGAACTGAGGAAATTTGTGTTTGAATTTAAAGACGTATTTTCAGACACACCGGGCAGGACCACTGCGATCGTTCACGACATCGAGTTAACCTCATCGGACCACCCAGTTCGTTCAAAAGCTTATCGCGTTTCGCCTCGTCAACGTGAAGTCAAGACCGCTGAAATAAACAAGATGTTAGAGCTAGGTGTAATCAAGCCAGGAGAAAGTGATTATACCTCGCCTCTTAGTTGAAGTCCCTGGAAAGGAGCCTCGACCATGTATCGACTACCGCAGGTTCAATTTAATCACGAAGGACCAGACTTATCGAATACCGCATATCGAGGAAAGGCTTGAGAAACTGAGCAGTGCTAATTTCATCTCTGTGCTCGATTTAGTCAGAGGGTATTGGCAGGTTCCGTTGACCGAGAGGGCAATAGCCTTGCGGTGTTTATTTCCCCAATGGGAACCTTTCGTCCGAAAGTCCTGAGCTTTGGATCGAAGAATGCACCATATTGCTTCTCTAGCCTTATGGACTAAGTGATACGGGGAATGGAGTACTTTGCACTTCCATATCTCGATGACATAGCGATCTTTTCTTCGTCATTGGCGGACCATATGCAACACCTGCAAACCATGCTGTGTCGTCTACGACAGGCCAACTTAACTGTTAAGGCTCCCAAATGCCAATTAGGGCGCGCGGAGGTAGCTTATCTAGGTCATGTAATAGGGCAAGGTCATCGTCGGCCTTCCGAGGTTAAACTGACCGCAATAGACAACTTCCCGCAACCACGCACCAAGCGGGACATCAGATCATTCCTTGGCTTGGCAGGTTATTACCAGAGATATATCCCGCGGTATTCCGAGATTGCGAGTCCTTTAACGGATGCTCTCAGAAAAACAGAACCACAAACGGTAAAGTGGGATGACGCAAAAGAAAAGGCTTTTAGTATGCTGAAGAAAGCATCAACAAGTCAGTCAGTGTTGAACGCGCCCGACTACTCTAAGCCATTCATTCTTCAGTGTGATGCCAGCGACAGGGGCAGGGGGGTGGTGCTCTGTCAAAACAGAGATGACGAGAACGAACACCCTGTACTGTACGCCAGTAGAAAGCTTTCAGTTCGTGATGAAGCATACAGTGCATCAGAAAAAGAATGCGCCCGCGTAGTGTGGGCGGTGCAGAAGCTAGCTTGCTATATCGCTGGTTCAAGATTCATCATAGAGACTGACCACTGTCCCCTAACATGGTTGCAGTCCATGTCGACGAAAAACGGTCATCTTTTGCTCTGGAGCTTGGCTCTTCAACAGTACAGCTTCGATATTCGCCACAAGAAGGGTAAGCTTAACGGCAATGCCGACGGTTTGAGTCGTTGCCCCTAGAGTAACGAAAGCCTCGTGCTCACCGGGGTTTCCGTGGCATTTGTACGTTCGTTCATACGTTATCCGAAGTGTAGCCGATTGTTAGCCGATTTTAATAACCACGTCTTAACGCTTTCAAGAAATGGCTCTTTTTAGTGTTCAGGGGGGGAGGGACGCGCGCAAGCATTGGGAAAGGTGTAGCGGGTTTTCTTTTTTTTAAAAGCCAGGTGCGTCTTGGGGGAGGGTGGCCTTGCGCTCGCTGCTTTGTGGTTGTGGGTCCGGCACTGTTCTGGGGTGATTGCTTACCCACGCAGGAGACGAAAAGTTGTGAGACCTGCTTGCAAGACCAATTTGACCGGACCAGGGAGAAAAGTCACAAGAGCGTCACGAGGACTGATGTCCACTCCCAGGAATCTACCTTCTACGAACTAAGGGTTCGTCACCTCTAAGGGGAATTCTGACACCGAAACGCCGATCCCTCATACAGCGACTCCTGGCCCCAACACGTCGGGATCTTCCTCCCCCGCCGGAGATGCTGTTAGGGTTGGCGTCTGGCACCACGTGTTGACTGGAATTTCAACCGACTATCTCACGCCGCCTCGTCGAAATGAGGCGCGACTTCGCCTGTTATTGTTGGCGTCCCGCTCCACGCGCAGAAAGAACTTTCTCTCACCCGACCTGCTTCCACCAGGCCTCGTCGAAATGAAGCGTGACTTCCCAATTCGCCATGACCGTTTCGAGTGTCTGCCTGTCTGCCGGAAGCCCCGCAGCGTACAGGCCTCTTTTGTGTGTGCATGTGTGTGTGGGTGTGCGAGTTTAGAGAGGCCCTTTCCTCGAATTGGACCTAGAGGAGAACTTCCACGAACCCGCAACGCCCAGAAGAGACGGACGGACGGACTTCTAGAATTCCAGGAGGCGTGACGACCTCCTCTCTGCAGCAAGCTCGGTATAACCAGAGGAGGCGGGGCCCTCTTTCTGTGCCGGTCACGTGACGTCGACGGAAGCAAGATCCCGCCCACGATTGTAGAGAGCCTATTTAAGGGGCTCTGAAATGTACTTTTACTGACTTCATGCTCTTCTCATTTTCTTTCATCTACATTTGAATAAACCGTGCAAGTTTCGCACTAGAAATCGTCTCGCCCTTGCTTGGTCGCCATGGTCTACCGGATGCCTGCAGCCCGCCGACACCGCCACGCTACCCAATAAGTATTGTCGGTCGAGCTTCGATAGGCAGGCGTCGCTACTTCTCGGTAGCAGTACGATACGCTACCCTGGAGTACGCAACAGTGGCAATAATCGACGCAAAAATGCCAGGCACCATCTTTCTTTTTTCACACGGACGACAGGCGAAGCCCAAGGGCTGGCTGATGGCTCGATGACCCCTTTGCGGAGCGTTTTGCCCACCTCTGATTGGATGACTCGACGTTCAGCATGCAATGTACGATAGGGACGCCGACAAATAGGATTTGTGTCTCAAGTGTTTATACGATAGTGAACAACAGATGTTCGGCCTAAATGCCTGTCGCCGAAATCAAAGATGCCACTGTACGATTCAAGCAGGAGACGTATGTCCCTGGCCTGTGCAGAGGTGAGGTTAAGTGCAGTCATTTTCGCTAATTCATTCGTTAAGGAACCAGAGCTGGGAGCTGCAATTGGCACTAATAAATCACTCTCAGAATTCAGACTCTCAATATCAGATTCAGAACCACTAGAAACGCTGTCCAAGAACATGCTGGCCGGAATCACTTGAGGGCACAGGCTGAAATTCAGAAGCGGTAAAACGACGTCGTTATTAGTAACCATGACTGGTTCAAAGCACATCGATGATGGCGCGAAGCACATATTCACCATCAGGAACCTGTGGCTGGGCGGTCAAAGTGATGTAAGTAACTGCCTCGGGTGACAGGCGCACATCATGAAGTGAGCACAAGTGCGGTGGGGCGGTGCTCGGAGCATCGGCGATGTGAGGCAGTTCTAACTGAAGAACGCCGGTCGTGCAGTCGATGAGAGCAGCATGAGTGGAATGAGATGAGAGCAGCATCTGAGTGGGATGAGATGAGAGCAGCATGAGCAGCATGACTCATGCTGCATGAGCAGCATGAGTGAAATCCAAGGATAACGTTGTGAGGGAAGATGTTGATCACAGCAAAGAGAACAGAAGTAGGGCGGCCAGCTATACTTGCAGTACACATTCCAAGAACAACTAGCATGCCACCGTCAGCCATATGAAGCACTTGGGCAGCTGCTGGGGTGAGGACCTTCTTTAAACATCTACGCAGGCTAGCACTCATCACAGATATGTGGGCTCCACTGTCGATGATTGCTTGGACAGCTACGCTGTCTATTTTAACGCCAATTACACTTCTCCTTGTGGGCACAGACAGAGGATTTGCTGCAGCATTAGGCAATGCTGCACCACCTCCGAGGGCTTCATTTCTTAGTTTTACGAACGGGTGCGGCCAAACGCCACAGGGGACGAAAGACGACGTGGCTACGGCGAACGGGAAGATGGGCGACGTGTTTGCGGTGAACGAGACTGGTGTCCGTGCGGCGATGGTGAGTGATTGTACCACATGTTCCTAGCAGAGTTGGCGCTGTTAGATTCGGCGGTGGGCGAAGCATTGCGGGCATTTTCATCAAACTGGCTCAGGTTGGTCGGCGTGCGAAGTGTTAAGGGCCACGAGTTGTGACAGTATCAGGCGACATGACCAATGCGGCGGCAGGTGAAACGTTTTGGCTGGTCGTCCGCAGTTCTCCACTCACTCGTGTTGTGATAACGCGGAGAGAAGCGTCGGGGTGGAGAAAAAATAGTAGAAGGGCGTTTGTTAGCTCTGGGATTGGCAACAGCACAGATAGAACGTAAACCAATGTTTTCAAGTTCCTGGTGAATGATGGCTTGTAAGGGGACTGAAAATGTTGTAGCATCAGGGATACGCGAACAGAAATGCAGGCGCCATCGCATCCTGGCGCCATCACATCCAGTTCACGTCAACGATTCGCACCACGTCCTCTGATAGCGACGCATGCCGCTGTGTGGGTTGATCTTCACACGTCGGCGTTGCAGCAGTATTTGGAAGTCTGGCGAATGGTTGCAAGACGCATCGGCTTTTGGCCTGCTGGAATTGTCGGCACTCTTTAAAGATAACATCAATTGTAGGGCAGCTTTTATACATGAGCAGACTAAAGGCGTCGTCAGCAATGCCCTTAAGCACATGCCCGACCTTCTCAGCTTCTGTCATGTCGTGATCGGGTTTGCTTTAAGACAAAGTGCCAGCATGTCCTGGATGTACAAGAGATAGGACTCTGTGGGGGTTGGGCACAGGAGGCCAGTTCCTGTTTTGCGTCAATTTTACGAGCGGCTGGTTTGCCGAACAACTCTGTCAACTTCCCTTTACATTGGTCCCAGCTGGTTAGCTCCTATTCGTGGTTTTCGTACCACATCTTTGCCGTGCCTCTTAGGTAGAACAACAGGTTAACTAGCATAAGCGTGGGGTCCCATCTGTTGATTCCACTCACACGTTCATACATAGCCGCCCACTTTTCAACATCGGTGGTATTGGTCCCGCAGAAAGTTCCAGGATCCTTGGGTTGCACAACCACAACCTTGGCTATGCCCGATGACAAGGGACAGCAAGATGCTACTTTACCCCCAGATGTCATCTCTTATGACATTTCAAGGCAGTGAGACTGAGATTGCAATGTATTCAGCGGCACTGGCAACCATGATGTAGAGGATTGACTTTCCCCCTATGTACAACACATCAGCAGAATAAGAACAAGGATATGCCCCACACAGGTGCACGGCACTAAACTGGATGCACTACCTGCCGTATGCAAGGGAGAATGAGAAAGAATGAGCTTCCCGTTAGTCCTGAGCACCTACCTACAACTGTTTTTATTGGCACAGCATTGAAGCTGCAATTGAGGTAATGCCTAACACCACATGAAATACAAAGCACAATACGCCAACATAGAGAAATCAAAACAACTGCACGCACAACTTCTCACCGAAATAGACACAACACCTGCTTTATGTTGCATCTGAGCTTAAACGGGTGAATCCCAAACTCTGTGTCACATAATATCTGAAAGAATTAGCTCCTACGAGAGAACCAGTGAGATTAATCTGGCGCGCTATGCATGCATCTGTAGCCTAATGGGTAAAGAATTGGGCTGCTGCACTAAGGACCCAGATTAACGACCCACCATCAGGCACGTTACTATTATTGAGCCTATCTGACTGGATGTACGAAGAAGCCAGGAGACAGATCATGATAATGCTTTGCACAAGAGACAACGAAGCTGAACCCAGGTCTTCTGCCTTGCGCTTGCAATGCTCTACCAAGTGAGCTTCAACGGCAGTTTTCCTAATGTCAATTTTGTTGGATAGCTGCGCATGTGTACCAAGCATAGCCCTGGGAGTGCTAGGCAGCAGCAATCACAGTCATGATGACAGATGGGAAGTATCCTTTAAAACACCCACATTACAAAGCACATGATCTTAGAAGCTGGCAACTGGCTAATAAACTCTCGTTTTCTACCATGAGGCA
Source organism: Dermacentor variabilis (assembly GCF_050947875.1). Classification (NCBI taxonomy): domain Eukaryota; kingdom Metazoa; phylum Arthropoda; class Arachnida; order Ixodida; family Ixodidae; genus Dermacentor; species Dermacentor variabilis. Next base: position 11,110,827 of record NW_027460280.1, on the reverse strand, counting down.
CCAAGGCAGCCGAAATTAAAACATTTGTATCTTATGAGCGAGAAAAATCAGGGGAATCACGCAGCTCAATTTTTTTATAATAAGCATGTGATGGCAACAGACAATGAAGCAACAGTGACTATATAGAAAAATGGGTTAGAGCTGACGACAATCATTGGCAGCTCACACTATAATGCTTTCTCTACAATTTATTGTCTCAAGACATCTGGCAGCAAATCTTCTGGATTCTTCTTGTACTATGTCTTTTTCAACTGAAATTTTAAATGTGCGTAATACTTCATGGCAACTTAGAACACTTAAATGGTTAAGCATCTCCAAACCTAAAATTTGTGGACCAGCTTTGTCACCTTTCTAGAACAATAACTCTCTGGTGTCATACATCATTCAAACCACTACTAATTAAATCTACCTTTAGATGAGCAGTACCTGCATTAGACGCAGCAGCATACCCTTTTAGCAAATGGATATACATACCACGCTCAGACTGAGCAAACCAAACAAACCAACAGTGACCAGTACTTGTGTCCATTTGTCTTCAACGGGGCAGAGACAGGCCAGGTCTCGATAAACACAACAAATATAAGGTGCAGACAGAGGAAATAAGTAGAAGCTGTAAAGACAGCAGCAAAGTGAAACAAATTAGTCAAATTTGCACACAGCGATCTGGGCCGAGGACAATTCACAACGTTACTGCCAGAATTAGAACCAAATGCTCCTCATGCAACAAGAAAAAACACGTTTTCGCTGTAAACAGCACAAATGCGTGGAGTTGGTTGATATTCTAAAAACAGCACAGACAACAATTAAAGCAGACACATTACTTGTGTCATATGTCTTCTTGCTGTTTTTACAATATCGGTCTTGGTTGCAAAGCTACGCACAGGATCTATGAACGAAAGGAACGGACGTGCATATAGAGCTTGGTGAGCCGATTCATACTCATATATGTTTAATTTTGAAAGTTCCCGTAAAAGCGATAGTAGCAGCAGCAGTACAGTGGGTTCATTTACCAGCTCGCTCACAACGTACGCACTGTACGATTTAACTGCACGGCTCGCAAAGGAGCTACTAAGAAGCTTTAAGTGAAGGAAATACGTTTTCGTTATCTCACCGCAACGAATGAAAGCCTCTGACGCCCCTATGCCGAGGTCAGTGCGGGCAGTGAGAAAGGCAATTAAATGCAGCCATGCGCTGCATGGGTGAATAAGAGGGGCATAGCGTAGTCATCCTATAGAGATGGAGAAAAATAGAGTTAAGAACAGGATAAATATCACAGGATGACATCCACACTAGTTGAGTGCATGCATTGCTGGCGCGTGGAAGCTGTCGCTGTTTTTTTTTTTTACATCGGTGCAACGCGTAGGGACGGCAGTAGGAATTGTTGAAGGCACGAACGAATAAATTATCCTGCGATCACTGCGGGACCTGCGACAACCGTTTTGTGTTCCTTCGAATTTCGAGATCACATCGACCACAGCTCGAATGCGCAACCGGTTTTTTACGCGTCAGCGAGAGAACGGGTAATCGCACGACACTTACCGTTGCTCCAAGTACGTCGCGGTAGCACCAGCAGCTGGGCAACAAATGTCATCAAGCCCTGGCCCACCGCAGTGTCCGCAACTTGAAGCTTCTAAGCATTCGCCAAAACCAAAAAGCGGGCCGCACCATGCATACGGTACGCGCGCGAACGAGACGTGAGCCATGCCGTCTGAGTTCGAGAGTAGTTATTTCATAAAAGCAAAAACAAACAACAATGTGACGTCACATCTGGTAAAGCCAACTTTTCCTCCTTTATCACCTTCTCTCAGCTAACGCATCCGCAGCGACCACAGAGCCATCGGGAGCGATGTTCAGGTCATCGCGGTTGGTTTTCGGCGTGACCGACGGCTTGAGGACAACTTGTTTTTCCTGAACCAATGCATAGAGGTCTTAGTTACTTATACACGAGGAATGTTCACACAAGGTGGAGGAAGCGAACTAGAAAATTGTCAAGCAAATACTTGGGCAGCAGTGGGGGGACAGGTAAGGAATCATTCGTCAAGAAAGGTTAAAGAGATAGAGAGGGGCATGGGGAAAACAGAGATGCAAACCAAATCAGCATTAGAGACATACAGGACGTTTAAGCAAGAAATAGCCAAAGAAAATATTTACGATAACTCTAAGGGAAGCTCATTGTTGTTTGAGGCCAGGACAGGTGTACTGCGGACTAAAATGTACCGGGCCAGATACCAGGAGCACGGCCACTCGATGCAAAGCAAGGTGCGGCCAGCTACATCGCGCCGCGGACTATGGGCGGGCGCGTCTCGGCCGACTTTACAGCTGCGACCGCTTTTCTTGGTGAAGGCGCCACTGCTCGGGGATGCTTTCGCGACTTCGCGCCGGGGCTAAGCGGGCGTTGGTTCTCGCGTCAGAATGTTTGTCTCGTGCTCTATGCACTAATCTCGTGCTTTTTCGCGTGCGTATGTGTGAGCAAGTTGGTTCGCGTCAGAACGTGTTTGCCTCGTGCGATATGCATTAATCTCGTGCTTTTTCGCGTGCGCGTGTGTGAGCAAGTTTGCCTGTGCTTGCTGTGCTTTGTTAAGGCTCTTCGGTGTGCGTGTGTGCCGTAGCCAGCCTCGTTCATGTGGCGCGATGCCGCGCAACTGTTGTGTGCCACTCTGCGACACAAATGCCAAAAAGGACCCGACTACGATATATCCCGAGTTCCCCTGCGACTTGGAGCGTCGAGAAGCGCGGCTAAAATATATCTCGCCAAGGAGTGTCGGGAAAAGGAAGCAAGTGGGAACCGAGTGATAGGTCTCTGGTTTGTTCCCTGCGCTTTACAGAAAGTGACTATAAAAAGAACACGAAACTTAGGCTCCTGCTTCCGAATGCGGTACCGACCGTGTTTTGCAAATATCCACAGTACCTGCAAAAAGAGAATGTGCAGCCCAAAAAACGCCATCGAAGAAACTTTACTGATCACACAGTAGTTGAGGCAAGCGATAATTGCGGCAGCTCAGGAGAAAGCCCCAACATCGAAAGTGCCTTGCAGTTTCTCAGCGACGAGTTGGGAGCTCTAGTTCCAGAGGCTGCCTTAGAATCACGCTCTGAAGGTAGTTTTTCTGTTGACCAGGTCTGCCAAACTACATTAGATATTATGGACGTCCTAGAACAGTCAAAGAAAGCAGTCAAGAGATTGAAAAAAAAAGACGTTGCCCGTCAAGGAGAGGAGTTGAAAAAATTGCAATCCGAACGGGACGAAATGAAAAACCGCCTCTTAGTTTATGAAAACAACAACGAAATTCAGTCCTTTGTTCAGGTATTACAAAGAGCGGAAAAGGAGACAAAGCTGCTGTTTTTATCAGCAACTAAGTGGCCACTTCATGGAAAAAAAACCTGCCTACAATGAAAGAATCCTGCGGGAATGTTTTTTATGGAAAGCGTGCTCAAAAAAAGGGTATGAGCATGTTCGAAGCAGAGGCCTTTTGAAGCTTCGTTAAAAGAGGCGCACTCCTTAAGTAACCTCTAGCATCACTCAATATGCTTTTTTTTCATGGCAAACAATCTACTGATGATTATTTGCAATGATAAGCGTTTTTATTTCATCTAAGTTAGTTTGCATTACCTGGGAAACTCGGTACAAGTTCTCCCTATGTAAAGTTTTTACTTTGCGTACGTGTTCACGAGACGTGAATAAATGTACTGATAGATTGCTTCAAGCAGAACCTCTCGATGGAAGTGCATGACCAGGTCGTGCATCGTGCGGGCAACCGTTACGGATAGCGTTCAGGCGTATTCTAGAACAGATTTCCACACCTGTGCCAATCTGTTGGCGTTTGTGGCGTAATCAGCACTTCCAATGAGGACTTAAAAGCTTTTGTCTGCAATTTCCAAATATAAACCCCCCTTTACAAACGCATTATTTACGCCTTGACTGGAGTGGAGATCGCGCGTGCCGACGCAGCTGTGAATGCGCTCTCTATCAGCAGTCATCCCCGAGCAGTGGCGCCGAAGCGGGCGCACGGAGAACAAGGCCCGAGACGCCGTTCAGGCGCGACGCAGCGGGCCGCACCTTGTGCTTTTGGATCGAGTGGTCGTGACCCAACAGTGCTGCTACGTCGACATCTGAGGGCCAACCGCGTCAGATCACCCCCTGTGACGACGTAACCCGTATTGTTCGCCGCGAGCTCGAGGCCGCCTGTTCGCCAGCTTTCTCCGCGATGCCTCCCGATCCACCAGCAACCACGATTGCGATGATTCAGGCCGTCGTCAGACGGAAATTTGAGAACATGGGTCTCAACTCCGTGTGTTCATCGTCTCCACCCAGGTTCTCCAGTTCTCTATCGGCCCTCCTCGTCCGCGGCAGTCCTTTTCTGCCACATCTCGCCACAACCCGTCCGAATGGCGTACCACTGATGCCAGGCCGATCTGCTTCCACTGCTGTCGCATCGGCCACGTCGCTCGTTACTGCCGCAACCAATGGCCACCACCTCCTCGGACATACGCGGCCGCTCATTCCCGCCGCTTTGGACCTTCTCTTCCCTATGCCACCCGCCATGAACCCATTGCCGCTGATGCTCCTGCCCCGAACCTTCGCTACAGCCGCTCGCCCTCACCTCGACGCCATCAGTCTCGTTCGCCCCAACCCCGTCGCTTCTCTCCGTCGCCTATCGCCTCCCGGATCCAGCCGGGAAACTAGGCACTGCAGCTTCTGGAGGTGAAGCTGCGTTGTCCACCCTACCCTCAAATCCTCTGCTCACGTTACACACGAACGAAAACTTTCTTGACGTTGATGGCTATCCTGTCACGGCACTAATCAATACAGGTGTACATCTTTATATTATGAGTGCTACCTTCCGACGATGACTGAACAAGCTCCTCACCCCAGCGTCGGCACGCGTCGTCCGCGTTGCGGATGGCGGTACTGTGCCTATTCACACGTGTATTTATCTTTATCGGGCGACCACGTTTCGCCGCCTAACAATGTTATCGCACAGCGCGGGACGCGCCTGCATGTATCCGAAGTTTCTGGAAAGTTATCGATGCTTCTATGCGCTCTCTGTTGTCGCCGAACCTTGTGTTATCTGATTTAATCGCCTGGCGCGAATGGTGTAGAACTCTGTGGAAGGCACGCGGGTCCCAACGATTAGTCTGGAACATTCGACGACTGCTCTATAAAAGCCGACGCGCTTGACCCGCAGATCAGATTTTCGACGATCGCCGACTGTGTTCGCCGCTATCGTTGTGCTATAAGCGTAGCCTCTTTTTGTGGATACAGGTTCGCCCAATAAAAGTTAGTTTTGTCTTGCACAGTATTGATACTGCGTTCTTCAACGTCACCACCACGTGACATCTGGCGGAGGTGCTTTACGTTCATGTACCGGACGCCCCCGACAAGCCGTGATCCAAGCCCGGACCGCAAAGAGAACACCAACGTAGTCCCGGACCATCGAGCAAGCCGCCGTCTTCAACAGCTGCCCCCGGAGCACGGACTTCTACCTGAGAAGACCAAGAAGATCGTGGCCAAGGCAACCCCAATGACAGCCCTAGCGTCCCCCATCGTGCTGCAGCAGCCCAGGGAACCACCGACGTTCCGCGGTTCCACATTTGAGGACCCGGAAAGCTGGCTGGAAACGTATGAGAGGGTCGCTACGTTTAACAGCTGGGCAAGCGACGACAACCTGCGACATGTCTATTTCGCATTGGAGGACGCTGCCAGGACGTGGTTGGAGAATCGAGAAGCCACCTTCACGACGTGGGACTTGTTCCGAAGCAGCTTCTTGCAAACGTTTACAAGCGTCGTGCGAAAAGAGCGAGCCCAAGCACTACTAGAAACTAGAGTGCAGCTGCCAAACGAGACGATCGCGATCTTCACAGAGGAGATGGCCCGTCTTTTCCGGCACGCCGACCCGGAAATGTCGGAGGAGAAAAAAGTACGCTTCCTGATGCGGGGCGTCACGCAAGAACTTTTCGCCGGACTTATTCTTAACCGGCCAAAGACCGTAGCTGAGTTTTCTGCAGAGGCATCGAGGATCGAGAAAACTCTGGATATGCGCACCTCGCAATATAACCGCAAGGGGCTCACGCCGCAGTACGCCATCCAAGGACTGGGTTCCGACGACCTGCAAGAAACCATCAGGGCCATTGTGCGCGAAGAACTGCGCAAGGTCCTGCCTTCGTCGCAGCCTCAAGTGGCCTCGATCACCGACATCGTGAAAGATGAGGTTCAGCAATCGCTTAGAGTTCCTGAGGTGCAACCTCAGTTACCGCAGCCCCAGCCAGGAGCGATGACCTACGCCGCCGTCGCACGCCGTCTAGGCCCCCCCTCCGCGACCGCGCCCTGTAACTCCGCAATTCCGTCGTCCGCCGCCGCCGCCGCCGCCGCCGCCAGCACGCCCACGCGTCGCCCAGCGCACCTAAGCGAGGAACACGGACATTTGGCGAGCCCCCGACCACCGCCCGCTCTGCTATCACTGCGGAGAAGCCGGCCAGGTGTATCGCCGATGCCCATACCGCGACTTGGGACTGAGAGGGTTCGCCGTCAACGCGCCGCGTCCACAGCTTCGAGAGCGCCCACGTGACATCGCCGACTACCTCGCCGCTACTCATTGGAGCCATCGACGACCGTCCCGTTCGCCGTCACCTGGCCGCTACCTGTCACCGCGGCGCCGACCATACACCGGCCCAGCGCGGGGCCGCTCTGCGAGCCCATATCCGGAAAACTAAAAGCAGCAACGGTGGAGGTGCAGTTGCTGTTCGTCGAACTCACGAAGATCCTCCGCCGCCGAAGAAGACGACAAAGAAACCATCTCGACGACCTAATGACTTCACGCCGCCGTCCCGATGAAGTCAGGAAGCCAAGACTACACCGACGAAAGACGACTTGACGACGCGACGTTCCAGCTTCAGCCGTGATCCGACGCCAAGACCTAACTGCCACGCCAGACAACGAACCACCGACCTCGACGTGCTTCTCGACGGCCACGCAGTTACCGCCTTAGTGGACACAGGGGCTGATTACTCCGCAATGAGTGGACACATCGCCGCCCATTTGAAGAAAGTTAAGACCGCCTGGGAAGGCCCTCAAATTCGGACCGCTGGAGGACACCTCATCACACCGACTGGAATCTGCACGGCAAGAATAACCATTCATGACCTGACTTACCCTGTCACCTTCGTTATCCTCCACAGTGTTCACGAGACGTAATTCTTGGCATGGACTTCCTGAACCAACACGGCGCAATCATCGACAAGTCGAAATCGATAACGCTTTCGCAAGGTCAAGCGATACCATCGGAGAGCTTTCGTGGTCACCACACCTTGAGTGTGCTCGAAGATCAAGTGAGCATCCCGCCGCGCTCCAGCATTGTTATTTCCGTCGGCACTGAAACACCCGCTGACGTAGAGGGCGTTATCGAGGGCGACCAGCGTCTACTACTCGACCGTGAAATTTGCGTCGCAAGAGGGATCGCTCGACTCCACGGAAGGAAAGCGGAAGTGATGCTAACCAACTTCAGCCAAGAGTTCAAGCACATCAGCAAGGGCGCGACAATCGCGTACATCGAGGAAATTCTGGAAATGATCAATGCCTTTGTCCTCTCAGATTCTGCCGCATCTACCCCGCCGACCATAGTCCCCGAACCAGACTTCGACGTAAATCCAAGTCTCCCCATGAGTAAGCAGCAACAGCTCAGAAGTCTTCTCCGTCGATACGAAGACTGCTTTTCGACGTCATCGAGGATTCCACAAACACCAGTTGCAAAGCATCGCATCATAACCGAAGAGTGCGCTCGACCACTCCGCCAGAGCCCTTACCGAATTTCGACGCGAGAACGTGAAGCTATTAGGCAACAAGTCGACGAAATGCTGCGCGACGACATTATCCAGCCGTTGAAAAGCCCGTGGGCATCTCCTGTTGTCCTGGTGAAGAAAAAGGACGGAACCCTACGTTTCTGCGTCGATTATCGTCGACTGAACAAGATCACGAAGAAGGACGTATACCCCTTCCGCGGATAGACGACGCATTGGATCGGCTCTGCAACGCTAAATACTTCTCGTCGATGGACCTCAAGTCTGGCTACTGGCAAATAGAAGTCGATGACAGGGATCGCGAAAAGACCGCCTTCGTCACCCCAGACGGCCTCTACGAGTTCAAGTTTATGCCATTTGGACTGTGCTCGGCGCCTGCAACGTTTCAGCGCGTCATGGACACGATGTTAGCGGGATTGAGGTGGCAGACGTGCCTGATTTACTTGGATGACGTCGCTGTCTACGCCGAAAATTTCGACGACCGCCTTAGGCGGCTTGCGACAGTATCACGCCCAGACCCGCAGAAAACGGCTGCCATCGCAAAGTTCCCGCAGCCCACCGACAAGAAAGCAGTGCGTAGATTCCTTGGCATGTGTGCCTACTACAGGCGCTTTGTCAAGGACTTTTCACGCATCGTTGAGCCGCTAACGCATCTAACCAAATCTGATGTCGAGTTCAAGTGGCAAACGCCACAGGCCGACGCATTTCAAGAACTAAAACGACGCATGCAGTCGCCGCCGGCACTTGCACATTTCGACGAAGACGCCGATACCGAGATCCACACTGACGCCAGTAGCCTAGGTCTCGGTGCCGTCCTAGTCCAGAAGAAAGACAGCCATGAACGGGTCATATCTTATGCTAGCCGGTCGCTGTCAAAAGCGGAAGGCAATTATTCTACGACTGAAAAGGAATGCCTCGCCATCATTTGGGCAACAGCAAAAACAGCATTTGGCCAACAGCAAACAGCAGCCTTACATATATGGCAGGCCATTCAAAGTCGTCAGCGACCATCACGCGTTGTGTTGGCTAGCTAACTTAAAGGACCCTTCAGGACGGCTGGCGCGGTGGAGCCTCAGACTACAAGAATACGACATCACTGTAACCTACAAGTCCGGGCGAAAACACTCAGACGCCGATTGCCTATCACGCGCCCCCATTGACCCGCCGCCGCAAGATGACGAGGATGACGACGCCTTCCTTGGAATAATAAGCGCGGAAGACTTCGCTGAACAGCAACGAGTAGACCCGGAGCTAAAAGGCCTCGTTGAGTATATGGAAGGGCACACCGACGTTTTCCCTAGGGCATTCTGCACGAAACAGTTTCTAAGAAAGTTTTCGGGGAAGTGCTAGACTTTAATACCCCAGCCATTGAAAGAATCCATCGCCTCGGAAACCGAAAGCCGAACAACGAAGACGATAAAAGCAGACCCATAATTCTGAAGTTGCTTGATCACCGTGACAAAGCGGCTATTCTAAAGCGATGTTCTAGGCTAAAAGGGTCCGGCTATTCAATCGGCGAAGATTTTTCACGACCTATCCGGGAAGTAAGAAAGAAGTTGTGGTAAAAACTAAAGCAAACCGTGATCGCAAGGAAAAGGTATTTCTAGTCTACGACAAAGTCCGCATTGATGGCCGTCTTTTCGCCTGGGACAACGATTCAAACGATATCGTAGACTGTACAAAAAACGAAGAACACATCAGCATGCGGACGCGCAGTGCTCAAAACCGCAATCAGCTACAATCATAAATTTAAACGCGCGCAGCCTGGTGAACAAATTCCACGAACTAGAAGCTGTTCTACTTGCTTACCAGCCTGATATCGCCGTCGTTACAGAGACGTGGCTTCACTCGAACATTTTCAACCAAGAAATTGTGCCACCGGAATATGCAATTGTACGCAAAGATAGAAAGACAAGAGGTGGGAGCGTTGCACTGCTGTTTAAGCAAGGGATATCTTACAGCGTCATGCCCGAGGCTACAGGCATCGAGGCTGTTTGGTGCACCGTCCGTCTGAAAGATGATGTCTTCCATATTGGTGCAGTTTATCGGCCCCCTGATGCTGAGCCTCTATTCTTGGAATCTCTCTCAGAATACATGCAACAACACATCTCATATGGCAGCAAAGTAATAATGGCGGGAGACTTTAACTTGCCTGACATAAGGTGGAACTCAATGACTCCAGGAAATGTTACGCTTGACACCATATCAGATATACAGTTAGCATATAACCTGACACAAATTGTCGATTTCCCAACCAGGGTAGTCGGTACCTCAAGTTCACTCTTAGATGTTGTGTTTATTAGTGACCATTTCCTTGAGAATACTGTTCACGTTGAACCCCTTGAAGGATTATCTGACCATAAGATAATATATTGTTCTTTACAATTCCCAAGTCCTGTACGAACGCTCCGCCCTATAAAGCGAGTGCTCTCGTTCAAAGATGCAGACGATGCAGCTATCATGACCTACCTTGCCTTCAATTATCAAAATTTTTTTGACCTCGTTTCTGACCTGCAGTCGTCTATCGATGTGGTTTGGACCGAGTTTAAAGCCATTGTGACGCATTGTATAAACGCTTTTGTTCCACGAGTTCAAAGAAAAACTAGAAAACGCAGTCCATGGATATGTCGTGATATAATCCACTTGAAGCGCAAAATAAAGAGACTTAGGAAAAGAAGAAAGTCGCATAAGTGTAAAAAAACTGACTCGGAAATAACACTGCTAACGACGTCATTGAAAAGTAAAGTACGTTGTGCCAAAAACAGTTTCTTGAAAAATTCATTACACAGCTTTATCAGGAAATCGCCTCAAAAATTCTGGCGCTACCTAAGCGTGAAGTGCTCTAACGTGCCCTCCATTAATGCTCAGGAAAGTAAACAAAAAGCTAACGCGTTTAACAAGTACTTTCAATCCATTTTCACCGTCGATAATGGTTCCCTCAACCACTTCGTCCCTAGCCACTGCCAAGAAAGCACTTTGGGCACCCCAAAAATATCGCAGGCTGGCATATTATCTCTCTTGTTGAATTTAGATGAAAAGAAAAGCGATGGTCCAGATCAAATTCCAAACAGTTTCTTGAAAAGGTACGCAGAACCAGTAAGCAAGTTTCTTCATTTAATTTTCTTAATGTCACTCCGTGAGAGCCGCCTTCCTGCAGAGTGGAAGGTTGCCAAAATAATTGCCATACCAAAATCAGGTGACACATCTTCCTTGTCTAACCACCGGCCAATTTCTTTAACATGCACGTGCTGCAAAATACTAGAGCACATAATCTTGAAACACTTAACAGAATTCGTGGAAGCAAACAATTTAATCTATTCAAACCAGCACGGTTTTCGAAATGGTTTATCAACAGTCACCCAACTCGTGGAAACCCTTCACGACTTAACTCAAAACATTAATGAGCAACTACAGGTAGACATAATCTTTATGGATTTCTCCAAAGCGTTTGATCGTGTTTCCCATGTTAAATTGCTTCACAAACTTAACCGCCTACTTGGTAACGGCCCTGTTGTTGGTTGGATCAATGACTTTCTGTCAAACCGCTCCCAATACGTAGAATACAATGATCACCTTTCTGATGCTGTCCCTGTTTTGTCCGGCGTTCCCCAGGGCTCAGTTCTGGCCCCACTTCTGTTCTTATTATACATAGATGATATAACCAACCAAGTCGACGTCACCATTCGCCTCTTTGCAGATGACTGCATTCTTTATCATACTGTGCGTAACCACGAAGATCAAGCAAAACTGAACAAATCCCTAAATAAGGTAGTGCAGTGGTGTGCAGACTGGCAAATGGTGATAAATTCTGATAAAACTGTCTGCATGTCGGTCACAAACAAAAAATCAAGTCTGCAGTTCCCGTACGGTTTCAACGGCACTATTCTACAAAGCGTCACCCAGTATAAATACTTAGGCGTAATCATCTCATCCGACCTCACCTGGAATGCACACATACAGTACGTAGCTAAAAAAGCCTTGAACAAACTGTTCTACCTCAAACGCACCTTATCGCATTCCACTAGCCAGACAAAACAGCTTGCTTACGTCAGCCTCATCAGACCGGCACTCGAATACGCCAACATAGTATGGTTTCCACATTCCAAAAACCAAATTCATACGCTGGAACGCATACAAAGAAAAGCTGCCCGATTTATCTATAACCGTTTCAAACGCACAGATTCACCAACCGAACTTCTTTCTCGCGCAGGCCTCGCTACCCTAGAAATTCGAGCCAAGGTTCAACGATTGAAGTTCCTATACTTGGTATTACACAGTGCACTGAAATTGGATCCCGCCACTTTTCTAAAGTACAAGCTCACTAGACCGACTCGGCATAAACACGCTTTCACGCTAGAGGAATTTCTGTGTAACAACAATACTTATTTCTTTTCATTCTTTCCGCGAGCTGTGCGAGAGTGGAACTGCTTAAACCCTGCTATTACTGCCCAGCCCACACTAGAAACATTTACCAATCATCTAGAAGAAGCAATCGCAATCACTACTTAGTCTTTTAGTTATTTTTCTTCTCTTCTGCAAGAGCAACTGTGTGAAGACCAGTGTGTTACTCAATAAATGAAAGCGTCCATGTTTTTCTATGCTAACTCCTTGTTTGCTCAGTGTTTGCTCAAATTGTACTTTTTTGATGACCATATGCCCACTCCTGTAATAATCCCAATTGGGATTGACAGTATTGTGAAATAAATAAATAAATAAATAAATTTAAGCGCGGATGATCTTCGTTCACGCTTCAAAACAACCTACTCGTGAAGAACTTCTCACCAGTCCGTGCCAACTACCTTTTTGTTGTTCCGTCGGAGCTGCGTCCAGAAGTACTGTACGCCCTACATGACGATCCGACCGCTGGGCACCTCGGTTCCTCCCGGACGCTATCGAAGATACAAGAAAGGTATTACTGGCCGCGCCTAACCGCCGATGTCGCCCGTTATGTCAAGACATGCCGCGACTATCAGCGACGCAACACACCACCGACAAGGCCAGCGGGTTTACTACAGTCGATCAAGCCTCCTTGCCGACCGTTTCAGCAGATAGGGATGGACTTGTTGGGACCCTTTCCAACGTGAACAACCGCAAATGAGTGGATCGTCGTGGCGACGGACTATCTCACCCGCTTCGCTGAAACTAAAGCTCTACCGAAAGGCAGCGCAGCCGAAGTGGCGAATTTTTTCGTCGAGAACATCCTGCTGCGACATGGTGCTCAAGAAGTCCTGATCACTGACAGGGGAACGGCTTTTACAGCAGGGCTCACCCAAGCCATTCTGCAATACAGCCAGACAAGCCACAGGAGGACAACTGCCTACCACCCGCAGACGAATGGTCTCACGGAGCGCCTCAACAAGTCCCTCGCCGACATGCTAGCAATGTACGTCAACGTCGAGCACAAGACGTGGGATGCGGTCCTGCAGTACGTAACCTTTGCTTACAACACGGCGGTGCAAGAAACAACACAGATCACGCCGTTTAAGCTGGTTTACGGCAGGAACCCGACGACGACGCTCGACGCCATGCTGCCGCACGTCACTGACGAAGAGAATGTTGACGTCACTAGCTATCTCCAGCGCGCCGAAGAAGCCCGACAGCTCGCCCGCCTACGGATCGAGAACCAGCAGCGTACCGACAGCCGACACTACAACCTCCGACGACGCTTCGTCGAGTACCAGCCCGGTGACCGTGTTTGGGTTTGGACACCAATACGCCGACGAGGACTCAGTGAGAAACTACTTCGACGCTATTTCGGACCCTACAAGGTCATTGTACGTATTGGCGCACTGGACTATCAGGTCGTGCCAGACGGCATTTCGCTTACACAGCGGCGCCGCGCACGATCTGAAGTGGTCCACCTGGTGCGTCTTAAACCCTTTTTCGGACGCTGACGAACTTATGTTGTTTTCTTTGCTACGAGTGTTTCTTTAGTACTTTCGTTTGTTTGCAGCGTCGGGTCGATGCTTTTTAAAAAGGGGGTATTGGCACGTGTACTTATCTTTATCGGGCGACCATGTTTCGCCGCCTAACAATGTTATCGCACAGCGCGGGACGCGCCTGCATGTATCCGAAGTTTCTGGAAAGTTATCGATGCTTCTATCTTCTTGCAGACATTTTCTTCTTGAAACTTTCTTTAACTGCCTTGTACCATTACCTGTGCATCTGCTACATGGCGTTCTGACTGGTGTAATAATATGCAACTGCAATGCAAAATGTGCCCGTATCGACACTACGCAGCGCGCACGTCACATCGCGTGTCTCCTCGCCCGCTAGGATGCGTTTATGGCGTATTTTTTGCTGAATGCAAGAGAGAGAGAGAGAGAAAGCACTTTATTTGCACCCGTCAGAGAGCATGGCTGATCGGGGTGAGACGCAGCTCCCCCTTTCACCGTCTACCTCCCCCCTAGACGTCGGCCGGAATTAGTTGGCTTCCGGCGGCGGCCTGGTCTTGACCGATGATTTGTTTTTGGGCTTGTTCTTCCTGGCTACGGAGAGAGGATTCCCATGTCTATTTGTTCCAACGTAGACCGTTTAGCGCTGGGCAAGTCCAGAGCAAGGGATTTAGGGTCGCTATGCCTTCACAGTTCTTGCATTTGGAAAAGTGCACCTCAGGATGCCATTTGTGTAGGATATACGGGTTTGGGAAGGTACCCGTCTGCAGTTTTCGCCAGATTACTTCTCCTTCTCTGTGAGAGATCTATGGGGGGAGGGAGGGTTGTCCTGCCCATTCTATAGTGTTCCAGAATTTCTCTGTATGTGGTCTCGCTTTTTGGACAGGGAGTAGTCTGCCTGCGCTGGGGCCCGGTGTGCGAGCACTCGGGCGACCTCGTTGGCGATCCCGTTTCCTGCGTGTCCACTATGGGCGGGCGCCCATATTATTCTAATTAGGTCTTTGGGTACGTTCTCCTTGCCTGCCTGCAGAATTTTGCCGGCCTCTTTGGACACCTTGCCAGTGTCATAGGCTTTGATTGCAGTTTTAGAATCGGTGATAATTATTCTGGTTGATGGGTTTGTGATTGCCAGGGCAATCGCCGCCATCTCTACTTCCTCTGGTGTAGAGTGTCTAACGCTACAGCTCGAGATTCACCCGCCTTTGTCGCTCACTACTACTGCAGCGTGGTGCCCTTCTGGGTACTCTGCCGCATCGGTGTACACTACCCCTTGTTTTTGGAGGAGGGAGCTTTGGAGTCTTTGGACTCTGCTTCTCCTGCGTTCCTCGTTGTGCATGGGATGCATTTTTCTTGGGATGGAGGGTATTCTTAACCTGTCGGTAATTTCTTTGGGGATGGTGGTTATCCCCTCTCGCGATTCTGGGCTCGGTTAGCCCAGTTTCCTAAGGATGGATCTGTCCGTTTTGCTGCCAGCTAGTCTGACATATTGTGCCGTGAGCTTCGCCTCGCACATTTTCTCTAGGGTGTTTGACACTCCTAGGTTGAGGATTGTCTCGGCTGATGTGCACGGTGGTAAACCTAGGGCTGTTTTGACACCTTTCCTGATGAGGATGTCTACCTTGTCTCTCTCTGCTTTAGTTGTCTATAAGTACGGGATAGAGTATGTGATTCGGCTAATGATGAAAGAGTGGACAAGCCTAAGTAGGTTCGCCTCCTTCATTCTCGCATATTTGTTTGCTATCCTGTTGGGAAGCCTGCAAATTTGGTTGGTCGTGGCTTCTAGTCTGTTTATCGTTTCGGTGTTTCTCCCATTTTCTTGTATCAACATACCCAGTATCCTGATCTTGTCCACCCTTGGGACCGGGGTGTTGTTGACCAGGAGTTGGATATTGACCTGCTGCTTGCTCATGATTAGCATCTCCAATTTTTCCGGCGAGCATTTTAGCCCTATGGGTCTCAGATAGCTTTCCAGTTCCCAGGTTGCCCTTTGAAGGGTGTCCTCTATTTGGCCATCGCTCCCGCCTCTGTCGACCCAAAGGGTGAGGTCGTCAGCGTAGAGAGTGTGGAAGAGGCCCTCTAACTTTCTGAGTCTTTGAGGCAGCCCGATCATCGCAATGTTAAAAAGGGTAGCGGATAGCACCAATCCCTGCGGTGTTCACTTGTTGCCTAGCTTAATGTTTTCTCTTATTGTGGCCCCGATTTCCATGTTCACCGTTCGGTCCGTGAGAAAGCTTTTGATATAGTTGCATAGCTTGCTTCCTACATTTAGGTGATTCAGGTGTGACAGGATCGCTTGGTGTTCGACGTTGTCAAACGCTTTGCTGACGTCCAGTCCCACTATGACTCTCGAGTCACTAGTCTTCCTTTCCAATACTTGTTCTTTGAGTTGAAGGTATGACGTCGTTTGTGGATAGTTGTCTGAATCCAACCATGCTGTCTGGGTGGAGTTCCTTACATTCCAAGTATCCGTTGAGCCTGTTCTGTATGACGTGCTCCATGAGCTTGCCTACACAGGAGGTTAACGATATTGGCCTAAGGTTCTCTAGTTTGAGTTCTTTGCCTAGTTTGGGGATGAGGACTAGATTTGCTTTCTTCCACTCCCCGAGCATCTGCCCCCGCTACCAACACTTTTGCATAAATGCCGTTAATTGCTGGAGGGAGTTGTCATTGAGGTTTCTAAGCCTATTGTTGTTGACCCCATCTGGGCCAGCCGCGGTTTTTCCTCTGAGCTTTTTTAAGGCAGCTTGGACCTCTCTTATTGTGATTGCTTGGTCTAGCTCCTCGTTGTTTTCGCCGCTATAGTCGGGGAATGTTTCGGTATTTGTTTCCCCTATGTAACTCTCTTTTATCTGGTTGATCATATCCTCCTCCGACCCCTGGAAATTTTGTGTTAGTCTTTGCATTTTTCTCCTGGTCTCAGCTTTGGTGTTGTCTGGGTCCAGGAGGTGTCTCAATAGTTTCCAGGTGGTGACGGAGCTTAATGGCTCGTCTAGTCTATCGCAGATGTCGTTCCTGTATTGTCTGCTTAGTGTTTGGGCATGGCTCTCAATATTCTTGTGGAGAGCTGCTATTCTCCTTCTCAGCTTAAGGTTGCCCATATTTTTGGGCGAGCTCAGTTTCTGCCTCTTTTTTCTTCTTCCACAGTTGTCTCATGTGGCTATCAACCCAGTCTTGTTCCTCATCTAATTCTATTTCTTCCTCAGCCTCTTTGCACGCCTGCTTGTTGCTGTTGGTCCACTCAGCTATGTCGGTGATCTCCCCACAACCCTTCTGTTGTCGCGGAAGGATTGCCAATTGATGGATTTGAGTGTTTTCCTATCACGTTTGATTTTGACCCCGTTTTGGACAACGATCTCTAGGTTTCTGTGATCACTGCCTGGGTTCTCTCTAGTGTTGTGCCAAGTAGCCTCAACGTCCGCTGCGATCATGGCCAGGTCGGGGGTGGTGTCGTACGACACGCTGTTCCCCTGCCTGGTCGCTGCGAGTGGATCGTTGAGGAGTGTTAAATTGCACTGTTTCATGGCGTCCCATGATTCCTTCCCCTTTGCCTGGGAGTGGCTGTATCCCCATGCTTGGTGTGGCGCATTAAAATCCCTTACTATTACGAGACGCTGCTGCCCTTGCGCCAGTGCTTGCGCTTTGGCAAAGAGCTCCCTGAAGCCACAGTCTTTCCTTAGTTTAGGAGAGCTGTAGACGTTCAGGAATAGCAGGCTGCGTTCTTGCCTCCTCTGCGGTATAATCTCCGTTAACACGTAGTCAATCTATATGCATCCTACCTCATGCTGCATTATGGTGATATTTCTGTTCACCAGGGCAGCCGTCTGAGTGTTTGGGGACCGTCCTGGGTAAGTTTTGTATCCGCTCACTTTAGCGTTTTTTCCACACTCGTGCAGCGCGATGATGTCGAATCCATCGCGCCTCGCAAGGTAGGCTTGGAGAACGTTTCTTTTTATTTGTGAAGCCCCTACAGTTCCAATGCCATATTGTGTTTGCCCTAGTGTTGAGTCTGGCCATGATTCCACCGCAGAAGGATTTGCTTTTGCTGTTCTGGCAGTTGGTCTATTCTAGTTCCCATTGGGGTGACTAGTTGGCTGAGCTGGGCTGAGAGTTGGTCTACCCTCTCCGCATTACGCTAGGCAGCTATGGCCACCTGTTGTACTACCTCTTTGAGTTGCTACATGCCTACCTCAAGTTTGTCTACCCTGCCATCGGCCTTCTCAAGGCCCGAATCGGTATTTTTAACTCGCTTTTTCTTTGGCGGTGCAGCCGCCTCTGTCTCGGTTTCGGACGACTTATCGTCCATGGCCTCCTGATGCGCTTCCGGTTGTCTGAGTTGAGTTTTAAGCTCATTGTTCTCCCTTTGCAGCTCGATGACGTGATTACGGAGCTCCTGCATCTCAGCTTGTGTTTGCTCCTGGTAAAGCTTCCATTGCTCTTGTTGCTGTTTCATAGTTTCGTATTGTTGTTTCATTTGCTCTTTGAGCTCCCTCACTATGTCTGCGTCATGGGAATTCCCCGCCTCCCAGCTTACCTTTTTGGTGGGTGGTGCCCCTTGCTTCTTGGGCGGGGTGGTGGTGGCCTGCTGCGGTAGCCTCGGGAAGGATGTGGACCGGAGTCGCTCCTTGCACGTGGCCCGCGTCTTGCTTTCGTCCCGCCTGCTGCGATGTTCTGGTAGTTTATTCTCCTCCTCCTGTTGCTGGAGCATTTCCCATTGTCGTTTCTTAACGATGTATGGGGTTCTGAAGGTCCCCTTGCAGGTTCTGTCGCCGGTGGGGCGCGGCTGGCCGCACAGCTTGCAGGTGGGGTTGCAGTCGTGTCCCTCGGTTGGGTTGGGGATGCCGCAGCCCCTGCACTTTTCCTTGGTCTCGCATACGTCGTATCGGTGTCGCAGGTTTCCGCAATTATAGCATACGTCGTACTTTTTCTGGTGCAAGTAATAGTTCAGGATGGCACTTAGGCATTTGATTTTCCTCGGTACGTTCTTGGTGGTGAATGTGAGGATGATGGTCTTGCTCTGTCCTAGTCGTCTGACCTCCAGTACCTTGGGATTCTCCTAATGTTCTGCTATCCCCTGCTTGATCTTTTGCAGTGAGGTGTTGAGTCCTATTTCGTGGATAACTTCTTTTGAGAAGTCGTCGGGCACTGCCAGGTGAACGGTCATCCCGTGCACATCTCCTTCAATGTCTGGGTGTGTGAGGCGTAGGAGCTTGTCTCTTGCCTCCGTACTGAGAGTGTAGAAGGCAAAAATTTCTTCCTTCTCGTTCTTGACGAGCTGGCAACGCCTTGTTCCCTTCAATCTTCGCAGTTACATGTATGGCTTCGGTCAGGATCGGTCCATCTTACTGTTTGACTACCATGCCTCCCTTGGGGCGGAAAATGATTCTCCAGCCATTCTCGGGAACTTGACTTGGTTCGAGGCGATCGATTTCTCCGCCTGCTGTTTGCCGTCGCGCTTTGGTGATGGTGGTAAGATGTCTATCACTTTCACCTCTTCTGAGGCGCGCTTTGCTTCCCGTGCGCATTTCTCCTCGAGGTTGCATTTGTTGAGTACTGGGATCCAATGCGTGGCGTGGAGTTCGCCCCTTTTCGGCGCTGCGACATTGCACGGCGATATGCATACCGCCTGTTGGCTGCCGCACGGCTGACGCGCCGGCACCGGGGGCCTCGGTAAGCCTTAGCCCTCGTTTGGCCTAGTGGCCGGCGTTAGGGTTAGCGCGTCGGCAACACGGCTGGCAGACTTTTGGCTCTCAAATAGCGAAAAATCCACTTGCAGACAAAACGCTGGTGCCCGCAGAGTCCTCTCTACTTCCGATTGACGATTTTAACCAGTTCTGGTCGATCCGACAATATTTGCCGCTAGAAATCACTGGAGGAAGACAGAGCCAACGTGGTGTGGGTGCGCTCACCGTCGAAAAAGAACTAGGAAAGCAATAACCGACGTCGCTCAGTGGTCAGTAGCTGACTCCCGCGGGCGCGGCTTCTATCCCGGCGGAAACTCGCTACTTTTTTTCTCATTTCCGGCAATAGCTGCTACGGACACCGGCGGCGGGGGCGCTGTAAAACATGATGTTTTATAGACATGTATGGGACATAAATGGTTCACTGGGTTCTAGGATTTGTCATATAAGTGCTGTCCTGTGTGTCAGCTATTTGGCAAGGCAGCAGCAGCAACCACGATCAGCTAAGTCCGGGTGGGTTCAGCTAGAAAGCCTTGCTTTAAAACGAACAGTCAATGCACCTTTGTTGAACAAACCACTTTGGTACACAGCGCTCCTATCTACACCAATACACTTGTAAGCTTATAGAGTAATACAGGCTATCGGTTTTGCCGGTGTATCAGGTCTATTATTTTATGGACCAATATAGGCTATCAGCTTTATTGGTTTGTCAGGTTTAGGGTTTAATAATTTTATAAGACGAAACGTATAAAAACCAACGAAATATTCCTATCGAAATTTTTTCTAGGGCGTGCTATTACATACGCGCGTGTCGTCTGGTGCACGAACCACTGACGCCGTGCAAAACGCTTCTGGCGGTCGCCGCTAGGGTACAGCGCATGTGCACTCAGAACATGCAGAAGAGGGGGTTGTGTTGCTGGCATTTCAGATGTTGGTCCAATAGACGCTTTGCAGCAGCTGGTTTGTGCAACTGAAATCAGGTGGCACCACTGGCGCGTGGCGCGCTTTGGATAACCCTGGCCTTGGACGTGAAAACGAAAGTACTATTGCTCCGTCTCGAAAGTTCAGGCAGCGGCGTCTTGCAAGCGCCGTTTGATGAACGCTGTGTGCTGTCCGGTGACGTCGAACAATATTCTTCGCAATGTAGAGATTTAGAGGAATAACTTGTGCTGTGGTCAGATTCAAGGACTGTGATGCAGTGGAACACGTTTGTGTGTGAAATGCACGCACCGCTTCTGCGTCAGGACTGTCCATGTGTGAAGCCATTTCTGTGCAGGCTTCCAAACTCGGTCGATTGCCTTGACCATGTATTCGTAGACAACTGAAACAGAGGATAAAATTTTTTATGTACTGTGGTAATGAAACAAAAAATAAACGAAAGCTGGTTTTTATCTACTCCGGGAGACATCTGCTGATGTCTGAAAGAACTAAAATAACGCGATATATACTGTCTGATATTAAACTAATCATTCGAATTTCTAAATTTAGTTTTAGAGGGCCAGGAATTAATCAGTATTGATTGGATTACTAAGCTGGCGTTGCTCTCCTATGTAGAGTTTGAAAGGTTGAAACGGGAGCTCTCATTTATAAAACGCTTGAATTGCAGCCAGTTATGCTCTTGTCACATACGCACTTTTAATCGCGTTCGAGCCTCGACCCGGTTTGGACTTTCGATCGCAATCGAAAATGATGGCTACTACACAGTCCAAGGATCGGGATTGTGTTCGTGCCTAATAGGTAGTAAAGGCAGTTGTATAAAGCCTTTTCAGAAAAATAACTTTTTCATTCGTTATTTTACGTAAACGACTTGCCACGTTTGCTGTAAGGGTCGGAGGTCGGAGGTCGTAGGGAGGAACTTGGGAGGAACTAGGCGTACAGGGTTTATTTACATATTCTTATATTAGAACAAGAGATACATTCGAGAGCCTAGCATGGCTCCCAAATGGAGCACGCAAGACTAAACATACAGCAACCGAGCACGAAGCTCCAAACACACTGCTTCTCGAGCACGAGCACACAGCTCACGAGCACTCCCTTGCAGCCGACAAACAGCTGCTTATAAACACTCCGTCCTCCCTAGATCCCTAGGTGAGGGAAAACGGCAGTTCAGCGCCAATTCGTAGCGTCCAACGTCATCGAAGTTGACCCGCCTTTTTGGAGGAGGAGGGCTCCCACACACACGTACGCACTGGTTTCACTGCCCCACCGAGGTGAGACGGTCTTCGCAGAACTGTGCCTTGCCCAAAGGAGGCGCCTCTTATTCCCCGAGCTGACCCCCGCAGCGTGGCCGCCGGTTCTCCATTGTCTTGCGTCCTGAAAGGCGCGTGGGACGTTGCCGCCAGATACATTCCCTCGGGAACTCTCTCGCTCCCGAAAGACCGGGTCGGTGGTGGCGAGTTCACTAACAAGAGTTGGTCCGCCTATCGCGTTTAGTTATAGTGGCGCCAAAGGGGTGTTGACGCGGCACCTCGAGGTCCCTACGAAACGAGTCACCGCAGCGGGTGTTGAAGGCTTCCATGGTCTCTTCGGGGAAGCTCGCCACGCTCGCAACTGCAGTGGGCTGAGAAAACTTTACATGTCGGCACCTGCAGGCCGTTCCTAACACTGCCCATTCTGATCATCTGCAACTCTCAGAATTACAATACATGGTGTTGACGCTACAGATAGAGATTTACAAAATTATACGTAAATAAAGAATAATTTTGCTGTACTTTTGGTTAAAACAGCCTTTTTAGGGAGTTATTTCTTCCGCTCTCTTTCTTTCTCGTTGTACCTCGTTTTGTAACACTGAGGTAGAAACAGGTAGAATCGGGCAGTTCGACGACAACGAGCGGATGACGACCGACTGGATTCGATTCGAGGCTCGATCGCGATCGAAAGTGACTGTACAGCAGCACCCGATCTGGACCAGATCGATCGCGATCTAGAGTGCCCGTGTGACAGGGGTTTACTGTGAAACAACACCCGTTTGGGGGCGTCTAGTTAGTACATCCAACAAACAGAATCTGCAGCTCTGAAGTCAAGTACGTGAAACTATAGCGTCCTCGCCGCACTGGACAGTTCTGCAGAGATCATTGCACCAGTATCCAGGCAAACGCTTACCTTATTAACATATGTGGGAAGCTAAAATACCAGCGAGCGAGATGCCTACACACAAGCGGACACGATTTTTCGCTGGTCGCTCAGGCGTACGCATTCGAGGCCATCAAGCAAATATCGAGATGCTGGACAACCACTTCAAACAGATCGCGGCTTAAATACACCGCACTAGGTACGAAAACAAAAAGAAACTGTAATTGACGAGCGAACTGACGTCAACGGCGCACAAGAAGCCTTCATGAGTTTGAATCGCTGGGTGCGAAGGAGCGACGCGCGTGCACGAACATCGAGTGCCAGAGCGCTCCAGCACGAGCACATATACAGCGTTAAAATGACAAACAATGGTTCGCTTACCTGTTCGTTGAACCATGTGCCATAGCTTTGTGTCGTCACTCCAGCCGCTGTCCATCGGTGGACCCGAAACAACCACGCTTGCCGCACCATCGCCCATGCCTACAGCTGTACCGTGGCTGTACAGAGGCTTCGCTAGCCTTCTACCCAATGTCAGTCATGCCGGCACGATCACGTGATGAAACATGGCTCCGCCCGTGCGCCGATGCTGAAAACCGTCTATAACCTTGGTGGATGTTATGGACGACAACACCGTCCTCGCCGACAGGGATAAATACGTCAGCAGTCGCGCTTTCACTTTATTTTGTGACGGCAGTTCGAAGTAACGATCAATAAAGCCCTGCAGGCATCAGCTTTCTCTTGCGTTGTGGATGAATTAAGCAGTTGCAGGCATGAACATTACTGGAGAGTTCACAGGTACAAAAGTAGTGACAAGACACTTGCTTCGGCACAAAACCAAACTGATTTCACATGTACTAGAAGTTACAAGATACTTGCTGCACTTGAAGGGTCACAAACAAATTCGCCGTAAGTGTTCACAGGCTCGAACGCCTACAAGCAAGTAAACAGAAGGTGAATGCAACCTTTCCATGGTCGCAGGCAAATATTGCTGAAGCCGTTACAGGTACCTTGGCGTCGACACAATTTCAGCATGTTCACTTCAGCATTCATAGACACAAACATGCATTTTATGAGTTTACCCGTACCAAAAGCTAACAGAAGATTTGTGTGGGCTTCCTTCAATGGCCACACACAAACACAGGCTGATCCTAAAAATTCACGGGTATCAGACAGCCTCGATGGAAGTTACCAGAGGCAGAGCGTGGCTGTTCTTCCGTGGCAGCAGATCCAAATACTTCTGAAAAGGTCACAGGTATCTTGGCGACTAAACATTTTACTAAGGCGCGCTGCAGGCTGGCTTAGCGGTCGCAGACAATTACATTGCAGTTCACGTGTACTAAGAAATTTTGTGGGACATTTCTGTGAACTTGCATGAACATTCACACAGACAAAGACTAATCCAGAGTTCACAGATACATCCGTCCATGAGGAAGTTACCGCACGCTAAGTGCAGCCTTTTATTCATGGTTGCAGATGCAGAACAGAAGAGATCACGGGTACGCTACACAATTTGCTAGTCATCCTGTAGGATCGGTTCCAGGGGTCGCAGACACGAAAATGCGCTGTTAAGATAAGAGGTTCTAATAAAGTTAGGTTTCCGTGGGCTTGTTTCTGTGCTGATCATCAACGAAGGATGATGTCGACCCAAAGTGACGCCAGGCTGATCGCAGGAACAGAGCATGGCTCTAAAGTATGCATTAAAAACTGTTAGAAATATGTACGAAAATTACTATAAATTACGTGCATGTTAACAACCTGCACGTTTACCAGTAATCTGCTGGTTCTGAGAGCAACTTTGCTTTCCTGTGGCTCTATACAAAGTTGCTGAGCTACCCGCCGTGGTTGCTCAGTGGCTATGGTGTTGGGCTGCTGAGCACGAGGTCGCGGGATCGAATCCCGGCCACGGCGGCCGCATTTCGATGGGGGCGAAATGCGAAAACACCCGTGTGCTTAGATTTAGGTGCACGTTAAAGAACCCCAGGTGGTTGAAATTTCCGGAGTCCTCCACTACGGCGTGCCTCATAATCAGAAAGTGGTTTTGGCACGTAAAACCCCAAATATTATTATTATTAAAGTTGCTGAGCTAACAGTTATCAAAAAAGAAGTAATGATTTCAACTCTGTACAAAGATAAGAGGAATTCTCCTAGTGTGTACGTCAGCATAGCTATGTCACGCGAGCTGATAATAGTAAAAAATGTCGCAGTTTCGACCGAAAAGCGAAGCAGTGATTGCGACAGCATTACCAGACAGCTATAATTAAGCAGCTGTACGTGTTATCACCAGAGTAAATGACAATGAACATTCGCTTCCTTGTTAAATTAACAAACTTGGTGTCGTGCGCAAAGCCAAACATGAACACATCTCAGTGACGGTAAGCACGCTGTCAGAACGCTGGCGTGATGAAACGAGACAGCAGCGACAAACCATCGCTTCTTGCTGCTTCCAATTACAATGCGTTTCCAGAACCAAGTTTACGCGACCTTCGACGCTACAGCAGCGCGAGAACAGCGCGCACGAAGCCACAACCCACCGAAGCGCAGGTCAGCGCGATTTCGACAGGAGTGTTCCTAGAATTTCTATCGCAATAATAAAAAAAAATTGGCGAATTTCGATGGGGGCGAAATGCGAAAACACCCGTGTACTTAGATTTAGGTGCACGTTAAAGAACCCCAGGTGGTCAAAATTTCCGGAGTCCTCCACTACGGCGTGCCTCATAATCAGAAAGTGGTTTTGGCACGTAAAACCCCATAATTTAATTTTTTTTAAGCTTAAGCGACACGATTAACTAGCGAAGTCACGTGACAAACATTTAACAGTCAACAGAGACAAACGTTCCTCATTAATAAAAATATGACAGCGTGCATTTAGAGTATTTGGAGCATTGAAACAGACAAGTAAAAGGAAATTCAGTTAATCCATTCTTAAGCAGTTTTTACGACTGCTATCATGACAGACTGCTGAGACGTAAGCTTGACCTCACAATCATACTAGCATGCACCCGACTACGTGCAAATAAGCAGAAGAGGAGCCATAAGGAGCATAGGAGTAATAAAGGTATCGTTATTACCATAGGAGCAGTTCACAAGAAGCCGTCCATCCGTTTCATTATTCCCAGAAACGAACGTGTACGGCATTATTTGACAGAAACGCGTGGGAAAATTCACCAGCGCGACCAGACAGCCATCACGTGCAACAAGTGCTGCTATCACGATACAAGTGCCCACAAATATTTAGTTATTTCAAAGCTACGCCGTTTTACCATCCCTCTCGCACTCACGGTTGCGCAAAGAAGACTCAAACGGAAGACGGAGCTCAAGCGACTCGGTTAATCAGTGAAGGCGGGCGCGTGACACAAATTTAGCAGTCAACAAAGATCGACAAACGTTCCCCATTACTGATACGAAACAGTGCGACCACGTGCGAACGTGCTATAATCTAAGTAGCGCAAATGTTTCGGTCGTTACAGGAAGCTGAGACCTAAGCTTGATCTTATTACCATCATAATAGCATGCATCCGACCACATGCAAATAGGCAGGAGCCTAACAACGCGCCCAGAAGTTTCGCTATTTCAAAAAATGTCCATGACACTAATATATATGTGCTGTACGTGATGGTTAATTGGCCGGCCGCAGTGCTGAACTTTACCACGCTTGTCTTTACGGCTGGTATGTTGCACGGGATGGTTAATTGGCCGGCCACACTGACAAGCGTGGTAAAGTTCAGCACTGCGGCCGGCCAATTAACCATCACGTGCAGCAAGTGCTCTGATCGTGATACAGATGCCTACGTCTGTATTCTACGTCCCAAGTTCACGTACAAACCAGCGCGCTTATTCCTTCATTCCACGGACAGCGACGAGCTGCTGCATGATCCTTCAAAACCACGATTTTCATGTATTGTATGGAATCCCACTCCTCCTTTTAACGCCCTACGTGGCATTTAGAGTATTGAAACAGACAAGTTAAGGAAATTCAGTTAATCCATTCTTAAGCAGTTTTTACGATTGCTATTGCGATCATTAGGCAAACAAAACGCCAATGGCAGACGAAGCTTAAACGCCACGGTTACTCGTTTTCACCCCACCGCGTCGAATGTGTACAATGCTCCCTGGCCGTCGCCGCACTAGCCGCTGTAATTATCCGTGACTCCCCTCAGAAACATTGCAGAAACTGCGGCGCTTCCTTTTCTACTAACGTGCAAGGCCAGAGGGGATAAAACTAGAGAGGAGAGGAGGCACTTCCCATAGAGGTACAGTACGCTGCTACTATTTCTGAGAAATAAGCGCCATGCAAGTATGCCAAGCGGCCAAATTACGCACGGTGTGCAGAAACAGAGCCGCATTAATTAAAGCGCATAGCCGCCGCATTAGCTTTGCGACTGTGGCATTGCTAGAGGTCGTGGATTTGATCCCAATCACGGCAGCCGCATTTCGACGGGGGCGAAATAGAAAACGCACGTGCGCTTAGATTTTGGGACACGCTAACGAAGATCACTGTCCGCCACTACGGCTTGCCTCATAATCCGAGCCTGATTTTTGCACGTACAGCCCCATAATCCAATTCAAGTTTAATACTTCTGTCACAATGCGATGTGCCATGTGAGGCAATGTCAACGCTCAAGCCTGTCAGAGGTTATGAAATATGGCGCACAACAACGCCTCAAGCAAACACCTCTTCCTGTATGTTCTGTGTACTAGGCATACCAAAGCAGTGGTGCACGCAAGGTAAAGTTTAACATCAACTCACCACTCTCGTGTTAGCCTAAACGTTGAAGAAATTAAGCGTTAGCCGTCAACATAGCCGCTAATTATCGTCAATCAAAGCATCCAGCACGCAAAGCTTCGCTTACATCGATTCCCACAATTCGTGGGATCGGCATATTTTTTTCTCTTTTTTCTCTATCCGAGACTCTGTTTAATACTCATACCATGCCGACGAATGCAGAACTATCGAAAAATATTGAGGAGCAGGAAGAAAATATTAATAACATGGCTAAAAGCATGAATGAACTTGTCTTTGGTAAGATTTTTCTAAGAATGAAGGAATCTGGGATTAATGTCGAGCTAAAAAAGTTGATTCCTTGTATACAAATGCCAAGCACTTGAACAGACTTGTAGAAGAATTACGTAGCCAAAATGCTATTGTAATTGCTGAGAACAAACAATTGAAATCTCAGAACCAGTCAATAAATCGCAAGATGGAGGAGCTTGAAAAGTACTCTCGCCTTGGCACTGTCGAGATCAAGGGAGTTCCCTGCTTCCTAGGAGAGAAGTGTGTCGCAATAATGAAAACGGTAGGGGACAGAATTGGCTGCCCCGTATCGCCTGGCGATCTGGCCATTCTTCATCGTGCGCCAACCAGAGCTAATGACAAAAAAATATTGCTCAATTCTGTTCCAGAACTTCCCGCGTCAACATGTGCGCGTGCCTGCGTGCATGGGTGGGCGCGTGTAAACGGGAAGTCGGGCGAGCATGTGCGCGTTTGTGTGAATGTGCGTGAACGGGCGTCTGTGCATGCGGTGGCGCGTGTAAATGTGAATATGGGCGAACATGTGTCGTATCTCTATGTGCGTGCGTTTGTGTGAGTGTTCGTGAACGTGCGTGTGTGTATGCGTGGACGCGTGTAAATGTGAATGTGGGCGAACATGTGTCGTATCTCTGTGTGTGTGCGAACATGCATGTGTGCATGCGTGGGCGGGTGTAAATCTGAATGCGGGCGACCATGTGTCGTATCTCTGTGTGTGCGTTTGTGTGAGTGTGTGTGAACGCGTGTGTGTGCAGGCGTGCGCGCATGTAAATGTTAATGCGGGTGAGAATGTGTCGAATATCTGTGTGTGTGTGTGCGTTTGTGTGAGCGTGCGTGATCGTGCGTGCGCGCGTGTGTGCATGAGTGGGCGCGTGTAAATGTGTATGTTGGCTTGTATGTGTCGTATCTCTCTGTGTGTTTGCGAACGTTGTGCATGCGAGGTCGCGTGTAAATGTGAATGCGGGTGGGCATGTGTCGCATCTCTCTGTGTGTGTGCGTTTGTGCGAGTGTGTGCTTACGTGCGTGTGTGAATGCGTGGGCGCGTGAAAATGTAAATGAAGGCGAGCATGTGTCATATCTCTGTGTGTGCGTTTATGTGATTGTGCCCGAACGCGCGTGGTTCATGCATGCGTGTGTGTAAATGTGTATGCGGGCAAGTATGCGCCGTATCTCTCTCTGTGTGTGCGAACGCGCGTGCGTGTGTGCATGTGTGGTCGCGTGGAAATGTGAATCTCGGCGAGCATGTGTAGTGTCTCTGTGTGCGCGTTTGTGTGAGTGTGTGCGAACGCGCGTGTGTGCATGCGTGGGTGCGTGTAAATGTTAATGCGGGTGAGAATGTGTCGAATCTCTGTGTGCGTGTGCGTTTGTGTGAGCGTGCGTGAACGTGCGTGCGCGCGTGTGTGTGCATAAGTGGGCGCGTGTAAATGTGTATGCTGGCGAGTATGTGTCGTATCTCTCTGTGTGTTTGCGAACGTTGTGCATGCGTGGTCGCGTGTAAATGTGAATGCGGGTGGGCATGTGTCGCATCTGTATGTGAGTGTGTTTGTGAGAGTGTACATGAACGTGCGGGCGTCCGTGTGTGCATGGGTGGGCGCGTGTAAATCTGAATGGAGGCGAGCAGGTGTCGTATCTCTTTCTGTCTGTGCGTTTGTGTGAGTGTGCGAATGTGTGTGCGTGCATGCGTGGGCGCATGTAAATATGAACGTGGGCGAGCATATGTCGTATCTCTGTGTGTGTGTGCGTTTGTGCGAGTGTGTGCGTACATGCGTGTGTGAATGCGTGGGCGCGTGTAAATGTAAATGAAGGCGAGCATGTGGCATATCTCTGTGTGTGCATTTATGTGATTGTGCGGGAACGCGCGTGTGTGCATGCATGGGTGTGTGTAAATGTTTACGCAGGCGACTACGTGTCGTATCTCTCTCTGTGTGTGCGAACGGGCGTGCGTTTATACATGTGTGGTCGCGTGTAAAGGTGAATGCGGCTGAGCATTTGTCGTATCTCTGTGTGTGTACGAGTGGGCGTGAACGTGCGTGTGTGCATGCGGTGGCGTGTGTAAATGTGAATCTGGGCGAGCATGTGTCGTATCTCTGTGTGCGTGGGTTTCGTCGAGTGAACGTGAACGCGCGTGTGTCCATGCGTGGTTCGTGTATATGTATATGCGGGCGAGTATGTGTCGTATCTGTCTGTGTATGTGCGAACGTGCGCGCTTGCGTGTGTGCATGCGTGGTCGCGTGTAAATGTGAATGCGGGTGAGCATGTGTCGTATGTCAGTGTGTGTGCGTTTGTGAGTGTGTGCGAACGTGCGTGCGTGTGTGCATGCGTGGGCTCGTGTAAATGTGAATGCGTTTATGCGTCATATCTCTCTGTGTGTGCGTTTGAGTGAGTGTGTGCGAACATGACATCGTGGGTGTGTGCACGCGTGGCCGCGTGTAAAAGTGAATGGGGGTATGTGTCTTCTCTGTGTGTGTGTGTGCGAACGTGCGTTTGGGCTATAGTGTGCAATCGTGGACGCGTGTATATATGCGACACATGCGGGCCAGCGTGTGTCGTATCTCTGTGTGTGCGTTTGTGTGTGCATGAACGCGCGTGGGTGCATGCGGTGCCGCGTATAAATGCGAATGTGAGCGAGCATGTGTCGTATCTGTGTGTGCGTGCGCTTGTGTGACTGTGCGTGAATGTGCGCGCTTGCATGCATGGGCGCGTGTAAATTTGAATGCGGGTGAGCAGGTGTCGTATCTCTCTGTGTGTGTGCATTTCTGTGAGTGTGTGCGAACGTGCGTGTGTGCATGCGTGGGTGCGTGTAGATGTGAATTCCGGCGAGTATGTGTCGTATCTCTGTGTGTGTTCGTTTGTGTGAATGTGTGCGAACGTGCGTGTGTGTGTGCATGCAATGCATGTGTGAATGAGAACGCAGGCGAGTATGTGTCGTATATCGCTGTGTGTGTGCGAACGTGCGTGCATGCGTGTTTGCAGGCGTGGTCGCGTGTAAATGGGAATGCGGGTGAGCATGTGTCGTATCTCTCTGTGTGTGCGTTTGTGTGAGTGGGCGAACGTGCGTGCGAGCTTGTGTGCATGGGTGGGTGCGTGCAAATGTGAATGCGGGTGAGCATTTGTCGAATCTCTGCGTGTGTGCGTTCTTGTGAGTATGTGCGAACGTGAGTGTGTGTATTGCGTGGGCGCGTGTAAACGTGAATGCGTTTGTGTCATATCTCTCTGTGTGTGTGCGTTTGTGTGAGTGTGTGCGAACGTGCGTGCGTGCATGCGTGTCGCGTGTAGATTAGAGGTTGGATTGCGCAACATTATGACGAGACGCACAGAAGAGAAACACACCCTACCAGAAAAATTTGCTAGAACCAAGCATGGTAAATCATCATTGGCCAAGCTGTCCATCATTGGAAAGTTATTGGAGGCCAAGCAAGGTCTGTGCGTGGCTGGAGTGATAAGCCTACCATTGGCCAAGCAATGGAAGGCCATGCATGGCCAACGATTGGAAACACCTCTTGCCATAGCTGGCACTGCAGTGGAACACCATGCTACAGCCAAGCATATTCTTGCTATGGAAGCCAAGCATTTTGGCCAATGCAATTTCTATCCCCAATTTTTTAGTTTTTTATCTTGGCTACATATAAATGCCCTGCTACTTTGTTGTAGATTTTTATCTGTGCTACACCAAACATGTCACAACACAAACATTTTCGGTGTTTCATTTTTATTTTGCACTGAAGAATACAGTAGCATAAGATGGAACATGTCTAAACACAAATAAAGCATAGAATACACAACTATGTGAACAAATGAACTGTCACATAATTTTTGAAAAGGCAGAATTGAACACAGCAGTGAACTATATCACAGAGAATGACTGCACATATCAAGCTAACAAGGGACACAGATGGTCGAACCACACATCATACGGCTGTCCAAGAATGAAATATCACAAAAAAGGAAAGGGTGGAACACAATTATGTGAACAAATAAACTGTTACAGCATTTTAAAAACGGATATTTGAACACATCAGTCAATATATCAAGTTGCTTAATAGCGACTGCAGTTATTGCACATATCAAGCCACGGGACACAGAAGGCACAGCTAATGCTCTCTTTTAGGTGGCCGAACCACATTACATCATTCAGCTGTCTAAAAATGAGATGTCACACAAAAGAAGAAAGGGTGAATGCAATTACGTGAACGAATAAGCTGTTACATCATTTTAAAAAGGCACATTTGAACACATCAGTCAATCAGTGGGCTCAAAGATTACTGTACTATCTGCCACACGCTGGCTTAGTGTTGGAGGGTCGTGTGCTGCTGTCCAAAATAATCTGCAAGCCATCACAGCAAGTCTCTCACGAGAAGCAGGAGAGGGGTGAAAATAAGACAGCTGGGCTGCCAAAGCTTAACTTAAGTGGCAGATTTGTAGGCACACTTTTGATTATGTGTGATGTCTCATTGACTGAGAGGCTATCAAAGCCCTCCAAGCAAGGTCGCTGCATGTTGATCTCTTGCAGGACGTGATAACATCTACAATAACCATGCTGGAGGCACAGAAAGACCTCAAGAGAAACCTTAAAGAATTCTGTGCCAGCAATGATATTAAATTGTCAGTCACATCAGAATTTGAAGTTTGAATGCAGGGAGCCAGAGAAGCTTTTGTTGATAAACTTGTTATCAACTTGAAGGATACGTTTCAAGTCCATCCAGTTCTGGCAAAATTTGCAATACTGTTTGCCATGGAGTGCTACCGGGACATCGTTGCAAGCAAAGGCACTGAAGTTCCTTGTGCATTGTAGACGCTGTGCGCCACGCTGGGAAAGCTTTAAACCCCTGATATGTGGAATAACATGTAGCAGAACTGTTTCAAAAAAAGAGGCTACATCAAACTCTAGAGATTACGAGGCGCTGTCTTGGCTTGTGTCGGATTGCCTCAACAAGGCGACGCGCCGTCTGTGTGTCCGGCCTCCCTCCTGGTCCGCAGCAAACATCAGCCACCTTTTGGTGGTGTCTGCAACAGCTGCATCAGTCGTGCCGAAGAGGGCACGTGTTGCACCTGTGAAAGAGTTCGGCAGGTGTTACGCTCTTGTAACACAAGAAAGCAAAAGCCTGCTGCACATTTGGTAATACATTAAATTATACAGTTGGGGTTGAACTTCTTTGTATAACAATTGGTGATCCATCAAGTTATATAATCAGGGCTAGACTTCTTTGTAAGACATAACGAGCCGCAATGGGAAGTACAGGTGTGGCACTAAGGCGACCTCCTGAACGCCACATATGAACACTTAACGTAGCACCTAAAGTGCTGTATGTTATTGCATGCACTAGGCCACACCGTTAGACAGCAAGATGGCTGCAACGGGACGTGTGAACTCAGGCACGCACTAGGCATACGTTTAGTAAGCTAGAACAGTGGAGCGGCCGTGGCTTCAGGGAAGCGTGCTTGTCTCGCACCCCGGTGTGCCCGGGTTTGATACCCAATCAGACCGAAACGTGCCAAATTTTTTTCCAAAGCCACCAATTTGCTTTGTTTACAGGAACCTCCCCGAGAAATGTGACGTCAATTCAAGCATTTTTTGCGGTGCTGGCCACTTTTCTTCGATGTCACAGCCAACATAGACACCTAAGGCTTCGCCTTAAAATTACACACTTAAATGCATAAATCTGTCTTCTGAAAATTTTGAAACACATTCTTTTATGGTAAACTTTTCTATCTTCCCCTAAGCAACCTGTACCTTAGTTGTGTAGCTCAGTAGTAAACCATCAAATTGCGTGCCTGCTTTCATTATGAGCTTAAAAAATAGGAAAGCTCATACAACACAAACTAAGGTGATCCAACTCTGAACTGGGGAAGCAATGATTGTAGCGAAACTGTGTTTCAACCTTGTTGACTCTGTTACTCCAGATGGCGCAACTATGCAGTATTCAGGAGGCCAGCCACTGTTGAAAACTGAGCAAAACAGCACCTATAGCACGTGCTGCCAAACAAACATCAGTAATGGAGTGTCTGTAATATACTGATCATGGTCAAATATTTTATCTAAACTGTAACTGCAACACCATAGCATAGAGAAGTATATATAACACTAAATCTCGTAATGGGGGAAATATTGAAAGCCGCAGCAGAAGACAAAGTACTATTTGTTTTACGTTGATGCTTACCAAGCAAAAGATGCAGCACATTTGTGAGGCTTTTGAATGGAAATTTTTTCTGTCAGGAGCCGGCCCAGCTGCACTGCAGTGCAACTGTCTTGGAGGCGATTTGTCGGAGCACCCTGCGAACTCCGTCTTTTGCATCGCTGCCACCTTTCATAGAGAAATAGCCAACCTGCAACACGAAATGCAATACATGAATAAAAAAAGTTGCCGTTCCGCCCAAAAAGCGAAGCATCGATTGCGATAGCAAATTAGTAGACAGCTATCCGAAGTAAGGATAGTAGTTTTATCACCTGTATAAAGTTGTAAATGTTCGCTTAATAAGTAAACAAGCACGGTGTCACGCGCGTACAGGTAAACATGAACACATCTCGCTTGATGACCGCGGAAACTCGTCAAAACCTGGAAAGCACGCCAGCAGCAGCAGGCAAATTGACCTTCGCCCTGTCGCTTGTCTCGCTTCAACGCGAACGCCGAAAGCACAGCGCATACTAAGCTACCAGCACTCGGCGTATGCACTTCGTACCCATCGCAGATTGCTTTGTAGATGAGGCCCCGCGGGCGCACACTTCGGCCACAAAGCAGATCGTTTTCAAGGTACAGTGCCCACGCGGCAGCTCCGTCAGCAGCAGCCACGAAAGCAGAACGCACCCCCCCCCTCTACCGACTCCTCCTCCCTGTGTACCGCGAGTGAACTAAGTCCACGCGCTTCCGGCCACTTTCCTCTCTCGCTCGAGAATAAGCTGCGGTTGGCGGCTCACCCTCGCACGCTTTCACTCGCACACACAGCGCGCAGCGACGGTTTTATCGCCGTTGGATTTTATACGGAACCTCACGGCGACGCCGACGGCATAAATGCACTTGGAGTGTCCAGATAATTACTATCCAAATAGAAATTCAGTGAAGAACTGTTGTGTTATGTTTAAATGGTCTGACAAACATTTAAACTACACCTTGAATTTTGTCATTGCAAGATAATCTTGCAATGATAGGAAAAAACATTTTATCTCTTAAATTACCATATCTTTAAACCAGCAAAGAAACTCCTGCGAACTGACACAAGCTAACCTTCTGTAGTGAAAAGTTGTCATTTAATGTTACAAAAGCAGTAAGTGTTCAGGCCTCAGTTCTTGTAAAATGCAATTTTTGTTGTACTGTTTACTTTGACAAGCGTTCCAACTGTTACCTGCAGATACATTGCGGGACTACCTTGTTTGTTGGACAAGGCTTCTGCCCGCGAATAACATAGTTGTTGTTGGTAATAACAGCATGCCGTATATAGTGAATTACACTTGTCGAATGCTCATCTGTAGACTGCGCGAGCGTCCGAAGCAGTGGTAGTTGCTGGGTTATAGATGTGGTTGTTCCTTGTAGCACATGATCCAAGCATGCGGCATGACCATGCAAGGTCTTATTGCCACGTTAGCCCATTTTCTTTTTTTTTCTCGTGGAAGAGGAAGATGAGAACAGGTTTTTTTTTTTTGCTTTGTTCAACCCATTCTCTACGACACCTCACTCGTCTTACGGAAATTGCGTCATCGCAAATAGCCGCCAGATTCTTTCTGTGCGATCCCCTTTGGACATTACTGCTTTACACGGCAAAAAGGCAATTCCGACGCACAAAGCTATATGCATCATGCTGGTTTACCAACCGCAGTGATCGCTGTGTTGAGTAACGCCATACAGGAGGCTCGTGTAGATATAGCATGGTGATTTCAAGTCTACTGGACTTGAAATGCGTGAGAACTATGCCGGTGACCAATGCAAATATTTTATCACGATTGGCGCTTCCGGGTCGCACTGGGTTGGCCAT
Organism: Dermacentor variabilis; assembly: GCF_050947875.1. Lineage (NCBI taxonomy): Eukaryota > Metazoa > Arthropoda > Arachnida > Ixodida > Ixodidae > Dermacentor > Dermacentor variabilis. The sequence continues at coordinate 11,075,401 of NW_027460280.1, read as the reverse complement.
ACACGAGCACCCTTTTCTGTTTTAGTTACCACAACAAGTGATCACAATGAGAAAATTTTCCAATTCACAATGGCCATTCAGACACCGCTACTCCTCGTCAAGCGGAAACCGATACTGCGAAAATAGTTAACAGCACGTGCACACCTAAGCTGCTGATGCACGTCGCAAGCATATATGCAGCCAAGAGAAATTCCCGCACACTGTGGTTACAACTGCACTGAAAGGCTACACAGTGGTTTCCTAATGACCTCATATGAATTGACATCACTTAAAGTTCGCGGAAAACAATCTAAAACATGTCCAAATCGTTCCACAGCACGCAACGGCAACACATTCAAGCAGCACCGCGTCAGCTTGCACAAGCCATCCTTGCCTGATAAGGTCTATAGTTTAACTTTTCCACCTTGCAAAATTCCCAATTCTCCAAGAAAACAGCTTTTACAGATATTTGTACTGCTTCGGTGTAGCTAGATCACGCAAGTTTTGGTTACCCAGGCAATATTTCACATGGCTAAAATGCAATATTTTCAAACCCCTCGCAATTTTTTCATTCAAAACGCATTCATGTTCATGAAACAAAGTAATCAGGGTGACCCAGCAAGGCTAAGTTCTAAGCATGAAATTTGGCGTTAGTCCCTTTAACAACACACGGAAGTATCAGTGTTTGCTCTATCAAGCACTGCATTTAACGTGATTCGTACCAAGCTGTCTCATGTGAAGCTATTGTACAATATCAAATATTTCCTGAAGTGTGGGGCATTGGCTGCTTCTTCTGTAAACAATATCAGAGCATTTTAGACTAATGGTATGATCGTTTTATATATAAGATGTACAAGTATATAAATAATATTTAGGTTTCTGTGAAAACCTCATTCAAGCAGAAGGGCAAAAGAATGTCGGGTCTAATCGGTCAAACAGAAAGGGAAAACTCTGAACAAGAGTAAGTTACAAGCACTCATAAAACAAACTACTAAATATATGTTTCATCAGATGTTAACAGAATATGATCATCCAGTGGTTAGAAAAGGAACAAAATTAGGTATTGTACATATATTAATAAAACTATATGCAGAGAAAATCTGACTCAAACCGCCAATATTTTCGCCTAATTATACCAACAATGGTGGTTACAACTAGCCAACATTTATTTTTTCTTGCGCTATGTACAGTAGGATGCAACAGGGACAAAGTGGACACTGAATATGAAGCGGACACGAAGTGACACACGGGAGCGCAAACTACCAACTGGTTTAGCGTCAGATCATACCACATTATCTTAAAGCACACAACGAAGTATTGCGACTGCGTGAACTATGATTACAGCAGCTACACTAAGATCGCGTTCTCACGTTTCTGGTTATGATTCTATAAGTACATTCTGTGTGTGTATGCATTCATTGCGCAAGTGATTTCGGCTTTTGTTAGCATGATTAAAGGGTGCTCACGCAGTTGTCTTTTTCTTCTATTTCTAAAGCCTCTAGGATTTCCCTGGTTATATTAACTTTTTCTTTAGCGACGACTGTCATCTTGTCGTCCTGTTGTGTCCTACTGTACGTAGCACAAGAAAAAAATGAATGCACACCAAGTAGCCTAATTCACAGCTCTTTTAGAGAACTAGACAAATTGACAAAAAATGCTAACTGGATTGGTTTAAACATACTTTTAGCCTATAGATCATAGAGCTTAGAAGTACTTATGCTAGTATCACTTGTAGCCTAATTTAAAGCACAGGCATCAGGTCCCTGATAGAGACACAATGTTCAGCCAAATACAGGAGGCTTAGCCACTTTACTATCAATGCTGAGTACCTCTCTGCACAAAAATGTTAGTTTCGCCATACCTTGGCTAGAAGGAACTGGATCTCGTGAGGTAGAAGCATACCGAGTGACAGGAGATGGACAAAAGCTCCCTGCAATTAAGGAAAGGCAGTGACCACAGCAACATGAAATAATTGTATAACAATAATGAATTTCAACAAGAAAGAAATGCAGCGCATGTTTTGAAAATGCAAGAACCACTGCAATAAGCAAATGACAGCTCATTTACATAGTGGCAGGAAATGCTTCTACAGCTAGAAATAAAAACTTTCGTCCGCTTATATTTTTAGGCAACGACTTTTAACCAAGCAATCTCAAAACAGACCTTAATCACTTTTGTTATAAAAAAACCAACTCATTTGTAAAATAAGTTTTTGAGATATGTCACTTAGCTAGTTCAATAGTACTACAGTAGCAAAATTTGGTAATTCGGCATAGCAGCTCCTGCTCCCTCGCAGCCTAATCATTAGAAAGTCTCCACTTGCATTTGTCTTCATTCCTATGGGCTGGTGGTAAGTATTGTTAGTCCCCTGATATGCGAAGAGAAACAAATACTGAACAATTTTGAATAGTGAGTTTCGAATCAAACAGCAGGTGCTATTCGAATTGCATTATAAATATTGAATATTTGCACACCCCTCGTAACCTGACAGTAGAGCCCAAGTGCTTGCAGCTGTGCAAACCGGAGGAAACCACAAATTTTAGTTTAAACTATGTGAGTGTTGATGGTTCCTAGCAGCCAAACAGAGGTGAAAGACACATTGTATCAGTTGAACAAATTTAGAATGCAGAGATAGTCATTCATGTTCGTAGTACCTGTGTCAGAACATGGTGTTTCCTGCTGCGAGCGACCAGCCCTGGGTGTTTGACATGGCGTCGGCATACGATGCTGAGCAGGTATTGGGCCCAGTGACATGATGTCGGGAGATGAACACGCACTCTCTGGAATTGGTAAATATAGTTGGTCGCAAGAACATAAAAAATTGTGCGTATGATGACAGCTGCACACTAGACGACATTCTTTATTTTGAAAACCTGGAATGTTTGGAAAAAATGTAATGTTGCTAAATTTTTCCATAGATGTAAGTTGCTCAGAATTACAAGGTCAGCTGTGCAATTTAACTTAGTTCAATAAGATCGAAGGTTCCTCCCCTCATCACACGTTTGCTCAGTTTCTGCTGGCCAGTGCATTTCAGTGCAACAGCTGTGCTGGAAATTAGACAATATTACCGATGTTTCTCGTACACACTGCTGCAGGAACTACAAACATGCAGTCACGGCAGTGAAAAAAGTAGAGACCAATAACATATGAATACAGATGATAAAGGTTTTGATTCGTTAAGTTTGGGCCAAGTATCAGTCCTGAATAAAATGAATCTATGCCTTAAGAAGGCTCCTTTTCTCTCTACGAGAATTAAATTTGCTTTTTTAATCTACATTGGTCACCATTACTAAAAGCAACATATTCAAAAATTACTGTTAGTAAACCTGCTCTAAGTAACACTGGGTGAAAAAATGTTAAAACCTTGCACTTGCATGCACTTTTTAATAATTGCATACTGCTGTACCTGACTGCAATGCAATTGAAGAGGAGGTAGACAGCTCAAATAGTCCTCTGGTCACTGGCGGTGTGCTAGGTGAACTCTCAATTGGGCATGTCAGTACCACAGCACTTGAGCACGGGGCGATTGATTGTGGTTTCGGTGCAGGTGGCAACATAGAAGCTGTTAATAAAGCTGACTCAACATAAACAATGTCAATAAATGCCTGAACAAAAATATAAAGACGCTACACATTCGATGAATATGTTATAGATACTGTAATTGCGATTATAAAACAAGAGCAGTCCCATTCAAAAGAAATGCAATGGGCTGCAATATTTCAAAAGACAAGTTGCATATTTTATCAAAAAGTAAATAGAAAAACATTACCTTTAGTGTGACATGATGGCTGTGTTCCCCCGTCCATTAGCTCATCAACATCATTCGTGTCCGAGGAGTCGTAAATTATTCTACGCTTTCTCAGCTTTCTTGTTCTCCGTTGTTCATCCGGGTCAGACTGCCTCAAATCAGATGTGTCCAGTGACTCATTCAGCTTTTCAAAGGCTGCCTTCAAGGTATCTTAAGAAAGAACACATACTGTAATGACATATTTTCACACTGAAGTTTTAGGGTATGTGAACTCTATTCAACAAACCTCGATGGCCAATAATCTTCACTTCCTCAACTGTCCATGAAGCGTCGATAACCTTCCGTGAGGTCATGGCTTTTGAATCTGAGAAAAAAAAACAGATGCCAGTATTAAAATGTGAAGTCGTGACGCACCAAAAGCAACAATCAAAAGGGTTACATTGACTGGCTTTAAGCTCACATAAATGGATGGATATAAATAAATGATTGAAGGTATTAAAATGTGGCTGTTTGTGCCACCGGCAGTGTAAGGTGGGCAAATACTTATTTTATTTTTAATCCCTTGCCTAATTTTAAAAACTGTTTCTGGACATTCATTCAATTGTTTTGGCCACATCTAAAGGCAGCTTCTTCCTATAAAATCAGTTTTAGATGTTTTTATTGGTCTATCCGCTACTAAGGTGTGCTTCCTTTCAAAGAAAGTTTTCCACAGAAATGCTCCACAGAGAAAGCACTGTTACAAGCGTGTACTAAAGTATTATTTCATACATAAGAATGAGCTCCCCTTTGATGTGCCCTCTTTATATATACTGTGCTAATTCACAGCAAAAATCTGACTTAACTATTTACTTCTAGACATTTATGATATCTTGTCGATAATGCATACACGCAATCTGCAACCACAGTAGGACGACACGGCAGATTTGCCGCGTGCCTCTTGTTCCCTCTCAAATAAATGAGTCACCAAAGTGGCAAGGAGTTGATGTTTCAATCAATGACATTATTTTTTAAAGTTGGATCCCCTTAAGAGGAAGCTTAGCTCGGGCCCAACTATGGTGCCGCCTATTCAAATGCACGTAAAACACAGAAATGCTTTTCTGAGGTTACCCCTAGATCGAATTTAATGACACTTGTTGCACATGAGGTAGAAAGTTAAATTCTAGTGACTGTTGCAAGGGGAATTTCGATTTAGCGGGAGAGTTCTTTTAAGAAATTTTCAAAATTTAAGTTTGGAAAAATAGAAGCACGAAGTTAAGAAAGTCGTAGCTCTGTGCCACGAACAGATATCGCGCAGTTCTGTATAAACTGCATCCATTAGATCGTCTAAAGCGGACAAAGTTGATATGTCAATTTATATCCTAAGTGAATTTGATACATTGTTTTCAAGGGTTTTTCAAAATCCACTGACATATTAGTCGTTTCTTTAAAGCCATGTGTAATATACCAATCTTGTTCGCTGTAGATGTACTATTAGGTGCAATTTACAGAACTGTGATATCATTTTTCATTGCTGAGTGACAGAGTTGTAAACATGATAGTATAGCTTTCTGAGAATTTACGATTTTTAGAAATCTTTATTAACAAATTGACGACATAAATAAAAAACAAATTCGCAACCAACAGTCGCTGGATTTTAACGTTCTCTTTTAAATGCGACAAACCTCATGAAATTTGGAACACTAGTTGCTGAGAAAGACTAGTTCTCATTTCCCGTGTGTTTTGATAGGAGCCGCCGAGCTTCCTCTTAATTGTCAAACCTAGAATGCCCAGAAATCTGCCTTTTCGGTGATTGTAAGGCGCTTGCGCGAAGCCCTTTGCACGCGATGGCGTACGTCGAACGTAGAACAGGACAAGAAGAACCGAACGCGCACGAAATGGTGGAGAACAAAACACACGTGGTTAAATTGGCAAGGCATGTGCATCCGCCATGATTTCGTAGCATTGGAGTGCACCACCCGTTTTTATCTCATATATGTCGCACACCCCTGCAATTTAATATTCACATAGCGCGGGCGGCGACAGCACGGCGCGGCCTTATAGAAATGCGGGGCGCAGCAGTACAGCACCTTCTGTTTGCCTCGCACGCCACGCATGCATCTGTCGCCGCTGCTAGGAGGGCGCTGACACCACGCGTCACTGGACGGCGTGGCGCGAACGATGATTTCACGTGGCATTTTTGTTCTCCTCCAAAACGGCGTAGCGCTCCTAAAGAGGCTCATTAAATCGGTGCTCGAACCTTGTACCAAAAAGCGCTGCGCACATGTCCGTTTTTAGGTGGCACGTACCGCAGCCAGATCTGAACCAGTCGTCAGCCTTCGCGTGTAGATATGAATGCGGGCAAGTCTGAGTCGTATCTCTCTGTGTGTGTGTGCGTTTATGTGCGTGAACGTGCGTGCGGGCCTGTGTGCACTGGTGGGCGCGTGTACATGTCAAGTCGGGCGAGTATGTGTCGTGTCTCTGTGTGTGTGCGTGAACGGACGTGTGTGCTTGTGCGCATGTGTGGGCACGTGTAAGTGTGAATGCGGGTATGTGTCATATCTCTCGGTGTGGGTGCGTTTGTGTGAGTGCGTGCGTGCGTGCGTGTGTTCATGGGTGGGCGCGTGTAAATGTGAATGCGGGCGAGCGTGTGTCGTATCTCTGTGTGCAAGCGTTTGTGCGAGTGTGCGTGAACGTGTGTGTGCGCATGCTTGGGTGCGTGTAAATGTGTATGCGGGCGGGTGTGTGTCGTATGTCTGTGTGTGTGCATTTCTGTGAGTGTGTGCGAACGTGCGTGTGTACATGCGTGGGTGCGTGTAGATGTGAATGCCGGCGAGTATGTGTCGTATCTCTGTGTGTGTTCGTTTGTGTGAATGTGTGCGAACGTGCGTGTGTGTGTGCATGCGGTGCATGTGTGAATGTGAACGCAGGCGAGTTTGTGTCGTATCTCTCTGTCTGTGTGCGTTTATGTGTGTGAATGTGCTTGCGTGCGTATATTTTGCTGCGTGTGTGCATGGCTGCGCGCGTGTAAATGTGTATGTGGGCAAGCATGTGCCGTATCTCTGTGTGTGTGCGTTTGTGTGAGTGTGCGTGAACGTGCTTGCGTGCATGCCTGGGCGCGTGTAAATGTGAATGCGGGCGATCATGTGTCGTATGTCTCTGTGTGTGCGTATGTGTGTACGTGCGTGTGCATACGTGGTCGCGTGTAAATGTGAATGAAGAACATCGTTAGTACAAACCAATGGGCTACCGTAACTGACCTCGCCTATAACGCTGTCATTTAGGCTGAGATAAGAAATGTATTTTTTAAATCACGAATCCGAAAACAGCTGCCCGCGACCTGCCAAGCTAGGGTTCTTTCATTTCGTACTTCGTCCTAGCGGCTTACAGCAGCTCACGGAGCAGGGCGCTGTGTGTGCAAGGTGCTCTGTACCGCCTCGTCACCCCCCGAAATTGCACTCCGCGCTGCTGGCCATTCCTAGAAAATTGTGTGTGTGACGCCCAGCCATTTCCAACACAGCAACATTGTTTTGCGATGGTAGAGTCCAGCTGGAGCGAGAGAAAGAGTGATTGTGGAGATGAATACACGCTATTTTCTGCAGCAACTTAGGAAAGAGTGAATGAATGAATGCCTTCATTTACTGAGAAAAAGGAGGAACAAGCATCGGTGGAAGCACGTCTCAGCACATTGGGAAAGGAGTGGGGGAAGAGAGGAACTGCTGGAGTCGGGGTGGCATGCGAAGTCGCAGCTTAGGGGCGAGAGAATATAGGCGAGAGGTTGGTGAAACTGGTTGAATTCCAGTGTAGATGCGTGATGTGGCGAGTAAATTATTGGAGTCACCGCCCAGTATCCGTCCTTTGCGGTAGTATAAGCACCCGCCGTTCTTCGTAACAAACGTTTACTGAAAACCAATCTTGGCAATTATTCATAGGCCATACCTCGCCGCGTATTTCTTAGTGGCAGAGCCTGTGGATAACAACTACGCTGTTACGACCATACCGTGACGCTTGCGGTTACGGTTGCCATACTCGTGACTCTAGCTATTGCGGGAATACTATAAACAAGGGTTTACTGCGCAAGTTAGAGAAGAGACAGTTTATGACAGTGTTTCTCGCCTTACATACGCTCAACGCAAGCAACATTGCAGCATGTTACGATGCGCGTCCCTTAAGGACAGAGATGTGAACGCAAAAATAAGGACGCGTTAGAAGACAGGGTGCCGTCTTGGGCCTCGTGCCAAACATATGCAAGTCAACAATATATTATCAACCATGCTGTGCTGTCTATGCAAGGAGGTTATATACTTAAACTTCTGGGGTGCCAGTCCCAGTCGCCGCCTACGGGAGCGCGTGAAGCCGCCGGCTGCCATTTTGCGAGCAGAAAAAACAGCGCGGCTGCAGTGCACGCACGGCGCTCCCAGCACTTGCGGTTTTGCGATGAACAAATTACATTAAACCTCTCTAACAATTATATTAGTCCGCCGTTGTGTGTCGCTGTTGGCTAAAACAAATTTGTCATGGTGGCGGGTGCCTTGTGTTCTGTGTATAACAAGTTGTGAAAACTGAACAACCCTCGTATTTTCCATTTCCATCATTCAGTAACTTGCCGCGTGCATCGGCAGTGTGATGGGGTTTCGACGATACGTGTTGTCTGCCCGCAATGGCAGCGACGCGACCTCGAAATACCTTTGTGCCGTATCTATAAGCGCAAACGAGCGTTCAATCGCTGGTCATGGTTGCTTACTTAAATGTAGGAATGAGCGCTTTTGGCTTAAACCTAGAAAACGTGAAAAAAAAAATTACAACGGTAGGTATCATTTCTGTCCGGCGTTTCAGTGTTACCGAAAAGGGTAGGTGAAAGCAATTTGCATTGGCTGCTTGAGAATAAACACAAGCACATCAGAGACGTCCGAGGGACGTTTCTACGGTACATGAGCACCAACCCCGCCCCCCCCCCAAAAAAAACAAGTAAGCTTGTGAATAGAGGCATCATAAAATCGAGCACTACGGCGCTTGCTGATCTCGTTCAGATGGCGTCAGCGTTTCATTCAGCGTTTATTTCTGAGAAAATATGTTGAAGATACGTATATATGGATCACAATGGCGGGCGTAATCAGGCAAAAATTGCAAGCATTTCATTAGAAGGTGCCTGAGTACTCTGTGGAGATTACGTACGACAATGATAGCAAGAATACAACGTCATTAGAGAATATGATTCGAAAAGAAGTTCACTTATTAATGCAGTGTAGTAAAAAGGAAGTACCTCCACAGTATATCTGTGGAGGGCTTAAATAATGAACAGGCTAAAAAAACAGTCTTGTAGGTCTGTAGTAAACTGGATAGACCGTTCGCGCCTTGGCAACAGGATAAGGTTACTCCTGAAGGCAGAGAGTCTAGTGGGCAATTTAGTCGGCCACTTGGCTCTCGCCGCTTACAAATCCCGCAAAGGACGCGATGACGCCACAACGACACGCCACTGTACGCCAAAAAATAAAGACATAATTTTTAAAGCGAAGTTTTCTATGCTGTCCGGACAGGCCGCCATTGGAATATGAACCTCGCTAGAACGTTATCTAGTGGGGCGAGTCTAGCAGTGCTAATTAGAGGGCAGTAAATGGGATATAATAGGGCTCAGTGAAGTTAGGAGGCCAAAAGAAGCATATACAGTGCTAAAAAGCGGGCACGTCCTGTGCTACCGGGGCTTAGCGGAGAGACGAGAACTAGGAGTCGGATTCCTGATTAATAAGAATATAGCTGGTAACATATAGGAATTCTATAGCATTAACGAGAGGTAGGCAGGTCTTGTTGTGAAACTTAATAAGATGTACAAAATGAAGGTTGTACAGGTCTACGCCCCTACATCCAGTCATGATGACCAGGAAGTCGAAAGCTTCTATGAAGAGGTGGAGTCGGCAATGGGTAGAGTGAAAACAAAATACACTATACTAATGGGCAACTTTAATGCCAAGGTAGGCAAGAAGCAGGCTGGAGACAAGTCAGTGGGGGAATATGGCATAGGCTCTAGGAATAGCAGAGGAGAATTATTAGTAGAATTTGCAGAATAGAATAATATGCGGATAATGAATACGTTCATCTGCAAGCGGAATAGCCGAAAGTGGACGTGGAGGAGCCCGAACGGAGAGACTAGAAATGGAATAGACTTCATACTCTGCGCTGACCCTGGCATCATACAAGATGTGGACGTGCTCAGCAAGGTGCGCTGCAGTGACCATAGGATGGCAAGAACTCGAATTAGCCTAGGCCTTCGGAGGGAACGGAAGAAACTCGTACATAAGAAGCCGATCAATGAGTTAGCGGTAAGAGGGGAAATAGAGGAATTCCAGATCAAGCTACAGCACAGATATTCGGCTTTAGCTCAGGAAGAGGACCTTAGTGTTGAAGCAATGAACGACGATCTTGTGGGCATCATTAAGGAATGTGCAATGGAAGTCGGTGGTAACTCCGTTAGGCAGGATACCAGTAAACTATCGCAGGAGTCGAAAGATCTGATCAAGAAACGCCAATGTATGAAAGCCTCTAACCCTACAGCTAGAATAGAACTGGCAGAACTTTCGAAGTTAATCAACAAGCCTAAGACAACTGACTTAAGGAAGTATAATATGGATAGAATTGAACATGCTCTAAGGAACGGAAGAAGCCTAAAAGCAGTGAAGAAGAAACTAGGAATTGGCAAGAATCAGATGTATGCGTTAAGAGACAAAGCCGGCACTATCGATCCTAATATGGATGAGATAGTTCAAGTGGCGGAAGAGTTCTATAGAGATTTCTACAGTACCAGTAGCACCCACGACGATAATGTGAGAGAGCATAGCCTAGAGAAATTTGTAATCTCAAAAGTAACGCCGGAAGAAGTAAAGAACGCCTTGGGAGCTATGCAAAGGGGGAAGGCAGCTGGGGAGGATCAGGTAACAGCAGATTTGTTGAAAGATGGTGGGCAGATTGTTCTAGAGAAACTGGCCACCCTGTATACGCAATGCCTCATGACTTCTAGCGTACCGGAATCTTGGAAGAACGCTAACATAATCCTAATCCATAAGAAAGGGGACGCCAAAGACTCGAAAAATTACAGACCGATCAGCTTACTGTCAGTTGCCTACAAAGTATTTACTAAAGTAATCGCAAATAGAATCAGGAACGCCTTAGACTTCTGTCAAGCAAAGGACCAGGCAGGATTCCGTAAAGACTACTCAACAATAGACCATATTCACGCTATCAATCAGGTGATAGAGAAATGTGCGGAATATAACCAACCCTTATATATAGATTTCATTGATTACGAGAAAGCGTTTGATTCTGTCGAAACCTCAGCAGTCACGGAGGCATTACGGAATCAGCGTGTAGACGAGCCGTATGTAAAAATACTGAAAGATATCTATATACGGATCCACAGCCACCGTAGTCCTCCATAAAGAAAGCAACAAAATCCCAATAAAGAAAGGCGTCAGGCAGGGAGATACGATCTCTCCAATGCTATTCACAGCGTGTTTACAGGAGGCATTCAGAGACATGGATTGGGAAGAATTGGGGATAAGAGTTAATGGAGAATACCTTAGTAACTTGAGATTCGCTGATGATATTGCCTTGCTTCGTAACTCAGGGGACCAACTGCAATGCATGCTAACTGACCTGGAGAGGCAAAGCAGAAGGATATGTCTGAAAATTAATCTGCAGAAAACCAAAGTAATGTTTAACAGCAGTTTACAATAGGTAGCGAGGCACTGGAAGTGGTACGGGAATACATCTACTCAGGGCAGGTAGTGACGGCGGATCCGGATCATGAGACAGAAATAATCAGAAGAATAAGAATGGGTTGGGGTGCGTTTGGTAGACATTCTCAGATCATGAACAGCAGGTTGCCATTATCCCTCAAGAGAAAAGTGTATAATAGCTGTGTCTTACCAGTACTCACCTACGGGGCAGAAACCTGGAGGCTTACGAAAAGGGTTCTACTCAAATTGAGGACGACGCAACGGGCTATGGAAGAATGATGGGTGTAACGTTAATGGATAAGAAAAGAGCAGATTGGGTGAGGGAACAAACGCGAGTTAATGACATCTTAGTTGAAATCAAGAAAAAGAAACGGGGGGCGGGGTGCATGGGCAGGACATGTAATGAGGAGGGAGGGCAACCGATGGTCATTAAGGGTTACGGACTGGATTGCAAGGGAAGGGAAGCGTAGCAGGGGGCGGCAGAAAGTTAGGTGGGCGAGTTAGATTAAGAAGTTTGCAGGGAAGACATGGCCCCAATTAGTACATGGCCGGGGTTGTTGGAGAAGTATGGGAGAGGCCTTTGCCCTGCAGTGGGCGTAACCAGGCTGATGATGATTATTATTATTATTTCTATGCTTCTTCCTTCGACTTTTCCACTGGTGCTGTTGCTGTCTTACACGCCCTGTTGGAGGGAGGTTCTGAGCGTGCGTATGGTGCATGGAAGGAGAGTGGAAAAGAGGAAAGGCGGCGCAAGAAACTCGTTTGAACCTTTTCATCGCGTCACATCTGCATAGTGCCCTCTGGAGCTCCGTGGGCGTCGTCACATTAGCCTCTTGACAGCGGTAATTATCCGTGACCAAAAAGCATTGCAAAAAGCATTGCAGAAACGGCAGCACTTACCCTTATCCAAACATGCAAGTCCTGAAGAGAGGTAGATAGAATGGTAGAGAGGGGGCAGGGAGAAGAGGGGGAGAATGGGTAGAACAGAGTTATTCGCGAAACGAGGGAATGACCCCCTTGCCATTCTTCGCTCGCAGTTCTCTTACAGGGGGGAAGGACGGGACAAGGAAGAGACGACGTGAGAAGATAACGAAACTCTACTACTATAGACACGACAGCGGTTGCGAGCAAACTGAAGACACGGTACTGCACGTTTCTACTATTTGAAAAAAATGAATGCCATGCAAATTTGTCAAGTGGACAACTGAAGCAGGGCGTGCAGACGCAAAACCACAATTAATTACCGTAGGGTATAGGTGACCCTACTGAAGTGGTCGCACGCCAAATCAACACTTCTGTGCCCGCCGCAGTAGCTTGACGGGTACGGCATTGCTCAAGGCCGCGGGTTCGATCCCCGCTACGGGAGCCAGATTTCGACGGGAGGAAAATGCAAAAACGACCGTGCACTTTGATTTTGGAGCACGTTAAAGAACGCCAGGGTATCAAAGTTTATCCGGAGTATGCCACTACGGCGTGCCTCATAATCCGATAGGGTTTTGGCCCGTGGAGCACCATAATTCTGCCAACACGTCTGCCTCGACACGATGTGTCACGTGAAGCAATGCCAATGCTCAACCCTCTCGCAGGTTACAAACAATGGCGCACAACAACGCCTCAAGCAAATACGGCTCGCTGTACGTTGTGTACTACGCAGACAGCAGTGCACGCAAGGTGACATTTGCCATCAACTCACTGCTCCCGTATTGCACGCTGATGAGATCATGCATTCGCAGTCAGCATTACCGCTAATTAACGTCATTGAAAACAAACAACACAGAAGAAAGCTTCGCTTACATCGATTCGCACAGTGCGTGGGATCCGCATAATTTTTTAGACTATGAATTTATATGCTGAAGAATGGCGTTCAATAATGCAATATTTGCATTCGCAGTGAGCAAAAGCGGCTGTCATGTCCACGGTAGAATTGATTTAAACAGATTCAATCCCATGGCCATTATATCATTGCCAACTTTCGTGGGATTGTAGTCGTCAAAATGGGATACAAGTGAGTGGGAAATTAGGATGTTGATGAACGGCAAGAAGGCAAAAGCTTGCAGAAGACCTCAGGGAAATAAAATGCATTATTGAGTAGCGTGGTCAGGGGGCCATGCTATGGTTTCAACGTCTATTAAGAATCCTCCAAAATATGAAGAGAGGCTGACAAAAATGCGGGCATTTTGGGAAAGGTGAAACCGCTGGAAATCTCAGGACAGCATTAGCCTAAATATAAAAGACCTGAAAATAAGAAACCATAACGTTGAGAGGGTGGCTAAATTTTGGCGCAAATAAATTGGCTGTTAAAGCAGTTTAGCTGAAACCCAATGTTGCGAAATAAGGCGAGAGAATTTCGGCAAGTGTTGAAGAGGGGTCAAGTACGTAAGTCCTGTAGGCGACGCCAATGCCCCGCAGCTGTCACGCGACTGCACGTATAAGCGAGGTGCCTGATCTTCAGTCGTTACCAGGTGATTCAGTTCAGAAATTTTGGACGCGGATTCCATCACAATAAATACAGTGCATTCTACGATGTCATTCTTCGACGGCTGGTACCGATTCTCTGGCAATGGGGATGGGAGCACATTGTCTCACGTGCCGACTGTCACCTTCCTCGAACTGGCAACATTCCTACCCGCCGTAGTTGCTTAGTGGCTACAGGGTTCGGCTGCTAAGCACGAGGTCGCGGGATCGAATCCCCGCCACGGCAGACGTATTTCGATGGGTATGAAATGCGAAAACACCCGTGTGCTTAGGGTTAGACGCACGTTAAAGAACCCCGAGTGGTCCAAATTATTCCGGAATCCCCCCCTACGGTGTGCCTTATAATGAGATCGTGTTTTGGCGCATAAAACCCCATAATTTATTATGTAACATTCGTTAAGAATGTCCTTGGCAGTCGCAGAACTCTTGAATACGAGTAAATGTCAGCAGTTGTGCGCGAGGTCTTTGAGTATGTGCGTAGCATTTACGGCGTTCGATACCTACTAGTCTACATTGTGACTATATTATGAAGGCGGAACGGCAACATGCTAGACAATATATAGAACAGACAAATCCCGCATAAATTACTTCACAATAATTTTAAATAGCGGTCTCCCTTCACATGCTTGGATAACCGTGACAGGAGACTACTTTGGAAACTAACGGCAGGTACTATATATGTCATACCCAAGGGTGTACCCAAGGGTGTACGAACACCCGTGCATTTAGGTGCGCGTTAAGGAACCCCAGGTGGTCCAAATTTCCGCAGCCCCCCACTGCGACGTGCCTCGTAATGAGATCGTAGATTTGGTACGTAAAACCCCATAATTTAATTTTTTTTAACGATGGCTGCGCGCAAAGTAGTGCTTCCTCTGAATCTGATCTACCGATCAAGGCATCGGTTCGTAAGGTTGGAGTGCTTGTAGGTTGCAGCGCAAACTCGGGCGCTTGTGATAGGAGTTTGGACTGTTTGAATGTCGCGGCCGAATGCGCGTGACTGCTGTGCGGCGGCGACGGACGAAGAGGAAGAGAAGAGCCGGTGTCTGGGCGGAGACGGCAGCCGTGCGATCTGTCTGAGCTGCCTGGGCTGGCCTTCCGAACGAGCCGAGCAGTCATCTACCCAAGGCCGGTGTTCCTGGGTGTGCTGGCAGCAGAACAGGCCGGGCTGTCCTTGGTCGTCAACCGGCCTGCTCCACTGCTGGGCGAGCATCCGACACCGGCATGTTCCGGTGCAGCTAAGCCTTCCGAACGGTCTACCCTGTGGCGGGCCGACGTCCCGACCCTGCTGTCGCGCGAGTGGCTCGTCGTGTGCCGGGCACCCGCCCCGGCCTCCAGCACCTGCGCCACTCGCCGCTCGAGATTCATCTCTGCGCCTCTTCGTGCCGTGAGTGTGTGATACCGACGCGCTATCGGACGCCTTCCTACATTGACGCTGAGCGTGACGATACTTACGCGACAGACATTTATGAAAGGAACTGTGTGTGTGTTATCGTGTACGTTATCCTAGTCCCGTCCCCGTGTTATTAAAGCCTCTCTGTGTTCATTGTGCCATCCCTGTGTGCTTGAGGCCTGGGCCCACATCCTCCTATCACAAATTTTGGCGAGCCTGCCAGGATATTCAAACGCACAGGAGGAGCGATGGAGATCGAGAGGTTGTACGCCATAGGGAAAGAGCTAGGAATGACGGGAGCGGAGTTAAAGCGTTGGATTGATATAGAAATCGCGAGGGAACGCGACCAGCGCGCCCAACATCGGGAAGACGCGAAAGCGCAGGCGCTGGAGGCCGAAGCGCAGGCAGAACAAGAGCGTCTACGACTAGAAGCGGAAGAACGAGTGCTAAAGCTCAAGATCGAGCTCCAGGAAAAGACTGCTGGCGTACAAAGCGCACAGAGTGACTGCACTACGGAACAGTCGGTTACCAGGGCGGCTCCTGAGCTATTCAGTCCTCATAAGTTGATCCCGCCCTTTAACGAAGCCCGGGATGATTTAGACGCTTACTTGCAACGTTTTGAGCGAGTGGCAACAAGTCAAGAATGGCCCCGCGCAAAATGGGCGCTCTCCCTCAGCCTCTGCCTGACAGGAGAAGCGTTGACGGTCATAGGACGGCTTGATTCTAATGCAGCCCTAGACTACGACCAGCTGAAGGCTACTCTCCTTCAGCGCTTTCGGTGCACTGCTGAGGGATACCGAGAAAAGTTTCGAAACGCTAGGCCCGAAGACAATGAGACTGGCCTACAATATGCAGGTAGAATATCGGGCTACTTTGACCGCTGGCTTGAAATGTCCCATATTGAGAGGACCTTCGACTCCCTCAGGGACACCATGATTGCTGAACAGTTTTTGAGAAGATGTTCTGCGTCGCTGCGAGTGTTCCTGAAAGAAAGGAACTGTAATACCCTCGCTATGTTGTCAAAGAATGCCGATTGTTTTATAGAGGCACAAAACCTGACCAATCTAGGTAGAGAAAAGTTATGCAAGGAGGTCGTGTTAGACTCTGCTCGCAAGAATGAACCTCCAACAGCTATGCCACGTGCAACTAATCGGTGCTTACTCTGTGATAAAGCGGGACATCGAGCTTCGGAGTGCTGGTCCCGGACTAAAGAGAACTCTACAGGTCGCGGATGGTCCGGCAGAAAGAGACAAGGAGGTGAAGCCTCAAGAAGGGAAAATCAAGGACAAGCTTCGTGTATTCTGGCTCCGTCGCAAGCCGAAAAGCCGACAGAAGATGGTGGCGGATACGTAGTGCTTCAAGGTGGCGAAACGGTCCCAATAGTCAACATGACGTTAATGCGACAAGGCCCCAGATGTGACAGTGGAAATCTTCCAGTGGGAAGAGGCTTTCTCGAATCACAACCGGTGTCTGTCTTACGAGACACTGGCTGCAATACCGTGGTCGTGCGACTCTCTTTGGTACCTGAGGACAAAATGACAGGAACAAAAAGTCCCGTGTTCTTGCTGGACCGCACAATCCACTACTTACCGGAAGCGATAGTATACTTAGAGAGTCCATTCTTTACCGGCGTTGCAAGAGTTAAATGTATGCGAGATCCCCTGTATGATGTGGTATTGGGAAACATTGAAGGTGCCCGTGCACCTGATGACCCGGCCAATTCATGGTCTCCGCTGAAACATAACAGCGACAAGACTAATTATCCTGCCAACCGGATGTCATCCACCGCTCAAGCAGAGCTACCAGACGTAGAGGGCCAAACGTTGTCCACAGCTAAAAACACGGCCGCCTCCTCGGGACATACAGAAGACTACGAGTCTGATACCGAGCTCCTTGCTGTGACAAAGGAAATGAAGATACGGTCGCTGCCTACACTGCCTGTCTCGCCATCCGCAGTCACTGGAATAGAGCAAGGCAAATTAAAAGCTTTACAGAGGAACGATGGGTCTCTGAGGAGATGCTTCGAGAAGGTCGGCAAGATTATGGTCGCGGATGGCCGCGCAAGCGAATATTACTTAAAGGATGACATTTTATACAGGAAGCACACAGTGTCAGGTGGGAAAATACTAGATCAGCTAGTCGTGCCAAAAGACCTCAGGGGGATGGTGATGAAGTTGGCTCATGAAGGGATCCTCGCCGGTCACCAGGGTGTGACGAAAACGGTGGATCGAATTGTTGCTGAATTTTACTGGCCAGGGGTCCAGTCGGAGACGAAACGGTTTGTTAAATCGTGCGACGTCTGTCAACGAACGGTGCCGCGCCATTTAGTAGGACGCGCTCCGCTGGGTACGATGCCTGTAATTGACACTCCCTTTGCTCGCGTAGGCATCGATATTATTGGTCCTTTATCCCCAACTTCAGATAAAGGCAACCGTTACATCCTCACTATGGTTGTCTTCGCCACCAGATACCCTGACGCTGTCGCCCTGCCATCTACCGAGTCGAGAACTGTTGCGGAAGGACTCGTCGAAATGTTTTCCCGAGTGGGCTTGCCGCGGGAGATTGCCAGCGACCGGGGATCCTATTTCATGTCAGCTGTGATGAAGGAGTTCAGTCGTCTCCTGTCAATTAAGCAATTGCCTACCACGCCGTACCACCCCATGGCAAATGGATTAGTGGAACGATTTAACGGCACGCTAAAGCGCGTGCTAGGACGGATGTGCCAAGAGCGACATAAATGTTGGGAGCGCTACCTCGACCCGCTACTCTTCGCGTACCGAGAAGTACCACAGAGCAGCATCCGTTTCTCGCCATTTGAACTGTTGTATGGGTGCTATGTCCGTGGTCCAATGGCTGTGCTAAAGGAATTGTGGTCAAATCCCCGTTTGGATAACGACATGAAATCTTCTTACGAATACATCATGGAACTGCGTCAACGGCTAGAGCGTACGTGCGCCATCGCCATGCAAGAGCTCACGAAAGCGAAACAGCAACAGAAAACGTATTATGACAGGAAAGCCAAGATGCGCGAGCTCAATCCTGGAGACAAAGTACTTGTTCTACTGCCTGGTGAAAGGAATAAGTTGATACTTATGTGGAAGGGACCTTTCAACGTTGTAGAAAGGAAAAGTCCTTTGGACTATGTTGTTGACCTTGGGAGCCGAACAACAGTATTTCATATAAATATGTTGAAAAAATATGAAGAGCGACCCAACAGCGAGTTGCTTCAGGTAACAGCGACAACGGTGGGTACAGATGACGCGACAGGGCTAGAGCTTGCAGAGACAACGCCGCCTTACCCGTCACTTATCCGAACGCAGACATCAAAAGACGTCGTCATTTCGAACCAACTGACTATGGACCAGCGACTCCAAGTTGAAGCTGTCCTTACAACCTACGACGATATATTCTCTGATCTACCTGGCAAGACTGATGTCCTGCAATGTCATTTGGAATTGACTACTACTGCGCCCATACAGGTCCGGCAGTACCCCATGCCATTTGCTGTCAGAAATGCCGTGGAAAAAGAAGTCCAGGACATGCTGAAGTTAGGTATAATAGAAAAGTCAAAGTCAGCATATCAGGCACCCATTGTGGTGGTCAAAAAGAAAGACGGCACAGTGCGCCTCTGCATAGACTTTCGAAAACTTAATCAAATTCTAGTTCCCGACTGTGAGCCCATTCCTAGAGCAGAGATGATGTTTGCCAGGCTCACTGGAAGTCATTATTTTTCTAAATTTGACTTCACAAAAGGGTACTGGCAAGTACCCATGGCTCCTGAGTCCAAAGAAGCCACTGCATTTTCATGCGACTCTGGACTATACCAATTTAAGTACATGCCTTTTGGCATTAAGACAGCACCTGCTGTCTTCAACCGATTAATGAGGGAGGTTGTCGGAGACATACCTCACGTCTACTATTACTTCGACGACGTTCTTGTGGCAACAAAAACATGGCAAGAGCATTTAAAGACATTAAATTGCTTGTTTCACAGAGTGCGCACAGCCAAACTAACCATAAAACCCAACAAAAGTGAAATCGGCTCCCGAACAACATGCTTCTTAGGCCATGTGGTAGGGCAAGGGGTTTTACAGCCCTTGAAAGACACCGCCAACAAGATCAACACTGCCAAACGACCTGGAACGAAGAAGGAGCTCAGGGCCTTCTTAGGACTAACAGGATATTACCGGGACTTTGTTCCGAACTACGCTGAGCTTGCCCATCCACTCACCGACCTTACGAAGAAGGGCTCTCCGAACCGGCTGAATTGGCAGACACCACACGAAGAGGCATTTATGCGATTAAAGGAGCTGTTGTCACAGCAGCCTATACTGAAGGCTCCAGACTTGAGCAGACACTTTGTGCTACGCACGGACGCCTCTTCGAGAAGTCTCGGAGCAGTTCTTTTGCAAGAACACGACGGGCGTTTTCATCCCGTGTCCTACGCTAGCCGGAAGCTTTTGCCACGTGAAGCTGCCTACTCCACAATTGAGAGGGAGTGCCTCGCCATAGTGTGGGCTGTACAGAAATTTCATGTGTACCTTTACGGTAAACCATTCACCCTGCAGTCCGACCACCAACCGCTGCGATACCTAAATTCGGCGAAGCACGTCAACAGTCGCGTACTACGTTGGAGTTTACTCCTTATGGATTATGACTTTCATGTGGAGTATATTCGTGGATGTGATAACGTTGGTGCAGACTATCTAAGTAGAATAGCTACGGACACGGACTAATGTGTCATGAGAGTAATAATTTGAACTGTGTGACTTGTGATACTCCGTAGTGCTACCCTCCTCGACTTCTTGAACTTGGGAAATGTGATAGGAGTTTGGACTGTTTGAATGTCGCGGCCGAATGCGCGTGACTGCTGTGCGGCGGCGACGGACGAAGAGGAAGAGAAGAGCCGGTGTCTGGGCGGAGACGGCAGCCGTGCGATCTGTCTGAGCTGCCTGGGCTGGCCTTCCGAACGAGCCGAGCAGTCATCTACCCAAGGCCGGTGTTCCTGGGTGTGCTGGCAGCAGAACAGGCCGGGCTGTCCTTGGTCGTCAACCGGCCTGCTCCACTGCTGTGCGAGCATCCGACACCGGCATGTTCCGGTGCAGCTAAGCCTTCCGAACGGTCTAGCCTGTGGCGGGCCGACGTCCCGACCCTGCTGTCGCGCGAGTGGCTCGTCGTGTGCCGGGCACCCGCCCCGGCCTCCAGCACCTGCGCCACTCGCCGCTCGAGATTCATCTCTGCGCCTCTTCGTGCCGTGAGTGTGTGATACCGACGCGCTATCGGACGCCTTCCTACATTGACGCTGAGCGTGACGATACTTACGCGACAGACATTTATGAAAGGAACTGTGTGTGTGTTATCGTGTACGTTATCCTAGTCCCGTCCCCGTGTCATTAAAGCCTCTCTGTGTTCATTGTGCCATCCCTGTGTGCTTGAGGCCTGGGCCCACATCCTCCTATCACAGCGCTCAAATGTGATCGAGAATGTACGCTAGCATTCGCTTCGCGCGTTCAATATGATTAGACAACGCTCGTTCGCTACTGAACCCGTGACAACCTTCTGGATATTAGAAATACATGCCGGCGCGTCTTGAGCTAACCGATAGCTTTGGAACAATGGTTAGACACTAAAGAAGGCTCACCCAAAAAGTAATAATGTACAGTTGCTTTAAATAGCTGAAATAGTACTTCTGGTAAAAAGGGTGCTCGAGATTTTACAGCAGCGCCGACGTACCAAAAATTCAAGAGCTAAACACTTTTCGATTACTGGTATTTATCAAACCAGCATTTCGTGTGTCAATGTATCCCTGTAGTCCAGGGGCCAGTTCCACCACGGGCACTGTGTAGGAGCTCATATTTCACGTGAATGTACGTCAAATGGTCATCATGACTTTCAATAGTGCGGTATACGATGCAGTCGTCAGCAAATAGTCGCATGCAAGAGGAAATGTTAGAGGGTAGGTCATTAATATAAATTAAAAGAAGCAAAGGGCCTAGCACGCTGCCCTGCGGAACACCGGATGTGACATCAGAAAAAGAAGCAAAATGGTTGACGACTGTGAACTGCTTGCGAAAAGATAGAAAGTTTCGAAGCCAAGATAGCGTTAAGGAGTTGAGTCTAAGAGCAGATAGCTTAGCGATGAGGCGGCAGTGAGCAACGCGATCAAATGCTTTTGAGTAGTCAAGAAAGATGCAATTAGTTTGAAGTTTATTATCCATGTTAAAGTGCAAGTCAGTGGTTAACTCTTGTAACTGCGTATCACACGAAAAAGATTTTCGGAACCCATGCTGGTTATTAAAAAAGAAGTTATTAAACTCGAGGTGGTTATAAATATTCGACGCAATAATATGCTCAAGCATTTTGCAACATAAGCAAGTGAGCGAGATAGGGCGGCAGTTCTCCGCCATATTTATGTTACCACTTTTAAACACTGCAATTACTTTTCCAACTTTCCAATCAAGTTGAAGATGGCCTGTTGATAAAGATTGTGAAAAAATGTGATATAATATTTTGCTTGAGATAGACAATGTATTCTTCAAGATTTTAGAACATACGTTATCGGGACCAGCAGAGGAAGATACCTTAAGGTTAGTAATGAGGCATGCGATTCCTTAAAATTGTGATGGCAATGGGCTCCATGTATCTAAATTCATGATCAGAAATAATGGGCATTTTGGAATTATCTTCAACAGTAAACACAGATAAAAAGAACCTATTGAATTCATATGCGCTCTCTTGATCTGGCAGCTCGATTTGGTCATCTTTTTGTAGCGATATGTGATGGATAGCGCTGTCTGGAGCAATGGTTCGCCAAAACTTTCTAGGATCGGAAGCAAGTAATGAAGGTCTTTAGCCGAGGTTACTTCAGCGCAGTACTTTTTTAAACACTTTTTATATTCAGCCCATAAATTAGAATCGCGCGATTTCTTAGCACGTTTGTGTAAGTGTTTTTTTTTTCTGTTACGTAGAGTACGAATATACTTATTAAACCAAGGCTTAGATTTATCATTCGTTATTGGTGACTAGAGGAACGTACTTGACAATTAAAGCGGAAATGGCGTTTTTAAAAAGTACCCAGTTATCATCAATGTTACGATTTTGGAAGGACGGCAAGAAAGTTTCATTAAAGAACGCATCCAGGTCAGTATTCATTTTAGCATAGTTAGCCTTAGTATAATCGCGAATATGTTTAACCGTGACTCCCGTAAATTTTAAAGGCACGGTAATTTGTAACTGAAGCAGTTTATGGTCACTAAAACCATCTAGACAAGAAATTGTACCGACTCTTTGAGGAGCGTTAGTGAAAATCAGGTCTAGAACATTAGTTTCTCCAGTGGGCTCTCTGACAACTTGAAATAAGTTGAAATCTAAGGTTAAGTTAATGAATTCAGCCGACTTGTGGCAAGGGGATGATAGCTGCGGCCAATCAATGTTCGGAAAGTTAAAGTCGCCGAATATGTAGATATTCTCAGCAGAATATTGCTTTGTTGCATTGTCAGTACTGTAACGTAATTCTTCTACAAACGATTGGTCATAATCAGGAGGACGATAGCAAGAATCAATTAATAATTTGACAGATAAGGATGAGCACGCAACCCAGATAATTTCAAGGGCTGAGTTAGTGTCTAGGATATGCGATGAAATATTTCGATTAACAGCTACTAAGACGCCACCTCCTCCTTTTTCGGTGCGGTCATGCCTATATACGTTGTACACAGGGCAATCATAGAAAATTTCGTTGTTGGTTATTTCGAGTCGTAGCCAAGTCTCTGTCAAAACAATAATGTCTGAATGACTGTGTTCGATAAAAAATACACCAGATCGCGCTTTGGGAGTAGGCTTCGAATGTTAGTGAAAGATAAGGATATGGACTGTGCTGATGAAATTGATTGGGTTATTTGCGGCACGTCTCTACAGGTACCGTTTTCTGGCTATCTTTGAGATGAAATGACCTTGTCACTTGCGTGATCATACATGTAAATATTATTGTCAATACGTAGCTTATCTATTGACAGCTTGAATGCTTTGTTTTGCGTTTTGGCAAATTCAACCAACTTCCTCCTAGCAAGCCGCGTCGATGGCGAAAAGTCTTCTTGAATCGAGAATGCAGATCCCTTAAGTTTGTGTGCAGATGCTAGGATGACTGTTTATCTTTAAAGAAGCTTAGCTTTGCTATTATTGGTCTGGGTTTGTCCTCGGCGAACTTACCCAACCTGTGTACACGTTAATATTGTGTGCTGGTTGTTTGTACGCCAAGTTTATCCGAACAAAACATACTTATTTTCGATTCTGAAGCTGCCCAGTCTTCCTTATACTCGTCATCAAGTCCAAAAAAAAAAAAATAGAAGGTTGCATCGACGCATTCTATTTTCTGTGTCGTCGCATCTTGTGACAATGGTTTGCAGTTGCTCGCTGATGTTGCGCAGTGGACTGCCAGCATTGCTTATCTCGGCCATATTGCGTGAAGAAAGAGTGCTTTCAAGGGTTGCAAGTTTGCTGGCCATGACAGCGACTTTAGCAGATACTGCTGTTTGTTCGTCTTTGATGCTTTTGACCTCCCCAGCGGTTGATTTTTGTTCTTCTTTAATAAGTTTAATTTGTCTATCGGTGACATCCTGTTTGTCCTTTAAGCCTCATATTTCTCTTAATATCGCCTCCTACCCACTGTCTAGTTTTCGAACGGTTTCCAACACAGATGCAAGCGTTTTTCCCAGAGTATCAAATTCGGGTCCCGGGTTCGATTCAGCGTCACCGGCGAGTAACAAAAGCATATTCGCCAAAGCAGAACACAATCGTGAAATGACAGACAAGGCACGCCTAACACCCTCGAGCGGCTCCATTGGGCGTGACACCGCTACAAGGCATCTATCGTCACTTCTAAGACAAGAAGCATACTTAACGTAACTAACCTGCAAAAGTAGCGTGCGTGAATTCTGCATGATGGTATCGAGGCCGTGCCCAAGGGATACAGTTATGGTGTTCTAGAAGGGGGTAGTGGGCTCAGGAGCCGGAGCGCCCTATGCATTGCAGCGAGGCGGCGAGTGTGGACGGGACACGGATTTCGGTGGCGGCGCTGTAGTCGCGTGGGCTGGCTCCCTCCGCTGCTTCGCCATAGAATAAAGTGCTTCGCGCGCTTGTTCATGCGGGATTGATTCGCGACGCTGACTGTTTTTTAGTGTTTTAACCTACCGTTCGAGTCTGTTTCGCGCGCAGTCGGCCGAACACGTGAGCAGTAGGAAGGTCGAAACGTCAACGGCAGCGATCCTGCTTCGCTCCCGGCTGTGAAACAGGATATAAGTGGAAAAAAGGAAAGCAGCCGTCGTTCACCGCGCCGAAAGATGAATAAACACGGCGAATTTGGGAACGCAACTTGCACCGCCAAGACAAAAAACTCGACGAAACATGTGCGGTTTGTGTGCGAAACACGCTAAAAGAGTAGGTGGATTTTTAAGCGATTCAACTGCAGATGGCCTGACCGTGACGATATCTAGCACATTATCACTGCTGGATTATCTTGTCAGCCAGGGATTTAGGTATGTTATGACATACAGGTTAAGCCAGGATTCGCTGGAAAACTTTTTCGGTATAGTCAGGCAATCATGTGGGTCTAATGTCCACCCAACACCAACGCAGTTTCTAATTGTCGTTAGTTGCCTATCCTTTTATAACCTTGCGAAAATAGTACGCTCAGGCAATGCTGACCTTAATGGAGCTAGTGGAGAAATGAGTTCTCTCCTGAGTGCGCAAGATGCTCCAGCTCAATAAGCCAGGGCTGCTGCAATCGACCATCTCATTGAGGAAGGAAACCTAGCGTCAGCCGAGCGCATGCTTCGTAGTATTCCTGCTGAGCACAGAGAGTTGGTGGAGCAGAAGAGCGACGACCGTCTAATACATTACATGGCAGGATATGTTGCTCGAAAGTTTCTGAAGTGTTATGACTGCATGTCTTGCAAGGCCTTTCTTATGGAAACCCCCAATACGGAAAGCAGAAGCTCTGAGTTCACTGTGACATGCGACAAGGGAGGGTTGTTATATCCTTCGCTGGAGCTTTTCAGGGCAGTGAAGAAGTTGGAGGACATCTTCACTGTGTTCTTCAGCCAAGAGAAACTCTGCAGTTACAGCATAGTGGATGTAACGTTGCTAGTGAAGGAGAACTTCGGCTATGCCTTAGGCTGCAGCCAGCACTAAGATGCGTTCACAACAGAGTTGACCAAGTTCTATGTGCTGACCAGGCTGCACTTCTATGTAAAACGGATCAACCAATCGCGACAGGAACGGCGTAAAAAGAAATTGCACGCGAAGATAAGCCGTTCCTCAGAGTGCCTCTCTCGTAGCAGCCATGCACTTTGAGAAAGGAGTAGCTGCCCATCTTTTGTACCAATAAAGAGTTGTTTGTGGCTACCACGAGTTCCGATTATTTTGCTGTGTTACTAAATTTCGCTATCCCTGGTAACCACTACGACCGCATAATAGTGGCATCACCATAGGATTAACTCCCTAGCTTTCAGTGGATATATATGCTTTCGTAAACAAAATCGCAGTTAAAGGAATAAAACCTCATCATATCTGGCCTCTGTTCCGAATGTGTTAGTACACGCGCCGCAATTGTTTGGCTCACTTGAACTTGTGAATGCAATTGGGTCCTGACCTGTATAAAAAGTGTTAATGGCAAATGAATTAAGCAATTTACCCATTCACATATTTACCTCTTCTACGGTGTTCGCGAGCTTTTAGTTTAGAAATCAGTCGCATCGTTGTGCGGCCGTTAGTCTGCACTCGTTGGGTCGGCTTTATTTTCACGCAAGCTTGAAGAACGTCCGTCTTTCCACCTTTCTCTGTGCCTTGTCTTAATTTCAGATGAAGCTTTCAGAAAACATGCTACGGAGCTGCGCGCTTTCTTTTTTCGGCGTGACACGAAGCGCACACGGCTTTCTCTACGTTGAAAATGCTCAGTTTCGCGTTCCGTACAGCCCATGCTCTAGTGGCGCCATCTGGCGGCGTCGACGTGAGATGCCACACCCGCGGGCTCTCCCTGACCACACTACCCCCTTCTAGTTCACTATAATACAGTCTCCGGCGGGCGTTTATAAGCGGCGCTGGTTGAGCGGATGATGGCCATTGCTGAGCGATGTTGCCAGATGAAGCTCCCAGAGGCATCCAGATTCGGCCAAACGAGCACCTGGGTGGGTGGAAGCTGTAACTCTTCCGCCGGGCCTCGCCGTGAGGAATTCAGGGCCCAAGAGCAGATGCCGAATACGACAGTGGTCTGCAAAAGTAGCGTGCGTGAGTTATGCATGCTGGTATCGGTGCCGTGCCCGGTTAGAACGATGTTAGAAAGTACAGAAAATGTATCCAATGCTTCCCTCCAGGCAACTGTTTTTTTCCTGATGACGCCAGGGAACCAAGCCTAGCTGATGCCATCAACACTCAGAAACCTAATCGGGAGCGCGCACAATGTTCTCACACACCTTGTGTAATATATCGTAGCGCTCAGGTGCGCCTTGTATAATGTAGGAGAATCGATTGTAAACACAGAATTGCAGGGCTGGGCACATTCGTTTAAGTTCACGAACTTGATTTGCGCCAAGAAAACCTCTCCAAGCTTTCACACGTAATTCATAAGACGCCTACTGCAACATCAATATGCCGACTGCTTTTAACTGGACAAAATAAAACTACGGAACCAATACAAATATTGGTGAGATCATCTTACAACGAAGCTCTTAAGGGCTGTTTGCCGAAGGATCGTGTCCGCGTGTTAAGAGGAAGCTTCAGCTCGGGCCCAACTCCGACGAGGCCTGTTCAAATACACGTAAAACGCAAAAGCGTTTTTCTGAGATAACTCCTGCACCGATTTTAATGAAATTTGTTGCATTTGAGCGAGAAAGTTAAGTTCTAGTGACTGTTGGAAGCCGAATTTCGATTTAGGGCTTCAATTTTGTTAAAAAGATGTTCAAAAATTCGTAAGTTTGAAAAAAAATAGATGCACGAAGTTTACAAATTCATAACTCTGCTTCAAGAATAGATATTGCTGTTCTGCAAACGGCATCCATTTGATAATTTAAAGCGGACAAATTCGATATGATATGTCATTTTACATATTACGTGACTTTGTTACGTTGGTTGCAAGGGTTCTGCAAAAGCTCTATTTCCATATTACTAATTCCTTTTTATATTCATGTGTAACATATCAATTTTGTCCACTTTAGATGTACTATTAGATGCAATTCGCAGGATTGTATTATCGCTTTTCGTTTTTGAGTTACAGGGTTGTAAACTTCTTAGTGCCGTTTTTGAAAATTTCCGATTTTTGCCAATTTTTAGGAAAAAATTGGTGACCTAGCTAACTCGAAGATTCAAAACAGTCATTAGATTTTAAGGTTTTCTTTTAAATGCAACAAACCTCGTCAAATTTGGTGCAGTGGTTGCTGAGAAAAATGAATTCTCCTTTTACATGTATTTAGATAGGAGCACCCGCGGTAAAGCTTCCTCTTAACGCAAAACTATCGTCATCACGATTGGCTCCAGTGTCGCCGTCTTCTTCCACAGCTGGCGTGTTGGCGCCCCTACCGCGCGCTGCTCCCGCTTCCGTCGTCGTCATTAATTAATGAAGAAACATAAAGACGTAACCGATTTTACAGAGAATTACATCGAAGCTGTTAAGGGCTACTTCTCCCAGGATCGTGTCTTTGTGTAGTCATAAAACTCCCTATACGTGGGCCGATGCCGAAAATAGTGCAATGCCGGCCCGATCCGCTACGAAGGTGAAGCAGGCGTTCTCTCCATAAGTGGGCGGATCCCGAGGATAGTGAAATGCCAGGCCGACCCGCGGCGGAGGTGCCGTTCGCCATTCAGGGCCCCCATGCACAGCTTCGCTGGTCATCCTTCTTCACGGAGTGGAAAGGCACCGACTTTTTTCATTTGATTGTTCAGATTGCTAACCTCTAGATACGCAGTAAGCTGAGAAGTTGTGTGTGGAATCAACGAAGCTACGTTAATTACCTTTTCAATAATTGATCTTAGGTGTCTACAGCAAATGAAGAGTTTGGAGCCCGTCCTCGAGATTATCTAGGCGAGCGAAGAAATTTTGATTAAACATGCAACTACCCGAACACATATTTTGCAATTAAACGCTCTCTGAAAGCGTAACTGACGCAGATAAGTACGCGTGTTCGGTCAACCCAACCCCACTTAGCCTTTTGTGATATTGCCATCAATAGTATGTCTCTGTGAGCATGTTCCTTGAGGGCAGTCCGCTTTCCATTTTTATTCATGTTCTTTTTTCGAAGGCAAGCAGTTTAATGTTTCAATGCCAATATAGCATTGAACGTCTGCCACCGGAAGTTTGCGTGGTTGCAGAAGCGATAAATCACGCAATGAAGGTGCAGATTTAGCGCATTGCTGGCATTTAGACAATGTGCTGCCGCCGAAGGAAGGAAGGTAACGAAGGTGAACAGCTAGGTAGCTGTTCACAGAGCCGTGTCGATGGTAAAGGTGCCATCATGACGAAATCTGCGGCGGCGATATTGACGACTCAGGCCCTTTGCTTTTCGCGTTAATTTCGCTTTCAGAAAGACACAATGCTATAAATGTAGTGTCATTCGTTCTTGTCTCGTAGATTTAAATATGGGTTTAAATAAACTCTATATACCATTCGTCCCCGAGAGTAGTCGTAAGCTCGCTTGCTCGGATGCGCGCGCGCACGCGCGCACGCACACACACACACACACACACACACACACACACACACACACACACACACACACACACACACACACACACACACACACACACACACACACACACACACACACACACGCACACGCACACACACACGCGCGCACACACACACGCACGCACACACACACACATACACACACACGCGCACGCACACACACACACACACACGCACACACACACAGATATACTTCACATATTCGCCCGCATACACATTTACAGCCGCCCACGCATGCACACAGGCACAAAAATGCACGCGATCACGCACATGGAAATGCACGCACACACAAACGCGTGCATGCACGCACGTGCATACACGCACTCATGCGCACGCAGATTCAAATACGAAGACACAAACACGTGCGTATGCGCAAATGCAAGTACACACGTACGCACCAACGTAATTATTCCTGGTAACGAAGCTTCCATTGAGGACTAGAAGGCTTCGTATGAGCTCACTGGTCTATCCTTCCAATGCTCTCTACTGACGCGGCTGTAGTCGCCTGCCAGTGCGCCCGCTAGAGGCGCTGCAGCAGCTTCTTCCTGTGGCGAATGGACGTGCTTTTCCGGGCTCCGTGGCGGCGGCGAAATCATAAGTTTTTGTGCATGCTTTCAGCTTGCTTCTGTTTTTGACTTGCTGATTTTTTGCCTTTAAATAGTAATTGGATGGTTTTCCTTTTCTTTCTTTTTTTTCTTTGTCTCTCGTATTTCGTGTACATTTGGTTATGCAGGATGGTTAAAGTGTCCTTTCGCGCCACGTGCTTGTACACGTGCAGCCGGATGGGACGTTGAATGTTTGTAGTCTTTAAATGGTAGCTTGGAAGTGGCAAAACTAATAGCTATTAGTGGTTTTACTGTGTGTGTTTTGGTAGAAAAGTGAGAGCGTATCTGCGTGGTTGAGCGCGTGCGAGAGCGTGTCATACCTTCAGTCTCCGCGGCATTGATTGCTTTTGAAACAGTGGTGAGAGTAGCTTTGCGGCATTTTCAGAATTTGGATCGTGCGCATATTGGTTTTTGCTAAAAGGCACGTGCTCTGCATTGATATTGTATTATAGTATTTGCATCAGTATAGCATTATCATAGTATTATACTATTTGCAAAAAGCCGTCCAACACATGGCGAGAAAGACGGGAAAGCAGGCAGTGCATGGGGGGTCCCTCAAGGCAGATGAGGAGACGGATGAGAATGGAGAGGGCGTCGAAACAACCGGCACACAATGTGCTGTCGATACTAGGCTGCAGAAAATGGAGGCTTTCCAGGAAGAGCTTGGCAAACAGGTGCAGGAGCGCAAAAATGAGCTAAACAGGGAGCGTGATGAACGAAAGGTAGTTGAAAAGAGACTTGAAGCAGCCGAGGACAAGCTGAACAGGGCCGCTATTGTGAACGAGAATGTGCATGACAATGGAACGCAGACCCCCGACGCGACAGGAGAGGGAGTGTCAGCAAAGTACGCGGAATGCGTGCAGCGTGATGAAGAGTTAGCTGGAAAGAGCGGCACCTACCTTGAGGCCGCCACGCGGAAAAAGCAGGAGCCCAGGGGACAATGCCCCTTGTCGAGTCCGAATCACGCGGAAAAGGACAAAGGGAAGCAGGCAGAGGTAGGAGAGAGTGAAAGGGTGATTATCGCCGGTGACTCAAACCTGGCTGGGTACTCAAAAGCATTTGTGGAGAGGGTGAAAGGCGATAGAAGAGTGGCGGTAGGGACATTTCCAGGGCGGACACTGGGTTCTGTCATGGAGCGAGCAAAAGAAAAGCTCGCGGAAAATGCCCACGGGCGCAACCTTGACATAGTAGCATGTGGGCTAAATTACGTCCTAAACAGAAAAGGGGCAGGCCTAGGCCAGCGCTTGGCGAAGGGGGTGGATGACTTGCGCGAGCTATCCCCTCAGGTGCAGATCGTGGTGTGCACGGTACCGGAGGTGCCTGTACGTGACAGTCACGTACAAAGAGCCGTAGTGGCTGCTAATGAGGCGATATGGAAAATGAGCCGAGAGAAAGGCTTCGAGGTTGTCGAAGTAAACAGGGAAGTGAGAAGGTGTGGCAGTTTTAAACGAGACGGGATCCACTTCAACTACAGGCAGACACGAGAAGTGGGCTGGCGACGTGGTGGTCGCGCTGTTGCTTTTTAGGGGGCCCGCGGGCCTTCAGGAGGACAGAGTAGGTGTTTATGAAGAAGATCCCCTAGGGGAATCTCAGAAGAGCATCGCCGTCGATAACAGAAAAAGGAGGAACGCAAGAAAAAGAGCTACATAAACATGCAGGGCGGCAGAAGAAAGGAAAAGTGGGCAGAGATTGAGGAGCAGCTAAATAGAGAACAAATAGGGGTGTATGCCGTTACAGAAACGCACCTTAGAGACTCGGAAGAGCTACCAGATATTGAGAATTATGTTTGGGAAGGGTGCAACAGAACTAAGTCGGAAAGAAAGGGAGGGGGAGTCGGAATGCTCATCCATCAGGGCGCCAAATGGAAAAGAGTAAATTCACAATGTCAAGAGCATCTTTGGTTATCAGGTACAATGAGTGGGAAAAAACTTGGCTGGGCGTTACGTATTTGTGGACCGGAAATAATGGCACAGAGAAGAATAAAGAATTAGCGGAATGCATAAGCGCTGATATTAAGAGTTTCGGGAATGATGCTGAAATTGTCGTATTAGGTGACATGAATGCCCACATACAGGATTTAGATGGCTATGCCGACAACAACGGGAAGTCAATGCCAGACCTTTGTGAGCAACACAACCTTGTGATCGTGAATACAAGGCCTAAGTGTGAAAGGCAGATCACGTGGGAAGTGGGAAACCGGCAATCGACCATTGATTACCGTCTGATGACAGAAGGAATTCATGATAAGTTGAGAAAAAATGGTCATTGATGAGGAAGGGTATAGCAGCATAGGGAGTGACCACAGACGCATCATTTTGAAAATGGGATATGAAGTTCGGAAAGAGAGCAAGGAGTGCAAAATGGCCAGTCCAAATTTGAACACTGAACAAATAACAAATATAATCACTATAGTAGAGGAAGAACTTGGCAAGTGGCCAAGTAAAGAGTGTGAATATGGTGAGCTTCTAAGTGTAATAACGACAGAAATACCCAAAGAGAAACAACATGTTCGGTGGCAAGGAAAAAAAGAAACCGAAAAGTTGGTGGAACAGGGAGATACTAGAAGCGATCGCCGAACGACAGAAAGCATCTCGAGAACACAGGCAGGCAAAGAAGGCGCAGGTGCCGCAGGGTGAAGTAACCAGTAAATGGGAAATATACCGGGAGAAAAAGTCTCTTTTTCAAATACTGGTGCAAGCAAAATTAAAAGGTGAAAGTGAACGTTGGTTGTCGGAAATGCGAGAGAAAAAGAAGGCCGCACCTAGAATATTTTGGAACCACATCAAATTATTAGGCAGGATCTCAACAACAATACAAAATATCCTAGACGAAGATGAAAACAGGCTGGAAGGGGAAGCGGCAATAAATTACATCCAAAAAGTAACAGCCGAATCTTTCCAAGGCAATGACGAGGTTGTATATGAAAAAAAAAGAGCATGAAAGAGACCCAAGTGGAAAAGGAGCTGGTGCTGACAAATTTCAACTGGAAGAAAGCGGAAGAGAAAATTCCTAAGCGCACAGCCACAGGGCTAGACGAGGTTCCCGTTAGGCTGATTAATGAACTGGGACCAAAAAGTAAGGAAGCTATGGTGAAAGCAGTGGAAAAACTTTAAAAGATAGACGAATACCAGACAGCTGGCGACAAAGTAGAATGAATATATGATGGTAAGGGCGAGAAACATAGAATTCACTCGTATAGACTGTTGACCATTACATCGATAATATACAGGCTAGCAATGCAGGCAATCAAATTAAAGTTTCAAGCATAGCTAGAGAATAATGGCATTTTGGGAGAGCTTCAGAATGGCTTCAGAATAGGAAGGCGTTTGGATGATAACTTGTTTGTTCTTACTCAGTGTATTGAAATATCAAAAGTAGAAAACAGACTGTTGTATGTGGCCTTTTTAGACATTACAGGAGCCTATGACAACGTAGACCGCGACATTTTGTGGGATATTCTGGAAGGGGAAGGCTTAGGTAACGATTGTCTAGAGCTTTTGAGAGAGATTTACCTAGAAAATACCGTTTGCGTTGAATGGGAAGGGATGAGGAGCGAGGAGAAAGTTCATATCAACAAGGGACTGAAGCAGGGGTGCCCTTTATCCCCGCTGCTGTTTATGATGTACATGGTGAGGATGGAGAGGGCGCTAGAAGGAAGTAATATCGGGTTTAATCTCTCATACAAACAGGCAGGTACAGTAATAGAGCAGCAACTCCCAGGTTTATTTTATGCGAAAAACATTGTGTTGCTCGCTAACAAGCAATGTTATTTGGAACGTCTGGCTAATATCTCTGCACAGGAAGGCAACAATTTAGGTTTGAAATTTGGTGTTAGAAAATCAGGTGTTAGGGTATTCAATGAAAACAGTGAACAGACAGTGGAGATACAGAGCCAGGAAATACCTCAGGTAACAGAAAATAAATACCTTGGTATATGGATAAACGAATGCAATAGATATATGTAAACACAGGAAAAAAACAATAGCAGTGAAGGGGAAGAGAAATGCAGCCACAATGACGCACAGATCGCTATGGGGATTAGGTACGAGCCTGTCCTCCGAGGTATTTGGAAAGGTGTAATGGTTCCAGGACTTACTTTTGGAAATGCGGTTGTTTGCTTAAAATCAGGGGTACAATCAGGACTCGACGGAAACCAAAGGTCAGTGGGTCGCCTCGCATTGGGCGCCCACACGAAGACTACAAATGCAGCTGTGCAGGGTGATATGGGCAGGACTAGTTTTGAAGTGAGGGAAGCTCGCAGTAAAATTGAGTATGAAGAACGGCTGAGGAATATGGAAGAAAGTAATTGGGCTGGGAGAGTGTTCAGGTACCTTTACAGAAAAAACATTGGTTCACAGTGGAGGAAAATAACTAGGAAGCTTACCAGCAAGTATGCAGCCTGTAGGGTGGGCAACACAGCAACAAAGAAGGTTAAGCGGAAAGTTAGAGAGACTGAAATAATCTCATGGGTGGCGGCAATGGAAAAGAAACCTGCCATGAGTAACTACTTAAGAGAAAAAAACAAAATCAGGAAAGAAACAATTCATGATAACTCAAAGGGAAGCTCATTACTTTTCTAAGCGAGATCGTGATGCCTTAGAACAGGCACCTATAAAGCGAGATAGAAGAATGAAGAATAAGCATGTGCTTGCTGTGGTAAAGCTAGGGAAACGATGGAGCATGTTTTATTATAATGTGAAGATATCTGCCGAGCGGTCGATTTAGGCACCACTGGCCTCCTTGAAGCCCTTTGGTTCAGCGAGAGCAGGGGGAAAGTAAACATATGCGTAATAGAGATTCATCATCATCATCATCATCATCATCAGCAGCAGCAGCAGCAGCAGCCCGGTTACGCCCACTGCAGGGCAAAGGCCTCTCCAATACTTCTCCAACCACCCCGGTCATGTACTAATTGTGGCCATGCCGTCCCTGCAAACTTCTTAAACTCGCCCGCTCACGTAACTTTCTGCCGCCCTCTGCTACGCTTCCCTTCCCTTGGAATCCATTCCGTAACTCTTAATGACCATCGGTTATCTTCTCTCCTCATTACGTGTCCTGCCCATGCCCCCCCCCCCTCCATTTCTTATTCTTGATTTCAACTAAGATGTCATTAACCCGCGTTTTTCCCTCACCTAATCTGCTCTTTTCTTATCCCTTAACGTTACACCCATCATTCTTCCTTCCATACTTCGTTGCGTCGCCATCAATTTAAGCGGCACTCTTTTCGTCCGCCTCCAGGTTTCTGGCCCATACGTGAGTACTGGTAAGACACAGCTGTTATGCACTTTTCTCTTGAGGGATAGCAGCAATCTGCTATTCATGATTTCAGAATGCCTGCCGAACGCACCCCAGTCCATTCTTATTCTTCTGGTTATTTCGGTCTCATGATCCGGATCCGTGGTCACTACCTGCCCTAATGAATGAATAGAATTTATTGATAGGGAAGACAGAGAGGTCTACCTGCCCTAAGTAGATGTATTCCCTTACCACTTCCATTTCCTCGCTACCTATCGTAAACGGCTCTTCTCTTCCGAGACCGTTAAACATTACTTTAGTTTTCTGCAGATTAGTTTTTAGACCCACTCTTCTGCTTTGCCTCTCCAGGTCAGTGAGCATGCATTGCAATTGGTCTCCTGAGTTACTAAGCAAGGCAATATCATCAGCGAATCTCAACTTGCTAAGGTATTCTCCATCAACTTTTACCCCCAATTCTTGCCACTCAAAGTCTCTGAATACCTCTTGTAAACACGCTGTGAATAGCATTGGAGAGATCGTATCTCCCTGTCTGACGCCCTTATTTATAGGAATTTTGTTGCTTTCTTTATGGAGGACTACGGTGGCTGTGGAGCCGCTATAAATATCTTTCAGTATTTTTACATACTGCTCATCTGCACCCCGATTCCGTAATTCATGCATGACTGCTGAGGTTTCGACTGAATCAAGCGCTTTTTCGTTATCAATGAAAGCTATATATTGTCACGTGGTGGTGACGTTGAAGAACACAGTAGAAATACTGTGAAGGACAAAACTAATTTTTATTGGGCGAACCTGTGCCCACAAAACAGGCTACACTTATAGCACAACGATAGCGGCGAACACGTTCGGCGGTCGTCGAAAATCTGACCAGCGGGTCTAGCGCGTCGGCTTTTATACAGCAGTCATCGTATGTTTCGGACTAATCATTGGGACCCGCGTGCCTTCCACAAAGTTCTACACCATTCGCGTCAGGCGATGAAATCAGATAACACAAGGTTCGGCGACAACAGACAGCGGATAGAAGCATCGATAACTTTCCAGAAACTTCGGATACATGCAGGCGCGTTCCGCGCTGTGCGATAACATTTGTTAGGCGGCGAAACGTTGTCGCCCGTTAAATATAAGTACACGTGTCAATACAAGTGTTGGCTATATTCCGCACATTTCTCTATCACCTGATTGATAGTGTGAATATGGTCTATTGCTGAGTAGCCTCTACGGAATCCTGTATGGTCCTTTGGTTGACAGAAGTCTAAGGTGTTCCTGATTCTATTTGCGATTACATTAGTAAATACGTTGTAGGCAACCGACAGTAAGCTGATCGGTCTACAATTTTTCAGGTCTTTGGCTTATGTTAGCGTTCTTCCAGGATTCCGGCACGCTCGAGGTTATGAGGCATTGTGTATATAGGGTGGCCAGTCTTTCTAGAACAATGTTCCCACCGTCTTTCAACAAATCTGCTGTTACCTGATTCTCCTCAGCTGCCTTCGCCCTTTGCATAGCTCCCAAGGCGTTCTTTACTTCTTCCGGGGTTAGTTTTGGGATTTCAAATTTCTCTAGACTATGCTCTCTCACATTATCGTCGTGGGTGATACTGGTACTGTATAAATCTCTATAGAACTCTTCCGCCACTTCAACTATCTCATCCATATTAGGATCGATATTGGCGGCTTTGTCTCCTAACGCATAGATCTGATTCCTGCCAATTCCTAGTTTTTTCTTCACTGCTTTTATGCTTCCTCCGTTCCTGAGAGCATGTTCAATTCTATTCATATTATAGTTCCTCAAGTCAGCTGTCTTACGCTTGTTGATTAACTTAGAATGTTCTGCCATTTCTATTCTAGCTGTAGGGTTAGAAGCTTTCATACATTGGCGTTTCTGGATCAGATCTTTCGTCTCCTGCGATAGCTTACTGGTATCATGTCTAACGGAGTTACCGCCGACTTCTATTGAACACTCCTTAATGATGCCCATAAGATTGTCTTTCATTGTTTCAACACTAAGGCCCTCTGCCTGAGTTAAAGCGAATACCTGTTCTGTAGCTTGATCCGGAATTCCTCTAGTTTCCCTTTTACCGCTAACTAATTGATTGGCTTCTGATGTACTAGTTTCTTCCGTTCCCTCCTCAAGTCTGGGCTAATTCGAGTTCTTACCATCCTATGATCACTGCAGCGCATCTTGCCGAGCACGTCCACATTTTGTATGATGCCAGGGTTAGCGCAAAGTATGAAGTCTATATTTCATTTCTACTCTCGCCATTCGGGCTCCTCCACGTCCACTTTCCGCTAACCCGCTTGCGGAAGAAGATATTTATTATCCGCATATTATCCTGTTCTGTAAATTCTACTAATAACTCTCCCCTGCTATTCCTAGAGCCTATACCATATTCCCCCACTGACCTGTCTCCAGCCGGCTTCTTGGCTACCTTGAAATTGAAGTCGCCCATCATATAGTGTATTTTGTTTTGACTTTACCCATCGCTGATTCCACGTCTTCATAAAAACTTTCGACTTCGTGGTTATCATGACTGGATTTAGGGGCGTAGACCTCTACTACCTTCAATTTGTACCTCTTATTAAGTTTCACAAGACCTGCCACCCTCTCTTTAATGCTATAAAATTCCTGTATGTTACCAGTTATATCCTTAATAATCAGGAATACGATTCCTAGTTCTCGTCTCTCCGCTAAGCCCCGGTAGCACAGTACGTGTCTGCTTTTTAGCACTGCATATGCTTCTTTTGTCCTCCTATCCTCACTGAGCCCTATTATATCCCATTTACTACCCTCTAATTCCTCCAAAGCAACAAAATCCCAATAAAGAAAGGCGTCAGGCAGGGAGATACGATCTCTCCAATGCTATTCACAGCGTGTTTACAGGAGGTATTCAGAGACCTGGATTGGGAAGAATTGGGGATAAAAGTTAATGGAGAATACCTTAGTAATTTGCGAGTCGCTTATGTTAATGCCTTGCTTAGTAACTCAGGGGACCAATTGCAATGAATGCTTACTGACCTCGAGAGGCAAAGCAGAAGGGTGGGTCTAAAAATTTATCTGCAGAAAACTAAAGTAATATTTAACAGTCTCGGAAGAGAACAGCAGTTTACGGTAGGTAGCGAGGCACTGGAAGTGGTAAGGGAATACATCTACTTAGGGGAGGTAGTGACCACGGATCCGGATCATGAGACTGAAATAATCAGAAGAATAAGAATAGGCTGGGGGTGCGTTTGGCAGGCATTCTGAAATCATGAATAGCAGGTTGCCGCTATCCCTCAAGAGAAAAGTCTATAACAGCTGTGTCTTACCGGTACTCATGTATGGGGCAGAAACCTGGAGGCGGACGAAAAGAGTGCTGCTTAAATTGAGGACGACGCAACGAGGTATGGAAAGAAGAATGATGGGTGTAACGTTAAGGGATAAGAAAAGAGGAGATTGGGTGAGGGAACAAATTCGAGTTATTGACATCTCAGTTGAAATCAAGAAAAAGAAATGGGCATGGGCAGGACATGTAATGAGGAGGGAAGATAACCGATGGTCTTTAAGAGATACGGACTGGATTCCAAGGGAAGGGAAGCGTAGCAGGGGGCGGCAGAAAGTTAGGTGGGCGGATGAGATTAAGCAGTTTGCAGGGACGACATGGCCACAATTAATACATGACCGGGGTTGTTGGAGAAATATGGGAGAGGCCTTTGCCCTGCAGTGGGCATAACCAGGCTGATGGTG
Organism: Dermacentor variabilis; assembly: GCF_050947875.1. Lineage (NCBI taxonomy): Eukaryota > Metazoa > Arthropoda > Arachnida > Ixodida > Ixodidae > Dermacentor > Dermacentor variabilis. The sequence continues at coordinate 11,036,787 of NW_027460280.1, read as the reverse complement.
GTGATGATGATGAATTCCTCCAATGACACTGCTAGACTCGCCTCACTAGATAACGTTCTAACGTTACACGTCGCCAAGTTCAAATTCCGATGGCTGCCTGTCCGGAGCCAGGTATTCTTAGCACCCTCTGCTGCGTCACAGATCTGACCGCCGCCGTGGTCAGTTGCTTCGCGGCTGCTGGGGACTGAAGGCCGGGGTTTGATTGTTGTATTCATATAGGAGGTTGTGGCCAAGTACTGCACCAGGGTGGCCAATCCTGATCTGGTGAGAGAGTGCGTTACCGGTTCTGGTCACCGGGGTGAGACCGCACTCCAGGCCTGTTTATGCAATTTTCTCAACACACGGTTTTTTTTCCGGTGGAAAATTGCGCGGTACCTGGATTCGAACCACGGACCTCTTGCACGCGAGGCGGATACTCTACCGCCACCGCAGTAGTTGTACGCCTCATTTAACCTACAGTGGTGCCTTCTTTGATCATTCAAGATGGACCAATCTGAGCTCGGTTAAACCGCACAGATTGCACTAAACTGGAGAAACCTGGTATTTATGACCTGCACATGTGTGGTCATACATAATAAAGGAATTTCTTTCTTGAGGGGTCCCGTACAGTGATAAACTAAAAGAAAAGAAATATTAAAAAGAGGGGAAAAGAAAAAAGAAGGAAAACAAAAAAGTAAGAGAATAGGGGATTTGAACTTGTGACCCTTGGATGTTGCCTGGAGAGAGCGCAGTCGGTTGGTCCGTCCGGCCCCAGGTTACATTGAAGCGCCATAGCTCCTGTCCAGAGCCTCGTACTTACGTGTAAAGAGGCTAATGTGGTCAGCGATGGTCGATTTGGAAGGCATATGCACGCGAAAAACTTCCTTAATAAATTTAGATACTTAAGAAGAAGTTTCGTTAACAACCGATAACATGGCAATCAGCACTCGAATTAAGGGGTTTTACGTGCCAAAACCACTTTCTGATTATGAGGCACGCCGTAGTGGGGGACTCCGGAAATTTCGACCACCTGGGGTTCTTTAACAATCAGCACTCGAATACGACAAGAGGAATTATTGAGACATGGAAAATTTCCTTGAACTAAGTCTTGTTTGCGAGAGAAATACTTGTAAGTATGGGGCATTTTAGAAGATGAGAGAATATAATATATTCTCCGCGCTCACCGAGAGGATGGTGTCCGCACGAGAGTACACTAGGCCCCTTACTGAGCCATGGGGCTCTGTGGCCATAACAAAGCTCCATTTTCAACCAGCCAGGCGCAGATCACGTGCGTTTCGATCGCCCAAGGATGTGCGGACATTGTGTAGTTTGAATCGAGCGGCCCTGGCGTTTAGGAAAAGTTTTAAGCAGGTGCGTGGCGAGTGCGGCACGCTTAGTGTGGGAAGCTAGGCCGAGTAACTATCTCAAGGATTGCTGCTCACGAGAGCGAAATACCTTTACCTAATCATAATAACTGTAATATGACTACTTTCGAAAGAGAACGGCGCAGGGGGCTGTACTACGAGTGCTATGACTGATAATTTCTGTATGTATATATATATATATATATATATATATATATATATATATATATATATATATATATATATATATATATATATATATACACAATGAAGTAGACGCGCGTGTGAAGCGGTTTATTGACGTTTCGGCCGGGACCCGGCCTTCATCAGAGTACACCACATGATGTCAGTACAGTTAATATACATGTGCCTATCAACCAAACGAAGACACGTTTACATGGAACACGAATAAAATGGGCGAACAAAATGCATCCGAATCGTTCAATGGATAGCTGACACGTGTATAGACCGATGGCGATTGCAAACATATCATCTAAAATACAAAGCATAAAAAAGCGCCGAAATGAATTGTAAAAACCAATCGCCACGTGACAACAAAACGTCAATATGTGCTATGTTATCAAGCAAACACAGACACAGAAAAAAGGGAAATAGCGACGTACTAGTAGAAGAAGGGACAAGTGACGGGCTTCAAAGATAGGCAACTCAATTTTCCTACACATTCATTCATACCACACGCGACGGTATCAAACTTATAGATAAGGAAGGATTCGCGGGCTTCTCTGTCATAATTTGAACGAAATCCGGATTCAAGCAACGTGACTCTGAGTTCATCAAATGAGTGGTCAGGAAGATGCACGTGTCTTGAGATGGGCAGTTTGGGCAACGTGTTAGCGTGGGATTTATGATTGTTAAAGCGGAATCTGAAAGGCCCTTCTGTTTGTCCGATGTAGCGTTTCTTTGCAGAGCGTACATTCAAGCATGTATATTACGTTTTGTGTGTCGCAGTCGAAATCGCCTTTGATTTTTAAACAAAAGTTTGAAGACGTACTAGTAACCTGTGGCGATGTGACCATGTAGGGGCATGCTTTACATCGCGCTTTTCGACAAGGATGGCATCCGATGGCATCAGGGCAGTCAGTCTTCGATGATGATGCTAGTATATCTCGAATATTTCTAGCTTTGCGGTATACTGCTTTAGGCGGATCAGAGAATATGTTTTTGAGGCGTTCACTTTGCATTAGAATATTGTGATGTTTCTTTAATACATGCGAAACACTTGAGACTGACGCAGTGTGGGTTAAGACAAGATTTGTCTGGGGTGAGGGAGTCGGTTTGTTCTTAATGCAAATAAGCGTCCTTCGGTCATGCATGTCTGCGCCTTCTATTGCATCGTCAAATAATTATGGTGGGTAATTTTGTTTGGCTAAAGCGTTATTTAGGGTACCGCAATTCTTTTGAAACTCTGATTGCTCAGAACAAATTCTTTTAAAACGTAAGGCTTGGCTATAAGGAATGCTAGTCTTGCAATGTTTAACGTGACTGCTATCGAAGTGCAAATATTGACATCTATCTGTCGGCTTTTTGTATAGGGCAGTAGGGTGTAAGTCTTTTAAAACGTAAGGCTTGGCTATAAGGAATGCTAGTCTGCCTTCCTTCAGGAACTCGTTTCTTTCATATCTGACTTTAACAATGCCCATCCATCCATATCATTTTCTCACACGTATTTTGCATCTACTATTAACTTCCTTGACGTCAGCGTTTCAGTGCTAAATGATAAACTATCTACTGCCCTATACAAAAAGCCGACAGATACATGTCAATATTTGCACTTCGATAGCAGTCACGTTAAACATTGCAAGACTAGCATTCCTTATAGCCAAGCCTTACGTTTTAAAAGAATTTGTTCTGAGCAATCAGAGTTTCAAAAGAATTGCGGTACCCTAAATAACGCTTTAGCCAAACAAAATTACCCACCATAATTATTTGACGATGCAATAGAAGGCGCAGACGTGCATGACCGAAGGACGCTTATTTGCATTAAGAACAAACCGACTCCCTCACCCCAGACAAATCTTGTCTTAACCCACACTGCGTCAGTCTCAAGTGTTTCGCATGTATTAAAGAAACATCACAATATTCTAATGCAAAGTGAACGCCTCAAAAACATATTCTCTGATCCGCCTAAAGCAGTATACCGCAAAGCTAGAAATATTCGAGATATACTAGCATCATCATCGAAGACTGACTGCCCTGATGCCATCGGATGCCATCCTTGTCGAAAAGCGCGATGTAAAGCATGCCCCTACATGGTCACATCGCCACAGGTTACTAGTACGTCTTCAAACTTTTGTTTAAAAATCAAAGGCGATTTCGACTGCGACACACAAAACGTAATATACATGCTTGAATGTACGCTCTGCAAAGAAACGCTACATCGGACAAACAGAAGGGCCTTTCAGATTCCGCTTTAACAATCATAAATCCCACGCTAACACGTTGCCCAAACTGCCCATCTCAAGACACGTGCATCTTCCTGACCACTCATTTGATGAACTCAGAGTCACGTTGCTTGAATCCGGATTTCGTTCAAATTATGACAGAGAAGCCCGCGAATCCTTCCTTATCTATAAGTTTGATACCGTCGCGTGTGGTATGAATGAATGTGTAGGAAAATTGAGTTGCCTATCTTTGAAGCCCGTCACTTGTCCCTTCTTCTACTAGTACGTCGCTATTTCCTTTTTTCTGTGTCTGTGTTTGCTTGATAACATAGCACATATTGACGTTTTGTTGTCACGTGGCGATTGGTTTTTACAATTCATTTCGGCGCTTTTTTATGCTTTGTATTTTAGATGATATGTTTGCAATCGCCATCGGTCTATACACGTGTCAGCTATCCATTGAACGATTCGGATGCATTTTGTTCGCCCATTTTATTCGTGTTCCATGTAAACGTGTCTTCGTTTGGTTGATAGGCACATGTATATTAACTGTACTGACATCATGTGGTGTACTCTGATGAAGGCCGGGTCCCGGCCGAAACGTCAATAAACCGCTTCATACGCGCGTCTACTTCATTGTGTATATATATATATATATATATATATATATATATATATATATATATATATATATATATATATATATATATATACATTTCCATCTCATCTACGGGATCGAATGCGAGCGCTGTGTCTTTGATTCTGCGTGTAGTAGTTAAGAGAACCAGTTTAAGGGCGGAGAAAAAAAAAGAACAGGAAAATTTCTGAAGCATAAGTGCAGCGCAGTGGTTTTAAAGCACGCCCGCGGTAGAGAAACGGAAGGAGATATAAACGTGCGTGGACATGGGACGCACGCAAAAAACTTCCTTAATAAATTTAGAGACTTGAGAAGAAGTTTCGTTAACAACCTAGAACATGGCAATCAGCACTCGAATACGACAAGAGGAATTATTGAGACATGGAAAATTTCCTTGAACTAAGTCTGGTTTGCGAGAGAAATGCTTCTAAGTATGGAACATTTTAAAAGATGAGGGAATATAAGATACTCTCTGCGATCAAGGAGAGGATGGCGTCCGCACGAGACTACACCAGGCACCTTACTAGAGATTAGTAAGAGGCGATTGGAAGACTGGTGGAAGTAGGGAAACGACAGAAAGCGAAGACGTACAAAAACAAAATTCAAGGTAGGGTAAAGAAATTTGGCGTGAGTTTTTTTTTCTTTTTTAACATAGGTAGGACATTAGGCGGTATGATGGCAAGAGCTTGGTGGCGCAACCCACCGCCCCGTCGCAGAAGGGACGCTCATAACGTCTACCCATCCATCCATCCACGCGGGCGCAGCTCTGCGCTGACGAAGCTGCTCGGGTTCTCCGACTTCACAGCAAGTGTTTTCCACGATGAGTTTTTTAAATGTTCTTATAGTCTCCGGTTAGCAGGTTGATTAGTGAACTTAGCTGTGAAAATGCTGCTGCCCTGAGTGCGCTGTGGAGTCGTTAGGGCCGCAGCAGCCCCGTTCGTCCACTGCACCCGACTACTCAGCTCTTACAGATGAGTAGCTGTAATCAGCTGTTGCTGATTAGTAATAATTAATTGTTAGTGCGAACGGATTGTATGACTCATGAGGCGGCCTTAGCGCGACCAAACGATGGTTCAAAAAGCCAAGGGATCCCAAGTGAGTCAATCGAGGCAGTTGACAACACCAGTTAAGGCAGAGTATACATTAAGGCAGAGTGAATTAGGCGAAGTTAATTAAGGCGCAGTTATTAAATATAGAGTAAAGGCACTTGAACCTACCACCATTGCTGGAAGTAGAACCCGCGACCATTGGTGTTAATTAGGGCGAAGTTAATTAAGGCGCAGTTTCTAAGATAAAGTTGAAGCACTGGAACCAAGAACTTGGTGGGAGCCCCACACACGGCCTTTGGCGTTCAGGCGAAGTTGATTAGGGTAGAGTGAAATAAGGCACAGGTTTAATAACGATAGAGTTCATTACGGTATTTCAACTCACGACCATTGGTAGGAGTCCAACCCGCTAAATCTTGTTGCCATTAAGGCAAAGTTAATTAAATAGAGTTAATCAAAGCACTCCAACCCACGATGGTTGGTGGGAGTTGAACCCTCGACATTTGGTGATGGCAATGCTTTCGCATTGAACCAGTTAGGGATAACTAAGTCTTTCTTTCTTTATTAGAACATGAGATACACAAATGAAATATTTCGCCAGCGCAGTACCCATGGAATTTTAAATATTTATTCATTAAACAGTTAGTTTATTTGTACTAAAGTTGCTATAATCAGCTGCTGTAGCTGTCCGCAGTTCAATCGCGCAAATAATTATTTCGTTAGTACTAATAGGTGCTACTCACTAGCAGTTCTAGAGGTCAGGAAGCCGATCGGTTCACTTTTAAAGTAGCAGGAATAAATCCAGGGCGCCTTCTCTTGATATACAGGGTGTCCCAGCTACTTTTAGCCAGAGTTTCAAAATATGCGAATGCCACGTAGCTGGATAAAACCAAGGTAATGTTGTTCGCCGTCGCTTCATCATCATCATCATCATCATCATCAGCCTGGTTACGCCCACTGCAGGGCAAAGGCCTCTCCCATACTTCTCCAACAACCCCGGTCATGTACTAATTGTGGCCATGCCGTCCCTGCAAACTTCTTAATCTCATCCGCCCACCTAACTTTCTGCCGCCCCCTGCTACGCTTCCCTTCCCTTGGGATCCAGTCCGTAACCCTTAATGACCATCGGTTATCTTCCCTCCTCATTACATGTCCTGCCCATGCCCATTTCTTTTTCTTGATTTCAACTAGGATGTCATTAACTCGCGTTTGTTCCCTCACCCAATCAGCTCTTTTCTTATCCCTTAACGTTACACCTATCATTCTTCTTTCCATAGCTCGTTGTGTCGTCCTCAATTTGAGCAGAACCCTTTTCGTAAGCCTCCAGGTTTCTGCCCCGTAGGTGAGTACTGGTAAGACACAGCTATTATATACTTTTCTCTTGAGGGATAACGGCAACCTGCTGTTCATGATTTGGGAATGCCTGCCAAACGCACTCCAGCCCATTCTTATTCTTCTGATTATTTCCGTCTCATGATCCGGATCCGCCGTCACTACCTGCCCTAAGTCAATGTATTCCCTTACGACTTCCAGTGCCTCGCTGCCTATTGTAAATTGCTGTTCTCTCCCGAGACTGTTAAGCATTACTTTAGTTTTCTGCATATTAATTTTTAGACCCACTCTTCTGCTTTGCCTCTCCAGGTCAGTGAGCATGCATTGCAATTGGTCCCCTGAGTTACTAAGCAAGGCAATATCATCAGCGAATCGCAAGTTACTAAGGTATTCTCCATTAACTTTTATCCCCAATTCTTCCCAATCCAGGTCTCTGAATACCTCCTGTAAACACGCTGTGAATAGCATTGGAGATATCGTATCTCCCTGCCTGACGCCTTTCTTTATTGGGATTTTGTTGCTTGCTTTATGGAGGACTACGGTGGCTGTGGAGCCGCTATAGATATCTTCCAGTATTTTTACATATGGCTCATCTACACCCTGATTCCGTAATGCCTCCATGACTGCTGAGGTTTCGACTGAATCAAACGCTTTCTCGTAATCAATGAAAGCTATATATAACGGTTGCTTATATTCTGCACATTTCTCTATCACTTGATTGATAGTGTGAATATGGTCTATTGAGTCGCTTGGAGATACTCAAATTATTTTTGCATTCCACCTAATAAGATAATTAGTCTTAATTACTTCATCAACTTCTCAACTATAATTAGATGAAAAGTGTTAACGAGAAAATTGTAGAGCGACAATGAAAAACTCCCGATATAGCTTTCTGTTTCTCAATACCTGCTACGTAATAGTGTTTTTCCGAGCATGAAAGAAGCCCGCGAAGTGCCTCGAATGGCCAGTCGCGCTACAATCTTGCGTGCATTTGCGGGCTGCTTTCACATTCGGAAAAACACTAATACGTAGCCCGTATTGAGGAACAGAAAGCTATATCGGGAGTTTTTCATGTCGCTCTACAATTTTCTCGTTGATAATTTTCAAGTAATTATATTAGTTGAGAAGTTGAATAATTAATTAAGGCTAATTATCTAACTAGGCGGAATGAAAAAATATTTATGAGTACCTCCAGGCGAAGGCAAACAAAATTACCTTGGTTCTGTCCAGCTACGTGGCATTCGCATTTTTTGAAACTCTGGCTAAAGTTAGCTAGGACACCCTGTATATACAAACTCTGAGCACTTCATTTCGGGACGGAAAAAAAAATAAATGAAGCTTGCACTATTTCTTTCATCAGAACACCACATTCGCATGTCCAATGTTAAAAACTACGTGAGCTTTGCTCGCTTGCGAGCAGATTTGCACATTCAAGCCAGGTTCGCGCTGCAGGAACGGAGCATTGGATGATAACTCCTCAAAATGCACACGGCACCCGTCGCGCACCAGAGTGCTGCACCGAGACTGCAGCAAAACACGCACGTGCACAGACGGCAAACACACGCGGACTTCGCCGCCCGCGCCGGGCTGACCGAGACAGCAGCGCCATGAGGATCGGTCCACGTAGTCACAGGAGCTTGAACTTGGTCTAGTAACGTTGGTTCATGGGGCTTAGCGCCATCTGTATGAGGAGGGAACACTTCCAGTGGAAGAAAAAACTATGTGACGCCATATCTGTTAAAAACACAAGTCTTCCTTTTGTTCTCATAGGTGTGAAATTTGTTTTGGTGGTCTGCCATTAGAGCTGCATATTTAAATGCCCCGCCATTCGACTTGATGGCCATTTGAAGCTTTCAGCACGGAAAGCGATGCCAGAAAAGATCAGACGTAAGGATGTCGAAATCGCAGCCCTGAGCAGAACATACTTTCTTTGGAGGCCGGTGAAAGCTTGAGGTGGGGGGAGAGTGCTGGCTCTATCGTCGGAGGCCAAGCCTGTTGGCCTGCGGCACAAAAACGACCAAAGTAAGCAATTCTCTGGCGGTCGTAACACACTACTTTTGGCTGAACAGGTTGAGAAACGATGAAGCAGCCCGTGCCGCCGAATTCAGACAAACGTCGACAAGCGAAACAGCACAACATGTTAGGGTGACGTATTGTAACAGGTCAACTTTACGAGCGCGCCTTTCTGAACACTTCAAGAGCTACATTGCTTTGCAACAAATAGTGGCGCTGGAAAAAATGTATTTTTTGATAATGATAAAATAAAATTGTCTTTTCTTTACTTGTCACGCATATATAAAATTCATAAGGAATTTTATTTTCGTTGAATGAATGTAACTGTGTCTCGCTTGAATTAAAAAACGCTTTTATTTCTTTCCCAATGTTTGTTCCCTCCAAACATAGTCGCGCTTCAGTCGCTGCTCCCATAACCACTGTTGCTGATGTCGGTCGCAACTTGTTCTGAACCGCTTTTCGCCCGAAGTTTGGCGACCTATTTGGATCGACCTTGTACGCACGCTCAAGGCGGGCATGGACAAGAACGGCACCGAAAGCGGCGCTGCTGCGCCGCCGTTGAGAGCGCCGCATGCGAAGCAAAATTCTATTAGCGGGTGGTACCCCTCTTTCATCTCCCGTTCGCACCGCCTTGATTGGCTCCTGCACTGCGCGTGTTTAAGCACGTTTCGTGCCGCGCGCGGTGTGTGCCTACGTGTGTGCGCGTGGACATTTCAATCGAAGGGCGATGTACAGTCTGTTTCACATTTAGGGGAAAACTCGGAGCGCATTGCATCGCGATACGGCGCGCGCTTGAGTCAGCCGGCGGCAGCAGCTCGCGCAGGTGCTCGAGGGGCGGGATCTTGAACGGCGTCGTCTGCTACGGCGGCGCGCGCTGGCCGCATTGTCGGGAAACCTTCTACTGTCAGTTGCAGGGCGTCGATCTTATCGTTACTGCGTGAAATGAGCCGGTATTCTTTACTAAGCGTTGTGCAACGCCCACTGATACGCCTCTAAGGTAAGTTCATCGCTGCAGGGCAGTCATAGACGACGTACTGATTCCATACATTCTTGACGGGCCGTTTCTGGAAGGCGACTATATATTCTAACGCGATAGGTCGCCGATCCACACTGCTCGTGTTGTGCAAAAACTGCTTGAAGAGCACGCAGTCACTCTCTTGAAGTGGTCGCCTCAATCCCCGTGCGCCAACATCATTTAAAATGTCTGGGGCTCGTTGAAAGTATCGCTGGCGCACCATCCCCTCTATCAGTCGCCCGAGGATAGGCTTCAATCCACCATCGTCAGCGACTGAGACGTGCTGCGAATGAACACATGGCTGATCAAATCATTTTACACTTCACTGCCTTCCAGGATGAGCGCTGTCATCGCTGCCGCTGGGGACATGACGAGATACTAACTGAAGTTCCGAGCGTGATGTGTCCAATTCCCCGCCGGCGGGCAGGGTCTGTTGGTGTAGTGAATGATTGTCGAGAAAAATTACTTCCAGCTCATTGTCTCAACCTAAAACATTCCTTTAATCGTATACGTTTGTTTCATCGTGTTCGACCCCCATAGTCATCATTGTTGAGTGCTTTGTTTTCCTTTCGAGTCAAACAAAGACTGAGCACGTTGCGCGCGCAACTTGGTGCGTCTTGTCGCTGCTTATTACGGTAGCACACACAGTATAGAAATATACGTGCACGCGCTCAGTACCCCTGCCTTTCGAAAGAACAAACGAAGCATGCTGTCAAAAGAAGTTTGTGGAACTCCATTATCGCCAATGAAGGCTGAGAGTTTCGCGACGCACAACGTTTAGTAAAGAATATCAGCTCAGTTCCCGCAGTACCGATGAAATGGATGCACTGCCCCTGACAGTAGCACGCTTCCCGACAATGCGGCCAGCGCGCGCCGCCGTAGCAGACGACGCAGATCACGACTCCGCCCCTCGAGCGTCTGCGCCTCCTCGAGCTGCTGCCGCCGCACGACTCCATTGCTTGTCGCATCGCGATGCAATATGTTCCGAGTTTTCCCCTAAGTGTGAAACAGACTGTACACGCTTCTATTTGCCTTTAAGAAGATCGGTACGCTTGACGATTATTTTTATGGCTGCAATGCGGCGAAAGTGCAGCGTCTGTTTGACCATGTAAGTGACGCTGAGCAGGTAACCGGAAAAATTGTCAGCACATACGATGCGGCACATACGAGCTAAAATCATTTTTTTTCAGTTTCTCACAATATGTTTGCTACAAATCTGTGGTGTCTCTGATGGCGACAACGGACTTCCATCGACAATGTGCGGAAATAAACAAAATATATCGCTGCATAGCACAAGTACGACATCAACTTTAACTAGTACGGCCCCTACAATATGGAATAGAGGCAGCAATGTAGACAGCTTGGCTATTTTTTTAACAGTGCTCAAGAGACGGAAGTTGAGTCTTAGTAATCATTCCTGCTTCAGCAATGCCGGCGCGACCAAGACGCGGGCCTGTATCGTCCAGTAACTCGATCGATCGATGCAGTGGTGAAGCGGGAATGAACTCCAGTCATTTTCTATGCATCGTGCACATATTCAATTTCTCGGCACGCGTGAACTTCGGCCACTGCTAGCGCATACAACAGAAGTGGTTTCCATTCTTGGGCAGCGCACACGCAAACGAAACACGAGAAAGAAGACAGGACAAGCGCTCGTCGAACAACTTGAAGTTTTTAAAAAGGATTATTTACCGAATTAATTATTAAATTCATGTGGGTTACATATAAAAACCGTCATACACTCAGGAGTGATCAATGAACGAGCTCGCTTCGTTTGTCAGTTGTTTACTTCGCTCGGCGCACTGCAGTAATCGATGTCTGTCGTCTGCTCTTTTCGTACCATTTTCTTGTGAATCGGCAGAATTTCACTGGTGGCATCAACCCTTTCGTGTTTACATTGCTGTCGTGACAGATAACAACACAATGATAATTTCCGGTCATCCGAAGAGGCGCTGTCGCAAACAAGAGACGTCTCGCGCGCAGCGCGAACTGAACGCGGGCGCTACCGCTAAGAGGAGCGGCGGCTGAAACCAACACCCGTTGGAGGTGAAATCATTCCGCCAGGGGAGAAACGTGCGCTGACGTCTAGGATGAAACTTGGCGTGCGGTCGTCCATACGCGCATAGACTCCCCCTTCTTCCTTGCTGCGTCACAAGAACATGCGCGTGAACAGACTGAATGACACTCGCTCTGCAATTACCGTTGAAACTCCAGCTGTAATAAATCGCTTTACAGTTTAAATTTGGCGCTTCCTTAAGTCAATGTGCTCTCTGCCGAGAAGGTGCAAAACCATTCGCTCCTGTCCTGTGATATAACCGCCCATTTCTCAACAAAATACTGCTTTAAAGCGCCATCAATGTTTGACTAAGAGTCATAAATGCATATTTTGTTAGAAGGGAGTACCCTCTCGGCACATTGAGTTGAACGTCGAGGGAACTCGGATATGCCTTGAGAGCGGCAGCGGAGCTGACGAATGCGACTGCGGCGGAGGAAGACCTGGTGCGGGTCAACGAGACAAACAACACGATGACGGCGAGCACGCCGTGTATGCATCGCTGTGGGGCATACGCGAATGTAAAGACGCTCAAGCTGAGCGGTCATGACCTTGAGATTTCGGCGTACGTGGCGGCGCCGAAGAACTCTGCGCGCGGAGTCATTTACAACGCGCACAACGGATGCCCGCTGGCAGAAGTTCGGGCGGGATTCTTGCAGAGGAATGACGGCATAGAAATTTTGGTTACCAGACCTTTGGGAAAGTCGAAGGCGATGCAGATAACGTTCGGGGGGAAGCATGTTCCCTGCCAAGTTATTTACTGGAACTGTTTGTACGCTGTGATTCCGTACAGAGAGTTAGTCGAGACCTGTTATAACTGCAGATGAGTGGGACATCGGGCGGACGTTTGTTATCGTCCGAAGACTAATATGTGTCGCCGTTGCGGAAAGGACCATCCTGCGCCACCGGAAGGAGAGCCGCTGACCTGCACCCCGGACTGCATCGTGTGCCATGGGGCGCACAACACGGGGAGCCGGAACTGCAAGTTTCATCTAGCCCGTAAGCAGCCGACGGGCCTGCAGCAGGGCAGTGAGGACAAGGACCAAACTGACAAGGAGGAGCGGCGCTCGAGGCCCAGGAAGCGGTCATCCAGCGGTGCGAGAGACGATAACAAGAGCAGGGACTGGTCCACTTCCTTCCCACCACTGCCCGGACCCGAGCGTGGCAAAGGAGAACAGGGTTCCAGTCATGGAAGAAGTCCCAGTGCCACGAGAAAAGAGGTGAGCTGGCCCTACGTGGCCTCCCAGAGTGAGACTGCTCGAGAGAAGGAGCTACAAAGGCAGGTGCAGCAGCAGGCTGAGACGATTAAAAAGATGGAAGCCAGGATGGCAGAGATGGAACGCGCGCTTAAAAGCGACAAAGGACAAAGGGTACAGACGCCGGTGGTCCAGGCCCCACTGAAAGCGGCACAGGCGACTGCTTCTCGCGAGAGCGAGAGCACAGCTATGGAGGTGGAGAATCGGGGGAAGCTTAAGAGGCCGCCATCGGCGGATGAGGTAGCTAATGCAAAAAGAGTGGCAGAAACTTCAACGGCGGACACGCCGCAGCCAGTCGTTAAAGTCACTAGTCTTAGGGGGGAAATGTCTGCCCTTGCGGACAGAATAGGAAAACAGGAGGAAAGACAGGATAGGTTGGAAGCTCGAGTCGACAGGATCGAAGCCAGACTAGACAATATTGAGGAGCGTCTTGACGCCTTCACCAATGACATGCGGGCTTTCCAAACACAGGTTATGGGCATGTTTCAACAGCTCAATGCTACGCTACCGGCTAGATTGCCTCCCGTAGTCGGCCAAGCGCCGATGTTAGTGAACCTAGTGCCTAATCATTGCCCCTCGCCAGCAAATTGAGGTTTGGCAGTGGAACTGCAGGAGCTTCCGTCGCCAGCGGGGAAACCCGCAATTGCAGATACAAAAGCTGGAAAATAAGCCTGACATTATAGCTTTGCAAGAGGCTAGTGGCTGGGTAAAATTACCGGGATTTAAGGCATTTACACCGCCAGAGATTGATCGGGGGGGGGGTTATCGAGCGTCTTCACGGCCGTGCTAGTTCATCGCAACGCCACGGCGATTCAGCATACCATAGATAGCAGCAGAGAGGACTACGTCCTGCTAGAGGTTCTGCCCAAAAGAAAGGACGATAAGAGTCTCTTTGTTCTTAATGTATATTGTTCTCCGAAAGATAAAGGGGTGGGCTTGCCAGACCTCTTGATAAAGACTCAACGGCTAGCGGCTAGGGCTCAACTCATCGTGGTTGGAGAGTTCAACGCGCCTCATCCGGAGTGGGGCTACATCCGAGCCACTCCAAAGGGAAATAGCATTGGCGGGTAGCTCAGGACCTACAATGGACAATCTTGAGCAACCCGCTAGATCATACGAGGATAGGCAACAGCGTTAGCATAGACACCTCTCCGGACATCACATTTGTTAAAGGTATTAGGGATGCAAAGTGGGTAAACATGGGACAGCCACTGGGCAGCGATCACTATATCCTTTCCACGGTATTTAGTGCTGCTAAGCACAAAGACAGGGTAAAAGGAACTAGAGTGACGGATTGGGACAGATTTCGGAAAGTCAGGAAAGACACAGTGAGCGGGGAAATCGAGGGCTTGGGAGCCTGGGTTGAGGCGCTCAAGCAGGACGTGAAGGGTACCACAGAAGAGGTTCCGACGGTGGAGGAGGGTTTTACGGCGGACTCTAGACTGTTACACATGTGGGAAGCGCATGCGAGTCTCCTTCGTAGGTGGAAGAAACAAAAGCATAATGGGGTCCTCCGTAGGAAGGTGGCCAAGCTAGAACGAGAAATCGAAACCTACACGTTGGACTTGCAGCGCAAACAATGGGGGCAGATTTGTGACAGGATGAATGGGCAATTCGGATGCAAAAAAACATGGCAGTTGTTGAGGCACCTTTTAGATCCGGCGGCAACCAAATCGGCGCAGAAGGGTCAAATGGCTAGGTTAGTTCATCAGTATCAAGGCACGACTGGGGAGTTCATTCAAGAACTCCGAAGTCGTTACATAAACGGCGAGGCGGGCGGTTGCTTGCCGGATTACTCGGGAGAGCAAAACCTCGAATTAGATGCGGACTTTACGGAGGCGGAGGTGGAGTTTGCAATGGGGCAGCTTCGTACTACGTCGGCAGCGGGTGCGGACGGGGTTACTAATAAAATGCTGAGGAACCTGGATTTCAAGTCAGTGGGGCGCTCACGGACTTGATGAACAAATATTGGGCGGCTGGGGAGATCCCGGCAGAGTGGAAGCATGCTGGGATTACATTTATTCCTAAACCAGGGAAGAAGATCTGTATGGAGAATCTTCGACCCATCTCGCTGACGTCCTGCTTGGCCAAATTGATGGAGCATGTGATCCTCAACAGGCTTCAGGGTTATGTGGAGGACAAGGAGTTGATACCTAAAACGATGGTTGGCTTCAGGGCTAATTTATCAACGCAGGACGTCATGATACAGCTCAAGAAGGACGTGGTTGATCCTGGGTACGGCACGGGCACTAAGGCTATCTTGGAGCTCGACCTCACAAAGCCCTTTGACAATGTCACTCATGAGGCAATATTAAGGAACCTATCGGACATAGGACCGGGGGTAGAACCTTCCGATACATCAGATCATTTCTGGAGGATAGGACTGCGGAGATTGTTGTCGGAGAATTTAAATCGGATCCTTTCCCGTTGGGGGGCAGGGGGACACCACAAGGGTCCGTTTTATCGCCGTTATTGTTTAATCAAGCCTTGATCAAGATAACGCCCAGGCTGGCATGGATATCGGGACTTAAACATACATTTTATGCGGATGACATTACTCTATGGGTAACAAGGGGAAGCGATGCACAATTGGAGGAAACTTTACAACAGGCAGTGGATATTGTGGAGCAGCTAGCGGGGGAGGCAGGACTCTCGTGCTCTCAGCCCAAGTCCGAGCTTTTTGTACTTAGGGATAAACCAAGAGAGATACACGCGTGGCACTATGTGCCGGCACCACCGCTGAAGGTGAAAGTGGAAGGTGCACCGGTCGCCGAGGTCCAAACGATCAGGATCCTGGGTCTGCATCTGCAGATTAACAGGAAGAATAGGGAGGCCTTGGAGAGGCTCAAAAATACGGTCAATGCTACCGTGAGACTTATCAGGAGAATCGCCAATCGTAAGCAAGGCGTCAAGGAAAAGGACTTGTGTAAGCTGGTACAGGCGTTTGTGCTCAGTAGAATAGTGTATGCGACGCCTTATATGAAGATGGACGCGACGGAGAAAGGCAAGGTGGAGGCTATGATTAGACAGGCGTATAAGGCGGCCCTTGGGTTGCCTAACAATACTTCTACCGAAAGGCTGCTGGGGATAGGGGTGCACAACACCTTGGAAGAACTGTGGGAGGCACACTTGGCGATGCAACTCCGTAGACTTTCCAAAACGAGAGTAGGGAGGGATATATTGGAGAGGATCGGCATTGGAGTTGATCCTCCAGCCGGGGACATGAAAATTCAGGTGAAGCGAGAAATGCACAAGGGCTTGTACATAAAACCTTTGCCTAAAAATATGCATCCGATACATCACGAGAACCGTAGGAAGGCAAGAGCCAGAGCTTTACATGCTAAGTACGGGAAGTACAACGGGGCAGTCTACGTAGATGTCGCCGAGTATAAGAACAAAGACGCATTTGCAGTTGCGGTGGTGGACGGGCGGGGAAGCTTAGTCACCTCTGGATCAGTCAAAACCCGCTCCTCAGAAACTGCAGAGGAGGCGGCGATAGCGCTAGCTATAGGTAATACTGACGCTGACCTGATTTTCAGCGACTCTAAAACAGCCATCCAAAATTTGGCGAGGGGCAGAATCTCTGTCACAGCGGCAGGATTACTAAATCGGGCCACGGGGCGAGGGACTACGGAGGTGGAAATTGTCTGGATACCGGCACACTCTGGGAACCCTGGGAACGAGGCGGCTCACATGAATGCTCGAGGTTTCGTCAGCCGAGCAGGTGAGCCGGACGTTCCGGGGAGGTCCACGAGAGATGGGCTGGTGTCCTTTCACGACATTACTAACCACTACAAACTTGAGCGGAGGATTTACCCTCCACCGGACAAGCAATTGGTGAAGGCGCAGGAAAGCGTCTGGCGTAGATTGCAGACGAGATCTTTCTATAACCCATACGTGTTAAACAAAATCTACCCGGACGTTCAACCGGAATGCAAATGGTGCCAGGAACTGGCCACGTATGACCACATATTATGGAGCTGTAGCATAGCGCCGCCACCGGTGGATATTATGCGTGATCCTTCTCTCGAGCAGTGGGAGGCTGTGTTGGCCAGCTCGGCCCTGGTCGTCCAGACCAGGGCCGTGGAGTGGGCCACCCAGGTCGCCGTCAGCCATGAGCTGATGGCCATCTAGCACGGAATCGTCCGCACATGCGTTCTGACGAAAACAAAGTTTTTCCATCCATCCATCCATTGTTGGTACTCGGCCGATATACTGAAATTAAATTTTCTAATATTTTGCCGATTCACTTGCGCATGTGCATTGCCGTGAAGTTCCACAGAACGGTGAAGGTGCCAGTTCCCGAATTCCTGAGTCTGTCCGTGCTACAAGGCACGCTGTTCTTTTTCTTTTTTAGCGCAACACAAAGACATACACATGCCTGTTGTTATGTTGTCCAAAGAATAAAATCTGGTTGTAAAAGTGATGACTTGATGAATGAGCAGCACATTGCTACCTTTTAGGAGCGATCGAGCGAAGCAACGTTATTAGTAATGCCTGCAGAACGATTAGCCTTCCCCTGTAAGGGTGGCGTCACCGTGACGCGGTCATGATGTGTTCCCGGCATGCGGAGCCTCTACTCTGGCCGTGGCCGGACTGCTCCCTTTGGTCGACCGCGCCTGCCCCTCTTTTGAGGTGGCAGCCTCCCTCCGGTTTTGCTCGGTCGTTGCCTTTCGAGGGCCGCCGAGGTCTGCTGGACGGCCAGGGCTTGGACCTCGTGATCGGAGCACCTCGTTGGGGCCTCGAGCCACGGCGGGAACGTTGTCATCGTTGCAGCTTCGTGCGGATTCTTGGCACAGTCCCAAAGGATGTGAGCTGCAGTGGCTATTTCCTTTCGGCACACACAACACAGGGGTGGTATTCTGTAAGAGTCTACCTGGTGGACTGTCCATTTCGGCCGCTGCTGAATGGATGCTGCTGTACGAGCGAGGAGGAGGAGACGAGCGGCTCTAGCCAATGAGGAACGGCCGAAATGCACATTCCACTAGGTGGAGTCTTACAGAATACCTCCCCAGGTCACTCACATAAACACTCGGACACACGTGCCTCATCAGCACCGGGGTGAATAAAGACATTGTCTGAAGTTGTCGATATAACACCGCTTCCTTACGGGCCAAGCCCGGATGAGATGGCGGCATAGTCCTCTCTTGTCTGTACCACTTCACAATTTCGTTGTAGGAGGTCATTCTGTCCTCGTTTTCCCACCACCACGACGGGTCGACCGCAGTTGCAGCGGCACGGTTGGTTAGTCCTCGCGCCGCCGCGTTCGCCCTCTCGTTGTGATTTGCGTTGCCGCGATCCGACACATCACTGCCCATGTGCGCCGGAAACCACTTTATCACGAGACACCGATTTTCACTCGCGAGATCGACTGCACGCAACACACGCGCGGCTTCACCACACACCCTTGCTCTGGCGTAATTACTCACTGCCGTCCTCGAATCACAAGCACAGTCGTGTACTCGGGGTCGGCAATGGCCAGGGCAATGGCCACCTCCTCGGCTGGATGCGCCCCTCGAGTACGCACACTCGCCGCTGTTCTCGTTGCACCGGTCGATGCCTCCACGTCTGCTGCGGTGAGTGCCTTTTTGTCATCTGGATACTCTGCTGCGTCCACAAACACGGCACCCCTGTCTGGCATGGAGATCGATGAGCACCTTGGCCCACGCGGCCAACCGCTCTTTGTGGAACTCAAGGTTCATGTTTCTTGGCACTGGACATAGCCGTAGCCGTCTACTAATTGCGTCTGGTACAGGCACTTGTGTATTTTCGGGTCCCCTTTCCGTTCGCCCCAGGTCTAGTTCACGCAGCACTTGTCTGCCCGTTCTTGTTGCCGATAGCCGCGCGAGCTGGGCGGTCCTCGGCACCTCGGCGATTTCTTCCAGGGTGTTATGCACTCCCAGGGCCAGGAACTTGTCGGTGCTTGTAGAGTCGAGAAGTCCGAGTGCAGCCTTGTACGCTTTGCGTATGAGCGCATTGATATTATTTCACTCGAACTGCCTCCAGTTGTGGAAAGCAGCAACATATGCAATTTGGCGTATAGCGAAGGATTCCGCTAGGGCGGATGAGGCGTTCTTCCTTCATGCCTGCTGTTCTGTGTGACACTCCCTTGATGAGGCGAATGACCATGGTGACTTTGGCCGCGAGACGGTTGACCGTCTCGCCGTTCACTCGTTTGCGCTCAATCAGCATCCCCATCACTCGGATCTTCTCGACATCCGGGGTCGTGTGACCGCCGCTCGTCCTGATCTTTATTGTCTGTTGCTCTCACAGGTTCGTTTTCATTTCGTCTTCTTAGCTGCTCCTTTCGGAGGAATCACCAACATCCCAGAGTTGCTTGGGGAGCAGACGAGCCCAGACCCGTCCAGCTGCTCCTCGATAGCGTCAATAACCTTTTGCAACGTACTCTGGATGTGTCCGTCACTTCCTCCTGGGACCCAGAGCGTTATGTCTTCGGCATAGATGGTGTGTTGGAACCCCGCGAGTCGCGAGAGCCACTCGGCTACCCCTGTCATTTCGAGGTTGACAAGTAATGGCGAGATGACCGAGCCCTGGGGTGTCCCGACACAGCCGAGCTTCTTCTACTGGCGCCGCAGGTCACCGACGATGATCTCGGTGGTCCGCTTCGTCAACAATCCTTGATGTACACATATGTTCTCTTGCCTATGTTTAGCCGTGACTTTTGGGCCAGGATCGCAGATTGTCCCAGTTTATCAAAAGTGCTCTGCAGGTTCAAACCCAAGATGGCTCGCTTGTCTTTCGTGTTGGTATTGTGATAGAGGATTTCATTTTGCAGTAGTATCATGGCGTCTTGACTTCCGATCTTGTTTCGGAACCCGATGACGGTGTTTGGGTAAAGCCCCGATTTTCCAGGTACCTCTGCCGCCTGTTCATGAGTACATGCTCCAACGCTTTGCCCCCACAGGACGTAAGCGAGATCGGCTGGAGGTTCTCAGTGTTGGGCGGCTTGCCCAGCTTGGGAATCAAGATGGTCTTGGCTGCTTTCCACTGCCGGGGCACTGACCCGATTCGCCAGCAATTGTTGGAGTATGCCGTGAGGTTCTCGATGGTCGCTTCGTTAAAATTTTTCACCGCTCTGTTGGTAACGCGGTCGGTACCAGCGCGCTTACGGACCTTTTAAGAAGGAAAAATAGAAACTCTAATATTCGAAGAGCACCACCGAAAACCGAAAGCCAAATTTTGAGCTTTGCGTTGTTTCCATACTGTGCGAGAATGTGGAACTAGGAGGAGAACGTGGCTTAAGAAAGAATCACGGAGCGCGGTATCGAACCGTTACCAGCACGACGCGGGACGATATATACGTGCGATTAAACCACTCGACCACGGCTTCAGACGTTTCCTCTGTAATACGTTTGGGTTTATCAAGATACCACGTGAATTTGCACGACTGTTTCAAAAATCGCTTTTGGGAACAGTGTTACGCCATGTGTAGAGAGTTGCAGATAGGCATCAACCGAAAGCTGCCTCCAGTCTCCATACGCTGTAGCCGCTATTACGATAGCGTCCGTAGTTTTATCACAGCAACCGTTTGCGTCTCGAAAATCGAGTACAAATTTTCGTCGTTTTCGTAGGCTTCCATTGCTGAATATTTAACCACTCTGGAAAAAAACATTCTAACTTCCCACAGCATGATCACTGCATTTGTATCGTGTGGATGTTCGTCACCTGCCTTCTTCAATAATCGACCTGCACTTTTGTTATTTCGTGAAAACGCGTTCGTTACATCATTGAAAACGCGCCAGCTTCGTGCAGCAGTCGCTTGGGAACTTGTCCAGCAAAGCTGGATATGAGGGGTCGACATGCACGTGGCTTTGTCCGAATGAAAAGGAATCTGCCCCTACTCATCTTTAATAGGCTGATTTGCCTGCCACTGGTCTCTGCAGAAAAAAATTTGTGCTTGGGTATCAGCATGTACCAGGCTGTTCAAGTTAGTGTTATTGAAGCGTTTTACTTTACCTAATCTAGAAATGGTCGCTGGTATTTTCAATAATGTCTAACCTGTCGCGGTTGCTTAGTGGCAGTGGTGTTGGGGTGCTAAGCACGAGGCCGCGGGATCAAATGCTGACCACGGCGGCCGCATTTCGATGTGGGCAAGTGAGTGAGTGAGTGAGTGAGTGAGTGAGTGAGTGAGTGAGTGAGTGAGTGAGTGAGTGAGTGAGTGAAATACCTTTATTAGGTCCAGAAAAGACGCAGGGAGACCCCGCGCCACCCGGCTAGTCCCACGTAGGGACCGCCAAGCCGAGCTTGACGGCCCGATCGCGGGCACTCTGGACGGCCAGGGTTTGGTCACTGAGTTCGGGGCTGCCCAAGAGCGCAGCCCACCTATCCTCGCTGAAGGAGGAGCCGATGGCTCCTCCTTCAGCACCTATGTAGTTAGATTTAGGTGCACGTTAAAGAACCCCAGGTGGTCCAAAGTATTCTCAAGTCCTCCACTGCGGCGTGCCTCATAATGAGGTGGCGGTTTGCGCACATGACACCCCATAATTTACATATACAATAATGTCTCCATGACAGAAATGAAGGCTGCCCTAAATTTGCATTTATGACGCCACTGCTTTCAGGCGTGTCCATTCTTCACGGCACATATAACTTTTAGCTTGCTCCCCAAATTCGCCTCAGCGAAATATTCGTATTATAAAGTGCAGACACAATTTTCGACACAAAACATATGTGTACAAAGGAGAAAATGCCACTTTGATACTGCTGCTCTAATGAAAAATGTACCGGCAACGCTTATGCACAATTCACTGCAGAGTGCACGCACATTGCACAAAATGAATACCTTTAAGCCTGCGACACATGGAACATATTACGATTTCTATTTTCTTAATATGCTTCGCAAAAAGAAGGACCCGCCGTGGTTGCTCAGTGGCTATGGTGTTGGGCTGCTGAGCACGAGGTCGCGGGATCGAATCCCGGCCACGGCGGCCGCATTTCGATGGGGGCGAAATGCGAAAACACCCGTGTGCTTAGATTTAGGTGCACGTTAAAGAACCCCAGGTGGTCAAAATTTCCGGAGTCCTCCACTACGGCGTGCCTCATAATCAGAAAGTGGTTTTGGCACGTAAAACCCCAAATATTATTATTATTAAAAAGAAGGACTCGAGTTCTCGATGCGGTTTGTGGGTGCTCGCAATCACAACGACGCATCGCAGCAGGTGAAGCCGCTCACATAGAGTAGCATATGACGAATGACAGCGATAACCATATCATAAAGAAGGCAACAAATACTGACGCCAAGGACATCATGGGGGAAATTACTTGCGCTTAATTGGTTGGTAATAACTTTATTTAGAGTCCTGCAGAGCTTTCACCGACGGGGCCTTAGGTCTCCCACGTGGGGACGTCGAGGCGTTGCCTCGCCGCCGCCTCGCGGGCCTGCTGGACGGCCCAGAGTTGGTCACCGAGGCTGGGACTACGCAAGGCAGCGGTCCACCGCGGCGGAAGGGTTCCGGAGTTAGCACCGAGCGGGTTTTTGTTACAGCCCCAGAGCATGTGAGGGGCTAAATCGGTGTGGCAGACCTTGCATATATTCGTCGGGTATGTGCCGGGTTAGAGCCTATGGTATTGTGCCGGGTTAGGGTACGTGAGCGCCTGCAGTAGTCTGAGGGCCACCCCCTACGCCCTGTCCAGCTTGTCGCTTGGTGGAGGGAAGGTGCGGCGGGCCAGGCAGACGGCCTTGACAATTTCATTGTAGCTCGCCAAGCAGTCTTTGGTGCTGTCCCATGGACGACGGTCGCGAGCTCACGTGCCTTGGCGTGTGCCGTCTCATTTCGGCTGCGATGTGCATCCAATACTTCTCCCATGTGCGCCGGGAACCACTGGATTCTGGTTTGAAAATCTACCTCCCGCTGGACTTGCCGATTGCTCAGGACTCGGGCCGCGCTCCGTGAGATCCATCCTTTGGCGAAGTTTCTGACCGCTTGTCGCGAGTTGCAGAGAAACGTGGTGCACGTGGGATCCGTAAGGGCGAGTGCCACTGCCGCTTCCTCCGCTTCTTCTGCGTGCTCACACGCTACACTTGCCGTTATGCGCGTTTTGCCACTCGAATCGACGACCGCGAATCGCGAGCGTTCTGCGTATTCCACGGCGTCAACGAACCGTGTCCCCGTTTCGTCTCCGTGGGTGGGTAGGAGAGCTCTGGCCCTGGCCACTCTTCTTCCCCGGTTGTGTTCCGGGTGGACGTTCCGTTGAATCGGGTCGACTCTTAGCGTTTGTCTGATCGCGTCCGTAACGGCGACTTTCTGGCCTTGTTGTGCGTGGTGACGGATGCCGAGACTTTCCATGATCTGGCGTCCCGTTCTCGTGCCCGTTAATCTTCCTAGTTTTGAAGTGCGCCGCGCCTCGGCGATTCCGCGAAGCGTGTTGTGAAGCCCGAGCTGGAGCAGGCGGTGCGTGCTGGTGGACTCGGGTAGGCCCAGTGCTATCTTGTACACCCTGCGGATGAGGACGTTGATCTTGGCTTCTTCTCCCTTGTACCAGTTGTGGAATGCCGCGACGTAGGCAATATGGCACATGACGAAAGAGTGTATGAGTCGTGTGAGACTCGCCTCCCTCATTCCGTTTCTTCGGCTGGTGACTCTCTTGAGAATCCTCATGGCGTTAGCCGTCTTGTGCTTTAATTTCACAATCGTTTCGCCGTTGGCCTCGACTATCATGCCGAAGACCCTAACACTCTGCACTATCGGGATGGTTGCTCCGTTTCTCGGGCGTAGTCTGATCTCTTCGTATTCTCGCCTGGTCGTCGCCGCATTCCGACCACACCCGGGTGGTCTGCCCCTCTGCGTGGGGCGGTAGAGTAGGAGTTCCGACTTTTTCGGTGAACATCGTAACCCCGTACTCACAAGGTATTCCTCTATTGTCTCAATTGCTAGTTGCAGTGCCGTTTCGATGTGACCGTCGCTGCCTTCGTGCACTCTCAGAGGGTTATGTCGTCGGTGTATATGGTGTGCCGGACGTCTTTGAGTTCTTTTAGCTTTTCTGCTAGCCCGATCATGACCTTGTTGAAGAGCGTGGGCGAGATGACGGAGCCCTGAGGGGTGCCGGTGCTTCCCAGCGTTTGCTCTTTTAACTGGAGGTCCCCTGCCACTAAAACAGCTCGCCTGTCTGTCAAGAAATCTTTCACGTAGTTGTACCTGCGTACACCTAGGTTTTGCCGCGACACCTGGTGTAAGATCGCCGAGTGCGCGATTCTATCGAACGCGCTTTCGAGGTCGAGGCCGATAATTGCTCTGGTGCCTCTCGTCTTGCCGTCGAGCGCCTGGTGTTTTAGTTGTAGCATTGAGTCTTGCGTGGACAGATGTGGGCGGAATCCTATCATGGGTGGGGGATGATGATGATGGATGAAATAAAGAAACGATAAATTAATGGAAGTGAAAGGGGGCGCGAAAGCAACTTGCCGCAGGTGAGGAATGATCCCACAACCTTCGCATAACCATGCGATAACCATGTAAGATAACCAGCGATAACCGTGCAGGACAACTGATCGTATCATCATTTCTGAAACTTGACTGGTGTTCGCCGACACAGAGATACACGCACGCTGTTTGCTGCCATGAGCCGTGTACAGAAAGCACACGCGCCGAGTGCGGCGATCGCACACTTTTCATTTCGGTGCGCAATGATCACGTGTCACACTGTACGCTCGAGCTGCCCATCGTCGCAAGCCACACCGCACGCCTGCGGTCGTGCGAAAAAATGCACATGTCGCGTGCACAAATTTGGGTTTACACTGTATACACAGTTACTTGAAATCCTGTACGCTGGCACTATCAAAAAGCTTCGTGGTTTTAGACAAAAATAATTACCCGTTTTAGCAAGCGATAGATTCTTCAACACATCCACTAAAGCTAATCAAAATTCAGTGTCGAATAACGACGGCGAGCGATAAATGCAGTCAACAACTAAATTCTTATTATCATGCGAAAAATGTGGTTCGTAAGGTTCAGTCCACATAGATTAATATTTCCTACAATTTAGTGCTAAATCTTGCCGCCTATGATATTGTAGACATGATGATATCAAGAGATCTGTTTCGCCATGAGTACTGTCACCCGGATGACAATATGCAGAAACGTATGAAGGAAACCTGAATGGGACTGTCACTTTCACATAGCCGCTTTTCAGAAACTCAGATGATAGATAAATGGTGACCAATGGACTCAACCAAATTGGAGCATTTAACAATAATTGCGCATCTAACGTCGCGGAAGGCGCCTTGCTGCAGCCGCCTCCGTGGCTCAGGTCAGGACCCGATTTCATTGCTTGGCAGAACTCGACTCAGAATAGTAATTAGATTCTTTGAAATAGAAGCAATGGTCATTCCACGTCTGTTTGGTACAATCAAAGCCACAGGCGTAGTTTCGTCGTTAGCAAGTGCAGGCCGAAAATGCGCTGCACCTTTAGTGGATTGCATGCTTCGGATCCGAACACGTGGGCCATATATATAAAGAAGCTGCATTCAAGGTGTGCATGTCACACTGCGGGAAGAAACACAAGCGTTCTCAAGACAAAAATTACGACAATAATCAGACACTGCGGTCTACATCCGTCGAGAAAGTTTAATGAAACCACACGAAATTCGCCTATTAATAACCTGAGCTCACTGAACTCGTGGAGGTCGTGTATGTCTAGCAGCTGCGCCAGACATTATGTTGTACGCACAAGACCAATTCGGTCGCTCCAGGAGCAATTACTGCCATTTAGTGGGCCTGTAGAACTGAACGAGACAAAAATGTACAATCGGGGATCACTCGTAGACGGGCATTGCCACCAACCTGAATGCGTCATATTTAGGTAAATAATACTTGATTTAGCGCTATAAACGGAACAGCTTGCTTTTTAATGAGCTCGTTTGAAGGCTAGTACAGATATCACGAATAAAGTTCTCGGACACGCATTACTGTTGGTTGGAACACGTGAAACGACATGTGCTTAACCTGTGAACGACCTAGCTTAAACGTTCCAGCATGTTTTTATAAATGTTTCGCTCATTATTTCTTGAAATACATCCACCGCGGCGTGCGTCGTCACAAATGCCGCGCAAGAGCCGGCCTGCAGGTGGCGGCGGAAGCGCTTATCTGCCGCCGCAGCTGCCACGCGTCGCGCAGCTGCTTCCGGCGCGATGGACGACGACGCGTTCGAGGGAGACCTGGGCCTCGCCGAGCGGCGCGCGGAGCCCGAGCGGACGCCGCCACGGTCCGGTGAGAATGGCATCGACTGGCCGCACTTGTTCATTGGGAGACGAGCTTAAGTGACACACGTGTAGCAACATAGTACACACGAGATATCTGTGTCGCTTCCGCGATCACCCACACGAGACTCGCGCGTCCCTTGTCGACGACAGCAGGTGCTCGGTTCCCACCGTCGGACACGTAACTCACTCACAGGAAAGCAGCAGCCACGCTCGGCGAAGTTCGTTCGAGGCGTCGATCGTCGCCGCTAGCCATGTGCTTCCATCGGATGGGTGTCTCTTTCTTGCGCCGACGTTGCAAGCTTTTAGCAGCACTTGTGACGCTCTTACAGGTTACGTCGCGTGCTTCGCGCACTGGGTCTTGTTCGCACTTTGCAAACAACCCGTATCGCCCCACTGCATGTCCTTCGCGACCTACTTTTCTCATCATAATGTATACCCGAGTGCGTTTCAGTAAATGTGCGTAAATTGAAACAGCACTTTCCCTATACTCCGTGCCGGAGAGACTTCGAGCACCTGTGTTGCTCCAGCTGTGCGGCGTGGGCCGCGCAGGCCTTTGCTGGAAATGGCGGTAAAGTAGCGCGCACATTAGCATTATAACAATGCGTGTTGTTTATGCCGCGCACATAAGGCTGTGTAAAGCTGCAGTACACGCCAACAACTATTGTAGTTTGGTATATTCTGTCGCGTATCAATTTGCAATAAATGGCGTATTTATTTGCAATGAAACAGTGGAGCATGCTTACCGAAATAATCGCTAATCAAAACAATTCTCTTCAAGCCGTCAATTTTCCATCACTTGAAAAACACTTTTTTTTTTTACTGCTGATGCGGCGTGTGCGTGTTGCTGCAATTATTGCAACTGTCACTGTGTTCAGTGTCGTCCTTCGTTTAAAAACACCTTCGCGCTTTCGGTTAAATTCAATGCTCTTAGCAATTATTTTATCGAAAGTAGGCATATGTATTCAGTGGTTCTTATTATTGTTTCTTCAGGAACCTCTTCAATGCTTTTACATCCCTCATAATGTACCAGCCGATGCGCTTAGTTGGTGATGATGGTTTTGCAAATCTGAGCTTTTCCTGATGTCATATTCAACAAAAGATAAAATGATTTTCCCATATAGTAAATGGTGTCAAGCTGGTACATTTTATGCTCTAGTGAAATCGTACTTGGAAAGCTGTCTACAGCGCTGCCATGGCCGCTGTTTTAATTAAGTATTTCCGAGGATGTCGATGCTGCACTTCTTTTGCTCCATTTCAATCGAGCATAGTTAACTCATTGTAGGATTGGAAAAGTGCAAATATTTTTGTGTTGCTTGCCAGTTCAGTGAACTATTTACCACATACCACACATGTTTTCGTGAATCCAGATAAAAAATAGTGAATATTTCATTTTATTTTATTGTCTTAAAGACCTTCATTAAAAAGGGGTATGACATAAGAGTTGAGTGCATACGTTATACAGATACGTTAATAAACTATACACAATCAAGACAGACATTATGAAGTCGTAATTTGAACATAAGTACTAAACAGGTTATACATCTATATAGAGCAATAAAGCAGATGTTAACGCAGGTGATTATTTAAGCATCATGTAACCGCGCAAACAACAAAGAAGGAAACACACAAGACAGGCGCGGAACTTGAACTGTTCAACTTCAGCAGTTGAAGTTCCGCCCCTGTCTTGTGTGTTTCCTTCTTTGTCCCACGTTGTTTGCGCGGTTACATGATGCATTCCAATATCGACCACCAACTAGCCCGCCTATCCCTGTTAAATAGATTATTTAAGCGTCAGACAATTACCTTTGGCAGTTGATAGTAGGAATGTTCCTGGGAAGGCCATTCTAATCAGTGTAAACAAATAATGCTGGAAATGTATGAAGGGACAGCATGACCAAAGCGATTAGACGTGCGTGATAGAGCGATGGGAGTCCGATGAATAGCAGAAAGTTAGACTACTCATGCGATGGGGAAGAGGTGGGAGGTGGCCTTTTAGTGACGTCACACATTTATACTGCACAACCAGGAGGAGTGGGTGATTGTGAAGTACATTCATTAAGTATGTTTGGCATAGATACGAAATCGCACATTCGTGCTGTAGCGGTATGTATGCGAGCAGTTTTGTGCGTGCCGTACTTTACAAACCCAAAGTTTGGTTGATTATGAATGAGTGGCCGCCTGGACAAGTATTTAGAGGATATATAACACCGAGATATTTAAACGAGCTTTCTAGTTTCACGTTGACGTCAGTAATTTTATCAGAAATGATAAGAGGACTCGGATATATGACGAGTAAAAGACGCGGCTTTACATTGAATAGGTTTCAGGGTCATTAGCATAGGCGTATCTACCGGGGGGGGGGGGCACTTGCCCCCAACTCTCAGGACTGAGGGGGCAAAGTAGGTTATTCCCCACCGCCCTTGAAACCCGGGAATATATGCGCCTAGAGTCCCAACCAAGATCACTCGGGTCTAAAGAAAGTGGCTTGAAGCCCTGATAATGGGGGTCTGGCCCCTTCACCAGCTGAGCGTGGAGTTTCGGCCACATTGGTTCTTCAGCGCACTCATCACTGGTGTTTATATAGCATACAGAGTCTACTCGGTAACAGTCGGTAAATTTCCCCACCTCTGGAACTCTGCAGTATTCTTTCAAGTCATGATCTAGAGGTTGACTCGGGCTAATTGGTCTGTCAATTGTGCAATTGAACCTCAATAGTGCAATTGAGGTTCCCAGAACTTTCAAGACTGCTTTCACTTATTTGGTGGTGAAAAGTGTTCTCGCGGTGAAACTGAGGGGGCACCAGGCGATCGCTGCCGGCGCTCTTCATCCCGTCAGCGTTGTGGCAGCGAGTGCTCGTGGTCATCGTGTGAGATGTGTTTATAGTTGCCTGTACACGCGTGAGAACATGCTCGTCATAGGTGTATCTACCGGGGGGAGATATGCCCCTCCACACACAGACAGAATTGAAAATGAAAAGTAGCCCATTTATTCCCCCCCTCCTACGCGCACACACTTGGGAAAGTGGGCACTGTCGGCGGCACACTGCACAAAAATGCAACAAAACAACACCTGAGACCAAGTTTCCTCTCAGAATTGGGCTCACATACGTACGATTTATTTATTACGGATCCCCTGCTTTCGGACCTCGCCACCATGTGCTGTAGCAAATCAAATTTGCTTTTATAATTTACCTGCATTTTATCATTGTTGCCATTTTGCGATTTTGACGCCATATTTAGTGACTTTTTTCGCTGTTTACTTAAAAGTTTGCTATTTGGCAATCAGTGACTCTTTTAGTGACTTGAATGAACAGTTTGAGATACTTTAACGACTTATAGGTTAGAAAAATTGCTTGCAAAATGTCATTCATGAACGTGCTTTGATATTCAAAAGCCACATGTAAATGGCCCGAAACTCGCTGTACGATGCATATGCTCCGCTTTGTGATTGTGCTGCACAGCACAGTGGTCACCCCAGCCTTGTCATTGTGGTCACAAAATTCAAGTTTCTTTATTTTTTAGAAAACCTATTTGAATGCGTTGAAACGCTGCGGGTTCAGCGGTGTCACTAAACCTATTCGTTTGGTAGACGCTTGGCAAGCGTGTCAGAGAGCTAATTTATCAAAGCCAAGAAGAATAACTTTCCTGTTCAGATTTAGAACACATGAGACGAATAAGACATTTCGACTGCGTAAAAAAAGCCTAAATATCGGAACAGCTTAGCTCGTTCACACGCGACTGAACAAATCGATTCCATTTCTCACGCCTTTCGGACAAACCAGTAATTGACGGTGGCGGCTTTCGGGTGGATCAAGTGCGAAAGTATGGCATGCACAAAGCTCGGGTAATTGTCATGCTGACAGCATAGGGCCAAGTGCGTTCCACAGAATCTAGTTCTGCTACCGTAGAGAAGAACAAAATATTTAAGGATAATATGCAGACTAAATGCATTTGCATGCTAAGAAAACTACGTTGCTTGTATTCTTTTGAATCGTGCTGTACTTGTAACCTTACAATCTGAAGATAATGAAAAACTTAAGTTGTCATAATCAAGTATGTAAATATTACAGGTGGGCGATAGAATATCGAGTTTTTCAAATACGCATCGAATACGAATAGTAAGTATCGAATATCGAATAGGCAAACGAATACGCACATATTTACATCAGGAATATTTGTTTCAGTATAAATAGGAACACGCTTGCACTGAATAGACAGTCAACTACCATGCACAACTAAGATCGTTTTAAACACAAGTTCACAACAGTCATGAAAAGAACTACATGAATCGCCGCTTGGAACCTTTAAGCCTGGTGGAAAACAAGCTTTAGGAATGACAGCTGTAATTGAAACTGGCCAACTTTTCAAAAGCTCGTAACAAATAGTTCTTGAAAAAATATCACAAGTTAGGGAAAAGGAAAATAAAGCGCTAAGGAGGCATTTGTGTGCGCTAGACGGAATACAGAGCCTTTTACAAGAAAAAAAAAACATCCGTGGTTGTAACGTAAGAGATAAAACTCCTACATGACTAGGCTGCAAGAGAGACTAATTGACGGGCCATAAGCACAATATAGCCGATTGTCATGCATTCGACAAAAATAAGGGGAACCGAGGGGCCCGGTTTTGTAAGGGCACCGTTTTTGTAAGAATGCTGGCATGTATTTGCTGGTCAGAACTATATGAAACCAACAGATAATGAAGAAACGGAAAGCATAAGATAAATTATTTGTACTTTCCAATTGAAGTGCAAAAATGAGAAGCTAATGGGAAATGGAGGAACACTCAACTTGCTAACGGTGAGGGCCTGATCCACAACCTCTGCATTACGCACGCGTTGCACGACAAATTGTGCTACGGCAACGGCAGTTCCAACGTTGAAGCATTGTTTCGTAATTACGTGCGTGTGTGCGAGATCTAGCCCAACGAGTGTCAACCAGCGCCGCACTTCCACCACAGAACCGTAAACAAAGCTTGCATTACCAATTTTGATTCTGCATTACTTCGAGAACTTTGTCGCTGTTTTACTTCTGATAATTTTAATTTGCGATACTTTGTTTAGCAGGTGGAAAACAGTAGCCAGATTTTAACAGTCGGTAGTTCGGCAGTCAGTATTTTCTAGTATTTCGATACTAGAATATACTGAATAGTTCATTTTCGAATAGGAATAAAATATTGCACATCAAGTATTCATATTCGAAAATTCGATATTCGCCTATCCTATAGTAAATGCATTACTAACGCTAAAGCCCGCTATACTCTGTTGGAAAATTCACTGTTTTCCTTCAGCTGCACGAAAATTAGACCAACATGAAACGTCTAGGTGAACTATTTACTTCACGCTAGCCTATATTAAAGTGTTTAAAAATACCTACATTCTTCAAATCCTCTTGGCAGTTATAGCGATAATATTAGTGATGTTATTTTGTCTCACTTGAGTGACTAAAATCTTGGCAACACTAGACTGTAATGGTTCATAAGGTACGATTGAAATTCAGATCTGTCGATGACGAAGATAACTTTAACTGACGCATTTTCAGCCTTTTTTATTGCAATGGCAATGGGGTAATCCGCAAGGGAGGCGAACTTTACAGTATACGAACCACCTGGGAACGCTCTTAATATTGATTCTCCGCCCAGTCATGAACATGAACTTAAGTATAACCCCCAATTAATATTTTCCAACAAATCAACATGCCATTAGCACATTAAATAAAAGAATAGTTTAATAGACTGTGGCCGCTAAAGCCGCATCTGCCTAACCTCCCTCTCGCTCGCTCCGCTCCCCTGGGAAGGAACCGTCCGGGTCAGGCTTTGTGGTAAAGCATACCAATGTGTACTGCAGAGAAGTCAAAGGGTAGAGCAGCTGCAGTTGCTGGCGGGGTGCGGACAGAGTAGCGGCGGCAGAGCGAGGCACTGCGAACATCCAATATATATGTACATACATACAGAGATGACCTGCCCCCTCACTTGAAAAATAGTTGGTACGCCACTGGTCATTAGCGAATACTCACTCTATTCCGGTACATGATCAGCTTGAAGGGGCGAACTTGTCAGAAACATTATTGACAGAACCGTAGCTTACCCAATTATCGGCGGACATAGGAATACAACAAGAAACATGCAGCGGTAAGTCGTTAATACAAAGCAGAAAGACAAGAAGACGAAGAAAAGAACCTTGTGGGACACCTGGTGTTAGCGGAAGGGAGTCAGGTGTTTGATCGCCTATAATGACAGATTGAGCGGCTGGTTAGAAGTTATGAAACTCAGTACATTGTGTATAGTTTTACCTGAGAAAGCCTTAATATTAGACGTTGGTAGGGTACTTTGTCGAAATCCAAGAAACATAGCATCATTTTGAAGGTCAAGATTGCATTGCATGCCACGCGCGAAGATCGCAAGTTGCGTTTTGCACGCAGAACAAACCCTTTCGAAAGCCGTGAGGATGAATGACTTGCGTAGAAGGAGGTTCGTGGCTTGAGAATAGATGACGCGCTCCATAAATTTGCTGGGCAAGCTTGCGAAAGAAATGAGGCGACAGTTTAATCGGCTGGTTTGACGTAAAATGTCTTTAAAATTGGCCAGAGGGAGTCGCTTCCTAAAATAGCATGCAACGAAAACATGTCATAGCAATATTTCTTACACCTTTTCAACCTTACTAGCCACGTGCCTTATGAATTGAATTCCGGTGTCTCATGTGCCAAAACCGCGATTTGATTATGACTCAGGGTTGACCACCGGGGGATCCTTTACGTGCCCCCCAATGCACGGGGCACGGACGTATTTGCAATTCACGCCCTTCCGAAACGAGGCAGCCGGGATTCGACCTAGCGACCTCATGCAACGCAACACGCTAAGCCACCGCGGCGGGTCCACGTGTGTAGTTGTGTCGACCATGACCCGCATGTGTCGCGTGCACACATGATGGAGCTAAATATAGATTATTGCTCGACGTTCACAGATGCACAAAGAGCTCGGCTTATGTCGATCCGCGCGGGAGAGAGCTCACTCCACCGTATTGGGTATGAAACTCAAAACCTGTCCTCATCATTAGTTGCAAGGTCCACAAGTGCGCAGCATTTTGGAGAAATTTCACGCTTGCTTTGCGGGGGCCGCGTTCGACACGTGTGGTCCAGAAATGTCGGCAAGAGACACAAGGATGCCGCGCCTTTGTCCTCGGCGAGCCCGCAATGAGCGAGGACCTTTGCCAGGCGGCGTATTAAGAGAAAGAAATCGAAACTCTTGGCGCATTTTTGAAACAGGAATGCAAGCAGTGATGGACGGACGGACGGAAAAAACTTTAATGGAAAAAGGACCTGCGAGGTTGCCAGCCCGGGCTCAGGCCACCCGGGCATTGTGTGCGGTGAGGCATAGCCTTTCCACCGCTGCCCGGGCCCGCTGGATAGCCCATAATTGGTCGTGTAGTTCTGAGCTAGTCAGAGCGCTTAGCCATCGCTCCTCGAGAAGGTCCGGTTCTATCTTGTCCTCTACGTATACTGAACTGATCTGTGTGCACTTCCACAAGATGTGTGCCATGTCTGCGTGTTCATGTTTGCAGAGCTTGCAGCTTGCGTCTGGATATTGTGTTGAATTTATTCTGTTTAAGTGTACTGGGTTTTGGAATGTTCTGGTTTGCAATCTTCTCCAATCTGTTTCTTGAGACCTGTCGAGTTGTTTGTGGGGTCGTGGGTATGCTTCTCTTTGTTTCGTGTAGTGTGTCAGTATGTCGTGGTACGTGACCAGTCTGTCCCTGTCGTCTTTTATCGCTTCTTCGTCGTCGTCGCCTCCTCCGTCTTCTCCATCGCCTCCGCCGTAATCCTTCTCCCTTCCCCGGGGGTTGCGGGGTGTTGTGCCGTCACTGTCCGTGCCGCGGTGGGTTAGTTTTCGCGCGACTCGGTGGGCCTTCTCGTTGAGGTTGGGAGGGGCATTCATGGTAACTTCTCCCATATGTGCCGGGATCCATTTGAGGTATTTGGGTGTAATTGTGCCGTTCCGTTAATCAACAAGCGTAAGACAGCGGACATCAGAAACTATAATATGGATAGAATTGAACAGGCTCTCAGGAACGGAGGAAGCCTAAAAACAGTGAAGAAGAAACTAGGAATAGGCAAGAATCAGACGTGTGCGTTAAGAGACAAAGCCGGCAATATCGTTACCAATATGGATGAGATAGTTCAAGTGGCTGAGGAGTTCTATAGAGATTTATACAGTACCAGTGGTACCCACGACGATAGTGGAAGAGAGAATAGCCTAGAGGAATTCGAAATCCCACAGGTAACGCCAGAAGAAGTAAAGAAAGCCTTAGGAGCTATGCAAAGGGGGAAGGCAGCTGGGGAGGATCAGGTAACAGCAGATTTGTTGAAGGATGGTGGTCAGATTGTTCTAGAGAAACTGGCCACCCTGTATACGCAATGCCTCATAACCTCGAGCGTACCGGAATCTTGGAAGAACGCTAACATAATCCTAATCCATAAGAAAGGGGACGCCAAAGACTTGAAAAATTATAGACCGATCAGCTTACTGTCCGTTGCCTACAAAGTATTTACTAAGGTAATCGCAAATAGAATCAGGAACACCTTAGACTTCTGTCAACCAAAGGACCAGGCAGGATTCCGTAAAGGCTACTCAACAATAGACCATATTCACACTGTCAATCAAGTGATAGAGAAATGTGCAGAATATAACCAACCCTTATATATAGCTTTCATTGATTACGAGAAAGCGTTTGATTCAGTCGAAACCTCAGCAGTCATGGAGGCATTACGGAATCAGGGTGTAGATGAGCTATATGTAAAAATACTGGAAGATATCTATAGCGGCTCCACAGCCACCGTAGTCCTCCACAAAGAAAGTAACAAAATCCCTATAAAGAAAGGCGTCAGACAGGGAGATACGATATCTCCAATGCTATTCACAGCATGTTTACAGGAGGTATTCAGAGGCCTGGAGTGGGAAGAATTGGGGATAAAAGTTGATGGAGAATACCTTAGCAACTTGCGATTCGCTGATGATATTGCCTTGCTTAGTAACTCAGGAGACCAATTGCAATGCATGCTCACTGACCTGGAGAGGCAAAGCAGAAGGGTGGGTCTGAAAATTAATTTACAGAAAACTAAAGTATTGTTTAACAGTCTCGGAAGAGAATAGCAGTTTACGATAGGTAGCGAAGCACTGGAAGTGGTAAGGGAATACATCTACTTAGGGCAGGTAGTGACCATGGATCCGGATCATGAGACTGAAATAACCAGAAGAATAAGAATGGGCTGGGGTGCGTTCGGCAGGCATTCTCAAATCATGAACGGCAGGTTGCCACTATCCCTCAAAAGGAAAGTGTATAACAGCTGTGTGTTACCAGTACTCACATACGGGGCAGAAACCTGGAGGCTTACGAAAAGGGTTCTGCTGAAATTGAGGACGACGCAACGAGCTATGGAAAGAAGAATGATGGGTGTAACGTTAAGGGATAAGAAAAGAGCAGATTGGGTGAGGCAACAAACACGGGTAAACGACATCTTAGTTGAAATCAAGAAAAAGAAATGGGCATGGGCAGGACATGTAATGAGGAGGGAAGATAACCGATGGTCATTAAGGGTTATGGACTGGATTCCAAGGGAAGGGAAGCGTAGCAGGGGGCGGCAGAAAGTTAGGTGGGCGGATGAAATTAAGATGTTTGCTGGGACAACATGGCCACAATTAGTACATGACCGGGGTAGTTGGAGAAGTATGGGAGAGGCCTTTGCCCTGCAGTGGGCGTAACTAGGCTGATGATGATGATGATGGTGCCGTTCTTAAAGTCTTCTGCTCTGTGGTTCAGGATTTTGGCCGCCTCGGTGGAGACCCAGCCCTTTGTGAAATTCCTAATAGCCGTCTTGGAGTCGCTGATTATTGTTCTGTATTGTTGCCGACCGCTGATTATAGCCAATGCGATTGCCGTTTCTTCCGCTGCCTCCGACGATCTAGTCCTTACGGAGCCCGCAGTCACGGTCTTTCCTTTCGTGCATACGACCGCCATTGCGAAGAGGGAGTTACCTTTGTCAGCGCCGACACCACCATTGTCGTCCCTGTGTCGGGGGTACCGCGCGGCGTCTACGAAGAGCACCCCCTCCTGCGCGCCGTGGTTTTTGAGAATCGTTTTCGTGCGGGATTTTCTTCTCTCGACATTGTGCACGGGGTGCATGTTCTTCGGGATATTTTCCGTGTTGATTGCGGCTCGGACGTCTGGGTGAATCTGCATCTTGGGGCCGTTCATTCCGTGGTAGTTTATGCCGATCTTTTCCATGATTTCTCTGTCCGCCTTGGTTCCGGAGAGTCTTTCGAGTTGCGCTATTCTCTGTGCTTCTGCGATCTCCTCCAGCGTGTTATGCACTCCGAGTTGTAGTAACCTTTCGTTTCTAGTGTATCGGGGGAGACCCAGTGCTGTTCTGTACGCTTTTCTAATGAGCGCGTCGATCCTGTCTTTCTCGGCCTTGTTCCAGTGGACGAATGCCGCCACGTACGCGACGTGGCTGATCGCGAAGGCCTGAACGAGCCGCACAACGTTTCTTTCTTGAATGCCCCACCTGTTGTTGGAGACTCTCTGTATTAGCCGAATGGCCGCCGTGACTTTCTTTTCCAGGCGTGTTATAATGTCCGTGTTTGTTCCCCTGGCTTCGATCCAGAGACCCAGAACTCTAATCTTTTGAACCATGGGTATCTCCGTGCCTTTCCTCGTGGTTAATCTGATTCCCCTTTTGTGTAGTTCCGCTACGTCCCTGGACGGTTTGCCGAACCTCCTGGGGCGGTAGAGCAGCAGTTCCGATTTTTCCGGCGAGCATTCAAGTCCGGTGCCCTCTAGGTGATTTTCGATTGCCTCCACCGCCCCTTGAAGTCTGTTCTCCATATCGCCCTCGCTTGCGTCTTTCGTGGTCCAAATCGTAATGTCGTCTGCATAAACGGTGTGATTAATGCCTTCTATTCGGTCCAGTTTTTCCGATAGTCCAATCATGACGAGGTTGAAGAGCATCGGTGACACGACGGACCCTTGCGGCGTGCCAGCGCTGCCCATGTCCACCTGGATACTCTCCTCCTCGTCCAGTCTGATTCTGGCTGTTCTTCCCGTAAGGAAATTTCGGATAAAATTATACGTTCGTTCGCCCAGGCCGAGTTGCACGATTCTGTCGAGTATGGCCGTGTGCTTGACCCTGTCGAAGGCCTTCTTTAGATCAAGTCCAAGTATTGCCCTCAAGCCCCGCCCCGTAGTATCTATGACTTGCTCCTTTAGTTGTATCATGGCGTCTTGTGTAGAGAGCCCTCTTCTGAAGCCAATCGTGTTGCTGTGGTACAGGTCGTTTGACTCCAGGTAGCCGTTAACTCTACTCAGGCAAGCGTGCTCCATCACTTTACCAACGCAGGAAGTGAGAGAGATCGGCCACATGTTCTGTATTTCTAAGGGTTTACCTGGCTTCGGTATGAGGATCACGTCGGACCTCTTCCATTCGTCGGGTATCTCGCCATTCCGCCAGCACTCGTTGATGCAGTCTGTCAAGCGGCTCGTTGCCTGGTCGTCCAGGTTCCGGAGCATCTTGTTGGTCACTTTGTCGGGGCCCGGAGCCGACTTGGTCTTGATGGTCTGCAGGACGGCCTTGATTTCTTGCTGGGAGAAATCTCTGTCGAGGTCTTCGTTGGCAAAGCCCGAGTAGTTCCGGTGTTCAACGGCTGGAGGTCTCTCAAGGTAGAGCTTGACGATTTCATCACCCATTTCACGGATGTTTCCTTTGTACTTGTGTCTGAGCTTGGTCATTTCCGCTTTCGCCGCTGTCTTCGTGCCCGACGGGTCGAGCAGGTGCTTGAGGATCTTCCACGTCTTGCCCGTGTTGATGTTGCCGTCCATGGCGTCGCATACCTCGTCCCAATCCTGATTGCATAACTGGGCGCAGTGTGCTTCGATGGTCTTGTTTAGTTCCGCGATTTTGCGCCTGAGATTTCTATTGTGTTTTTGCCCTTGCAGCCGTTTCTGGATGGATTTTTTGGCTTGTACGAGGTGCGCGAGCCTGCTGTCCATCCGCGGAGAGTGACCACCACCATTGTCGTCGTCTTCATGTTCGCGTCGAGCCTCCCAGTCGTCCCACTCCATCTCGGTCGTGGCCTTTTCTACGTCTCGTAGCAGCTCTCCGTTCCATTCCTCTATGTTTCTTATGGGTCCCTGTTCTTTTTCGTCTCTGATTTTGCGGAATTTGTCCCAGTCTACTAGCCGGAACTTATGTTTTATTCCCTTCGTGACGCGGGCCTCTCCTAGGGCTATACTGAGTATCCTGTGATCGCTCCCCAGGTCCTCGAAGGTGTTCTCCCAGGTGATTCTCCCGGCTCTCCTGCATAGCGTTAGGTCTGGTGTGGTGTCCCTATGGGGGCCCGCACCCACTCTGGTGTGTGAGGCCGGCTCGTTGAGAAGGGTTAGGCCGGCCTTTTCTATGAGGTCGGCCAGATTTTTTCCCTTCTTGGACGAGTGTCCATATCCCCACTGCGTGTGTGGAGCGTTGAAGTCCCCTCCGATGACGAGCCTGTTGTCGCCGGCGATGGTCAACGTTTCGTTTATTAAATCTTCGAAATTGTGTGTTAGGCCCTTTTTGGACGGGCTGCTGTAGACGTGCTGTAGACGTGCAGTGATGGGTCCATTTCTTTCCCGCAAGCGGTACGCACCTGCTTGCGTTCAAACAAAGTAGTTTTCCCGACATGTTGTCATAGAGAGACACAAACACGAGCATTACAGCTCGAGTCGTCGCTTGAGTGTCAGCTTCTTTTTCCCTCGAGACAGGAACGTTTTGCCGAGTGAACTGTCACGGGTCGGCACAAAGAAATACGAAGAGCACTACGGGTGAGGCGCCGCTTTGCAAACAACACACAGATCTTGCAATTTGTGTCCCCAAAGCACATCGACAAGGGTAACCTTAAGCCCTCCTAATAATTTTGCGTCCAAGATATGAGAATGGCACATGCACATATGTGGCAATGGGAGTGGGATATCTGGAAGGCCAAATGGAGCCCCCACGTGCAAGGATAAATGCAAGAATGAGAGCTCCCACGGAATACGCGACAGACACTCTAGCCGGGTAGATAAACAGAAAATAGTGGAGGCAGGTGGTAGCGTAATGGTTAGCGTGCCCATCTCCGAAATGCAAGATGGTGCATTTGGGAGATGGGCTTGAATCCCGGTGGTTTGTTTGTGAAGACAGCTTTCTGTGCGCTCTGGTGACTGCGAAGCTCAGAATGAGGCGGCAGCTTGACGACAACGGTCGCCGTCAACGTAACAGAATAAGCGGGCGTGCAAGGTCAAACCTAAAGCCGAAAGCACATTCAGAGGAAATACACTATGCTCTTGTCGACAAAAAAAAAAACGTGATGAGTAGCGAGCGGTGTTGTTGAGCGAGGCTGTAGACGGATAATGTCACCATAGACAGGACCACGCTCCAATCCCGGTGCTCAGCGGAAATATACATCGACAGCATGTCAAGTGGCATGTAAGTGATACTTCATTAAGGTCGTTGCGTGTTTGTGTTGTGTCTAGCAGGAGCGAGTAGTGTAAGAGATGAGACTGGAGAGAAGGCGGTGAGCGAAGTCCGCGACAAGTAATTGAGGATAGCCATATTGAACGTCGATGCCATGTTGAATAAAGCCTGCGACTTCAGTTGCTGAGCCGCCAGAAAGGCTTGAGTGATAGCATACCGCTGGGCGTATTTGGTAACCACAGCGATAAACACACACTTTGCGGAAGTAAACAGAGGCTAAGGGACATAGTGAGTTGGCCGCCCTTTTCGAGCTCTGGCATAATTTTAAAAATGAATATGGCGAAGTATGACGCACAAAATAGTATATGTCAACCCAAATGAATCAGCGTGGTCATACTTGCGCGACACGCCATGGTGGCCTGCCACCAGGACATCATGAAGTTGCAGCGATGAGAGTTTTAATTGGGTACTTGAGAACAAAAACGAGCACATCAGAGACGTCCGAGAGACATTTCTAGAGTACAAGAGCACATCGCCCCCCCCACCCAAAAAAAATAAATAAATCACGAATATAAGCTTACGAATAGGGACATCATAAGATCGAGCACTACGGCGCTTGTTGATCTTGTTTAGGATGACGTCAGCATTTCATGCAGCGTTTATTTCTGAGAAAATTAGTTGAAGTTTCGTTTATTTGCATCGCAATAGCAGGCGTAATCAGGCAAACATTGACAGCGTTTCATCAGAGAGTGCCTGTCTACTCTCTGGAGATTACGTATGACAATGACAACAAACACAGAAAGCTTTGCTTACATCGATTCGCACATACATGGGATCAGCTTAATTTTTTTACTGTCAATTTAAATGCTTAAGAATGGCGCTCATTAACGCAATATTCCCCTTCACCGTGAGCAAAAGCGGCTGTCGTATCCACAGCATAATTGGTTTAAATGGCTTTAATCCCATGAACACTATATCGTTGCCAACTTCCGTGGGATTGGAGTCGTCAAAATGGGATGCAGTTGACAGGGAAATCAGGAGGTTGATGAACGGCTAGAAGGCAGAAGCTTGCACAAGACCTTAGGGATATAAAATGACTTCTTGAGCAGCTGGGTCAGGGGGCCACGCAATGGTTTCCACATCTATTAAAAATCCTCCAAAATATGAACAGAGGCTGGCAAAAATGCGGGCATTTTGGGAAAAGTGAAAGCGCTGGAAATTTCAGGACAGCATTAGCCTAAATATAAAAGATGACTTAAAAATAAGAAACCATAACGTTGACAGGGCGGCCAAATTTGGCACAAATAAGTTGGCTGGTGAAACAGTTCAGCTGAAACGCAATCAGAAACCATAACGTTGACAGGGCGGCCAAATTTTGGTACAAATTAATTGGCTGGTGAAGCAGTTCAGCTGAAACGCAATGTTGCGAAATGAGGCGAGAATGTCGGCAAGTGTTGAACAAAGGTCAAGTAGGTCCTGTGGTCGACGCAAGCGCTCGGCAGCTGTCAAGCGACTGCACGGATTAGCGAGATGCCTGGTCGTCGGTAGTTACAGTATGATTCGGGTCTGAAATATTTGACGCGGACTCCATCACATTGAATACAGTGCATTCTACGGTGTTATTCTTCGACAGATGGTACCGATTCTCGCGCAATGAGGATGGGAACAAATTGTCTCACGTGCCGGCTGTCACCTTCCTCCTACTGCCAACATTCCTTCCCCTCCGTAGTTGCTTAGCTTTTATTGGGTTCGGCTGCTAATCACGAGGTCTCGGGATCGAATCCCAACCACGGCAGCCGTATTTCATCATCATCATCATCATCCTGGTTATGCCCACTGCAGGGCAAAGGCCGCTCCCATACTTCTCCAACTAGCCCGGTCATGTACTAATGGTGGCCATGTTGCCCCTGCAAACCTCCTAATCTCATCCGCCCACCTAACTTTCTGCCGCCCCCTGCTATGCTTCCCTTTCCTTGGAATCCATTCCGTAACACTTAATGACCATCGGTTATCTTCCCTCCTCATTACATGGCGGGCCCATGCCCCCCCCCCCCCATTTCTTTTTCTTGATTTCAACTAAGATGCCATTAACTCGCGTTTGTTCCCCCAACCAATCTGCTCTTTTCTTACCCCTTAAAGTTACACCCATCATTCTTCTTCCCACCACTTCCAGTGCCTCGCTACCTACCGTAAACTGCTGTTCTCTTCCGAGACTGTTAAACATTACTTTAGTTTTCTGCAGATTAATTTTCAGACCCACCCTTCTGCTTTGCCTCTCCAGGTCAGTGAGCATGCATTGCAATTGGTGTCCTGAGTAACTAAGCAAGGCAATATCATCAGCCAATCTCAAGTTGCTAAGGTATTCTCCATCTACTTTTATCCCCGATTCTTCCCACTCCAGGTCTCTGAATACCTCCTGTAAACACGCTGTGAATAGCATTGGAGAGATGGTATCTCCCTGCCTGACGCCTTTCTTTATTGGGATTTTGTTACTTTCTTTATGGAGGACTACGGTGGCTGTGGAGCCGCTATAGATATCTTCCAGTATTTTTACATATGGCTCATCTACACCCTGATTCCGTAATGCCTCCATGACTGCTGAGGTTTCGACTGAATCAAACGCTTTCTCGTAATCAATGAAAGCTATATATAAGGGTTCGTTATATTCTGCACATTTCTCTATCACCTGATTGATAGTGTGAATATGGTCTATTGTTGAGTAGCCTTTACGGAATCCTGCCTGGTCCTTTGGTTGACAGAAGTCTAAGGTGTTCCTGATTCTATTTGCCGACAGTAAGCTGATCGGTCTATAATTTTTCAAGTCTTTGGCGTCCCCTTTCTTATGGATTAGAATTATGTTAGCGTTCTTCCAAGATTCCGGTACGTTCGAGGTCATGAGGCATGGTGTATATAGGGTGGCCAGTCTTTCTAGGACAATGTTCCCACCATCCTTCAACAAATCTGCTGTTACCTGATCCTCCTCAGCTGCCTTCCCCTTTGGCATAGCATCCAAGGCGTTCTTTACTTCTTCCGGCGTTACTTGTGGGAATTCAAGTTCCTCTAGACTATTCTCTCACATTATCGTCGTGGGTGTTACTGGCACTGTATAAATCTCTATAGAACACCTCAGCCACTTGAACTATCTCATCCACATTAGTAACGGTATTGCCGGCTTTGTCTTTTAACGCATACATCTGATTCTTGCCAATTCCTAGTTTCTTCTTCACTGCTATTAGGCTTCCGCCGTTCCTGAGAGCCTGTTCAATTCTATGCATATTATAATTCCTTATGTTAGCTATCTTACGCTTGTTGATTAACTTCGAAATTTCTGCCAGTTCTATTCTAGCTGTAGGGTTAGAGGCTTTCATACATTGGCGTTTCTTGATCAGATGTTTCGTCTCCTGCGATAGCTTGCTGGTCTCCTGCCTAACAAAGTTACCACCGCCTTCTATTGCGCGCTCCTTAATGTTGCCCATAAGATTGTCGTTCATTGCTTCAACACTGAGGTCCTCTTGCTGAGTTAAAGCCGAATACCTGTTCTGTAGCTTGATCCGGAATTCCTCTAGTTTCCCTCTTACCGCTAACTCATTTATTGGCTTCCTATGTACCAGTTTCTTCCGTTCCCTCCTCAAGTCTAGGCTAATTCGAGTTCTTACCATCCTATTGTCACTGCAGCGCACCTTGCCGAGCACGTCTACATCTTGTATGATGCCAGGGTTCGTGCAAAATCACCATCTAGTCTCACCATTCGGGCTCCTCCACGTCCACTTTCGGCTAACCCGCTTGCGGAAAAAGGTATTCATTATCCGCATATTATTTTGTTCTGCAAACTCTACTAATAACTCTCCCCTGGTATTCCTAGAGCCTACTCCATATTCCCCCACTGACTTGTCTCCAGCCTGCTTCTGCCTACCTTGGCATTGAAGTCGCCCATCAGTATAGTGTATATTGTTTTGACTTTACCCACCGCCGATTCTACGTCTTCATAAAAGCTTTCGACTTCCTGGTAATCATCACTGGATGTAGGGGCGTAGACCCGTACTACCTTCAATTTGTACCTCTTATTAAATTTCACAACAAGGCCTGCCACCCTCTCGTTAATGCTATAGAATTACTGTATGTTACCAGCTATATCCTTGTTAATCAGGAATCCGACTCCTGGTTCTCGTCTCTCCGCTAAGCCCCGGTAGCTCAGTACGTGCCCGCTTTTTATCACTGTATTTGCTTCTTTTAACGCGATAGCGTTAAGGAGCTCGTGTCGCAGAAAAGCCGGTGTCGTCGGCGTCGGTGTCGGCGTCGGCGTCCGCGGCGTTGGCCGTGAGCGATAAATCACGGCAGGCACTTCATAAATAAAAGCAACTTTCAAGATGGACTGGGTGGGAATCGAACCAGGGTCTCCGGAGTGTGAGACGGAGACGCTACCACTCAGCCACGAGTTCGATGCTTCCAAGCGGTACAAACGCGCCTCTAGTGAATGCGGTGTTGCCTTCGAAACGAGCCGTG
This sequence comes from Dermacentor variabilis, assembly GCF_050947875.1. Taxonomy (NCBI): domain Eukaryota; kingdom Metazoa; phylum Arthropoda; class Arachnida; order Ixodida; family Ixodidae; genus Dermacentor; species Dermacentor variabilis. Next base: position 10,992,494 of record NW_027460280.1, on the reverse strand, counting down.
GAAAGTTATACTGCGGTGTATATCGGTAATTATGAACATGTAACTTACAGAAGTCGCAATTACACGAGTAGCGAAGTGCGTTTCCGCTGCATTTCTTCTGGGTTTTCCGCACACGCAGAGCCATCTTGCGGCAAACATAGAAGACCCCCTCCTCTCCATGTACGGCGCTGCCCGACAGATGGTGCGCCACGCGCGCATTGGAGCTGTACGAGGACCGGTGCGACGCGGGTCGCGGCATGGACTCTCTCTCCCCTGACAACGCTTCGCCTTGCTCCCTCTGCAGAATCATGCGGCCTTCCTTTCTTTAGATCACTATCTGTCTATCTTTCGGCCCGTGCCGATCACGACGTTTGGCTGGCGTGCATCATTTCCCCCTCCGAGATACCGAGTTCTTTGGTTCGTTCCGCTTGCTCAGGCGCACGTTTCGTTGCTGCGCCGAACGCTGCGTTGCTCGACCATATGGCTCGACGCTCACCGCGTCCGATGCGGGGCGCCTCGTAAGTGATGGCTGCCCTGTAGCCCATTGTCTTACACCCCTTGGCGGGTCGACAGGAACGCTGTCGCGTTCCACTCTTGAAGGCGAAGCTTAAGCGTCCTCCAATTTTTTGTCCTCCTAACCTCACTGAGCCCTATTATATCCCATTTACTACCCTCTAATCCCTCCAATAACACTGCTAGAGTCGCCTCACTAGTTAACGCTCTAACGTTAAACGTTGCCAGGTTCAGATTCCAATGGCGGCCTGTCCGGAGCCAGGTATTGTTAGCGCCCTCTGCTGCGTCACAGATCTGACCGCCGCCATGGTCAGTTGCTTCGCGGCTGCTGGGGACTGAAGGCCGGGGTTTGATTGTTGTATTCACATAGGAGGTTGTGGCCAAGTACTGCACCAGGGTGGCCAATCCTGCTCTGGTGAGAGAGTGCGTTACCGGTTCTGGTCACCGGGATCAGGCCGCACTGCAGGCCTGTTTGTGAAATTTTCTCAACACACGTTTTTTTTTTCGGTAGAGAATTGCGCGGCACCGGGGTTCGAACCACGCTCCTCTTGCACGCGAGGGGGATACTCTACCGCCCGCGCAGGAGTTGTACGCCTCCTTTAACCTACAGTGGGGCCTTATTTGATCAGTCAAGGTGGACCAATCTGAGCTCGGTTATACCGCACGGATGGCGCTCAATTAGAGAACCTGGTATTTATGACCTGCACATGTGTGGCCATACAAAATAGAGAAGATTTCTTTTATTTTTACCTTTTTTTAAAAGGGGGTATATTTAAAAAAAAAACGGAGAACAGGTGATTTGAACTCGTTACCCTTGGATGTTGCCCGGAAAGATAGCTCAGTCGGTTGGTACGTCAGGCTCCAGGTTACCTTGAAGTGCCATAGCTCCTGTCCAGAGCCTCATATTTATGTAGAAAGGGACTGATGTCCGCGATGGTGGATACTTTCTTGGAAAAATCGCCGCCCGGGGAGAAGAGCGAGCTCGAGCGGCTGTAGAGAATAGGAAGAGGTTGATCACGTGCTCGGCGAGCGCGTGATCGAATGCGAGCGCTGTTGCTATGTCTCTGCGTGTAGTAGTTAAGAGAACCAGTTTAAGGGAGGAGGAGAAGGCAGGGAAGGAAAGTTTCTGAAGCAAAATTGTAGCGCCGTGGTTTTAAAGCGCACCCGCGGTAGTGAAACGGAAGGCGATATAAGCGTGCGTGGCCATGATACGCACACGACAAACTGCCTTAAAATATTTAGACTTGAGGGAAAGCTTCGTTAACAAACGATAGCACGGCAATCAGCACTCGAATACGACAAGAGAAATTATTGAGATGTGGAAAATTCCCTTGAAATAAGTATGGTTTCCGAGACAAATGCTTGTAAGTATTGAACTTTTTAAAAGATGAGGGGTATATGCGCTCATCGAGAGGACAGCATCCGCACGAGACCACCACCAGGCACCTTACTGAGCCATGGAGGGCTTTGTGGCCGGAACAAAGCTCCCGTCTCTGGCGGCCAAGCGCAGAAAACGTGCGTTCCGATCGCTCATGGCTTCGCGGACATAGTATAGTTCTAGAGTCTAGGAAAAGCTTAAACAGGTGCGAGCACGGCACTGCTAGCGTGGGAAGCTGGCCCAAGTAACTATCTCAAGGACTGCTGTTCACGAGGGCGATTCCTTCGTGTAATTATAATAACACTAATAGGATTACTTTCGAAAAAGAGAACGTCCCAGAGGGCTGTACGTCCTCTGAACGTCCCAGAAGGTGCCTGGTGTTGGTCTCGTGCGGACGCTGTCCTCTCGGTGAGCGCATATTCCCCTTATCTTTTAAAAAGTTCAATACTTACAAGCATTTGTCTCGCGAGCCATACTTATTTCAAGGGAATTTTCCAGTTCTTAATAATTTCTCTCGTCGTATTCGAGTGCTGATTGCCGTGTTATAGTTTGTTAACGAAGCTTTCCCTAAAGTCTAAATATTTTGAGGCAGTTTGTCGTGTGCGTATCATGGCCACGCACGCTTATATAGCCTTCCGTTTCTCTACCGCGGGTGCGCTTTAAAACCACGGCGCTGCAATTTTGCTTCAAAAACTTTCCTTCCCTTCCTTCTCCTCCCTTAAACTGGCTCTCGTAACTACTACACGCAGAGACAAAGCAACAGCGCTCGCATTCGATCTCATAGATGAGATGAATATATATATATATATATATATATATATATATATATATATATATATATATATTGAAAATAATTAGCCATAGCACTTATAGCCGCATTTCAATGGGTGTGAAATGAGAAAACCCGCGTACTTGGGGTTAGGCACACGTTAAAAAATCCCAAGTGGTCTAAATTATTCCCGAATCCTCCACTACGGCGCGCCTCATACTGAAATAATAATGGCAATAATAATATTTGGGGTTTTACGTGCCAAAACCACTTTCTGATTATGAGGCACGCCGTAGTGGAGGACTCCGGAAATTTTGACCACCTGGGGTTCTTTAACGTGCACCTAAATCTAAGCACACGGGTGTTTTCGCATTTCGCCCCCATCGAAATGCGGCCGCCGTGGCCGGGATTCGATCCCGCGACCTCGTGCTCAGCAGCCCAACACCATAGCCACTGAGCAACCACGGCGGGTTGCTTTGGCAAGTAAAAGCTCAAAATGTGTTATTTAACATTCGTTAAGGATGTCCTGGGCGGTCGCACAACTCTTCAATACAATTAAGTGTTAGGAGTTGTCCGCGAGGTCTTTGAGTATGTGGATAGCCTTTATGGCATTCGATAGCTGCCAGTCTACATTGCGGCTGTATAATAAAGGTGGAACGGCAACATGGTAGAGAATGTGGAGAACATACAAATCCCGCATATATTACTGCACAATAATTTTAAATAGCGTTCTTGCTTCACGCACGTGGATAACCGCCATATGAGACTACTTTGGAAACTAACTGCAAGTATACTCTATATGTCGTACCCAAGGGTGTACTATCGGCGTCAAATGAAAGTTGAACAGCGGAGCGCTTGGACCAAGCATAAGTGAAGATATAGTGCGCGCCGTCCAGTCATCACCATTGACAGGCGCGCGCACATCCGGTTTGGCCGCACTGCGCGATCCCCCTCTAGTGAGATACTGTCGCTTCTGTTCTGGTTTTTACATTTGAAAGGGAGAAAATGAAAAAGTAAATCTAGAATATTGCAGTTTACGGCGAGTCGTATCGCACAGATCGCCGAAAGAACAAGCGCTGTCGGCGCGAACAGCGGTGCGCGTTGCGCAGTTTGCACCGTCATCGCAATGTAGATTCGCCCGCGCGGTTTGCAGCTTGCGCGCCACATCGATCGGCAAACTTGCGCTGCGCGGTATCGCTGGCAGCCGCGACGGCGGCCGGCATGCCGAGCACGTTTGGCCGTTTGGCATGGTTTCACTCTCAAACCTCGCGCACTGCCGCCAAACCGGATGTGCGCGCCTGTCAATGGTGATGACTGGACGGCGCGCACTATATCTTCACTTATGCTTGTCCCCGCGCTCCGTTGTTCGACTTTCATTTGACGCCGGTATAGTACCTGGCCTGGTGGCCCGTAAATGTGACGTAGTAGTGCGAGCAGCTTCGGCCATAGCATGCTAACGGACGACGACACAGACTGAAGTGACTAGCGGAAGAGTGGACAAGGACAAGCGCAACAAGGACAAGCGCCCAGTTGGAAGTTTGCGTTTATCGTTGTCACCTCCTTAGTATCCCGTGTCCACTCTTGCGCTAGTCACTTTAGCATGGAATACGAACTAGCCGGGTTTCACACCTTGCGACGACACAGGGACAGTTTGCTCAACTCTTGTGTCGTGACTTTTGTGTCGAGGTGAAAAACTAACATATCCATGTGTGTGTCTTAATAGTTGAGCACATCTAGATTTGCACCTTCGGCGGTAGCCCATGAGTGCGCATTGCAAAGTCGCTAGTGAAATAATTGTGTGCACCTTAACGAATTCGATACCGGAAAATCAAAATCCGTCTACGACGGCGTCTCTTGTAGACGCTGTGCGATGTTCGGCCGTTAACAATGTGTGCCGACTGAAGAAAGGCTCCCCCAAGTGCTTCTGACGGTTAGGCTAGCTTCTTTACTCCGTATAATGAAAAAAAAAAAGAAAAAGAAAAGGAAAAAAAAAGAACCGCATCAAAAGCCCAGAATCAACCATTGCTCGTCGCGACTAAACGCTCTCAGGATGACGAGTAATTTCCGGGCGACGAGCGAATACGCTTTATCAAGAATACTGATAACGCCAGCGGGACAAGCATTGTGGCGAAGTTCAATGCGCAGGGATAGCTTTTATATTTTATTTTTTTGTTTGGTTGACGTGATCACGCGTGACCGCGGGAAGCTTGAAAAGTTTAAGGTGTGTACGCCACGTGGTGGCACTCTCACGACCTAAACCCTTGTGTCCAGAAAAGTTGGATACGACGAATGTAACCGAGGCTTGCTCCCAAGCACACTCCTCAAATTATTGACAACGTTCACCACTTAGGGGAGCAAAGACATATTTGCGCAAGAAGAGCGGATTGATCGGCTGCATGCCCATCCACCGGCCGCACCAATCGTCTCCGTGTTATGACGAAGTCCCGGCGTATAAAAATCGTGGTGTGAAGCAGATGTTTGAACCCGTGACAAAACACCATCTTTTAAAAGAAAAGGCAACTGTGTTAAAGGCAGTGGCGTTATTACTCTCATGCTGTTAAAAACACGTAGGAAGGAGATGGCTTGATGCAGTAGAATCATTTGCTCTCATTAAATAACCTGATGCCTGCACTGGGTCTGCAAGAGTGTACGTTGTCGCATCGCTGAACAAAATACAAAATGTATGGATCAGCTTCAACTCTCGTCTATGGCTGTCGTGCGGTCCTGCTCCTGCAGGTTTCTTCAACCTGATGGATATTTAGCGTTTGTCTGGTGCATTAAAACGAAGCTGTTAAAATAAAGACAGACCACAGCTGAACATGATTATTTATTCCTTCTTTGATGCCCCTTCAAAATAGCCAGAATATAAAAAGTACATCAAACATACAAAACGAGACAAGCGTGAAGCGTTCCTTAATGACTATATTTGATTTTAGCGTTCCACTATGCGGTGTAGAGAACATTATGCAACCCCGAATACATAATTTGAATTACTTGGGTGTTAGATGGGGCAAGCAAATGAATGTGAATTTCATTCAGAGGGTCGTCCTTTTGTGTGTGGGGAGTTTCAAGTACGTTTTTTATAATAAATATATAAACGAATATATAAATGAAAATTTAAATATACTAAACATATACGTCACCTGATAAATCTTTACATCGAAAAGGACTGGCTCAAATGCTTATACCAGTGTTATATACACACTTTTATTAATCCTATCATAAGAAGCCAACAAACAAAGATACCAAGGACAACATAGGGGAAATTACTTGCTAATTGAATAAAAGAAATAATAAATTTATGGCAATGAAAGTGGATGAAAAAGCAACTTGCCACAGGTGGGGAACGGTCCCACATCTTCGCATTAAGCAGGAGACACACGGTACGATTCGGCGTCCGATCCGACGTGCGGCACCGCATGATCCGGCATGCGGCATACGACGATTCGGGGCACACGGTGCGTGCATCCGAAAGATCGAGCGACGCGTAAGCTCCGTCCAGATACGCCCCCCCCCAGCTTCACTTCATACCACGCCGAGAAACGCAATATAAACAACTCTGCACAACACTGCTTCGCTTTACACGAACACTGCCAATAAAATTATGCCCCTGCGAGTGACGGAACACTTCACGACGGCGCGTTGTCCACTGACGGCTCCGCCAACAACCAGTGATAGGACCGGTAGGCCTAGCTAGGCGGACGCTGCGGCCGACGGCGCTTGCGATCCAACGCGAGATCGTCAAAGAGCGCTCATTCTTGCCAAAACAATTAACACTGTACACTTAGGTCGCCCGTAATTAAATACAATTGGTTTACTCGACGCAGTCGTTGCGAAGGGCAAGCGTGCAAGCGAAGCGAGCAGCCTCGCTCAGACGGTCGGTGTGTGCTGTCTGCCCGCGAAATGCCCTCGCGTCGCGGCTCCCGATCTCGCCAGTAGCTTGGTGTTAGTGTACGAGGCACTGCTTTGCATAACAGGCACACGTTCGAGATAATTTTACTGAACTGGTAACTATTTCTTGTCGGAAACAAACTGCAGCAGGCAAGGAAAATAAAAAAGACGGTGAGAAACCGGCCAGCCAGCGCCGCCTCCGTGGAGGGAACGTCAGAGTACGTCACATGCCAGCCGCGCTGTCATTGGCTGCGGCCAGACGACGGTGCTGTTGTCGGACGCCTGGGACGATGAAAATCTGCCCGGTTTATAGCACGCCGGACGTCCGATCCGGCGCTTCGGCACGGCAAAACACCTCGATTCCGGCTGCCGTACCGGCGTGTCGGACGCCGGATCGGACACCGAATCGGACCGTGTGTCTCCCGCTTTACGCATGCTATGCTCTAACCGATTCAGCATATATTCAGCCTCTCTATATGGTTTGGTAGAGAAATAAAAACACAAAAAGAAAGGAAGGGCAGGAAAATAAACTGAAAAACAAAATGGGGCGGCAGAAAAGGAAGAGACCGAAACAGAAGATAAGAAAAAGGAAGAGTGTTGAAGTCTACAGAGATTACTCATAGTTCAATAAAACTTGGTGCTGGGCTAGTTGGTGATGCATTCTTTAAAACTGACCCTCGTCGTCGTTTCCTCGTCGTCGTGTCGTCTTTTCATCGTGTGTCCGTCCTTTTTAGCGCTACCATCAGTTTTAAAGAATTACTCATAGATAACGGGTCATGAGAAGCCAACAAAGACACCAAGGAAAACATAGGGGAAATTACTTATACTTGCTGATTGAATTAAAGAAATGATAAATGAATGACAATGAAAGTGGATCAAAAAACAACTTGCCGCAGGTGGGGAACCATCCCACGTCTTCGCATTACGCGTGCGATGCTCTAATGCGCAGACGTGGGACCGCTTGGGCGTCAAACAGTCGCCAAGCGCTCGCTGATTCTAGGAACATATGGTACAGAAGCACGGTTCCTCGGACTCGTGTGGCTGGTAGGGGCAGAAAGTACTATAATTGCCGTTCTACTTAAGTTATTCTTTCTTACGGCATCCATGCGCTGTTTGAGCCTTTGCTGGAAATTGTTTGTAGCGCCGATGTAACTTCGATCGCAGTCTGCGCGCGGGATGCTGCAGATAACGCCTGCGAATTTTCCTTTTGGAAGCTTGTCTTTTACGTTTACAAGGAAGTGCCTTAACTTTATTTTTGGCACATGTGCTACTTGAACACTGTGGTAGCATCGAAGACGCGCCAGGTGCTCGCAGATCCCAGGAACATACGATACATGAGCGCAATTATGGGACGCACGTGGCCGTTGGGGGCACAAAGTGGTCGTTGCCGTTCTACTTACGTTCTTCTTTCTTACGTCATGCAAGTCCTATTTGAGCCTTTGCTGGAAATTGCCTGTACCGCGAGATAAATTCGTCGTCAGTCTGCGCTTCTGATGCTGTAGACAACGCCTGTGAATTTTTTATTTGGAAGTTTGTCTTTTACGTTTACAAGGGAGTGCTTTAACGCTTTTGTTGGCACATGCGCTACTTGAACACTGTGGTGGCGTCGAACAAGCGCCAGGTGCTCGCAGAACCCAGGAACATACGCTACATCGAGCGCAATTATGGGACGCACGTGGCCGGTGGGGACACAAAGTGATCAGTCAGTCAGTCAACAAACTTTATTAAGGTCCTAAGGAACTACTAAGTCGTAGTTGCGGGCCGCTCCCACGTTGAGGCCGGAAAACCATGGTCCTCCGCCCGTTCGCGGGCCCTTTGGACAGTCCTTAGTTGGTCCTGGGGATCGCCGCTTTTAAGGGCCTCTTCCCAGTCCTCTTGTTTATTAAAAGATGCTTTTCTTAACGCAGAGCATTGCCAGAGCATGTGTGCTAACGAGCAGTACTCTTCATTGCACTCGGTGAAGAGTGGATCGATGTCCGGAGCACAGCGGCTAAACTTTCCTCTCGAAGGGAAAGATCCCGTTTGTAACATTCTCAATGTGGAAGATTGAGGTCTAGTTAGCTGTGGGTGTGGCAGCGGGAATTGCCTGCGCCCAAGCTGATAGTGTTGAACTATTTCATTAAAAGAGAGTAGAGGATCAGAGTTATGCTCACAATCCCGACTGCTTAGCGTATCAGGACCATTGCGGAATGTTAGACCTCGCGCCTGGTCATGAACTAGCTCATTCGGGTTGGGTTTGCTGGAATGTACGTACATTGGATCCCATCTGCGCCGGGAACCATGCGATAGTGTGAACAGCATCAGGCGGTCTTTGCTTGATTATAGCCGCCGCCTCTTTCGTGATTAGGCCAGATAGAAAGGCTCGTATGGCTGATCTCGAGTTAGTGTAGATGTAAGGCCGCGAGGGTTCATTCACAGCTAGCGCGATGGCAGCCTGTTCAGCCGCCGCTACCGTGGTGTGTCTTACCGAAGCTGCATTAAGAATTTTCCCATGAGGATCAGCTACAACAGCTACAAATGAATCTGTGCGCCCATACTGGGCAGCATCTACATAGGAGGTTAATTGCAGGTTTTTGTGCGTAAAGTCAATGAGAGAGCGGGCTCGTGCCTTGCGTCTAGCTGCATTATATTGGGGGTGTACATTCCGAGGGAAAGGGCTAACTTGAAAGGTTGCCCTAACGGTGTGAGAGAGCATGATGGCATTCTGTGTGATGGCATGATGGCAGGGGGCTAGACCTGCGGACATTAATATGCTTCTGCCTGCCTTCAAAGACGAGAGGCGGACGGTTTGTGCCGTTTTTTGTGCTTTGATTACCTCCGTCAGGGTATTGTGAACCCCTAATTGTAGTAGCTTCTCCGTGCTGGTGCTAGTGGGAATTCTCAGTATGTGTTTAATGCTTTTTCTCATAAGCGCATCAATTTTGGCCTCCTCCGAGCGGGACCAGTTGAGCGCCGATGCTACGTAGTTTATGTGACTCATCAGGAACGCATGATACAGCCTAAGAAGATTGCTCTCACTGAGGCCGCCCCTGCGGTTCGAGACTCTTGTGATTAATCGGAGCATGTTTTCCGTTTTTGCCTTGACGCGGACAACAGTTTGATTGTTGCTTCCCTTTGCATTTAGGATCAGACCTAGAATCCTGACCGATTCGACTCTAGGGGTCATCTGACCAGATTCTGCGTATAGGTTAATAGGAATCTGTTCGAGAGGGGTAGAGTGCCTCTTGCCCCTGCGATCCGGTCTATAAAGCAGTAGTTCTGACTTTGAGGGTGATAGATAGAGTCCCGTCCCTTTTAAGTACTCTTCCGTAATGTCCAAGGCCTCCTGAAGGGCCCGCTCCACGGCCCCCTCGGACCCCCCACCGCTCCAAACGGTGATGTCGTCCGCATAGAGTGCATGATTCGCGCCCTCGACCCTAGCCAGTCTTTCCGAGAGGCCTTTCATCGCTATATTGAAAAGGAGGGGTGATATTACTGCACCCTGCAGAGTGCCCTTAGCCCCTAACTTGAACTCGTCAGATCTTAGTTGACCGATTTTAATAGTGGCTTTACGATCCCTTAAGAAAGAGCTGACGTAAGCGGGAAAGCGTTTCCCTAAGTTGAAGTGCGAGATGGATTCCAGAATGAATCTGTGTGTAATGGTTTCAAAGGCTTTGGCAAGATCTAACACTAAAATGCCTCGAACATCCCTGGTGTTCACGTCGATTATCTGCCTTTTGATGAGAAGCATGATGTCTTGCGCGGATAGAGAGGGCCTGAATCCTACCATTTTATACGGGAACAGTTCACGTTTCTCGATGTATCTCATTACTCTCTCATGGTAGACGTGCTGAGCCACCTTGCCCACGCAGGACGTGAGCGAGATTGGTCTAAGGTTCTCGGGTGTCAGTGTTTTACCTGCTTTCGGGATAAGGACAACAGAGGCCGTTTTCCAGTCTTATGGGACCCAGCCAGTTTCCCACGTGCGGTTGATCTGTTCCGTAAGCTTGTCAATTGATTTCTCATCGAGGTCACGCAGGAGTCTGTTGGAGATGCCATCCGGCCCGGGCGCCGAGCGGCCGTTTAGCTCGTGTGGCACCTTTCTGACTTCCGCTTTAGTCACCGGGGCATCAAGCTCCTCCGTGGGTTCGCCTGTATACTCTGGGTAGTCCTCGTTCCCCGTGGGGCCTACAGGGAGATACCTGTCCTTTAGGCTCTGAAGTATGTCTACATCTGTTACCCCTTTCCTTTAAGATCATGAATGATTCTATCGGCAGCTAGGGCCTGATTGCTTTTGGATTGGGAGTCGTCTAGCAGTTGCTTCAGGAGGTTCCATTTGCCTCCCGTACGCATCTGTCCATCAACTGCCGAGCAAACCTCGTTCCATTGCTCCTTGCTCAACTCTTGGCAATACGCTTCGATTTCACGATTTAACATCGCTACTTTCTTACGCAGCCTCCGATTGAGCCTCTGCATTTGCCATCTGGCGAGTAAGGAGTTTTTGGCCTCTACCAGGTGCGCCAAGTGCGCATCCATCCTGTTTATTTTTAAATCAGTTTCGACTGTTTTAGTAACAGCCTCGACGTCCTCTTTGATTCTCCTTAAGAGGTCTTCGAAAGACTCGTACTCCTCCAAGTCCTCTCCCCGGCGTTTACGGAAGGCGTCCCAGTCTACTACGGTGAACGCCCTAAGGGGGGGCTGAGGCAACTTCCAGAGAAATCTCCACAATAAAATGGTCACTTCCCACGTTTTCTTGCTTATTGTGCCAACTAACAGAGGTGGCATTCTTAACGAATGCCATATCCGCCGTGGTGTCCCGCGAGACTGAATTACCGATGCGCGTGTGAAACTGTGGGTCCGTAACTAGCTCTAATGAGCAGTTTGTAACCGCTTGAAGTAGATTTATTCCTTTAGGGGAGTGTCTCACATAACCCCACGCCTGATGCGCCGCTTTAAAGTCTCCAGGTAGCACTAGTGGAGCATCGCTTGCTTTCGCCGCCGCCTTGGCTATAATCGACAAGAATGCCTGGTGACGGTCTCTCGGGGAACTGTAAATGTTTAAAATGAAAACGCTGTTTTAAGCCAGCTGCTGGGAATGATTTCGATAAGCATTACCTCCGCCCTCGTGTTGCCCAACTGCAATTTGTGCTCTTGAAAAGAACACTTCTTTGCAACTAGGACCGCCAGGCCGAGTTTGCCCTCTCCGGTTGCCGAGATAGCTCGGTAACCTGAAAATGACGAAATTTCAGGTCTAGTTTCTTGTAGTAAGATAACATGTGGTTTGTTCGACTGTGTCGCGATAAATTGCTGCAGTGGGGCCTTTCGCCTCTGAAAACTGGCGCAGTTCCACTGCCATATGATAAATTGTTTAGTGTGGCCCGCCATTGTTAAGGCTTGAGAGGGCCTCTAGGACGCTACCTGTAGCTTCTCTAGCTGCCGCTGGAGCGACTTCCATACTCACTGGTTCAGCGCGCTTAGTTTGCACGTTTTCTAGAACTTGTACTCTAAAGAGCAGCATTTGATTGCCCTTGATCAATTCATTCACGGATTTTTGTAAACGGTCCAGCGAGCGTTGCATCGCTGCCTCCGTCGTGGCAGTTTCTTCGGCTGCCTCCTGCGAGGACGTGGCCCTACGTTTAGCAGCACGCGCCTGCGCTTCCCTGTTTGCCGAAGAGGACTCTTGCCTTTGTTGTAGGTTTTCTTGCCGAAAGGCCTCAAAATTGGCCTTCATCTTTTGGGTTTCTGCCTTGAAGTTAGCGTTTTCTTGCAAGAGCTGTGTTACTCGGGGGTCTTCCCTATGCTCTGGCAATGTTACCTGCGTTACCTTGTTTGGCGCTTTGTCAGTCTCGGGCCTAACTCGGTCCGCCCATGAGGGTCCAGGTCCATCCTGGATGCGCGCCCGGGATTGGGAACGCCCCTTAGAGCGGGAAGGTCCTCTGGAGTGGGAGCGGTCCCTTAAGCGAGACCGGGGGCGCCCTCTGGAGAGGCTGCGTTCATGATCCGCTGGAGTCAGCGAACGCGCACGTCCAGGCGCGCTTGTCAAACTCGAGTCACGTGAACGAACTTCCTGGGCCGCTTGTGACATCTTGGCTCGCCTGCGCCGTCGTCGTCTTTGTCGTACTATGTAGGGCAGCTGGAATCGCTGCTTGCACTTGCGGTCCGCAGTGAGGTGAGGACCCCCGCAGATGGAACACTTTGGCGTGCACTGATGATCTTCGGCTGGGGAGGCTACACCGCATTCCCAGCATTTCTTCCTGCTTGGGTTCGGGCACACATCAGCTCGATGTCGCAAATCGCCATAGTTGTAACACACTTCCACTTGTCTTCTGTATAGCGTGCAGGGCAGCATGCCCACGCCACACATAACGTAGTTAGGCACTCTCATACCTTCGAAGAGCACCACCACCGTCGTAGTAGTCTTGATGCGTCTCACCTAGAACGCTTTCGGGTTCTGTTGGTTGACAATCATTGTCCGCAGCTGAGCATCGCTGAAGTCGGCGTCGACCCCGCGAACGACTCCCTTGCATGTGTTGTCCGAGGCGGCTAAATAAGCTGCCACGTCGTACTTGCCTTCCCTGAGGTGTATCTGCTGAACGGACGCATAGGCACACGCGTTCATCCTCACCGGCGTAGAAACGACCAGAATGTTCTGAACAGCGTTGGGGCAGATGATGTCTTCACCCACTTCGTCCGGAGCTAAGGCCGCCGCCATGGCCAAAGCTTGGGCTAGTCGAATAGTACTGACTTTCTTAACGTCGAGGCCTCCTCTTGGTCTGACGATGATGCGTATATGGTCCCGAGGCATTTTCGGGAGTCTTGAGGCGTTCGCGAGCGGCTTCATCGTGCTCTGTCGGGTGGCCGTGCGGCGGCCACCTTTCCCGCCATTGTGCGTCTCCGTGCTGGCCGTCGACTTCGGCGTCTCCGGTCGAGCCTTCTTGTTTCTGCCCACTGCTGTGGTCCAGCCCGGGCAATTTGCTTCGGCGGGGTTGATCTCGACCCCTTCCACCATCTCAACTTCAGGCATTTCGCCCCACAACGCCGAGTAGGCCGTGGCTTACCACGGACGCCGCGCCGACGCTGGGCTGCGTCCGGTAGGGTGAGACGACGAACACCTTGGTCGGTAGTTAAAAGTCTCTCAAATTGTCGAAAAGCTCGCATATCGACAAGAGTCCGGTATGGGCTGGTTCCTTGCTACATACTGCGTCGAATGATGTACAACTTTCCAGGATTTGGCAAAAAAATTCACCAAAATCATTTGAAGAAGCAGGAGCCGATGTTTGCGCGTCCGCACTACTCGGCGCCCCCTCACAAAGTGATAGTTGCCGTTCTACTTACGTTCTTCTTTCTTACGTTATGCAAGTCCTATTTGAGCCTTTGCTGGAAATTGCCTGTACCGCGACGTAAATTCGACCGCAGTCGGCGCTTGCGATGCTGTAGACAACTCCTGTGAATTTTTTATTTGGCAGCTTGTCGTTTACGTTTGCAAGGGAATGCTTTAACTTTTTTGTTGGCACATGCGCTACTTGAACACTGTGGCGGCGTCGAACAAGCGCCATGTGCCCGCAGATCCCAGGAACATACGATACATGAGCGCAATTATGGGACGTACGTGGCCGGTGGGGGCACAAAGTGGTCGTTGCCGTTCTACTTACGTTCTTCTTTCTTACGTCATGCAAGTCCTGTTTGAGCCTTTTCTGGAAATTGCTTGTAGCGCTACGTAACTTGGATCGCAGACTGCGCACGGGATGCTGTACATAGCGCCTGCGAGTTTTTCTTTTGGCAGCTTGTCTTTTAGGTTTACAAGGGAGTGTCTACCTTTTTTGTTGGCACATGCGCTACTTAAACACTGTGGTGGCGTCGAACAAGCGCCAGGTGCTCGCAGAACCCAGGAACATACGCTACATGGAGCGCAATTACGGGACGCACGTGGCCGGGAGGGGGGGCACGAAGTGATTGTGGCCGTTCTACTTACGTTCTTCGTTCTAACTTCATGCGAGTCCTCTTTGAGCCTTTGCTGGGAATTGCTTGTAGCGCTACGTAACTTCGATCGCAGCCTGCGCACGGGATGCTGTACATAGCGCCTGTGATTTTTTCTTTTGGCAGCTTGTCTTTTACGTTTACAAGGGAGTGTCTATTTTTTGTTGGCACATGCGCTAGTTGAACACTGTGGTGGCGTCGAACAAGCGCCAGGTGCTCGCAGATCCCAGGAAAATACGATACATGAGCTCAATTATGGGACCCACGTGGCCGGTCTTCTTTAGTTTAGAGCAGGATCTTTTAGGCCGGACTTTGACGGTTGAAGACAAAATAATCCAGCAACAGTGCGCCGCAGCCGAGGAACGAGCGTGGGTGCGCCTCAGAGCTTCCCTGCAGTGGAATTACCCCCTGAACCTCTTTTAGGCCTGCGGCCAAAATTTTGACGTCATATCCGGCAGGCTGACACTTCCAGAAGCCGCAGTGTCAGCGACATGAATTTAGCCTCGTCCTTTCACGCTCCTGGCAGCTCGCGGACCGGTTGTTTGGAGTGGCGTGGTCGCGCTTATCGTTTTCCTTCGTTGTTTTGCAGCAACTTTGTTTCCGTGCACGATGTGCAGTGGGTGCTAAAATTCCAAATAAGTGTTGCGTACCGGGGTGCACCAGCAAGTACGATACGGGGAAGAGGATACAAGTGTTTTCTCAACCTAAAGACGACGACACATTCGAGAAGCGGCTACGCTCCATTCATAGGAAGGACTTCGCGCCCACTTCGCAGACTAAGGTAAAAATGCTTGATGGTCCTGTTGGGTGCTCCTAGTTTCTCGTACTTGTTAAGCACTTTTACTGTGATACTTCCGAAGCCTTGATAGACGTATTGTGCCAACACGGACTTTAAAGACGCTTACGCAAAGGGGAGAGCATTACTTTATTCTAATAAGTGGCTTCTGAGGCCTTTACGAGGCGTTTGTACATTGCTGCAGTGTCTGCCTGCTATCAAGGCTGCGCGATCAAGAACCTTGGTAACGCTGTTGTACCGGACTCAGTTCGCAAAGTTGGAAATTTTGGACAACCTGTGCATGCTGCCTGAGGAGCGCTGTAGTTCTCGCCACCTGTCGCTTACTATACGTTCCCTTGTAGACATATTGGAAGGAAGCAGTAATGAAGGCAAGAAAAGGGCTGTAAGGTTTATAAAGGAACAGCTACTACTGCTTTCTGCAGAGCGTATTCAGTACATCGTCCAGGTAATGGTGTTTCCGTGCATTCTCCACACAATATCGCCGCATGCCTGTAAGTTTTTGAGAGGAACAAGTACACTAACGTTACCCCGTCTGAGCACTATCAGGAAAGTGTGCTCATCTGTTCAGATGTGCCCAGAAATTGATTCTTGCGATGCAACTTTCCTTCAGTATGCTTCCCGGAGATTTAAACATCTGCAGCCTCATGAACACACCGTGACGTTGATGCTTGACGAAATTCATATCAAGCCTTGTTTTAATTACAAGGGTGGGAACATATGTGGTGCTGCAGTGAATTGCAACGAGGTTGCCACATCAGTACACGCATTTATGGTACAAAGTCTGCTGGGCTCATTCAAGGAGGTAGCACACATTCTTCCGGTAAAAACCATACCGGGCGACCAACTTCATGCCATGCTGAAGAAGGCAATCTTACGCTTAGAAGAGATTGGGTACAGGGTCATAACTGTTGTCTGTGACAATAACTCACTGAACAGGAAGGCAATGAATATGTTTCTGCCAAAGCCGATGCTTCGTCATGTTTACCCACATCCAGCAGACCCAGATCGACCGCTATTTTACATGGCAGATGCTGTGCATAAGAAAGTACATAAGAAATAATTTAAAATTCAAAAATTTAAGTGCATAAGAAATAATTGGCCTAACGAGAAAAATGCAGGCACTTGCCTTTTCTACCCACGCTTCGAGCTTTACAATAATGATGTTCGTCCTGAATTCAGACTGACTACCTCATTTAGGCATTTGAGAGATTTGCTTAAAGATGAGTCATTTCTGCTGCTAAAGTCTGGCTATGACTTGACGTCAAAGGCACTTAATCCAAGCAAATTGGAACGGCAAAACGTTAAGCTGGTACTGCAGGTTTTTAATCCGCACGTAGCCGCAGCCCTGGCAGCTCGCAGTGGTGAAGCCAATTTTCAGCATGCTCCAGCAACAGCAGATTTCATCAAAATCATTCTTCGCTGGTGGAGTATTTTCAACGTAAAGACACCGAATAAAGGCTTCCATCATCGTAATGTTTATGAAGAATCCATGTCATACCATACAGTTGACCCAAAAGTAGCTTTGCTAAATGCTTTCATTGCATGGCTCGACGTCTGGGAATTTTATGGGCATGACACTGGAGTGCTTACCAAGGAGACATTGAGTGCCCTAAGGCTCTCTGCTCAATCCTTGTAATTGGTAAAGTGCTGCATAAGTGACCTTCACTTCAAGTATGTCCTACTAGCGAAAGTCCAAACGGATCCTCTCGAGAGTCGTTTTGGACAGTACCGGCAGAGCGCTGGTGGACAGTACCACATATCAGTTCGAGAACTCTGTGAAACAGACTGAAGGATTCGCCTTCAAAATGCACTCCCAAGGAGGTGCACTGATGACCTCAGATTCATCGAAGAAACAAGCAGTGTCAGAGATGTAGGCGCCTCCTTTAGAGTTCATGTTAGCGATGATGACCTTGACGCGCTCAGAGGACGAATGTCAGTTATTGGTTATGTTGGTGGGTATTGTGGGCATGCTACAATGAAAGTTCTAAAGTGTGAAAGTTACCCAAGACATTTGGTTGTTACTGGAAATGAGACCGAAATGGATGAAGACACCCATTCCTTAATCGCACAACTGGACCGAGGTGGCCTCAAATTTCCTGCTGCCCTTGTGATTACAGTAGTCATGTACACGGAGGCTGTAGCTTGTGACACAAAGTTCCTGCACAGAGAACCAGGGAACTCGCCCGCTCGAGCACACAGCTCTAGCAGACGACATTTGTAGCAGACGACGTCCGCTGCCAATTTGCAATGTCTCGCGCGGTCTTCAAGGAACTGTTCAGCACTCAAGTTGTGCAGCGTCCACTTGTTTGGGATGACAAAATGAAGGATTTTTGCAACAAAGATAAGAGGAGGATTCTTTGGGAAGAAGTTACGGACTGAAGCTGAAGGTACTTGTCGCAAGTGGCGCATACTTCCATATAGTAAATGTCGGCGTCACTCGAATCGTCCATGTCCGTTGGTGTCTCAGAATTACCGCTTGTTTGCATCGGTCTAGAATAACTTTTTTTCTGGGCGAGTTGGTGCATGACTTTTCTAGGAAGTTGCGCCTAAGAAAGAACAAACACAAGAAAACTTTTCGTCTACCTGGTTTGTCCCTGTGTTCGTTCTTCATAGGCGCAACTCGTCCTAAAACATTCCATCTGTCGTTTTCGACTTCCGTTCCTTGGAGCCAGATTGCCCGCACGTGCTATTTTCTTCTTCTTGCCTCTTTTTTCCGCTGATGGTGACCCTATATAAGTCCGGACGAAACGGCAGTCCATACGTTTTGTTCGCAATGCATGCAGGTGCTTTTTTTTCTTTACAACTACGAGCTAGCGTGTTCCCAGTTATTTTGGGTCTTGTTTCTTCCGTTAAAAGGTCACGTACCCAGAGCTCTACAAAGGCCGCAGCCTTTCTACTCAAATACCTTGAGGCAAAAGAGGACGCTTCCTTGAAAGCCGTCTATGGGTCTCTTGCATCCGGGTGGCCGAGATGGCGCCCGAACGCCCTGCGGCATTGGAAAACAGGAGCCGTTGGCAGATGTGCACGCGCTTCAAGCCTACATCGCGGAAGTACGAACCAACTTCCACGTGGCTAATTTTGTGTGCGTGTACTTCGCAAGACTTTTAAGCTGTCGCCAAAAAGAGCTAAAATAGTCATCAATGTTTAAAAAAAATGGTTGTGTTCACCGTTCGATACGCAGTGTTTTTATCTTTTGCAAGGTCTACAGGCACGAAAGTGGAGCACCAACTTAATACACCGATCAAACCCGCAGCTCAAGCGCGCCACAACATGCAAATGCGGAGCAAGGCGCAGCTCTTGAAGACTCCTGAAACCCGCGGCTCACGGGCGCTTTCCATAAGAAACACTGTCCATCACAGCGGCGCGCGTCGCGCCAAAAGGAAGCATGTGAAACGACGCAGCGTCTGTACGCCGAGGTGCTGCTCAGCCAGCCCGACAACCGCCGCGCCGTTGCTTGCATGTGAAACAGGCTTAAACAGCAGATCTCAACTCTCGTGTGATCTTCCCGATCTTCCGTCAAGTTCACGTGACGTGCCAGGTACTTGGCAAACACGATAAACCACACAAACCACGATAAGTGCGTCCGGCCATTTAATACGCATTGCAATACGTTTAAGTTTTCCTACTTCCCTCGCGCTGTGAACGCTTGGAATGCGCTACCAAGCGAAGCTGTAAATAATCCAAATTTAGATCAGTTTTGTTCTCTAGTGGAGCAGCTAATGGAACCTGTATAGCTACTTTTCCTGTTGTAAAACCCCAGAAAGTATCTTGTAGTGTGGTATTATTTTCGGGTGTACATTTTTCTCATGTATAGCATACGATACATAATGCTAGATTTTCTGTTTTCGTGTACGCGAAGCGTAACCATGTGGGTAATATAATATTGATGCACTTGTTGTTGAAAAGTCTTCTGATCTACCTCATGTTTTCCTGTTGTCTTTTTGAGAACTTGTTGTATCTTATTACATGCCCATGATGATGAAAGCCCGCTCCCTGTATGGGTCTGCAAAAGACCTACAGCATTGATAAAGAATTAAATAAATAGGGAAGGCACAGAGCTAAAACACATAATTCAGGGGAAAACTTAGGGAATAAAGATCTTGTGTGACGTCAGAGCATATATTGGTCTTCGTATCCAGCCGGCCTGTGGGGAGACGCATGTCTATTCACGGCAGCCGGTCGCGTCACTCAGAATTATTCTAGTACACTCAAGCATGACTCAACTTAAACCAGAGCAGCGCCAGCCGCGTGGTGGGCGACGGCCTTGTCACATTACTCCATGCACGCTGATAGCACTCGTGTTCCATCGGTGGTGGCCGCCTCCTTTCTTCCTCGCCCACCCCTTCCGTTCTCATCTGTTTTAGCATCAGCGTAATTCCAAATACGCTGCCGGTTAAACCCCCCCCCCCCCCGCAACATCATCATCAGCCTGGCTACGCCCACTGCAGGGCAAAGGCCTCTCCCATACTTCTCCAAGTACCCCGGCCATGTGCTAATTGTGGCCATGTTGTCCCTGCGAACTCTGTCCACCTAACTTTCTGCCGCCCCCAGCTACGCTTCCCTTCTCTTGGAATCCAGTCCGTAACCCTAATCACCATCGCTTATCTTCCCTCCTCATTACATGCCCTGCCCTTGCCCCATTTATTTTTCTTCATTTCAACTAAGATGTCATTAACTCGCGTTTGTTCCCTCCCCCAATCTGCTCTCTTCTTATCCCCCCCCTTTTATCCCCCCTTTCCATAGCTCGTTGCGTAGGCCTCAATTTAACTCAATTTAGTAGAACGCTTTTCGTAAGCCTCCTGGTTTATGCCCCGTAGGTGAGTACTGGTAAGACACAGCTGTTATACACTTTTGTCTTGAGGGATAATGGCAACCTGCTGTTCATGATCTGAGAATGCCTGCCAAACACACCCCAACCCATTCTTATTCTTCCGATTCTTTCAGTCTCATGATCCGGATCCGCCGTCACTACCAGCCCTAAGTAGATGTATTCCCTTACCACTTCCAGTGCCTCACTACCTATCGTAAACTGCTGTTCTCTTCCGAGACTGTTAAACATTACTTTAGTTTTCTGCAGATTAATTTTTAGACCCACCCTTCTGCTTTGCCTCTCCAGGTCAGTGAGCATGCGTTGCAATTGGTCCCTGAGTTACTAAGCAATGTAATATCATCAGCGACTCGCAAGTTACTAAGGTATTCTCGATTAACTCTTATCCCCAATTCTTCCGAATCCAGGTCTCTGAATACCTCCTGTAAAGCTGTGAATAGCATTGGAGAGATCGTATTTCCCTGCCTGACGCCTTTCTTTATTGGGATTTTGTTGCTTTCTTTATGGCGGAGCCGCTGTAGATATCTTTCAGTATTTTTACATACGGCTCGTCTACACCCTGATTCCGTAATGCTTGCATGACTGCTGAGGTTTCGACTTAATCAAAAGCCTTCTCGTAATCATTGAAAGGTATATATAAGGGTTGGTTATATTTCGCACATTTCTCTGTCACGTGATTGATAGTCTGAATATAGTATATTGTTGAGTAGCCTTTACGAAGTGCTGTCTGGTATTTTGGTTCACAGAAGTCTAAGGTGTTCCTGGTTTTATTTGCGATTACCTTAGTAAATACTTTGTAGGCAACGGATAGTAAGCTGATCGGTCTATAATTTTTCAAGCCTTTGGCGCCCCCTTTCTTATGGATTAAGATTATGTTGGCGTTCTTGCAAGATTCCGGTATGCTCGAGGTCATGAGGCATTGCGTATACAAGGAGGCCAGTTTTTCCACAATAATCTGCCCACCATCCTTCAACAAATCTGCTGTTACCTGATCCTCCCCAGCTGCCTTCCCGCTTTGCATAGCTCCCAAGGGTTTCTTTACTTCTTCCGGCTTTACTTGTGGGATGTCAAATTCCTCTAGACTATCCCCTCTTCCATCATCGTCGTGGGTGCCACTGGTAGTGTATAAATTTCTACAGAACTCCTTAGCAACTTGAACTATTTTATCCATATTAGTAATGATATTGTCGTTCGGTCTCTTAACGCACAGATCTGATTCTTGCCAATTCCAAGTTTCTTCTTCATTGCTTTTAGGTTTGCCCCGTTCCTGAGAGCATGTTCAATTCTATTCATATTATACTTCCTTATGTCAGCTATCTTACGCTTGTTGATTAACATGTTGTTGATTACGGTTGTTGATTAACGTGGCAGGGGTGCTCCCGCACGTCCACTACGCGGGCGTGAATGGTCCTATTCTTCAGGACCTGACACCTAGTGCAAGTGCACTGGTGAATTAGCTCACATTTTAAGAGTAAAGTGAACGCGGAAATAGGAGAGTTGACGCAAACATATGACATGCAAACATGATAGTCATCAACTATTGTTTGTACAAGTGAGGAAACGTGTTTGTCATAGGGAAACTAAAAAAAAACGCTTCTGGGAGGACAACTATTCTTGTGTGGTCGAACAAGATAGGTCAGGTCCTTACAAAATACTTTGGAGGCCATATGCTATATATATATATATATATATATATATATATATATATATATATATATATATATATATATATATATATATATATATACGAGGAAATCTGTGAAAAATACAGATTAATACAATAATTAATCGCTAATAATTAAACACACATTTGTTTTTGTTTTCGACGTGGTGGTCGGCCGAAGATTCGCCTTTCTCAAAATTACGTTTATTCTAATATTTCACGAATTGCAAGAAACACAAATTTTTAAACTATAAGTATAGATATAATGGACGAACTTTAGGTGATACCGTTCAAAGGGTTTGCACCAAATAAATATTTCTAGCAACCGGTGCTGAATGATATCCTATGTACATCCACAATACGTTATCTGGTAGTCTAACAATGATGTAGATGCTACGTCCTAGCCACGCTTTTTCTTATAAAAACGGCACGTACGCGAGACGTAACAAGTACGTGACTTCAAGACGTTGACGTTTGGATCATTTATAGACGTGGAAGAGACGTTCGTGTTTCATAGGTGTCACAACGTGACGTTTTGGTGACCGCCTCTGTGGTGTCGTTCTGTGCACACCAGTGAGGATGGCCTGTACGTGCAGGAGAGACCCCGCCAGCGGCCTGCCTGGACGCCAGCAGCGCGCACGAAGACGAGGTGGGCCGCCTTTCTCTGCCCGGGCTGCGATCCGGCGGTCTGTATCACGTGAACGCTCTCACATCCCCATGACAATTTCGAAGGGAACGGCATCAGCGAAAGTATTTTATTTGCCTACTTTATTAGGGTTTGGCGTGGTTGCTGCTGCCGAGTCGGTCGGTCTTTCGCCTAATGTTCTAGCTTGTGTAACACAACCGCATTGCCATACGCCTTACATCGCCTTAGCACTGCCTGACGCCGCCGGCATTATCGTTGCCGGCGGCGTAAGGGCGGCACCCCAGAAAACATATTTTCCCATTTCTTTTTTGTGACGTTGCAGTGAGGTAACAGCAATTGCTGCATGTGCTCTACGGCACGCGCAATTGCACTCCAAATGTTAAGAACACAATCCTCAGACAGAGTAAATTTGCTCGGCAGTGAAGCGATCGGAGAATTCAGGGGTTACTCTCATTGCCAGGTTAGCCAGATGAAACTATCGATACCGTCTCAGCGGCGTCTCCGCTGCGCGTAGGTAGCCACAACAGCTGTGTTTCTCGTGCATATTGCCGTAGGCAAGAAATGGTGCGAGCAACCGACGCTCTAGAATTTCATTCACGTCGGTTCGCTGTCTCTCACGGTGAATTGTTGGCACGTCTATTAGCAAGTGCCGAACAATTCCATATACGGGGCGTCCCAGCTAACTTTAGCCAGAGTTTAAAAATATGCGAATGCCACGTAGCTGGACAGAACCAAGGTAATGTTTGCCGTCGCTTGGAGTTACTCAAATTATTTTTTTTTATTTCGCCTAATTAGATTAGCCGTAATTAATTATTCAACTTCTCAAATATTATAGTTAGACGAAAAGTGTCAATGAGAAAATTGTAGAACGACATGAAAAACTGCCGATACAGCTTTCCGTTGCTAAATACGTGCTATGTAAGAGGGTTTTCCGACCATGAAAGAAGCCAGCAAATGCACGCAAATTTGCCGCGCGACTGGCCGCTCGAGGCACTTTGCGTGCATTCGCGGGCTTCTTTCACGCTCAGAAAAACACTTTTATGTAACACGTATTCAGCGACAAACGGATGTATCTGGAGCTTTTCATGACGTTATACAATTTTATCATTCACACTTTTTGTCTAATTATAATATTTGGGAAGTTGAATAATTAATTACGGCTAATCTAATTAGGCGAAATACAAAAATATTTGACTATCTCTAAGCGACGGCAAACAACATAGCATGCTTCTTCTGTACAGCTACGTGGCATTTGCATATTTTAAAACTCTGGCTAAAGTTAGCTGGGACACACTGTATAGTTCAATAGCGTATTTAGTACTGCAACTGATGACTTTCTCGCTACCACCTACACTAGAATAACAAATGTTTCAAATATTATTAGTTACACTGAAGTGCTCTCAATACTACTTAGCTTGAAAATTAAGAGTTCCTTTGGGCCCGATAATATACGAAATGTTTTTGTTCGCCGATAAACCTCTCACAAAGTACCTTGCCATCGTATTTCATGCTTCCTTGTCGTGTTCGAGCTTGTGGTAGGACTCGAGGACAGCCCTGTGGTGCCCATTTTTAAGAAAGGCGGCCGACTACATTTGCAAAACTACTGCCCCATCTCATTAATGTTAACTTACTGTAAACAAATTGAGCATATGATTGCAAAAGTCCTAAATAAGTTTCTTGAAGAGAACAATATTCTAACCGATTCTCAACATGGTTTTATAATGGGATATTCTATAGTAATATAATGCAATTAGTCACGGGTAAAGCGAGAGATGGAAATTAAATACGATGAGCAAAACGAGAATAAGGTATTAGCAGGAACCCATGTTTCGACAAGTGTACTTTTCTTTTTCAAGGCTTTGAAACAGACAAGTCTATTTGCCGAAACGTTGGTTCCCGCTTTTACCTCGTTCTCGTTTTGCTCAACAACTACTCACGGTCTTTCACACTTTTGTTTGCTCAAATGAAATATAAACAAACCGATTAAATTTTTAAAGATTTTTTAAAGCTTTCCATATGGTAACCTTATCCAAACTAACATATAAGGCAAAAACTTTGGCGTACTAAAACTACTTGTTTCTTGGATAGCTGAACAATTGAACTGGATGTAGGTGGGCATCACTCGGTCAGTGTTCGAGTCACATCTGGGGTACCACAGGCAAATGTAGTGGGCCCTTTGTTGTTCCTCCTCTAAGTGAATGACATTGTTGATGCTATAAAGCCGAATGTTCAAACAAGATCATTTGCAGACGATTTTGTCTTGCTTAAAGAAATTACCCACACTAGTCACCAAGATCATCTGAATGATAGTCTCAGTTAAATTTTCTATTGGTACACTCAATGGGGGATAACGTTGAATGTAAAAAGCGTTTTTCTTCCAATTTCCCGCAATAAAACATCTCACTCATATGTTAAGCTCCTCTGCACTTAAACAAGTTAGTAAATATAAATATTTAGGTGTCACCCTTAGCAGCAACCTGTCCTGCAACTTTCATATGAGCAATATATCTTCCTCTGCCTGCCGTAAATTGTACTTTCCCTAATGCAAGATTAGACACGCCCCATCCTCCGTTAAAGTACTCGCTTATAAATACTTCATTTGACCGAAACGCAAGCACGCCTCTATTATCTGGGATCCCTACACTATATGTAACATAAAGAAACTTCAACTCCAAAGACAGACTATCAGGTTTGTTCACAACAAAGTTTCGACATTCGACTCTCCAGCTGAACTAATGAGGTCAAATATATTACCTGCACTTGAATCGCGGCGAAAAAATTAGGCTGCACTTTTTTTCTCAGTTACCTAATAACAAACTGGCACTCGACCCGGCAATATATCTTCTCGCCAACATCATGAAACGGCCTAAGCCCCTATTTTTCCCTAACCAACTTATTTAAACAGTCTTTCTTTCCAAGCATTATCAATAACTGGAATGACTTGCCTTTACAAAAGTTGTATCAGCATTGTTTGCTTTTACTATCAGCTTTATTTAGGTATTGTTGCCGCATTTTGTTGTAATTGTGATTGTAATTGTACTTGTTGCTGTAATTCTGGTGACCTAATTGTCTATGTTATCCACCCTGCATGCATGTCACGTTCGCAATACGTATTCAAATAAATAAATAAATAAATAAATAAATAAATAAATAAATAAATAAATAAATAAATAACAGTCGATACAGTCTCAGCTGCGCGTCCATAGTACACATGCTAGTACGCATGCGGTAGCAGTGTTGCTCACACATAGGCTATAGCCGTGAGGAAGAAACTGCGCGAAGGATGGGCCACGTACGATGAGTTGATCTGTAGAATTCATTTCACATAGGTTCCCTGGCTATCACGGATAATTATATGGATATGTATTGGCACAGTCTTAGCTGCTTTTCTACAGTATGACGGTGGCAACGGAAGCGGTGTTGCGCATAGCTGGGCTATTATCGTTGGGATGAAATTGCGCCATGAATGCGCAACGTAAGTTTAGTTGGGCTCTAGAATTTTATTCTTGCGCGTACGTTGATTGTCGGGAAGAATAATTGGCATTTCTATGAGCGATAACAATCAACAACATCTCAGGGGTGTCTCTATAGTAATGTGGTTGCAACGGTAGCTCTGTTGCGCATACATAAGCTATTGATGCAGCCACGAGACTGCGCGAAGCGTGTTCTGCGTAAGTTGAACTTAGCGGTCTCGTTTCATTCACGCAGGTTGGTTGCCCCTCATGGATAAATTTAGGCGCATCTATTAGCAACCACAACTTGCACCGTCGCAGCGGCGCCTCAATAGCGGTTTCATTGCAACGCAAGCTGTGTTGTGCATAGCTGGGCTATAATCGTTGGGAAGAGAAAGCACGAATTATATGCACAAGTACGTTTTGTGGGGCTGAAGAATTTCCTTCGTGTTCTTGCAGTTTGCTTTTTGTGAAGAATCATTGGCATTTCTAAGGGAAATAACAACAAACAGCATTTCAGGGGCTTGTCTTATGTATGCCGGTCGCCATGGTAGCTGCGTTGCGCATACACAAGCTATATCTGCAGGCACGACGCGGCGTGGAGTATTCACAGAGCAAGTTCAATTTAGCGGTCTCGTTTCATTCACGAAGGTTGGTTGCCCCTCATGGATAATTTTAGGCACATGTATTAGCAACCACAACTTGCCCCGTCTCAGCGGCGCCTCAATAGCAGTTTCATTGCAACGCTAGCTGTGTTGTGCATAGCTGGGCTATAATCGTTGGGAAGAAAAAGCACGAAGTATATGCACATGTACGTTTACTGGGGCTGTAGAATTTCCTTCGTGTTCTTGCAGTTTGCTTTTTGTGAAGAATCATTGGCATTTCTATGGGAAATAACAACAAACAGCATTTCAGGGGCTTGTATTATGTATGCCGGTCGCCATGGTAGCTGCGTTGCGCTTACACAAGCTATATCATCAGGCACGGGGCGGCGTGGTGTATTCACAGAGTAAGTTCAATTTAGCGGTCTCGTTTCATTCACGTAGGTTGGTTGCCCCTCATGGATAATTTTAGGCACATATATTAGGAACCACAACTTGCACCGTCTCAGCGGCGCCTCAAAAGCAGTTTCATTGCAACGCAAGCTGTGTTGTGCATAGCTGGGCTATAATCGTTGGGAAGAGAAAGCACGAAGTATATGCACATGTATGTTTAGTGGGGCTGTAGAATTTCCTTCGTGTTCTTGCCGTTTGCTTTTTGTGAAAAATCATTGGCATTTCTATGGGAAATAACAGCAAACAGCATTTCAGGGGCTTGTCTTATGTATGCCGGTTGCCATGGTAGCTGCGTTGCGCATGCACAAGCTATCTCTGCAGGCACGAGGCGGCATGGAATATTCACAGAGCAAGATCAATTTAGCGGTCTCGTTTCATTCACGAAAGTTGGTTGCCCCTCATGGATAATTTTAGGCACATGTATTAGCAACCACAACGTGCCCCGCCTCAGCGGCGCCTCAATAGCAGTTTCATTGCAACGCAAGCTGTGTTGTGCATAGCTGGGCTATAATCGTTGGGAAGAGAAAGTACGAAGTATATGTACAGGTATGTTTAGTCGGGCTGTAGAATTTCCTTTGTGTCCTTGCAGTTTGCTTTTTGTGAAGAATCATTGGCATTTCTATGCGAAATAACAACAAACAGAATTTCAGGGGGTTGTCTTATGTATGCCGGCGCCATGGTAGCTGCGTTGCGCATAGATAACTATTGCTGCAGGCACGAGGCGGCGTGGAGTATTCACAGAGCAAGTTCAATTTAGCGGTCCCATTGCATTCACGAAGGTTGGTTGCCGCTCATGGATAAATTTAGGCGCATCTATTAGCAACCACAACTTGCCCCGTCTCAGCGGCGCCTCAATAGCAGTTTCATTGCAACGCAAGCTGTGTTGTGCATAGCTGGGCTATAATCGTTGGGAAGAAAAAGCACGAAGTATATGCACAGGTATGTTTAGTGGGGCTGTAGAATTTCCTTCGTGTCCTTGCAGTTTGCTTTTTGTGAAGAATCATTGGCATTTCTATGCGAAATAACAACAAACAGAATTTCAGGGGGTTGTCTTATGTATGCCGGTCGCCATGGTAGCTGCGTTGCGCATAGATAACTATTGCTGCAGGCACGAGGCGGCGTGGAGTATTCACAGAGCAAGTTCAATTTAGCGGTCCCATTTCATTCACGAAGGTTGGTTGCCGCTGATGGATAAATTTAGGCGCATTTATTAGCAACCACAACTTGCCCCATCTCAGCGGCGCCTTAATAGCAATTTCATTGCAACGCAAGCTGTGTTGTGCATAGCTGGGCTATAATCGTTGGGAAGAGAAAGCACGAAGTATATGCACATGTATGTTTAGAGGGGCTGTAGAATTTCCTTCGTGTTCTTGCCGTTTGCTTTTTGTGAAGAATCATTGGCATTTCTATGGGAAATAACAGCAAACAGCATTTCAGGGGCTTGTCTTATGTATGCCGGTTGCCATGGTAGCTGCGTTGCGCTTACACAAGCTATATCATCAGGCACGGGGCGGCGTGGAGTATTCACAGAGCAAGTTCAATTTAGCGGTCTCGTTTCATTCACCTAGGTTGGTTGCCCCTCACTGATAATTTTAGGCACATCTATTAGCAACCATAGCCGAAATGCCCGTGGATAAATGGAAATGCTCTAACCGCGTTAGCTGAAAAAGAACTAGCCTGGGCGCGTTTTCGGCGCTCACCTAATAATCAGTATCTTCGTGAAGCTTATAAGATGGCTCGCAATAAAGTCACTGCTGTGCTTAGAGGTGCCAGGCGACAGCACTTCCAAGGTAAATTTTCTGAATTTAGAAATAGCCCGTCCAAGACTTGGTCCGTGGTTAACGAATTAAGGGGTCGTCCCCGGAAAGGCGCATACCAAACTATTGCGAAGAATTTCGGTCCACCATCTATAACGTTAGCAGACCAGTTTAATTCCTTTTTCTCGTCTACTGCAGCAAGCTTGTCCGGTAATACGGCTAGTTATTGTATGCCACAATCGGTAGTTGACTCTGCATTCCTGCCTGAGTGTACCGAGGATGATATTCGCTGTATTTTATTTAACTTAAAACAGCACAAGTCGATTGGATTAGATGGTGTATCTGTGGACGTCCTTCGCAGAAATTTCGAGGCCCTGAAGAATGTTTTTTTAGCAATTATAAATAACATTATAACCACAAAAGAAATACCGCCTGGCCTCAAGGAAGCGCTTGTAGTTCCTGTCTTCAAAAGTGGACAGGTCAATGTTGTCACAAATTACAGGCCAATTTCGATACTTTCGTGCATTGCTCTTATAGTTGAAAAGCATAATTTTCACGTAATGCAGAGCTTCATTGATGCGCACAACATAATGTCGCCTAATCAGTACGGATTTACTTGTGGGCGTGGCACTAGATTAGCATTAGATGAATTAACTGATTTCCTCAATAGTACTCTTGAAATTAGTGCATTCGCTTGTGCATTATTTCTAGATGTATCAAAAGCTTTTGACTCCGTCAACCATGAAATTTTACTTTGTAAACTTCATAGCTATGGCTTCCGAGGGCCTTTTCTAACTTTCCTTGTGAATTATTTGCACGGTCGAATTCAAGTAGTAGTTCTCGGAAATATTAAAAGCAAACCTAGACAGTTGAGCGCTGGAGTTCCCCAAGGGTCGATTTTAGCTCCCCTTTTATTCAACTTGTACGTTAATGATCTCAGTCAAGCAATTTTTGGCTGTCGGGTGTTTCAATACGCAGATGACACGCTTTTAGTATCTCGTCATACTAATTACCATCAAGCCGTGGCTGAATTACAAACTCACACTACAAATGTTATCAGTTGGTACCGTAAAAACTTAATTTCTATTAACCAGAATAAAACTAAATTAGTATGCTTTCACGATCCGCTGAAATCTATTCCTGTCATCACTCCACTGTTTCTTCATTCTCCTCTGTGTAACAATTGCTCTTGCTCTCCTATTCCATACCTCTCAAGTGTCAATTATCTCGGTGTTCATTTCGATTCTAACATGTCCTGGAACACTCACTTGGCTAACGTTTGTGAAAGGCTGCGCAAAATAGCCTGCCTACTTCATTCTATTAAAGCACTATGCCCAATTTACGTAAGGAAAACAATCGCACATGCATTAGCGTACAGTGTGCTGAGATATGGAATCTGTTCTTTTTATTTCTGTTCAGTGTTTTGGCGCAATAAAGTTGATTCTTTACTAAAATCCATAATTCGGGCGGTGATGTATGGTGTGCACATTACTAACAATTCCAGTCTTTTTTCATGCTCGCATATGCCCTCGTTCAGGCTGTTATTCAAAGAAACGGTAATCCTTTTGTATATATGGAACAATGAGTTCTGCCTCCCGTATGTCCCCGCCAGAGCATTACGTACACGCGACCGCTTTACCTTACCAAGAGTACGGACAAGATATGGCAAACGTGTCCGTGCCTTCTATGTACCTGATGCATTAAATGACCTGCCAGATAAAGTTTTATCTTCCAGCACACGGAAAGAAGTCAAATCTTATATTTTTGATTTGTATGTGTAATTTGGTTTCTTTCCTTTCTTTCTTTCTTTCTTTCTTTCTTTCTTTCGTTCTCTCTTTAGTTTTATTTTGAGTCTTGTACATAATTGATTTACTGTGCCGCTCCCTGGCTTGCTCCATTCTGCCGAGCGCTGCCCCACAAGCCCATTGTTGGCTTGGGCAGGCTCGTATTTGTATGTTATTTTCGAAATAAATAAATAATTTATATATATAAATTGCATCGTCTCAGCGGCGCCTCAATAGCAGTTTCATTGCAACGCAAGCTGTGTTGTGCATAGCTGGGCTATAATCGTTGGGAAGAAAAAGCACGAATTATATGCACAAGTACGTTTAGTGGGGCTGTACAATATTCTCCGTGTTCTTGCAGTTTGCTTTTTGTGAAGAATCATTGGAATTTCTAAGGGAAATAACAACAAACTGCATTTCAGGGGCTTGTCTTATGTGTGCCGGTTGCCATGGTAGCTGCGTTGCGCATACACAAGCTATCTCTGTAGGCACGAGGCGGCATGGAATATTCACAGAGCAAGATCAATTTAGCGGTCTCGTTTCATTCACGAAGGTTAGTTGCCGCTCATGGATAATATTAGGCACATGTATTAGCAACCACAACTTGCCCCGTCTCAGCGGCGCCTCAAAAGCAGTTTCATTGCAACGCAAGCTGTGTTGTGCATAGCTGGGCTATAATCGTTGGGAAGAAAAAGCACGAAGTATATGCACATGTACGTTTACTGGGGCTGTAGAATTTCCTTCGTGTTCTTGCAGTTTGCTTTTTGTGAAGAATCATTGGCATTTCTATGGGAAATAACAACAAACAGCATTTCAGGGGCTTGTATTATGTATGCCGGTCGCCATGGTAGCTGCGTTGCGCTTACACAAGCTATATCATCAGGCACGGGGCGGCGTAGAGTATTCACAGAGCAAGTTCAATTTAGCGGTCTCGTTTCATTCACCTAGGTTGGTTGCCCCTCATGGATAATTTTAGTCACATCTATTAGCAACCATAAATTGCATCGTCTCAGCGGCGCCTCAATAGCGGTTTCATTGCAACGTAAGCTGTGTTGTGCATAGCTGGGCTATAATCGTTGGGAAGAGAAAGCACGAAGTATATGCACATGTACGTTTACTGGGGCTGTAGAATTTCCTTCGTGTTCTTGCAGTTTGCTTTTTGTGAAGAATCATTGGCATTTCTATGGGAAATAACAACAAACAGCATTTCAGGGGCTTGTATTATGTATGCCGGTCGCCATGGTAGCTGCGTTGCGCATACACAAGCTATATCATCAGGCACGGGGCGGCGTGGAGTATTCACAGAGCAAGTTCAATTTAGCGGTATCGTTTCATTCATGAAGGTTGGTTGCCCCTCATGGATAATTTTAGGCACATCTATTAGCAACCATAAATTGCATCGTCTCAGCGGCGCCTCAATAGCGGTTTCATTGCAACGTAAGCTGTGTTGTGCATAGCTGGGCTATAATCGTTGGGAAGAGAAAGCACGAATTATATGCACAAGTACGCTTAGTGGGGCTGTAGAATATTCTTCGTGTTCTTGCAGTGTGCTTTTTGTGAAGAATCATTGGCATTTCTAAGGGAAATAACAACAAACAGCATTTCAGGGGCTTGTCTTATGTATGCCGGTTGCCATGGTAGCTGCGTTGCGCTTACACAAGCTATATCATCAGGCACGGGGCGGCGTGGAGTATTCACAGAGCAAGTTCAATTTAGCGGTCTCGTTTCATTCACCTAGGTTGGTTGCCCCTCATGGATAATTTTAGGCACATCTATTAGCAACCATAAATTGCATCGTCTCAGCGGCTCCTCAATAGCGGTTTCATTGCAACGCAAGCTGTGTTGTGCATAGCTGGGCTATAATCGTTGGGAAGAGAAAGCACGAAGTATATGCACATGTACGCTTAGTGGGGCTGTAGAATATTCTTCGTGTTCTTGCAGTTTGCTTTTTGTGAAGAATCATTGGCATTTCTAAGGGAAATAACAACAAACAGCATTTCAGGGGCTTGTCTTATGTATGCCGGTTGCCATGGTAGCTGCGTTGCGCTTACACAAGCTATATCATCAGGCACGGGGCGGCGTGGAGTATTCACAGAGCAAGTTCAATTTAGCGGTCTCGTTTCATTCACCTAGGTTGGTTGCCCCTCATGGATAAATTTAGGCACATCTATTAGCAACCATAAATTGCATCGTCTCAGCGGCGCCTCAATAGCGGTTTCATTGCAACGTAAGCTGTGTTGTGCATAGCTGGGCTATAATCGTTGGGAAGAGAAAGCACGAAGTATATGCACATGTACGCTTAGTGGGGCTGTAGAATATTCTTCGTGTTCTTGCAGTTTGCTTTTTGTGAAGAATCATTGGCATTTCTAAGGGAAATAACTACAAACAGCATTTCAGGGGCTTGTCTTATGTATGCCGGTTGCCATGGTAGCTGCGTTGCGCTTACACAAGCTATATCATCAGGCACGGGGCGGCGTGGAGTATTCACAGAGCAAGTTCAATTTAGCGGTCTCGTTTCATTCACCTAGGTTGGTTGCCCCTCATGGATAATTTTAGGCACATCTATTAGCAACCATAAATTGCATCGTCTCAGCGGCGCCTCAATAGCGGTTTCATTGCAACGCAAGCTGTGTTCTGCATAGCTGGGCTATAATCGTTGGGAAGAGAAAGCACGAATTATATGCACAAGTTCGTTTACTGGGGCTGTAGAATTTTCTTCGTGTTCTTGCAGTTTGCTTTTTGTGAAGAATCATTGTCATTTCTAAGGGAAATAACAACAAACAGCATTTCAGGGGCTTGTCTTATGTATGCCGGTTTCCATGGTAGCTGCGTTGCGCTTACACAAGCTATATCATCAGGCACGGGGCGGCGTGGAGTATTCACAGAGCAAGTTCAATTTAGCGGTCTCGTTTCATTCACCTAGGTTGGTTGCCCCTCATGGATAATTTTAGGCACATCTATTAGCAACCATAAATTGCATCGTCTCAGCGGCGCCTCAATAGCGGTTTCATTGCAACGCAAGCTGTGTTCTGCATAGCTGGGCTATAATCGTTGGGAAGAGAAAGCACGAATTATATGCACAAGTTCGTTTACTGGGGCTGTAGAATTTTCTTCGTGTTCTTGCAGTTTGCTTTTTGTGAAGAATCATTGGCATTTCTAAGGGAAATAACAACAAACAGCATTTCAGGGGCTTGTCTTATGTATGCCGGTTGCCATGGTAGCTGCGTTGCGCTTACACAAGCTATATCATCAGGCACGGGGCGGCGTGGAGTATTCACAGAGCAAGTTCAATTTAGCGGTCTCGTTTCATTCACCTAGGTTGGTTGCCCCTCATGGATAATTTTAGGCACATCTATTAGCAACCATAAATTGCATCGTCTCAGCGGCGCCTCAATAGCGGTTTCATTGCAACGCAAGCTGTGTTCTGCATAGCTGGGCTATAATCGTTGGGAAGAGAAAGCACGAATTATATGCACAAGTTCGTTTACTGGGGCTGTAGAATATTCTTCGTGTTCTTGCAGTTTGCTTTTTGTGAAGAATCATTGTCATTTCTAAGGGAAATAACAACAAACAGCATTTCAGGGGCTTGTCTTATGTATGCCGGTTTCCATGGTAGCTGCGTTGCGCTTACACAAGCTATATCATCAGGCACGGGGCGGCGTGGAGTATTCACAGAGCAAGTTCAATTTAGCGGTCTCGTTTCATTCACCTAGGTTGGTTGCCCCTCATGGATAATTTTAGGCACATCTATTAGCAACCATAAATTGCACCGTCTCAGCGGCGCCTCAATAGCGGTTTCATTGCAACGTAAGCTGTGTTGTGCATAGCTGGGCTATAATCGTTGGGAAGAGAAAGCACGAAATATATGCACATGTACGCTTAGTGGGGCTGTAGAATATTCTTCGTGTTCTTGCAGTTTGCTTTTTGTGAAGAATCATTGGCATTTCTAAGGGAAATAACAACAAACAGCATTTCAGGGGCTTGTCTTATGTATGCCGGTTGCCATGGTAGCTGCGTTGCGCTTACACAAGCTATATCTGCAGGCACGAGGCGGCGTGGAGTATTCACAGAGCAAGTTCAATTTAGCGGTCTCGTTTCATTCACCTAGGTTGGTTGCCCCTCATGGATAATTTTAGGCACATCTATTAGCAACCATAAATTGCATCGTCTCAGCGGCGCCTCAATAGCGGTTTCATTGCAACGCAAGCTGTGTTGTGCATAGCTGGGCTATAATCGTTGGGAAGAGAAAGCACGAAGTATATGCACATGTACGCTTAGTGGGGCTGTAGAATATTCTTCGTGTTCTTGCAGTTTGCTTTTTGTGAAGAATCATTGGCATTTCTAAGGGAAATAACAACAAACAGCATTTCAGGGGCTTGTCTTATGTATGCCGGTTGCCATGGTAGCTGCGTTGCGCTTACACAAGCTATATCATCAGGCACGGGGCGGCGTGGAGTATTCACAGAGCAAGTTCAATTTAGCGGTCTCGTTTCATTCACCTAGGTTGGTTGCCCCTCATGGATAATTTTAGGCACATCTATTAGCAACCATAAATTTCATCGTCTCAGCGGCGCCTCAATAGCGGTTTCATTGCAACGTAAGCTGTGTTGTGCATAGCTGGGCTATAATCGTTGGGAAGAGAAAGCACGAAGTATATGCACATTTACGCTTAGTGGGGCTGTAGAATATTCTTCGTGTTCTTGCAGTTTGCTTTTTGTGAAGAATCATTGGCATTTCTAAGGGAAATAACAACAAACAGCATTTCAGGGGCTTGTCTTATGTATGCCGGTTGCCATGGTAGCTGCGTTGCGCTTACACAAGCTATATCATCAGGCACGGGGCGGCGTGGAGTATTCACAGAGCAAGTTCAATTTAGCGGTCTCGTTTCATTCACCTAGGTTGGTTGCCCCTCATGGATAATTTTAGGCACATCTATTAGCAACCATAAATTGCATCGTCTCAGCGGCGCCTCAATAGCGGTTTCATTGCAACGCAAGCTGTGTTCTGCATAGCTGGGCTATAATCGTTGGGAAGAGAAAGCACGAATTATATGCACAAGTTCGTTTACTGGGGCTGTAGAATTTTCTTCGTGTTCTTGCAGTTTGCTTTTTGTGAAGAATCATTGTCATTTCTAAGGGAAATAACAACAAACAGCATTTCAGGGGCTTGTCTTATGTATGCCGGTTTCCATGGTAGCTGCGTTGCGCTTACACAAGCTATATCATCAGGCACGGGGCGGCGTGGAGTATTCACAGAGCAAGTTCAATTTAGCGGTCTCGTTTCATTCACCTAGGTTGGTTGCCCCTCATGGATAATTTTAGGCACATCTATTAGCAACCATAAATTGCATCGTCTCAGCGGCGCCTCAATAGCGGTTTCATTGCAACGCAAGCTGTGTTCTGCATAGCTGGGCTATAATCGTTGGGAAGAGAAAGCACGAATTATATGCACAAGTTCGTTTACTGGGGCTGTAGAATTTTCTTCGTGTTCTTGCAGTTTGCTTTTTGTGAAGAATCATTGTCATTTCTAAGGGAAATAACAACAAACAGCATTTCAGGGGCTTGTCTTATGTATGCCGGTTTCCATGGTAGCTGCGTTGCGCATACACAAGCTATATCATCAGGCACGGGGCGGCGTGGAGTATTCACAGAGCAACTTCAATTTAGCGGTCTCGTTTCATTCACCTAGGTTGGTTGCCCCTCATGGATAATTTTAGGCACATCTATTAGCAACCATAAATTGCACCGTCTCAGCGGCGCCTCAATAGCGGTTTCATTGCAACGCAAGCTGTGTTCTGCATAGCTGGGCTATAATCGTTGGGAAGAGAAAGCACGAATTATATGCACAAGTTCGTTTACTGGGGCTGTAGAATTTTCTTCGCGTTCTTGCAGTTTGCTTTTTGTGAAGAATCATTGTCATTTCTAAGGGAAATAACAACAAACAGCATTTCAGGGGCTTGTCTTATGTATGCCGGTTTCCATGGTAGCTGCGTTGCGCATACACAAGCTATATCTGCAGGCAGGAGGCGGCGTGGAGTATTCACAGAGCAAATTCAATTAAGCGGTCTCGTTTCATTCACGAAGATTGGTTGCCCCTCATGGATAATTTTAGGCACATCTATTAGCAACCACAACTTTCATCGTCTCAGCGGCGCCTCAATAGCAGTTTCATTGCAACGCAAGCTGTGTTGTGCATAGCTGGGCTATAATCGTTGGGAAGAGAAAGCACGAATTATATGCACAAGTTCGTCTACTGGGTCTGTAGAATTTCCTTCGGGTTCTTGCAGTTTGCTTTTTGTGAAGAATCATTGGCATTTCTAAGGGAAATAACAACAAACAGCATTTCAGGGGCTGTCTTATGTAAGCCGGTTGCCATGGTAGCTGCGTCGCGCATACACAAGCTATCTCTGCAGGCATGAGGCGGCGTGGAGTATTCACAGAGGAAATTCAATTAAGCGGTCTCATTTCATTCACGAAGATTGGTTGCCCCTCATGGATAATTTTAGGCACATCTATTAGCAACCACAACTTTCATCGTCTCAGCGGCGCCTCAATAGCAGTTTCATTGCAACGCAAGCTGTGTCGTGCCTAGCTGGGCTATAATCGTTGGGAAGAGAAAGCACGAAGTATATGCACATGTACGTTTAGTGGGGCTGTAGAATTTCCTTCGTGTTCTTGCAGTTTGCTTTTTGTGAAGAATCATTGGCATTTCTATGGGAAATAACAACAAACAGCATTTCAGGCGCTTGTCTTATGTATGCCGGTCGCCATGGTAGCTGCGTTGCGCTTACACAAGCTATATCTGCGGGCACGAGGCGGCTTGGAGTGTTCACGGAGCAAGATCAATTTAGCGGTCTCGTTTCATTCACGAAAGTTGGTTGGCCCTCATGGATAATTTTAGGCACATGTATTAGCAACCACAACTTGCCCCGTCTCAGCGGCGCCTCAATAGCAGTTTCATTGCAACGCAAGCTGTGTTGTGCATAGCTGGGCTATAATCGTTGGGAAGAAAAAGCACGAAGTATATGCACAGGTACGTTTAGTGGGGCTGTTGAATTTCCTTCATGTTCTTGCAGTTTCCTTTTTGTGAAGAATCATTGGCATTTCTATGGGAAATAACAACAAACAGCATTTCAGGGGCTTGTATTATGTATGCCGGTCGCCATGGTAGCTGCGTTGCGCTTACACAAGCTATATCATCAGGCACGAGGCGGCGTGGAGTATTCACAGAGCAAGTTCAATTAAGCGTTCTCGTTTTATTCATGAAGGTTAGTTGCCGCTCATGGATAATTTTAGGCACATCTATTAGCAACTACAACTTGCACCGTTTCAGCGGCGCCTAAATAGCAGTTTCATTGCAACGCAAGCTGTGTTGTGCATAGCTGGGCTATAATCGTTGGGAAGAGAAAGCACGAAGTGTATGCACAAGTGCGTTTAGTGGGGCTGTAGAACTTCCTTCTTGTTCCTGCAGTTTGCTTTTTGTGAAGAATCATTGGCATTTCTATGGGAAATAACAACAAACAGCATTTCAGGGGCTTGTATTATGTATGCCGGTCGCCATGGTAGCTGCGTTGCGCTTACACAAGCTATATCATCAGGCACGGGGCGGCGTGGAGTATTCACAGAGCAAGTTCAATTTAGCGGTCTCGTTTCATTCACCTAGGTTGGTTGCCCCTCACTGATAATTTTAGGCACATCTATTAGCAACCATAGCCGAAATGCCCGTGGATAAATGGAAATGCTCTAACCGCGTTAGCTGAAAAAGAACTAGCCTGGGCGCCTTTTCGGCGCTCACCTAATAATCAGTATCTTCGTGAAGCTTATAAGATGGCTCGCAATAAAGTCACTGCTGTGCTTAGAGGTGCCAGGCGACAGCACTTCCAAGGTAAATTTTCTGAATTTAGAAATAGCCCGTCCAAGACTTGGTCCGTGGTTAACGAATTAAGGGGTCGTCCCCGGAAAGGCGCATACCAAACTATTGCGAAGAATTTCGGTCCACCATCTATAACGTTAGCAGACCAATTTAATTCCTTTTTCTCGTCTGCTGCAGCAAGCTTGTCCGGTAATACGGCTAGTTATTGTATGCCACAATCGGTAGTTGACTCTACATTCCTGCCTGAGTGTACCGAGGATGATATTCGCTATATTTTATTTAACTTAAAACAGCACAAGTCGATTGGATTAGATGGTGTATCTGTGGACGTCCTTCGCAGAAATTTCGAGGCCCTGAAGAATGTTTTTTTAGCAATTACAAATAACATTATAACCACAAAAGAAATACCGCCTGGCCTCAAGGAAGCGCTTGTAGTTCCTGTCTTCAAAAGTGGACAGGTCAATGTTGTCACAAATTACAGGCCAATTTCGATACTTTCGTGCATTGCTCTTATAGTTGAAAAGCATAATTTTCACGTAATGCAGAGCTTCATTGATGCGCACAACATAATGTCGCCTAATCAGTACGGATTTACTTGTGGGCGTGGCACTAGATTAGCATTAGATGAATTAACCGATTTCCTCAATAGTACTCTTGAAATTAGTGCATTCGCTTGTGCATTATTTCTAGATGTATCAAAAGCTTTTGACTCCGTCAACCATGAAATTTTACTTTGTAAACTTCATAGCTATGGCTTCCGAGGGCCTTTTCTAACTTTCCTTGAGAATTATTTGCACGGTCGAATTCAAGTAGTAGTTCTCGGAAATATTAAAAGCAAACCTAGACAGTTGAGCGCTGGAGTTCCCCAAGGGTCGATTTTAGCTCCCCTTTTATTCAACTTGTACGTTAATGATCTCAGTCAAGCAATTTTTGGCTGTCGGGTGTTTCAATACGCAGATGACACGCTTTTAGTATCTCGTCATACTAATTACCATCAAGCCGTGGCTGAATTACAAACTCACACTACAAATGTTATCAGTTGGTACCGTAAAAACTTAATTTCTATTAACCAGAATAAAACTAAATTAGTATGCTTTCACGATCCGCTGAAATCTATTCCTGTCATCACTCCACTGTTTCTTCATTCTCCTCTGTGTAACAATTGCTCTTGCTCTCCTATTCCATACCTCTCAAGTGTCAATTATCTCGGTGTTCATTTCGATTCTAACATGTCCTGGAACACTCACTTGGCTAACGTTTGTGAAAGGCTGCGCAAAATAGCCTGCCTACTTCATTCTATTAAAGCACTATGCCCAATTTACGTAAGGAAAACAATCGCACATGCATTAGCGTACAGTGTGCTGAGATATGGAATCTGTTCTTTTTATTTCTGTTCAGTGTTTTGGCGCAATAAAGTTGATTCTTTACTAAAATCCATAATTCGGGCGGTGATGTATGGTGTGCACATTACTAACAATTCCAGTCTTTTTTCATGCTCGCATATGCCCTCGTTCAGGCTGTTATTCAAAGAAACGGTAATCCTTTTGTATATATGGAACAATGAGTTCTGCCTCCCGTATGTCCCCGCCAGAGCATTACGTACACGCGACCGCTTTACCTTACCAAGAGTACGGACAAGATATGGCAAACGTGTCCGTCCCTTCTATGTACCTGATGCATTAAATGACCTGCCAGATAAAGTTTTATCTTCCAGCACACGGAAAGAAGTCAAATCTTATATTTTTGATTTGTATGTGTAATTTGGTTTCTTTCCTTTCTTTCTTTCTTTCTTTCTTTCTTTCTTTCGTTCTCTCTTTAGTTTTATTTTGAGTCTTGTACATAATTGATTTACTGTGCCGCTCCCTGGCTTGCTCCATTCTGCCGAGCGCTGCCCCACAAGCCCATTGTTGGCTTGGGCAGGCTCGTATTTGTATGTCATTTTCGAAATAAATAAATAATTTATATATATAAATTGCATCGTCTCAGCGGCGCCTCAATAGCAGTTTCATTGCAACGCAAGCTGTGTTGTGCATAGCTGGGCTATAATCGTTGGGAAGAAAAAGCACGAAGTGTATGCACATGTGCGTTTAGTGGGGCTGTACAATATTCTTCGTGTTCTTGCAGTTTGCTTTTTGTGAAGAATCATTGGAATTTCTAAGGGAAATAACAACAAACAGCATTTCACGCGCTTGTCTTATGTATGCCGGTTGCCATGGTAGCTGCGTTGCGCATACACAAGCTATCTCTGCAGGCACGAGGCGGCGTGGAGTATTCACAGAGCAAGATCAATTTAGCGGTCTCGTTTCATTCACCAAGGTTGCTTGCCCCTCATGGATAATTTTAGGCACATCTATTAGCAACTACAACTTGCACCGTCTCAGCGTCGCCTCAATAGCAGTTTCATTGCAACGCAAGCTTAGTTGTGCATAACTGGGCTATAATCGTTGGGAAGAGAAAGCACGAAGTGTATGCCCAAGTGCGTTTAGTGGGGCTGTACAATATTCTTCGTGTTCTTGCAGTTTGCTTTTTGTGAAGAATCATTGGAATTTCTAAGGGAAATAACAACAAACAGCAATTCACGGGCTTGTCTTATGTATGCCGGTTGCCATGGTAGCTGCGTTGCGCATACACAAGCTATCTCTGCAGGCACGAGGCGGCGTGGAGCATTCACAGAGCAAGATCAATTTAGCGGTCTCGTTTCATTCACCAAGGTTGGTTGCCCCTCATGGATAATTTTAGGCACATGTATTAGCAACCACAACTTGCCCCGTCTCAGCGGAGCCTCAATAGCAGTTTCATTGCAACGCAAGCTGTGTTGTGCATAGCTGGGCTATAATCGTTGGGAAGAAAAAGCACGAAGTGTATGCACAAGTGCGTTTAGTGGGGCTGTACAATATTCTTCGTGTTCTTGCAGTTTGCTTTTTGTGAAGAATCATTGGAATTTCTAAGGGAAATAACAACAAACAGCATTTCACGGGCTTGTCTTATGTATGCCGGTTGCCATGGTAGCTGCGTTGCGCATACACAAGCTATCTCTGCAGGCACGAGGCGGCGTGGAGCATTCACAGAGCAAGATCAATTAACCGGTCTCGTTTCATTCACGAAGGTTAGTTGCCGCTCATGGATAATTTTAGGCACATCTATTA
The DNA here is from genome assembly GCF_050947875.1 of Dermacentor variabilis. Taxonomy (NCBI): domain Eukaryota; kingdom Metazoa; phylum Arthropoda; class Arachnida; order Ixodida; family Ixodidae; genus Dermacentor; species Dermacentor variabilis. Next base: position 10,951,009 of record NW_027460280.1, on the reverse strand, counting down.
GCAACTACAACTTGCACCGTCTCAGCGGCGCCTCAATAGCAGTTTCATTGCAACGCAAGCTTAGTTGTGCATAACTGGGCTATAATCGTTGGGAAGAGAAAGCACGAAGTGTATGCACAAGTGCGTTTAGTGGGGCTGTACAATATTCTTCGTGTTCTTGCAGTTTGCTTTTTGTGAAGAATCATTGGAATTTCTAAGGGAAATAATAACAAACAGCATTTCACGGGCTTGTCTTATGTATGCCGGTTGCCATGGTAGCTGCGTTGCGCATACACAAGCTATCTCTGCAGGCACGAGGCGGCGTGGAGTATTCACAGAGCAAGATCAATTTAGCGGTCTCGTTTCATTCACCAAGGTTGGTTGCCCCTCATGGATAATTTTAGGCACATCTATTAGCAACTACAACTTGCACCGTCTCAGCGTCGCCTCAATAGCAGTTTCATTGCAACGCAAGCTTAGTTGTGCATAACTGGGCTATAATCGTTGGGAAGAGAAAGCACGAAGTGTATGCACAAGTGCGTTTAGTGGGGCTGTACAATATTCTTCGTGTTCTTGCAGTTTGCTTTTTGTGAAGAATCATTGGAATTTCTAAGGGAAATAACAACAAACAGCATTTCACGGGCTTGTCTTATGTGTGCCGGTTGCCATGGTAGCTGCGTTGCGCATACAGAAGCTATCTCTGTAGGCACGAGGCGGCATGGAATATTCACAGAGCAAGATCAATTTAGCGGTCTCGTTTCATTCACGAAAGTTGGTTGGCCCTCATGGATAATATTAGGCACATGTATTAGCAACCACAACTTGCCCCGTCTCAGCGGCGCCTCAAAAGCAGTTTCATTGCAACGCAAGCTGTGTTGTGCATAGCTGGGCTATAATCGTTGGGAAGAGAAAGCACGAAGTATATGCACAAGTACGCTTAGTGGGGCTGTAGAATATTCTTCGTGTTCTTGCAGTTTGCTTTTTGTGAAGAATCATTGACATTTCTAAGGGAAATAACAACAAACAGCATTTCACGGGCTTGTCTTATGTATGCCGGTTGCCATGGTAGCGGCGTTGCGCATACACAAGCTATATCTCCAGGCACGAGGCGGCGTGGAGTATTCACAGAGCAAGTTGAATTTAGTGGTCTCATTTCATTCACCTAGGTTGGTTGCCCCTCATTGATAATTTTAGGCACATCTATTAGCAACCATAAATTGCATCGTCTCAGCGGCGCCTCAATAGCAGTTTCATTGCAACGTAAGCTGTGTTGTGCATAGCTGGGCTATAATCGTTGGGAAGAGAAAGCACGAATTATATGCACAAGTACGCTTAGTGGGGCTGTAGAATATTCTTCGTGTTCTTGAAGTTTGCTTTTTGTGAAGAATCATTGGAATTTCTAAGGGAAATAACAAACTGCATTTCAGGGGCTTGTCTTATGTGTGCCGGTTGCCATGGTAGCTGCGTTGCGCATACACAAGCGATCTCTGCAGGCACGAGGCGGCATGGAATATTCACAGAGCAAGATCAATTTAGCGGTCGCATTTCATTCACGAAAGTTGGTTGCCCCTCATTGATAATTTTAGGCACATCTATTAGCAACCATAAATTGCATCGTCTCAGCGGCGCCTCAATAGCAGTTTCATTGCAACGTAAGCTGTGTTGTGCATAGCTGGGCTATAATCGTTGGGAAGAGAAAGCACGAAGTGTATGCACAAGTGCGTTTAGTGGGGCTGTACAATATTCTTCGTGTTCTTGCAGTTTGCTTTTTGTGAAGAATCATTGGAATTTCTAAGGGAAATAACAACAAACAGCATTTCACGGGCTTGTCTTATGTATGCCGGTTGCCATGGTAGCTGCGTTGCGCATACACAAGCTATCTCTGCAGGCACGAGGCGGCGTGGAGTATTCACAGAGCAAGATCAATTTAGCGGTCTCGTTTCATTCACCAAGGTTGGTTGCCCCTCATGGATAATTTTAGGCACATCTATTAGCAACTACAACTTGCACCGTCTCAGCGTCGCCTCAATAGCAGTTTCATTGCAACGCAAGCTTAGTTGTGCATAACTGGGCTATAATCGTTGGGAAGAGAAAGCACGAAGTGTATGCACAAGTGCGTTTAGTGGGGCTGTACAATATTCTTCGTGTTCTTGCAGTTTGCTTTTTGTGAAGAATCATTGGAATTTCTAAGGGAAATAACAACAAACAGCATTTCACGGGCTTGTCTTATGTGTGCCGGTTGCCATGGTAGCTGCGTTGCGCATACACAAGCTATCTCTGCAGGCACGAGGCGGCGTGGAGTGTTCACAGAGCAAGATCAATTTAGCGGTCTCGTTTCATTCACGAAGGTTGGTTGCCCCTCATGGATAATTTTAGGCACATCTATTAGCAACTACAACTTGCACCGTCTCAGCGTCGCCTCAATAGCAGTTTCATTGCAACGCAAGCTTAGTTGTGCATAACTGGGCTATAATCGTTGGGAAGAGAAAGCACGAAGTGTATGCACAAGTGCGTTTAGTGGGGCTGTACAATATTCTTCGTGTTCTTGCAGTTTGCTTTTTGTGAAGAATCATTGGAATTTCTAAGGGAAATAACAACAAACAGCATTTCACGGGCTTGTCTTATGTATGCCGGTTGCCATGGTAGCTGCGTTGCGCATACACAAGCTATCTCTGCAGGCACGAGGCGGCGTGGAGCATTCACAGAGCAAGATCAATTTAGCGGTCTCGTTTCATTCACCAAGGTTGGTTGCCCCTCATGGATAATTTTAGGCACATGTATTAGCAACCACAACTTGCCCCGTCTCAGCGCGCGCCTCAATAGCAGTTTCATTGCAACGCAAGCTGTGTTGTGCATAGCTGGGCTATAATCGTTGGGAAGAAAAAGCACGAAGTGTATCCACAAGTGCGTTTAGTGGGGCTGTACAATATTCTTCGTGTTCTTGCAGTTTGCTTTTTGTGAAGAATCATTGGAATTTCTAAGGGAAATAACAACAAACAGCATTTCACGGGCTTGTCTTATGTATGCCGGTTGCCATGGTAGCTGCGTTGCGCATACACAAGCTATCTCTGCAGGCACGAGGCGGCGTGGAGCATTCACAGAGCAAGATCAATTAACCGGTCTCGTTTCATTCACGAAGGTTAGTTGCCGCTCATGGATAATTTTAGGCACATCTATTAGCAACTACAACTTGCACCGTCTCAGCGGCGCCTCAATAGCAGTTTCATTGCAACGCAAGCTTAGTTGTGCATAACTGGGCTATAATCGTTGGGAAGAGAAAGCACGAAGTGTATGCACAAGTGCGTTTAGTGGGGCTGTACAATATTCTTCGTGTTCTTGCAGTTTGCTTTTTGTGAAGAATCATTGGAATTTCTAAGGGAAATAATAACAAACAGCATTTCACGGGCTTGTCTTATGTATGCCGGTTGCCATGGTAGCTGCGTTGCGCATACACAAGCTATCTCTGCAGGCACGAGGCGGCGTGGAGTATTCACAGAGCAAGATCAATTTAGCGGTCTCGTTTCATTCACCAAGGTTGGTTGCCCCTCATGGATAATTTTAGGCACATCTATTAGCAACTACAACTTGCACCGTCTCAGCGTCGCCTCAATAGCAGTTTCATTGCAACGCAAGCTTAGTTGTGCATAACTGGGCTATAATCGTTGGGAAGAGAAAGCACGAAGTGTATGCACAAGTGCGTTTAGTGGGGCTGTACAATATTCTTCGTGTTCTTGCAGTTTGCTTTTTGTGAAGAATCATTGGAATTTCTAAGGGAAATAACAACAAACAGCATTTCACGGGCTTGTCTTATGTGTGCCGGTTGCCATGGTAGCTGCGTTGCGCATACAGAACCTATCTCTGTAGGCACGAGGCGGCATGGAATATTCACAGAGCAAGATCAATTTAGCGGTCTCGTTTCATTCACGAAAGTTGGTTGGCCCTCATGGATAATATTAGGCACATGTATTAGCAACCACAACTTGCCCCGTCTCAGCGGCGCCTCAAAAGCAGTTTCATTGCAACGCAAGCTGTGTTGTGCATAGCTGGGCTATAATCGTTGGGAAGAGAAAGCACGAAGTATATGCACAAGTACGCTTAGTGGGGCTGTAGAATATTCTTCGTGTTCTTGCAGTTTGCTTTTTGTGAAGAATCATTGACATTTCTAAGGGAAATAACAACAAACAGCATTTCACGGGCTTGTCTTATGTATGCCGGTTGCCATGGTAGCGGCGTTGCGCATACACAAGCTATATCTCCAGGCACGAGGCGGCGTGGAGTATTCACAGAGCAAGTTGAATTTAGTGGTCTCATTTCATTCACCTAGGTTGGTTGCCCCTCATTGATAATTTTAGGCACATCTATTAGCAACCATAAATTGCATCGTCTCAGCGGCGCCTCAATAGCAGTTTCATTGCAACGTAAGCTGTGTTGTGCATAGCTGGGCTATAATCGTTGGGAAGAGAAAGCACGAATTATATGCACAAGTACGCTTAGTGGGGCTGTAGAATATTCTTCGTGTTCTTGAAGTTTGCTTTTTGTGAAGAATCATTGGAATTTCTAAGGGAAATAACAAACTGCATTTCAGGGGCTTGTCTTATGTGTGCCGGTTGCCATGGTAGCTGCGTTGCGCATACACAAGCGATCTCTGCAGGCACGAGGCGGCATGGAATATTCACAGAGCAAGATCAATTTAGCGGTCGCATTTCATTCACGAAAGTTGGTTGCCCCTCATTGATAATTTTAGGCACATCTATTAGCAACCATAAATTGCATCGTCTCAGCGGCGCCTCAATAGCAGTTTCATTGCAACGTAAGCTGTGTTGTGCATAGCTGGGCTATAATCGTTGGGAAGAGAAAGCACGAATTATATGCACAAGTACGCTTAGTGGGGCTGTAGAATATTCTTCGTGTTCTTGAAGTTTGCTTTTTGTGAAGAATCATTGGAATTTCTAAGGGAAATAACAAACTGCATTTCAGGGGCTTGTCTTATGTGTGCCGGTTGCCATGGTAGCTGCGTTGCGCATACACAAGCTATCTCTGCAGGCACGAGGCGGCGTGGAGTATTCACAGAGCAAGATCAATTAAGCGGTCTCGTTTCATTCACCTAGGTTGGTTGCCCCTCATGGATAATTTTAGGCACATCTTTTAGCAACCATAAATTGCATCGTCTCAGCGGCGCCTCAATAGCGGTTTCATTGCAACGTAAGCTGTGTTGTGCATAGCTGGGCTATAATCGTTGGGAAGAGAAAGCACGAATTATATGCACAAGTACGCTTAGTGGGGCTGTAGAATATTCCTCGTGTTCTTGCAGTTTGCTTTTTGTGAAGAATCATTGGCATTTCTAAGGGAAATAACAACAAACAGCATTTCAGGGGCTTGTCTTATGTATGCCGGTCGCCATGGTAGCTGCGTTGCGCATACACAAGCTATATCATCAGGCACGAGGCGGCGTGGAGTATTCACAGAGCAAGATCAATTAAGCGGTCTCGTTTCATTCACGAAGATTGGTTGCCCCTCATGGATAATTTTAGGCACATCTATTAGCAACCACAACTTTCATCGTCTCAGCGGCGCCTCAATAGCGGTTTCATTGCAACGCAAGCTGTGTTGTGCATAGCTGGGCTATAATCGTTGGGAAGAGAAAGCACGAATTATATGCACAAGTTCGTTTACAGGGTCTGTAGAATTTCCTTCGTGTTCTTGCAGTTTGCTTTTTGTGAAGAATCATTGGCATTTCTAAGGGAAATAACAACAAACAGCATTTCAGGGGCTTGTCTTATGTATGCCGGTTGCCATGGTAGCTGCGTTGCGCATACACAAGCTATATCATCAGGCACGAGGCGGCGTGGAATATTCACAGAGCAAGATCAATTAAGCGGTCTCGTTTCATTCACGAAGATTGGTTGCCCCTCATGGATAATTTTAGGCACATCTTTTAGCAACCATAAATTGCATCGTCTCAGCGGCGCCTCAATAGCGGTTTCATTGCAACGTAAGCTGTGTTGTGCATAGCTGGGCTATAATCGTTGGGAAGAGAAAGCACGAATTATATGCACAAGTACGCTTAGTGGGGCTGTAGAATATTCTTCGTGTTCTTGAAGTTTGCTTTTTGTGAAGAATCATTGGAATTTCTAAGGGAAATAACAAACTGCATTTCAGGGGCTTGTCTTATGTGTGCCGGTTGCCATGGTAGCTGCGTTGCACATACACAAGCTATATCTGCAGGCACGAGGCGGCGTGGAGTATTCACAGAGCAAGATCAATTAAGCGGTCTCGTTTCATTCACGAAGATTGGTTGCCCCTCATGGATAATTTTAGGCACATCTATTAGCAACCACAACTTTCATCGTCTCAGCGGCGCCTCAATAGCGGTTTCATTGCAACGCAAGCTGTGTTGTGCATAGCTGGGCTATAATCGTTGGGAAGAGAAAGCACGAATTATATGCACAAGTACGCTTAGTGGGGCTGTAGAATATTCTTCGTGTTCTTGCAGTTTGCTTTTTGTGAAGAATCATTGGCATTTCTAAGGGAAATAACAACAAACAGCATTTCAGGGGCTTGTCTTATGTATGCCGGTCGCCATGGTAGCTGCGTTGCGCATACACAAGCTATATCATCAGGCACGAGGCGGCGTGGAGTATTCACAGAGCAAGATCAATTAAGCGGTCTCGTTTCATTCACGAAGATTGGTTGCCCCTCATGGATAATTTTAGGCACATCTATTAGCAACCACAACTTTCATCGTCTGAGCGGCGCCTCAATAGCGGTTTCATTGCAACGCAAGCTGTGTTGTGCATAGCTGGGCTATAATCGTTGGGAAGAGAAAGCACGAATTATATGCACAAGTTCGTTTACTTGGTCTGTAGAATTTCCTTCGTGTTCTTGCAGTTTGCTTTTTGTGAAGAATCATTGGCATTTCTAAGGGAAATAACAACAAACAGCATTTCAGGGGCTTGTCTTATGTATGCCGGTTGCCATGGTAGCTGCGTTGCGCATACACAAGCTATCTCTGCAGGCATGAGGCGGCGTGGAGTATTCACAGAGCAAGATCAATTTAGCGGTATCGTTTCATTCATGAAGGTTGGTTGCCCCTCATGGATAATTTTAGGCACATATATTAGCAACCACAACTTTCATCGTCTCAGCGGCGCCTCAAAAGCAGTTTCATTGCAACGCAAGCTGTGTTGTGCATAGCTGGGCTATAATCGTTGGGAAGAGAACGCACGAATTATATGCACATGTGTGTTTAGTGGGGCTGCAGAATTTCCTTCGTGTTCTTGCAGTTTGCTTTTTGTGAAGAATCATTGGCATTTCTATGTGAAATAACAGCAAACAGCATTTCAGGGGCTTGTCTTATGTATGCCGGTCGCCATGGTAGCTGCGTTGCGCTTACACAAGCTATATCTGCAGGCAGGAGGCGGCGTGGAGTATTCACAGAGCAAGTTCAATTTAGCGGTCTCGTTTCATTCACGAAGGTTGGTTGCCCCTCATGGATAATTTTAGGCACATCTATTAGGAACCATAAATTGCATCGTCTCAGCGGCGCCTCAATAGCGGTTTCATTGCAACGCAAGCTGTGTTGTGCATAGCTGGGCTATAATCGTTGGGAAGAGAAAGCACGAATTATATGCACAAGTTCGTTTACTTGGTCTGTAGAATTTCCTTCGTGTTCTTGCAGTTTGCTTTTTGTGAAGAATCATTGGCATTTCTAAGGGAAATAACAACAAACAGCATTTCAGGGGCTTGTCTTATGTATGCCGGTTGCCATGGTAGCTGCGTTGCGCATACACAAGCTATATCTGCAGGCACGAGGCGGCGTGGAGTATTCACAGAGCAAGTTCAATTTAGCGGTCTCGTTTCATTCACGAAGGTTGGTTGCTCCTCATGGATAATTTTAGGCACATATATTAGTAACCACAACTTGCACCGTCTCAGCGGCGCCTCAAAAGCAGTTTCATTGCAACGCAAGCTGTGTTGTGCATAGCTGGGCTATAATCGTTGGGAAGAGAAAGCACGAAGTATATGCACATGTATGTTTAGTGGGGCTGTAGAATTTCCTTCGTGTTCTTGCCGTTTGCTTTTTGTGAAGAAACATTGGGATTTCTATGGGAAATAACAGCAAACAGCATTTCAGGGGCTTGTCTTATGTATGCCGGTCGCCATGGTAGCTGCGTTGCGCTTACACAAGCTATATCTGCAGGCAGGAGGCGGCGTGGAGTATTCACAGAGCAAGTTCAATTTAGCGGTCTCGTTTCATTCACGAAGGTTGGTTGCCCCTCATGGATAATTTTAGGCACATCTATTAGGAACCATAAATTGCATCGTCTCAGCGGCGCCTCAAAAGCAGTTTCATTGCAACGCAAGCTGTGTTGTGCATAGCTGGGCTATAATCGTTGGGAAGAGAAAGCACGAATTATATGCACAAGTTCGTTTACTGGGTCTGTAGCATTTCCTTCGTGTTCTTGCAGTTCGCTTTTTGTGAAGAATCATTGGCATTTCTAAGGGAAATAACAGCAAACAGCATTTCAGGGGCTTGTCTTATGTATGCCGGTCGCCATGGTAGCTGCGTTGCGCATACACAAGCTATCTCTGCAGGCACGAGGCGGCGTGGAGTATTCACAGAGCAAGTTCAATTTAGCGGTCTCGTTTCATTCACGAAGGTTGGTTGCCCCTCATGGATAATTTTAGGCACATATATTAGTAACCACAACTTGCACCGTCTCAGCGGCGCCTCACAAGCAGTTTCATTGCAACGCAAGCTGTGTTGTGCATAGCTGGGCTATAATCGTTGGGAAGAGAAAGCACGAAGTATATGCACAAGTTCGTTTACTGGGTCTGTAGAATTTCCTTCGTGTTCTTGCAGTTCGCTTTTTGTGAAGAATCATTGGCATTTCTAAGGGAAATAACAGCAAACAGCATTTCAGGGGCTTGTCTTATGTATGCCGGTCGCCATGGTAGCTGCGTTGCGCATACACAAGCTATCTCTGCAGGCACGAGGCGGCGTGGAGTATTCACAGAGCAAGTTCAATTTAGCGGTCTCGTTTCATTCACGAAGATTGGTTACCCCTCATGGATAATTTTAGGCACATATATTAGTAACCACAACTTGCACCGTCTCAGCGGCGCCTCAAAAGCAGTTTCATTGCAACGCAAGCTGTGTTGTGCATAGCTGGGCTATAATCGTTGGGAAGAGAAAGCACGAAGTATATGCACATGTGTGTTTAGTGGGGCTGCAGAATTTCCTTCGTGTTCTTGCAGTTTGCTTTTTGTGAAGAATCATTGGCATTTCTATGTGAAATAACAGCAAACAGCATTTCAGGGGCTTGTCTTATGTATGCCGGTCGCCATGGTAGCTGCGTTGCGCTTACACAAGCTATATCTGTAGGCAGGAGGCGGCGTGGAGTATTCACAGAGCAAGTTCAATTTAGCGGTCTCGTTTCATTCACGAAGATTGGTTACCCCTCATGGATAATTTTAGGCACATATATTAGTAACCACAACTTGCACCGTCTCAGCGGCGCCTCAAAAGCAGTTTCATTGCAACGCAAGCTGTGTTGTGCATAGCTGGGCTATAATCGTTGGGAAGAGAAAGCACGAAGTATATGCACATGTATGTTTAGTGGGGCTGTAGAATTTCCTTCATGTTCTTGCCGTTTGCTTTTTGTGAAGAAACATTGGCATTTCTATGGGAAATAACAGCAAACAGCATTTCAGGGGCTTGTCTTATGTATGCCGGTCGCCATGGTAGCTGCGTTGCGCTTACACAAGCTATATCTGCAGGCAGGAGGCGGCGTGGAGTATTCACAGAGCAAGTTCAATTTAGCGGTCTCGTTTCATTCACGAAGGTTGGTTGCCCCTCATGGATAATTTTAGGCACATCTATTAGGAACCATAAATTGCATCGTCTCAGCGGCGCCTCAAAAGCAGTTTCATTGCAACGCAAGCTGTGTTGTGCATAGCTGGGCTATAATCGTTGGGAAGAGAAAGCACGAATTATATGCACAAGTTCGTTTACTGGGTCTGTAGAATTTCCTTCGTGTTCTTGCAGTTCGCTTTTTGTGAAGAATCATTGGCATTTCTAAGGGAAATAACAGCAAACAGCATTTCAGGGGCTTGTCTTATGTATGCCGGTCGCCATGGTAGCTGCGTTGCGCATACACAAGCTATCTCTGCAGGCACGAGGCGGCGTGGAGTATTCACAGAGCAAGTTCAATTTAGCGGTCTCGTTTCATTCACGAAGGTTGGTTGCCCCTCATGGATAATTTTAGGCACATATATTAGTAACCACAACTTGCACCGTCTCAGCGGCGCCTCAAAAGCAGTTTCATTGCAACGCAAGCTGTGTTGTGCATAGCTGGGCTATAATCGTTGGGAAGAGAAAGCACGAAGTATATGCACAAGTTCGTTTACTGGGTCTGTAGAATTTCCTTCGTGTTCTTGCAGTTCGCTTTTTGTGAAGAATCATTGGCATTTCTAAGGGAAATAACAGCAAACAGCATTTCAGGGGCTTGTCTTATGTATGCCGGTAGCCATGGTAGCTGCGTTGCGCATACACAAGCTATATCTGCAGGCAGGAGGCGGCGTGGAGTATTCACAGAGCAATTTCAATTTAGCGGTCTCGTTTCATTCACGAAGATTGGTTACCCCTCATGGATAATTTTAGGCACATATATTAGTAACCACAACTTGCACCGTCTCAGCGGCGCCTCAAAAGCAGTTTCATTGCAACGCAAGCTGTGTTGTGCATAGCTGGGCTATAATCGTTGGGAAGAGAAAGCACGAAGTATATGCACATGTATGTTTAGTGGGGCTGTAGAATTTCCTTCGTGTTCTTGCCGTTTGCTTTTTGTGAAGAAACATTGGCATTTCTATGGGAAATAACAGCAAACAGCATTTCAGGGGCTTGTCTTATGTATGCCGGTCGCCATGGTAGCTGCGTTGCGCTTACACAAGCTATATCTGCAGGCAGGAGGCGGCGTGGAGTATTCACAGAGCAAGTTCAATTTAGCGGTCTCGTTTCATTCACGAAGGTTGGTTGCCCCTCATGGATAATTTTAGGCACATCTATTAGGAACCATAAATTGCATCGTCTCAGCGGCGCCTCAATAGCGGTTTCATTGCAACGCAAGCTGTGTTGTGCATAGCTGGGCTATAATCGTTGGGAAGAGAAAGCACGAATTATATGCACAAGTACGCTTAGTGGGGCTGTAGAATATTCTTCGTGTTCTTGCAGTTTGCTTTTTGTGAAGAATCATTGACATTTCTAAGGGAAATAACAACAAACAGCATTTCACGGGCTTGTCTTATGTATGCCGGTTGCCATTGTAGCGGCGTTGCGCATACACAAGCTATCTCTGCAGGCACGAGGCGGCATGGAATATTCACAGAGCAAGATCAATTTAGCGGTCTCGTTTCATTCACGAAGGTTGGTTGCCCCTCATGGATAATTTTAGGCACATCTATTAGGAACCATAAATTGCATCGTCTCAGCGGCGCCTCAATAGCGGTTTCATTGCAACGCAAGCTGTGTTGTGCATAGCTGGGCTATAATCGTTGGGAAGAGAAAGCACGAATTATATGCACAAGTACGCTTAGTGGGGCTGTAGAATTTCCTTCGTGTTCTTGCCGTTTGCTTTTTGTGAAGAAACATTGGCATTTCTATGGGAAATAACAGCAAACAGCATTTCAGGGGCTTGTCTTATGTATGCCGGTCGCCATGGTAGCTGCGTTGCGCTTACACAAGCTATATCTGCAGGCAGGAGGCGGCGTGGAGTATTCACAGAGCAAGTTCAATTTAGCGGTCTCGTTTCATTCACGAAGGTTGGTTGCCCCTCATGGATAATTTTAGGCACATCTATTAGGAACCATAAATTGCATCGTCTCAGCGGCGCCTCAATAGCGGTTTCATTGCAACGCAAGCTGTGTTGTGCATAGCTGGGCTATAATCGTTGGGAAGAGAAAGCACGAATTATATGCACAAGTACGCTTAGTGGGGCTGTAGAATATTCTTCGTGTTCTTGCAGTTTGCTTTTTGTGAAGAATCATTGACATTTCTAAGGGAAATAACAACAAACAGCATTTCACGGGCTTGTCTTATGTATGCCGGTTGCCATGGTAGCGGCGTTGCGCATACACAAGCTATCTCTGCAGGCACGAGGCGGCATGGAATATTCACAGAGCAAGTTGAATTTAGTGGTCTCATTTCATTCACCTGGATTGGTTGCCCCTCATTGGTAATTTTAGGCACATCTATTAGCAACCATAAATTGCATCGTCTCAGCGGCGCCTCAATAGCTGTTTCATTGCAACGCAAGCTGTGTTGTGCATAGCTGGGCTATAATCGTTGGAAAGAGAAAGCACGAATTATATGCACAAGTACGCTTAGTGGGGCTGTAGAATATTCTTCGTGTTCTTGAAGTTTGCTTTTTGTGAAGAATCATTGGAATTTCTAAGGGAAATAACAACAAACTGCATTTCAGGGGCTTGTCTTATGTGTGCCGGTTGCCATGGTAGCTGCGTTGCGCATACACAAACTATCTCTGCAGGCACGAGGCGGCATGGAATATTCACAGAGCAAGATCAATTTAGCGGTCTCGTTTCATTCACGAAAGTTGGTTGCCCCTCATGGATAATTTTAGGCACATGTATTAGCAACCACAACTTGCCCCGTCTCAGCGGCGCCTCAATAGCAGTTTCATTGCAACGCAAGCTGTGTTGTGCATAGCTGGGCTATAATCGTTGGGAAGAAAAAGCACGAAGTATATGCACATGTACGTTTACTGGGGCTGTAGAATTTCCTTCGTGTTCTTGCAGTTTGCTTTTTGTGAAGAATCATTGGCATTTCTATGGGAAATAACAACAAACAGCATTTCAGGGGCTTGTATTATGCATGCCGGTCGCCATGGTAGCTGCGTTGCGCTTACACAAGCTATATCATCAGGCACGGGGCGGCGTGGAGTATTCACAGAGTAAGTTCAATTTAGCGGTCTCGTTTCATTCACGTAGGTTGGTTGCCCCTCATGGATAATTTTAGGCACATCTATTAGCAACCATAAATTGCATCGTCTCAGCGGCGCCTCAATAGCAGTTTCATTGCAACGCAAGCTGTGTTGTGCATAGCTGGGCTATAATCGTTGGGAAGAGAAAGCACGAAGTATATGCACATGTATGTTTAGTGCGGCTGTACAATTTCCTTCGTGTTCTTGCCGTTTGCTTTTTGTGAAGAATCATTGGCATTTCTATGGGAAATAACAACAAACAGCATTTCAGGGGCTTGTATTATGTATGCCGGTCGACATGGTGGCTGCGTTGCGCTTACATAAGCTATATCATCAGGCACGAGGCGGCGTGGTGTATTCACAGAGCAAGTTCAATTTAGCGGTCTCGTTTCATTCACGTAGGTTGGTTGCCCCTCATGGATAATTTTAGGCACATATATTAGCAACCACAACTTGCCCCGTCTCAGCGGCGCCTCAAAAGCAGTTTCATTGCAACGCAAGCTGTGTTGTGCATAGCTGGGCTATAATCGTTGGGAAGAGAAAGCACGAAGTATATGCACATGTATGTTTAGTGGGGCTGTAGAATTTCCTTCGTGTTCTTGCCGTTTGCTTTTTGTGAAGAATCATTGGCATTTCTATGGGAAATAACAACAAACAACATTTCAGGGGCTTGTCTTATGTGTGCCGGTTGCCATGGCAGCTGCGTTGCGCATACACAAGCTATCTCTGCAGGCACGAGGCTGCGTGGAATATTCACGGAGCAAGATCAATTTAGCGGTCTCGTTTCATTCACGAAGGTTGGTTGCCCCTCATGGATAACTTTAGGCACATATATTAGCAACCACAACTTGTCCCGTCTCAGCGGCGCCTCAATAGCACTTTCATTGCCACGCAAGATGTGTTATGCATAACAGGGCTATAATCGTTGGGAAGAAAAAGCACGAAGTATATGCACATGTACGTTTAGTGGGGCTGTAGAATTTCCTTCGTGTTCTTGTAGTTTGCTTTTTGTGAAGAATCATTGCCATTTCTATGGGAAATAACAACAAACAACATTTCAGGGGCTTGTCTTATGTGTGCCGGTTGCCATGGCAGCTGCGTTGCGCATACACAAGCTCTCTCTGCAGGCACGAGGCTGCATGGAATATTCACAGAGCAAGTTCAATTTGGCGGTCTCGTTTCATTCACGCAGGTTGGTTGCCCCTCATGGATAATTTCAGGCACATGTATTAGCAACCACAACTTACACCGTCTCAGCGGCGCCTCAATAGCAGTTTCATTGCAACACAAGCTGTGTTGTGCATAGCTGGGCTATAATCGTTGGGAAGAGAAAGCACGAAGTGTTTGCACAAGTACGTTTAGTGGGGCTGTAGAATTTTCTTCGTGTTCTTGCAGTTTGTTTTAAGTGAAGAATCATTGGCATTTGTCTGGGAAATAACAACAAACAGCATTTCAGGGGCTTGTCTTATGTATGCCGGTTGCCATGGTAGCTGCGTTGCGCTTACACAAGCTATATCTGAGGGCACGAGGTGGCATGGAATATTCACGGAGCAAGTTCAATTTGGCGGTCTCGTTTCACTCACGCAGGTTGGTTTCCCCTCATGGATAAATCTAGGCGCATCTATTAGCAGCCACAACTTGCGCCGTCTCAGGCGCGCCTCAATAGCAGTTTCATTGCAACGCAAGCTGTATTGTGCATAGCTGGGCTATAATCGTTGGGAAGAGAAAGCACGAAGTATATGCACAAGTACGTTTAGTGGGGCTGTAGAATTTTCTTCGTGTTCTTGCAGTTTGTTTTAAGTGAAGAATCATTGGCATTTGTATGTGAAATAACAACGAACAGCATTTCAGGGGCTTTCCTTATGTATGCCGGTTTCCATGGTGGCTGCGTTGCGCATACACAAGCTATTGCTGCAGGCACGAGGCGGCGTGGAGTATTCACGGAGCAAGTTCAATTTGGCGGTCTCGTTTCACTCACGCAGGTTGGTTTCCCCTCATGGATAAATCTAGGCGCATCTATTAGCAGCCACAACTTGCGCCGTCTCAGGCGCGCCTCAATAGCAGTTTCATTGCAACGCAAGCTGTATTGTGCATAGCTGGGCTATAATCGTTGGGAAGAGAAAGCACGAAGTATATGCACAAGTACGTTTAGTGGGGCTGTAGAATTTTCTTCGTGTTCTTGCAGTTTGTTTTAAGTGAAGAATCATTGGCATTTGTATGTGAAATAACAACAAACAGCATTTCAGGGGCTTGCCTTATGTATGCCGGTTTCCATGGTGGCTGCGTTGCGCATACACAAGATATTGCTGCAGGCACGAGGCGGCGTGGAGTATTCACGGAGCATGTTCAATTTGGCGGTCTCGTTTCGTTCACGTAGTTTGGTTGCCCCCTCATGGATAAATTTAGGCGCATCTATTAGCAACCACAACTTGCGCCGTCTCAGCCGCGCCTCAATAGCAGTTTCATTGCAACGCAAGCTGTGTTGTGCATAGCTGGGCTATAATCGTTGGAAAGAGAAAGCACGAAGTGTTTGCACAAGTACGTTTAGTGGGGCTGTAGAATTTTCTTCGTGTTCTTGCAGTTTGTTTTAAGTGAAGAATCATTGGCATTTGTATGGGAAATTACAACAAACAGCATTTCAGGGGCTTGTCTTATGTATGCCGGTTGCCATGGTAGCTGCGTTGCGCTTACACAAGCTATATCTGAGGGCACGAGGTGGCATGGAATATTCACGGAGCAAGTTCAATTTGGCGGTCTCGTTTCACTCACGCAGGTTGGTTGCCCCTCATGGATAAATTTAGGCGCATCTACTAGCAACCACAACTTGCGCCGTCTCAGCGGCGCCTCAATAGCAGTTTCATTGCAACACAAGCTGTGTTGTGCATAGCTGGGCTATAATTGTTGGGAAGAGAAAGCACGAAGTGTATGCACAAGTACGTCTAGTGGGGCTGTAGAATTTTCTTCGTGTTCTTGCAGTTTGTTTTAAGTGAAGAATCATTGGCATTTCTAAGGGACATAACAACAAACAGCATTTCAGGGGCGTGCCTTATGTATGCCGGTTGCCATGGTAGCTGCGCTGCGCATACACAAGCTATTGCTGCAGGCACGAGGCGGCGTGGAGTATTCACGGAGCAAGTTCAATTTAGCGGCCTCGTTTCGTTCACGTAGTTTGGTTGCCCCTCATGGATAAATTTAGGCGCATCTATGAGCAACCACAACTTGCGCCGTCTCAGCCGCGCCTCAATAGCAGTTTCATTGCAACGCAAGCTGCGTTGTGCATAGCTGGGCTATAATCGTTGGGAAGAGAAAGCACGAAGTGTTTGCACAAGTACGTTTAGTGGGGCTGTAGAATTTTCTTCGTGTTCTTGCAGTTTGTTTTATGTGAAGAATCATTGGCATTTGTATGGGAAATAACAACATACAGCATTTCAGGGGCGTGCCTTATGTATGCCGGTTTCCATGGTAGCTGCGCTGCGCATACACAAGCTATTGCTGCAGGCACGAGGCGGCGTGGAGTATTCACGGAGCCAGTTCAATTTGGTGGTCTCGTTTCGTTCACGTAGTTTGGTTGCCCCTCATGGATAAATTTAGGCGCATCTATGAGCAACCACAACTTGCGCAGTCTCCACCGGCGCCTCAATAGCAGTTTCATTGCAACACAAGCTGTGTTGTGCATAGCTGGGCTATAATCGTTGGAAAGAGAAAGCACGAAGTGTTTGCACAAGTACGTTTAGTGGGGCTGGAGAATCTTCTTCGTGTTCTTGCAGTTTGCTTTTTGTGAAGAATCATTGGCATTTTTATGGAAATAACAACAAACAGCATTTCTGGGGCTTGTCTAACGTATGCCGGTTGCCATGGTAGCTACGTTGCGCATACATAACTGTTGCTGCAGGCGCGAGGCGGCGTGGAGCATTCAAGGATCAAGTTCAATTTATCGGCATCGTTTTATTCACGTAGGTGGGTCGCCCCTCATGGATAATTTTAGGCACATCTATTAGCAAACACAGTTTCCACCGTCTCAGCGGCGCCTCAATAGCAGTGTGATTGCAACGCAAGCTGTGTTGTGCATAGCTGGGCTATAATCTTTGGGAAGAGAAAGCACGAAGTATATGCACAAGTATGTTTATTTGCGCTGTAGAATATTCTTCGTGTGGTTGCGTTGGTTTTTGTGAAGGATCACTGGCATTCATATGGGCGATAACAACAAACAGTATTTCAGGGGCTTGTCTTATGTATGCCGGTTGCCACGGTACCTGCTTTGCTCATACATAAGCTATTGCTGCAGGCACGAGGCGGCGTGGTGTATTCGCTGAGCAAGTTCAATTTAGCGGTCTCGTTTTATTCACCAAGGTTGGTTGCCCCTCATGGATAAATTTAGGCGCATCTATCAGCAACCATGATTGGCGCCCTCTCAGCGCGGTTGCAACGCCGCTTGCAACGGCGTGCAGTTACTGCGCTAAGGATTTCGTTGTACGTTGCGTTGAGCTATAGAATTTAGTTGATATAGGTTCTTTGGTTCTTACGAAGAATTACAAGCATATCTTTTGGTTCATCTTTGTGGTGTGCCACTCTTAAAATTGAGGGACGTGTTTCGCCGGGAAAGTTTATTTTTACTATTGTTTTTGATTCAAGTTACCTGGAATCGAGTGTTCGACGGAAGCCCGTCTGGCCTGGATGAAATATTTGTTACTTGTACATTCGGAATATCGATAGATATCTCTTCGTCACTTTTACTTTCTTGGTCTTAGCGAGAAACTCCTCTAAATATGACAATACTTCCTCTTCATCAATCATCCAGTTCACCCTCTGGTCTTGCTGGACTGGCTGTGTGGTCACTGCATGTAGGAACGAGATACTAAGCTTTAGGCCAGCTGCGAGCTTCGGCTGTCTTGAGCTGTATAATTTCTTTGTAGCAAAGTTGGTTTTTTATGTCAAGTCTGTTTGTTTCAGAGGAATCGTGTTTTCTTGCAGGGATGCTTGTGTGGAGTGTATTTCCTTCCGATTCTTTATTATTTCCTTACATATTCACTCAGTTACAAGCCCTGGATTATTTTAAACGTCCTCTGATTATGTCTGTAGAAGGCTGACCAACGAGATACATACGAACATGCATTACAGAATTCTTCGTAAACACGGCAACACTTGTGGGATCATGAGAATGAAATCCAAATTTTTCTGTCATCAACCTGGTGCAGCTGCCGAACCTTTGTTGAAGGCAGCGTTGCTGTGTCCACTGATGTCTGGATTCAATTGGTTCCGTTTTAGAGCAAGCGCCCAGTCTGTGCTGGGTTCCCAGGGCTGGTTTGCAGAATGTCATTACCACGTGGGGCTGATCAGGTGTTCGTTGAAATCACCATCCCATTAGAACGGCTCTGCGCAGGATGTGTATTGCCACTGGCACACTGAAGCACGTATTAGGTCGCTTTTAATATTTCTCTACGTCGAGCGTTCTCTTGGACTAAAAACTGCACTGACAAGGAACTAGGGGCAGTGTTTTCACATTCTACATGTTAACAATTTGTTGATAACAGTCGGCAAAAATTATCGACGATAGCCTCCTGCCTCAGCAAAGAGCAAGTTCCAGGCAGGCGCATAAGACCAGCATAAGCGCACTCATTGCCCGTCGACGCTCTGCTCCCTTTACACTACAGGAATATCAGCGCCCGGTGTTAAAGCGAGGCTTTCTCGGCGTCGCGTTGCTGTCCGTGTTGTTCACGCTGCGAATAGCGCACCCACCAAAAATGATGCACAAGTTAGAACCTATGAGAAGTGGTGAAATAATACTATCCGCACTCAGTGCCCGCTGTCGTGGTGGTTTGGTGGCTAAAGCATTGCGCCGTATGCCAAGCACCAGATCATGCATGACATTAAATGCCGGCGGCCGGTTCTCGAGGGAGGTTGAATGCAAAAATGACCGAACAGTGCGCGTACGCTAGTAAACCCGTGGTGGTCAAAATGATACCGCAATCGTTCAGCACGGTGAGCCTCAAACAGGTTTAGTACGTGAATTTTTTATCCACCCAGGTGAACACAGCGGTGTGCCTGGTGTGTGCATAGAGACGCGTTTCATTGCTGCGCCTTTAGCGAAATGGTACGCGACAGGCACACACCAGTGTGCTACGCGTAAAGGGTGCAGGTGGTTCCGGTTCGGGCTGTTTTAAATGCAGCTTTTGTTTTCCGTGTCTCAGCTCTTCGGCGAGAAAGCCACGCTGACCAAAGTGAGGGGTGTTCGCAAAGAAAGTCTCGCTTTAAAATAATGAATTTAATTAAGAATTTAAAACAAAGAAAATGAGAATGAAGATTAAATAAATAGATAAATACGATGGCGGGATCGAACTTTGCTTTCCATACACACGGGTTTGACCACTAGGCGACACAATCGTGTGCACTCTTCCGACTCTTTGTGGCGTCCGGCCAGTGGCGCCATTTGTGCACAGCAGGCGTGCTCATTGTTTCGTGCCCACTTGGCTTACACACTGATTTCCCCAGTGCGTGGGATCTACATGATTGTGGCTTTCTCATACCCACTGCTGTTTCGATGCCTGCATGTCGCTGCATAGTTCTTTGGAATTTCTTCGTTATATTCCACGATCTGACTGTGTGGGTTAGTGCCACTAGACTGGTTCCTCTTACACGTCCAAAAAGAGCCTAGCCAGGTCGAACCAGTCAGCTCATACATTTTAACTCGTCTGTTTGACGTGCATATATAGGCTGTCTGTTGGGGGTTTTGAACAATCGCGGGTCTATGCAGGTGAGCTCCCTGCAGAGCGAATTGGACATCTGCCGGCGGCTGCTCAATGCCAAGTACCTGGCGGCGCACATCCTTCTTAAGCAGGTAGGGGGCGGGCCTCCCGCTCACTCGGACGCTCAGGCACTCGTTGCTGTGCAGCAGCTGGTGCGGGTCAGCGAGGAGAAGGAGGAAGGCACGCGCCGCAGCCACCGCCAGTGTGCAGAGCTGCTCAAGGAGCTTAACGGTCTGCAGTATGAGCTGCAGTGCATGGAGGAACACCTGCGCCGAAGCCAGCAGACTTGGCTCGACCGACTCAACAGCCTCGTGCAGGAGAACAGCGACAACCTGGAAAGGCTCAGGGCACAGGGGGAAGCGCTCAGGAGGCTCACCTATACAGCACAAGGTCTTGTTCTTTATTTTTCTCCCGAGAGATAAACGTAATATTTGGAGTACATATTGCTTTCCTAGCCCACGACAGAACACAGTACAACCGAGAACGGTAGTCAAATTTTACTAACAACAAATTAGAAAACGCAACTGGGGGCAAGTAGTAAATTTTATTATACAAACGCTGGTTAGCTTTCAGAACGTGGCTGTATAGCATCCCCAAAAGCTTAGCACAATTTTTATATGAATATCTTCTGATGGTTGAATGGAGGAAAGCTCCAACTAAAAGTTAAAATTAAAGGGAGGTGAGACTTCGCCTGGTCGCAAATATTGATTTTTGATTTCGCCTTCTTTTGATAGCGCCAAGTATTTAGCTTTCAAAAAATATAAAACCCTTGGGTATATACGATCTTTAACCTGCTCATTTATTTCGTTTTGGATGTCGTGTTGACAGGAAAGTGGGCGCACCTCCTCGTGGGGTCTCAATTTTGTACGAGGCTTTCGTCACATTAAATCAAATTGTATATGAGACAAGATTTGATTTTGACTTTGCGACATTTTTTTCTGTGCAATGCTTCTTACAGTGATTAATAAGAAGGAGTCTGTAATCCTCGCACACAACTCTTCTGTGGTTTATGGTTGCGCGCGCTTTTCAGAGCTTACGCCAGGTCTGTCAAAGACCAATTTCGTGCCTTGTTCGGTGTTGCTGATGGGGAGAACACAAAGGCTGACACCAAAACGCGTTTTATGGCAGCAGTTATAATTCAAGCGTGCTAAAGTACCTAGAGGTCACTCCGGGGTACTTCCGTGCGCACATCGTTGATGGACTCGCAGCGGGTGAGCCGATGCAAAACAGGATCTGGATGGCTATGCCGACAACAACCAGCAGTCAATGCTAGATCTTTGTGACCAATATAACCTCGTTATCGTGAATACAGGGCCTAAGTGTGAAGGGCAGACCACATGGAAAGTGGGAAACCGGCAATCGACTATTGATTACTGTCTGATGACAGAATGAATTCATAATAAGTTGAGAGAAATGATAATTGACGATGAAGGGTATAGCAGCATAGCGAGCGACCGTAAATGCATCATTTTGAAAATGGGACATGTAGTTGGGAAAGAGAGCAATTAGTGCAGAATGGCCAGTCCAAAGATGAACGCTGCACAAATAACAAATATAGTAAGAAGAGTCGATGAAGAACTTGGGAAATTGCCAAGCAACGAGTGGGAATTCAGTGAGCTTCTAAGTGTAATAACGACAGAAATACGGAAAGAGAAACAACATGTACGTTGGAAAGGAACAAAGAAACCGAAAAGCTGGTGGAACAGGGAGAAACGAGAAGCGATCGCCGAACGACAGAAAGCATACAGAGAGCACAGGCAGGCAAAGAAGGCGTAGTTGCCGCAGGATGAAGTGGCCAGTAAATGGAAAATATACCGGAAGAAAAAATCCATGGTTCAAATACTGGTGCAAGCAAATATAAAGAGTGAAAGTGAACGTTCGTTGTCAGAAACGCGTGAGAAAAATAATGCCGCACCTAAAATATTTTGGAACAGCATAAACTTTTTTTAGGCAAGAAGTGTCGAACAATACAACATATCTTAGACGAAGATGGAAACAAACTAGAAGGGAACGCGGCATTAAATTACACCCGCAAGATAACAGCCGAATCTTTCCAAGGCAATTACGAGGTTGTACTTGAGAAAAAAAAGAGCATGAAAGAGAGCCAAATAAAAAAGGAGCTGGTGCTGACAAATTTCAACTGGAAGAAAGCGGAAGAGAAAATTCCTAAGCGCACAGCCACAGGGCTAGACGAGGTTCCCGTTAGGCTGATTAATGAACTAGGTCCAAAAAGCAAGGAAGCTCTGTTGAAAACAGTATAAAAAAGTTTATAAGATAGGCGAATACCAGATAGTTGGCGACAAAGTATGATGCATTTATTTTATAAACGTAAAGGGGAGAAAGATAGAATTCACTCATATAGCCCGTTGACCATGACATCAGTAATATACAGGCTAGCAATTCAGGCAATCAAATTAAAGCTGCAAGCAGGCGCAGAGAATAATTGCAAGGGACTGTGGCAGGGGTGCCCTTTATTCTCACTGCTGTTCATGATGTACTACATGGTGAGGATGGAAAAGGCGCTAGAATGTAGCAATATCGGGTTTAATCTCTCATACAGACAGGCGGGTACAGTAGTAGAAAAGCAGCTTCCAGGTTTATTTTATGCGGACGACATTGTGTTGCTAGCTAACAAGCAAAGTCATATGCAACGTCTGCCTGATATCTGTGGACACGAAGGCTAGAATCGAGGTCTGAAAGTTAGCGTTAAAAATAAGGTGTTGCGGTATTCAGTGAAAACAGTGAACAGACAGTGGCAATACAGGGCCAGGAAATACGTCGGGTAAAATAATATAATTACCTTGGCATATGGATAAACGAAGGCAATAGATATATGGAAACACAGGGAAAATAATAACAGCAAAGGGGAAGAGAAAGCCAGCCATAATTAAGCATAGAGCGCTATGGGGATACAATAGGTACGAGGCGCTCCGGGGTATATGGAAAGGTGTAATGGGTTCCAGGACTTACATTTGGAAATGCGGTTGTTTGCTTTAAAGCAGGGGTCCAATCAGGACTCGATGGGAACCGAAGGTCAGTGAGACGCCTCGCATTGGGCGCTCCCGGGAAGACTACAAATGAAGCTGTGCAGGGTGACATCGGCTGGACTAGTTTTGAAGTGAGGGAAGCTCGCAGTAAAATTGATTATGAAGAACCACTGAGGAATATGGAAGAAATTAAATGGGCTGGGAGAGTGTTCAGCTATTTCTACAGGACAAATATTGATTCACAGTGGAGGAAAAGAACTAGGAAGCTTGCCAGCAAGTATGCAGCCTGTAGGGTGGGCAAGACAGCAACAATCAACGTCAAGCGGAAGGGCAGAGAGGCTGAAATAATGTCATTGGTGGCGGCAATGGAAAGGAAGCCTGCCATGAGTAACTACTTAAGAGGAAAAAACGAAATCAGGAAAGAAACAATTTATGATAACTCAAAGGGAAGCTCATTACTTTTCGAAGTGACTTCAGGATGCCGCACTTATAAAGCTAGATATAAGAAGGAAGTAGAAGCACGTGCTTGGCTGCAGTAAAAATAGGGAAACGATGGAGCATGTTTTATTAGGACGTGAATATAACTGCCGAGCGGTCGATTTGGGCATCTCTGGTCCCCTTGGAGCCCTTGGATTCAGCGAGAGTGGGGGGAACGTAAACGTGTCCGCAGTATGGTTTAGTAAGACGTAAATGGAAGACCTGGCGGAGGAAAAGTAGGGAAACAAATGACGGAGGCGTGGAAAAACAAAGCTCACAATATGGGTTCAGAAAGTTTCATTATGGGAATTCATCCTGGGCTTTTCCTTTCCTTTTTTATCATAGGTAAGATATTAGTCCGTCCGTCCATCGCGGCCCACGCAAGAGGCCGCGTTTCAACCAGAAAGCTCGTCTTCGTTCACAGCGTTCGCCGCCAGCGTTTGCCGGTAATCATTACGGTTACATAAGGTGCAGTTACCGGGAAGCGTGAGAAGCAGTCAGGGATCTTTGAACGTTATCGCGTCGTTACTCCCAGCCAAGTTTTCTTTCCACTCATCGTACGTGATAGCCAAAGAGGCTCTTGACATTTTGAATTTGTCCATTCCATTTCACTCCTCGATGGATGAGCAATCCGACTCCCCTCCCCTTCTTTCTGATCCCAAACATGGTTCTTCCCAAACATAGTTCTCAATCACTGGCGGCTCTTCCGAGTTTCTAAGGTGCGTTTCTGTATCAATCGTCACTTACAGCGCATACACATATCCAGCTTTATTGGATACGTACCAACTAGCGCCCCAAGCGGCCGCGGCACGAAGCTAGCGTGTTTTCAATGGAACGAGCGGGTTTTTCGCGAATAACAAAAGCTGCAGGTCGATTATCGAAAAAGGCAGGTGACAGGCGTGTTCTGATCCACACGAGCCAAATGCAGTGATCACGTTATGGCACGTAAGAATATTGTTCCCACAGCGGTTAAAGATTTAGCAATGGAAGCCTATGAAAACGACGAAAATTTGTACTCGATTTTCGAGGCAATAACTGTGCCTGTGATTCAACTACGTCATCTATCGTAATACCCAGTGCAGCGTATGTAGTGCGGAGACTCAGCTTTCGAGTGATGCCTATCTTGACTCTCCACACATGGCGTAACATTGTTTCCAAAAGCATTTTTTGTAACACTGTCGTGAAAATTCACGTGGTATCTATAAAAACATGAGCGTACCGCTGGGCGAAGCCTCGGTAGCCGTGGCGAGTGGCAGAATCGCGCGCACCTTTGGTCCCGCGTCGCGGTGGCCGCGGTTTGATTCCCGCTTCGCACTCTTTTTTTTAAGCCGCAAAGGACGTAGTTTTGTAGTCTCTCACTAGATGGCAGAAATACAAAACCCAACATTTGCTTTCGGTTCTGGTTTTTCAGCGGCGCACTTTTTTTAAAAGCCGCATAGGACTTAGTTTTATACTCTACCACCAGATGGCAGAAACACAACACTCATGATTTGCTTTCGGTTCTGGTTTTCCAGTGGTTCTCTTGAAATATTGTGTTTTCTATTTTTCCTTCCTAAAACATAGCATTGTCGTGTACATTTGTTAAGTCATTGCATTTATGAAGATATTATTCATTGGTCAACATAACTAGAAGCTTGCGCATAGCTTTGTGCTTTGCAAAAAAAAAAAAACTTTCGTGCTTTGTAGCGTGGAACTTGGGAGAACAAACTGGCTATTCTTATTGCGTTCTTCTGGAAGGTCCGTTTTCTTCGACTTTCGCCTGTCCTTAATGGCACACACTCCGGGGGAATCAGATCCACGTGGGCCACAATGCCAACCGGTGGCCAGTGCCATTCCTATGCAACATTCGTGTGGAACAAAGGGTCTGCTAGGCTGAGTCGCTGTCCGAACGTTAATTATTTCTAAAGATTCATCCAAATAAGAAATGCACCAACTAGGAGAAGATGTGGAGCGTGTGGATTAATAGCTACTGTTAATGTGTTCCCTACAGCCAAGTGGTATGAATCCGTAGGTGTGGCCGTAAAAAAACAATTTGAATAAATGTCCCGTGCTGTGTCTGCCCCGTTCGCTCTACAGAGAAGCTAGCTTGGCTATTTGACGCATTTACCATATGAATACATAGGTCCTTATATAAAGGGTTGGGGTGGGCAATTTGAAATTGGAAGTGGCATCAGCATAAATTTGGGCGTGATATAGGGATGGGCGAAGTTGAATTTGGTAGTGATATGGGAGTGGTCCAACCTAAATTTGGGGTGAAATGGTAATGAGCCAAGCTGAATTTGAGGCTGATATGGGGGTGGCCCAACCTAAATTTGAGGCGATATAGGGGTGGGTAAGCCTAAGTTTGAGGGAATATGGGGGGTGGGCCAGCCTGAAATTGGGGATGATACGGGGGTGGGAGAACCTAAATTTGGGGGGATATGGGGGGTGAGCCACCCATATCCTGACACCCATATCACACCCATGGGGTGATATGGGGCTGGGCTAAGCTGAATCGGGGGAGATATGGGGATGTGCTAACCTAAATGTGGGAGTGATTTGCGGTGGGCCATCCTAAATTTGAGGTGATAGAGGCGTGGGCCAGGCTAAGTTTGGGGCTGATATGGGGGTAGGCCAACCTGGATTTGGGGATGATATGGGTGTGGGCCAACCTAAATTTGGGGGTGACATGGGGACGGGCTAACCTAACCATGGGTGTGATGTGCGGCTGGGCCAAGCTGAATTGGGGGGGGGTGATATATGAGTGGACTAACCTTAATTGGTGG
This sequence comes from Dermacentor variabilis, assembly GCF_050947875.1. Lineage (NCBI taxonomy): Eukaryota > Metazoa > Arthropoda > Arachnida > Ixodida > Ixodidae > Dermacentor > Dermacentor variabilis. The sequence goes on along the minus strand of NW_027460280.1, from coordinate 10,925,060 downwards.
GTGATTTGCGGTGGGCCGTCCTCAATTTGAGGTGATCGAGGGGTGTGCCAGCGTTAGTTTGGGACGGAGATGGGAGTGGGCAACCTCGATTTGCAGGTGGTATTGGAGTGGGCCAACCTAAATTTGGTGGTGTTGTGGAGGCGGGCCAATCTGTATTTGGGGGTGATATGGGATTGGTCCTACCTAAATGTGGGGGCAATATCGAGGTCAGCCAATCTTGATTTGGGGGCGATACGGGGGTGGGCCAAGCTACATTTTGGGGTGCGTCGATTCGAAATTTAGAGGATGATTTATGGAAATTCGTGCGTGGACAAACTTGAAAATTAGGGGTGGCCCAATTGAAATTTGGGATTGGGCTAACTTGAAGTTTAAGGCTGGGCGAAAAGAAAATCGGGCGTGGCCGACATTAAATTTGGGGTTGGTCCAATTAAATTTGAGGGTGTGCCAACTTGAAATTTGGCGGTGGGCCTACTTAATGTTTGGGGTGGGCCAATTGAAATTTGGGGGCCTGTTTACGAATAGTTAGACAACACCAGTGGTGTTTCTGCATATTTCTCATCTTCGCAAAGTACGTATATTAATAACTGTTACCCAATACCCCTCAAGGTGAGCTACCACTCGAGCCTTCTCAGCCAACTGAGCTAATAATGTCACAGGAGTGCTCTCATCGTGACGACAGCGACGTTCAATGTGAAGATCCAGAAGAACAAATCGCAGACCGAGCTGACCATTTTCACACCAATGTCATCGCTAACATTACTCGCTCGTGTGCTAGACGCAACACAAGCTTACAACGATCATAATTCAACTTTCAATCGCACGCTAGTCGACACGTTCTCAGTGCACAATTTCGTCAATCATCAGGATAGGAACCTTGCTGGATGTTTTACTGTTATGTCGCGTTGTTTTTCACGAAAGCCTTCTCCCGCAACGAGAATACATTTTTGAGATTGACGAGTCAAGCTAGTATATAACTCACACGAAGCAAATGTATAAAGGATTATAGAGATTTTCAAAAATATGTATATGTAAATAAGATTTCAGATGGTATTATTTCGACCGGGCATGACAACGATTTCTTCCCGCCTGTCACAGTGCTTTGACCGAAAACCTAATCATTTTGCTCAAACGTGCTGCCCAAATACTACATGTACTGAATGTACAAAAGTGCGGTGCATGGTCACAGCTTCAAAGCCCGTCTATTTTGTGTACTGTTGTTGATATTGTAGTAATGTGGTGTTTTCCTCTTCATAAGAGCACAAAAAAAACAAATATTACAGATAGTAGCTAAGCGCAAAGTACATTGGAAGATCTGAAATCAGCAATTACGTTTAATTTGCGGGTTGGTCTTCTCCGCTGGTCGATCGCTGTCCGACTATTTCAACAAATTTTGTTTATGTGCAACTGCAGCAAAAACAAAGATACTACCATTTCATTGCCAGGACCTTTATGCCCGCCACACACACAAGAAGGGCACCAGATAATTGACACTATCAGTTTATAAACTGATATTGTTTTGATAATTTGAGTGTAGCGTGGTGTCTGCGAACGGAGTATTTTCTTATTATCAGTCCAGTGTTAGCAGTGAGAAGCAGTTCGGTCTACCATCCCCATGAGGGCACACTAGCCATTGTAGCGCTTTACTCTAGCACAAGTGCTGAAAACTTAGTGTGCTTTGTCCTTTCCGCAGGTCGTCCATCCACTCTGTTATGGTGACCATCAACGTTGTGTCCGTCAGGCCCCCTCCTCATTTTAGCTTCACCATCGCGAGAGTGGACAGAGAAAGGAAGCTTTCTTCACAATCAGCCCCAGCGGGATTCGACCACTCATAACTGCTGCAATTTGCATTCAGTGGCCGGGCATGCTAACTACATCCTTAGTTTCACAATGGCTAGAGCGCGCATAAAAAGTAGAGCTTTGGTCGCTATCACTACCACGAGCCTATGTCAATGTAGATATAAGTACGTGCAGGGGCTGGGCATGCTAACTTCTGCGCTACCACCTATCGCCGCCACCTCAGATTTTCTATGCATACCTGCTTCTTGTTTTCATCGCAGACGCATGCAGGACAAACGCGGATAAGTAATTGGATTAGATTGGGAAAACGTCTATTGAGCCTGCAGTAAAGCGCGAAGACGCACTTCGGACGTGGCCTACGTCGTCATCGTGGCGGCTGCTCTGCGAGGATCCCCGCTCGCCATTGCCGGCTCGCCAGGCTCCTGCCTAGCCAGCACCTCGATGACCTGCTGGACGGCCTGGAGTTGTTTTTCTTGGTCGTCGCTCCGCGTTGCTTCCTCAAGCTGCAGTGGTATACGTCCTTAGTTAGCTTCGCTTGGATGTTTGGAGCAATCCCATAGCATGTGCTCGAACGTGGCCGTCTCCCTGCAGCACGCTCTGCACTTGTCATGGGCGTGCTATTCTGGGTGCATCCTATGCAATAGCGCCGGCCTTGGAGGCGTTCTCGTTTGTAGTTGCCTGAACAGCACGGCCTGCGACCTCCTCAGACATTTGCAGGGCGGCGGGAGAAGTCTGCGGGCCAGCCAAAAGCCTTGGTCAGTTTGTTATAGCTGGTCATCCGGTCTTTGGCGCCTAACCACAGCGGGCAGCCGTTGCCTTGGGCGCGGTCGGTTAGTCCTCGCGCTCGGGCGTGTGCCATTTCCTTGCGATTGGCATGCTTCTCCGACGCTTGTCCTGCGTGCGCCGATAACCACTTGATTCGAGTCCTCTTGTCGCGGTCTGCCTGTCGGAGCAGGTTGCGTGCCGCAGTTGGGGGAATTCTTCCTTTGGCGTAGTTCCTCACCGCCTGTCTGGTGTCGCTGAGGATGATGTGGCATTCTCGGTCTGCGATGGCCAGGGCGATAGCTATTTCTTCTGCTTCCTGCACTTGCTTGCTCGATGTGCTGGCGGTCGCACGCACGTTGCCTCCGGAATCGACCACCGCGATCGCGAAGCCGTTGCGGCCGGCATATTCGGCTGCATCCACGTATCTGGCGCCGGTTTCTTCCGCGTACAGGTCTGTCAGTGCCCTGGCTCTAGCGCGTCTTCTGCCTTCGTTGAATTCCGGGTGCATGTTCCTGGGCAAGGGGACAACCCGCACGTTCCGTCGTACGTGGTCGGGGACGGGGCATTTTGGTCCCTGCTGTTCTTGATAACCGATGCCTAGACTACACAGGATCTTTCTGCCAGCCTTTGTTCATGACAGTCTTTCCAACTGAGCGGCTCTTTGAGCTTCGGCGATCTCGTCGAGCGTGTTGTGTATGCCCAGCTGGAGGAGACGTTTCGTGTTGGTAGTTTCGGGTAGACCGAGTAGTGTCTTGTAAGCTCTCCGGATTAGGACGTCTAGCTTGTTCTTTTCGCTTTTCATCCACTGGTGGAAGGCTGCCACGTACACTATGTGGCAGAGTACGAAGGAGTGTATAAGTCTGATGAAGTTTTCCTCCTTCATGACTCCCTTCTTGGTGGTAACGCTCTTGAGCAGTCTGGTGGGGTTGGCCGCCTTACCTAGGATGCGGGTGACGGTGTCTCCATTCCTGCCGAGCGCTCTGATCGTCATGCCGAGGACTCGGATCTTGCTTACCGTCGGTATTGTGTATTGTGGTATTGTCGGCATCTCTGGTGCAGATCTTGATCTTTTCGTGTTTCCTTTGCTTCTTGATTCTGTGCGTTTTGATCGGTTGGTAAAGCAGGAGCTCCGACTTACTTGGGGAGCAAAGCAGTCCCGTACCTTCCAGGCTTTCTTCGATCGTGTCGACGGCCGTCTGTAGTGTGGATTTTACGCGGGCATCACTGCAGCCATCCACCCCCAGCGTAATGTCGTCCGCGTATATCGTGTGCTTCAGTGCTTCAAGCTGGCATAGTCTTTTGGCAACTTGAATCATAACAAGGTTAAATAGCATGGGTGAGATCACGGAGCCTTGGGGAGTGCCCTGGCTCCCTAATGTCTTCTCGTCCGTCTTCAGGTCGCCGGCTCTGAGCTCCGCCGTTCTGCCGGTGAGGAAGTCTTTGAAATATTCGTGCGACCTCTCGCCTAGGTTTAGATGGAATATCTGCGCGAGGTTGGCAGAGTGCGTCACTTTGTCGAATGCGCTTTGTAGGTCGAGCCCGAGGATGGCTTTGGTGTTCCTGGTTTCGCCGTCGATGACCTGATGTTTGATAAGTAAAAAATCTCAGTGCCCTCCCACTCTGTGAAAAAAGATGACCAGCAAAGCTGTGTATGTGGACCCCTTAATGGCGAACTGCACCTCCGCCGTTTGTCGACCCCGCATTGCACTGTCTTCAGGATCGGCCCACGTATGGGGAGTGCTTAATGCCTGCTTCACCTCCGCCGCAGGTCGGCCTGGCATGGCGTTACATTCGGGATGAGCCCATGTATGGAGAGAGCTGAACGCTTGCTTCACCTCCGCGGCGGGTCAGGCCGGTATTACGCTATGTTCGGGATTTTGCTGTACACGCGCACGCGATAGTGGGGAAAGTAGCCCTTAAGAGAAACCTTTAGCTCTGGTGGTCCTATCTAAATAGATGTAAAAGGAGAACTTGTTTTTCTCCACAACCACTGCATGAAATTTTACAAGGTTTGTTGCACTTAAAAGAAAAACTTAAAATCTAGTGACTGTTGGTTTCGAACTTTCGATTTAGGTCGTGAATATTTTAATAAAAATTGGCAGAAACCGATAATTTTCAGAAAACGAAACTATGAAGTTTACAACTCTGTAGCTCAACAAAAAAAAATGATAATACAATGCTGTGAATTGCATCTAATAGCACATCTAAAGCGGACAAAACTGATGTTACACATGAACGTCCAAAAGTTTATTATTATATTAATACAGCTTTTGCAGAACCCTTGTAAACAGGGTAACAAATTCACCTAAGATGTAAAATGACATAGCGAATTTGTCCGCTTCGAATGATCTAATGATTGCCTTTTACAGAACCGCGATATCTATTCTTGATGCAACGTTATGAATTTGTAAACTTCGTGCTTCTATTTTTTTTCAAACTGTCGAATTTCTGAAAATCTTTTAAACAAAAGTGAAACCGTAAATCGAAATTCCGCTTCCAACAGTCACTAGAATTTAACTTTCTCTCTCAAATGCAGCAAATTTCATTAAAATCGGCCGAGGGGTTATTTCAGAAAAACGTTTTTGCGTTTTACATGTATTTGAATAGGCCGCGTCGCAGTTGGGCCCGCGTTAAAGCTTACTCTTAACGACTTCGCTGTAAAAAAAATAATAAAATAATAAAACGCCTGAGCCGTCAATATCGCCGCCTCAGATATCGTCATGATGGGACCGCAACCATCGGCACGGCTCCGTGAGCAGCTTCCAAGCTGTTCACTTTCGTTATGTTTCTTCCCTCGGCGGCAGCGCATTGTCTTGATGCCAGCGACGCGCTAAATCTGCACCATCATCCCGTCATGCATCGCTTCTGCGACCAAGCAAGCTTTCGGCCGCACACGTTCACTGCCGTATTGACACTAAGGCCCGTATTCACAAACGGAACTTACCCTTAACTTATGACTTAAGTAGCTGGTCGATGCTTAACGCGTTCCATAGACAAATTTTGTACTTGAAGTAAACTTTCATCGACACTTGAATGCCGGAAAGTAAAGTACGGTCATTGGCAACCTTAAGTGGGACTTTCGGTACTCTCGCTTAGCAAGCAAGATGGCCGCCTGCTACGGCAGCCTCGACGACCTTGACGATCTCGCCGGACGTGTGCGAAATTTTACGGAGGATGAGTCATACCGATACGTGTCACCATTACGGCCACGGCTTAAGGATCGACAGAACCCAATGGAAGTATACAACGACGCGGAATTCTCGCGGCGATAACACTTTTCCAAGCAAGTGGTGCTACGGCTGTTGGAAATGCTGCCACTGGTCCCCAAAGGCAACGAACTCGGTCACGCCGTGCAACCGCTGTTGCAGCTTCTAATCACGCTGCGATTCTATGGCGCCGGAACATTTCAGGTTGTCGTCGGGAACCTCGTTGATGTTTCGCAAGCAACTGTGTCTCGAATCATTGCACGAATGTCAAGAATTATTGTCGAGACTTTGTTCCCGCAGCTCCTGAAGTTGCCAAATGCTAATCATTTGGCATCCGTAATGGAGGAGTTCTACACCATCGCACGGTTTCCTGGTGTGAGCGGGTGCATTGACTGCACTCATGTACCCATCAGAAGTCCCGGAGGAGATGACGCGGAGGTTTTTAGCTGTCGAAAGGCTGCGATGGCGCGAAATGAACTCAAGGAGCACGGCGCGTTTTTCTTCGGAAAAGTTTGTTTTCCTTTTTTCCGTCGTCCGCCCGAGCTGAAAACACGCAACGCACGCACAATCTCTGCGCAAGAACACCGCAAATTTTCAGCAACAAAACCAAAAAAAGTCGGGACTGTGACACACAGAACCGCAGTGGCTGCGAGCATAGAGTTTCTCACTATAACACCTAGAGGGAAATCTGGCGCCACCGTCTATGGGAGTTTCTTAAGGGGCCACCGTGCCGTCATGGGAATGATGGTATATGTGTCTGCGAGGCTTGTGTTGGCTGGTGTTGTAAGAGGCTTCGTCTAAAACGTGGATATGGCTACACAAATAACGCGTTCTCAAAGTAAAATCTTCATCAAATGTTTCCATTCACGCATATTACACCTTTAGTCACCTACAATGCATGACTAAGTGCAGAAAAGCAAGAATAGACGACAAACTGTTTCAAAGCGAGCGCGAACCGTGTCGTCTGTCCTCCAACTTTAGCGGCCCGCTGATACGTTTTACGTAACATAGAATCGTACACGCAATAACAAGTTCTTATAGTTAAACAAAACATGTTTTTTGTAATAATAAAACCAAAGCAGCTTTTTACGTACCGTTTTAGTAGAAAATAAATCATTTTGACAGACAGAACAGTGCTTGCCAAGCGCGTCTTCAAGGTGTCCTGTCTCTCCGAGAACGATGCCAATCCGAAGTCACAATATACCGGCATTCCCATGCATACCACAGCGCAGCAGCGCCAGATTTCCCTCTAGGTAATGTAGTGAGAAACTCTATTGCTGCGAGAACCAACGTGAACTTGTGGCCAGACGAGTTTGAGTAAAGCGCTAAAGCCAAACCATTCTTTTTATTTTACTCAGAAGAATGCGCGCGCAAGCACTGCAACAGTTATATCCACATTACTCTGCTGCAAGAGAGAGAGAGAAAAACATTTATTGAATTATAAAATGGAATTCTCACGGATCGAGGTCTTCTCTTCTTCACGCTGTCTTCTCGTCGAAGGGAAGCCTCTTCAGCACGGGTGGTCCCTCAGTCCAGGGCTCCACTGAGTTTGGCCGCGTCCCTAGCGTGCTCCACCAACCTTCTTTGGACGGCGAGTTCGCAGCTGACGAGCCGGCTCTCCCAATGCTCCGCACTCGGGGCTTTATGATCGCGGAATGCGTCGTTTCGTTCGCACTCCCAAGTTATGTGATAGAGTGTGGGTGTAGCCCCGCACCAGGGGCAGGTGTCCCTATACTGCGTTGGGAACATCTTGTTGAATATGAAAAGGTTGGGGAAGGTGTTTGTCTGGAGCCTACGCCAGCCCGTTGCTTCCTCCTTCGTCAGCGCTTTATGGGGCGGTGGGTACTTGAATCTAGTCCCCCTGTAGTGTTGCAGGAATTCCGAATAACTGTCACTGAGGATCCCGGCGTAACTAGCGCGGTACTCCTGCTGCTGCCCAGCCCGGAATCTATTAGCTCGAGCTAGACCGTCCGCCGCCTCGTTACCCCTTATGCCCTCGTGTCCAGGTATCCAGATCAGATTGTGTTTGATTTTCGCCTCCTCCGAGGGGTTACCCCCTCTGAGGATCCTAAGGGCAGTTTTGCATATTCTGCCCTTCATGTAGTTGCGACAAGTCTCTTTCGAGTCTGTGAGAATATTTAGCGATGTATTCTCCCTATATCCTTGCATCGCCGCCAGCGCCACGGCGATTTCCTCGGCTTCAGCTACGCTCCGTATCTCGGCCGAGACGCACGAGACAAGCTTTTCCTCCTCGTTCATTACTACCGCGATGGCCTTTGCCTCGTTTCCTATTAAAGTTATGCTCGCGTCCGTGAAGAGAGTGTTCTCTTCTCTAGCCACTGTCTTTTCTATGTATTCGGCCCTAGCTTTCCTTCTGCCTTCGTGGAGCCTGGGATCCATGTTCTTCAGTATACGCTTTACATTAAAGGTTTTCCTAATTCCCGCCGGTACGTCCTCGTACCGGTCGACGTCTCCTATTTCGAAGCCCAGCCTACCGATCAGGTTTCGCCCCGTGTAGGTCCCCGTTAGTCTTCTCATTTGCGCTTTCCGCTGTGCTTCCGCCATTTCGACGAAGGTGTTGCTAACCCCTAGTTGCATCAGCTTTTCGTTGGAGGTGTGTCTCGGCAGGTGCAGCGCCGTCTTGTAGGCTTTCCTCAGGACGACTTCAATCTCTTCGTTGGTCGTTTTAGTCCTCACTTGGTAGGGTAGCGAGTACATGACTCTGCTGACGATCAGGCTGTTGACGAGCTTGAGAGTGTCTTCTTCTCTCATGCCGTGCCTCTTCTGGGAGACCCTGCTTATCATTCTGCTCACGTTCTCGGTCGACTTCTTGAGGAGGCCGATGGTGTGGTTGCACTTTCTGCTGCCTTGCAGCCACATGCCGAGGACGCGTATCATGTTGCGTTCGGGGATGAGTTGTCCTTCGAGGCTGACCTCCAGTTTCGCCTTGGTGGGATGTCTGCCGACTCTTAGCAGTTCGGACTTTTCGGTGGAGCACCTGAGGCCCCTCTCCTTCACGTAGTCTTCGACGCACTTGGCCGCATCTTGCAGCGCCGCTCGCTTTTCTTCCAAGGTTCCGCAGGTGGTCCAGACCGTGATGTCGTCCGCATACATCGCGTGCCGGATTCCCTGGATCTTTTCGAGTCTCTGCGCTAGGCCCAGCATCGCCACGTTAAACAGTACGGGCGAGATTACCGAGCCTTGGGGCGTACCTCTGCTAGGTGTTGCAAAGATACCGCTCCTCAGCTGGCCCAGGCCGACCGTCGCCGTTCTGCCCGAGAGGAAGTCCCTGACGTAGTCGTGGGTCTTCCTGCCGCAGTTTGTATTGTTGAGGCCCTCCATGATGGCCTCGCGGCTGACATTGTCAAAGGCCCCTTTGACGTCGAGGGCCATGACGACGTTTTCGCCCTTTCTCGGCATTGTAGTCAGGACTTCCTTCTCGAGCTGCAGCAGAACGTCTTGCGTCGACAGGTTGGCCCTGAACCCAAACATCGAGTTTGGATAGTATCTTCCGTTTTCTAGGTGCCGCTGGATGCGCTTGGTGACGATTTTCTCGTAGAGTTTTCCTAGGCACGACGTCAGCGAGATGGGCCTCAGGTTCTCAATCTGGATTTTCTTTCCGGGCTTGGGGATCATTACGACGATGGCGTGCTTCCACTCCGCCGGAACTTTCCCTTCTTGCCACAGCGTGTTTAGGTACTTGACGAGCTGGTCTATCGCTCCGTCGCTCAGGTTGCGTATGAGGGAGTTCCGGACTCTGTCCGCTCCCGCCGCCGTGTTCTTGGTGGCCGATCTGATGACCTCGACGACCTCCTCCCTCGAGATGGGTCGGTCCATGTCCGGGTTGTCTTCGCCTCGGTACTCACCGCGGTATCCCTCCGGCTCTCCCGTTCCGTAGCATTTCTTGCGGACCTCCTCGATCAGCTGCTCGTCGGTGCCTTGGAATAGGTGGATCAGCCTCTGGATGGAGTTATTGATGCCCTACTTAAGTTCTGTTTCTGAATACGGGCCTAAAACTTTAAAATGCTTGCCTTCGAGAAAGCAGCATGAATAAGAATGGAACGCGACTATGTGGCTATGGGGAACATATTCACGGGGCCATACTATTGATGACAGCATCACAACAGGCTAGATGTGGTCAGGTTGACTTTACAGCTTTGGAAGGAATGACTCACGGGCTAGTTCCTTCATTATCACATACAGAACAGCGCTTAATGTTAGCGCAGTTTGTGTGTGGTTCCTCCTTTGTGTTCCGTTGTGAAGTGCTGTTCTTTCTGTGACTTTACAGACGTTCTTTTTCTGCTTCAGTTACGTGTTCCAAGAGGGTTTACTTGGAAAATTTTTGTTGACATGGCTCTTACAGAAGCATGTTTAGACGATATTTTTTCGCTTGGCTGCATAATGTCGAGGACTGGCTCCAAACTGCCCATTTTCTTTAGCCACATAAGAACCATTACTGCAAATTTTATTAACGTAGCTTTGTTAATTACGCAAACAACTTCTCAACTTACTCCGCATCTAGAGGTTACCAATCTGAACACTCGAATGATAAAATGATGTTAACATTGTTTGTATCGTTTCAATAGTTTTGTTTCGTGCAGTTAAAAGCAGCCGGCATATTGATGGTGCTGTAGACTTCTTATAAAGTAAGTGTGAAAGCTTGGACAGGCTATCTTGGCACAAATCAACTTCATGAGCTTAAGCACATGGCCCAACCTTGCACGTCTGTTCTTACAACCGATTCTCATACATTATACAAGAAGCACCTCAGCGCTACGGTACATCTCACAAGGTGTGCGAGAACATTGTGCGCGCTCCCGATTAGGTTTCTGAGCGTTGGTGGCATCAGGCTCGGTTTCCTGGCATCATAAGGAATAAAAACAGCTTCCTGGAGGAAAGCATTGGGTACATTTTCAGTACTTTGTAACATATGGATCAGCAAGGATATGTACGTTAGAACGAAAAGTACTGAAATATTAAGGTGAGGGTTTCGCTGGAAGTATTTTAGCTGTCTTATGATAAGATCTAAAGAAAAAATACTGTGATTTTGTGACAATTAATGCTGACATGAAATATGAGCTTCGACACAGTACCCGTGGTGGAACTGGCCCCTGGACTACAGGGCTACATTGAACCACGATATGCTGGTTTGACAAATACCAGTAACTGCAAAGTGGTTCGCTCTTGAATTTCCTGTATGTCGGCGCCGCTGTGCTGTGTTAGGGGCCCTTTTTAAACCACAAACATTATGTTTCAGCTAATATTGAAAGCAACTGTATTCTTTCTTTTAGGGGGGGGGGCGCTTTTTTTAGCGTCTAACCACAGTTTCAAAGTTATCAGTTAGCTCAAGATGCACCTGCATGTGTTTCTAATATCCAATATGTTGTCACGGATTCAATAGCGAAAGAGCGTTATCTTACCAGATTGCGCGCGTGAAGCGAATACTGGCGTGCATTCTCCATCACATTTGACGACCCGAGATTGCGCTGCAGTGTACAAGCATTCCAATCTGACGAACCGACGCCTTGATCCGTAGATCGGAATCAGAGGAAGCTCTTTGTGCACAGCGATTGTTATGTTTCAGTGTTATTTTCTTTTCCAGCGCAAGCTCATCTTATAATGAGTAACATCCGTGACTGACTCTTTTGGAAGTGTTTTGTTCTTGACATTGCTACAACGTGAGAGTATAGAGGTGCTTCATCTTCATTGAGTGAATACTGGGAAACGGACTAGGCCTTTTCTTGCGTCTGCGTTTACACATTTACCGCACCAATTTATTTTTCATGCCTTAATTTCTTTAATTTAGGGGGCTGTAAGCACAGCAACCTTATTCAACAGGATGTTTTAATAACACAGAACATTTAAATGCTTATTAGTCGGCTTTCACCTCATGGTAAGGAATTTCAATAAACATATACTTATGATAATTAAAAGCCTATCCGTTTGACAACGTTTCATCTGAGTTCCCCTTTGCAAGGTAATACAGACTTGCAGGTGGTTCGTATCGGGGACCATCGACGTATGTCCAACCACCAAACAAAGGGTTATTCCGAATGTTTCATTTCAGGAAGGCGTGTTACCCTCCTGTCTTTCATTCCAGTTCGCAAACACACATAAGACGAAAGTGCTGCGTGAAGAGCGTCGTTAGTCCAAGCCAACGAGCTACCGTAACTCACCTCGCCTATATCGCTGTCCATTTAGGCTTAGATAAGAAACATACATATTTTAAATCGACCCATCACGATTCCAAAAAGAGCTGCCCGCGACCAGCCCAGCTAGGTTTCTTTCATTTCGTACTTCGTCGTAGCGGCTAATAGTAGCTCACGAAGCAGAGCACTGAGTGTGGATATGGCAAAGAAGGTTTTCTATATACTGTCTCCTCACCCACCGAAAATTGCCCGCCATGCTACTGGCCATTCCTAGAAAATTGTATATGTGACGCCCAGCCATTTGCAACACAGCAACTTTGCTTTGCGATGGGAGAGTCCAGGTGAGGGACAGGGTGGTCATGCAGATAAAGACACGCTATTTTCTGCAGTAGCTTAAGAATGCATGAATGAATGCCTTCATTTACTGAGAAAAAGGAGGATCAAGCATCAGTGGAAGCACGTCTCAGCAGATTGAGAAAGAAGCGGGGGACAAAGAGGAAAAGCTGGGGCACGGGTGGCAGGCGAAGTCGCAGATTAGGGGCGAGAGAATATAAGCAAGAGTTGGCGAAACCAGTTGAATTACAGTGTAGATGTGTGATGTGCCGAGTAAATGATTGGAGTCACCGCCCAGCATCCGTCCTTTGCGGCAGTATAAGCTCCCGACGTTCTTGGTAACAAACCTTTACTGAAAACCAATCTTCGAAATTACTTGTCCTTGTTCATTTGCGCGCTGGAACGATGTTTCATAATGCTAATCACAACCAACTAGCCCAGCTGTCCATACTTAGTTTTCGTTCTAGCTGAATAGAGTCGGTGAAAGCAAATTTACAATAAAGCTAAGGCGACCCACAATCTGCACGAAGCCGGAAACCTACATGCGCTCCAATGAGAATAACCTGCCAAAGTTAAGGTCATGTGTCAGCTGCTGGCTCAAGCAATCTTTGCTTTTTTTTGTTTCTGCATCCGTTCTGTCTGCGTTTGCAGCAAAAGCGTGAAGTGGGTAGGTAGATAAACAGAAATTAGTGGAGGCAGGTGGTAGCGTAATGGTTAGCGTGCCCATCTCCCAAATGCAAGATGGTGCATTTGGGAGATGGGCTTGAATCCCGGTGGTTTGTTTGTGAAGACAGCTTTCTGTGCGCTCTGGTGACTGCGAAGCTCAGAATGAGGCGGCAGCCTGACGACAACGGTCGCCGTCAACGTAACAGAATAAGCGGGCGTGCAAGGTCAAACCTAAAGCCGAAAGCACATTCAGAGGAAATACACTATGCTCTTGTCGACAAAAAAAAAAAAAACGTGATGAGTAGCGAGCGGCGTTGTTGAGCGAGGCTGTTGACGGATAATGTCACCATAGACAGGACCACGCTCCAATCCCGGTGCTCAGCGGAAATATACATCGACAGCGTGTCAACTAGCGTGTAATTGATACTTCATTAAGGTCGTTGCGTGTTTGTGTTGTGTCTAGCAGGAGCGAGTAGTGTAAGAGATGACACTGGGGAGAAGGCGGTGAGCGAAGTCCGCGAAAAACAATTGAGGATAGCCATATTGAACGTCGACGCCATGTTGAATAAAGCCTGCGACTTCAGTTGCTCAGCCGCCAGAAAGGCTTGAGTGGTAGCATACCGCTGGGCGTATTTGGTAACCACAGCGATAAACACACACTTTGCGGAAGTAAACAGAGGCAAGGGACATAGTGAGTTGGCCGCCCTTTTCGAGCTCTGGCATAATTTTAAAAATGAATGTGGCGAAGTATGACGCACAAAATAGTATATGTCAACCGAAATGAATCAGCGTGGTCATACTTGCGCGACACGCCATGGTGGCCTGCCATCAGGACATCATGAAGTTGCAGCGATGAGAGTTTTCATTGGGTACGTGAGAATAAAAACGAGCACATCAGAGACGTCCGAGGGACATTTCTAGAGAAAAAGAGCACATCGCCCCCCCCCCAAAAAAAATAAAGAAATCACGAATATAAGCTTACGAATAGGGACATCATAAGATCGAGCACTACGGCGCCTGTTGATCTTGTTTAGGATGACGTCAGCATTTCAATCAGCATTTATTTCTGAGAAAGTGAGTTAAAGTTCCGTTTATTTGCATCACAATGGCAGGCGTAATCAGGCAAACATTGACAGCATTTCGTTAGAGTGCCTGTCTACTCTGTTGAGATTACGTATGAGAATGACAACAAACACAGAAAGCTTTGCTTACATCGATTCGCACATACATGGCATCCGCATAATTTTTTTACTATGAATTTAAATGCTTAAGAATAGCGCTCATTAACGCAATATTTCCCTTCACAGTGAGCAAAAGCGGCTGTCGTATCCACAGTAGAATTGATTTAAATGGCTTTAATCCCGTGGGCATTATATCGTTGCCAACTTTCGTGGGATTGGAGTCGTCAAAATGGGATACAGTTAACAGGGAAATCAGGAGGTTGATGAACGGCAAGAAGGCAAATGCTTGCACAAGACCTCATGGATATAAAATGACTTTTTGAGCAGCTTGGTCAGGGGGCCACGCAATGGTTTCCACATCTTTTAACCAAGTGTGGGCCAGTGGGGAAATCCCACATTTATGGAAGGTAGCATGTGTGGTACCGGTTCCGAAGCCTGGAAAGAATCCTGCAGCTCTAGACTCATAGAGACCGGTATCGCTGACCTCTTGTGCAGCGAAGCTAATGGAGAAGATGGCGTGCACAAGACTCACTTGGTATGTCGAGCAGGGTCGAAAACTACCATCGTGCATCACTGCGTTTCGGCAGCGTCTAAGCGCTCAAGACAATGTGCTGGACCTGCGAAGCCACATAGAACATTACAGTGCGGACGGCCTGTCGACACTTGCTGTTTTCATGGATGTTTCTAAAGTTTACGACTACGTGTCTCAAAGAGCCATCATCAGCCAGTTACAAGTTATAGGCGTCACGGGTCATCTCTTGCACTTCATACATGCGTTCCTCAATGATCGTCGCATCAGTGTTCGTCGTGGCGACACTTTGAGCGATGAAATGCGCATATTTCTCAGCGTGCCACAGGAGAGTGTTTTATCTCCCGTATTATTTAACATTACCATGAGTAGCCTCCCAAGAGTTCTGAACCATCGAACACCAGTGAAGATATCTATATATGTCGATATCTGCATATGGGTCTCCGGCTACCAGCATCGCCGCCTCGGACGAATAGCCCAGGGAGCAGTAAAAGCCATTCAGGGCCACTTGGCAACGATTGGACTATCGTTATCAGCAGAGAAATCATCATTCGTACTATTTCCTGGAGTGAAAAGAAAATCTACACGCTTGAAGCTGAATTTGGACGGATACCAGATTCGACAAGTCACCAACGTCCGATTTCCTGGCGTTACCTTAGACCACAGGCTACTCTGGCGCCGCGGTGTTGACCACGTTGTGGCGTCATCGTCACCCAGGCCACATGGGCTCAAGCGAGTCGCTGGCATACCCTGGGGCAACCGCCCGACGTCGATGCTACGGCTACATACAGCGCTGGCTACCAGTCGGATCCTGTATCAGCTACCTCTGATGTCACCCTCAGACAGCGAATACGAGCGCCTAGAAGCAATCCACAGAAAAGGTATCCGACTTGGCCTTGGAGCCCTCAGCCAGCGTCAAACAAGACAGTGCTCTACGAAGCTGAGTCACGCCCTCTACGACTTCAGGCTTCCCAGGCCCTTATGATCCACCTACTACGATTGAGTGAGTCTACGCCCGGTAGAGCCCTCTTAAGACGTATAGGTAACAGGCCGCGCTCACATTTTTATGCAGCACTGAACACGCTTCGCCTATTAGGATTGCACTGCTCGAGACAGAGGAAAAGGATAGAACCACCCTGGAATTCGAGGATATCACATGCAACTTAAATGTACCACGATTGCAGTCAAAGAGCTGCATTCCATCTGCAGAAGCCAAGTCATTATTCCTGGAACACCTGAACACGACTTACCCGAATCACCTACAAGTATACACAGATGGCTCTGTCAAGGCAGACAAAGACCGCTGCGCAGCTGCATTCTATATTCCCTCACTAAGATATACGTGGTCTGGCCGTCTGGTCTGTATAGCCTCGTCGACAGTTGTGGAAGGCGTAGCAATAGATTCTGCTCTACGCAAACTAAAGACTTTGCCTCCGCAGAATGTGGTTGTCCTTACAAACTAAATGGCCGCGTTACAAGTATACCGTGGTCTGCCATCCCTCAAATTCCCACGCAAATCACTAGCCATCGTAAAAGAACTCAACAAGAAAGGCTTCACAGTAAAGTTTCAGTGGACTCCCTCCCACATTGGTATCTCAGGAAACGAAAAAGCTGATGCGCTTGCAGACGCAGCGCTCTATCATCCTCCCAAAATCAAAGCTCCAAAGAGTAATCAATTGCAAAAATCTGACATTCCAAATCACTTTGCGTCGCTTTGGGTTCCACCGCATATGCCCTGCGTAACCAAGAGATTGCACCGAGAGGAAGCCTCACTTCTATATCGAATAAGGACAGGCTCTGCTAGTATACCGGCCAGCTTATTTAAGACGGGACGAATCAATTCTCCGAACACTACAGCATGCAACGAGACAGGAGACATTGAGTACTTTTTGTGGTCCTGCCAGCAATTCGAAGATGAAAGGGACGCTCTCCTGAAGAATCAGCAAAAAAAGGGCCTTCCGTGTGCGCGCCTGCAACGCCTTATATTTCCCGAGGGATCAGTTATAGCCCGCAAAGAAACTTCACGTCTCCTTATCGTTCTTTAAAGAGAGACTGGTTTGATGGACACATGCTGAAACCCTTCAGCGGCATTGTGCGAGACGCTCGGGCGGAGCGATTGCCGGCCTTGATCGCCAGGCTAAACCTGCCTGTTGCTAGAATTCACCACCACCATTAAAAATTCTCCAAAATATGAACGGAGGCCGACAAAAATGCGGGCATTTTGGGAAAGGTGAAACCGCTGGAAATTTCAGGACAGCATTAGCCTAATTATAAAAGATGACTTAAACATAAGAAACCATTACGTTGACAGGGTGGCCAAATTTTGGCACAAATAAATTGGCTGTTGAAGCAGTTCAGCTGAAACGCAATAGTGCGAAATAAGCCGAGAATGTCGGCAAGTGTTGAACAAAGGTCAAATAGGTCCTGTGGCCGACGCCAGCGCTCGGCAGCTGTCAAGCGACTGCACGGATTAGCGAGATGCCTGGTCGTCAGTAGTTACAGTATGATTCGGGTGTGAAATATTGGACGCGGACTCCATCACATTGAATGCAGGTGTTGAATATTGAATACCGGTTCTCGCGCAGTGAGGATGGGGACGAATTGTCTCACGTGCCGGCTGTCACCTTCCTCCTACTGCCAACATTCCTTCCCCTCCGTAGTTGATTAGGTTTTATTGGGTTCGGCTGCAAATCACGAGGTCTCGGAATCGAATCCCAACCATGGTAGCCGCATTTCAATTGGTGTGAAATGCGAAAACCAGCGTACTTAGGGTTAGGCGCACGTTAAAAAATCCCAAGTGGCATAATTATTCCCGAATCCTCCACTATGGTGTGCCTCATAATGAAATCGTGGTTTTGGCAAGTAAAACCTCATAATGTGTTATGTAACATTCGTTAAGGATGTCCTGGGCAGTCGCACAACTCTTGAATACAATTAAGTGTCAGGAGCTGTGCGCGAGGTCTTTGAGTATGTGGATAGCCTTTATGGCGTTCGAGAGCTGCTAGTCTACATTGCGGCTATATAATAAAGGCGGAACGGCAACATGGTAGAGAATGTGGAGAACATACAAATCCCGCATATATTACTGCACAATAATTTTAAATAGCGTTCTTGCTTCACGCACGTGGATAACCGCCATAGGAGACTACTTTTGAAACTAACTGCAAGCACTCTATATGTCGTACCCAAGGGTGTACCTGGCCTGGTGGCCAGTAAATGTGACGTAATATTGCGAGCAGCTTCGTCCACAGCATGCTAACGGACGACGACACAGACTGAAGTGACTAGCGCAAGAGTGGACAGGGGACAATAAAGAGGCTACAAGGACAAGCGCCCAGTTGGAAGTTTGCGCTTATCCGTGTCGCCTCTTAAGTGTACCTTGTCAACTCTTGCGCTAGTCACTTTAGCATGGAATACCAACTAGCCCGGTCTCACACCCTGCGACGACACAGGGACAGTTTACTCAACTCTTGTGTCGTGACTTTTGTGTCAAGGTGAAAAACCAACATATCCATGTATATTTCTTAATACTTAAGCTCATCTAGATTTGCAGCTGCGGCGGTAGCCCATGAGTGTGCATTGCAAAGTCGCTAGTGAAATAATTGTGTGCACCTTAACGAATTCGATTGGGGAAAATGAAAGTCCGTCCACGACGGCGTCTCTTGTAGACGCTGTGCGATGTTCGGACGTTAACAATGTGTGCCGACTGAAGAAAGGCTGCCCCGAAGTGCTTCTGACGCTTAGGCCATAGAGGAAGAAATTCAACAAGAGAGGACACTCTTCAACAATTCGTAACAGGAAACACGTCACGCCTAGTTTCAACTCCATCCGTTAGTTCACGCGAGCATCAGAAAAAAAGAACGTGAAATAAACTTCTAGACAACGTTTTATTTTTTTATTCTTTCCCACTGAAAGTGAAAAAGTTTTGCGTGTAAATGAACTTATACTTTACAACTTATTTTTGTTGCGTTGCCTAGCAACAAGCTAGCGGCAAGCCAGACGCGCGTGCATACGTCATGCGCCAGACAAGACGCAGGAGTGAGCGAGGCCGGCTGCGCATATGGAGCGTGCGTGCTCGGCCACCCGTCTCTTTTTGACGTAGCCCGTTATTTGGGCTCCCGGCGTTCTCTTGTGTTGCGTCTGCATTTCGACACGGCACCGCTGCACTACTGGACTACAGCAAGGTGAGGAAGTTTGTTTGACAGTCTGCGACGCACTTCAAGCACATTTAGGCTTACTGCACAAAACTGAACCTATATAGTAACGCAGTTATCGAAAAACAGCTCCGCAGTCCAAGCCTAGTTAATATGAGTTAATTACTCGTACTGGGAGATGTTTGCGACGCTTTCTATGACCACAAGCATAATTATAACTTATTTCGGTAGTTTTTGGGCACGCTCGCCGAACCTGGCTTTCTGACGAAAAGCACCTTGGCCGTGTGACGCAGTTTCGCGTGTACTGAATCTTACCGGGACAAGTTTTGGCGCTTTCTCTGAGCCCAGTCATTATTGTAACTAATTTCACTACCTTTCGTGGTACTTTTCGAGCACAGTGGCCGCGCTCGGCGTAGTGGCGCAGTTAGCGAAAAGCAGCTCGGCCGTGTGCCGCAGTTAGTTTGCGTGTACTGAATCTTACTGTGGAAGTTAGTGACGCATTCTCTGACCCGAAAAAGTATTGTAATTTATTTGGTAACTTTTTAGGATATCTTGAGGTATCCTCGTTGCGCCTGGGGTTGTAAACCTGTTAGCAAAAAAGCAAGCCGGCTATAGTGAGTTAGTTTTGCATGTACTAAATTTTAATGGGACAAGTTTGTGACGCATTTTCAACAACATATACCTTATTTCAGTACTCACGCTTGTCGAAAACGCGACGAGCGATTGCCGAGAGTGATAACACGGGAGAGAGAGATAAAACTTTGTTATGTCCTTGATGGGGTTCAGGGGTGGCGGGGGTCGGGAGACTAACCCCCAATCCCCCCTTCCTCAGACGGCGGCCAGTCCTTGCTTTCTGGCGGCGTCTTCGGCCATCCGGACGGCCCAGAGCTGCTCCTCTGGGTCCAAGCTGAGCAGCAATGTCTCCCACTGCTCGGCCGTAGTTATGCGTGTGTTAGTGTGGGAGGTGTTGGTGGGTGAGGCTTTGGGGCATTGCCAGATAATATGATCGAGGTCAGCGCGGGCCTCGCACGCTTTGCAGAGTGGAGAGTATGCATCGGGGTACATGCGGTTGTAAAGCACGGGGTTCGGAAAGGTTCGTGTCTGAAGGAGTCGCCAAGTGGTAGATTGAGACTTATTCAGTGTTTTGTGTGCTGGGGGGTAGCGTAACCGCTCCCTGCGGTAGTGAAGGAGAATTTCTCTCAACGTGACCATTCGGTCCCGCGCGTGACCGCGATGCAGAACAGAGGGCTGGTCGGGATCGGAAGACGCAGGAGAAGGATGATGCGCCCGGTGTGCGAGAGCTCGGGCGGCATCGTGGGCGGCTTCGTTTCCAGCCAGACCCGAGTGACCAGGGGCCCAGATGATCTGCACGCGGCGTTGCCTTGAGGGAGGAGTGCCAGAGAGAATCTTCTGTGCTTGGGGTGCTATCAGTCCTCTTGTGTAGTTACGAATGGCCGTTTTTGAATCGCTTATGATGCAGTGTGCATTGGTAGCCGCGTAAGCCAAAGCGATGGCCGTTTCTTCTCCTACTTCGGGTTGCGTGGTGAATATTGATGCGGCCGCGGCGAGGCGGTACTGCGAACCCGCTACTGCGACGACCGCCATGGCATTTTGGTTGGGGTATTCTGCTGCGTCGACGTAGGTTACGTCAGCGGCTTGGTCGTAGCGCTTTTGTAGTCGTTTAGCTCGTTCTGCACGTCGCTCCGGATTGTGTTCAGGGTGCATATTGCGAGGTATGGGTGGGATAACTAGTTGAGCACGAATGTTTGGAGGGATGGGTACTTTTGGTCCGAATTGGGTGGTGTAGGTTATGCCTAGGGTGCCTAGAATGTGCCTGCCCGTGGTGGAATTGGCGAGTCGTTCGTATTGGCTGATACGCTGCGCTTCAATAAGCTCGTCTATGGTGTTATGGATGCCGAGGGCGTCCAGTTTCTCGTTAGAAGTGGTGATGGGAAGATGTAGGGCTTGTTTATAGGCCCTCTTGATCATGGTGTTGAGTTTGAGCTTGTCAGTTGCATTGAGGCTAAGGTACGGGGCGACATAGGTGATCCTGCTCAGGGCGTAGGCGGTTACCAGGCGTATAAGGTTGCTTTCTTTCATCCCGTGATGTCGATTTCCGATGCGTGCAATGAGGCGAGTGGTTTGGTGTACATGATTATCTAATTGCTTGAGTATCTCCGTGTTTCTTCCGTTATGTTGGATGCGTAAGCCAAGGATACGAATGCTAGGTACAGTAGGTATGCGTTGCTGGTGCACGTGGAGTTCTATCTCGGGCGGGTGAGGGTCTGGGCGTCGACCTCCCCAAGTAGGCTTGTACAGAAGGAGCTCCGATTTCTGTGGGGAGCACGCCAGGCCGCGCGGTTCTACGTATGCAACGACCTCGTTGATGGCTTGCTGCAGCGTGTTTTGGATGTCCCCGTCGCTGCCCCCGGTGACCCACAGGGTGATATCGTCTGCGTAGAGGCTATGCTTGAGGTTGGGGATGCTAGCTAATGCAGGCGGTAGTCCGAGCAAGGCCACGTTGAACAGAAAAGGGGATAGAACCGATCCTTGCGGCGTGCCTTTGCTGCCGAAGTGAATAATTGGCGACTGCAACCCGCCGATGGTAATGGTGGCCGTGCGACCTGTAAGAAAATTCTTCACGTAGTTATATGCTCGATGACCAACATGAAGTTGTGCTAGTTGGTTCAGTATGGCCTCATGCGTGACGTTATCGAATGCCTTGGTTAGGTCTAGTCCCAAGATGGCTTTGGTGTCCAGCCTGGAGCTTTTGTCGCCATCGATAATTGGGTGCTTGAGCTGAATCATGATATCTTGAGGAGAAAGTTTCGAGCGGAAGCCAATCATGGTATTGGGGAAGAGGTCGTTGTCGTTCATATGTCTGTGTAAGCGTGTGAGGATGACGTGTTCGAGGACCTTTCCGACACATGAAGTGAGGGAGATAGGGCGGAGGTTTTCGAGTAGGAGGCGCTTCCCGGGTTTGGGAATCATAATAATTTTGGCTTCTTTCCATTGTGAGGGGAGGTTTCCAGTTTCCCAGTATGCGTTAAAATAAGCTGTGAGGGCTAGTATAGAATCCTCATCTAGGTTGCGAAGCATTTTATTAGTAATGCCATCAGGTCCCGGGGCCGAGTTAGGGCGGAGTGCGAGGATGGCTTCCCGCACTTCTGCTGCTTGTATGGGCGCGTCCAGGTGGTCGTTAGCGGTGCCTGTGTATGCTGGAGCGGGTGTAGTAGGTTGAGGTCCTATGTATCGGTCTATCAGCTCTTGAAGAACTTGTGCGTCCGTGCCCGGATGGGTGTGAATAATTTTTTGCAAGTTGTGCTGTTGTGTGTTCTTGCTGTTGGCCGGATCGAGGAGGTAACGGAGGATATTCCACGTTTTGGGCAGGTTTGGTTGCCGCTCCATGCTGTCGCATGTGCTGTGCCAATTTTGACGAGTAAGTTGTCGTGCGTAGTCTTCGATGTGAAGGGTGAGAGTACTAATACGTTTCCTGAGCGTTCGGTTGAGCTTGTTGTGTTTGTATCTGCGTTGCAGACTGGCGAGGGCTTCCCACATATGCAGTAACTTGCTATCTGCCTCCTGCAGATTAGCTTCCTCAGGCACCAATTTAGTGGCTTCGCTCGCGTCTTGCAGCAAGGATGCGACCCAATCTTCGAAAGGGGGTTGGGTACCCGAGAAAGAGGTGAGGGCTCTGGCCTGCCGGAAAGCGTCCCAGTTCGTTATGCGGAGTTGACGGCCCTTAGGCTTTCGCGGGCCCGCTGGAACTTTTGTTTGGATTAAATAGTGATCGCTGCCCAAGTTGTCTTGTGTGTTGATCCAGTCTGCTTGTGGAATTCGTTTTGCGAATGTTAAGTCCGGAGTAGTGTCTCTGCTAACGCTGTTTCCCATACGGGTGGGACAAGTTGGATCCGTGACAAGAGTAAGACCTAGATTCTGTCCGTCAAGCCATAGCTGTCTTCCCTTTCGGCGGTCCATTGGGTATCCCCATGCCACCGCAGGGGCGTTTAGGTCCCCTACGATGAGCAAGGGGGCTCCCCTAGCTACTTGATCTGCTTTGGTGAAAAGTCGTAGAAACCTATGTTGTTGTTTGGGGCTGCTGTACACATTGAGGATGAAGAGACTCTGCTGCTTGCGCCTTGCAGACGGGATGATCTCCAGGAAAATGTGGGCTGCTGTATCAATGCCTGTGTGATGCTGTATAACCGGAATGTTTCGCTTAACTAGTGTGGTTACTTGGGGCCTGCGGTTGTCATCGCAAACTGCGGTGTATGCCGCGTATCCCGACAGCTTAGCCGCTACTCCGGTCTCTTGTAATGCGATAACATCGGGGGAAGTATGTGGTGCGAGAGAGGTAATATATTGCTCTAAGTGTGCTCGTTTTCGCCGGAAGCCCCGGCAGTTCCACTGCCAAATGCAGTAGGTAGCACGTTCTGAATTACTCGCAGCCATCTTTGTCGGGACGCGAGTACGGCTTCTTTAGGGGACCTGCTCTGGGACGGAGTAGGGTGTTTTCCAATTCTGTCAAACGTGTGTTGTGATTTTGAGCCAGAGTCGCGACCATGTCTTGAAACACTTTGCGCGTGTCGTCCATGTTTTCCTGTCGCTGTTGTTCTCTTGCCGCAAAGGCTTGCTCAATTCTGGGCAGTAGTAGCGTTTCTAGTTTCGCAGTAAGGAGGTTGTCCATTGCGCGTTCGAGAGCATTTGCAATGGAGGCGTCGAGCAACGTGGCAAGCTTACAGTCTATTGCTTCGTTCAGGTTGCGTTCTATCCGCTGTTGCAGCTCAGTGAGGGCCTCACAGTTGACATTTCCTTCTGAAGTGTATGCTGGTGGTGCCGCTGTTGAGATTGGTTCGAGAGCTTTGCGCTTGTGCGGGGTTGGTTGTTGGGTGGTGTGCGGGCAATCTATTGCAGGGACAGGAAGGATGTCTGCATTTGATGGTAAGTGTTTGGGTTGTGTGTCTGCAAGTTGTGATTTGAGCTTAGCGTTTTCTGTCTTGAGGTCTTGTATCTCAGCACGTAAGGATCGGAGCTCATGCATGAAGCTGTGCATGGTACCGTCGTTAACTGTGTTCACTGGGGTTGCTATAGGTTGTGAGGTGTGACCTGTGTGGGAGACAATGCTGGCCCAGCTTACCTTGGGGGGTGTGTCTTGCACTTTAACTGTTGTCGTTCGAAGGCTTGCGTTTCCTTGCTGCTGCGGTGGTGTTGAATCCGGTCCGCTCCGGGAGTGACTGCGTCCTTGTGACTGACTGCGACCTCGGGAGCGGCTGCGTCCACGAGACCGACTGCGTCCGCGTGAGTTGCTGCGTTCGGGAGCCCGCGGTTGTGGTGTCGGCTTCGGTGTTGGCAGAGCTGAGTCTCCATTTGCTGAAGTCGATGACCCCATCTCCTGGTCCGCTCCTTGCTGTCCCAGTCGTAGGCGTTGCCATCGTCGTTGGAGTAGGAGGTGTGGTGTCTGGAAGCGGCGATGGCAGGACTTATCGCCAGTCGGGTGGCCTTTGCCGCAGAGCGCGCAGCAAGGGTGACAGGGGTGATCATCCGGTGGATTTACTGTGTAACAGCTCTTGCATTTCTTCTGGGTTGGAGTGGGGCATACATCGGCCCTGTGGCCGACGGTCCCGCAGATGTCGCAGACCTCGATGCGCTTCTTATGTAGATAGCATTTGTATTCTGCTCCGCGGTAGTAGACATGGTACGGTACTTGCTTTCCGTCGAATACGATGAGCACTGAATTAGTACTGCCCATAACACGGGAGTGTTGCATGCGCCGGCAGGACGCATAAAAGATAACACGGAAGAACTGCAGAACATGACATTTATTTATTCTGAGCGACTGAAAACAGGCTTTGCACCCACGAATCTGTCTTAAGTGCGACTAGAAGGCATTCTGCAAGCGTGTAACATGGTCTAGCTGAGCCTGTGTTGTAGCCACCTCTGTGTACTTGGCGTACCATCGCGTCGACTGAGGCCAAGTTATTTTGGAAACGCTCAGTCACCCGTGTATTTGTGCACTTAAAGTGCAGGAAATAATGCCCGGGAAGGGAGGGGTGCTTGAAAATCGGATTTTCAGATTTTATGGCATTGTTTGGGAGGAGTCTTTGCTGCGAAATGTACGTAAGACTGAATTTATCTGTAATGCCGCTCATTCACCACTTACGCACGTTTCGCCTCTACACGCAATACTCCTGTTAGGTCAATATACCGAAATAATACATGCTTGTAATTTACTTTCTTTCAGTTGATGGCATCCGGTGGAGCTTCGTATGGCAACAACTGCTGCTTACCTGGTGCCCCAACTTTGGATGAAGGAAGAAGCCCGGAACGAGTATTTATATAGAGCAAAATAAACATTTTATCATTTCAGAAGACCTCTTGCGTTTTCTTTATGAAATTGCACCTGACGGATTCGGCGGAGTCTTCTAAAGGTCGTTCGCAAACATTTTTACTAAATAATGAAACGCTTCCCGGCCAAGGCTACGCGGGGTTCAGCAGAAGCGAGAAAAAAAAAAAAAAATGCCGCGCCGAACAGCGGAGCCGGCGCGGCGTGTACCAAATGGTGTTGAAAACGCGCGCGCCTAAAACCGAAACCGGAAAGAGTTAATACCATCCGCTTGGTGTGCTACAGTCAATTCGGCCTCTGGGCTCTATGGGAGTGTCCACTCTTGTTGAAATTTCTTTCTCTATGGTTAGGCTGGCTTCTTTACTCCGTAAAAGGAAAAAAAAAGAAAAAACAAGAAAAAAAAGAGCCGCATCAGAAGCCCAGAATCAACCATTGCTCGTCGCTAGTAAACGCTCTTAGGATGAGTAATTTCCAGGCGACGAGCGAATACGCTTTATCAAGAACACTGATAACTCCAGCGGGACAAGCATTGTGGCGAAGTTCAGTGCGCAGGGATAGCTTTTATTTTTTTATTTTTGTTTGGTTAACGTTATCACGCGTCACCGCGGGAAGTTTGAAAAGTTTAAGGCCAGTACGCCACGTGGTGGCACTCACGCGAAGTAAACCCTTGTGTCCAGAAAAACTGGATACGTAGACGAGGGACAAAAAAGGACGACGAAGACAAGCGCTGACTTCCAACTGATTTTTATTTTGAGATACAAACATATGTTTGTTTACAACATATGTTTATACAAAGACATGTTTGTTTCTCAAAATAAAAATCAGTTGGAAGTCAGCGCTTTTCTTCGTCGTCCTTTATTGTCCCTCGTCTATGTATGCGCTGTAAGTGACGATTGATACCATGGAATACCAACTAGCCCGTACCCAAACCTTGCTTCAGTGTTTCGGTAACCGCATACACCTCTATTTGTTCTCTATTTAACTGCTCCTCAATCTCTACCCCCTTTTCCTTTCTTCTGCCGTCCTGCATGTTTATGTAGCCTATTGCATGGCGAGCTGTCTTTCTTGCTTTCCTCCTTTTTCTGTTATCGACGGCGATGCTATACTGAGGTTCCCTTAGGGGATATTCTTCATTACTACCTACTCTGGCCTTCTGAGCGCCCGTGGGCCCTAAAAAAGCAACAGTGCGACCAGAAAGTTGCCTGCCCACTTATCGTCCAAGCCTGTGATTGAAGTGGATCCCGTCTCGTTGAAAGCCGCCACACCTTCTCACTTCTCTGTTACCCGTTATACCAAACCCGAGTGCGGAGCAATGGGAGGGAGTGCTCTCCAGCGATCGCCAGGTCGACCAAGAAGGTCTGATTCGGCGAGAACAACTGGCAGCAGCATCCAGCGGAGCCCTGGACTAAGGGCAACCGACCGTTGTGCTAGAAGATGGACGATTCCATCTGAAGACCGCAGAAGACCAGTGAATCTAGAGCTGATAAAGTTTTTCACTCTCTGCTCATTTTCTATATCGCCTCATTAGCAGCCACTACTGCTCTTTGTACGTGACTGTCACGTACAGGCACCTCCGGCACCGTGCACACCATAATCTGCACCTGAGGGGGCAGCTCGTGCAAGTCGTCTACTCCCGTCGGCAAGCGCCGGCCTAGCACTGTCCCTTTCCTGTTTAGGACGCTATTTAGCCAACGTGCTACTATGACAAGGTTGCGCACGTAGGCATTTTCCAAGAGCTTTGCTTTTGCTCGCTCCATGACTGAACCCAGCGTCCGCCCTGTAAATGTCTCTAACACCAGTCTTTTATCGCCTTTAACCCTCTCCACAATTGCTTCTGAGCCCCTGGCCAGGTTTGGGTCCACGGCGATAATCACCCTCTCACTCTCTCCTACTGCCGAGGCTTCTCCCTGCTTCCCTTTGTTATCCATTTCCGTGTGATTTGGTCATGACAAGGGGGTCGACCCGTTTTTCTGATTTTCCTTTGTGGCGGCCTCAAGGTAGGTGCAGCTCTTTTCCGCTACCCCCTCCCCACGTTGCGCGCATTCCACGTGATTTGTTGACACTCCTCTCCTGTCACGTCGATACTGCGTTCCATTGTCACGACCATTCTCGTTCACGATGGCGGCCCTGTTCAGCTTTTTCTCGGCTGCTTGATGTCTTTTTTCCACTACCTTGCGTGAATCACGCTCCCTATTTAGCTCATTTTTGAGTTCTCCGACCTTTTTCACAAGCTTATGCTGGAAATACCCCATTTTCTCCAGCCAATGATCGACATCTCATTCTCTGCCAATTGACTCGATTTCTTCTCCATTCTCATCAGTCCCCTCGACTACATTGAGTGACCCCTCGCACACTACACGCTTTGCCGTCTTTCTTGCCATGTGCTGCACTTCGCTTTTTCTAATACAAACACCGAAGCTTTCAGAGCATGTGCCTTCGAGCAAAGGCCGATATGCACAGAATCTAGATCCTTAAAATGCTGCAAAGTAACTATCGCTAATGTTTTAGAAGCAATAAATGCTTCGCAGACTTAAAGTATATATGACACGTGTTCACACGTGCTCAAACACGCGGTCACGCTCTCCCTGTCCTACCAAAGCAATATGCCCACTGCCGATGCACATACACTACAACCACTAATAGCTAATGTCTTGCGACTTCCACACTACTATTTAAAGGCTATGAAGACCTAACGTCCCACAGTGTTGAGAGCATGGCGCGAAAGGACGCTCTATCCTGCCAATCCAAATATACACGAAACACCCGCGTACACGAAAAAAAAAAACAGAAATATAGCCAATTACTATTTAAAGCCTAAGAAATCAGCAAATGAAAAACACAAGCATGCTCAAAGCATGCACAACAAAACTTTTGTTATGGTCACTGCCACGGAGCCCTTGAAAAACTCGTCCGCCCTCCACAAACGAATAACGAAGGATGGATGGATGGATGTTATGAGCGTCCCCTTTGGAACGGGGTGGTGCGCTGCGCCACCAAGCTCTTGCTATTATACCGCCTAATGTCCTACCTAGGTTAAACAAGAAAAAGTCGCTATGAACTCACACAACCAAATTTTCTGATCCCTTATTGCAAACTTTGCTTTTGTACGTCTGCGTTTTTTGTAGTTTCCCTACTTTTCTTCCACCAATCCTCCAATAGCTTTTTACTAATCCCTATTGCGGACATGTTTACTTTTCCACTGCTCTCGCTGAAGCCAAGGGCTTCAAGGAGGCCAGTGGTGCCTAAATCGACCGCTAAGTAGACGTCTTCACATTCTAATAAAACGTGCTCCATAGTTTCTCTTGCTTTACCGCACCAAGCACATGCTTCTTCCTCCTTCTTATATCTCGCTTCATAGGTGCATGTTCTAAGGCATTCCGATCTGGCTTCGAAAAGTAATGAGCTTCCCTTTGAGTTGTCATACATTGTTTCTTTCCTGATTTCGTTTTTTCCTCTTAAGTATTTACGAATTCGGCGGAGGCGAGCGCCATCTGGAAGTGTTGCAAGGAACCGCGCGCGCCGCTTTATGGCCTTTGAGATTTGCGCGTGCAAGTCGTAGAGGCATGGCGGCTCTATGAGTGATCGAAACGCTGGAAACGGGGTTTGTGATTTATTTTTAGTTTTCACTTAACATAATTCTGTTTTCTCGTATATTCCAATTACAATCCGACGCCATCATGTCTGTAGGTTGTGTGTAAGTCGCAGGTTATGATTTTTCTACGTATTTTGCCTTAAGAAATCCAATTAGTTCAGTAACTTCCTTGCGCCACATGCAGGGCCTGCGTGAAATAGTTACTAGCGCTAACAAGGCTAACGGAAAAATATTTGGGACCAGAGCGCTGTGTCCCAGCTTTCTTCCGTTAGCCTTGTTAGCACTGGTAAGTATGTAAACCAACTAGTCCAAGTTTCTGCGTGAAAGGCCTGCGTGGTTTGAAATTGTTTTTACGGAAACGACGTCCGACGCATTTTCTGCGACACGGCGCCCTTAACGCTTTCGCGATAAAACTGACAAAACCACGACAGCCGCATGGCAAATACCTTCACTCGATTCTCGTACGATTGCCTATTACCACCAGACTCACATTAAAAGGGCAGAACTCGAAGGAAGCATTGTGTCGCTCACTCATTTCACCAACTACATATCTACTTTCTAATGTTACGAGAACATGCGTACTAACAGTCGAGAGGCTTTCTTGGAGTGTTCTCGACATAGCGAGAAAAGAACTCAAGGCCACAAGCCGGCTGGACCGGACTCTCAACACAACCCAGAGGTGGCGGTTAAGAGGCAAAGAGCTTATCTTGTTACTCCCCTTTCCAACTTCACGCTCCCAAAAAGTCAGCGTGAGGCAACTCGTGATTCTTACTAACCTTTTCCTTTGCAAAGGACATAGTCTCTTTCATGATCTATCAGATCAGGGCAAGAGTTCCAACTGCCAATTTTCGAATACTACTCATCATTTAGGTCTGTCTCCAGTTTCAAAGGGAACGACAAACTCTCGTGGACACCTTCCCTACTAACTTAAGACCTAGTCGTTTAAGAACCTCCGGCCACATCCACCCCAACTAGCAAAAGCGCCATAGGATGCTCTACTACATCTTTCACCGTCTTGGTTTTTGCTTGTTATTTCAATCCAATAAACCACCACAATAATTTTCCATTCACTTTTCCCAAGATGCTTATTGCATTGGCAAGAGGTCTCTCGTCTGCTTTTTGCTAAATAAACGTTTGAAACAACAATATAGCATTGCAGAATGAAATCCAGCACTGCGGCCGCAGTGCAATCACCGCGCGGCGTAAACAAAGAAACAAAAAGAAAGGCATTTATTCTGGAGACATAAATAGACGTCCTTTATGATTAGGAACAACCCTTGCGCGATGCGATCGCAAATACTAGCGCGCGAAGTAGTACTAACGACCCCGCCAAGCAACATCACCGGCAGTTTCCAACGGCGCGACCGTGATGCGGGCCAATGATGACGATTACTTTTTGGCATCGCCTTTGAAACGGGGAAAAATAGTGACCTAGCCTGCTTGGGTTAGTCATGTATGCTATACATGCTTTTCATTCTAGCATTCTTGTACACATCTACTTTATCTTCTCTTCCTCAACACTTCTCTATCTACCCTGTAACGCTGAGTATGCATGTAATGGATCCGGTCGTGTCAATCTTTTTCCCCACCAATGCTCCTAACGTCTCTCGCTTGCCTCCACTACTGGGGTGCGCCATGCAGTATTCGCCGAGTTTCTTGTTCGCACGAGTTTTACCCGAGTTTATTCAACGGCACTCAGTGAGCCGAGATAGAATGGAACGCGCAAAAGCAGCAGGCCCAAAAAAAGAAAAGAAAAAATGTCGGAAAGACGCAGTGTATGACAACGCGAGTTCAACCTGCGCGGCTTCCGTGTTTAAAAACCACAAAGCTGCGCAACGAAACGCTCAAGCGCCGCGTGCTGTTATCAACGTATTATAGCATTTAGCAATACAGTGACTGTTTGGCTGTCTGTCCATAGAGTAATATAGTAAAGGTAAAGAGTGGACACTCCCGTAGGCGCCTGCGGCCGACTTTAGAATCACTGGAAAAAAATTTCAGAGTACCGCATTCGTTTTCCCCGCGCCGCCGACGCGTTCATTGGCCCAACCGTACCACGTGACTTTGGGGTGCCATATGCCTCCCAAGCGCCGGGCGGGCCGGCTGAGTTAAAGCGCAGGCAGCGCAGGTTCCCTACGTTTTAGAGCGCAGCTCTTTGGCGTCCGTTCCTGGGTTTCGCGTCGTCGTCGGCGTTGTCGTCGGCGTTGTCGTCGGCCTCGTAACCAGCTCCGCCCCCCTTTCATCCCCCCAGCGCTAGCAGCGACCGACTGATACCGCTGGATGCCGCTGACGCCGCTAGAGAGTCAAGATAACGTGACTGCATAGAACACCGTCGCCGCCATGCAGAAAGAGTATCAGTCAAAGGCATCAGTCAGTCGCTGCTATCTCTTCCCTCCTCCCTTTATCGTGTTGTCCGCTTGCTGCGCGCGCTTCTGCCCCCATCGTTTGCCGCTGGGTGTACACGCCGCCCCCCTCCGCTTCCGCTTACTGCTGGTTGCTCTCGACGGCGGCGATGAGCCTCCGCTTCGGCGGCGCGAACGGCAGGGTTTTCTCGGCGGCGGCGCTTAGCCTCTGCTTCCCCCACGGCTGTGACAACCTCGCGAGGCACTTGTATAGACCTCGTCTTTGAGAATCAAGCATTGGTGTACCAAGTCGAACATATATCAGTCTATTTCTCTGACCACAAAGCTTCCTTCATGACTGTCAAGAACTGTTAGTGGAGTCTTTGTTAAAGGAATACGTGTGAAAAATAAAAAAAAATTCTGTGATAGCGCATACATGTGTTGCTCGATTTCTTTGCCTCAATCTATCCAAAAGGTGAAACAGCTTATTTGCTGCGCTCAAATTTCGCATTAGGAAGTAACGTAATCGTCGGTAATTTTTTTGTGTTCCGATTGTCGCGCTCGCGTTTGACTGCAAGGAAATCATGTCTGGCTGCTGCGCCTTCGGATACAGCAACCGAACTGAGTCTGGAAAGACTTTTCCCTACATTCCGGCCGGGCAAAATGACCGAGAGAGTCGTTCTGCGTGGTTACACAGAATCGGCCGGGAGAACTTCAAGCCTACGAAAAACACGCGCGTGTGCGAGGTATAAGTACACCTTGCTTGTGCTTTTCGGCGCTGTTTTAGAAGATATTTAAGCGAAGTGCACGCGGTGTTAGCGATGCTACGAAAATAGAAGTTCATTGCAGGGATCGTTCGCGTCTTGCACGCTTGACGGGGGTACACGTGTATACGCGTTGTTTGCTCAACCCACGCGGTTATTCCGTGCTCGTGGCACGCGAAGGCACACTTGTCGCGCGATAATTCCGCGTCCTCACGTGTACCAGGTACACGCATGATTTCTCCGCGCACGTGAGCGCGCTCTCGGCTCGAGTCACTTGACCCATATGGCACTTGTTTTTCGCAGATCGTGACGATCGCAGTCAATAAAAACATGGCCAATACGAGGCCCATGATACTTCCTTTTTTCCACGTATCCTTTGCTCATTTATACATACGCATTTCGAGCTTCAAACCAATGGCCAGGTGATATTCACAACACATATGCTTTAAATTTTGAGCTTGTAAGACGAGCACATGCAAGGAACTGAAGTCAGCATACATATTATGTGTTATGTTGAAATGCTACGGTGCATACCCAAATAATGTTGTGCTTGATGCATAACAAGAAAGACAAAACAACAGAACACCCAGTAGCTTTAGTTTGACTCTGTCACTATGCATGTTGCGTAAACCGCTCTAAAAGCACAAGAATATTATACATCGCCTATGTAACTTAGAAAAAAAAGATACTGCGTCACCAGCGAGCGTTCCTGCTTTTTTTTTTACACAGGCAGTAAGTCTTGGCAGTCTAAGAAAACTGTCATAAATAATTTGAGAAGAGTAGGCGCTCATGAACGCACTAGACAGCCGCGTTCATAAATCGCAATGTAGCAAACTCTGCTCATTATCAGTGTACAGAAGTACACTTACGTAGCTGTAATCATGCAAATGTCTCATATTGGCCTTCCACAAGATTTAGTGCGCAAAATGGTCATCGAAGTTGGCTTTTACGCCTGCTGTGCACTGATCGTCTTGCGATCACGGCCAAACACCGGTGCGCACACGGAAGTCGCAGTGTGTCGTGCGTATACGGCGGACGAAGTCGCCCGGCAGAACCGAGAACGCGTGGTATCCGTTTACAAAATAAATTAAATGTATCCGATTTAGCTTGTGAAATTACACAATCAACGTACGTGCCTGTGACACTGTCAGGTGTTAGTTTCGTCCTGCTTGGAAACATTCAGTAGAAGCCGACGGCGGTCCACAATGTTCATGCCCAAAAGCACAACCTTGCCTCATTCCGGCTCGAAGTGATGAAATATTTCCTTCGTAGCTCGCTCCACGGCAGGAAAAAAGAACGCGTGCTTAAGCTCCCGATAGCAGCGCTAAGCTGTTGCGCACAATCGTAGCACAGTTCCAGCAGTAAACACGATCGGCGTGCAAAACAACCACCGGCTGCATTACTTTGCACAAAATAACATTTTATTTTCGTTCTTAGCAACCATTATCACCGGGCACAAAGTATTTGTACTTCAGTAAACACTCAACCCGATGTGTCCCCGAATATCAAGCTGTTCCAACACGGCGACCTTCCCGAAGCGCGGTCGGCTTGGAAGGTATATGGCGGTGGCCGCTCAGTGTTGCCAGTCAAATCCCGACCTTTGCGGTACTCTGAAATTTTTCCCAGCGACTCTAGCCGACTTTGGCTCTGAGCGCAGGTAGCGGAATCGGCGAAACGCACCAACCTCCCAGATGGTCGCCGCACGCCGCGAAGTCTCGGAGGCCATGATTTCAGGTTCGTTTCTTTTATTGCTTTTTTGGCTAAATCGGGTGATTTCATGCAGGCGCTTCTGCCGCTGTTTATATGTTGTGACGACGAGCGCGCTACTGTGTTTGACTTTATGTTACTTCTATTTAAACTTATATTTGCTGTTTCAAGCTGCAACTTAGCGCAACTATCATGCCAACTGTTGCGGAAGTAGCAGTTTATCACTTGTGATATTGTGCATCTAGTAACTCACGCCAAAAGGAGTATCGTAAATCAATGTGCCATGTTCCTTAGAGATAAATCAACTTGCTGCACAGCGAAGAATATGAAAATAACCGACAACAATTTATTCCAGCGAGATTGTAAGAGGCTGATACTTGAAAATGTGAAGAAACTGCAAAATGCAACTAATACGGCTGTCACACGGCGCACTTTTAATCGGGATCAAGCCCCATCCAATTTGAATTTCTCGGTCGCGATTGGTTCTTTTGTGCAAGCTAGGGAGCCAATCGCAATCTACAATTTCGATCCGGATCGGGCTTAATCGCGATCGAAAATTGTCGCGTGACACCGGTATAATGGAGAATAGTTGGAAATTAATGGCATGATGGCAATACCTTTACACAAACACATACAAGACGTGTTGCAACTATCCAAATAATGAAAAAAGGAACGGCACATACACCCCAGCAATTAATTTGCTGAAAATGGGATTGTTATAGAAGGAAAAAATATGACGCTTGTTCTTGTACTTCTGCGAAGGAGGGTGAATTCAGGTAGCAAAATTATGTGAATGATTGCGTGCCAAAATGAAATGGCTACAAAAATAATTGGGCACGCACCAACATCTTCATCTCGAATATGTAAGCCAGTGCGGCCGCCATTAAAGGGACCCTCAAACGATTTTGATGATTTTCTACAAACGTACTGAGTCGTTATAGTAGGTCTTTCTGATGATGAATTGGCGCATCTAAGTGTTCCGCGTAAAGAGTGTAATTTATTATAAGGTTTTAAATATGTACATCGCTGCCGATCGCAGCACACTGCTCGGCACAATTTTTAGCTGCACCTACCCATATGACGTAAATCACCCAATTAACGTCATTAAGGCGAGCTATACGATTGGCTGCCCAGGGCGGGTCATCCATAATTTTTCCACATTTATGGTGAACAAATGATTTTCGTAATAGTTGGAATGTTAGTTAATTTGTTTTTATAAAGAGAAAGTAACATAAAGGGAATGCACAAGAACAATTTTTCAGTACACTTAAGCACTTCCTGCACACAGCAAGTGTCGTCTGCTTGTGTTACAACGTGCTCCGTTTTGACGAGAGCTCCGCGGTCAGAGTCGGTCTCAGTCTTTTCGCGAGCACTATGATTCGACTTTGTTGGGTTGTGGACTGCAAACGTAGCGAGTGGCAATATGTCAAGCTGCGAAATCGTGTCCCTCTGCAAGGCAGCAGACGAGCGGACTGGCTGCAGCGCATCGGACTGCCGCTACGATCGGCGCCAGGATTTGCGCGTTTGCGGCAGTCACTCCGGAAGATTACTGACGACTTTCGCGGGCCCGGTATTAGGGTAAATGCAAGCGCAAGGGGACGGGGTCTGGGTGTGTGACCGTGTCGTTTAACGGGATGAGCAGAAGCACAAATGTGAAGGGTCTGCATGGTGCAGCCACCTGGTGGCACAGAGCTCTACCACACACAGTAGCAGTAACGAAATGTATTCTTCTTTGCTGCTGGTGTAAATTTTTCACAGGAGTGTAATCGTTAACACGTTGTTTTGTAATTGTTTAAAACGTCTCACACTTGGTTAGAGCAATATTATATCTTTGTTTGGCTGGTTAAGCGCTGCGCCAACGAGTGGCTGGACCGCGAAAACCAATCAGCCAGTTCACGTACGTCTACGCTAAAGTTCCTTGATCAGCTCGAGTTTATGCCTCCAGCCATCCGTCGAAACGCCCAGCTCGCCTGTGGTTACCGGAATACCAGACACGTCCGGCGCTGCGACAGAATGCTCGCAACGCACGCTGCTTCGATAGCGGTCGCTTGGGGTCGACTGCCAAGCAGCTGGCGGAAAGTTTGGAGAGGCTTCGCGCGCTCGCTCCCTGAGAGCCGGAAGTCGACGACACGACGTGCCATCATGACGCAGAGCCAGTGAAGGCGGTGCTTAGCCCCGATGACTCGACGAACGAGTTGAGTAGGAAATGCATGACTACAGAGGAGGGTAACATGTAAATAATTAAATTATGGGGTTTTACGTGCCAAAACCACTTTCTGATTATGAGGCACGCCGTAGTGGAGGACTCCGGAAATTTCGACCACATGGGGTTCTTTAACGTGCACCTAAATCTAAGCACACGGGTGTTTTCGCATTTCGCCCCCATCGAAATGCGGCCGCCGTGGCCGGGATTCGATCCCGCGACCTCGTGCTCAGCTGCCCAACACCATAGCCACTGAGCAAGGGTAACATGTAATCGTCCGTAGTTCTCTTAATATGAGACGTTTCACACGAATTGTGATGCGGATGATTAACGTTAGCTCTGCCCTACGCGTCCACAAAATTTGTCCGAACCGTATCAGGGGCCCTTTAAACAGCTGCAATTAAGCACTTTATATTGGGGGTCCTCACCTGCTGTCTTCAAAGCCTTTCAATCGTCTTCTGATACTTGGAAATTTGCCCTTGAATATGCATGATGTCCTTTGGCTGTAGAGTATTTTGCGCAAATAGTGGAGATTCCTGGAATATGTAG
Source organism: Dermacentor variabilis (assembly GCF_050947875.1). Classification (NCBI taxonomy): domain Eukaryota; kingdom Metazoa; phylum Arthropoda; class Arachnida; order Ixodida; family Ixodidae; genus Dermacentor; species Dermacentor variabilis. The sequence continues at coordinate 10,888,783 of NW_027460280.1, read as the reverse complement.
ACTGACAGGCAGAAGGTAAGCAATACTGGAGGCTGCAAAGCTGTTGAATGTAGGCGATCCGTTCCTTCGTACTGGAGCCTCCAAAGCTTTAAAATGGAGATGCTGCGTTCCTTCGTGTAATTCATATTTTTCTGATCTAAGGTCAAGGAAGCACTGCTACAAACGCTAAGAAACAAGAAACTTTCTACGGTAAGGACTCCACACAGAATTAAAACATGAAAACACGTATCTTCAGCCCGATGCAAAACAGCTAATAACGCTCGAGCGTACATAGCCTGCGACAGAGGTTGAGACGGCGTGCATTATTGCCATACTGGAAATATTGCACGTGTGCCACTTTAGAAATTGCTACATTTCTCTTGCAAAAGTGGAGCACCATGCTTTTTCAGCAGTCGCTGCGCGAACATAAAGCTGTCTGCACTGAACGGCATGTGTTCATAGGCCGCTTTTCTTAACGAACCATTTTATTTTCTAACTTCATGATTGTATGGAACGTGCCTTGCAGCTCGGACACTGCCGCGTCGCTGTTATCGCTAGCATCACCACTAACTGCTACGCATGATAAAAAAAAGGAATGCGAAATTAAAGTCAGCGTAGCAAATCGGCAGCAGCTGTTGGTCGCTTCAAGGCCGCCGTCACTCGTTAATGCGGCCAACAGTGACATAACGAAATATGAACAGAATACGCCTTTCACAACGTGCAAAGGAACTTCGTGCAGCCATGAAACGGCGAAGAAGCAGTAATGGCAGACGCTGGCAGAAGAACCCAACAACGATCCTCAGGCACATTTTACAGAAAGAACCCGACGTTGGAGCCTGACTAGGCTTCGCACGTGTTGGGTCGGGCCGCCTGTCAAGGTGCTAGCGGCAGCCACATTTTCCTTGACGTGCTCTGCCACCTCGGCCGCGAAACGGCTCGAGTGTCCACACTCTTGTCGTTTACAGTGTTACTCCATGGTCTGTCCGCACACTTGCCGTGAGCCTGCGCGTCAAGGGCGTGCCTTCTCTTTCGGGCATTCTTTTTCTGTCCTACGTCGAATGCGAACAGGGCACATGCGGCGCGTTCTTGCACCTACACTTTGCTTCAGTCGAACGCGTTAAAATACAACAAATAATATAACAAACCCATTATTTCTTAAGATATCTGGTTTACGTTTTGAGTGCTATAAATTTCTGATGACAAACGAGCGAATGGCTGCGCACTTTTGTCCGCGAGTGGCGACAGCGGAGCGAAGGCTTAGAAGCGGATGCATTCCAGAGGGTCGCACGCATGAGGGAACTCATACGAGTTGCCAGGGGCACTGCAGTGCTATTCTCGATAAAGCCAGTCATGGCAATAATCTGACCACTCTTCGTTTACTAGGGGAACGCAGCGCTGGTGCATGGCTGTTCAACGCGGGCGCTTCGCTGAGGCGATTAAGGCCGCCGCTTTGCCAACTGAGGACGACGAGAGCAACGGTTGTCAGTGCAAAGTTGTACGCTATATTCTATGGTGACGCAGCACAGTGAAAATGAACCAGTTTATCATCTGTGTGCGCGAAGCCTCAGCGATGCATTGCGAATGAGAGCGGGCTGGCCAGCGGCACAATTCATCGCGTGTGATCGCCAGAGAACGCGCCTCTGTGTGCATGTACGCATTATTTGAGAGTGTCTGCAAGGTGCTTCTGGATTGCCTCTGCCGGAGCTAACAGCGATCGCAGATGGATGTCGTAACGACACCGCAGCAATCGCATTTTGGCAGGTGAGGGCTCTTGTGTGCACTCATAAAAGGAGACTTGAGTGGAGGAAGGTCTTGCAACTGTTCAGTGCGCAGTGCTTGTGATGAAGGAATGCCATCGCACTGGGTCTGGAAAAGCGAGCGATTCTCGACGCCGACCATGTTTGCGACACTGCGGTTCCGATACATCACCGAGCAGCCATCTCAAACAACAGCTGGGATATGTTGTCGTTGGAGAAGACTCCTCGGCATGGTCGTCCGCCACGGCGCGCCGACGTCTTGCAAGCAGCTACAGTGCCGGTAATCATTCGCTGTGCGCTACGTCGTCACAACGCCGGCAATGTGTTGTGGGGCCATCACTGCCCGAGAAGATATGCATAAGCCAGCGACAATCGACGCCTTCTTTTTGATAGTGGTATTCAGTGCATCACCGATGACAGTGCGTTGTGTGTGTTTTATTTCGGCGGTCAAGTTATGTCCCTCAGCTAAGCACCGCGTCGCTGTTGCCCAAAAATAGGTCGGCGTGGCCCAACCGTGGTGGCTGCGTGAGTTACATGCCTCGCGCAGGGCGTGACATATGGTTTTGATTGACAGGCGAACTCGTGCCAAACTCGTACGATCGCAACCCTGGGAAGATCGTGCAAGTTGACGAGTGCCTTCTTCGCCGCAAGCAAGAGTACAATCGCTGCCGCCTGATGATGGGCGATGACGTTTCGCCGAGCTGCCAAAATTACGCCGGTGTTGCAGATCTTGGACCATGAGTCTTCGGCATCGTGTGCGCGACTACAGGAGGGCTATGGCTTTTCAAGGTCGACCGACGAGACGCGACGACCTTAGGCCCCATTATTGAAGCCAATGTTCAACCGGGGACCATTATTCACAATGTCGAATGGGATGCAATGGGATGCATCATCCGCAATGTAGAACTATCTCCCAGATTTAGTGTATGATAATGGGGCGAGCCTCAATCTGCTTTGGGAAACAGTCAGCCACAGCGAGAACTTTGTGGACCCCATCACGGGTGCTCAGACGCAAAAAATGAAGTTATTGTCAAGAAAGTGAAGCGCCGCCTCGTCACTAGCGGATACAGGGTAACTGCGCCGCTACTGGAGTCCCACCTGACATGGACGTGGTGGCAGTCAATTAACGGCCACGTGCGCTCCAAAGACCTTGCGTGTGTTTGAAGCTGTGGATCGCTCGGGGCTGCCCAATATGAAGACTCTTTCCTGCGGTTGTTATAAGCCATCACGCAGCGCTACCCCGTATGAAGGTGGATCACAAAGTAAAAGAAAATAAAGCGTATTTTTCTAGCCCTTTTCTTGTATTAGTGTTTTCCGACATTCCTGCGTGCTTCCACGGTAAGCGCACGGCAAACCACATCTGCGCTAGCAGACGCTCACTTCGTCTCGGAGCCTTACGAGAAATGAGCGATCTGTTGAAAGCTCAGTCTGGAAACCAGGCGCACACCAATCTATGTTCAGAAATGCCAGCGCAAGCACTTAGGGAGCTGCAACAATTCAATCCAGGGGCGCTATTCACGCATGGCGGCTGCACGGCCGCCATTATCCGCCATGTTAATTCTCTGATTAGCTGTGGAGAGCTCACGTGCCCTGAAATTTGTGCCGGGAAACGGAAGTTTTGCGAAATGCAATTTTGCGTTTTCATCAAGATGACGAAACGTGACGTGGAACTGCAAATTTTATCGACTAATACATTTTTTTGGTCCTTGGCAGCTATATTGGAACGTTAGCGTTACAAAAAGAAAGTTAGCGGTAGCGTACAGAATCCGGTGCAGTGCACCTGCAATTTAGCGAATATGTGGTGGCGATCCAAGATAGCCGCCATGCCAGCTTGCTGATTGGCTGAAGGAATATCCTGTGAGGAGCGTCACAGGAAGGGCTGTTTCATAAACGTCATTCTGACGATGCGTGACATTGCACTGGGCCGCCATTGCTCAGATTTCCCGCCATAATTTGTGGTGCGACGAGCCGCGCTATTATGCTAATGAGCAGCCATATGCAATGGGTGCCGCGAGGAATGCGTATCGCCACATTTTCCCCGTCGTTTGGCACCATGAAATTTTTTTTGTTTGTAACGCGTGCTCATAGTATTTGCATCGCTCTCGGGTGGTGTTGGCATTTGTGTTTGGGGCCATCATTATTTAAAAGAACGCGTTTATGCGAAATATTATTGGTTGAACATAGCAAACTTCCGGCTATGTTGTTCACTTTTCACTGCTGCATTTATATTGTAATCAAGGTTAATGTCTTTTCGCGCAATCAAAAGTTATGACAACGGCCTCTTTCTAATTTATAAAAAGAAACGTACGCAAGGCGGCGCCTTGAAGTTTCCTCCCGCGGTGCGAGTAACCAGCGAAGTGAACAAGAGATGCAGCGCCAGCGCTTGCGTCGGGCTAGTGGATATCTCTGGCGCGCGCAACGCTGTCGGTGATATTCGGCCGTTTCTCAGCCAGCCAGGTCGGGCTGAGTCACTTGCGTTTCACGAGATAGCGATAACGTGGCGTAGCACGTGCGCGCATCACCACTGGTAGGTCGCGTATGTTGCCTCAAGCAAGAAAACAAGCGCGTTGGCGCCAACATACGATGACTCATTCCATTTCCCGGGGACACGCATCCTAGCTATTGAAGCAGACGACGGCTTGTACGCAGCAGACGACGGAAGCGAGAAGCGTTTTCGACGCAATAATCATACGCTTTGAGCTAGCTGCTTTGTTTTTACTGCGAAGGAAAACTGTTCTGCTTTACCGATAACGCTACATTCAGTGCCTTCATTTCAGTTTCTTAGGCAAAACGTCAATTTGGCGTCACGTTACGAAAGCAAATTGGGGCCATCAGCGCCATTTTATTCGCGTCGCGTCTACACGCACCGAAGAAAATGGCGGAATGTCCAGGGGCCGAATCTTATAACGGTTCGGTTGGGGAACCGTTCGTTTGGCCTCACCTGATTGGCCAAAATTTTGATTACGTCACAGGTCGTCAGAGGCAGCGGGGCGGTATCGCAATTTATGAATACGTCACGCATCTGTCAATCATCTTCAAAGCGAACCGGTCGTAGGAACCGGCGAAAGGGTAGTCCGCTTTGGGTTCCGTTGCTGTGGCTTGGCTGTTGGCTTGCGACCTTGGCCGCGCGCGCCGGTAGCGCGACCCCGGAGACACGCGGGAGTCGCGCGCGCGTGCGTTGGTTGCTTCGGAGGCTATTACTTGACTTCGTCGTCTGCTTGGCGTTGCTCTTTCGCTGTCGACCACTGCTGAAAGTGCGATACGCGTTCGAAGAAGTGACGGATAATCAGTTGCACCGCCCCTGTCGGCTTTCTGAGTAACCTTTTTCAGGCTACGCTATCAAATGGAGGAAACTCGGGTGCAAGCGTACCAGCGGTCATTGCAAGCAGAGGAAGGAATATCGCGCGCTACGGTTCATCGCCACCGGCCTGCAGCTCTCAGAGGTCGGTCGTTCGCGAAGCATTAATCGGAATGGCCTACATCTCTGCTGCCGACACTGTCCACAAAGTTGCTCTCGCAATTACCGTGTTGGCCGGTAGAAGGGCTGGGTCAGCTTTCCCGTGACCTCCGCTTCAAAGCCAATGCCAAGGAGACATTTGCACGGTGAGATCGAATACCCAGTGCTATCGCCAGCGTGAATAGCTCGCAGATCCCAGTTCAGCGATCAGAAGTGTTCAACCTAGGCTGGTTCAGCGCTTCCTTCGTTCGGCTGATAAAACTATAAGGTCAGGACGGGAAAATATTGTGGAGATCTCTTATTTGGCTGCCCTTTTTTCTCTAGTTCGCGAGTGCCGCACTTTGTTCCTCAATTTCACAGTACAGCGCGCACCGTCAGCACCACGCACTTCAATTTTACTTCGCGCAGGCAATGCAGGGCCCGTATACCGTGATGTTCCATTTCAAGTTCCGTTGCCTCTATCACGCGACACGCCGTGGGGCAGATCGCAGGGATAGCGGCAGCGCGGCTTCGAACGAGTCATGTCCGAGCTGATAACGAAGGGCGAAAAAAGAAGGAAAATTGATACAGTCGGCTAGTAAAGGTGTCCCTAAGAACCAGTTCACGGTTTTGTCGCGCTCGCTACTTAATTGCTGGCAGTGCGTTCCTGTTGCATGCACCGTGCGAGCTCCTGATAGCAGACGACGTATAGCGCTATACCGTTATAAGATTACCGTTATAAGATTCGGCCCCAGAATAGCACCGCAGATGATAGAGAAGCAACAATACGAGCGATCTGTTGAAAGCCCAGTGCGCAAATTAGGCCCACATCGAATCGGGGCTAGGAAATGCGAGCGGAAGCACGTAGCGAGCCGCGCCAATCCAATCCAAAGGAAAGAAAAGGGGCATTTCCTCGTGGTAGAACGCGAAACTTAATAAATTACAAGTTAGTCTAATACACATTCAGTGTACATATCGTAAAGTATAAAATGCCTATAAAGCACAATAAAGCGACTAAGAATATTGTACTAAATGCATTTACTTTATAACGTGCTTCTGCATGTAATGCACTCGGTGGAACTACAAATAAGTTGAACGACGCAGCGACCATGCGCCGGCCGTATGATCACGTGAGCTTCAGTTTGTCGACCACTCATAAGGCAACGCCCAAAGGATGATAGCCACCTAAAGCGAATTTCGTTGAACCAATGAAACTGGAAGCGTGCGGAGGGACAAACTTTATATTGGTACCATTAGTTCTTTCATCATGGGGCGTCGCGAGAGCTCGTGAAGATCCCGAGTTTCGCCAAACTCGGCGCATCCTGCATAGCACCCCAGCTGATGCTTCCATCCACTTGAAATCCAAGCGCTTCTGCAATGTCTGCGTTATACGTACGGGTCTCATTGGGTGAATGCGTCCCGTTTGGATGTGCTGAGTGTTCTCCTGACTTTTTGCTGCCGCATACACATGCTTCATCTGGTTGACAATAATTGTTCCGGTATGTTTATGCCCTAGGCAACCAGCTTGAACCTCAAATAGCAAGCACTTCGTGTCATCGTACAGGTTTTCCCTTCTAATTTGTTTCTTCACATTCTTGCCTATCTCTATGGTCCTTTTTGTTTCCATTCTTTCCATCCAGTTCACTGTCTCTGTTTATCTCACTTTCTTACTGATAACTTCTAGTTTTCTATTTACATTTTCAATTCCCCTGTATTTGGTTGCCTACTTCCTTGACCTCTCCTTCCATTTTTTGTCCGCGCCTTTCAGGTACAGATACTTGCGCACTTTAGGCGCTTATTTTTTAAAATCAAATTTATTATTATTATGTTCTTGAGTATTTCTTCAAAACTAATTTGCTCTGCGCTTCTCTGATGCTAAACAAGGCCCCACCCTGCATCGTTTGGGGCTTTGCCGTGGGCTTCCAGAGCCATCCGGCCTACCGATCATCGTTTAACTACCATCCCCGACAATATATCCCATTTTAAGCGCAGAATGGCATTCGCGAACGTTTCCGGATTCCACGCACTACCTCATATTTATTGTGACCCCAAAGTTCTCAATGTTTCATTATTGCTGCATTCCGCTTCCCCTTTATTTTCAGGTTATCTTGCTGGGTGCTAGAGTAAGTCGTACCTTCTATGATACGCCTAGGTATTTATTTATATCGCTTGACTATGTGTATGACAGGCTGTTGAATTGACACCGCGTAATTACTTGTCTCTGGTATAAATATCATGATTCCCGATTTCACTGTGCTAAACTTAAAGCCTAGACTTGTCGCTGCTTTGCCACAGACTGCAAATGTGTTGTATTGTCTGCTTGTAGCACTATGTCGTCCGCATACAGCACTCCGGGGACCTTCTGTTGCGCCGTTTTTCGATTACGCATGGATGATAAGGCAAGCTTTAGTTGACTGTTTTCCAGTCGTTTTAGAGCGCAGCTCTTTGGCGTCCGTTCCTGGGTTTCGCGTCGGCGTCGTCGTCGGCCTCGTAACCGGCTCCGCCCCCCTTTCATCCCCCCAGCGCTAGCAGCGATCGACTGATACCGCTGGATGCCGCTGACGCCGCTAGAGAGTCAAGATAACGTGACTGCATAGAACACCGTCGCCGCCATGCAGAAAGAGGAGGAAAGGGTCCCCCCCCCGTTCTTGTGTGGCGGATAGGGTGCTCTTCAGTTGCCGACGCGCCGGTTATTCGTTGTCCCTGAAACCAACTCCGCAGCTGGGGTTGACTCACTATCGGCGTCAGCGGCATCAGTCAGTCGCTGCTATCTGTTCCCTCCTCCCTTTATCGTGTTGTCCGCTTGCTGCGCGCGCTTCTGCCCCCATCGTTTGCCGCTGGGTGTACACGCCGCCCCCCTCCCCCCTCTTCCTGCGAGTCTCCGGTTGTCAAAGCGCCGGCTCGAACTTAGTTCCTTTCTTCGCTCCTCCTCCAATGCTACCCCTGTGCGGTGGCAATCAGAGAGCCAGATCGGTGGCGGCGGATCTGTATATGTGCACCGCCCGAGCCGAAATTGCCGCTGCCGTTCGCCCTGTGCGGTGGCAATCAGAGAGCCAGATCGGTGGCGGCTTGACATAAACACAAACAGCAATTTCCTAACACTTATGCGGGAGAACATCCCGTTCCTCTCGCTCGTAACGCGTCCCACGGCTGTGACAACCTCGCGAGGCACTTGTATACATCTCGTCTTTGAGAATCAAGCATGGTGTAGCAAGTCGAACATATATCAGTCTATTTCTCCGACCACAAAGCTTCCTTCATGACTGTCAAGAACTGTTAGTGGAGTCTTTGTTAAAGGAATACGTGTGAAAAATAAAAAAAAAATTCTGTGATAGCGCATACATGTGTTGCTAGATTTCTTTGCCTCAATCTATCGAAAAGGTGAAACAGCTTATTTGCTGCGCTCAAATTTCGCATTAGGAAGTAACGTAATCGTCGGCAATTTTTTTCTATGCCCTTGACATAAGGCGTGGACAAAAATGGGGACAGAGGACATCCTTGGTTCAGTCTTTGGTGAATTTCCACCACTTCATTACGTTTTCGGCCTTCCCATGAAAGTTGTACCCGGCTGTCTCTATATATCTCCCTCAGCAGCTCTACCAAATCGTCATCTATGCCTTCGTGCTTGAAAATATCCTATAACAATTCCCTGTCTACGTTGTCGTAGGCTCCTTTAATATCTATAAAGGCCATCCAAAGTGATCTGTTCTGAGCTACTGAAATCGCTATATGCTAAGTTAATACAAACATATCATGCTCTAAGCGTCTACCTGGTCTAAACCCATTCTTTATTTCCCCCAGTACATCATTCTTTTCGACAGTTCTGACGGCTTGAATTGACATTCTATGCATGACCGACGTTAGCGTAACTCACCTGCACGAGCTCGTCCTTTCCATATCATCTTTTCTTTGTAGATGAGGTTCATCGTGCTCTTACGTCTTCCAACTGGGATTTTCTTCGTTTTAATCGCTTTCTCAATGGCATTAGCTAGCAGTGTCTTCCTATTTGGACCGATATTAGCTGTATTAGGATTTCATCGTATCTTGCGGCGGTGTTGTCAGAGACATTCTCTTCTGCTTTTTGTCCAGTAAAAGACCTGTATGCCAAATTTTGGTTTATGAATTTATGAATTAATCCTTTTTGGTAGGGGTCCCATATGATGCTTGCATATTCCAGTGTAGGCCTTACTATTGTTAAATACGCTGTTAGATTTACGGGGGCTGGAGCGAGTTTTAATTTGCGACGTAAGAACCATCACTTCTTTTTTTCAGCGGTAGAGCAAATATTAGTGATACGTTGAGTCCAGTTGAGGTCTTCAGATATTGTTACTCCTAAGTATTTACATTTGTTAACGGTAGTTAGCACAGTGGAGCTTAGTTGATAATCAAAATTTAGGACGTGCTTAACCTTGTTTGTAACACGTAAAACAACAGTTTTTTTCTTTATTTCCTAGCATTTTCCATGTTTCACACCATTCTTCAACAGACGCCAGTGCCTCGCTGAGCATTTTTTTATCCTTGTGGTTACATATCTCTCGATAAATTAAACAGTCGTCGGCGTACAGTCGCACAGTTAAGTTTTTATTAATATCCGAACAAATATCGTTAATATAAGCGAGAAATAATATCGGTCCAAGGACAGACCCTTGAGGAACGCCTGAAGTGACAGAGAAACGATCGGACAGGTAGCCGTTTACGTCAACGTCCTGCGTCCTACCTGACAGATATGACCTGACCCATTCCACTATATTGTTATTTATTCCAAGCTGTTTCAATCTGATCATTAATTCATTATGAGGGACCCTATCAAAAGCTTTTGAGAAATCAAGGCATATTGCATCAACCTGTTTTCCGTTATCTATTGCTTTTGAAAAGTCGTGGATGGTTTCAACCAGCTGTGTGATAGTTGCCAGTTTTTGCCGGAAGCCATGTTGGTTCGAATGTAGTGCTTTCTTATCTTCTAGGTACTTATATATTGCTTTCGATATTATATGTTCAAGGAGTTTGCAGCAGACGCAGGTTAAAGAAATTGGTCGATAATTTTCAATTTTCTGCTTGTCACCGGTTTTGTGTATCGGAATAACTTTCCCAACAAGCCAGTCGTCTGGGACCCGTTTTTGTTGCATGGATGCATTAAAGGTAACTTCTAGGTATCTAGCAACCCATTCAGCGTATCTTCGCAAAAAGGCATTTGGAATTCCATCCGGACCTACAGATTTATGTTCTCTGATATTTAGCAGCAGCGATAGTAATCCTTCATAGCTAATTCGTACTTCTGGCATATCTGACACGTCTGAAAATGATGCTACTGTAGTTGGAGCAGTAGAATTAGAAACATTTGAAAAGACAGACTGGAAGAACTGGTTATGGTAAGACGCAATTGTTGAACAGTCAGTTATGATTTCGTTGTCAACAACGATGCTGTATTGGCTTCGAGTGGTTTGCGACAAGTGACGCCAAAACGTTTGCGGAGAAGATACCACGAAGTCAGGAAGGCTTTCCTCGTAGTATTTCTTTTTTGCTTGCCTAAGCTTTATTCGAAGCTGTGCTGATAGGTTAGATATCTTTTCACGATTTTTTACTTTCCTTTGTCTCCCTATTTTTCGCTTCAGGCGAACGATCTCTCGCGTTATCCAGGGGTTTCTTTTATTTCTTCTCTTTTTCCTTATTGGTACGAATGAGTTTACGCAGTGCAAGATAATGGTTTTGAATCTTGCCCGCAACACATTGACGTCATCGTCATAGCTCAGACTGCCTAGATGAAACGACAAATAATCAATGATGCTCGTGTCGTCAGCTTTATCAAAATTGGGAACGTGCGTAGCGCATTCTTTAGGCCCGTATTCAGAAACAAAACTTAAGTAGGGCGTCAATAAGTGCGGGAAAAGTACAAGTGTTAGGAAAGCTTTAGGCGAGCACTTCAAAAACTACACTTAAGTATCACTTTCGAAAGTAGCACTTTTCGAGTCAAGTATGTCGTCTGGTGTCGAGGATACGTAAATATTTTGCGTGTAAGATAGGTTCAGTCGCAAAAAAAAATAATTTTTGCAGCAGAGTAATGTGGATATAACTGTTGCAGTGCTTGCTCGCGCATTCTTCTGAGTAAAATACAAAGAACTGTTTGACTTTAGCGCTTTACTCAAACTCGTCTGGCCACAAGTTCACGTTGGTTCTCGCAGCCACTGCGGTTCTGTACGTGTGTTGCCATCCCGCCTTTCTTTTTTTGGTTTTGCTGCTGAAAACTTGCGGTGTTCTTGCGCAGAGAGTGTGTGTGCGTTGCGTGTTTTCAACCCGCGCGGACGATGGAAAAAAGGAAAACAAGCTTTTCCGAAGAACGCGCCGTGCTCCGTGAGTCCCTTTCGCGCCATCGCAGCCTTTCGACAGTGAAAAACCTCCGCTTCATCTCCTTCAGGACTTCTGATGGGTACATGAGTGCAGTAAATGTACCCGCTCACACCAGGAAACCGTGCGATGGTGTAGAACTCCTCCATTACGGATGCCAAATCATTAGCATTTGACAACTTCACGAGCTGCGGGAAGAAAGTCTCTGCAATCATTCTTGACATTCGTGCAATGATTCGAGACACATGCAGTTGCTTGCGAAACATTAACGAGGTTCCCGATGACAACCTGGAATGTTCCGGCGCCGTATAATCGCAGCGCGATTAGAAGCTGGAGCAGCGGCAGCACGGGGTGACCGCGTTCGTTGTCTTTGGGGACCAGTGGCAGCATTTCCAACAGCCGTAGCACCGCTTGCTTAGAAAAGTGGTACCGCCACAAGAATTCCGCGTCGTTGTGTACTTCCATGGGATTCTGTCGATCCTTAAGCCGTGGCCGTAATGGCGACATGTACCGGTATGCCTCATCCTCCGTAATATTGCGCACACGTCCGGCGAAATCGGCAAAGTTGTCGAGGCTGCCGTAGCAGACGGCCATCTTGCTTGCTAGGCGAGAGTAGCGAAAGTCGCACTTAAGGTTGCCAATGACCGTACTTTACTTTCCGGCACTCAAGTGTCGATTAAAGTTTACTTTAAGTACAAGATTGGTCTATGAAACGCGTTAAGCATCGACCGGCTACTTAAGTCATAAGTTAAGGGTAAGTTCCGTTTGTGAATACGGGCCTTAGGATTTGTTGCCGGAACCTTGGCTTTGATTTGTACAAATACAAGATGATGGTCTGATATGCCAGTTTCAACTGCTACCTGATAACTTTCAAACCGTCCATCAAGAAATACTAAGTCCAATATGGACTGTACTGTTCCCATTTTTCGAGTGCTTTCTTGCACTGTGTTAAATCGTTAGCGAAAGCAATATCGAGCAACACTTTTCAGTCAGCTCGTTCCCGTGACTGTATAGTAATCGAGTTCCAGTCAACCCTTGGCAAGTTAAAATCCCCGGCAATTATGATCCTTTGGTTTCGCGCCTTCTGTATTTCTAAGTGGTGTTGGATGGCCTCTAAATATTCAATCGATGCGTTAGGGGATCTATAGATTGCTCCTATTATGACTGAAGTAGTTCCCAGTTTGATTTGGCACCAAGTGCTCTCGTGATTTGGGATACCGTTCGTCCTTACACATTCAATATTTTCCTGTATTATTATTGCAACTCCTCCTCCTCTAGTTTCTCTATCATTACGTATTATCTTAAAACCTGGAGGTAACAACTCGCTATCTTGTATTTCTGGTCGCAGCCATGTTTCACTAACAATAACTACATAGGGGTCATAACTGGCTAGCACATGTTCTATATCGCCGACTTTATTCGAGAGGTTTCGAGCATTAAGGTTTACAAGTCGAAAGACTGTTTCCTGGAAGACGGTATCGGTTCAATGGTTACTATCTGTCGGTAACTGTCACTTTGGTTTTCGGAAATTGCCGTATCTTGACACGGCTGTTCTTGGAATAATCCCATACGTAGACATTGTTATCTACAGTAAGCCTGTCGCGGTTCAGGCACATGCGCGAGCCTTCTTTTTCTTTCAAGGCAGACTTCCAGAGTAGTTTGCGCTTATTCAGTGTTTCTTTTGAATAGTCGTCGCCAACAGAAATACCACTTCCTTTCAATTTCGCGCAGTTTTGAAAAACCTTTTCTTTTTCCCTATAATCATAAAGCTTCAGTATTACTGGACGAGGCTTCAGGGTTTCTTCTGCGGATTCGTTCTTATGCGACTTTCCGATTCCGTGCATCCGCTCTATAGTTTTCAAGTTAAGACCGAGCTTTTTCTTGAATAATTCTGCAACAACTTTTTTTTTCAAGTTCTTCCGAAGTTTCATTGCCATTCTCCGATATCCCAAACACCATTAGATTGTTTCGCCGCATTCTATTTTCTAAGTCAGCAGGTTTTTCTTCATGTTTTTGCAAAGCTGAATTCAGCCTATCGTTTGTCTCTTTTAGCTCAGCAAGACTTGCCGCTTGGTCTTTGAAAAGCTGTACAATCTCTTCCAGCGCCTTAAGTCTCTCGCTTAGGCCGCTTAGGTTGGCCTGAATGGCCTTTTGGCCTTCACACCACTCTTGTACAAGTATTTTTAATTCAGGTCCAGGATTCGTCTCAACGTCCCCCGACAACAGCAGACACAGTGATGCAAAAGCAGAAGACAACAACCGTGGGCACGGCAGCACTACGAGAAAGCGATTGTCGCTCCTATAGCTCGAATATGAACTGACCTGTTGAAAAAGTAGAAACTTGTTTGAGCACATAGCCCACTCATTTCCGCCGTGCCCACTGGATGCTGCCGGCAAGGGTGCTTGCTTTATACTGTCTTCCCACGGCGCCGTTGCACCTTGGTTCCTGGAGTCGAGGTTGTTGATAATCCACGGGCGAGGTTCCAATTCGGCAGAATCATTAGCAGCAGCCGGATCGGTCAGGCGCATGCTCCGTGCACTCCCATGGAAGGAAGCACAGATGAGAAGCGCCTGTTGAAAAAGCAGAAACGTGTTTGAGCACATAGCCCACTCGTTGCCGCCGTGCCCACTCATAGATAGATAAAAATTCACGATAGCTCTAATTTGGGTCTAGCTTATCGTAAGCAGAAGACCAATCTTCCCTCAGCATACGCATGCGGAATGATGCCATATTTTTGCTAGACATACATCTATGTTTAACGATATCGTGGCAAGTTATTTCATTTTCAGTAGTTTTAGGAAAAGCAATAAAGACAGGACAGTGGTCACTTACGCCGGCGCATACCGTGCCAGCTGCGCTTACATCAGTGTCTATGCTGACGATAAACAAGTCTAGTATGGACTGGCAAGTTGTCGTTAGGCGTGTTGACGTAGTAATGACGTTATTGTAGCCACAAGCGTAAAGTTTGTTAAGGAATTCCCGGGAGATGAAATTATCCTTGAGAAGGTTTATGTTAAAGTCGCTACCTATTAGAGTGTTGTACAGATGAAATGTCGAGTATTCTACCATTTCCTCAATAAATTCCTGGAATACACTCATATCACCAGACGGTGGGCGTTAAAACGCCACGTACATGTTGATATTGCTCTTTATGCAAAACACTTCATAGTCATCCGTAACGCACGTATATTCCGGGATTATTTCACAGAGCATGTCTTTTTTTACGTGCATTGCCCATCCGCCACCACGGAGACCACTTCGATTGATAAAATAATGATTGTAGCCAATCATATTTAACATGTCTCTTCCTTCGTGATACCACGTTTCAGTCAACATTATCACGTCGAACATGAAGTTGAATTCATTAAATAATGTGCTTAACTCATCGAGCTTAGTGGCGGCGTAACGTACATTGAGGTGAATGGCAGTGAAAATGCCCTGCGACTGCGCCGGAAGTTTAGGTTCACATGGCAGGGAAAACTCTTGATTCAGCACCGCGTGTACAAGAATACGTAACACAGATTATGAGCAGAAGCGTCCTAGGCAATCTTGACGAGGTCAGAATCTGTTTCAATGCGCACCACTTGACCGGACTGTGTCTTGCGCGCGAAAATGTTCCCATTCTTAGTCCACACAAACTGCCACTGATTCTCCCATTTTTTTTTTTTTGCAATTGCCTGTGCAAGCAGCCGCTTCAGTGTCGGACAGAAATGCTCATTCACGAAGATTTGGGCTTCGCTGGAGATTCCTACGTCACGATTCCGAATGCGGCTCTTGCGGGCTTTCTCGACGACATGGTCCCGTTTCTGCTTGCTTTTGAAATGAACAATAACGTTCGTTTTCCCCTGCTCACGAGTCGGTACTCGGTGGCACACTTCTATATCGCCAGCAGAAATGGGTTCGCCAACGACATCACCAATCTGGCCTACAAGATCAATGATGTTTTCATTTTTCTTCTCAACGAGCTCTTTTATTTCTACATTCGACCTAGGAAAGTACTGCTCACCCTGAACAACTCGCTTCTCCAGCTCTACAATGATTGACTCATTTTCACTGCATTTAGCCTTCAGCCTGTCATTTTCCTTCCTTAAGGTTTCTCTCTCGGTGCGGGCATCCATTAATTGTTTCTTCATAGTTTCGAATTGCCTTTCCATGAATTCGAGCCCCGCTTTCATTTGTTTCATCTCGGAACGTAGTTCGCGCTGGTCAGAGCGTGCATCCCGTTCCTTCTGTGACGTCACCAAGTGTAGAAAGTGCAAAATGTGCAAAATGAAATTCAACAAGCAAAATGACACAGCAAGATAGCGTGGGTCGGCTGGGAAGAGCATCTCTGCGCACGCGAGTGGGCTATATGTAGGTCTTGTTTTTCAAAAAATAAAACTGTTGTTAATTTGCGCTCAGGTGTCGGGCGTTGTTTTTCTCACTTAAGTCCTGTCCCTTCGTCACATTGCGCAACAGTGTTATGTCCAACCAATTAGCCCACTGGACAATTTTCTTTAATTATATGTGATATGCTCTGAGTGCACGTTTATGTGAGTCTTGTTTACAACGTACACGTGAAAGACAGCACAAAAAAGATGCAATATTAGAGGTGAGCGAATAGGGATTTTGGGACCGAATCGAATAGCGCCAGGAGCGAACTGAATCGAATACTTTTCTAAAGATGAATAGCAGTTATAATAATATAAACTGATGTTCACATCCCAGTATTTTTCAAGTTATAATAGTACCTTACTAAGTATCGTTCTTGAAAAACACATGCAAACTGAGCCTTAGGAGCGAACAAGTACTTTATTTGCATGCACAGGGCTCCTCAGAGGATGTAAATGATAACTGTACAGCCTGTAAAGTGTGGCTACCTGAGTGACGTCGCCTCCTCCACTACGCAAGTTCTCATACTTTATGGCTCTACCATGCCTGTCGTGGTGAAAACTTACCATACTTTTCTGCAATTTAATGTTTATGTGGGTGTAGTTGGCGTTTTGAAATACTCGAAAGGTGTGAAAAAAGTATTCACATTCACAAAAAGTGGCCAGAATCAAATAGGGCACTATTCGATGCATTATTCGAAAGTCCCAAATATTTGGACTTCCCTATGCAATATCGACACCTTCAAACATTGGTTTTCATGCTTACATACACACCACATGCTGCAGCTCTAAACAGAATATTACATATTGACCATACCAGTTTTTTTTTTGTCGTCTTCATACTTTGTTACGTGCAAATGGCTTTTTATCAAAAAATGTAAATTTGTCAAGAATAAAAACGAAGTATCTCTTTTTCACACATTATCTGCTCAACATGCGATGCCACTGGTGTTGGCACGAACAGTCTGTGTACTCAGACACTAACAATAAACAAGCAGCTCAATTCCTTGCACATGCAAGGCGCTCACATCTCTCAATAGAAAACTCCATACTTTGCCTAGTCTAGAAATACGCCGCAGGATTTCTGCTGTTCACACCAATGTGCACATGACAAAAATGAAGAGTGCCCGAAATTTGCATTCATGAGAACCGCGCGTAAGCGCGTACACATTTCCCGACAACGCGCATGTACGCGTGTAACTTTTAAGTTGTCCCCTATATTGTCCTCACCAATTATAAACATCTTCATACAACAGAAATAACTTCTGAAAAACAAACAAGGTACGTGAATGAGGTACAAAGGGCCGGAACATAAACTCGCCCGCAACGCTTATGCACGGTTCACTTCAGAAAATACGCACATTGCATAGAACAAACATTTATGCGCCTAGCACCCCTGCGACACATAGCACTTACACATCACAGTACGCTAACACTTCGTAAAAGTACGAACCCTAGCATTCGAACGTTCTGTACGTGTCGCCAATGCGCAACGCAGCCCGCAAAGCAACTCACTAGAACCAAGATACAAACAGTAAATTACGAATGACTGCGATAACACGACAATGAAGCTCATCGCTACACATCGTATCATCATCATCATCATCATCATCATCATCATCATCATCATCATGATCATCATCCTGGTTACGCCCACTGCCAACTAACCCGGTCATGTACTAATTGTGGCCATGTTGTCCTTGCAAACTTCTTCATCTCATCCTCCCACCTAACTTACTGCCGCCCCCTGCTACGCTTCCCTTCCCTTGGAATCCAGTCCATCACCCTTAATGACCATCGGTTATCTTCCCTCCTCATTACATGTCCTGCCCATGCCCATTTATTTTTCTTGATTTCAACTAAGATCTCATTAACTCGCGTTTGTTCCCTCACCCAATCTGCTCTTTTCTTATCCATTAACGTTACACCCATCATTCTTCTTTCCATAGCTCGTTGCGTCGTCCTCAGTTTAAGTAGAACCCTTTTTGTAAGCCTCCAGGCTTCTGCCCCGTATGTGAGTACTGGTAAGACACAGCTGTTATACACTTTTCACTTGAGAGATAATGGCAACGTGCTGTTCATGATCTGAGAATGCCTGCCAAACGCACCCCAGCCCATTCTTATTCTTAAGATTATTTCCGTCTCATGATCCGGATCCGCCGTCACTACCTGCCCTAAGTAGATGTATTTCCTTACGACTTCCAGTGCCTCGCTGCCTATTATAAATTGCTGTTCTCTCCCGAGACTGTTAAGCATTACTTTAGTTTTCTGCATATTAATTTTTAGACCCACTCTTCTGCTTTGCCTCTCCAGGTCAGTGAGCATGCATTGCAATTGGTCCCCTGAGTTGCTAAGCAAGGCAATATCATCAGCGAATCGCAAGTTACTAAGGTATTCTCCATTAACTTTTATCCCCAATTCTTCCCAATCCAGGTCTCTGAATACCTCCTGTAAACACGCTGTGAATAGCATTGGAGATATCGTATCTCCCTGCCTGACGCCTTTCTTTATTGGGATTTTGTTGCTTGCTTTATGGAGGACTACGGTGGCTGTGGAGCCGCTGTAGATATCTTTCAGTATTTTTACACACGGCTCGTGTACGCCCTGATCCCGTAATGCCTCCATGACAGCTGAAGTTCGGACTGAATGAAGCGCTTTCTCGTAATCAATGAAAGCTATATATAAGGGTTGGTTATCTTCCGCAGATTTCTCTACTACCTGATTGATAGTGTGAATATGGTCTATTGTGGAGTAACCTTTACGGAATCCTGCCTGGTCCTTTGGTTGACAGAAGTCTAAGGTGTTCCTGATCCTATTTGCGATTACCTTAGCAAATACTTTGTGGGCAAATTACAATAAGCTGATCGGTCTATAATTTTTCAAGTCTTTGGCGTCCCCTTTCTTATGGATTAGGATTAGGTTAGCGTTCTTCCAAGATTCCGGTACGCTCGAAGTCATGAGGCATTGCGTATACAGGGTGGCCAGTTTCTCTAGAACAATCTGCCCACCATCCTTCAACAAATCTGCTGTTACCTAATCCTCTCCAGCTGTCTTCCCCCTTTGCATAGCTCCCAAGGCTTTCTTTACTTCTTCCGGCGTTACTTGTAGGATTTCAAATTCCTCCAGGCTATTCTGTCTGATTTCAAGTTTTTCTAGACTATGCTCTCTCACATTATCGTCGTGGGTGCTACTGGTACTGTATAAATCTCTATAGAACTCTTCCGCCACTTGAACTATCTCATCCATATTAGGAACGATATTGCCGGCTTTGTCTCTTAACGCATACATCTGATTATTGCCTATTCCTAGTTTTTTCTTCGCTGCTTTTAGGCTTCCTCCGTTCCTGAGAGCATGTTCAATTCTATCCATATTATACTTCCTTATATCAGCTGTCTTACGCTTGTTGATTAGCTTGGAAAAGTTCTGCCAGTTCTATTCTAGCTGTAGGGCTAGAAGCTTTCATACATTGGCGTTTCTTGATCAGATCTTTCGTCTCCTGCGATAGCTTAGTGGTATCTTGTCTAACGGAGTTACCACCGACTTCTACTGCACACTCCTTAATCATGCCCATAAGATTGTCGTTCATCGTCCAAACTAAGGCACTCTTCCTGAGTTAAAGCTGAATACCTGTTCTGTAGCTTCATCCGGAATTCCTCTATTTTCCCTCTTACCGCTAACTCATTCATCGGCTTCATATGCACCAGTTTCTGCCTCTCACTCCTCAAGTCTAGGCTAATTCGAGTTCTTACCATCCTATGGTCACTGCGAGCACGTCCACATCCTGTATGATGCCAGGGTAAGCGCAGTGTATAAGGTCTGTTTTATTTCTAGTCTCGCCATTATGACTCCTCCACGTCCACTTTCAACTATCCCGCTTGCGGAAGAAGTTATTCATTATCCGCATATTATTTTTTTCTGCAACTTCTACTAATAACCCTCCCCTGCTATTTTTAGAGCCTATCCCATATTCCCCCACTGCCTTGTCTCCAGCCTGCTTCTTGCCTACCGTAGCATTGAACGCCGATTCCACGTCTTCATAGAAACTTTCGACTTCGTGGTCAGCATGACTGAATGTAGGGGCGTAGATCTGTACGACCTTCAATTTGTACCTCTTATTAGGTTTCAGAACAAGACCTGCGACCCTCTCCTTAATGCTATAGAATTCCTGTATGTTAACAGCTATATCCTTATTAATCGGGAATCCGACTCCTAGTTCTCGTCTCTCCGCTAAGCCCCGGTTGCACAGGACGTGCCCGCTTTTTAGCACTGTATATGCTTCATTTGTCCTCCTAACTTGACTGAGCATTATCATATCCCATTTACTGCCCTTTAATTCCTCCAATAGTACTGCTAGACTCGTTAAACGTTGCCAGGTTCAGATTACAATGGCGGCCTGTCCGGATCCAGGGATTCTTAGCACCCTCTGCTGCGTCACAGGCCTGGCCGCCGCCGTGTTCAGTTGCTTCGGAGCTAATGGGGACTGAGGGCTGGGGTTTGGTTGTTGTATTCATATAGGAGGTTGTGGCCAAGTACTGCACCAAGGTGGCCAATCCTACTCTGGTGAGGGAGTGCGTTACCAGTTCTGGTCACCGGGATCAGGCCGCACTCCAGGCCTGTTTATGCAATTTTTATCAACACGCGGAGTTCCTTTTTTATTGGGTGGAAAACTGCGCGGCACCGGGATTCGAACCACGTTGCTCTTGCACGCGAGGCGGATGCTCTACCTCTACGCCACCGCTGCACCCGATCACTTCTTGCCACTTCTTATCGTATCAGCGCTTCTTAAACGCAAACCACCACTGCACAAACATGCAATCCTCGTGGCGATATTGAAGCGTGCACACACACCTACGAAAACAATACGCTGAGATGGGCGACCGCAATCTTTTAATTTGGGCGCGTTTTAATTGGCATGCTTAGAATGTACGTGTGTGAGATGGCGTTCGCGCTTGTAATGCACACGCAGAAAACGGTCCAAAACACACGAAACTGGCGGCTTCATTTCTTCCGAGCATCTACGTAAACACAATACACATCCGTCTGTTTCCTTTGACGATTGCATGTACTGAAGAGGTAAGGCAGGGTACAGCGGCTTGCTGCGTTCGACAAATAGCTTTGCAGGTGCTGAATAGCTCTTGCAATGATCACAAAAACCACACAAAAATCAAACTGCCGCTGCAGCTAAGGGACCTCGCGCAGCGCTTCGAACCAGCCCCATGTTTGTGCGCTTGCCGCACGAAGGCAAATGTTCACGACCTCCCCTCATGACGTCAGCTCGGCCATTAATGGCTGACCGCACGCTTGCGGTGTGGCTTGCGGCGATGGGCGGCTCGAGCGTAAATCGACCCAGGCATACCGGCATTGCGGAGTGGGGTCGAGTTTGTTGCCGTTCGGACGCTGGCTGCCGGCGCGGAAAAAAAAAAGGTAAAGCAGCAGGCAATGACGCCCGATTTGGCGACCGCAGTGTCAGACCGACTGTCCCGCACCGGCGACGTTCGTGCTCAGTCGTGGCGCATCATAGCTTTCTCGCGCCTTACGGCGATGTACCTTGTAAATAACATCACAGATATTTTTGTGGGAGCAGTACAGACCATAGTAGAGCCTGGGCCGCATATATTGAAAATGTAGAAGGCAGAGCGCCTTAGAAACCGCGGTTCAACGCAAGTGGCTCAAAGGCCGCCGGTGATGATGAGTGACTCAGCGTCAACACCGCAGGCGCGAGAAAGTCTGTCCGACAAACCTTCACAGCCAAAGTTCTGACTGTTGTTGCTGAAGTCGCGGGACGTGGTAGTGCTGAACTTAGCGTCACAAGTTGGCGGCTGGACGTGATTATATATATTCAATCGTGTTGTTTGCTAATTGAAAGAACGTGTCAATATTTCGCATTATCAGCGGGGTCTCCAGGACACCAAAGCAGCAACGGCGACACCAAAGCTAGAACCCGGACTGGTCCGTGGGTTGGGGCTCGCCGAGGCCTGCGCGGCGCCAACCCACGGCACGCCCTGCTTTTAGCTTTGATCCCCCCGCAATCACTTGGGTGCCTTGGAGATCCTGCGCCGCCTGCTTTATTTATAACCTCAGCTTCTCTCCCGAGGCCTCGGATTGACGGTTACACGTGTCCTCCTACAGCAGTGCTTGTAAAAAATGCAACCTATTGTCGCGATGAAAAAAACGACCCGCGACTTATACAACATAAGTCAGAACATTGCCGCATCAGACAGAGCGATCACCAAATGGGGAGTCCGTGTCCACTGGCTCACCGCGCAGGCAGGCAGTGGCGGAGCGTAAACAAACTCGACCGTACTCCGCAATGCGGTATGGCTGGGGGACAAACGCAGGGGTGTATAAGATTGGCTGTCCGCTGTCGCGCACAGCGAATCTTATACACTCCTGGCACGCGTAGGCTTCTAGCTTTGGTGTCCCCGTTGCCGCTTTGGTGTCCTGGAGGCGCCGCCGATAATGAGAAATAATGACACGTCGTTTGAATTCGTAAAAACCCCGATTGAATAAATATAATTGCGTCCAGCCGCCAACTTGCGACACTCAGTACAGCACAACCGCGCCCCGCGACTTCTGCCGGCACGCCTAGAGACAAACGCATACAACACGCCCTAGGAAACTATTCCGTAGTGCCTAGGCAGAGTCATATATTCAAGGAGCAAAAGACCCCACATTTCCTCTCTCGCACCCGCTCTTACTCGCGCATGCGCGCAAACGTCCAGCGTCTCCGCAAGTGCCACGCCCCGCTGTACCAACTAGCAATTGTATATACGCCGCCAGGGCCTTGTGCACGGTGCTTTTCGGGTAGGAATAGGCACACATTGTTGCCGGACCATTCGTGTTTGTTTAGTACGTGGTATTGACCAGTGGCTTAGCGGCGCCTGCCGTCGAAGACAGGAAGGCGCGTAGGAAGTACAACGCGTGGGTTGCTGCTACCAGGAGCGTCGTTCTTCGCTACAGACGCGTTGCCTTGAAACGTGGAAAAAGGCTGGGGAGCCAGACCCGTGGCAACATAAATTTCAAAGCGTCACTTGCTCTTACCACCGCAGTTAGTCGGCGCTCTCCCCTCGAAAAGCGTGAAAGTATGCCGGCGTGGTCTATTATTTCGTCAAATCAGCTGTTGTGTACCTGAAAATCCGGTGCGTATTTTCTTCCTCATTTTTGTTCCGCTGTCTAGCACCTATATAGGATGAGACAAGATCTGTCGCAGGATAGTTATTTGTCGCGTTTTTTCTTAGTAAAAAGTTCTGCTGAGCGTCTTTCGTTGTGAAAGAAATAAGTAGTATTATCCTGCACTCTAAGCACCGAAGTCGTTGCCTTTCCTTCAGATTTACGTGCACTATTTTGTAAGATCTTGTGGGGTGACGTGCTTACGCTGTGGAGATGCGCCTATTGAGCTCTCGCCGGTCTGTTGAGAGGCAGAAAGCATTGAGCTGAACGACAGCGTCGACTGGGGCCATCTGCCATAACAGTGCACCGGCACGGCCTCAGGTATGGTCGGGGTCCCCGGCTCGCCGGTCCAGCGTTGGGCACCAGATGGGACGAAGTTTTTTCACACGAAAAAGCAGTCTCTGCGGACCCTGGACGCTCGCTTGAGCGCCTGCACATGTTTGCAGGGGCGAAAGACATCATATTGTTTCCCATAAGATGCCCCCAAACGCGACGAATCCCCGTCGGCAGGGCGGCTTGATTGCCTTCACACGTTTGCAGGGTGAACCGTTTCCACGTTTCCCATGCGCCGAAACACGACCAGTCGTCCTTGAGGTAGTCGTTGCGGGTTGTTGATCATAATGCCGACGCCTTCGTTCGCATTGGCGCCTGTCAGCGGCTTGCTTACACGGCGAGCCGCGTGGTGGTTCAGTGCTTTACCTGACTGACATAGCACAGACTCGACTGCTGCTCACACTTGCTGAAGCTGAAGCTACCGCTTGTCTATCACGTGACGGCCTATTTCCCATCATCGCATTCCTCTAAAATTTTTATGACTATAGCGTCAAAATTGTCACGTCACACTCCCTCCTAGTATTTTCCTTCCTCCATGCTGAGAGCAGTCGAGACGGTCATTTAAGGGATCGCCCGACGTTTGTGCGCAGGCGCGAGTACGAGCGGGTGCGAGAGAGAAAATATAGGGGCTAGTACTTCTTGAATATCTGCATTTGCCTAGGTACTACGGCAGATAACTTTTCTTGCTGCTTTTGTACGCGTTTGTCCCAAGGCTAGCCGGGATGCATTTTTACGATTGGTATGAATACAGTGGGGCGTGGCACTTTCGGAGGCGCCCAACGTTTCTGCGCAGGCGCGAGTAAGAGCGGGTGCGAGAGAGAAAATCTGAGGGCTTTTGTTCCTAGAATATCTGACTTTGTCTAAGCACTACGTAGAAGTTTCTGTGCTCGTGTTGTATGCGTTTGTCCCCTAGGCATGCCGGCATTGCGGAGTGGGGTCGAGTTTGCTTGCGCTCCGACGCTGGCTGCCCGTGCGGTGCGCCAGTGGGCACGGACGCGCCATTTGGTGATCGCTGTGTCTGAAGGTACAGGGTCGTCCACAGGGCTTATGTGGGAGACACATGGTGCGATTTTCCGGGCGATCAGTCGTACGACCATTCGCATCGGCTGCCGAAGTCAACGGTTTCCCAAGAGAATCCGCCGCATGCGGCGTCGGGTCGCACGCCGCGCATGCGACCAACCGGCTGAATATTGTCGTGCGATTGCCGCATCGGTCGGACGGCCGCAGCCAATGACAGCGCGGCATCGACATGCCGTAGTCCCCGACCTCCGACAGTTCTGCTGCTCAAAGGACGCCATTTTTCTTTGATAGAATTTCTTTGATAGAAGCGGCGATAGCCGGCCGAAGAAAAAGCAATATGAACGCAGCCGAAGTTCGGGCCAACGAAAATGAAATGTTGATTTCATTGGTTCGCGGGCGCCGCGCGCTGTGGGACGAAACAAGCGTGGACTACAAGAATCCCTCACTTCGCACCGCAAGCTGGATTGCTGTCGCCAAGAGCCACGGGCTATCAGGGACGAACGGTGAGTGCTCAGTGTTTAATTGCCAAACATCTATTGTGTAGCCCAGCAACGAGGTCAATTTGTGTGTGTGTGGTGTAACCGCGCAGATAATTGTCATTTCATCGCCATGTGTCGTGAAAGTCGGCTGCCTGTTTCTGGCGTTTCGCAAACACGTCTGTTCGTTTTGAAGGACCATTCTGTAGCTTAGACCGTTCATTTAGTTGATGTTGCTGATAAGCCTATTAATGAGCCGGTTATTATTATTATTATTCCGCGCGAATGTATCGTACCTTTTTCACCGCCTATGATTCCGGCGGAGCTCCGCTCCGACTACTGGCGAAGCGTTAAAGGAAACGGCATAACGGCATGGGAGTGGAATTATTAAATTATTCCAGCCCAATACCGAAAAAGGTAGCGGTCACATGCACTCACTGAAAGAATGTTCACATAGCAATGTAATATCAAATGCAGAGCTGGCCACAAGCTTATTCAGAACATGCAGCTCGCAAACAAGCTACATTCTCCAACGGTTTTGCCAGAAACCCTATAATTATGTTCATTGGAGCTTTAGTACAGGGCAGATGCATCAGTTGTAATTTTGTGTTCATTCTGTGCTGAGGAAAACTTCAGTAGCAGGTCAAATAGACAACTTATTGAATAGCATGTCAACATTTATGGGCTCGTAATACTATGGCACTACTAAGTGATTTGATTTAGAGAAAATGTATCAACTGTGCCTTTTCTTTGCAGATGAAGTCATAAAAATCAGCAAAAAATGGCGGAACCTAAGGGACACTTTCGCGAATGAACTAAGAGATGCAAAAAAGAAGAGTGGTGCAGCCGCTGCAGAGCCCACATCTACGTGGATGCATTTCGACGATATGCTTCTTCTGCGAGACATTCTGGAGCCGCGGCCGTGAGTAAACAAATCTTCACTGAACGCATTATCTTTAATGCATTATGGCTCTAAACAGGACGGGTGGTCACATGAACACTGAAAAGAATTGGAGCAGCCAACATAGGCAAACCTGCAAGTGTTTGAGTTTTAACCTACGGATGTGAAAAAAAAAAACAACTACAAGAAGAAAAGCAAACCAATTAGGTAGAACCACGGGGCATCAGGCAGCCAATCGGCGAATGCCTGATCGGCCAGAAAGAAGAAAATGGCTGTGGCTTAGGATGCCCAGGATTAAGCCCAGGATGCGAAGCATACTAGCCTTTATTTTAGTTGTTGAACCACTGTTTAGCCTGGTGAACTGCTGTTGCTTGGCTATATTTGGTTCGGCTAGACGAAGAAACAACTCATGCAGGCGAGCGCACGAGCTGAGACCCGGCTATGTAGCTACGCGGCCGCAAGCGAGCGCACGAGTTGAGCCTCCGCTTTTGCAGCTGTTATGACGTCATATGGTAGCTACGCGGCCGAGCGCGGCGCAGCAAGGAAGAGCGTGGTTGTTCGGCTAGTATGCTTCGCATAAAAAGGGAAGGAACACGGGCAGGAAGGTTGCCCTGAGCACACCTTTTATTTTTGGGGGGGAGGGGGCGGATGAATGCACTTTATTTACTCATATACTGATATTTATATACTTAGAGGAGCAACAAGCTTGGCTGCCCTTGTATTAAGAAATGCATCTTAGCTTTAAGCCCCTGCTTGACTTTATATGCCTGGCATAAACGCCTAAAGTCGTTGCATTTTGTTCATCATGCCAGGCACCATTTAGAGCAAAGTTCAAGGTTTCAAGTTGTATTTGTTGTCAAGGTAAACTTGCTTGGTGCAAGCAATCCCTAAGCATCAACATAGTCTGCCATTTCTTACTGCAGGACGAAGGCTGATCTTACCCGTGCTGTACTAGGTGGTTATAACTTGCAGCTGCAAACTGCCTCATTTCATCTCATCACCTCATTTTCTGCTTTCCTCTCGCCACCCATTCTGTAAATATATGCCCTACGCATTGCATGGCCTGCCCAACTGCATTTTTGATCTTAAACTACAATATCAGCTATTCAGTTTGCTCTCCAATTTACACCGCGCTCTTCCCGTCTTTTCATGTTACACCTACCAACATTTTTCATTCCATCGCTCTTTGCACAGCCCTTAACTTGAGCTTCATTGTTAACCTCAACATTCTTACCCCATATGTTTGCACCGGTAGAATGCAATGACTGTACACTTTTTAACAATCCCAGTCAGGATTTCATAATGCCTGTCGTATGCATTCCAACCCATGCTTACATGCTGTAAATTTCCTTCCCATGATCAGAGATCCCTTTGAGTAATTGACCTAGATTTACATTTTCTCGGTTTAAAGTCCTAACTAATTTGTTGCAATTCATCCCCAGCGTTGTTGAATGCGATCTACAAACCTAGTGTTGAGATATTTGCCGTTGATCTTTTAAGCCTTCCCTGTGGAAAGCTTGTATACTTACTCTATGCATGCAGTGAATGGCAATGCACCGTCTCCTTGTCTGATCTTCTTGATTGGCAATTTTGTACTTGTGCAAGAATAAGGTAGCTATATAATATTTTTAAACATTTCCCAAGAATTTCACGTGTGTCGCCTGTACTCCTTGATTATGCAATGCATCCGTCTAGTGCTTCGCATTGCCATAAAAGGGCAGTACAGGTACCATCGCAATTTCTTTATTTGCATTTTTACAATTGCAGCAGAATTGGCAGGCATGAGTTAGACAAGCAAGTCAGTCAACATGACAATACGTCCAGCTGCTGCCCTGGCGAAAACAAGTCCATCTGTCAAAAACGCATTATGTATCAAACAGTTGTTCTGTCAACGCACAAATTGCAAAGCAACAAAGTGAAATTTAAAGTGTGTTCTTTTGCAGAACGACAACAAACCTCGACTTCTTTGATGAAGATTCTGCGCAAGAAATCCTCAGTCAACATTCGGAGAGCCCGTCACAAATACTTCTGCCCATGGTTCAAGGACATCACAGCGATACAGACGCCACACAAACAAACACTATTAATTATGGCCCTTTACCTCTACACGTCTTTCAGGCCCTGTAGCTCATTCTTCCTCTTCACAATCATTTTCATCTTTGCCTTCTCCACAAGATGTTTCTACTGCCTTTTCACACAACTCGCCAACCTCTTCCCTCAAAAAAACACCAAAAACTAAGCGCAAGAAAGATGACACAGACAGTCTTCTTGATGACATAAACAAAGAGCTACACATAAATATATCAAACAATGAACACTTTTTATTATCCCTTAACGGTCAGTTGAGTAAGGTGCCTGACCATCTTTTGGGATTGTGTAAAATACACATGCTTGACATTCTGAATCATTATCAGGCAGGAATCGTACCCACAAGCTTGGTGCCACTCAAGCCACCTCAAGGAGAACAGGCTATGTAGCCCGTTCAAAGAACTTTTAAACGTTGCATTCATTTATTACCTGTTATTTATTTGCTATGTGTTGCAAATAAAGGCTACAGGGAGCCTTTGTACCTGTATGTGAAATAAAGAGCCTTTGTATTTGTATGTGAAATAAAGAAAAATTACGGTGAAATTCATCTCACGTTGACTGTCAATGATTACTGCACCCACGCAGCAGCGATGACAATTCACAATTTCCACAGATGATTGTGGCACTTCGTGATCAACGAAGTGATTAGCCTCTTTAGAATGGGCGGCTTGCATTTTCCCACAGAAAGCATGAGCAACTTTCCTATCAATGCCTTTCCAAAGTAGAAGTGTGGGATAAACAGCTTTGCGAACTAAATCGTCAGAAAAAGGACACTAAAAAAATGAACTGCGACAGAAAGCTGCACATGGCTGGCATGTACGCAGAGAGCATTTTAGGTGTTTCAAATGTTTGATGCGATTGGAAAGTGCCTTTCTACAACTGCGACCTTCAGACCCACCTTACTTTTGTTTTTGCATTTCTCAATGGTGCAATGGAACTGAGAAGAGAGGCAACATTTGAAGACTTTCAAATGGTTCAGGTCGCTGCTGGCCAACTTGTTGCGAGATCATTTCACACTTTTTGTCATATTTCATTGCATGCTTTCATTTGCCAGCAAAGCATGACAGGCTGCTGTGCTTGCAGTATTTACAATTTTATGCATTTCGGTATTCACAGCCCTAGTCCTTTCCATTCATCAATGCATTTATTTCAACTATTTGACAGACGGGAGCAGTGAATAAAAGCTGCCATTTGGCAGCTTGACGAGCCTGCTGTCCCTTACAAGGGTTAATGACAACACAGCTTTATTAGAAATTGCATCAGATTACATCATTAAACAAGGTAGCAAATACAATGGAGACATCATGTATATCAAATTATGCTCTCACGTTAACTTTCACATGAAACTTGCTTGAAGCACAAAAAGAAATTGAAATTGACAGAATCCGTGATTTAGAAGACTTGGCAACATATAGCACAAGTGTTGAATTCCAGAGTCGTAAACTTCTAGTTGGTGCCAACTATAGTTTGCCTCTCCGTGTCTCAAAATTCCGTTATTTTCTTCTCTAAAGAAAGCGCTGTCAAATTTAAATTGCGCACTTAACCTATAATGTTGTGAAGAACGCTGTAGTGGGCCATCGTCTCCAGCACTTTCTAGTGGGTCAACCTCCAGTGCGGCGCTCGAGGAACACCGCCCGTGCTGAGAGTCCGTGCCCTACTATGATGGTCCGCCCAAACACTGGTGATAAACACCTTTACAAGTGATGGCGAGTGCTTTGGCTTACAAAATCAATCCTACGTACGCTCAGCCATGCCTGAAGACGCATCCCAGAAAGCGCCTCCTCAGTCGGTCGTGCTCTGGTGTGCCTCACCACAGGGATTTTGCCATCTTCAGCGGCATGGAAGACACTGGCGTGGAGGACTGGCCGATGTCATATGAGACGGTAAGTGCCCACAACAAATGGGGCAACCCCACCAAACTGAGCAATGTGCTCTTCTATCTTGCGGTTGTGGCCAGTCTTTGACACAACCATGAGACCGATTTTTTAATGCGGTCCTTGTCCAAGACCTGTGTAGAGGCTGTGTGGCCGCCTTGCTGTGGGCAATCTGCATTGAAGGTCGCGTTTGGAAGAATGTGCACAGCAGCCGGGTGAATCATTTATCAGCTACATTGCAGATGTCCTGGACTTCTGTAAGAGAGTCACTGCAGCAACGTTGGAGTCCAACAAAATCTGAAGTGTCATGAAAGAAATAGAGGACGATACTTTCAACACGCTACTTGCAAAGAATCCTTAGTCCGTGACTAACATCGTCACTCTAAGCCAAAGCTACGACGAGCTCCGATGGCAGCGCTCATTGACACGTTGCCCTTCATTGTGCAATGAACACATTGCTGGTTTGGCTACCACCTCCGATCAGTCAGCTCTGCTAGCAGAAATGAAAGTGTTTGTCAGGAAGTTGCACGCCAGCTCTCTTTGATGACCATCGCTCAGCCGCTGCACATAAAACAGCCTACCTCAAATTTAATGCTCTAATGCAATCGAGCAAGAAATTGCCGAGATCTTGCCAGACCCGCGCCAACATCTTCCTGCGGCTGCAACACTAAGCTACGCTGAAGTTGTTCCGACCCCCCAACAGGTCGCGGTAAATGCACCACTCGGCTATGCTGAAGTCGTTGCAAGGACCCAATTTCTATCTCCAGGTATGCCTCTCCATTATACCAACGTCGTGGCTAGGTCCAGACTGCAGCCTGCCATGCAGTCATAAGCAGCTGCCTCGTACTATGCGTCCTCTGGCATGGATGGGACCTGCCCCAGCAAAAACCTGTGGTGTACTCCTGGCAACTGACTGATATGCTTTGCGTGCGGCTACGCCAGTCATTTTTCACACTTTTGTAACCATGTGCAACAGTAGGCAGCAGCGTAGCGCCGCACTACCAGTGACAAGCCAGCCAACCGTCTATGTTACGACTCCCCGTCTACTATGTCGCCGACACTGTGCCCAATGCCAACTACCTGCCATTCACTGTCTCCTCATCGTCGCTCACTCTCACCGAATCGGCCTCACGCCCTAACGCGGGAAGAGGAAAACTAATTGTCGCAGTCGTAGAGGCAAGGGCTGAAGCACCGTTGAAATATAAAAGTCCTCAATGCAGACCCTCAAACGTTTTTGTTTGAGATGTTTTTGTTTGAGATAATGAAAGAGAGAATGGTCTAGAGGAATTTCAAATCCCACAGGTAACAACGGAAGAAGTAAAGAAAGCCTTGGGAGCTATGCAAAGGTGGAAGGCAGCTGGGGAGGATCAGGTAACAGCAGATTTGTTGAAGGATGGTGGGCAGATAGTTCTAGAGAAACTGGCCACCCTGTATACGAAATGCCTCATGACTTCGAGCGTACCGGAATCTTGGAAAAACGCTAACATAATCCTAATCCATAAGAAAGGGGACGCCAAAGACCTGAAAAATTATAGACCGATCAGTTTACTGTCCGTTGCCTACAAAGTATTTACTAAGGTAATTGCAAATAGAATCAGGAACACCTTAGACTTCCGTGAACCAAAGGACCAGGCAGGATTCCGTAAAGGCTACTCAACAATAGATCATATTCACACTATCAATCAGGTGATAGAAAAATGTGCGGAATATAACCAACCTTTATATATAGCTTTCATTGATTACGAGAAAGCGTTTGATTCAGTCGAAACCTCAGCAGTCATGGAGGCATTGCGGAATCAGGGTGTAGACGAGCAGTATGTAAAAATACTGAAAGACATCTATAGCGGCTCCACAGCCACCGTAGTCCTCCATAAAGAAACAAAATCCCAATAAAGAAAGGCGTCAGGCAGGGAGATACGATATCTCCGATGCTATTCACAGCGTGTTTACAGGAGGTATTCAGAGACCTGGATTGGGAAGAATTGGGGATAAGAGTTAATGGAGAATACCTTAGTAACTTGCGATTCGCTGATGATATTGCCTTGCTTAGTAACTCAGGGGACCAACTGCAATGCATGCTCACTGACCTAGAGAGGCAAAGCCGAAGGGTGGGTCTAAAAATTAATCTGCAGAAAACTAAAGTAATGTTTAACAGTCTCGGAAGGGAACAGCAGTTTTCAATAGGTAGTGAGGCATTGGAAGTGGTAAGGGAATACATCTACTCAGGACAGGTAGTGACTGCGGATCCGGATCATGAGACTGAAATAATCAGAAGAATAAGAATGGGATGGGGTGCGTTTGGCAGGCATTCTCAGATCATGAACAGCAGGTTGCCATTATCCCTCAAGAGAAAAGTGTATGATAGCTGTGTCTTACCAGTACTCACCTACGGGGCAGAAACCTGGAGGCTTACGAAAAGGGTTCTACTCAAATTGAGGACGACGCAACGAGCTATGAAAAGAAGAATGAGAGGTGTAACGTTAAGGGATAAGAAAAGAGCAGATTGGGTGAGGGAACAAACGCGAGTTAATGATATCTTAGTTGAAATCAAGAAAAAGAAATGGACATGGGCAGGACACGTAATGAAGAGGGAAGATAACCGATGGTCATTAAGAGTTACGGAATGGATTCCAAGGGAAGGAAAGCGTAGCAGAGGGCGGCAGAAAGTTATGTGGGCGGATGAAATTAAGAAGTTTGCAGGGACAACATGGCCACAATTAGCACATGACCGGGGTAGTTGGAGAAGTATGGGAGAGGCCTTTGCCCTGCAGTGGGCATTACCAGGCTGATGATGATGGTGATGATGATGATACCAGTAGGCGTAAATCTGTGGGGTGCCACTTCAGTTTGCTCTACCAGGAGGCCATGTTTGACAACGAAATATCTTTGTTCCTTTTTTGTCAAACTATTCGCAATCCATGACAATTTTCCGTGACCGCGTGAATTTATATGAGGTGCGAGCAACCATAGAAGCGATGGAGAAAGAGTGTTTCGCCCCACGTTGCACGACAGGGTACAAGTTGTATACCGAAAAACTTTCGTACTCTGTGCAGAAAGAAGAGCGGCTTTGGTGTGGAGGAATACCATACTGCGTAAGGGTTGCGCACTGCAATCTACCGACGATCTCTGCGAACGATACTTCGAGCCACATTTGGTGAACAAAACCTGGGAGGCTGTCTATAATGGTAATGTCTTGCTTTGCACAACCCGGAAAGCGCCCCTCTCCAGATATACAGCGGCCACTATATTTCCAGGCATCCCAAGCTATCTGTCGAAAGAGAAAAAAATGGTGAAAGAGGCTAGGTGAGAAGCATGACAACACCGCACCTTTCAAGAAGCACCGTAAGCAAAGCAAGGAACCCATTGACTCGGTTTTGCAAAGCGATGTTGCGGCTGAGATCAAGGGTGGCGCAAGTACTTCGGACATGCTGTGTCATGATTCTGCCTTGGTACCCTTGGCAGCAGTGTGGACTTTTGATTAACTGTTTCAGCGCCTAGCCCGTGTTCTGCTTCTATCCACAACTTGGCGCTTTCAGAAACTACACGTTGACGAGCATCGTAATGTTGTGTTCTCTGAATTGCGCCACCTTCAAGAATCGTAGTGCACCGCTGACACAAGCCACATAGTGACATGGAAACTTGCTGAAATTGAGTGACACAAAAGTGAATGTTGTCCTGATGGGAAAGCCAGCCTCCTTGGAACTGCTGGGAGTCAGCCAATAGGTATCAACCACCGAAGACATCACAAGCCTACTTGGGAACTTAGAGAGGCTCCACCTTGCGGTGGTGAACCAACGAATTAGCAGCAACGGGCTCCTTACTTCGTGATCGTCCGAGTGAGACGAGGCTTTCACAAGGCTCCGTCTTTCGCCAACATCTCTACAAATTTTTCGCCGTCATGACCTATCAGCCCTTGCAGAGGTCGACACAGACGCTAGTGGTGTTGGCCTTGGCAATGTTCTTGCCAAGCGCAAACAAGGGTTTTCTGAATATGTTGTGGCTTATATAAGTCATACGCTTACGAAAGCTGAAACAAATTACCCTGTGACAAAAAAATAATGCCTGGCCATCATCTAGGCTCTAAGTTCCGGCCTTATTTGTATGGCCGTCCATTTGATGTAGTTACAGACCACCTTGCACTACGCTGGCTGTTCTTGAAGAAATACCTCGGGCCATTTTTCCCAATGGCCACTTTGCCTGCAGGACTAGAATATCTGCATGCTGTACCACAGCAGACACCCCTGCACATTAAGGAAGAGCTCAGCACTATCGACAATTTTATTCACCTGAGTGGCATGGGTGGTTTACCTGGCATGGGTGGTTGTACTACTCAGTGGAGCAGCCACTTCGGCCATATCTGTACTCCAAGCAACCGAAGAGTGCTATCAGGACCCCATAGATATTCTCATGAAACGTTTTGGAGATGAAAATATAATTGTTCAAGAGCACCTTTGAAGCCTTTGAGATCCGAAGCCAGTCTCGTCATCTTTGAATGTCAGGCAACTTCGAGATCTCTATGACCAAGTAGAGGCACATCTCAATCGAAGCTCTTGGCATAAGCCTACCCCCACTTATTGTTCCATGTTACGGGACTCTCTTGTGAGTCTTGCTATCAGACTTGGCGCTTAAATTTCACGAGCTTGGCAAGCCAACGACAGCATCCACAGTGGTATCAACGGTTCAAGCAGAGACTGACTGAGTGCATCGGATGACGAAAGCAGAGAAAGAGTTACAAAGTCTTCTGGAGTACTTTGATTAACTTCAGTACCGAGAAACAGTGCCAGCGTATGCGCTTCTGAAAACGCCAAAAGTTGTCCAGAAATATAGACATCGCGATCTGTGCAGCATCGCATGATAGGCAGTGAACTGACACTACAACAGTTTGAGAAAACTTTAACTAACAAGGACGGTTGCTATCACGTTCTACTTCCTTGGAAGAAAACGGAGGACTTGGCAGACAATTTATCTGTGGTTACTAAATGCCTTGGCATTTTGATGCACAAGTTCAACAAAGACGACGCACTTTTAGAAAGGTACGACGCCACCGAAACTACAACTTCAGACCACGGCGTCTTGCCAGGAAATACGCCCTGCAGTGCTGTTGAAGTACTGCAAGTATATGTCCTGACATATCGTGCCATGTGACTGAAGTTGTGTGCCCTGGTGCGGGCCACCTGCATGGGTGGTTGTACAAGTAATTGCCGCCACTGGCGGCAATTACTTGGTTGACCCAATGAGCTTACTGAATTCGCATAACCGGGCCAACAATAAAAGCCATCACTCCCTATGCGCGCATCCATCAGGAAGTTGTGAAGCACGCACAGTGCCTTCACTACCTGCTCAGCATTTTCTGGGCTTTCCCCCATTGATCTTCCGAGGATCCTCCACTGGGTCACCAGGATTCCAAAAGCACTCTTGACACACCTTCTACATCATGCACAAAAAGAATGTTCGCTGTAAATAATGAGCCTTCAGTTCTTACAAAGCAGCGTGGTAACCATTTCAACTCGCCTTGCTCTGCTGAGGCGGTAGTTGAATACTCCTTTGCTGGCCTCCAATCCTCGACGTGGGTATGGCCTCAAAAAATCGGTTCTCAGCTGGAAGGCCTCATCCCCGATAAAGACACAAGGAGCTGGCAGGGCTGTGTTCGGTAGTGGCAGGTCCCGGTGAAGCTGCAGCTTTCCTTTGTTCAGTAACTGCCCGAATATAGACTGCTCGAGCACTTCCCCGTCGCTCTGCTTGCCGTATGCACCCACGTCAACAACAACGAACTTTTAGTTCCTGTCAACCACAGCAAGAAGCACAATGGAATAAGGGCCCTGGAATAAACAAGTAATTACAATAGTGTACC
Source organism: Dermacentor variabilis (assembly GCF_050947875.1). NCBI lineage: Eukaryota > Metazoa > Arthropoda > Arachnida > Ixodida > Ixodidae > Dermacentor > Dermacentor variabilis. Next base: position 10,853,185 of record NW_027460280.1, on the reverse strand, counting down.
AGTATGTTGTGGAGAGCATGCACAAGAATATATTTACAAAGCAAGTAGCAGCATAACACACCAACAGCTGTACAACCAGCTCATGCAGTCAGAAACTGTTCCCTGTATTGTCCCCATCCAAGCACTGAGCTAAGCACCAATGCCTCCTTTACCAGATACTTGCCGCGTCGCTAGTCTTCCCATTGGAGCGGAGGTTCTCGTAGTTCAGTGTAGTCGCGGAGAGCCGGTGCTCGCAGCCGACCCACTTCCTGTTGCGGAGGAAGTGACGATTACTAGGCTGGCGCGCGCTCGACCAATGGCTTGACGAGAGACCACGAGTCCAGCCTCCGGGATCGGAAAAGACGCCGTTAAAATCTCGGAGGCAGGGCTGTGTGATTTAGGTTTCCAGCGGCCACCGCAGCTAGCTCTCGCAGCCGACCCGGGCGGGGAAGTGTAAAGAGGAGAGGGGAGGAACCGGCTTCTAGGTTGACGTGGCAGGCATCTATAATAAAGGAGGCATTGTAAGCAGCTACACATTACAAATAAGAGCCACTGTCGGCAGAAGCCCAGCAGTACGAGAAAAGAAAAGAGGAATGAAGCATGCCAAGTCAAATAGCTGTGTGTTATCTGTAACTGTTCGTTTGGGTAGTGAGGAGCTACGGGTCTCTGGTATTGTGCGTGTGGAATGTGCTAAAGGATGTAGAAACTTACACAAGAAAAAAATGAGCACGGAGATTAGTGGAAGTCCATCTCCAAGCCGCGAAAAACCTGAGGCATGACCAACTAGATTACCTCTCCGTCAAAGATGATAAGCAACCACATGTATTCCTTCGCTTCAAAATGTAAGTCAGCGTTTAGGACTTCAAGGAGGTTCCTAAATTCGCATTGTGTTTTTAGCACCAGAACTCCCTAACTTTTCCAGAAATGGGAATCGGCCCGGCCTTCAGAGAGCTGACAAATAGAGCAGCAGACATCACTTGTGACGAGCTTTAGAACTACTAGTACTCAGAAAAGTACGCATTTGGACTGGTTGGTTCATGATCACGAGCAGTAAAACCAAGGTCGATCCAAATAGGTCGCGAAGGTGTGGGCGAAAAGCGGTTCAGTACAAGTTGTCACCGACATCAGCAAGGGGGGTTATGGGAGCAGCGATTTAAGCGCGACTATGTTTGGAGGGAACAAACATCGGGAAAGAAATAAAAGCGTTTTTTAACTCAAGCGAGACACAGTTAGATTCATTCAACGAAAACAAAATTCCTGGTCAATTTCATATATTCGTGACGAGTTAAGAAAATACAAGTTTATTGAATTTAATATTATTAATAAATACATTTCTTTTCAGTGCCCATCGTTACAGGGGGCGTTGACGCCACTATCACTCGCAATGCAATGCACGTCTTGAAATGTGCAGAAAGGAGCGCTTGTAAAGTTCACCTGTTGAAATACGCCCCCCTCACACGTCGTGCTTTTTTGCTTGTCGAAGTTTGTCTGAATTTGGTGACGCGGGTAGCTTCATCGCTTCTTAACCTGTTCAATCAAAAGTAGTGAGTTACGACCGCCAGATAATTGTGTGGTTGTTTTCACGCGACTGCGCTGGCCGACGGGCTTGGAATCCGACGATATGATCAGCGCTCTACACCTACAGCTTTCGTAGGCCTCCAAAGAAAGTATGTTCTGTGCAGGGGTGCGATTTCGACAACTGTACGGCTGGCCTTTTCCTGCATCGCTTTCCGCGCTGAAAGCTCGAAACTCCCATCAGGTCGAATGGCGGGGCATTTGAATCTGTAGCTCCAAAGGCAAGCCAACAAAACAAATTTCGCGCCTTCGAAAACAAGATGACGTCACTTTTGTTTTCAACGGATATGGCGTCACATTACTTTTTCTTCCGCCGGAAGTGTTCCCACCACATACAGATGGCGCTACGCCCCATGAGCCGCCGATGAACCGCCATGTTTTGAACGTATGGGCTCCTATGGAAGCTTCGCTACCACGTATATTTACCTTGGTAAAACTGCGCTAAACAACAGGACGAAGAGAGGGACAGACAGCAGCGTTGGTGTCAGGGTCCCTCTCGTCGTCCTGCTGTTTAGCGCTGTTTTACTGCTCGCACTCATGGCCTTTGAGGAAAAAAGGTTGGATTTTTTTCAGACACTTCTTTCCGATTTCTACATTTACACCTTACCTAAGCTGTACTTAAAACATTCCTTGCACATTGTAAGCTGGCTCCTTCCCTGTTGTGTTCCTGGTGTTGTTATTCAAGGCAGAAGATAAGCAGTTGCAGACTAGTTAACTCCACAAGCTTTTTCTTTCGTCGCATACCAACTGGCCTGACCCATTGCTTCAGGTTACCTGTTGTATATTGCAAAATTATACTCACCTTGTAGTTGAAGTATATGCTTCCTGATTTGGGGGGAGGGGCAGGGCACTTGATGTGCACATGCTTGCCGTCAACAGCTCCAAGACAGTTTGGAAACTGCCAGGTATGCCCAAAGCCCTCCGCACTCTGCAGCCAGGTTGCAGTCTCGGGTTTCTGAATGCGACAAAAAAAAAGGAACATGAAGCAGTTCTTACAGCGAATGGTAGCACTTTGTCAGTGTACTGCAAGCTGAGAAATGCCATTTTCAGATTCACCAGGCATGTCAGGTGACTGATAACACAATACGGAATGCTCTTATGGGCATGTTGCACAAGCTAACAATGCAATGCCTTAAAGCCACAGCTGCTGGTGAGTGTATTACGTGGCCCAATTTACAGCACTCTTAAAAATCAGCATCACGATTGCTTCACCTAAAACAGTAACTGCAGTGAATGAAGCTATGTTTTCAGTGTGTAATACTTGTGTCACAGGGGCACCCACGAACTACCTTAACGTAATAGAGCGTGAAACTTTCCAAGAAAGTTGTGCCCCAAGTCTATAATGAGTTAACCCTTTCTTTACCACGCTTACAGAAATTGATCGATTCTAGCGGCAGTTTTCTACGCATTGTTCAACATTTGCACTGAAGTTCTTCTACTAGCGACCTCATGCACCATCTGAAATGACGACCACACTTTTACTATTCCCCACATTTCACAATCTTTTTGACAGATTAGGGAGTGTAGAAAAAAAATAATTCGGTTGTGCCTCGGACACTGCTTTTTGCAGTGCCTGGGGATAACCAGCTCCTGGCAGACGTTGCAGTTGGGATCGAAAGCCTGTCATAATAGCGTGTGAGCAACTCTTACCTAATGAGCTTTGAAAACAATTTAACAATTCCTCTCTTGAATAGCTTTGAATGGTTGGACTGAAAAGGCAGCAACACATTTGGGAAACATGGGGGTCGTAATCAGAAAAACATCAGCATACCTAAATACCCTAAGCATAAGCTCGTCTAATTTTTGTTTAAGCTTGCTGTCAAAGTTTGCTAGAAAGATATTACAAAGCAGTGGTGCTATACATGACCCGATGCAAACTCCCTTTTTGTGTACATAAAACTTATCAATGAGTGTTGAAGACAAATAGTTGCCTAGCGACTTTAAAAGGCTTCTGCACTTACACTACAGGCCGTCTGGAAAGGCAGTTCACCAGATTTCGCAATGAGTCTCTAACTGCGACAGGTTCGTTTTGAGAATTGAGTAGAACCGTTCTTTATGTGAATGGAAAAGGCTACCATGGGGGCTTCTGACAATTCTTGTCACAGTTCGTCTACCAGAGTCACGAAATTGCTGATGTTGAAAGGGCCACCCGAAAAAAGTGTTCCTCTTGCACTGTAGGTGTCTTCCAACAGTTCTTTGCCACGTCCCCTCTTCAACCTTTTCAATGACTACTAATGTTCCAAGCGTACAGTCCGGTTTGTGTTTCCAGAAATTAATCCCTAAAGTTTGTCTCCATCGCATTTCTTTACTGCCTTCCTCAGCTTGTCTAGGTTTGTTACGACCACAAGGTCGAATCGCCTTTTCTGTAAGTACAGCTAGGGCTTGAACATTGGAAGTGATCGCCTGCAACAGATTTAACAGAGAATACCAACCGGCATGTAGAGCGGCTGCAATCTGCTCGACAGCGCCTGGCATGTGACCCGGACAGCCATGCGTGCCGTTGATATCCCCACTCAGAACGAAAGGGCGATATCTTGCATGACATCACCAGACGATAGGTACCTGCAACAGGCGTGAGAATGGCAACTTTAAAAGCTTGTAGCAGACAATTTCAAAATTGTTATTGCTTAAGAACAAAATTTAAAAGAAGCATCTTAAGTACGTTTCTGACAATTCTCAGACCGTGGTGTCTTGGCTCCTTTTCAATATCACGGTCTCTTAGAAAACAGCTTGACACGTGCACATATTGCCGTCTTGTGCTAATTGCAAGCCAGTTTCTGTTAGTAGAGGCCGCTCGTGCTCTCAGTCATACATACAGTGGCCAGTCTGGCCCATGGACGCCTTGTCACATGTAAAGTGAATTTTATAAAGTATACCAACAGTACATTTTACAAACTTGGAATGTTTCTTTCCGCAAACAGATTTCTTAATTCTTTGTGATACATGGCTGCACAACCTTGATACCTAAAGTCTGGAATCAGCTCTAATGACACCATGCGCACATTGTGCAAATGATGGCTCGAATTGTGTCAGTTTGCGTCTTCGTTCAGAGTCAGTCGCCATTTGTCCCCGTCAGTGTGTGCTGCTCATAGCGCAATAACAATGAATGTGCACCAACCAGCCCAATTCATCGCTCTGTTGCTTCATACAATTGTGTCACACAACCAACAGGATGACATGGATGTGTGCCCGTCTTTGTTGCTTCTGTCACGCTCCGCACAACACGATTTTTTGAATAATTTCTATGATTTCATTTCTTAATCTGCCCATCATGATGGTTCCTCTGTACCTGCTCCTTAGGTTTCTTTTATAAGCAAGGGTCTGACATAATAAGTTAATTGACGGTAGTGCCTTGTCTTGTATCTTCTCATTGTTGTCCTGCTTGTACTAAAATTTAATACTGATAACCACCATCTAGCCTGTCAGTGCAGTATTTTAATTTTTGTTTCCGTTTAGTACTTGCAAATAGACGTTCCGATAATGTAACTGAATGAAAATGGCAGTGCCAAAGTGACATAAAACTTTTATTACAAATGCAACATACACAAATGTGGTATACATTACCTTAGTGTCATGGCCAGTCGTTCAGCAGGGAGTATTGGCTCTCTGACGACGTGCTTTCTCTGAGGTCTTCCCTCAAGAGGCTCAGTAGAAAATCGAACTGATGCGGCGTCATACGGTAATCCTTCCTGAAGTATTCAATGTCGCCATTACGCATCCTTTGCATCTGAGGAAGAGATGCGCATTCCGTGTCTCTTTAGTGATTACAGCAAGTTGTGTTAACGAAACAGTGCTTCAAGATATACCTTTAGCTCAGGAGCTATTGTAGTTACATGAAAATGGAGAAAAAAATTTTCTAGACATAGAGTGCACAGACCTTTGTGAGGTCCGTTGTACTGAAATGAGAAATTCACTAATTTACTAAGTTTTTTTTACTTCGGTCATCAATCTCTTTACAAATAGTCTTGAAAATTCCAAATTGGACAGAAAGACTACAGTCCTAAGCTTTAATCTGTAATTTAGTATAATATAAAGCTATGACAATGTATTAAACGCACGTGAACATCAAAAATGTACAAAAGGAACGTATTATATTGACACGTGTACTTATCTTTATCGGGCGACCACGTTTGGCCACCTAACAAAAGTTATCGTGCAGCACAGGACGCGCCTGCATGTAAAAGAAGTTTCTGGAATGTTATCGATGGTTCCGTCCACTGTCTTTCACCGCAACTTGTGTAATCTCATTGCATGTATGCGCGACGCCAATAGTGTAGAACTTTGTGGAAGACTCACGGGTCCCAGTGGTTAATCTGGAACATTCGACGACTGATCTATAAAAGCCGACGCGCTTGACCCGCTGATCAGATTTTCGACGATCGCCGACCTTCTTCGCCGCTATCGTTGTGCTATAAGTGTAGCCTGTTTTTGTGGGCACAGGTTCGCCCAATAAAAGTTAGTTTCGTCTTTCACAGTATTGCTACTGTGTTCTTAACGTCACCACCACATGACATCTGGTGGAGTTGCTTTTCGTTCATGTACCGGACGCCCCCGACAAGCCGTGATCCAAGTCCGGACCACAAAGACAACACCAACGTAGTCCCGGACCATCGGGCAAGCCGCCGTCTTCAACAACTGCCCCCGGAGCACGGACTTTTGCCTGAGACCAGGAAGATCACCACCAAGTCCACCCCAATGGCAGCCCCAGCATCCCCCATCGTGCTGCAGCAGCCCAGGGAGCCTCCGACGTTCCGCGGTTCAACGTTCGAGGACCCGGAAAGCTGGCTTGAGACATACGACAGGGTCGCTGCTTTTAACAACTGGAACAGCTACGAAAAACTGCGACATGTCTTCTTCGCATTGGAAGACGCTGCCAGGACGTGGTTCGAGAACCGAGAAGCCACCTTAACGACATGGGAGCTGTTCCAAAGCGGCTTCCAGACATTCGCAAGCGTCGTACTCCGAGAACGAGCCCAAGCGCTATTAGAAACCCGGGTCCAACTACCAAATGAGACCACCGCGATTTTTACAGAAGAAATGAGCCGCCTATTCCGCCACGCCGACCCGGAAATGTCCGAGGAAAAGTCTCAAGGAGGAAGTTTTTGCCGGAATAGTACGAAACCCACCGAAGGCCGTCGACGAGTTTCTTTGCGAGGCCAATAGCATCAAAAACACACTCGAGATTCGAAACCGGCAATTCGACCGCCGCACGAACTCGACAAACTACGCCGGAGCTCAGTCACTGGCCACTGACAACCTACGCGAGGAGCTACAGAAGCTGTTCCCATCATCACAGCCTCAAGTGGCTTCGATTGCCGACTCCGTACGTGACCAGCTCCAACAACAACTCGGAGTAGCCGCTGAACCGCCGTAGCCTCAGCCGCAAGCGATGAGCTACGCCGCCGTCGCCCGCCGTCAAGGACCCCCTCCATGACTGCGCCAGGGCCTCGCAACGCCGCAATTTCGTCGACCACCACCACCGCCGCCGCCAGCACGCCCACCCGTCGCCCAGCGCAGCTACCCGAGGGAGACGGACGTTTTACGCGATCTTGACCACCGCCCGCTCTGCTACCACTGCGGAGAAGCGGGTCGCGTCTACCGACGATGCCCATACCGGGAGATGGGAGTGCGAGGTTTCGCCGTCAACGCTCCGCGCCTGCAGCAAGGTCAACGCCCTCGCGATATCGCCGACTACCTCGCCGCTACTCAGTGGAGCTCTCGACGACCGTCGCATTCGCCATCACCAGGCCGGTACCTGTCGCCGCAGCGCCGACCATACACTGGCCCAGCCCGGGGCCGGTCCGTCAGCCCATATCCGGAAAGCTAAAAGCAGCAACCGATGGAGGAGCGGTTGCTGATCGTCGAACTGACGAAGATCCTCCGCTGCCGATGAAGACGCCGAAAAATTATCTCGACGACATAACAACAACGACACGCCGCCGTCCCGACGAAGTCTGGCAGGAAAGAAAATGCTGACGAAAGACCACCTGACGACGCCACGTAGCAGCCACAGGTCAAGGCGACGCAGCCGTGATCCGACGCCCAGGCCTAACTGTAGCGCAAGACAAAGAAACACCGACCTCGACGTGCTTCTCGACGGCCAAGCAGTCACCACCTTAGTAGACAGGAGCCGATTACTCCGTCATGAGTGGACCCATCGCAGCCCAATTGAAGAAAGTTAAGATTGCATGGGAAGGCCCGTTAATTCGGACCGCTGGAGGTCACCTCATCACGCCGACTGGAATCTGCATGGCAAGAATTACCATTCATGACCGCACTTACCCTGCCACCTTCGTTATCCTGCAAGAGTGTGCACGAGACGTCATTCTCGGCATGGACTTCCTGAACCAACACGGCACAATCATCGACCTGAAGTCGAAGTCAATAACGCTGTCGGAAGATCAAGCGATACCGCCGGAGAGCCCTCGTAGTGACCACGCCTTGAGTGTGCTCGAAGATCTAGTGAGCAACCCGCCTCGCTCCAGCATTGTTATTTCGGTCGGCACCGAAACACCCGCTGACATAGAAGGCGTCACCGAAGGCGACCAACGTCTACTGCTCGACCGTGAAATTTGCGTAGCAAGAGGGATCGCTCGACTGCACGGAGGAAACACGAAAGTGTTGCTGACAAACTTCAGCCAGGAGTTCAAGCACATCAACAAGGGCACGACGATCGCATACATCGAGGAAATTCAGGAAACCAGCAATGCGTTTGTCCTCTCGGATTCTGTCGCATCTACCCCGACGACCGTAGTTCCCGAGCCAGACTTCGACATAAATCCCAGTCTCCCCGTGATTAAGCAGCGACCGCTCAGAAGTCTGCTTCGACGATACAAAGACTGCTTTTCGACGTCGTCGAGGGTTCGACAAACACCAGTCTCAAGGCATCTCATAATAACCGAAGAGTGCGCTCGACCACTTCGCCAGAGCCCTTACCGAATTCCGACGCAAGAACGCGAAGCTATAAGACAACAAGTCGACGAAATGCTGCGCGACGACATCATCGAGCCGTCGAAAAGCCCGTGGGCGTCTCCAGTTCCTTTAGTGAAGAAAAAGGACGGAACCCTACGTTTCTGCGTTGATTATCGTCGACTGAACAAAATCACGAAGAAAGACGTATACCCCCTCCCACGGATAGACGTCGCATTGGATCGGCTCTGCAATGCTAAATACTTTTCATCGGTGGACCTAAAGTCTGGCTACTGGCAAATAGAAGTCGACGAAAGGGATCGCGAAAAGACCGCCTTCATCACGCCAGACAGCCTCTATGAGTTTAAGGTTATGCCATTTGGACTGTGCTCGGCGCCTGCAACGTTCCAGCGCGTGATGGACACGGGTTTAGCAGGATTGAAGTGGCAGACCTGTCTTGTTTACTTGGATGACGTCGTTGTCTTAGCCGGAAATTTCGACGATCACCTTAAGCGGCTTGCGACAGTATTAGAGGCCATCAAGTCATCAGGGCTCACTCTGAAGCCGGAAAAGTGTCGCTTCGCTTACGATGAGCTTCTATTCCTAGGCCACGTCATCAGCAAATCTGGAGTACGCCCCGACTCTCAGAAGACAGCTGCCATCGCAAAGTTCCCGCAGCCAATCGACAAGAAGGCAGTGCGCAGATTCCTTGGCATGTGTGCCTACTATAGGCGCTTTGTCAAGGATTTTTCACGCATGGCGGAGCCGCTAACACATCTAACAAAATGTGATGTCGAGTTCAAGTGGCAAACGCCGCAGGCCGACGCATTTGAACAACTCAAACGACGCATGCAGGCGCCGCTGGTACTTGCACACTTCGACGAGGACGCCGATACTGAAATCCACACTGAAGCCAGTAGCCTAGGTCTCGGTGCCGTCCTAGTCCAGAAGAAAGACAGCCATGAACGGGTCATATCTTATGCTTGCCGGTGGCTGTCAAAAGCGGAAGGCAATTATTCTACGACTGAAAAGGAATGCCTCGCCATCATTTGGGCAACAGCAAAACTCCGCCCTTACATATATAGCAGGCCATTCCAAGCCGTCAGCGACCATCACGCGTTGTGTCGGCTAGCTAACTTAAAGGACCCTTCAGGAAGGCTGGCGCGGTGGAGCCTCAGACTACAAGAATCCGACATCACTGTAACCTACAAGTCCGGACGAAAACACTCATATGCCGATTGCCTATCACGCGCCCCCATTGACCCGCCGCCGCAAGATGACGAGGATGATGACGCCTTTCTTGGAATAATAAGTGCGGAAGACTTCACTAAACAGCAGCGAACAGACCCAGAGCTAAAAGGCCTCGTCGAGTACTTGGAAGGGAACACCGACGTTGTCCCTAGGGCATTTAAGCGCGGGTTGTCTTCGTTCACGCTACAAAACAACCTGCTCGTTAAGAAGAACTTCTCACCAGTCCGAGCCAGCTACCTTCTTGTTGTACCGTCAGCGCTGCGTCCAGAAGTACTGCACGCTTTACACGACGATCCAACCGCTGGGCACCTCGGATTCTCCTGGATGCTGTCGAAGATACAGGAAAGGTATTACTGGCCGCGTCTGACCGCCGACGTCGCCCGTTACGTCAAGATATGCCGAGACTGTCAGCGACGCAAGACACCACCGACAAGGCCAGCAGGATTAATACAGCCGATCGAACCTCCTCGTCGACCATTCCAGCAGATTGGGATGGATTTGTTGGGGCCGTTACGACGTCAACATCCGGGAATAAGTGGATCGTTGTGGCGACGGACTACCCCACCCGCTTCGCTGAAACTAAAGTTCTACCAAAAGGCAGCGCAGCCGAAGTGGCGAGATTTTTCGTCGAGCACATCCTGCTGCGAAATGGTGCCCCAGAAGTCTCATCACTGACAGAGGAACGGCTTTTACAGCAGAGCTCACGCAAGCCATTCTGCAGTACAGCCAGACAAGTCATAGGAGGTCAACTGCCTACCACCCGCCTACGCATGGTCTCACGGAGCGCCTGAACAAGACCCTCGCCGTCCTGCTAGCAATGTACGTCGACGTCGAACACAAGACCTGGGATGCCGTCCTGCTGTACGTAACATTCGCTTACAACACGGCGGTGCAAGAAACACCACAGATCACGCCGTTTAAGCTGGTTTACGGCAGGAACCCGACGACGACGCTCGACGCCATGCTGCCGCACGTCACTGACGAAGAGAATGTTGACGTCGCTAGCTATCTGCAGCGCGCCGAAGAAGCCCGACAGCTCGCCCGCCTGCGGATCGAGAACCAGCAGAGGACCGACAGCCGACACTACAACCTCCGACGACGCTTCGTCGAATACCAGCCCGGTGACCGTGTTTGGGTTGGGACCCCGATACGCCGACATGGACTCAGTGAGAAACTACTTCGACGCTATTTCGGATCCTGCAAGGTCATTCGATGTATTGGCGCACTGGACTATGAGGTCGTGCCAGACGGCATTTCTCATTCACAGCGGCGCCGCGCACGATCTGAAGTGGTCCACGTTGTGCGCCTTAAGACCTTTTACGGACGCTGACGAACCTCCTCATTTTTATTGTTTTCTTTGCTACGAGTGCTTTTGTTTATTACTTTCCTTTGTTTGCAGCATCGGGTCGATGCTTTTTAAGAGGGGGGTAATGACACGTATACTTATCTTTATCGGGCGACCACGTTTGGCCGCCTAACAAATGTTATCGCGCAGCGCAGGACGCGCCTGCATGTAAAAGAAGTTTCTGGAATGTTATCGATGGTTCCGTCTACACTTCTTTCACCGCAACTTGTGTAATGTGATTGCATGTATGCGCGACGGGAATAGTGTAGAACTTTGTGGAAGACTCGCGGGTCCCAGCGGTTAATCTGGAAGATTCGACGACTGATCAATAAAAGCCGACGCGCTTGACACGCTGATCAGATTTTCGACGATCGCCGACCGTGTTCGGTGTTATCGTTGTGCTATTAGTGTAGCCTATTTTTATGGGCGCAGGCTTGCCCAATAAAAGTTAGCTTTCTCTTTCACAGTATTGCTACTGTGTTCTTAACGTCACCACCACGTGACAATATATGCACCACTATCAAACAGTACTGCTAATTTGTAGGACTTTTGCGAAACACCCGTAAGCATGGTAAGAATTTTGCGTAAGCTGTACCGTTACAGGTTAGAGCATTCTGACATCTGTTTTCGCTGCAGCGTTGCGATTTGTAAACATCGTGTCTAAGTTTGTTATACTTGCCTATTTTTCCTAGTGTGATGTCCTACATCGAAATTGTGCTTCCTCTGTCGTCTAGAATTTCACGTTGCCTTTCAAACGCAACTTTAGTCGAATCGGTCTAGCGGTTGTTTCCCGAGAGCTTTTCTGCACTTTACAAGTATCTTGTTAGGGAAATCCTAATTGGTGCAATGCGAAAGCTTCCTTAATGTCAAGGTCACCTCCTCAACAATAAAGTAACATTTCCCAGACATGCAGTAGTGATGGAATTTGACTATTCCATCACCATCGCGTTGTACGATTTATTCGATAAAAGTGTAATGCGAAAAATAGTTTTCCTTCAGAACGCTACTCACCGTCGTAAAATATTCGCTTTCCGTGTGACGGTCTCTCCATGACGGCCGCACCCCCCACTTTCGTTTTTCTTTCCTCTTCTTCTGAATCAGAAGAACCTTCTTTTTAAGAAGAAGCAATCTTCTGCAGCGGTCGAGGTGCGTCATTGCGAGAATAGCACGTTCAAGAAACCAACACTACTCACCAAACATCGAGCCCGCGCGTGCTGCGACTGGACTGCAGTTGCCAGCACCTTTATGTGAATTCGTCCAACTTTAGGCCATAGTTATGTCGCATTCACAAACTATTATTTATCTTGGGGAACCATGACATATTAGCCTATAATTCACAAGAAGAACCCATGATTTTTGTGTTCAACATAAAAATACACGAGTTTATTAGTCTTGTTTCTAACGTCAACACGGCGAACACCGAAATTTGTCAAGCAACAATGGAAGAGTAAAAATGTGGGTGGAGCTCAGCGACTGACGCACGGCAAAGCTATTCGTACCATGTGTCTCGAGTCGCCGCATGCGGCAACTGGCACACGACGCGCCTTACGACCGATAGCACGGAAAATCGCACCATGTGACTCCCGCATCACCGTCGCAGCGCTCCGCGGGGCGCCAGTGTGTCCGCCGCGGCGGCGCATCGAAGCGAAGCGGCGCAGGCGGACACAGACCCGGGGGCGTGTTTCTCTTTGCTCCCAAGCCAGCGCTCGATCGCTGCGCCGCCATGCGCCGCCCGCACGTACCACATTTCTAGGTACTTTCGATCGCTGCGCCACCACGCGCCGACCACACGTACCACATTTCTAGGTACTTTGTCGCCGAAGCGCTATGACACGCGCCCTAGATCCTTCTATGTATTTGGTTTTGCTCCCCTGGCAGTGCTAGGCCATGCGGTGTGTTCGGGCCAGCCTGCATTCGCTGAGTTTAGGCGGTGTAGGTAAATTTTAATTCAGAATGCTTAAGCTTACCCTAAGCTTACCTTAAGCTTAATTTGTATGCTTACCCATACCCAAAGAGAAAACCGTCCCTTCGTCCGTCCCGTAATAAGACGACCGCTTTCGAGATAGCGCCCGCAGTAGCGAACGAATTTGCCATTGTGCTGCCTTCAGCTTCAACAGCAACGAAGCAGCGAAAACACAGTGCTGGCGGTGCTCTCAGTTAACGCCCCATTCTGCAACTTTCGCAAATCGCTTTGAAGTCAAGCTGGCGCGCGTCTCTTTAAGACTATGTAAGCGGCAAAAACACAGCGCGCTAAGCTATGAGCTGTTGGCACTGTTTTATGGGCATCGTAGATCGCTTTCAAGCTGCGGCCCACGCGGCATTGCCATAAGAAGCCGCCGCCTGAGTACGCTCATGGATCAATAACAGAGAATTTTAGTGCGTCCAGTATTCGGGCAAGCGCGGGCGGTTTGCCGGGTGAACGGGAGCGTAAACGTGAGCGGCCAGAGTGGTGGCGCCAGCTCTTGGCGCAAAGCTCAACCACACAAACATGGAGCCAATTAATATGTTCTGCTTAGCTGCTGGTGTAAATTTTGGACAGCGGCGCAATTGTGTAGACAATTACGCCACTGCCGAAAATTTGCACCAGCAGTCAAACAGAAGATAGTCGCTTAATACAATTTTAGCTCTGTGTTTGTCTGGTTGAGCTCTACGCCACTACGGCGGCTGCACCGCTCCGGCCCGCCAGGCCCCGCACACTCTCAAGTTCAACAAATGGCCACAGAGGGCGAAAAGTCAATCGAGGCGCGTTTCAGCGTAAGCGCGCAAGTGTAGCCACTGTAATTTTGTCGAATACTTTAATTTGTGCTTTCTCTGCTAGGGGCGCTGAACATGCCGGATTTTTTACTTTACCCAAACCATTGACATAAACAATCGAGGTGTCTAAGGATGTTTTGTTACCTCAGACAAATAGGCAGTTGATTTTTTTTTAAATTCGATTGTTGAAGCTGCTTTTTAGTCATAGCGTCAAGGTTTTTGTACTTGATTAACCACCGACAGCCGACAGCCTATTGGTATCGATGTGTTTCCTGGCCATTGGCGTTCGAATACTACGGCGGTAAAACATTTTCGAAAGCATGCTGGTTTCGTCTGCGAGTCATTACATAGACTTGCTGTAAAGAGGTCTACTCTTGGCAAAAAATAGTGCCTCATTTTGTTTTGGGCGTTGATTATCATAATGAATGCGGCGGAGGTTGAGGGAGTACGCTTGAAGGTACGTTTTTATGCCGTTGATCTCCATAACACCGTAAGTACGCAAACCGATGTCGCAGAACACCCGATGCATCATTGTGTGTTCTCCGTCATCGCTTGTTTGCTGTACGCCTACTAATTCTTCATTTCTTCTTCAACTGTTGTACCCTCCTTTTGTCCTTGTTCTCTTGTGCTTCACTTACAGTATGTCGTTCCGTCAGCTGTAATGCGCATTTGCAAAACCAATACGTTTGATAAGACGCAGTGGTTATCATAATTTTACTACACATGTATTAAGCTGGCACATATGGTTCAGATACAGATGCCTGTTTGCGGACTTGCACGACGTTGATGCGGAGATTAGGATAATTATGACACCCGTAAGGAAGAGGCAGCTGACGGCCGTAAGCTGTTGCGTTCTTTCCGCCAAACTACCCGGCCTGGTAGTGCTGTAAAGATGCTGTAGAAAAGTGACACACGGTGACAGGGAAATTATTATACTTAGCAGCCGACCGTACGTTTTGTAGCTTAGGTCTTCTTTCTTGTGCGCTTGTGCTACCCTTATTAATGAGCCATTTCTTGACTATGTTCTTGACTATGTAACCGCGTTTGTGTGGATGCGTAGACGTGTGCTCTTTGTTGTACTTGTAAAATGCAAATAAAATATTTTCAAGCTTACTCAATCTTTGGTGTCGTGTGCGTTTATTCCAGTCGAGGCCATCGTGCCACCTGGAAACCGCACTCTGTCAGTAGCCCTACACGAAATGCAACAGCTGGAGCGCGGCGGCACAACTCGGGGTAACGGCGGCGTAATAAACGAAAACCCGGTCGGGATGCCCTTAAATGTCAGTTCAGAGTGTGCCTCAACTCGATATGACTCAGCGCTACATGTATTCTGCTGCGCCTCGATCGTGCTACCGCCAGTTTGGTTGCTGTGTGGCAAACGTAGCGCCTTCATGTATATGTAGGCGCTACGTCTGCCACACAGCAACTAAACTGGCGGGTGCACGATCGAGGCGCAGCAGCCAGAACCCAGTAAAGCCACAGAACACCTGGTAAAGCCAACGGCCATACTGTACAAAACCCCGTTTCCGTTTCCTGTTGTACAGCGCCACCTGTGGTCGCATACTTTAGTTCACGACGCCACCGCTACGCTTATTTCCGTAGCACTGTGGAAGGTATAGTTTCCCTTCTCTAAGTTTGTATAGGTGCTCTGTGGCCGCGCACGTTGCCCTCGTTCATCCGGCAATTCGCCCAAACCACCCCCGTTTGCCGGAACAGCGGACGCGCTAAAAGTCTCCGGATGAATAAGGCGCTGAAGAGCGATAACGGCTTATATAATGATCGGAATCGTCATCAGCTCACCTCGGGCCTCCACCTGCAGTACTTTGCTTCCGTCGTCAATGCTCCTTGCGCCACCGTCGGCACCCGTTCGTGTCGCCACTGAGCTGTCGTTATTAATAGCCTAATCAAGTTACAAAACATTGGTAATGACACCGGGCTGCGCGGAGATAGCTAGTGGCACAATGCTTACGCATAGTCCAACTCCCAGAGGAGTTTCTGCGTGTTTTTTTTTTGTGCCTAGACGTTTAATATGCGTACTGCAGGTATGGCGCTAGCGCCTTGCTATTGTTTCTGCTGGAAGAGAGATAGTGATGTCAAGAATGAAAGGAAGCTTGAGCGCAGCGATGATGTGGCTAGTGGTGCGAGAAACCCTCCATGCCCCACGATTGTCCCAGCTTTTGTAGATCGAAGCGCCTCGCATACCACGGCCAACTTCTTATCACATCCCTTTATCCCCTTATCCAAACTGGAAAATTTCGTCCAGTGTTGCGTCAGCTTCCGCACGCAACTGTTATTTCGAGACAGCCTAGGCGGCTTGTTTTGAAAAACCTATTTTCTCTTAGCGACAGCTGGGTGAGCAGATTGTACGCCCAGGCAAAACATCTGCCCAGTCCCGCGTCAAGGGCCTACAGGGATCTAGGGAGCGCTCGCCGTGACGCTTCGGGGAAGAAGTACCTAGAAACGTGGTACGCACTAAAGCCCCTGCAGTGTATGGAGGGGCTTTAGTACGCACGAGCGGCGCACGATGGCACAGCGGTCGAGCGCTGGGCTTGGGCTTAAAGGGACACTAAAGGTTACCAGAAACTTAAGTTAAAGTGGTAGAGCAATGTTCTAGAACGTCTAAGGCGTCAATATAATCGCGAACATAGCTTTAGTAACCGAGAAATTGAGGTAAATGCATGACACGATTTGAGACCCCTCAGCGACATTCCGGTACTAGCCCGATGACGAAAGGACTCCTCATAATTTGTGTTACTAATACTCAACTACTCGTATTAAAAATATCATTTCATTCGATTATAAGACGGAAAAAAATGTTACTTGTCTACGTCTATTCGATTCTAAGAAAAAATAACATTTTGACGTTACCCTTCAGTAATATGGGTGTTCGAAAGGTTTCGTTTTCGCTCGACTCTGCGCGCTCGACTCTGCGCCGCGCACGCTTTGGAGTTTCAGTAGTTTCGTTATCGCGTCGTGCTTTGAGGGTTCTGCTGGCTCGCGAAACTTTCATTTGGAACAAGCAGCGAGAATGCCACGTCCATGTGATGTCGTGGGAAGCCCTCGTTGCTTTCCCGCTCCGGATAGCCGGTGTCGAGGCCGCCGTCGTAGTACGCAACGACGCCGGCAGTGTGAGCCCTCAGCAGCAGGTCGCGCTCGTCGGTGCTCAAATCGCTGAAGTTGAGCCCACCATCGCGAGCCAATCTGTCGGTGTCAGGGTCCATTGCGACGAGCGTCGAAGTTAGCGTCATAGACTGAAGTACCAGCTTATGGGCGTCTTGCGCTGGAGTTTGAGGTATAGTAGCGGCGCCTTGTGGCCGTGCGGGAAACGACATCTGGGTCGTGCCAGCTTGGGTCGTATTGAGCCCTGGCTGTGGCGAAGCACGTTTCTAGGCCGAGTTTTGCGTCGATTCGCACATTTTTATGCCCTGTTGCGAGTGCGAAAAGGCTCGTCGCTTCTCATAGACCACGCTGACCACGCTGCGAGCTCGCCGCAGCCTATAGTTTAACGAAAACGGACTCTCCGTGTGCCGTGGGACGTAATGTGGGACGTAATTCGTTTCTCCTTCCGCTAGGCACCATACTCCCGCTTTCGCTCTGCTGTCGGCTCTGTCTTGGCTCTGTTTCTGGCCGCGCGTTCGCGTTTTGCGCAGAAAAGCCGTATCGCCGTCTGCGCACGCCGTTCTACTCACCGATGGCGCAACGTCACTATGAGACCATGATGTCAGTACTCCTCGATCGGAGGGCGGGAGATTTGAACTGCGCTAGAGGTACGCGGACGCTTCAGAACGCATTTTCTCTTAAAATAAGTCTCTCCTTGGCACGAAACAAGCGTTTCGAGGTTTCTGTGATGGTATTTCAACAGTCCACGTTGACTTAATAGTAACCTTTAGTGTCCCTTTAAATAGAAACACGCCGCTCTGGCTTTGCTGCAAAGTACACTTCATGGACCCAGGTGACCGAGCGCCCGAGGCGGCGTTGCGGGAAGGCGCACTTCACTAACTGGGGCATTTTGCAGCTAGTTCGGTCTACAGCTTGTGAACAGCCTGCTTAATCAATATACATTCGCAGAAACAAGCTTCTCACCACATAAATCACTTAGCATGTTTTTAATAAGTGATGAGGTTAAAAATAGTCATTTTTTCGCGCTCTTTATTAGGCTGGGGCCATTTTATTTTACTCTCACAAAACTTGGTGTAGTGCATACAGAGAAACCTATTAGGCGCACTCTTCTTCGTTGCAGTCATCATGTGATGAGCCAAGCGCGCCGTTTCGCGCATGTCTTGATGCTGGAACGAATTTGCTTAATTGACCTAAGAAAGCGACCGAAACCCACAATAAATTTCACAGAAAGTTTGAGAGCGATTGTTCAATCATGCATCATCATGTTTGCCATCGATTTTACCATTAAGGAGGGAAATAATATTACTTCGACAGCAACTAAGAAGTGACATGCGCTGCTTCGCGACTCTCTTATTGACGCGTTAATGTCGCTGGTAGGGCTGCATGGAGCGCTTTACGCGATGTAGGAAAGGGCTCTCCTCTGCATAGCAACTGATATGGCGGCAATTTTACTCCCCCTTTTCATCTTTCTATATCCTATAAAAAAAAACATTCATTTTTGTTGTCACAGTTTGGGTAAAATCATCGAAGCGGTGCCAGTCATTTGACGGCTACCTGACGCGAGATCTAACATTCTCATTTAGAGGAATCGTCGGTCAATTATTTGATTACATTGATTAGGTGAAGTAAAACATGTGGCGCCGTCTATCTTTTGTTTTTGCTTTTTCTCCTTGGAGCCAATGCACGCCGCATGCGAATGCTGTTTCTGTTCGTTTCGAATAAGTAATTGGAGTGGAAAATCTATAATCCACATGTCTGTTTTCTAGCTTAACTTACGTCTTGCCGGCTAATTAGGTGGTTATTCGCTTCTATTTCATTTCAATACTTCCTCGAAATAGTTCATGTGCATATTCTCACTAGCATGTAATAATTTGTTAATTGTGCGGTATACGTCCCGTGGCGACGCATGGCCTCTGCGTTAGGCCATAGAGGTGGGCAACGGATAAATTTGGAGAAAAAGAGGAATTGATTTCTCTCTTTTTTTTAGGGGTGAGGGGGGCAGGCGGGGCTGAGTGGGTAAAACCCAAATATGAATACGGCACAGGAACCCTTGCAGCGAACAAGCGGTGCTGTTGCCGTCGTGGGGAAGTGGCCGGTCCGTGTGTTGGACGAACGCGGCCACGATAATTAAACCGGCAATCATGAAGCAGGCCCGGTGTCGTCTGCCGACAGCATGCCGGTGGTCGACAAGCGGGCTCGACATTTGTAAAAGCCAAGCCCGGCCCAATCCAGATTGCTGTGGTCGGGCCAGTCTACTTTTTAACTGACCATGGCGTCAGCCGGGTCTACCGGAGAGCCCCCCTCCCCGTTTTTTTTTTTTTTTTGCTTAGGTCATGCTACCCCATCTTAGCTTAATATGATGATGCGTTGCAGCCAACGGCTGCTCGAGTGAGTGACTGGCCACTCACGAGCCATAGATTCTGGGATGACTCGTCAAATCGAAAGACACCAGAGGTGTTTCCATTAAACGCATTTCTGTCGACTTGCATGATGAATTGCATTTTGTTCGGTTGCTGGTTGCCATGGCACTTAGGCGATAAAAACGCTGTAACACTTCAGGATAATTTTATTTCCCCGGTGCACTTCCGGAAATTAGCCATGTCGCGGGTACCGGAAAAAGAAAGACGACGCATTGTAGATCTGTGCCTACAAAACTATTCTCAACGCGTTCTATCGGAGATGACAAAAAGGCCACTGAAAACTGTGAATCGAATCGCCCAGGCTTACAAGAAGGATGGAAGAATTGCGGATGCTCCCCGTAAAGCCCGGCAAAGAGTGACCACTGAAGTTCAATACATGACCATTGTTGCGGCGGCTGCTGCAAACCCGAACTCCACCGTTCGGGAAATTAAGAACAGCCTCAGGCGGGGTGACGTCTCTGACACGACTATCAAGCGTCGCCTCTACGCGCCAGCCTAATAAAGAGCGCAAAAAATGACTGTATTTTTACCCTCGTCACTTATAAAAGAAACATGCTGAGTGATTTATGTGGTGAGAAGCTTGTTTCTGTTAATGTGTATTGAATAAGCAGGCTGTTCACAAGCTGTAGACCGAACCAGCTGGAAAATGCTCCAGTTAGTGAAGTGCGGCTTCCCGCCACGCCGCCTCGGTCGCTCAGTCACCTGGGTCTAGCGAAGTGTACTTTAGAGCAAAGCCGGAGCGGCGCGCGCCAGCGCTGTAGCAGACGACGCGGAGCGCCTCCCCGAGATCCGTGTGCGCCTGCGCCGCTTCGCTTCGATGCGCCGCCGCGCCGGACGCAGGGTGCGACTGTTTTCGCAACAAATCCGTGCAGGGGCGGAGCCTCGCATCGATGACGTATCACCATTTTCTTTTTTTTTTCCCTCTGTTTGGCGGCGCGGTCGGTGTGCGGCGCTTCAGTTCGGATCAGCTCACCCCACGTGAGCGAGAAGTTGGCGCGCGTATCATATTTGCGGCGTGCATTGTTTTGTTTCACACGGAATGCAACGATGAGCGAGCCTGACCGACAGAAGGTGATCGAAAAGTACCTCCAAGGGTTACATCATCATGAAGACGGCTACTCCCATGGCTACCTGAAGTCAGACGATGAGCTTAAGCTTTTTGAGAGGTCCTTGGCTGCCGGGTAAGGGAATACATCTACTTAGGGCAGGTAGTGACCACGGATCCGGATCATGAGACAAATAACCAGAAGAATAAGAATGGGCTGGGGTGCGTTTGGCAGGCATTCTCAAATCATGAACAGCAGGTTGCCACTATCCCTCAAAAGGAAAGTGTATAACAGCTGTGTGTTACCAATACTCACATATGGGCCAGAAACCTGGAGGCTTACGAAAAGGGTTCTGCTGAAATTGAGGACGACGCAACGAGCTATGGAAAGAAGAATGATGGGTGTAACGTTAAGGGATAAGAAAAGAGCAGATTGGGTGAGGCAACAAACGCAGGTAAACGACATCTTAGTTGAAATCAAGAAAAAGAAATGGGCATGGGCCGGACATGTAATGAGGAGGGAAGATAACCGATGGTCACTAAGGGTTACGGACTGGATTCCAAGGGAAGGGATGCGTAGCAGGGGGCGGCAGAAAGTTAGGTGGGCGGATGACATTAAGACGTTTGCAGGGAAAACATGGCCACAATTAGTACATGACCGGGGTAGTTGGAGAAGTATGGGAGAGGCCTTTGCCCTGCAGTGGGCGTAACTAGGCTGATGATGATGATGATGATGATGATGATGGCTGCCGTCAACGAGAGGTATGCTGTGCGGACATCAAGAGACCTGAACTAGCCGTCTAAATGTAAGTAGTATCGACTGCTTCTTAATGTTTCGCTCTGCGCATAGATTTATCATTGTAAAACGAAGTAGTAATTTTAACCAGGGACTCAACCTGGCAGAACGACTTGTCTTCAGTTGCGGTTAGTGCGCAACACTAGACAATTGATTCCTCTTGATTCGCCTTTTTAAAGATGGGGTTATATATTGTTCTGGTTACCGGTTCAGAGTTCCCCTAGCCCCGATTTAATTCGGTTTGAGTGGAGTATTGTTCTGGTTACCGCGACATGACCTGATCTTCAGAAATTCCAATAATCGTAAAATTAACAACTGTTCATGATTACAACCGCGCACGCAAGGTGACCACGAATACAAAAAATGAAAGGTCTGCCCCTGTGCTCTTTACATATTTGATTTGAATGCAAGACAGAGCTGCGCTTGGGCGTTTGTTTTGTATGCATCTGCACTTTTTTTTTGAACATTGAAAAAGCAATCGCGTGCAACACGAGACGCTATTTGCGGTGGGGCTGTACTCCATGTCGTGACACGGCCGTGTGTGCCATCCGTGGTCCTGCTAGAAGTGTGAATTGAACGTCTAGAGCAAGGCATAGGCCTGATGTTGAACTCTGTATATGAGCTGAAGCTGCAGCGTCGAGCTTTTTGTCGTATTATATTAAAATCCCAAGGCCCAACCAAACTGTAGCATGTTCGTGCTGCTTTTAAGTCCTCACTTTTTAAAACCATAAAAAAAGTATGGGTAATTAATAATAATAGTGATAATTATTATTCTCGTTGAGGAGAGCCAGGTTTTCTTGCTAGAGGCAGTGCATCTTAGTTTCTTTGCTGCCATTACATTACACAAACAAACTAGATTTGATATTGCCCTGTGCCATGCATAAATCTAGGCACCTTCATTAAATCGTCTTTATTGTTTATATTCAGCCAATGTCGTCTTCTCCATGATCCACTCCGGGTGCAGAATCTCTCTAGACAATGTACCGGTTGTGGTTGTCAAAGAAACCGTCAAAGTCTGCGTATTTTGGAACGGAATACTACAAAAAGACTCGAGAGAAAAACAAAGACCAGGTATGTTACATGACGATGCACTTGCGAACGTTTCAGTCTCATGCAGATATCCAGCAGCGTACCAAATTTAAAGATTGTGTACAGCCAGTGTAAAGAGGACTTACTTTATGTTACTTTAGGTTAGGTTACTTTAGGTTAACACAAGAAATAAATATTCTTGATTTCATTTACAGGGTTCAAGCACCGCTGACTGGCCGAAGGAGGTGTACGAGAAGAAGCGAACGAACCTCCAAGGCACAAAGAAGAAAGGGTGTGCAGCAACAATGAATTTGAAGTGGATTGAATTGTACCCAGATTTCCAGGTACGTAATGTGCAACCACAAGTAAAAAATGTTTGCAGGTGATTTTCTGGGCACCTTTATCATGGCATTTGTGTCTGCAAGCAGACACCAAACAAGCAGTTTTAAAACATTACTACATTGTCCTTGCAGTGGCTCGTGAGAAATTTGCAGCTGACGTCCACTATCATTGGTTCTACTTCTGGTGATAGTAGGGAGTTTTAGTAGAGGGATCCGATAAGGACGCCTTCTCTCCCCTCTGACAGCCCTGAACACGCGTTGTGCATCGTTATGGTATCGTTATCGGGGCTAAAAAACGGTCTGGTAAAACTCCCTAATATCGGCTTTTCCTGTTGCTCTTGGTGCACAGTGCAGGCAAATTTGTCGTGGCATAAGATGGGGCACGTTATACTTGGTTGACGTATGCTGAATGAAAGGTTTGTTTGAGCTAGTTGGCTAACTAGCTCAAGCAGGAATGATCATTATGGTTAAAAACAGCGTGCCCATATGAGGACAAAGTGAAGACGAGACAGAAGACAGCACTGAACTAACAACAGAAAGTTTATTTCCACTATTTCCAGTATATATACGAGTACAAGTGGGAAATAGCAAAAAAAAACAGTGCGAAAGATAAAGAGTACAACACATACAGTCTCGGCATCCAAGCCGAGGCTGTATGTGTTTTACTCCTTTTATGTTTCGCGCTGTGCTTATTTTGGTATTTCCCACTTGTATATATAATGGGCAAGTGGAGATAAATTTCCAGTTGTTATTTCAGTGCTGTCTTCTGTCTCGTCTTCACTTTCGTCTCATCTTGTCGCACTGTTTTAAACCATAAGTATGCTCAATATACGTAACAATGCCTACTTTCTAGGTGGACCTTCCCCAGCCATGCGGCCAGACAAAAGAGGGTCGGCTGAAAGCAGACAAGGCCAAGCAGCTGCAGGAGGTGCTTGACGCAGAGCAGCAGACTGTGGCCAAAGAGACGCGGATATACATTAAAATTGCCAACTGCGGTTCCCATCGTAACCATGGTTTCGAGGACATGGAAGCTTTTAGCCAAAACATAGACAGGAACATTGCTGAGCGAATTCAAATGTTGGCAAGGGAAGGAATTACATCTGTATCAGATGTGAAAAAGTGTCTGCACTATTACGTGCACGACGTACTTTTTGCAAACAAGGAAAAGCCTGATAGCAGCTGCAGGGCCTTTTTCCCAACACATCGTGATATCAGCAACCAGATCCAAGCTGTTCTTAAGAAAGACCGCTTCAGTACAGTCGATCAAGAAAATGCTAGCATCCTTATTGAAAAGATCAGGGGTGAGCAACCCGAATCCTCCATTTTCTATCGGCCATATGCAGCACGCAGCTGCGTGGGTAGCAACGACTCGAACAACGTGGAAGAGAGCATTGCCAGCGAGTGCGAAGACACGTTGCTGTTCTGCTTCCAGACAAAGTTCATGAGAAACATGCTTAAAAAGTATGGAGGCTCAGTAGTTTGCCTGGACGCAACACACAAGACTAGTGATTATGCGTTACCACTTTTCTTGCTTGTGAAAACACCGTCGGGATACACACCAGCTGGTGTGTTTATCGTACAGTTTGAGACGACCCACTGTATCGCTGATGCTTTAGACGTTCTCAAGCAGTGGTGTGATAACTGGTCCCCACAGTACTGGATGGTAGATTACAGCAAGGCAGAAATAAGTGCCATCAAGCAAGTGTTCCCAGAGAGTCAAATCTCCATCTGTGACTTCCATAGACTACAAGCATGGCAAAGGTGGCTGCGCAGAAAGGAAAACAGTATATCCGATCCGGATGATGCCTTGAGATTCATGAAACGCTTAGCCAGTGCTTCAAATCAGGATGAGTTTGACAAAGCATTTGAAGTGCTTGTCGCCTCAGAGTATTGGAAAAACGAAAAATTCCGCAGTTACTTTGAAGCAGTGTGGCTGTCTGTAAAGGAGCTGTGGGTCATGTCTTACAGGCTGGAGTTTGATGCTGTGTTGACCACAAATAACGGCATTGAGGCCCAAAACAGGGTGTTGAAGGCACAGTTTGTGAAAAGTGCCAGTGGGAAACGGTCGTTAACATCCCTAATCACAGCTGTCGTCCATGGCTACCTTCCCGACAAAGAAGTGAAATTCCATGAGGCAGCAAGGAGGCAGTCATGAGTGTACAGACAGTACAGCGAAAATATTCCTGCATACCTGCGCAACCGGCCTCACGGGTTCAACATATGCTGAGACGGCTCGTTAACGCAGAGGAATACAGCCACACAGACATGAAAGAGCTGCCCACTGAAGGCATGTTCTCGGTTCATTCTGAAAGAAGTGATGATGATGTGTACACAGTCGACTTCACCAAGCCATCGTGTACCTGCCCCGACTTTAGAAAGCACAAGTACCCATGCAAACACTTTTGTGTTGTTTTTAAGTACAGCGACAGTTGGCGCTTTTCCTCGCTTCCGCAGAGTTACCTCAGTCGACCGCAAATTACACTTGGAAGCTGTCTAGAATCAGAAACAGGTTCTGAGATTCCTCTTGTCAATGAGCCCAGCCCTTCTGAAGTGTCTTCACAGGCTCTTGGTACAGCAATATGAGAGCCGGACATTCCCTTTGCCAATGAGCCAAGCGTTTGTCAAGTGCCTTTGCAGCCTGTGGTTGCTATGGTTCCTGGGACAGCAGTCCCCTCAGTCTCGGAGTTGCGCAAATGTATAACCGAGGATTAGAAGAACTTGTTATTGGGCGAGTTGGTAGATATTAGCGAGCATTGTTTAACTGCGCGAACAAACGAACCACAAAGACAGCGAGGGACAAGGACGGGCGCAGTCCTTGTCCCTCGCTGTCTTTGTGGTTCGTTTGTTCGCGCAGTTAAACAATGCTCGCTATAACCGAGGAACTTGAAAAGTGCAGTTCCCCCCTTTACTGCTGCCAGGACGTTCAAACACTGTTGGAGGCTAGGGGCTTATTGCAAGTCACCTTCCGTAAGTTGGCTGAATCTGTGCCACAGAGTTCTGGCCTTCACATTCGGGGCTCACCGACAAAGGGATGCTCGTCTCTGAAGCCTCTTTCAAAGAGAAGGTGCCTATAGTGTGCTGTCACTCTGCCATTGATTCGTTGATTCTTCACAGGAGCTTTGGCACGGGCTGCTAGGGAAGGGTCAGGGGAAAAAGTTAGAGATTGCCACTCAGTGTTTTTTTTTTCATTTTTTAAGGAATTGCGCACTTTACAAAACTCAATTTTTACCATGCAGAACTTGAGCTTAAGCAGAGTGTTTTAAATATGTGCATATATGTTTTAGAATGTTTGGAGCTTTTAAGATTAATATGCTATGTTTTATACTAGACTCCATTATAGTCATGTAATTGCAACATTGGCAACGGCTGTGTATGTGTAGAAATACTGCCTTAATGTTTCGTGTCGGTGACTCAATTCATTGATTCTATAAAACTATGTTTTTAGGCTTGTGCTTTCAATGTATGTGTATAAAACTGTTTGTAAAGTTGCATCCCTTCTGTACTTCCATGAAAGTGCTTGCTTTTATACTTTCCTTTTAACATTTTAATATAGCAGCTATTGTATATGAAAACATGTTATTGCATTTTTGTCTGGTGGTTACTTCAAGAAAAGTTCAGTAGTGTGCTTGTAATATGCATCGACTGTGAATAAAGCACATTTGAGAGAATGCCTAATGTGCACCAAGAGTTTATTTTGAAAA
The DNA here is from genome assembly GCF_050947875.1 of Dermacentor variabilis. Lineage (NCBI taxonomy): Eukaryota > Metazoa > Arthropoda > Arachnida > Ixodida > Ixodidae > Dermacentor > Dermacentor variabilis. Next base: position 10,826,920 of record NW_027460280.1, on the reverse strand, counting down.
TGTGAAGCATGGTTACCTACTCAGTAGAGCAATTTCGCCAAGAGTACTTCAACAGTTGTGACTGGAATTAGAGGCTGGGCAAACTGGCCATTTTCGAGGGCAATTATGAGAACTACCCTTTCAGCGAAATGTTTTAGGTATACATACTGATACTAGTGACTTGAGGGAGCTATTTCATTATCCAGACTTAAAACATTTTTCAATGGCACCCTATGGGAATGGGGATATAAAAAGGGGTTGCATAAGGAACAGGAATGCACAAGAAAATAGGCAATCGTCTAAACTTAGCATTTATCAGCTAGTATTTTTTAAGTAGTCTCAACATGTACTTTAGTATCGTGGAACTCGAAACAGTCAATGTTGAGCTGTCTAGTTGTTGCCCATCACGTCACGAAAACATGCGACCTGATGTATGGTGCATCAGTCGTTAGTATGGCGCGTACTACATAGCCGTTCTACGGAAAGGGGAAAAGTCTCCTGAACCCTCTTTTTTGCGCCTTGGAGGTTTATTCACTTTTTCTCGTACACCCCCTTCCGCCAGTCAGTGGTCAGTGGTGCTTGAATCCTGTAAATTAAATAAAGTATGTTTCTGGTGTTTTTACATGCATGTTAAAAGACACACAGGTCAACTGTAACATCATGCGGCTTTGGTAAGTACAAACAACAACAGTGACATGCTTCCATAGTTCACACCAGGCATGTAGCCAGGATTTTGTTTGGCTCGCAACTACTGAATGAGGAGGGGGGGAGGGGAAAACGCCACAGGTGGGAGAGGTGGTAAAGGACGTCCCAGCAAAACTGAAGATTTCTTGGGGGACTGGGCCACTCCAACCACTGGCTATGTGCCTGGTACACAGTCATAATGGTCTTTTCCTAAATCTATTCATTTACTAGGAACAACCTGAGGGCCCTGAAAGGGGCATTGTATAAGGGAAAATAAGTTAAAAACAGCTGTCGCAAAGTATCCTCTTTACACTGCTTGCACACAATCTGAGTTGGAAGGCTGCTGGATATCTGCATGAGAGTGAAGTGTTTGCAAGCGCATCCATGTAACATATCTGGTCTTTTTCTCCTTGAGTCTTGTTGTAGTATTCCATTCCGAACTTGCAGACTGACTGTTTCCTTCACAACTCGAAAGGGCACATTCCCCAGAGAGATTTGACATCCGCAGTGGATTGTGGAGAAGACGACATTGGCTGAAAATAAACAATAAAGACGATTTAATGACGGTGCCTAGTTTTATGCATGGCAGAGGCAATATCAAACCTGGCTTTAGTTTTTGTTTATGGGCAGCAAATAAACCTTAAGCTCTGCATGCCTCTGGCTAGAGATACTGGCTCTCCTCAGTCATAATAATAATAATTAATATTATTAATTACCCAGACTTTTTTGTGTGGTCTTAAGTAACAACTTGCAAGCAGCGCCAAAAAACCAACATGTTACAGTTTGGTTGGGTCTTGGGATTTTAATATAACACGACAAAAAAGCTGGACGCTGACGATTCGGCTTCTCGTATACAGAGTTCAATATCAGGCCTATGCCTTGTAGCAGGATCACGGATGGCACAGACGGCCGTGTCACGACATGGCGTACAGCTATGGTGGCCGTTCTAGCCACATAGTACAGCCCCACCGAAATTCGTGTCCCGTGTTGCGCACGATCGCTTTCTCAGTATTAAAAAAAAGCGCAGATGCATACAAAACAAACGCCCAAGCGCAGCTCTGTCTTGAATTCAAATCAAATATGTAAAGAGCACCGGGGCAGACCTTTCATTTTTTTGTATTCGTGGTTACCTTGCGTGCGCGGTTGTAATCATGACTGAAAACCGAAAAATAACAGTTGTTAATTTTACGTTTATCGGAATTTCTGAAGATCAGGTCATGTCGCGGTAACCAGAACAATACTCCACTCAAACCGAATTAAATCGGTGCTAGGGGAACTCTGAACCGGTAACCAGAACAATATATAACCCCATCTTCAAAAAGGCGAATCAAGATGAATCAATTGTCTAGTGTTGCGCACTAACCGCAACTGAAAACAAGTCGTTCTGCCAGGTTGAGTCCCTGGTTAAAATTACTACTTCGTTTTACAATGTTAAATCTACACGCAGAGCGAAACATTAAGAAGCAGTCGATACATCCTTACATTTAGACGGCTTGTTCAGGTCTCCTGATTTCCGCACAGCATACCTCTCGTTGACGGCTGCCAAGGACTTCTCAAAAAGCTTATCGTCTGACTTCAGGTAGCCATGGGAGAGAGGCTCGCTCATCGTTGCATTCCGCGCATTCACCAGCGAAACAAAACGCGCGCCGCGAATATGGTACGCGCGCCGACATTTCACTGAAGCGCCGCACACCGACCGCGCCGCGAAACAGAGGGAAAAAAAAAGAAAATGGTGATACGTCATCGAGGCGCAGGCTCCGCCCCTGCACGGATTTGTTATGAAAACAGTCGCACCCGCGGACGCACTGGAGCCCCGCGGAGTGCGGCCACGGTGAGCCGTGTTCACCCTAGTAGGGGACGAGTCGGTGCGTCGGACAGACTAGAGAGCTTTAGAATAGGGGCCCCAAACGTTTTGGGGCGCCAAAGAAATAGCGTAGAAGCCACTGCGCATGCGCGTGACGGAAACTGCGTTTGGGTTTTGCGTTGGGAACGTTATTCCATCGATTTAGCGGGAGCCGAAATAGCGGCCCCAAAAGCTTTGCGTCAGCAAACATGGCGGCACCCATGGAAGCGACGGCTCTAACCTAGCACCAAACTGGGTTCGATTCGTGGTAACGTGTCAAGTTCGGAAGCTAGGAGAAGTGACTGCGGTTATCGCTTTCTCTCAACTAGCGTGTGTTATGAAGACTGCTTTATTAGACGCCGCTGATTCCGAATTAGATTGTGGATATTATGGCTCGTAGGCCTAACACGGCTAACCTTGGCTGGTGGAGGCGCGTAAAGTTGGTTTGCTCAAAACTAAGCGCAAGTAATTGTTTGCTGCTTACAGAATAACCTCTAAATTGTAATTAAACGTGAATACACGGAAGTCAAAATTACTATTCCTATCTTAAAATGGTATAGTTCATTTAATTATTTGTAATAGCTTTTCTTTGACGCCATAGTGGCGCTGTCAGCGCAAGACGCTATCCGCAAACGCAAAACCCTCTTCTAATACTCTTCACTCCTGCGTGCCCCAACGATAACACCCGCAAAGCTCTTTGGGGCCCCAAACTATTGGGGACCTATTCTAAAACTCTCTACTTTCTCGCGCCGTCGGCGCTGGTGCTGTCAGTCATGCCTGACTAAACTTTTCTTGCCCCTTAGGCGCGCTACCTTTAAAGAACACAGTGCCGTAGTAGAGGCCCGGCCTGCTGTCCTGGTGCAGCATCTTCGCTCTTGGCAGGCTGTTCGTATGCTGCTGTCCGCGACTTCTCAGGGGCTTTTTTTGAGTGGTACCCCTTTGGTGAAATAAAGGCACAGTGCCTTAGCAACCGCTGTTGGACATCACTGTCTGATGTGACGCCGTGAAGAATATTGCCTTTGCATCTCGCCTACGGTAGGTTAGGTTAGCTTGGGTTAGGTTTAGGTTAGGTTGCGTAAAAGGCATTAGGGGATGGCGCCGCGTATTGTCACAGTGGTTACGCCGTGAGGATTATTGTGTTTTCGTCTCGGCCAAGTTTGGTTAGGTAAACGTTAGGTTAGGTTACATTAGCCTAGCGTAAGAGGCGTTAGGGTAGCGCGACATATTCTCATAGCGGTTGCAGGGCCGTCGAGCGTCACCGGCGGCCTTTCAGCCACTTGCGTTCAACCGCGGTTGCTAAGGCGCTTGTGACTTATACATTTTAAATATATGCGGCCCGGCCTCTACTACGGTCTCTGTTGGTCCCACGGAAACATCTGTGATGTTACTTTCAAAGTAGATCGCCGTAAGAAAGCTATGATCCGGCACGACTGGCTTAGCATGAGCGCCGCAGGTGCGAGACAGTCTGTCCGACACAGCGGTCGCCAAATGGGGCGTCAGTGCCCGCTGCTCCACCTATTTCAGCACGCCGGCAGCCAGCGTCCGAGCGTAAAGAAACTCCACCCCACTCCGCAATGCTGGCACGCCTAGGGACAAAAGCATACAACACGCGCTAGGAAACCTCCTCCGTAGCGTCTAGGCAGAGTCATATATTCAAAGAGAAAAAGCCTTCAGTTTTTCTCTCTCGCTTTTACTGGCGCCAGCGCACAAACGCCCCTCAAATGACCGCCAGAGAGCAGCTGTTCACCGAGCTCGCGTCGTGTTTCGACGCGTACGAGGCGTGCCGCACAGCTGTCTGCGCATGCGCGAGCTCGTCCGCAAGCGTACCTGTTGTGTGGGCTCAAGGCCGATCGTGCGTCCGTCGGTGAGCCCCTCGTGTGTGCCGACCAACGAAGACCCGCAGCGTGCACAGATCGTCCTTGTGGCGGATTTTCAATCTATCATTCAGTTCAGCAGTGCCTAGAAGAATGAGGATGCATGTTGCACTTGCGCACACGTGCGTGCGGGCCTGGCGTGCGTCGCTTATGGTGGTGGGGTGTAACGTCGGCAACAGCTTCGCAGTAGATCCACTTTCACAGGATGGAATTCAGGCGGATTATTTTAACTTTGCTATCACTGCCTGTGCATAAGTGAGCTACTCCAAGCCATTTGCGTTTGCATGTTCCGCTAATCCATAAATGCTCCTTACGTGTCGGTTTTACCCTTTGCCACTTGATACCTCGCCTAATTAGCTCCGCCTTTCGTTGACCTATAGTCAAGTCAAGTTTATTTACAACATGTACAAAGTACAGTGTTGAAGGCCACCCTGGCAAGAAAGCTGTAAACATACAGCTTGACGAGGCCAGGGGGCCACCACCAGGCAACATCAGCATCGCACACATCCGCAGTACAAACAATGAGCTTTCGTAAATGCCTTCATTAATACAACACGTGGTATATATCCACTTCCCTTGGCATGAATAGATCTTCATACATGCATAATCATTACGACCGCATTGAAATTCAGGTGAATAACATTAGCGCCAGGGGAATATGTACTGTTACACTTTAAGAAATGAACATTATTAAAAGCAACAATAAAAAGGAAGTTAAGCAACAGTAAAGAATGTGCACATGCAACTTACAAGGAACGAAATTAATATACATGTGATGAGTACATTCGGAATAGGTATGAAAACCAACTAATTTTCAAATTTCAAACAGTCAAACAATTCAAACAAGAATGTGCACGTGCAACTTACAAGAAATGAAATGAATATACATGTGATGAGTACATTCTGAATAGGTATGAAAACCAACTAATTTACAAATTCCAAACAGTTAGGTGAAATTTATCAAAGACAAAGATATCGCGCAATAGCATGCGTGACAGAACCGTATCTCCATTTACGCACTTCTGCAGTTGATTTAATTGCGCGGGTACGTTGTATGTCAGGGTTTGCATAAAGTAATTTGTTCGACGGTGCCCTATCATCCATTTTTCCGATCCTCGTGTTACACGGGTGCTGGGTCGTTCTACGAGGGCTGGCACATTTTTTAGGAATTGTATGGTTTTTTTATCTGCAAATTGTAATTGGTGTAGAAGACGGTATGCGTAAAGATCTTTGACTTTAATTATTCTGCTTTCTTGAAATAACGGTTTTGTAGGATGTAAATAGTGAACATTATGAATACAACGAATAGCTTTCTTTTCGAGCAGCAACAGCCTGTTAATGTTACGTTGTGTAGTCGCAGCCCATACTAAGGTGCGATAGTTTATATGCGACCGAAAAAGGGAATGATAAAGCTGGAACATCACACGAGGTGGCAACATATGACGGCATCTAAATAACACAGATAAAGCAGCAGACAATTTCTTTGCAACAGGGTTTATGTGCGAGTTCCACGTCATGTAACTAGAAAATACAGCACCCAAAATTTTGTGTTCCTGCATCAAGCGAGTGGGAACCTATGTTTCGACGCACGACACCGATCTGTTCTTTGCAGCAAAAACAACGGCCTTTGATTTTTTTATATTGATTTGTAGGCTGTTACATAAGGACCACTCGAACACTTTGGACAGAACATTATTGGCGTGTAAAAACAAGTCTGGCTCGTTATCAGCAGAAACGAAGAGGCTAGTGTCGTGTGCGTATAAAACAAAATCTGTACTCTTATCAATAGAAGGTAAGTCATTCTATTGGGGCCCAAAATGCTTCCCTGGGGTACGCCACTAAGTAATGGGCGAAATGATGACGTAGAACCATCTATAACTACGCACTGCTGTCGATCGAAGAGATACGACTGCAAAAGTGAGTGAACGACACCTCCTATGCCATATTCTTCTAGTTTTCTTAGAAGTGTGCCATGATAGAGTGAATCAAATGCTTTGCTGTAATCAATGAAGATTCCAAGAGTTAACTTTCCCTCTTCAATGTTTTTGAGAATATTTCTTTTTGTACCAGGAGGGCAGACTCGGTCGGCTTTGTGAAACCGTGCTGGCATGCGGACGTAATTTCGTGCTTCAAAAAAAATTACGTAGTCGACCTAAAATTATCTCTTCAAGGCCCTTCGAAAATATAGGCAAAACAGATATTGGTTTCCGATGTTGTTTCTTTCCCCCCCTTTGAATATAACAGACACTTTGGCTCGTTTCATTTTAGCAGGAAACGTCTCTGAATCAATCGTTAGGTTGAAGATATGGGCCAAGAACGGGCAGATAATGTCGATCACATATTTCACGGGTGTTATCTGGATATTATCAATATGAGTGGCTTTACTGTTTTTTTAATGCAGTGAAGGTGTTATATTATGCAAAAAAGAAGTGAATCCTTACCAACTAGCTCAGCTTTCTGTCGTTCTAAGGTGTTATATACTTCGGAAGAATCTGTGGGTGGAAAAAATGCCGTTTCCCGAACATTTCGTTCCAGTCTGTACGACATGTCTGTGGGAGGAGCATGGCTGATTGTTGCTGATGCATAATATTCGCTAAAATGTTCTGACAGAGCCTTCCCTGACAGTGATTTGTTATTAATGACAATTTCTTGTACTTCATTGGTCACTGAACTTGTGCCCAGTATGGAATTGATTATTTTCCACAAACGATCAGGTGGGCAATTCGATCCTGTCTGGGAAAGGTTCTTATGATATTATTTTTTAGCTTTCTTTAGTAAAGCATTTAAACGGTTACGTAGCTTTTTAAAGGTCGCCAAAGTGTTGACGTCACGCATTCTCAAAAAGGAATCATGGAGTTTATGCTTTTCTGTGATCATGCGCTTCAGTTCCGGATTAATCCAAGGCTTTCGTGTGCGTTTTTCCGTCTTAAATGATTTCATCGGAAAGCAGCTGCTGTAGTGGCCATTGAATAGCTTTATGAACGTGTCGTACGCGGCTTCTACAGTCGTTTCGCTTAAAACAGGCTCCCAGTCCGTACCTTCAATTTCGGTTCTAAATATATCCAGTGATGACTGCGTTATAGCCTGGTAAACAAGCTTTGGGTTGCAAGCAGTTTTCTTTCCCGTTGCAGAACTTACGAAGGCCACGAATATCGGGCAGTGATCACTTATATCGCTGCTGATTGTACCTGCAGCGACGACGTGCGTATCTATGTTAGTGATTAAAAGGTCCAAAATAGTTGAACTTGTTGGCGATACTCGAGTGGGCGTAGTAATGATATTAATAAAACCGCACGAAGCTATGTTATTTAAAAGATCTTCCGAGGAATTGTTTTCCTGGGAAATGTTAATATTGAAATCGCCTCCAATAACGAGGCGGCACCTGTTAAACGACGCATATTCCAAAAGTGCATCAATAAAACCTAAAAACTTTGCGATACTTGCCGATGGAGGGCGATAAATTACAGAAAAAATAACACCATCGCCTTGCAAGCTAAGAGCCTCATAATCTGATGAGAGTTCGGTGAATTCATTTAACGTCGTACAGCTCTCTGTGTTGCGAACATATATGGCCACTCCTCCGCCGCGTCGATCTGTTCTGTAAAGTGAATGTTGTCTGCAGTAATTTAATGCGGGCGCGCTGTTAAGTGCATTGCACCATGTCTCAGTCACCATAATTACACTGAATCTAAAGTGAAAACTGTCAAGCAATGACGTGAATTCGTCGTGTTTCCTGTTTAGTGAACGCGCATTTAAGTATAGCACCGTCACAATGTTCTGAGCGTATTGGCTGCAGATCTTGATACATTCAGGCTTGACGAATTCCTGGTAAAGCATGTTATTTGAAAAAGAGAACTATCTAATATACCCTACGAAAAATTGAAGTTCAAGCAATTTTAGTCCGGTCATCGTCAGAAGATATTTGAACGGCGTTAGTGCCGTCAGCCTTGCGTGCAAATATTCGACCATTCCGCGTCCAGACAAAGCGCCACCCGGACTGGCGTTTTCTAGACATGACAGCAGAAAGTAGTCGCTTCAAACTGGGGCATAGATGCTCATTAAAAGATATTGGACTGCTATCTGCGGGTTTGCTTTCACTTTCAGAACCGCTGTCCGCAGCATCCGTCCCGAGCGTGGCTAGGCTTCTTCCCCTTTTCAAGGACGCGGTCCCGCTTTTGGCGATTCTTGAACAGTGTTGTTTTGGCTTTCATTGTGTGTAGGCACACCATGGCACGCTTCAATATCCGAGGGTGAAATAGGCTCTGACAAAGCATCACCCAACGTAGACATGAGTGCAACAACGTCCTCATTTTTGTTTTGTACCACCCCTTTGATTTCCAGGTTGAACCGGCGCGAGTATTGGTCACACTGAGTCAGTCTGCTGTCAAGACCCTTGATGCGATTTCCGTGCTCGTGTTTCGCAGCAATTCGTTTGCTTTCTTCAACTCCCTATTTGCGGCACGCACAGGCTCAAGGTCACGTTCGAACTGCTTGCGTGTGAACCCCGTGCCGTCTTTTCACTCCCGGATTTCTGTCCGTGATTTTCACTGCGGTTGTCTCTTGGCGACGCTCCCATTGTTTTTGGCATAGTATATAAGCAATGAATACAAGGAGTAATAAAAAATGGCAATGAAATCACGTAGCAAGTAAAACACTCAGGCAGCAGCAACAGCGCTACGTAAAAAAAAAAAAGCAATGCACCAAAATTTTGTCACGTGGTAGTGACCGTTGAGAAGGCAGCAAAACTGTGATTAACGAAACGAGAGTTTTATTGGGCGAACTTGTGCCCTCAAAAACAGGCTACACTCAAAGAATGATGGTAGCGGCGAACACGATCGGCGGTCATCGAAAATCTGATGAGCGGGTCAAGCGCGTCGGCTTTTATACATCTGTCGTCGAACGTTCCAGAGCAATCGCTGGGACCCGCGTGCCTTCCACAAAGTTCCACATTATTCGCGTCGCGCACACATGCAATCAGATAACACAAGTTGCGGTGAAAGACAGTGGACGGAACCATCGATAACATTCCAGAAACTTCTTTTACATGCAGGCGCGTCCTGCGCTGTGCAATAACATTTGTAAGGCGGCGAGAAGTGGCGCCCGATAAAGATAAGTACGCGTGTCATTACCCCCTCCCCCCCCCTCTTAAGAAAGCATCGTCCCGATGCTACAAATATAAGAGAGCGAAACAGAAAAGCACACTTATTAAAGAAATGTAACAAAACAACGAAAAGAAACAAATTCCAAAGGTCGGTTACGCGAAGTCCCAAAGTTCATTAACGCTGGTAATACGGCTTGAGTCGCACAATGTGTACTATTTCAGGGCGTGAGCGGCGCCCCAGGGATAGCGAAATGCCGTCTGGGCCGACCTCATTGTCCAGTTCGCCAATACGTCGGATGATCTTGTGCAGTCCGAAATAGCGACGAAAAAGCTTCTCGCTCAGTCATCGTCGGCGTATAGGGGTCCAAACGCAAACACGGTCACAGGGCAGCTACTCGACGATGCGTCGTCGGAGGTTGTAGTGTCGGCTGTCGGTACGCTGCTGGCTCTTGATCCGTAGGCGGGCGAGCTGTCGGGCTTCCTCGGCGCGCTGGAGAAAGGTCGCGACGTCAAGATTCTCTTCGTCGGTGACGTGCGGCAGCATGCTGTCGACCGTCGTCGTCGGGTTCCTGCCGTAAACCAGCTTAAATGGCGTGATCTGTGTTGTTTCTTGCACCGCCGTGTTCTATGCAAAGGTTACGTACGGCAGGACCGCGTCTCGCGTCTTGTGCTCGACGTCGACGTACCTTGCTAGCATATCGGCGAGGTCTTGTTCAGGCGCTCCGTGAGACCATTCGTCTGCGGGTGGTAGGCAGTTGTCTTCCTGTGGCTTGTATGGCTGTACTGCAGAATGGCTTGGGTGACCTCTGCTGTAAACGCTGTTCCTCTGTCGGTGATGAGGATTTCTGGGGCACCATGTCAAAGCAGAATGTTCTCGACGAAAAATTTCGCCACTTCGGCTGCGCTGCCTTTCGGTAGGGCTTTAGTTTCAGCGAAGCGGGTGAGATAGTCCGTCGCCACGACGATCCACTTATTTCCGGATGTCGACGTCGGAAACGGTCCCAACAAGTCCATCCCGATCTGTTGAAAAGGTTGACAAGGAGGCTTGATTGGCTGTAGTAATCCTGCTGGCCTTGTCGGTGGTGTCTTGCGTCGCTGACAATCTCGGCATGTCTTGACGTAACGGGCGACGTCGGCGGTCAGACGCGGCCAATAATACCTTTCCTGTATCCTCGACAGCGTTCGGGAGAATCAGAGGTGCCCAGCGGTTGCATCGTCATGTAGGGCGTACAGTATTTCTGGACGCAGCGCTGACGGAGCAACAAGAAGGTAGCTGGCGAGGACTGATGAGAAGTTCTTTACGAGCAGGTTGTTTTGTAAAGTGAACGAAGACAATCCGCGCTTAAAAGCCCTAGGTACTACGTCGGTGTTCCCTTCCAAATACTCTACGAGGCCTTTTAGCTCGCGGTCTGCTCGTTGCTGTTTAGTGAAGTCTTCTGCGCTTATTATTCTGAGGAAGGCGTCGTCATCCTCGTCGTCTTCCGGCGGGGGATCGATGGGGGCGTGTTTTCGACCGGACTTGTAGATTACCGTGACGTCATCTTCTTGCAGTCTGAGGCTCCACCTCGCCAGACGTGCTGAAGGGTCCTTTAAGTTAGCTAGCCAACACAACGCGCGATGGTTGCTGACGACTTTGAATGGCCTGCCATATAGGTAAGGGCGGAATTTTGCTGTAGCCCAAATGATGGCGAGGCATTCCTTTTCAGTCGTAGACTAATTGCCTTCCGCTTTGGACAGCGACCGGCTAGCATATCACCCGTTCATCTCCGTCTTTCTTCTGGACTAGGACGGCACCTTGGCCTAGGCTACTGGCGTCAGTGTGGATTTCAGTATCGGCGTCCTCGTCGAAGTGTGCAAGTACCAGCGGCGACTGCATGCGTCGTTTGAGTTGTTCAAATGCGTCGGCCTGCGGCGTTTCCCACTTGAACTAGACATCAATTTGTTAGATGTGTTAGCGGCTCCGCGATGCGTGAAAAATCCTTGACAAAGCGCCTATAGTAGACACACATGCCAAGGAATCTGCGCACTGCCTTCTTGTCGATTGGCTGCGGGAACTTTGCGATGGCAGCTGTCTTCTGCGGGTCGGGGCGTACTCCAGATTTGCTGATGACGTGGCCTAGGAACAGAAGCTCATCGTAAGCGAAGCGGCAATTTTCTGGCTTCAGAGGGAGCCCTGATGACTTTATGGCCTCGAGTACTGTCGCAAGCCGCCTAAGGTGATCGTCAAAATTTCCGGCGAAGACGACGGGGTCATCCAAGTAAACAAGACAGGTCTGCCACTTCAATCCTGCTAACACCGCGTCCATGACGCGCTGGAACGTTGCAGGCACCGAGAACAATCCGAATGGCATGGCCTTGACCTCGTAGAGGCCGTCTGGCGTGATGAAGGCGCTCTTTTCGCGATCTATCTCGTCGACTTCTATTTGCCAGTAGCCAGACTTGAGGTCCATCGACGAGAATTATTTAGCGTTGCAGAGCTGATCCAATGCGTCGTCTATCCGTGGAAGAGCGTATACGTCTTTCTTCGTGATCTTGTTCAGTCGACGATAATCGACGCAGAAACGTAGGGTTCCGTCCTTTTTCTTCACCAGTACAACAGGAGATGCCCACGGGCTTTTCGACGGCTGGATGATGTCGTCGCGGAGCATTTCGTTGACTTGTTGCCTAATAGCTTCATGTTCTCGCGTCAAAACTCGGTAAGGGCTCTGGCGGAGTAGTCAAGCGCACTCCTCGGTGATGATGCGATGCTTTGCCACTGGTGTCTGTCGAATCCTTGATGACGTCGAGAAGCAGCCTTTGTATCGTCGGAGCAGACTTCTGAGCTGTTCTTGCTTAATCATGGGCAGACTTGGATTAATGTTGTAGTCTGGTTCGGGAACCATGGTCATCGGGGTAGATGCGGTGGCATCCCAGAGGACAAACGCATTACTAGTTTCCAGAATTTCCTCGGTGTAGGCGATCGTCGTGCCCTTGTTCATGTGCTTGAACTCCTGGCTGAAGTTTGTCATCAACACTTCAGTTTTCCCTCCGTGCAGTCGAGCGATCCCTCTTGCGACGCAAATTTCACGGTCGAGCAGTAGACGTTGGTCAACCTCGATGACGCCTTCTACGTCGGCAGGTGTTTTGGTGCCGACGCAAATGACAATGCTGGAACGAGGCGGGATGCTGACTTGACTTTCGAGCACGCTTAAGGCATGGTGACTACGAGAGCTCTCCGGCGGTATCGCTTGATCTTCAGACAGGGTTATCGACTTCGACTTCAGGTCAATGACTGCGCCGTGTTGGTTTAGGAAGTCCATGCCGAGAGTGACGTCGCGTGAACATTGTTGGAGGATAACGAAGGTGGCAGGGTAAGTCTGGTCATGAACGGAAATTCTTGCCGTGCAGATTCCAGTAGGCGTAATCAGGTGTCCTCCAGCGGTCCGAATTTGAGGGCCTCCCCATGCAGTCTTAACCTTCTTTAACTGGGCGGCGATGTGTCCACTCATGACGGAGTAATCGGCCCCTGTGTCGACTAAGGCGGTGACTGCATGGCCGTCGACAAGCACGTCAAGGTCGGTGGTTCTTCGTCTTGCGTTACAGTTAGGTCTTGGCGTCGGATCATGGCTGTGTCTCGTTGACCTGTGGCTGGTATGGGACGTCGTCAGGTCGTCTTTCGTCGACGTATTCTTTGCTTTCAGACTTCGTCGGGACGGTGGCGTGTCGTTATGCCGTCGAGGTAGTTTCTTCGGCGTCTTCGTCGGCGGCGGGAGGATCTTCGTCAGTTCGACGAACAGCAACCGCACCTCCATCGGTTGCTGCTTTTGGTTTTCCGGATATGGGCTCGCTGACCGGCCCCGGGCTGGGCCAGTGTATGGACGGCGTTGCGGCGACAGGTAGTGGCCTGGTGACGGCGAACGGGACGGTCGTCGAGAGTCGCACTGAGTGGCGGCTAGGTAATCGGCGATGTCACGTGGGGGCTCCCCAAGCTGTGGACGCGGCGCGTTGACGGCGAACCCTCTCAGCCCCAAGTCGCGGTAGGGGCATCGGCGGTACACATGGCCGGCTTCTCCGCAGTGATAGCAGAGCGGGCGGTGATCGGGGGTTCGCCAAATGTCCGTCTTCCTCGTGATTCTAGTTGCAGCTCAGGAACTCCAAGCGATCGCTCAAGCTCATCTTTGACGATTTCGGCGATTGAGGCTACTTGAGGCTGCGACCTGGGGTACAACTTCTGCAGCTCTTCCCGTACGACCGCTCTGATAGTCTCGCGGAGATCGTCGGTGGCCAGTGACTGAATTCCTGCGTAATTGGTAGAGGTCGTGCGGCGGTGGAATTGCCGGTTCCGCATTTCGAGTGTCTTCTCGATGCTAGTGGCCTCGCGAAGGAACTCTTCTACGGTCTTCGGTGGGCTTCGTATCATTGCGCCGAAAAGTTCTTCCTTCACGCCCCGCATGAGAAGGCGGACTTTCTTCTCCTCGGGCATATCCAGGTCGGCGTGGCGGCACAGACGGTTCATTTCTTCCGTGAATATGGCAACGTTCTCGTTAGGTAGCTGCACTCGGGTGTCCAGCATGGCTCCTGCCCTTTCCTTGCGCAGTGTGTTCGTAAAGGTGCGCAAAAAGCCGCTCCGGAACAGGTCCCATGTTGTCAAGGTCGACTCCCGGTTCTCAAACCACGTTCTGGCGGCGTCTTCTAAGGCAAAGTACACATGCTGCAGCTTGTCGTCGTAGTCCCAGTTGTTGAAAGCCGCGATTCGTTCGTAGGTCTCCAGCCAGGATTCGGGGTCTTCAGTCGCTGCTTCATGGAAGGTCGGTGGGTCCCGAGGTTGTTGTAGGACAACGGGGGACGCTGGGGCAGCCATTGGGGTTGTTTTGACCACGATCTTCTTTGTCGTCTCAGGTAGAACTCCGTGCTCTGGGGGCAGTCCTTGCACTCTGCGGCTAGCACGCTGGTCTTGGGCGATGTTGGTTTTGTCCTCAGGCTTCGCGCTTGGATCGCGGCTTTGCGGGGGGTTCGGTACATGAACGCACTAGCACCTCCACCAGATGTCACGTGGTAGTGACGGTTGAGAAGACAGCAAAACTGTGATTAACGAAACGAGAGTTTTATTTGGCGAACTTGCGCTCTCAAAAACAGGCTACACTCAAAGAATGATGGTAGCGTCGAACACGATCGGCGGTCGTCGAAAATCTGATGAGCGGGTCAAGCGCGTCGGCTTTTATACATCTGTCGTCGAACGTTCCAGAGCAATCGCTGGGACCCGCGTGCCTTCCAGAAAGTTCCACATTATTCGCGTCGCGCACACATGCAATGAGATAACACAAGTTGCGGTGAAAGACAGTGGACGGAACCATCGATAACATTCCAGAAACTTCTTTTACATGCAGGCGCGTCCTGCGCTGTGCGATAACATTTGTTAGGCGGCGAGAAGTGGTCGCCCGATAAAGATAAGTACGCGTGTCAATATCCTGCTAGACTGACCTGCAGAACAGGATAACAGAAGGTTAGGCGGATGCCTCCCAGCACTGCCGCTGCTGCCAAGTGGAGGCCACGCTTGTCGATGACGGCTTTTTGTAGTCCGGCAATATGACGTCACGTTGGTGGCGCTGCTTCAACACAGGTCTCCTGCAATCTGCTGCACCCCTCGCATACAAAATTGTCAACATGTGGCTGCTCGACATCTCATAGATGCGTTTCTGTCACGGCGTACATGCTAATAGTTTTGTCATTAAGCTGCGTTTGAATTTCCTACAATCTTTTCCGCTTGCGGCCACCCTGCATGTTTAGGTAACAAAATTTGGCGTCTCTATTGTTGCCCTTTGTGCGTCTCAATTCATTGTGGTCTCATTCAGCGCTTTGCTGGTGTGCTCTACGTTCAACACCTAATCTTCCTTTCTGATTGCCTGGGGACCGCCTCTACTTGGATCGCAGTGCCGCCACACTACTTTTTGTCGTCGGGTGTTTGACTACTTGACTACAAGGCCTGCGCCAGCCCGACCGCTCGCCCAACTCAACATTATTTTAGCACACTTCAATTTACACCATCTACGTCATTAAACTCTCGCTGTTATTGTGAGTCCACTTCAGCCCCCTCGTGTACTTTCCACGGCACCAGACCGCACTATCACGAATAGTGCGTCGACAAAGACCATGCTTGTGAAGCTCATTTCACGGTTGATCCCTTAAAACGTCAACATAAATGATGGCGCATAGTTAAAAACTAAATTCATGGGTTTCATGTGCCGAAACCACGATATGATTATGAGGCACACAGTAGTGGGGGACTCCGGATTAATTTGGGCCAACTAGGGTTCTTAAACGTGCACCCAATGCACGGTTCGTTTTTGAAATACTCCCCCGTCGAAACGCGGCCGGTATTCGATCCCGCGGCCTCGTGCTTGGCCGCGCAACGCGAAATCTAACCACGGGGGGTTTTGTAGGCTAGTCCTTTACTGATGAATCCCTTTAAGATAATTTCCTTCTTTGTCAGGAGCGCTGCACGAGCATGGGCCCGAGAGCGCGGACTGAGCGAGGTGCGTGAACCCGGGCTTGGCCTCGAAGCCTCTTCGCCGGTGGGCGGCTTTTCGAGCGCGGGCCTCGCGCATCGATCCAAGGCTTTCTGTGCGGAGCTACTATGTCTGAAAAACTGAATCTTATAAAATTACCTTAGCAAACAAAATTTAAAAAAAAACGGTTCAACGTAATAGTTTTGCGCAAACCCGCAAGGCGGAGAGATGGAATGATGGATGTTATGAGCGTCCGCTTTGGAACGGCGCGGTGGGTTGCGCCACCAAGCTCTTGCTTTTATACTGTCTAATGTCCTACCTAGGTTCAAAAAGAAATAAAGAAAAAAAAACAATATGAACTCCCACAACCAAATTTTCTGATCCCCTATTGCGAACTGTGCTTTTGTACGTCTCCGTTTTCTGTCGTTTCCCTACTTTTCTTCTATCAATCCTCCAATCGCCTCTTACTAATCCCTACTGCGGAAATGTTTACTTTTCCACTTATCTTGCTGAACCCAAGGGCTTCAAGGAGGTCAGTGGTGCCTAAATTGACCGCGAGAGATGGATAGATGGAAGGTAGGAGTGTCCCCGTTGAAACGTGGTGATGGCAGTTGCCCATGCTCAGCTTTTTATTTTTGTTTAAAACTGTGTTGTAAGCTATTAACATTCGCCACTTTCTTTAAATACGTCTTCCTACAATTTAAACGTGATGTCACATCTCTGCGTTTGAGCCACCAATCTTCCACTCGCTTTTTGCTAATTTCCACCGCATATTTATTTACATGACTATTATTATCCCTGAACCCTAGGGCCTCAGGAAGCGTTACTGTGGCCGCATCGACATGGGGATTGATACTAACACATTTTAGTATGAGGTGTTCTATTGTTTCTACAGATTTACCACACACAGTACATGTGTCTTCTTCTTCGTTAAATTTCTTTTTATAGCTCTGCGTTCTAAGACATCCTGACCTAGCTCCAAAGAGAAGGGCACTGCCTCTTGAGTTATCATCAAACGCTTCCTTCCTGATCTGCTGTTCCCATCCTCGATATAGCTCAACACTATGCTTCCTTTTCATTGAATTTATCCAATTGTTACCTTCCGCGTTTTTAACCTGTCGTTTAATGCTCTGTCTTTCTTCGTCCTCGTGTCTGGCATACTTACTGGTTAGCTTCCTAGTTCTTTTCCGCCATTGTGAGTCAACGCTCTTTCTGTATAGGTATTTAATACCTTAGCTGCCCACCTGTTATCGTACAATTTCCTCAGGTGTTTTTCGCAGAGGATTTTATTCTGAGCTTTCCGTTCTTCGAACGATGCCCAGCCCATATCCCCCTGTACTGCTTCGTTTGGGGTTTTCCCGTGGGCACCTAGTGCTAATCTTCCCACAGCTCTCTGATCTACTTCTAATCTCGAGTGAACCTCTGCCCTTAAACACAGGGCCGCATTCCCGAAAGTAAGCCCCGGCACCATTACTCCCTTCCAAATACCTCTCAATACCTCATACCTGTTGTAACCCCAAAATGCCCTATGCTTCATTATCCCAGCATCTCTTCGCCCTTTTGCTATGAGAGACTGTTCGTGCTTTTCCGTGTACATCTGCCCTTTGTTTAACCATACCCCGAGATATTTGTATTCGGCCACTCGGGGTATTTCATGGCCTTGTATTGTAAGTTCCTGATCAGTTGTATCGTTGAAAAACATCCCACCGGACTTAGCTGCATTAAAACTGAAACCTAAACTGTCTCCTTCGTCTCCACAGTAATTAACCAGAGTTTGCAAATCTTCCTGGCTATCTGCTAACAGCACAATATCGTCCGCATACATTAAACCCGGTAGTCGTTGCTCAACAACCTTTTCGCCTAATCTGTACGACAGGTTATACCCTAGATTGCTTCGTTGTAACCTTCTTTCCACGCTTATCATATAAAGCAAGAACAGCAGCGGTGATAGAGGACAACCTTTTAATCCTTTGTGAACCTCAACAGTTGTCGTACTCTTAATTCCTTCCCATGTTATCTCAACATTATTTTCTCGATATAGTTCCTGTAGAAAATCAATTAGCTCATGACCGATACTTTCAGCTTTTAATATGTTCCACAGGAGTTCCATGTTCACGTTGTCGTATGCACCACTTATGTCCAGGAAGGCTAAATACAGAGGTCTATTTTCCGCCTTAGCTATTTCTATGCACCGGGTAAGCACGAAAAGGCTATCATCTAAGCGCCTAACACTTCTGAACCCGTTCTGGAGTTCTCCGAGTATTCTATAACTTTTTACCCATGACTGCACTTTTAATTTCACCGCCTGTATCGCCAGCCTATATATAACTGATGTTATCCTAATTGGTCGGAAGGATTTTATGTTCTTCTTATCACCCTTCCCTTTATAAATCATATTCATATTACTCTGTTTCCAGCTGTGCGGAATTAGCTTATTTGTTATGACTGCCTCCAATGCTTTTATCAGCGTTTCCTTGCTTCTTGGGCTAAGTTCATTAATTAACTTGATTGGAATTTCGTCTATCCCCGCGGACGTGCATTGTGAAACATTTGCTTCTGCCTTTTTCCAGTTTAGATTGATCAGTTCTAAGCTGTTTTCTATTGTGCTATCCCGTGTGGCTCCCTCATTTTGGGCGATTACCCTGTCGTATTTCCCAAATGACTTAGCTATAACTGCACCAATGTAGTTAACAGCGCCATCTCCCTCTAAACATTCTCCCTCGGCATCGTGAATATGTTCCTGCTTTCTGTGATTCGCTTTACCCAGCCAGCTTATTTGGTTCCAGAATTTTCTTGTCCCCCCCCCCCCCGCCCTTTAGTTGCATCGCGAACTTCAGCCAGCCAGCGATCAGAGGCCTGCTTTTTTTTAGCCTGGATGAGGACCTGCACTTGCTGCTTTTTTTGTCGATAAGATTCCCATTTTTGGCCTATTTCCTCTTCAGATAACTGCGCCCTCTTTGCTTCTCTTTGTTCCCGTGATGCCAACAGTCCTTGTTCGATGGCCTACCTAATTTCCTTATTCCACCAACTTCGTGGCTTCCTCTTTCCTCTCCATCGGTTTACTCCTTTTACTTCTTTTATTTTTGTACTAATGAGTAGTTCTAACTGATTATAATCCCTCTTTACCATGGGATGTTTCTCTATTGCTTCCTCTATGCCGGCCGCTGTTTGCGCTATTTGTTCGTTATTTAATTTTGCGTGCTCTTTTTGACTTCCCTGCATTTCTCTTTTTAGCAGGGCTCCCAGCTGTAGACTTACACGCTTATGATCACTTTAGAGGCTGTACTTCCCCTCTTCGTCCATTTAAATTATTGCGAGCTTGCTATACAACCCCTGTGACATTAAGCAGTAATCAATGGTCGTTTGTCTGGTACGGGACTCCCACGTGATTTGTCCCTCACACTTAGTTTCTCTATTTACTATAACTAGGTTGTGTCGGTCACAGAAGTCTAGCAGCAACCTCCCATTATAATCTGTGTATCCATCCAGATCCTCGATGTGGCCATTCAAGTCACCCAGTAGACAAATATCGGCACCTTCTCCAAACTGCTTTATGTCGTCATCGAGACACTTCACTAGATCCTTGTTCTCCTGCCTGCATTTGTCCCCTATCCCTAAATAAACTACTCCTAGCCATGTCTTTTTACCGGCAATTGTACCTGATATCCAGACATGTTCTTTGCAAGTTGACTTTATTTTTGCCAATTTGTTCCTTGGATCAGCATACCCTACTCCTCCTGCCTTCCTCTCCGTTGTTGTTCTGTTGCTCCCTTCCCAGATGTAGCCCTCAATAAACGGTGAGTCTTCTAGATCCCTGAAATGTGTTTCGCATAGCGCGTATACACCTACTTCCTCGTCCTTTAACTGCTGTTCTATTTCTAACCACTTCGCTCTCTTTCTACCGCCTTGCATGTTTATGTACGTGATCCTGGTGTTAAATTTCTTTGATGTAGTTTTCTTCCTGGACCTCCTAGTGGCGATCTTATTGGCGTCAGCCTCTATTGTTCGACTTACTACATTGTTTCTACCTACCCCTATGCCCTGAGCCGCAGTGGACCTCCTAAAAAAGCTACTGCCCGGCCTGCCAACCGCCAGTCGATCTCGGCTCCTACCCATATTGCGTAAAACTTCCGCCAAGGCCTGCTCTATGCACTTCTCTGTTTATATCAGCCACTTCAAAGCCTTTCTCCTGGCTTAGCTTTCTTATCTCCCGATTAAAAGCCACAACGTCCTTGGTAATTTCTCCATTATGTCCTTGCACCTCCGGCACTGTGCATACCACGATCTGGACTTGCTGTGCTATCGCCCTTAAACCGTCAACTCCCTCCGCTAATCTTTACACTACTTTTGCGCCTTGACCATTCAGGACATCGTTTAGCCCCGCCACTACCAATATCAATTGCGCTCTGCAACATTATTAGAAAGTTCGCTTTTTGTCTTTCTCAGTACTGCGTCCATTGTCCTGCCTGGGAACGCCCCCACTGCAACCCTTTACACTCTCCATTATAGTTCTTTTGCACCTACTCATATTTGAGTCACCAGCGATAATCACTAGGGTATTCCCTTCCTCCCTCCTAACTTCCAGATTATGCTGCCTCTTATCATTGACTGTGACCTCATTCGTCGGGGTTAGCTTGTTCCCCTCCTCTTCATCGCCTCCTGACTTCCTAGTTGCCACGTGTGCGTAGCTATTCCTGCCTGAACCTGCCGGACCTTCTTTCCTATCGCTGTCCATGCCAGTGCAGGCCTCATCCTTGTGGCTGGCACTGGAAAGTCCGCCAATGTGACTTCGCATGGCTGTGTCAGCCATTTTTTCGAGCAACAATTCACTACGCTGCTGTTGGAGTTTGCTCTTCTCGGCCCTCTCTACCTGTAGCTGCTCTTCTAGAGCATCCATGCGTAACGCTAGGTTGGTGTTCGCTTCGTCAGCCCTTTCCAGGCGTGCCCTTAATACGCAGCATTTGCAGATAAAATCCGCATCTTCGGCCTCCTCTACGGATTCGAACCGTGTTTCCTTCCAATTCACCGATGCATCACACTCATTGCACTTAACCTTCAGTTGCTTGACCATCTTAGCAGCACTCTATTATCGCTACCACAAAAAGCTAGAAAAACAAACCACTTGCAACCAGTGCTCAAATAAAATTCTGCGTACCGCAAAAGGCTGATCACCTAAAAAAATACTAACTACCTGTCTAAACTAGTTAACTCACAAATGAGCCCTGCCAATCTATAGCTACCGGCCGGAAAAGACCCGGCCGTTAGGTCACTGAGCTGCTCTTTCGCGAGCACTTCACCTGACTAGCCCAGATATAAAAACTAGCCTAAATCTAAATTCTCAAAATATTAAAGCAAAGAACTCATCTATTGTCGTAGTCACGGCTCTCTCACAGTCGTCCGTCCGTCCTGTCTCGGTCAACACGCGTAATCCAAAGATCACCGAAACAAGCGTCCACACCGCACAACTGCCAGCTGCCATGGATAGATGGATGGATGGATGGATGGATGTTATGAGCGTTCCCTTTGGGACGGGGCGGTGGGTTGCGCCTCCAAGCTTTTGCTATTATAGCCTAATGTCCTACCTAGGTTAAACAAGAAAAAGAAAATAAAACACGATGAACCCCCACAACCAAATTTCCTGATCCCCTATTGCGAACTTTTGTACGTCTCTATTTTTTGTCGTCCGTAGACCGCAAAATTTTGCGGTCTACGTTGTCACAGGCTCCTGTAATGTCTAAAAAGACCATATATAACTGCCTGCTTTCTGCTTTTGATATTTCAGTACACTGAGTAAGAACAAATAAGTTATCATCTAAACGCCTACCTATTCTGAAGCCATTCTGAGGTTCTCACAATATGCCATTATTCTCGGCCCATGCTTGAAGATTTAATTTGATTGCCTGCATTGCTAGCCTGTATATTACCGATGTAATGGTCAACGGTCTTTACGAGTGAATTCTATCTTTGTCCCCTTACCTCTATAAATTAAATCCATTCTACTTTGTCGCCAACTGTCTGGTATTCGTCCATCTTTTGAAGTTTCTTCCACTGCTTTCACCAGAGATTCCTTACCTTTCGGTCCTAGTTCATTAATCAGCCTCACGGGAACCTCGTCTAGCCCTGTAGCTGTGCGCTTAGGAATTTTCTCTTCCGCTTTCTTCCATTTGATATTAGTCAGCACGAGCTCCTTTTCCATCTGGGTCTCTTTCATGCTCTTTTTTTCGTTCTTTCTTCAAATACAACCACGTCATTGCCTTGGAAAGACTCGGCTGTTATTTTTCGGATGTAATTTATTGCCGCTTCTCCTTCCAGTCTCTTTTCATCTTCGTCTAGGATATGTTCTATTGATGTTGACTTCCTGCCTAATCATTTTATGTGGTTCCAAAATAGCCTAGGTGCGGCCTTCGTTTTCTCACGTATTTATGACAACCAACGTTCACTTTCACCTTTTAATTTTGCTTGCTCCAGTATTTGAACCATATACTTTTTCTCCCGGTATATTTCCCATTTACTGGTTACTTCATCGTGCGGCAACTGCGCCTTCTTTGCCTGCCTGTGCTCTCGAGATGCTTTCTGTCGTTCGCCGATCGCTTCTCGTATCTCCCTGTTCCCCCAGCTTTTAGGTTTCTTTTTTTCCTTTCCAACGAACATGTCGTTTCTCTTTCCGTATTTGTGTCGTTATTACATTAGAAGCTCACTATATTCCCACCCTTGGCCATTTACCAAGTTCTTCCTCGACTCTAGTGACTATATTTGTTATTTATTCAGCGTTCAAATTTGGACTGGCCATTTTGCAATCTTTGCTCTCTTTCCCAACTACAAATCCCATTTTCAAAATCATGCGTTTACGTTCACTCCCTAAGCTGCTATACCCTTCCTCATCAATGACCATTTCTCTCAACTTATAATGAATTTCTTCTGTCATCAGACAGTAATTAATGGTCGATTGCCGGTTTCCCACTTCCCACATGATCTGCCCTTCACACTTAGGCCCTGTATTCACGATAACGAGGTTATGGTGCTCACAAAGGTCTAGCATTGACTTCCCGTTGTTGTCGATATGGCTATCTAAATCCTGTATGTGGGCATTCATGTCATCTAATAGGATAATTTCAGCACCATTCCCGGAACCCTTAATATCAGCGCTTATGCATTCCACTAACTCTTTATTCTTCTCTGTGCAATAATTTCCGGTCCACAAATACCTAGCACCAGCCAAGTTTTCTTCCCACTTATTGTACCTTATAACTAAACATGCTCTTGACATCTTGAATTTACTCTTTTCCATTTGGCTCCCTGATGGATGAGCATGCCGACTCCCCCTCCCTTTCTTTCCGACTTAGTTCTGTTGCACCCTTCCCGTACATAATTCTCAATAACTGGCGGCTCTTCTGAGTCTCTAAGGTGCGTTTCTAACTGCATACACCCCTATTTGTTCTCTATGTAACTGCTCCTCAATCTCTGCCCACTTTTCCTTTCTTCTGCCGCCCTGCATGTTTATGTAGCCTCTTGCATGGCGAGCTCTTTTTCTTGCTTTCCACCTTTTTCTGTTATCGACGGCGATGCTCTTCTGATGTTCCCCTTGGGGACCTTCTTCATTACTACCTACTCTGACCTTCTGAGCGCCCGCGGGCCCCCTAAATAAGCAACAGCGCGACCCCCAAGTCGCCAGCCCACTTCTCGTGCTGGCCTGTAATTGAAGTGGATCCCATCTCGTTTAAAACCACCACAACTTCTCACTTCCCTGTTTACTTCGACAACCTCGAAGCCTCTCTCTCGGCTCATTTTCCATATTGCCTCATTAGCAGCTACTACGGCTCTTTGCACGTGACTGTCATGTACAGGCACCTCCGGCACTGTGCACACCACGATCTGCACCTGAGGGGATACCTCGCGCAAGTCGTCCACCCCCTTCGCCGAGCGCTGGGCTAGTCCTGTCCCTTTTCTGGTTAGGACGTCATTTAGCCCACCTGCTACTATGACAAGGTTGCGCACGTGGGCATTTTTCCGCGAGCTTTTCTGTTGCTTGCTCCATGACAGAACCCAGTGTCCGCCGTGGAAATGTCCCTACCGCCACTCTTTTATCGCCTGTTAGCCTCTCCACAATTGCTTCTGAGCACCTAGCCAGGTTCGAGTCGCCGGCAATAATCGCAAAATTCTTTCCCTTTCCCTCTCTCCTACCTCTGCCTGCTTCCCTTTGTCCTTTCCCGCGTGATTCGGACTCGACAAGGGGCATTGTCCCCTGTGCTCCTGCTTTTTCCGCCTGGTGGCCTCAAGGTAGGTGCCGCTCTTTCCAGCTAACCCTTTACCGTGTTGCACGCATTCCACGTTCTTTGCTAGCACTCCCTCTCCTGTCACGTCGGGGAACTGTGTTCCATTGTCACGCACATTCTCGTGGACAATGGCGACCCTGTTCAGCTTTTTCTTGGGCTGCTTCAAGTCTTTTTTCAACTACGTTCCGTGCATCACGTTCCCTATTTAGCTCATTTTTGAGCTCTTCAACCTGTTTGTTAAGCTCTTCCCGGAAAGCCTCCATTTTCTTGAGCCTAGCATCGACATCACAGTGTGCGCCGATTGACTCGGTTCCCTCTCCATTCTCATCTGTCCCCTCCTCTGCTTTGAGGGACCCACCGCGCACTGCCTGCTTTCCCGGCTTTCTTGCCATGTATTGCATGGCTTTTTCTGATGCAAATACTGTAATACTATAATACTATAATAATGCAGACCCGTGCCTTTTTAGCAAAAACCGATACGCACAGGATCCAAATCCTTAAAATGTCGCAAAGCAACGCTCACTGCTGTTTCCAAAGCAATGAATGGCGCCGAGACCCAAGGTATGACACGCTCTCGCACGCGCTCAACCACGCGGCCACGCTCTTACTTTCCTACCAAAACACGCACAGTAAAACCGCTAATAGCTATTAGTTTTGCCACCTCGAAGCTACCATTGAAAGGCTACAAACACTCAACGTCCCACCCGGCTGCACGTGTTGAAGCACGTGGTGCGAAAGAACGCTGTAATCATCTTGCAAAACCAAATGTACACGAAATGCACCAGCGCACACGAAATACGAGTGAAAAAAAAAGATAACCACCCAATTACTATTTAAAGGCAAGAAAATCAGCAAATCGAAAGCAGAAGCAAGCTCAAAGCATGCACAAAAACCTATCATTTCGTCGCCGCCACAGAGCCCCGAAAAGCACATCCATTCGCCACAAAATCTCAACTCACGGTCAACTCCAGGTGCCATGGATGGATGGATGGATGTTATGAGCTTCCCCTTTGGAACGGGGCGGTGGGTTGCGCCACCAAGCTCTTGCTATTATACTGCCTAATTTCCTACCTAGGTTAAACAATAAAAAAATAAAGAAAACACACTATGAACTACCAGACCCAAATTTTCTGATCAGCTAGTGCGAACTGCGCTTTTGTACGTCTCCGTTTTTTTGTCGTTTCCCGACTTTTCTTCCACCAGTCCTCTAATCGCCTCTTACTAATGCCTATTGCGGACATGTTTACTTTACCACTGCTCCCGCTGAACACAACGGCTTCAAGGAGGCCAGTGGTGTCTAAATCGACCGCTAGGTAGACGTGAACTTTACCTTGAGAACTCTACCTTGCGGGTTTCCGCAGAACTATTACGTCAAACTCTTGCCTTTGCTTCAGGTTGTCGACAAATTCGACTTCGCCCTGCTATCTGTTAGCTGCCTGGTTAGCTGGGATGGTAGAGCGGCTGCCCCGGAAAGGCGGCGGTCCAGGATTCGAATGCGGAACCAGGACGAATTTTTCTTCAAGTGCGAGGCTTTTCTTTCGAGGAACCCGTATGGGTTTCCTTTCTAGCAATTGCTACGAACGAATGAATGTCTGATTTTCTCGTTTTTCAAA
Source organism: Dermacentor variabilis (assembly GCF_050947875.1). Taxonomy (NCBI): domain Eukaryota; kingdom Metazoa; phylum Arthropoda; class Arachnida; order Ixodida; family Ixodidae; genus Dermacentor; species Dermacentor variabilis. Next base: position 10,801,068 of record NW_027460280.1, on the reverse strand, counting down.
ACGGTTCAAGCTATTTATTTTTTTTTTGCTTTTGTCTAGAAGAAGTTCGCGTTGGCTTTATCTGGGACGCAACCGAATTGTGGTGCGTGAAACGTCTTGTGAGTGCTGCAGAAGGTATAGGGCACTATAGGGCACTGATATGAGGGGACCAAAATTTAGAGGCTTTATTTATTCACGAAGGCCACCTGCCGAAATTACATTTAAACCGGGGGTCTTGCGGTCGTATTGTGCAATTTTGCTCGCTCTCTAATCGCGCAGGACCCAGCTGGTTTGCAGAGGGCATTCGGGCAATGCAGTCACTGCCCCGTGCCGCTCGAGCCCTCGTCGATGATTGAAGTGGCTGCGCTCCCTATGGCGTCGGTGTTGCCGCCCGAGTCTCTTCACGTAATTTCTCAACTCCACTTGTCGAACGCAAGGGCACCATAGCCAACTAATCTTTGAAGTGTACACCTCCAATTGCACACTTGTAGGCCTAATAACTCCTGATGAACATCAGTTTTTGTTTGATGGATTACCGACTATGGTGTAAACGCGAGCACTGACTGTTGTAGCGCAATATTGATTTAGGCTCTGTATTTTGACAAAAATTGGTATCCTTGAAAAAGAGAGACAGGCCCGCGATGTTCACAAATCCGCAACTCTTTACCAAAAACAGATGTCGCTGTTCTGTAAACTGCACCCATTAGGACATACAAAGTGGAGAAACTCTATATGTAAATGTATATCTTTCGTCAATTTATCAGCGTTTACAACGACATTGCCAAAGACCAACTTACATATTAGTGGTGTACTAGAGAGCCACGTATAGTATATCATATTCGCCCGCTTGGGATTTACTATTACACGGAATTTACAGAATTGTGATATCATTTTTCTTTGCTGAATGTTGAGGTGTAAACGTGATAGTCTTGCTTTCAGAATATTTGTAATTTTTAACAATAATTATAAAAAAATTAATGCCCTGATTCAGAAATCCACTTCCAACAGTCACTCGATTTTAACTTTTGCTTGTAAGTACATCAAGGCGCATCAGATTTGCTTTAGTGGTGGCCGAGAAAAAGGATTTCGCTTTTTCTGTATACTTAGATAGGAGCGCCCGAGGTGAAGGTTGAGGAAATTTGCTGTCTTCGCCCTCAATTTGCTGCTTAGCCTGATCATATTGAGGTAGCCTGGTAATACAGTGCACGGCCATTGCCTTTTTTGTTATTTTTGTCGCGAAGATTGCATGTATGTATGTACGTGTTTAAAATGTCAGCTGCGTTTGCTTGCTGTAAACTCAATGTAAAATCGAGCTTTTTATGCACTCCAGGACTATTTATTAATCGAATACCACCTCACGATTTGTTTACTAAACCTTATGGTGTTAAATAAGATGTCGCGCCAGTTTCAGTTGCAATAATTAGCGCATGACTACTCTAGGTAGATTACACGACCTATGTGGAAACTTGCCGACGGCGCAGGTGCATTTATTTTGTTTTGCGGTTTTTCACTCACTTATCAAAATTCAAGAACAGCAAGTAAAATAAGGACTAGAGTGTTACTGCTGATTGGCTGGATTAGAATTTCACAATGCGTGTTCTTTCCTCCATAATAATAATAATAATAATGATAATAATAATAATAATAATAATAATAATAATAATAATAATAATAATAATAATCAGTCTGGTTACTCCCACTGCAGGGCAAAGGCCTCTCCCATACATCCCCAGCTCCCGCGGTCATGTACTAATTGTGGCCATGTTGTCCCTGCAAACTTCTTAATCTCATCCTCCCACCTAACTTTCTGCCGCCCCCTGCTACGCTTTCCTTCCCTTGGAATCCAGTCCATAACCCTTAATGACCATCGGTTATCTTCCCTCCTCATTACATGTCCTGCCCATGCCCCCATTTTTTTTCTTGATTTCAACTAAGATCTCATTAACTCGCGTTTGTTCGCTCACCCAATCTGCTCTTTTCTTATCCCTTAACGTTACAACCATGATTCTTCTTTCCATGGCTCCTCCAGAATAGGCCAACTAAAAAAAATGGGTACTGAAGTGCTTGCCTAGAAGAACTATTCCTTCTTTCCCACGTATTTAATAGAAGCCGCCGAGCTAAAGCCTTCTCTTGATGTAAACACTGTGCATTTCCATATTAAAAATTTTAAGGCCAGGCACGCAGAATGCGTCTGCTTGCATGCAATTTTACTCCTTGCTTTAAGTTTTCTACTCAGAGAAATAACGACGAAATCGTGTGCTACCTTGAGATGTCGCTGTACAACTGTTACTCTGTTAATAAATATACATTTACGAAGAAAGAAATCGACGTTTCGCCCGAAAGACGAAGCATCGATTGCGACAGCAAATTAATGGACAGCTATACTAAGCAAGGATAGTTATTTTATCGGCCATATAAACTTGTAAACATAGGCATCCCAACAAAATTAACAAGCATCTCACAAAGCGCGCGGCAGCAGCAGCGAGCGGATTGACCTTCGTGCTGTCTGTTCCACATCAACGGGAGCCGTGGAAACACCGCGCGGCGGAATGTGGGGCCCTGCCAAGATGAAGGGGGCGGGACAATGAGACCTCCTCCGTTCCGGGCGCGAGATTGACCCCCGCACTCTGCACGTACGGCGGCGATTGCCCTAGGACTTTATACGGAACCTCATGGCGACGGCAGAAATGGGCCTAATTTCTATCGCAATAAGAGTACCTTATGCGAAGCAGTTTTTTCAAGTGTGCCTCTTTGCTGTAGAACCACAATATTGTACACTGTACGTGTGAGCCAAATTTTGTGCACCTACAACCATTGGGAGCGGTACACACATGTTGCCGGTATGCCGTATATACCGTATTTAGAGTTATATACGCTAGTGCTCGTTGTATATATCGCTTCCTGTACACTTGGAGATGTCATGCAACATCAAACACGACCAATCTACTTGCTCCATCAGACTTGCCACTTGTTTGTATCTCTGCGGATGACGAATAATGGGATGACTGCAGATATTGGTAAGCGCAGTCATGGCACATACAATACGCCATGCGGCCGACAGGAACAAGCGGTAAGGCTGATGGAGTCAGCAGATTGATTTCCTTTGATTTTGCGTGACATCTGCTATTGGACAGGAAGCGATAAATACAGTGACCGCAGTTACATGTGTTTTTACATGCTGTTATACTTTCAGCGTAAATACGGCTCGCAATGGCTGTAGGTGCACAAAATTTGGCTTACATGTGCTTTGATATGTCCAAATGCTACAGGAAGCGAAGCGCCTAATTATATTCAAATGGTGCAAAAAAATAATGAGTAAGTATATGTGGAGGTCCCTTGGAGAAATTTTTTGTTGGTAAGTGCATGTTGCCAAAACGTTCCTGGGACGTTCTTCAGTTTAGTCGACATCTCCTGAGGAAATCCAAGGTGTTACATCGGAACATTTGTGGGACATTTCCAGGAGATAGCTAGTTTGTTGGTTTGTTGGGTTAGAGAACTGCACATTTGGAGTTTAGGCACGTACGGTCATTAAACGAAACTACCGTAGACTCTGTGGACCAACCAGGAATTGAGAAACTTTCAACGCTTAGCGCGATATCCGATAACTCAAAAAGCAAAACACTGAGCTGGAGCATTTGCGGTGATGTTGCGGTGAAAGAAGAATGATAGGTGTAACGTTAAGGAATATGAAAAGAGCAGATTGGGTGAGGGAACAAACGCGAGTTAATGACATCTTAGTTGAAATCAAGAAAAAGAAATGGGGGGGGGGCATGGGCAGGACGTGTAATGAGGAGGGAAGATAACCGATGCTCATTAAGGGTTACGGACTGGATCCCAAGGGAAGGGAAGCGTAGCAGGGGGCGGCACAAAGTTAGGTGGGTGGATGAGATTAAGAAGTTTGCAGGGATGGCATGGCCACAATTAGTACATGACTGGGGTTGTTGGAGAAGTATGGGAGAGGCCTTTGCCCTGCAGTGGGCGTAACCAGGCTGAGGATGATGATGATGATTGTGAATGAAAAAGTCGCAGTTTAGCGGGAAAGGAGGATCATAAGTTGTGAGAGCAAGATAGTAAGAATAGTAGTTTTATAAGCCGCATAAACTAGTGTGCATAGACCATACCAACTGAAGTAACAAACATAATGTCACGTGCGCACAAGCTAACATGAACACACCTCCCTCAATGACAACAGAAACTCGCTGTCAAAACGCTGCAGTGAGGAAACGTGGCAGAAGCAGCGAGCGCATTGACATTCGCGCTGCCGCTAGGATCAACGCGAACTCAGCCGCGAAAACAGCGCAGCGCGGACTCTGTACACATCGCAGATAGCTTTCAAGATGCAGCGGTCTGGCCGGAGTAGAACGCGCTCCCCGTCCGCGCGCGTGATGGAAGGTGGCTGAAATATTCTGGAAGGCGAAGGTTTAGGCGCCGATTGTCTACAGTTTTTGAGAGAGATTTACCTAGAAAATACCGTTTGCGTTGAATGGGAAGGTATGAGGTGCGAGGAGAAAGTTGATATCAACAAGCGACTGAGACAGGGGTGCCCTTTATCCCCGCTGCTGTTTATGATGTACATGGTGAGGATTGAGAGGGCTCTAGAAGGAAGTAATATCGGGTTTAATCTCTCATACAAACAGGTGGGTACAGTAGTAGAGCAGCAGCTCCTAGGTTTATTTTATGCGGACGACATTGGGTTGCTAGCTAACAAGCAATGTGATTTGCAACGTCTGGCTAATATCTGTGGACAGGAAGGCAACAATTTAGGTTTTAAACTTAGTGTTGGAAAATCAGGTGCTATGGTATTCAATGAAAACAGTGAACAGACAGTGGTGATACAAGGCCAGGAAATACCTCGGCTAACAGAATATAAATACCTTGGTATATGGATAAACGAGGGCAATAGATATATGAAAGCACAGGAAAAAAACAATAACAGTGAAAGGGAAGAGAAATGCAGCCATAATGAAGCACAAAGTGCTATGGGGATTTGGTACGCGGTCCTCCGAGATATTTGGAAAGGTGTAATGGTTCCAGGACTTACTTTTGGAAATGCGATTGTTTGCTTTAAATCAGGGGTACAATCAGGACTCAATGGGAAACAAAGGCCAGTGGGTCGCCTCGCATCGGGCGCTCACGGGAAGACTACAAATTAAGCTGTGCAGGGTGATATGGGCCGGACTAGTTTTGAAGTGAGGGAAGCTCGCAGTAAAATTGATTATGAACAACGACTAAGGATAATGGAAGGAAGTAAATGGGCTGGGAGAGTGTTCAGGTAGCTGCACAGAAAAAAAAACATTGATTCACAGTGGAGGAAAAGAACTAGGAAGCTTACCAGCAAGTATGCGGCCTGTAGGGTGGGCAACACAGCAAAAAAGACGGCCAAGCGGAAAGTCAGAGAAGCTTAAATAATCACATGAACGGCGACAATCGAAAAGAAACCTGCGATGAGTAACTACTTAAGAGGAAAAAAACGAAGTCAGGAAAGAAACCATTTATGATAACTCAAAGGGAAACTCATTACTTTTCGAAGCGATATTGGGATGCCTTAGAACATGCACCTATAAAGCGAGATATAAGAAGGAACAAGAAGCATGTGCTTGCTGCGGTAAAGCTAGGGGAACTATGGAGAATGTTTTATTAGAATGTCGAGACGTCTTCCCAGCGGTCGATTCAGGCACCACTGGCCTCCTTGAAGCCCTTGGGCTGAGCGAGAGCAGTGGAAAAGTAAACACGTCCGCAATAGGCATTATAGTAAGAGGCGATTGGATTATTGGTGGAAGAAAGGTAGGGAAATGACAAAAAAACGGAGACGTACGAAAGTTCGCAATAGGGGATCAGCAAATTTGGTTGTGGGGGTTCATCGTGTTTTCTTGTTTAACCTAGGTAGGACATTATGCAGTACACTGGCTTGGTGGCGCAACCCACCGTTCCCAAGGGGATAGCATCCATGCCAATCGCTTTCACTCCGCGTAACATTGAGCCGCACTCACCGGCTCGCACGCGTTCACGCCTGCACCGTAAAAAAAGCTCTTCAGTTCGCGGTGAAAGTTGAAGGTAAAACGTTGCCGGTCACTTTTCCGTAACTGAAAAAACTGGGTTTCCGTAGAACGGAGAGTCCGTAAAATAATTTCCGTTTAATGGAAAAGGGTGAGCCCCGTAGTTGTGATCATGGAATTGCCCGTATTTTGCAAATAAAAAGAGACGATTAGTTCCGTAAAACGGAAATTCTGTAGATTGAGCCCCGTACTTGTGATTACAATACATGCCCGTACTTTGGCAATGAAAAAATGGGGACTTGAGAAGTGGGCATACAATGGTAAGCAAACATATGTACATAAAAGACAAAAAGAACGAACAGAAGAATGGAAACACCATTCTTTCATTCTTATTGTGTCCATCTATGCTTGCCTTTCCATACCATGAATTCATACGAACTTCCTCAACTTTATGTTGCTTCGTATTGACAGGTGCAAATGCTGTTTGCAAAATTTCTATATTTTGTAAATGATAATGCTGGTGTACATCTCCAGCGAAATTGTTCGGTTCATTCAAATAAGTCATCTTAGGTGATGAACCAACCAAGTTGTACATTATAACGTGGATAACTCGTAACATTTAAGATATAGCCACTTATTCTTCGTGTCATTGTTATCATGCTGCACTTGGGTTCCGCACACGACAGGTATAACGCATACATACAAATTCGTGTCCGAGAAACAAAAAGCCACTTGAATCTGAACAAACCTGTGTTTATTGTGCTTTACTAAAGAAAAGAACTTGCATGACTACACACTAGAAATTGACTGACTAGAGGAAGGATTGCTTGAGAATTGGAATGACTGGCTGCTTCGAAATGCCTTCGGCTTTGCCTGAAAAGAAAAACACCAATCGATTAAGGCTCTTCAATTATTGCCTCCATCAGCACCGTTGTTACTCAGATGGAAAAAAACCCAAGTCAGCTGATGGTTTGCTTGGAACAAGCAAAGATGTCGCGTGCGCATTATGACATTCCGAGAATACATTTCCGCAATTAGCTGCCATGGCCACATATTTCGGGCCATAGCTTTCAACTTTCACTGCTCCATTAAACAACCTTGCAGATTTTACTCTTTCCGAAAACAATGAAGCGCCCTGAAAACAAGCTCAAACCGCACATGCTCTATACTTCCAACGCAGAATGAGCAAGTCAAAGATACTGTCCAGGTGACAAGCTGGTAGAATAGCAACAATACAAAGAAACCATGCTTGCACCGCAACGTATGGCTGTCAGCCCCTTTCAGATATGGTTTGTTGTCTCATTTAAGAAGTACCAATGTGTAATATTCCTTTACTCCAGCAGTGAAAATTGAAAGTTATGGTTGTCAATGCATCAACATACCCTACCCATCTTCTTAAGAAGTTATAATCATGCACTGTGTTCACCTAAAAATTGGCCCTTTTGTTAGCATGTGGTTTCGAAGCAAATTGTTGCATTTTCGTGACGCAAAAGAATCTGCAGGTATGCATGGACCCCATACGTGTCTCCTGCAGGCAGTACTGTTTATTCCGTCCGTTTCTTGACTTGCAATTCTACAACGAAGCAAATACTGCAACATGTTTTTCCATATTGCGTTGCTTCATGTGAATGCGCTTAATTCGGGAAAATTCTTAAAGGAATCAAGCGTCTAATAAAAAATTTAAAGTGGAGCAATTATTAACAAGCCCAAGCATGAGCACTTCCCGTGGATTTTGAGAGCCAATGACGACAGAGCTATTTGCTTCGAATTTCGACGACTATCATGGAAACAGGACGGGCTGTTCGACTCCGGCGATATTGTGATGCCAACGGATGTCGATCTCGGTATGTTCCTCTGAACACTTCCGTCTTGTCCTCAAAAAAGCAGGTTTGAGAGTCGCTCTGATTTGTTACAAATGAATTTAATGCCTCAAACACCCTACCTCGTTTCCTCCTCAGTTACAGGCCACATTGTGTATGAGGCCAAGAGTGTTTCATGCAGACGACCGCGACGAGAGCGTCGAAGAGTCGACGCTCTCGTCGTGACGCATCGTGAGCATGGCGGGAGAAGTTGCTGTCACGAGGAGTTGCGTTCCCTGTAGACGAGCAAGAGATGGGAGGCAAGTCATGTTGCATCACAATATGTCGCGCATGGGCGCTGGCTCTTGTGGCGAACGCCGACTTCTGGCTGTTGAATTCGACAGATCCGAAGAGCTGGTGCAGCTGACCACCCGAAGGTCCGGCGCGGTCACGAATCGGCTGGTCTCGTTCGGCGAGACCGGCATGCATTGCGCGCCTTCCCCACGGGGGACACTCGTGACGTCACACGAAAAGTTTCGCTCGGCTGCTTGGTTTCGTTTTTGTGCTTCTTTGCTTGTTTAAAATTACTTTTGAATTTGCAGAACGATTCTACTATCAGACGCATGTCAGGGGGGGGGGGGGCGGATCTCGGGAACGCAGATATACCTTGACAAGGTCAAAAACCGCCGGAGTTGCCCTTTAATAAATGCAGAGAACAAACTTTGGCTAATATGTGCAGTGTTGCGTTTCCATGTTTTCTTTTTTCTACTGTAGTGGGTACACTCTGTGTTGTTCGAGTTAATCCTATTGTCCTGCAATTTGGGAGAAAATATATTTAGAGCCGCAGCCACAACACTATTTGTTTGGGACCTAACCAAAATGCATATTCGGTAAATCCAGGGAAAATGCTGTTAACAGAACAAGTGATCCTGCTTTTTTTTACAAGGGCGCCTTTTCTCTCACGAAACTAAGGTTAATTGCATTGTCATCAGGTTCAGGCCGGAAAATAAATTTTTTATCAAAATTAAAACTGGTCGCCAGACATGTCCAGTCGAATTTATCGTAACGTGCCGTACTTTCTGCAGTGCACATGTTACCACTTTAAAGGTCTGCAAGAAGGCACCAGTTATATTTTCTAGGGCAAGAAGGCAACTGACTATGTTACTTACGGCAATTAGTCACAGGAGTCCTGGATAAGTAGAAGAAAAATTTAGGCTAAAAATTGGTCGGAACACATATGGCACACAGTACTCACTAACGATCTACAGCTTACCATTATTCTTAACAGGTACCATCATTGCGTTGTGCTAAAGCTAACCTAAGAAGCTGAAAGCTAGTATAATAATAAAAACGAAGCTTCAGAAGTGAAGGCTTGCTCAACAAGCAACAGAACGTCAAAAATGATATGCATGATAAATAAAGAAAAATGTCGGGAGGACGGTAAATGACTAGGCACCATGACAAAATTTGTGAATCTGCAGGATGAAGTCGGTTGACGCAGACTCCTAGCCTTTTTCCCGCAGTGTATGCGAGAGCACTCTTGGATCACGCAGTCTGCGAACCTTGCAGACAGGCTTGCAGCGTGGCAGAAGGGCGCGCCGCCGTCGGCAGTCGCTCTCCCAGCCGTCTGCTCTGCTCAGCGCCCAGCGAATTGCGTGGCCCCCGAAGTGGTGCAGTCTCAGAGACGTCGTCGCCGGCACAGCCACAAAGCTTGCATAATGGCAGCCTGAGCACATCGAAGTGTTCGCAAAACTCAGTTTACATCGCGCTCTCCGTGCCCCCTAACTGCTGTGTGTGAAGTAGCCCATTGCCTGCGAAATTTAACCGGCATTGCCGCGCGAAAATCATGGTCGTGCCACATTCACCCAGAAACCGATATCCTCGAAACTCGCGGAACCGTCTACTAAAGGCTCGACGTGTGTCTAGGGCAGAGCGCGTGTACACCGGCTATTAATCCTCCATGTCCGAAAGGAAAGCTTGGTGGCAGAAGGGATCAACAATAGGCGAAGCTTCGGTTATACAGGGCGTCCCACCTAACTTAAGCCAAGCATTAAAAATATGCAAAGGCCACGTAGCTGGACAGAACTAAGGCAACGTTGTTTGCCGTTGCTTGAAGATATTCAGATTATTTTTTGCATTTGGCCTAATCTGATAATTATTTTTTTTTTATTTCATATGTTGTCAATCCCAGTGGGATTTTTACAGGTTGGGCATATATTATATACTCACAAATAGTGACAAAAACAGGTTTACATAATTTTAACAATGATATTTGCCATCGACACGAAGCAGACATACACGTATGGCAGGAAATAAAACATAAATATATACAGTGCATTTGGCAAAAAGGGGTGACATTGCATAGACAAATACAATGCTTATACAGATTTTATTTTATACAGCGACGTGAGTGGTGTGTTATTTCCGGCTAGCATAATCTAATTATTACGCAACAGTTCTTCTACGAGGGTTACAAATTTCGGCAACGATGTGTTAGTCGTTATGCAGCGGTCCAGGCTATTCCATTCTCTTATTGCAAGAGGAAAGAACGAATATCTAAAACAGTCAGTGCGAAACGCATATTCTTTAAGTGTTAGTGAATGCTTATGGCGGGAAGGTCTGGTGTCAGCTAGGGATATCTGCAACGAAGTATTTATTCGTAATGCATTGTGTATTAATTGGAACAATAATTTTAGTCTTGCTAGTTTGGCGCGATGTCGCAGAGTAGGAATACAGGCTTGTTTTAGCAGTTGGGTAGGTGAATCGCTATTCTTGTATTTGTTAAAGATGAATCTAATTGTCTTTCGCTGCACGCCTTCTAGTTTGTTAAGAAGCTGTTGTGTATAAGGAAACCAAACTGTGTTACCATATTCGAGAACTGGGCGAATAAATGCGTTGTATGATAGCAGTTGAATTTCCGATGGCGCAGCTCGAAGTCTTCTTCTGAGGAAGAACAGCCGTCTTAAAGCAGATGGTATGATACTCTTAATATGCGATTCCCATCTCAGGTCATGTGAAATGATCAAGCCAAGATATTTATGCTCATGAACTCGGGTGAGTGGTATGTTATTGATAGTGTATTGGAAGTCCCACCTATGTTTTTTGCGGGTTATAGGTAAAAAGGCAGTTTTTTTAATGTTCAGTTCCATCTGCCACTTTTTACATCACTTCACCACTTCATGAAGGGCACTGTTTAAATCAACGTGATCATTTATAGAGTGTATTTCACAATGAAGAATGCAGTCGTCGGGAAAAAAGCTTCATTTTAACGCGGATGTTAGAGGGCAAATCATTAATAAAATTAAGGAATAAAGTGGGAGCAAGGACGCACCCTTGATGCACCCCCGATGTAACTTTTGCAATGGAAGAAATTCCATTGTTAACAACAACATACTGAAACCGGTTGGTTAAGTAATCTTCAATCCAATTGACAATAGAACCATTGCCTAAAGTTGTTTTCAGTTTGCTGATTAGTTTTTTGATAGGTTACTCTATCAAACGCCTTCGAAAAGTAAAATGCTGTTAAATCAACTTGTTTTCGATTATCAATGCTTTGGGATAAGTCACGCGTTAATTCAAGTGATTGGGTTATGGTTGAAAGTCCCCGCCGAAAACCATCCTGGATAGGTGATAATATTTGTGCCTGCTCTAGATAGCTCGTGATACGCTTTAATGTGATATGCTCTAATAATTTTCCTACTGTTGACGTTAGCGATATTGGTCTGTAATTACCGACATGACTTTTGCTTCCTGCTTTATGAACGGGGATTACTTTCGCTATTTTCCATTCCTTTGTAAGGCTACATGTTGATAAGGCTTTGTTAAATATTAGATGTAGATATGGATGTAGATGTACATAGATGTAGGCATATCTTTGAAGAAAAGTGTTGGGAATATTGTCCGGGCCGTTTCCTTTTTTGTGTCCATTGATAGTAATAAGTTGAGCACTCCTGACTCAGTTATCGTTGGCATGTCTAGCGGTCCCTGGTTGTAGTGATTTACGTCTGGAATGCGACCATCGTCAGCAGTGACTTTCGCCAGCAGCAGCCTTTATTAATTAATCGACTGCTAAAATATTATAATTAGATTAGAAGGGTCCATGAAAACATTTTAGAGCAACATGAAAAACTCCCGTACAGATTTCTGTTGTTCGAGACGCGCTACATAGAAGTGTTTTTCCGAACGGGAAGGAAGCCCGCGAATCGACACAAAGTGCCTCGACTGGCCAGTCACGCGACAATTTCGCGTGTATTTCACGCTCGAAAAAACGCTTTTATGTATAGCACGCATTGAGCAACAGAAAGCTGTATCGGGAGTTCTACATGTTGCTCTACAATTTTCCAATTGACACTTTTCATCTAATTATAATATTTGAGAAGTGGATTAATTAATTAGGAATCAATATCCAGTTAGGCGGAATGAAAAAAAAAATATTCTAAGTATCTCCAAGCGACGGCAAACAACATTACCTTGGTTCTGTTCAGTTACGCGGTATTTGTACATCTTTAATGTATCGCTCATGTTACGTAGGACACCCTGTATACCACCCCAGCTACCGACATTAAATAGCTACATGCATGCAATAGGATATGATTCCTCGCACAGCAGTTTCCCTCATCTGAAAAGCGAAATCTACCTGTTTACTACGCATATAGCAAAGAGCATGACAGATTTCGTGACACACATCAAGAAGAGCAAGCATTGCGCCTGATCGTTGTGCTTCTCTCTTAAAAAACACAAGGACTAAAGCTGCTGCAATTGCACCACTCCTAAATACTCGCGTGATGGCACACGAAGCACCGATGTAACGGAAGCGATAGCTGAGTGCAAGACATTTGCCCTCTGCAAAGTACATAGAAGCCTCTTTTAAAACATGGCATCAAGCGCATCGCTTGAAGACAGCCGTCGTCTGCTGGCTACTTGCCTATGTCTGATCAAATATCTGCCGACAGCTCCGAGAGTGCTCAGAGAGACCGTGACTGATAATCGAAGAGGCTCACTGATGCTTTTTCTCTTCCTATCGCACATAATGTCTTCGTACTGATCAGCTCAAGCTGCATGGCGAAGAAGACTAAATTGACATATTTCTTCAAGACTGCATTGTGTCGTATTCAAATAAGTGTTCTTTGATATCAGAGTGAGTGACGTGAATTTTGACATGACACCAAGGCATGTCTCTTGTTAGTGCTGTGAAGCAGAGCACTCAAAAGAAGACAAGCCTGTAGAAAACAAGCCTCTTGCCCAACATTGGTTCTAGAAACAGCCGTCGTTCGGCAACTGCTGATCTGTTCTTAGAAGTGAGAATTTCGCGACAAACTTTTCAGTGGACTATGGAACATGATCATAAACTTATTTCGTAAAACTTCGTAAGAAAAGTATACTTGACCTTGACTCACTTTTGCATGTAAGTAAATATTATGAAATAGTCGCAGCGAACAGCTGTCTCCGACTGCTGTACAGTTGAGATAAAGGGTGAATCGTTTTGAAGTTTTGTACAATTAGGCAGGAGCGTCGCACTTGCTGGATGGCTCATGACTTAATTTACAGAAAAATTCAGAAGTGAGCAAAAATTGTATCACTAATGATCTTTAACATTTTTTTCATAATTATTCATTTGTAAACACCTATTGTCAAACAGCCTGATGACTAATGTTTTCAACACATTCCACACAATTATAGCATGCACTACACAAAATAAAGTCTAATAGAACTTACCAAATACAATATTAGTGTGGCAGCAGGTCAAATAGCTCCTCAGCAATGCTTGCGTTCTTCCTGGGAGAACAAAAAGACGTTAGGCTTACACTGACAGCACGAAACCACAATCAATTGGCTGCAGCGGCGGCGAAACGCACACGCCTTCCAACACTTTCTTCTGGAATTTTGCAGTTGCGCAAACCTGACCTGGTGTCATCCTGCTGCGCAAGGAATCATCGGACTGCATCGCTACACGTGCAAAGACCTGACCACCTAATCACTGCTGCATGCGATCATGATGGCTGCCATGTGTTACGCCATCGTTCAACAGCTACAAGGGCGCCACCGACAGCTATAAAAGAAGAAACCGCTGTCGAACCCCTCTTCAATTGGCAGCAGCGGCGGTGGAACGCAGACGCTTTCCAACACTTTCTTCTGGAATTTTGTAGTTTCGCGAACCTGACCTGGTGTCATCCTGCTGCGCAAGCAATCATCGGACTCCATCGCTACACGTGCAAAGACCTGACCACCTAATCACTGCTGCATGCGATCATGATGGCTGCCATGTGTTGCGTCATCGTTTAACAGCTGCAAGAGCACCATCGACAGCTATAAAAGAAGAAACCACTGCCGACCCCCTCTTCAATTGGCAGCAGCGGCGGTGGAACGCAGACGCCTTCTAACACTTTCTTCTGGAATTTTGCAGGTTGGTTATCGCCACCTCCCCGTCATCTACGTATTGATAGACATGTCTTTCGCCGCAGCTGCTGCCACTCTTGCTGCTTTTTAACTAATACTTTGTTGTAATTCATGATACTTTTTCAGTTCCTTCTCGGTTCCTGTTTTTGCTTTTTTTGTCGAATAAGCACTACGTTGCTTTGGTTGGCGTTCAAGTACCGGTGGACGTAATCTGCCATGAGTGATGTAAGTGTTACCGATTGTGCAAAGTGTGAAAAGGCTATAGAAGCTGACTGTCACACCATTAATATGCAGTGACTGTTTGGGGCAGTATCACCTAGGTTCTTGTTCTGGCGTGTCAGAATGTAGATATGAAGCTAAAGGGGATGACTATAAACAGTCTTGGAAATGTACGACGTTCCGTAAAACCAAGTCAACTGTGCCCAGCTCTAGGGAAACCGATGAGAGCACTGTCACGGCGCTTCTGCTCGACATTAAGGGGAAATTAACTGAGCTGCTTCCTCTCAAGAACACTGTAAATGAAATGGAGGCTTTAATAAAGCACATGTCCGCCCAGTATGACACGGTACTCGCCACCGTCACAGAGCACTCAGGCGAAATTAAGCAACTAAAGAACAGAGTTTTGAAACTTGAAGTTATAACAGACGTTGAACTTAGGAGAGTGTCTGCGTCTGTAAATGATCTTGAATACCACAGTCTAAAGCTGAACCTTGAAATTCATGGGCTGGCTAAACACGAGAATGAATGCCTCATCACCAGAATAAACGCCCTTGCTGCCAAACTGGAACTTGATCCTCATAACGAGCAGACCGTCTCCGCCATTCACAGTCTTCCTTCACAAAAAGATAAGATACCAGCCGTGCTCGTTCACTTCAGGCGACAGTCGACAAAAGAAAAATGGTTTGAAAAAAGGAGTTATATCAAGGGTACAGCATGATGCCTACATATCCGAAAACTTAACCGGGTATAATAGATCGTTCCTCAAAGTTGCAAAGGAATGGGCACACGTAAACAATTTCAAATTTGTGTGGCATCGCAACGGAAGAATACTAGTCCGGAAAGCAGAAAATGCCCATGTACAGCGATGAACACAGTTAGCGTGAACACGCGAGCGCGTGGCCGACGGCACTGTTAGCGCCGCGTCACGGCAATCGCTGGAAGCATTGCACATGCGCAGTATGCGCTCTGCGAAAGAATATTTCCACCGCGCGCACCACGTCACTGGAGACGCTCGTTCGTCGTCTGCTAGCCGCATTTTTGTCTGCTGAGCTGACACTTTCAGTACTTGCTGGCCCATCTGGTAGAAAATGTGGTGCGTCAATGAATAAATCAGCATAAGACACTTTGTGTTTCAACTGTTTATTGAACTAAACTGCAAGCTCGCACTGTAAGAGGAACAGACGTACTGCAGGGAAATAAAATATTAGAATTTCTAGAACCGAGTCACGTCACCACTGACAGCAACGACTGCCGCTGTCCTGGACGATAGGGAGTCATAAAGTGCCTGCACATATTCGTGATTGGCCTTTAGGCTTTCCCACTCGTGGCTGACTGCGGCCCACAACTGGTCTGAAGTCGCGGAATGAAGGGGCTTTCTTGCCAAGGCAGCTGTCAGGCGGCCCCACACGTTTTCAATAATATTAAGGTCCGCCCCTTTCGATGGCCATTCCAGTACGGGTATGTGCTGCTCTGCCTGGAAGTCCTTCACAACCCTGGCCGTGTGGATCGGCGACCGGTCTTGCTGGAAAAGATAGTTGCGGTCGGGGAATAAACTGCTCGCATATGGCAACAACACATCGTTCAAAATACTGCAGTATTGCTGAGACGATAAGTGCCCACGTATGCGGTGTAATGGTCCTAAACCATATTGCGAAACCGCACTCCACACGCTCACACTTGCTCTCCCGCTGGTAGAGACGCGTTGCACATTGTCTGGATCGCTCCTGCATGGCGTTGTTAAATAAAGTAAGAAACCCACTCTTCAACGAAAAAGTTTGCATTACCGTGTTCGTGGCTGTCTCCACACAAGCACTCTTTGGTCTTGTCGCGTCGAAAGCGCGGACTCGTCCGAAAAGATGACACGTCCCCAGTCTTCGGTTGTCCACGACACGTGCTGCTCAGCGAACCGCCGTCGTGCTTCCCTGTTGGCAGCCGCAAGTAGCGGCTTCTGTGCTGGGACGTAACTGCGAAGGCTTCAACTACGCAGGCGACGTCGAACAATAGTGTCCGAAACGTCTAAATCCAACTCCTCGCGAACTGCTGCGGCAAAAAAGGAATCTCGACAACAGCTGCAATTATGCATGCATCTTCGTCACCTGTGGTAGCCCTAGGACGAGGTGCACGTGGCGCATCCCGAATGCGACCTTCGTTCTTATATGCCTGAATTATTCGGTTCACAGTCTTGAGAGGCCTACCTACTAAAGAGCCGATGTATCGCTGGGAATAACCTTTTAGTGAAAGGTCAACGATAGAGCGTCTTTGATGATCCGGAACTCTAGCCATAATAGCATGGGGCGACAGACAATGTCTGCGGTAGATGCTCGGTGTTTTATATGCTGCATTTGCATGCGGAACAACTCTGAAGTCACGCCCCACATAGCTATGTGCGTTTTTTTTTCAGTTTTGTTTTCTTGGAGCACTTTAAATGCCGAAAGTATCGGCTCACAAGGCAGAAGTTCGGCTAGCAGACGATGGACGGGCCTCTCCAGTGACGCGCGCGGCAGAAAGACAGCCTCGCTACACTGCGCATGTGCAGTGCTTCCAGTCATTGTCGTGACGCGGCGCCAACAGTGTCGTCGGCCACGCGCTCGCGTGTTCACCCTAACTGTGCTAATCGCTGTACATGCAATCAAGACCGAAACCGATCTCGAAAAGCTGAAAGTGTGATACTGAAGTGTTGTCCCTACGTTTTCACGTTCTGACATTGCTTCTGTTGACTCGTTATCCCCGTCTGATTTTTTCCATTTTGTTGGACCAGACCATAAAAAAATACACTCGATGCTTCCATCTCAACTGCCAGTCAGTGCGAAACAAGCATGACATGCTCGACCTTTTTGTCAGCAGCTTGACCTTTCAGTTTGATATCATTCTGCTGTCTGAAACATGGTATGACCAGCACTCAGTCGTATGGCAACTGCCTAAATATCAGTGCTTTACTAAAAACAGAGAAACGTCGCGAGGCGGTGGTGTCAGTGTACTTGTCCGTGATAACATTGGTGCAAAGTGCATCAATGAATTTTGCTGTATTACTGATGACTATAAAGTCCTATCAGTCTTGAGTGCTCGAACTGTCTACTCAGCTTTCTACCGTCCACCAAGCGGTAATTTAGACCATTTCTTCCAGTTTATTGGAAAGTTCTTCCTTTACGTCGGTGAATTGCAATTTAAACTCGTGTTGGGTGGTGATTTCAATGTCAATATGATGCTCGACAACACCATGAAGCGAAATTTTGAGGCAGTTATACACGCACATGGTTGCTTCAATGTCATATCATCACCTACCAGAACTACTCATAATACATCTACGTGTATCGACCTATTCATTGCAAACATTGATTTAAGTAAGATTAAATCGGGAGTGTCTTCCTGTGGCCTTAGTGACCACATGCCTATATTTCTGAGCCTGAATCATGCACGTCAACGATCAACTGCTACTGATACCTTCACACAAGCGATTACGCAGAATGCGATAGAAAATTTTCATGCCGAATTAGGAGGCATGGACTGGACGGATGTTTCTGCCACGCAAATACCGGACGTCGCATATGAAAGTTTCCTCAGGCTATTTTCCTCATGCTATCAAGTATTTCCCCTTTACTATTATGAAAAAGCAACCTTCCAGAATACGCAAGCCGTGGGTCACAATATTCTCCATCAAATAAAGAAAAAGATGCCTTTATGATAAGTTTATCAAGTCACGAGATCCAAACGACTGGATTGAGTTTAAACGTTTTCGCAACGAGCTGCGCAACGCGAAAAACCGTTATCATACTGATTTCTTTACCTCTTCTGAATGTGACAGTTCAGTTTATTGTTCTTAAAGACCCCCGGAGGGGGCATTACATAAGGGGTGGGTTTAACATAAGTTCCACATTTGGTACACTTCATAAGTTATATTCAAAGTGATCAATCAGACGCTGTAGGAATGAAGACAGGCAAGTGATGCTAACAATGTCCGCAGGAAGGCCGTTCCAGTCTTTAGCTGCTCGAGGAATCAACGAGGCGGAAAAATGAGTGGTTCGGGCACGCGGGCGCGCCACTTGCTGCGGATGACTGGTATGGTGAGAGATGCGTGCCGCAGGAACGATGTATGGCGCATGATGAAGGGTACTGAAAAAGAACTTGTGATAGAGCTCAAGACTAGCAATGCGTCGGGGATTAGATAGTAATGTTAGTCCGGATTGTCTTTTCAGTGCGGAAATATTGACATCATATGAATATTGTGAGTGAATGAACCTGGTAGCGCGGTTCTGAACAGATTCAAGTGAGGGGATAAGATATGGTTGGTGCGGGCTCCAGGTGGCAGATGCATATTCAACTTTTGCCCGAACAAGGGACTTGTAGGCAAGCAGTTTTACGTCTTGAGGTGCCTGGCGGAGATTACGTTTTAAAATAACCTAGTGTTTTATTAGTAGATGATATGATGTTAGAAATATGTTTATGCCAAGACAGATCATTGCATACAGTGACACCCAGGTATCTATAGGACTCTGCTAGTTCGAGAGGCATGCTTCTAATTTGGTAGGGAAATACCAGGGGATTACTGCTACGAGTGAAAGACATAACTTTACATTTTTGTACATTAAGTTTCATTAACCAATCGTCACACCATGTTAGTATGTTGGCGAGGTCTTTCTGCAGGGCTGTTTGATTGCAGGTGTTACGTACAGTTCGATAAATGACACAATCATCGGCGAACATTCGGATATTACAGGACACATGTGAAGGTAAGTCATTAATATATATCAAAAATAATAGAGGGCCAAGAACCGATCCTTGAGGGACGCCTTATGTTACTGGCACAGGGTTAGATAGGTGATTATTTATAATGACAGATTGGGAGCGGTTGATAAGAAATTCAATGATCCAATTCAAAACATCAGGATGCAAATTAAGTCTTGTAAGTTTCAATATTAGACGTTGATGAGGAACTTTATCGAAGGCCTAGAGAAATCCAGGAAAATTGCGTCAGTCTATATGTTACTGTCAAGGTTAGTGTGAACATCGTGCAGGAAAATGGCCAGCTATGTTTCACAGGAGAAACCTTTGCGGAATCCGTGCTGGGCGGGATGGAAAAAGTGATTCAAGTCAAGAAAATTCATGATAAGAGAGTAGATTACATGTTCCATGATTTTGCAGGGGACGCTTGTTAGGGAGTTGGGGCGGTAGTTAAGAGGCGAGTTTCTGTTACCTGATTTGTGGACTGGAACGACCTTCCCAATTTTCCAGTCATCTGGAATGAAACCTGAAGAAAGAGACTGGGCAAATATCAAGGACAAATAGGCTGCAGAAATACGCTTAGGGTTAAAATTTTTGGGTTGATCCCGTCTATGCCGGAAGATGATGAACACTTGATTTTGTCTGATTGCGCAAATACCGTCTGCATTGAAAGCAATGGCTGGCATTGACGAGTTTATACTAAGCGATGACGAAATGGGAGGCGCATTAGATTCGTTTGTAGACACAGAAGCAAAGGCCGAATTGAACACGTCGGCGCAATCGGAATCATTAATAATTTCGTTCGATTCGTTAGTTATGTTAATAGTAGGCGTTTCGCTATCGTTTATAACTCCAAAATTGCCTCGGGTTATTGATTAATAGGTTTGGCAGATTATTGTGATAAAAGGAGTGTTTAGCGTGACGCAGTGCGTCGACGTAGCTCTGTTCGGCTTCATAATATTTATCCCATGCGCATGGGCGTCCTCTCTGTTTGGCGGGGCGATACAGACGCTTTTTTTTGTTTTCTAAGCGTTTTAAGGCCTTTGTGAACCATGGTTTTGGCTGATAAGAACGAAAGGTGACTTTAGGAATGAATTTATTTGCAAGATCACTTTGTTTTTGAAGCGCGTCCAATTGCTGTTAACGGAATGGTCTTGAAAAGTTGATTCGAATATAGGAAAGAATGTATTCATAGCTTCAGTTATAGCTTCGTAATTTCCTTTGTCTTATAGACATATTGTTTTCTTAAAGGTATCCCGTGTCAACAAATTGAACGAAAAAGTGGCACGGATGACTTTGTGATCCCTGATCTCAGGCAAATAAGAAATGTATGAAAGGCTGTCAGGGTGGTCGGTTAGTATGAGATCGAGGACGTTAGCAGTTTGCTGCGAAATCCGGGTTGGTTCAGTTACTAGCTGGGAAAGGTTAAAGTTAAGGCAGAAATCGACAAAATTTTTGGTGTCTGTGTGTCCGGATACCGAGAATAATTGTATGGTACGCCAGTCTATTTGTGGGAAGTTAAAGTCGCCGAAGAGCAGGATTTGCGCGTTTGGGTGGGTGGTTACCAGTTCGCTTATGACGTTAAGTTTATGGCAGAATTCAGAAGTAGCACTGGGCGGTCTGTAACAGATACCAAGTAGCACTTTTTTTGAATAGGTATGCATTATGACCCATAACATTTCAAGATCTGATGTGACGTTAATTAGCGAGCATGGCAACTGCTCGCGAACAGCGACTAGCACACCACCACCACGGATTGGAAACCACCAGAGGATATGGAAACAGCTAAATCTTCTGCGCAACCATACACCTATTTCCCAGTCACGTATTAGCAATGTCAATAATGGTGTTCAAATAACCGATGAGTCACTACATGATGCATTCAATGATTTCCTAGTCGGTAATAATAATATTCCCGTATGCATGAGTACCTGCGATTTCATAAGGACAAGTGTTGCAGACACGATCTTCCTGCACCCGACCAATGAATCAGAGTTAATATGCCTTTTTTTCTGAGCTGAGCAACAGCCGCAGCCTGGGTGTAGATAATCTGCAGATAAAGCCAATTAAGTATGCCCTAGATATTGTTGCCCCATTGCTGGTATACACATACAACTTGTGCCTCGATACCGGGGTCTTCACGCATAAAATGCAAGTCGGTAAAGTAATTTCGTTATTCAAGCGTGCGGACAGGACTCTTATGACAAATTACAGGCCCATATCCATTTTGCCAGTCTTCTCAAAAGACCTGGAAAAGGTTATATTTAAACGTCTTTCGACATTTCTGGAAAATAAAAACCTCTTAACTGACTGTCAGTACGCCTTCCGTAAAAACCGGTCAACACAACTTGCCTTGTTGGATGAAAAAGAATTTATTCTCAAAAACATCGAAGAGCGCTTCCTCACACTTGCAGTGTTAATAGATTTTACGAAAGCTTTCGACTGCATTAATCATGAACTTCTACTCAATAAATTGTTTAACTATGGAGCTCGTGGCGTCGCCCTTGACTTAATTAGATCATATATAAACTCCAGAGTTCAGTTACGTAAATAACCTCTCCTTTCAGTTAAGGAACACATGGATAGGAGTGCCGCGAGGGAGCCTACTTGGCCCTCTCCTTTTCAATGTCTACGTTAATGATATTGTCAATATTGACAATGACACCAAATACATCTATGCTGATGACACTACACTACTGTTTTCGTCTCATCATACCTCAGACTTGTTAAGGACTGCTAATGCAGTACTAGACAAACTACATGTGTGGTCAGTTAAAAATGGTCTCATAATTAACACTACTAAAACTAAAGCCATATTATTCCAAACCAAGAACAATAACATTAGGCTGCCTGCTGACATCACACTTAATTCGGAGAAAATTGAACTAGTTAAGAGCCTAGGGATCATTTTCGACCAGGATATGTCGTGGAATAGCCACATATTATCACTTGTCACTAAACTTTCACAAATAGTTGGACTGGTTTTCTCCCTTAGGTACCTTCCATGCCATGTAAAAATGCTTATATACAACTCCCTTTTCATCGGTCATCTGAATTATTGCTGCCTTGTCTGGGGTACCACATCTGTCACAAATATAGGTAGACGATTCATAATTCAGAAAAAAAGTCTCCGTGTGATATGTGATGTACCATGGGACTCCCCAAGTGAACCTCTTTTCCAAGAACTGAAAATACACAAAGCGCATAATTTATACACTTACAGGTTAGTCCGTGCATACGTTAGAGAGTGTAAACCGAATAATTGTTGTATCCGTTCCATAGCTAACCTTAAACAGAACATACGCCATTATAAAACACGATCTCCAGAATATTGGTACGTAATGCACCCGCGCACTAATTATGGAAAGCAAATGATTGCTTATACGCTGCCTGCCCTGCTTAACACACTGATCGCAGATGATATCGATGTTTTAGTCTTCGTTAACTAATCTGAGTGTCGTATTTTTTTTTCTCCATAATGCTGATTTCTTAATATGCAAGCTAAGTAACTTGCTTTGGTTTATAAATTTTTGTGTTTGTTTCTTTTGCGTTATTTTATTCGTCTTATTCTGATTTATTATCATTTCCACATGCAATGTTGTTCCCCCGGCTGCTGCCATAAAATGGGTTCTAGGACTTAGTCAAGCTGCTGACGCTGCTTTTTCCCTCAAGACCTGTCCATATTCAAATGTGTGTTGTATATGGGAAATAAAGCACTTACTTACTTACAAGCTTAAGTTGCAAACAAGTGCCTCAGAACATTGGAAGCTCTAAATAGATACGGTCAATCTGCTTAACCATCTCGCAGATATTCAATGATAGAATGTACTTTCATGGAGCCTCAACTCTATGAAGTACATGCTTAATTAGAAACATGCTCGCACACAAAATAAAAATTGCATGTATGAAAATTCTCAGTAAACTATATTTCCTAGCAACTCCAGGTCACTCCTTGTGAAGTACAACAAGTTACTGTCTAACCTACAGTCAGAAGGTGGAAAATTTCGGATCCTTTCTGGTGAATAACTAACCATATCGCTACCGTTACCCAGCAATACAAAAGTGAATTGCAAGTACTATATTGATAAAAAAAACAGTTCAGTGCTACGAAGCAAGTCCAATAAATTATTTTGAATTCATCTTCATGTAAGACTAATGAAGTTAATTTTCTCTAAATCACACAAGTGAATCGTTAGACAAAATATTGAAATCAGTCAAAATTATACAAGCAATTTTATGACGGCCTGCACGTAGAAGTTCGAACAAGACAAGGGGTTGGGGCGAAAAGACAACAAAGAAGCGCGATAGAACAAAATGTAGCCTGGGCTGTGCAGCTACTGAGTGCAGTTTTATTACAATTGTGATGTGCAAAACAGCAGTTGTGAGAGATGGAGACCCTCAGGTAGTACTTTGCGATGTTTCGCAAAATTGTTTCTAGGAGCGTGTGTCTTTGATTAAATTCGTGTAACCTCTACCGAAATTGACGGCATAAAGCGTATGCTTTACAATTTCATAGTGAGCCATGAACAAGACACATGCGGGAGCTAAAGAAGCATCTTTATAAAATGCTCTAGAAACTTGCAGAAAGCAAGTCGAAAGTAAGTTTCTACAACATCTCACAACACCTAGCTTTGCCTACAAGTGTTGTAAGATTTCGTTGCAACATGCGACACTGTTCCAACAGACATCACTGTGTCACAAGCTTTGGGAAAAAAAGCGCATAAGTGGTAAACAAGCACATATGATGCTCTACCGCTGCTGCACAGTCAGTTATCTACACCAGCATGTTTAGATGGATTGTCATCCGTTTGACAGCTTCTGATCAGATTCTATAGCATGAATTTCATAACTGTAAGTTCTGCCAGAATGTGATACCTATGCGATTACTTGGGGACAGCACGAAAAGACGGGAGGAGGCTTGGCAACACACGCACACAGACACACGCGCGCACACAGACACACGCGCGCGGTAGAGCATATGATGCTCTACCGCGGCTGCACAGTCAGTTATCTACACCAGCATGTTTAGATGGATTGTCATCCGTTTGACAGCTTCTGATCAGATTCTATAGCATGAATTTCATAACTGTAAGTTCTGCCAGAATGTGATACCTATGCGATTACTTGGGGACAGCACGAAAAGACGGGAGGAGGCTTGGCAACACACGCACACAGACACACGCGCGCACACAGACACACGCGCGCACACAGACACACGCGCGCGGTAGAGCATATGATGCTCTACCGCGGCTGCACAGTCAGTTATCTACACCAGCATGTTTAGATGGATTGTCATCCGTTTGACAGCTTCTGATCATATTCTATAGCATGAATATCATAACTGTAAGTTCTGCCAGAATGTGATACCTATGCGATTACTTGGGGACAGCACGAAAAGACGGGAGGAGGCTTGGCAACACACGCACACAGACACACGCGCGCACACAGACACACGCGCGCACACAGACACACGCGCGCGGTAGAGCATATGATGCTCTACCGCGGCTGCACAGTCAGTTATCTACACCAGCATGTTTAGATGGATTGTCATCCGTTTGACAGCTTCTGATCATATTCTATAGCATGAATATCATAACTGTAAGTTCTGCCAGAATGTGATACCTATGCGATTACTTGGGGACAGCACGAAAAGACGGGAGGAGGCTTGGCAACACACGCACACAGACACACGCGCGCACACAGACACACGCGCGCGGTAGAGCATATGATGCTCTACCGCGGCTGCACAGTCAGTTATCTACACCAGCATGTTTAGATGGATTGTCATCCGTTTGACAGCTTCTGATCATATTCTATAGCATGAATATCATAACTGTAAGTTCTGCCAGAATGTGATACCTATGCGATTACTTGGGGACAGCACGAAAAGACGGGAGGAGGCTTGGCAACACACGCACACAGACACACGCGCGCACACAGACACACGCGCGCGGTAGAGCATATGATGCTCTACCGCGTCTGCACAGTCAGTTATCTACACCAGCATGTTTAGATGGATTGTCATCCGTTTGACAGCTTCTGATCATATTCTATAGCATGAATATCATAACTGTAAGTTCTGCCAGAATGTGATACCTATGCGATTACTTGGGGACAGCACGAAAAGACGGGAGGAGGCTAGGCAACACACGCACACAGACACACGCGCGCACACAGACACACGCACGCGCACGCACGCCCGCGCCCGCACGCGCCCGCCCACGCGCCCGCGCCCAGGCGCGCACACACGCACACACACGCGCCCGCGCCCAGGCGCGCGCACACGCACACACACGCGCCCGCGCCCAGGCGCGCACACACGCACACACACGCGCCCGCGCCCAGGCGCGCACACACGCGCCCGCGCCCAGGCGCGCACACACGCGCGCCCGCGCCCAGGCGCGCACACACGCGCGCCCACACACACGCACGCACACGCGCGCACACACGCACACGCGCGCACACACGCACACGCGCGCACACACGCGCACGCGCGTACGCACACGCGCACGCGCGCACACACGCATGCGCACGCGCGCACACACACACACACACACACACACACACACACGCACACACACGCACACACACGCACGCGCGCACACACACACACACACGCACGCGCGCACACACACGCACGCACGCGCGCACGCACACACACGCACGCGCGCACGCACACGCACACGCACACACACACACACACGCACGCACACGCACGCACACACACACGCACACGCACACGCACACACACACGCACACGCACACGCACACGCACACACACGCACACGCACACACGCACATGCACGCATGCGTACACGCGTGCGTGTACACACACGCACGCACGCACACACACTATATATATATATATATATATATATATATATATATATATATATATATATATATATATATATATATATATATATTTATCGGGCGACCACGTTTCGCCGCCTAACAAATGTAATCGCACAGCGCGGGGCGCGCCTGCATGTAGCCGAAGTTTCTGGAAAGTTATCGATGCTTCTGTCCGGCTGTCTGTTGTGTCATTTGATTTCATCGCGTGACGCGAATGGTGTAGAACTTTGTGGAAGGTACGCGGGTTCGAACGATTAGCCTGGAACATTCGACGACTGCTGTATAAAAGCGGACGCGCTTGACCCGCTGATCAGATTTTCGACGCTCGACGCCATGCTGCCGCACGTCACTGACGAGGAGAATCTTGACGTCGCTACCTATCTCCAGCGCGCCGAAGAAGCCCGACAGCTCGCCCGCCTATGTGTCAAGAACCAGCAGCGTACCGACAGCCGACACTACAACCTCCGACGACGCTTCGTTGAGTACCAGCCCGGCGACCGCGTTTGGGTATGGACCCCGATACGCCGACGAGGACTGAGTGAGAAACTATTGCGACGCTATTTCGGACTCTACAAAGTCATCCGACGTATTGGCGGACTGGACTATGAGGTCGTTCCAGACGGCATTTCGCATTCACAGCGGCGCCGCGCACGATCTGAAGTGGTCCACGTGGTGCGCCCTAAACCCTTTTATGGACGCTGACGAACTTTCCTTACTTTGTTTTCTTTGCTACGAGTGCTTCTTTATTTCTTTCGTTTCTTTGCAGCATCGGGCCGATGCTTTTTAATAGGGGGGTATTGACACGTGTACTTATATTTATCGGGCGGCCACGTTTCGCCGCCTAACATATGTTATCGCACAGCGCGGGACGCGCCTGCATGTATCCGAAGTTTCTGGAAAGTTATCGATGCTTCTATCCGGCTGTCTGTTGTCGCCGAACGTTGTGTTATCTGATTTCATCGCGTGACGCGAATGGTGTAGAACTTTGTGGAAGGCACGCGGGTCCGAACGATTAGTCTGGAACATTCGACGACTGCTGTATAAAAGCGGACGCGCTTGACCCGCTGATCATTTTCGACGACCGCCGTCTGTGTTCGCCGCTCTCGTTGTGCTTCAAGTGTAGCCTGTTTTGTGGGCACAGGTTCGCCCAATAAAAGCTAGTTTTGCTTTTCACAGTATTGCTACTGTGTTCTTTGACGTCACGACCACGTGGCAATATATTAGGCCTATTCATCCTGCGTAGTTGGTCACCTCACTGTAGGCCAATGTTAGACCTGGCTCTATAAGTTCTCCTCCACTTGGTGATGCCTCGACTTGTTGAGGACGCTATTCGGTGCTCCTGCGGCAAAGAGCTTCACAGCCAAAGAATGCGCTAAATCGAAAGACAGAATACGCTCCTTAAAAGATGGGGCATAGATCCAGCGAACATGACACTCGCCAAAGAAAACGCTGAGGTCCAGAAATGGAAGATCACTGTCTAGTGGAAGTTTTCCCCCTTCCATCAACTGATCTTGCACTGTAGAGAAGACAAAACAAATTACTCTACCCGTTTAGTTGTCTTCACGTCATATAGGGTGGAAAGTTTCCAGTGAAGCAGAATACCTTTACTGCGCTGGTTCTCACAGTAGCTAGTGTTTTACGATTAGTTGACAGTGTTCTCCGCGGTGAGAAGTCGCCAAGTAAGGCTACTAAAGGGGTCGAGCAACTTTTTAATGTATCCTACACAGTGCCCCACATGTTCAAGTAATCAAAACTACTACTGAAAGGCAAGCACCGCTATCTGGGCCTGAAGATTTTCTGTAGTGAGCATCGTACTGGAGCTATGCCCCGCACTCAAAGGTATTTTGGCCTTTCCTATTAGCACACTTGAACACTGAAATATGCTGTTGCTACAGGAACACCAGGGAGGACCCTTAACACTTGGTAGCACCACGAAGTGGAGGGGAGCTTCCATAACCAAGCACAATGTTTGCTTTTAAAAGTGATTTCACTGCCTTTTGGCATGCGTCCACAAGAAGTATTTACCGGAGTCGAACGTAGGTGACGTCTAAGGTAAGAGAACTTCAAAGAAACCAAGGCCTACGACTGTTATGCAATCTGTACACAAATGGAACAGTCAATTCAATCAAATGGCTGGGAGAGTTGGAACCACCCTTTTATTTTCAGTGCCAAGAAATCTTGGCACGTACTAAAATGTCAACAGGACCAGGCTAAGACGTGAAGTTTGCATCAAGAAGTATGTGCTGGAGTTCATAGGAAGTACAATTGGTGCTGTTTAGAGCATCCCACTGTCCTTCAGCAGCAATTATGTAGGACAAACAGGCCGACGACCCAAGAATTATCTTAGGAAACATACATAGACCATTGACACAACATGGGGGAGCATGGTTACACGAACTCTATTTTAGGGTTGCGAGAGCGGCCAAAACGAATTTGACCCTACCCTTTCTTTGGATTTTAATGCGAAGCATTTCTTGCTTTGTATTTCGCATTCTGCGGCAGCTATAGTCGGGTGCAACTTGAGACCGCGGAAAGGCCCCGCCAGATGGCTGAAGCGCGGCAGCCGATTGCTTCCTCGACTAAAGAAATAATCTCGCTCAAAAATTGTTGTTTCAAAGCGAGTATTTCTTGGCACAAGTAAGACTTTTGTATCTTGATGACTGGTTTAGTAGACTCTCGTGATGAGAATGCTACCGCACATGGCGGATCGTGAGGGAAAAAGCACCCCTTGCCTTCTACAACGCTGCACGTCTTTTGCTACGGCGCAAGATCGACGACCACGGGTATGCGTTTATAAAGTGCAATCGCTGGTTTAGTCCACTGGTGCTCTCTCACGTGATCATTTGTTGCCGAACGAGTATTGTGTCACCTCGATGTCCAGACCTAGAAGCGACAGCAAGAACACGAGCGGTCACTTCCTGAACAGGGATATCACGCAACATGATCTTCCTCTGCCACACGTATTGGCGTAACAGGGAGCCTGAACGCAGCGTGGAGTACACGAGCAAGTTTTTCGACGAGATGCTCGGTGTCAGCGAGAGGGTTCAGGGTGAGGGAGGAGGTCAAAGCTTCCCATTTTTCGGGTGACAAATTGTCGACGCACTCGCAAAAGCGCCCACGAAATGCGGAGAAGACAAGCCGCAGCACGTAGTTTGACGGCTTCACGTTGTGTGCGCTGACGCCATGTGTGCACGATTTCTTTCGCCGCAACGAGATACCGAATGTCGAGAAGATAACGAACGAGTACTCGAAGCGTATATGGATCTCCTATCAATGAAGCGGTGTACTGTGCGTCGCCTGCTTGCCGAGTTCAGCTTCAATCACAAGAGCAGCCGCAACTCGCTGCTTGTCGACCGGGATCGCATCGCCGCATGGCTCAATTGCTACATTCGTGACATGGAGCGCACTGGGGGCGGAATGCCTAAGCATCTTCTTCTTGGGCGAGACATTGTTGACTGCGGGATATAGTCGATCGATCGTGTAGGCAGACCGCGTGATGAAGAAGCGCGGACGCCAGTACGCTTGAGCAAATGGCCTGCCGACGCATCTGAAACAACATCCTGCGAAAGGCCAGCGCCTGATCGTGACGCACATTTGGAGCGAGAATGGCTTCGTCGACGGCTGCTTGGATGTATTCCGAGGTCAAAAAACAGGCGACTACCACGAAGAAATGAATGGGAATCACTTTGAAGCATCATTCAATAACGTTCTGCAGAAGCTGCCATCTGGTAGCGTCATTGTTATTCGTAATGTAGCTTATCATACACGGCGAGAAGAGAAATTGCCGACGACGGCCTGGAAGAAGAAAACTCGCCTACGGATGGTGAAGAAGCAGCTGCTTGGTGGCATCGGTTAAGTCATGATTTTTCAGCTACAGCGTAGACAACGCAGGGAAAAGGGCCGGTTGCATTGTACTCAGGCTGCCACCGTATCACTGCAAATTTCATACTGAAATTATTGTCAGTGCGAAGCGGTACGAACTACACATGAAAGATACACAGATCACGCTTGTCCATGTATCTTTCATGTGCAGTTCGTGCCATTTCGCGCCGTCAATAGTTTCAGCATGGAATGCCTACGTGCCCAACGTACCGTGTACCGTCCTTTTAATTCCATTGAGCTCGTGTGGGCAAAGGTAAAAAATGACATCGCTATGGTAAAGAGAGGTCAAACTTTCCGGTCGAAGACATCTTAAGGGAGAAAATCAAGCATGTGACGGTGCAAGACTGAAGGAAGAAGATTCAGCACGTGTTGGGCCTGCAGGCGGAGCTCAGACTTGACACGTCTGGGAGCGACCAAATCCAACTCATGGTCATCCAACTGGGTGAAGATGACACTCAAAAAAGCGACTGCGAGCTGTCCGACATTGAGCCACTCGACGAAGCATATCGGCATGAAAGAACAGCCGTTATTCGGGCTAGCAAGAATTTGATGGTGGGGATACTATAGCCGAGCATCCCCTACCACATGACCTCTCAAATAAATAGGTAGGCAGTTCATTTGATAGCACATTCCTTTAATTGGAGCTCGATTCTGAAAATGGAACGTCTTGCACACATTGCGCTCAATTTAAGTACCTGCGTGGAAACATGCCTAAATGCTGGCAAATCCGGATGAAAACACAAATATTGATCCTGAATAATTTTGTAGGGCCCAAAAGACTCATTGAGGCTGCCACCGTCGAGCTTGACAGGCCCTATGGTGAAAATGGTCTCGGTTGCTGTACTGCAACGCAGACAACTAAGCCGTTGCTCTTCGCCCCGCAGGTGTTCGTAGCTATCGTCACCCAGGAGCAGCTGTCATCACGGATAACTCCGGTTATCAACACGTCAGTGTAATGTGCGCTGCTCCCCCTCATCAATGAAACTGGCATGTGGTCATTTTGTACGCCATAGGAATCGACTGCGCAACCTCATCTGTGTCAGCGCCACCATGCGACATCTGGATGGTGGATTCCTTGTGGAAGGTCCCATCAGCACTGACACTGCGGCTCCCGCTAAGTTTAAAGCAGCCGCGATTGACGACACCGCTCTGTGGGCTCGGTTGCTGTACCACAATGCAGACAACTAACCCGTTGCTCTTCGCCACGCAATTATCTTCTGGTGCAGCCGCCGAGCGCCCGGTTCTGTGTCGCTATTGCTGTTGAGAGTGTTTGTGCCATTCGGTCCTAGCATCTCTTGTCAGGAGACATCGAATCTAACCCGGGTCCCGATAGTGCTGACCTTGTACTAAATGAGCTGCAAAGCCGGCCAAAAAGAAATAATCACAGAAATGAAAGACATTAAGAACCAACTACTGGCAACGAATAAGGTGGTGCCCGATCTGACTTCCCGAGTGATAGTAGTCGAAAAACTTTGCCAAAGCATCGTCCCGTTGTGAAATGAAATCGAAGCCGTAAAAGCAGAAACTAATAAATTTACTGATCTGACCACTTGCTTGGAACAGCATATGGATGACGCTTAAAACCGATCACGTAGAAATAACCTAATCTTTTATGGTGTTCCTGATACTAATCCATCGGAAACATACACCCAGTCTGAAGGAGCCGTAACCCAGCTGTGCTCTCCGCACCTTACCATTAACATAGACACAAAAGAAATTGAATGAGCACATCGTCTCGAGAGGCATACCGCTGGGCGCCGTCGCCCTACAATTGTAAAATTTACATAATTTAGGACAAAAGAGACTGTCCTATCAAATGGCGTAAGTTCAAAGGCACTGAACACAGTGTCGGCGAAGATTTGTCTAAGGCTGTACAGAACGCCCGCAGGCACCTTGTTGCTTTTGCGAAAGCAAAATCTGCTTGCTTTTCATTGCGTTACAAAACATTGCATATAGGTGCTAAACGCTACATATTTGACAAGACATCACAGACCGAGAAAGAAACAGCATAGCAATCGCATTATCCTACGAATCTAAGAACTCGCACTCCCATCCCGCGTACTAATTTGTCTTTTTCAGTAATTATCACGAACATACGCAGCTTTCTGCCAAAGCGTGAACACGTATCAAATCTTATGTCATCATCCACCAGTAACTTACTGATACTAACACAAACGTGGCTTACAAAAGAAATCAGTGACGCAGAAGTCCTGGCCGATCTTCCCAACTTCGAGCTTTATCGATGCGATCGGAGAGACGCACGTGGCGAAGGTGTTCTGATTGCCGTGAACCAACAATTGCCCTGCACACGAGTTAACATTGACAGCCACTTGGAAACACTGTGGTTAAAATGTCAATCTTCCCCACAAACAGTAGCGCTAGGTGTTTGTTCTCGACCCCCTCACCATCAACCGGACTTTTTTAATCTCTTAAACAACATATTAAAAGAAATTACTTTCATCCATCCCAATGCTATTATTCTCCTTTTTGGAGACTTTAATTTTCCCGAGATTAATTGGCACCAAGGAGCTGCTTTACTAAGAAATCAAACTGAAGCGAGCGACATTATAGTATAAAGCGTGTTTAAATTACAATTTAACACAGCTAGTACTGGAGCCAATCGGTGTGTTGGGGACCTCTGCCAATATTTTAGGTCTTATACTAAGCAGTCATCCTGCTGAAAGCTTAACATCCCTTACATATCTTCGTGAGATTAGTGATCACAAAGTTATTCATGCTGCCTTCACTTTCGCTCCCCCCAGGGCGCGACATGCACGAGAAGATAATTTGTTTATATGACAAAGGTAACTATGAGGCTATAAATACTGAATTAAACGCATTATTTTCTACCTTTGCAGATGAATTTAATAACCATTCAATTTATGATAACTGGCTGCTGCCTAAAAAACAAACTGTGTGAACTAAAGAACCAATTTATTCCCAGAATAACCATTCGATCCAATCGACAAAACCATGGTTTACGAGATCCTTAAAACGACTAGAAAATAAAAAAGCGCCTTTATCGCCACGCTAAAGTTAAGGCAAGCTCAGTTGCGTGGGAGAAATATTACGCTGCTGAAGCTGCGTACTTAATTGGAATTCGCGATGTCAAGCGAACCTTTTTTTTCACTACGACCTGCCAAACATTTTACTTACTAATCCAAGAAAATTCTGGCAGGTGATAAACCCCAAAGAAGCGCGTATCAATAATCTTACTAACGAGCTGGGTGAATCGGTGACAGATTTAACCTGCGCTAATATGTTCAACAAGGCGTTTTTTTCAGTCTTCACTAATGAAATGGACACACTTCCTCCTCCGCCAACCGCAAATATACAATGCAACTTGTCAGCCATCACATTCACAGTACGTGGGCTTTTATCTGTGATAGAAAATATTAAGTTGTCTTCATCATTTGGCATCGATGACATTGACTGTAAACTACTAAAAACACGAAACATTTCTGCAGAGTTTCTTTATTATTTTCACAGTCGCTTTCCACAGGCACCATGCCAGACGAGTGGAAGATGGGGACGGTTATTGCAGTCTACAAATCGGGCAACAAGAATTCTCCCCTAAATTACCGCCCCATTTTGTTGACAAGTGTTCCCTGCAAGCTCATGGAGCATGTAATCTACTCTCATATTATGAACTTTCTAGACGCTAGCAACTTCTTTCATCCTTCACAGCACGAGTTCCGCAGGGGCCGTTCTTGCGAGACCGAGCTTGCACTATTTCTTCATGACGTTCATGCTAACCTTGACCGTAACATACAAACAGACACCATATTTTCGGATTACGCGAAAGCGTTTGACAAAATAGCTCATCAACGCCTATTACTAAAACTTTCTCGTTTGCATTTGCATCCTGATATCCTCAAATGGCTTGAGTAATTTAACTAAACGCTCACAGTATGTCTCGTTTAATAACCACGCTTCAAACATTACACTCGTCACATCAGGCGTACCACAGGGGTCCGTCGTTGGCCCCATTCTTTTCTTAATTTACATTAACGAGTTACCCTTGCATGTGTCCTGCCATATCCGTATGTTTGCCGATGACTGCGTTATTTACCGCGCAGTCAATACCATTGCTGACCAAATAACTCTTCAATCCGACCTTAACCGGGTACAAGAGTGGTGTGATGTTTGGCTGATGACACTCAACTCTAATAAATGCAAACTTATCTCATTTACCCGTCGTCATCACCCGCTTCGCTTTTCTTATCGGACTGGTGACGTCACCGTGGAATCGGTTGAATCCTACAAATACCTAGTTATCACCTTGACTAATGATCTAACCTGGAATGCGCATGTTACTAAGATTATTTCATCGGCTAACAAAAGATTAAGATATCTAAGACGTCACCTTCGCCTCGCCCCATCGCATGTAAAACTGTTAGCCTATAGACCATTGGTAAGAACGAAACTCGAATACGCATCTGCCATCTGGGATCCGCATCAAGCATATCTCGCCAATGCCCTCGAGGCAGTTCAAAATCGCGCCAACAGGTATATTCATTCTACAAACTCTTACGTCAGCATATCATCTTTAAAAAAACCACCTTCCTTATCGCTTCTGTGCCTTCGTCGCCGCATTGCCACCCTTTTCCACAGGTTCTACTATTCGACGCTCAATCGACCACCGCACATTGTTCCCCCAACGCGCCGGTCACGACGCATTGGCCGTCCTCAGCAAGTAGCACAACCACATTCACGCACAAATACGTTTTCAGCCTCATTTTTCTACCGAGTATCTAAAGACTGGAATAGCCTTCCTCATCAAATCGCTGCCATCACCTTCGCGATTTCTTCAAGATGTAACAGCTTTTTTATTTACCGAGTTGAATGCATTGTAACACTTGTTTGTATATGTTATATTCCCACCCATTATGTAATACCCCTACTACGAGGTCTTTAGGGAAATAAAATTAAATGAAAATGAAATGAAATAGCAGTAGTCAACGTGAAATTGACAGCCACTGCTGGCAGCCTGCACGAAGGAACGCATAAATGTGATTTCGTTGTTTATTTTCGCTACCTGGCTCAGGCAAGTAATACGAATAAGAGACGAGTTGTGAAACATGATTAGCTCAGTCCGGCCCAAAATGCTCATTCGGGCAGCCATTGTCGAGATTGACGGGCCCTATGATGAAGTAACAGCAGCCGAGGCAAAAGTGACTGCCAGTGTTGGCAGCCTGCACCTAGGAGTGAAAACAAAATCTGTGATGTTGGAGCCATCGTCAATCTTTACATGCCCTTAAAGACCAATAAATGCAGCCAAACGATAACAAAAACACATCGTCTGCTCAGTTTACTCCACAGCGCAGTCACTGTTGATTCCATTAAGCCACTTGAACGAATAATAATGCAAGCCCAGTGGCATGTCCCTGTAGCCTCTTTCCAGGTAGTTGTGCCACCCCTGTCGTTCTTTACAGCCAGTTGATATGTATCAAGGCAATGTGAGAACGCCCGAAATACTCATTCGGGCAACCACCATCGAGTTTTACGGGCCCCGCGGTGACATATCAGTAGTCGGGGCACGCTTGAAAAACTCCGTTAGCAGTCTGCACCTCAAATGGCAGTCATGTCATAGCCATTGCTTAATTTGTTTAACTTATATGGGAAAGCAGCGCGAATGCAAAAATAATTATTAACTCTGAATAACATTGCTAGCATTTTTGTCGTTCTTTGTACCGAAAAATTCTGAGTGGAACGTGTTTTACCAACGCATTTTTTTCGTTGCTCAAGCCGTAAGAAACGCGACCGCTAGAGTCAGAAAATGAAATTGGTGAAGTAATAAATGGTGAAAGTTTCAACAGCTCTCAGTGCACTGCTATACTTGGCTCCATTCACTGAAAAATGCATTTGTAACGGTGCAAGCATCGCACAGAAAAGGACACCCCACTGCCCAACCTTATCTGTGTTTAAAATGTGTACCACCATATATGATGGGCAGCAAAACCGTCTGTTTAATAAGACTGGAAGTGTGAAAAAAGCAACATAGCAAGGCGCTGTTTCACAATATGACACCCTGCATGCACAGATGCATTAACACATAAACAGGAGTAAGTGGGGAAGTTACTGTGCAACCCACGTGTTGCTTTTAACATAAGGTGTCTGTAAACTTCTCTGTAGTCATAGCTGGTAGAACTTTATTTTGTTCCAGTTGGTTAAGCACATTGCGGCAACAACCCAAGAAGCAAGGATAGAATAATAGGAGAAAACACAGCGAGAAGGCAAATTGAGAGGACCAGGTAGACGAGAGAGAAAGGCTTTAATGAGATCGAAGAGGCCAGTCCTCCTATTCACGGGACTTGTTCCTTTGACTGAGACGATATAATGAAATTGTGAAAAACGACGTAGCTGAAAGAAAACTTGCAAAAACAAATGCAAATACAAAATAAAATGACAGAAATAAGCATAAACATGAACACACACATATTCGCATACATGCACACAAACGCGAGCCCGAAAACCAAGAGTCTCAAACCTAAAAAATGGGGAAAATAAAGAAATATGCTCAGGCACGCAAGAAAACGCACACGCACACACACGCGGAAGCGGGTGTTAGGAGTCAGTTGAGAAGCTGATGTGCTTACCTTGGTTTATCCTTCACTGTTGCCTTAACTCTGTCATAGGAATCTTTAGTAGCAACATATTACACGAATCTAAAAGCAGTGCAGAACTGCGTTGTTCTGGGAAAACATGTCGAGCGCTGGTAGCACAACTTATACGTGATTGTGTCTCAGCAGGCATTCTACAGCTGTCGCGTGCATTGAGCAAAGAGTACTAAACCACAAAGCGACGCGATTTTATGACAAGCTCCTTTTAAAGGCACGAGTTTAACAGTCATAATTTTATACGACGCTCTCGATTGTCTCCTCGGTGCCAAATACTTTTCATCAATAGACCTTCGGTCTGGTTATTGGCAAATTTCTCTGCATGAAAAGGACAAAGAGAAGACCGCGTTCACCACCCCTGATGGTCTATATCAATTCAAAGTTATGCCGTTCGGTCTATGCAACGCCCCAGCAACGTTAAAGCGTATTATGGACTTTTTGCTTCAAGGCTTCAAATGGTCAACATGCCTCTGCTACCTAGACGACGTTCTCGTATTTTCGCCGAGATTTTAAACACACCTTGAGCGCTTATCAGCTGTTCTTCATGGCCTCCGCGAGGCTGGGCTTCAACTGAATTCATCCAAGTGTCACTTCGGTCCCCGACATACGACAGTGCTGGGTCACCTCGCCGACGCTTCCTGTATTTAACGAGACCAGGAGAAAATTCCTGCTGTCACGTCTTTTCCTGTACCTAGCTCCGTCTGTTATACACGTCCGAAGTATTGTAGGACTCTGCTTCTACTTCCGACGCTTCGTTAAAGATTTCGCAGCGCTTGCCCGACCACTTACTGATCTTCTGAAGACCCGCCGTGGTTGCTCAGTAGCATGAAGTTGGGCTGCTGAGCACGAGGTCGCGGGATCGAATCCCGGCCACGGCGGCCGAATTTCGATGGAGGCAAAATGTGAAAACGCCGGTGTACTTAGATTTATGTGCATGTTAAAGATCCCCAGGAGGTCGAAATTTGTGGAGTCCTACACTACAGCGTGCCTCATAATCAGAAAGTGGTTCTGGCACGTAAAACCCCACAATTTATTTTTATCTTCTGAAGAAGGACGTGCCGTTTACGTGGGGCCCCGCTCAAACTGCCGCGTTTGCCCACCTCACCAACATTCTCACCACGCCACCTATACTGGCCCACTTTGACCCGTCCTCTCCTACAGAGGTGCGTACCGACGCCAGTGGTCAGGGTATCGGAGCCGTCTTAGCCCAGAGCCAAAAAGGTCAAGATCGTGTTATCGCCTACGCTAGCCACCTCCTCACAGCTGCGGAGCGCAACTATTCGTTTACAAACCTTGAATGCCTGGCTATCGTCTGGGCGGCTTCCAAATACAGCCTGTACTTGTATGGCACGCACGTCTCTATAATCACGGACCACCACACGCTCTGCTGGCTTTCCTCACTTAAGGATCCTACCGGCCGACTTGGTCGCGGAGCTCTGCGGCTGCAAGAATATTCCTATGCAGTAGTGTAAAGTCGGGCCGATTACATCAAGACGCAGATTGTTTATCACGCTATCCAGTGGACGAACCAGCCGCCGACCGTGACCCCGATACCGACGCTTACGTTTTCTACGTCTCTCAGCTGCTACACGTTGCCGAGGAGCAACGTCGTGATGACACCTTGCGCGCTATCATTGATGGCTTGGAATCTTCGCCTTCTGATTCGCCCCTTCACTTGTTTGTTCTCCGGGATGGTGTATTATACCGCCACAATGTACGCCCCGACGGTGCTGCCCTACTCCCCGTCATTCCTAAGTACCTTCGGTCAGCTCTTCTCCACGAACTTCACGATTTACCAACGGCAGGTTACCTTGGCGTCTCCCGCACCTACGACCGGATTCGCCGACGTTTCTATTGGTCTTGCCCGCGCCGTCCGAAAATACGTTGCGGCGTGTGGGAAATTCCAGCGCCGAAAAACGCCATCGACGCTCCCTGCCGGGCGCCTTCAACCGCTGGACATTCCTTCGGAGCCATTCTTTCGCGTTGGCTTGGTTTTACATGGCCCTTTCCCTCTATACACGTCTGGAAAGAAGTGGGTCTCTGTGGCGACAGATTGCGCTACGCAATCACCAGAGCGCTTCCAACAAGCTGCGCCACAGAAGTTGGCGATTTTCTTGTACGCGACGTGATTCTGCAGCATGGTGCTCCACACCAACTGCTCACTGACCGTGGTCGGACATTTCTTTCTAAAGTCATCGCCGACATCCTGCAGTCGTGCTCAACCAAGCACAAGCTGACTACGTCTTACCATCCACAGATGAATGGTTTCACGGAGCGTCTGAATCGCACCGTAACAGATATGCTTGCAAAGAATATCTCGTCCGACCATACTGATTGGGACCTTGCCCTACCCTATGTCACTTTTGCATATAATTCATCACGTCATGACACTGCCCTTTATTCTCCGTTTTTTCTGTTGTTCGGCCGAGAACCGACATTGCCTCTGGACGCATCCCTTCTATCCGCCGCAGCAAAGAGCAGCGAGTATGCACTTGACGCCATCCCCAGGGCAGCGCAAGCACGCGAAATTGCCCGCTTGACATAAAGACTGTAACAGCGCAAACACATGCAACCACAAAGTAACAAGGACGAGACACAAGCGCTGTTACTTGTTACTTGTTACTTTGTTACCTTGTTACTTTGTGGTTGCATGTGTTTGCGCTGTTAGTTTTTATGCCAAGTATGCACCAACTCGCCCAGAAAGAAGTTTTAATGAAATCGCCCACCCCCTGAGCTCCCAAGAAAAGCAACGGCCTTTGTACGATCGTCAACACAGAGGCGTCCACTTCTCGCCTGGATCTCTGGTACTCATGTGGTCCCAGACTCGTTACGTTGGCCTGTCAGAAAAACTTCTGTCTCGGTACACAGGCCCATATCGAGTGCTGCGTGTCGTGACTCCAGCTACGTACGAAATCGTCCGTCAGTACCAGTGCCTCATCAGCCCCGAATTCCACTGACGTTGTGCATGTCGTACGCCTCAAACCATATTACTTTCCTGTTATCACCGATAATTAGACGCACCGGGACGGTGCTTCTGCCGCCGGTGATAAATGATACATGCGTATTGCATGTTTCTTTTGCACGATGCACGCGGGCGCCCCGACGAAGAGGACGAACGCTCTCTGGCTCTGGAGCTGTCAGCTGATCTGGCCAGTGCTGCAGTTATCCTTCGTAAATATTTATATTTATCTATTTATTTATTTATAGATATTACAATCCCTGGTCGGGAGTTTAGTGGAATATACAAATATACTATGTAAATAGCCTGCAGTTCTTAATCTTTGGTTCGCGGGACAATATTAATGACATAAGCAGCAACCGTACTTCTACTATGAGACAATTTGCCGACGACGCTGTTATCTACAGGAAGATCACTGACCCTTCTGATACTAATGCCTTGCAGTCGGTTCTTGACGAAATCAGTATGTGGTGTGAACAATGGCAGATGGATACTAATGTTTTCAAAACAAAAGCTGTAGCATTTATCATAACTAAACTCACTGTGTCCTTTTGTTCTATCAATAGCGTGGTCATTGAGTAATTTTCTGCAGTAAAATACTTAGGCGTTCATATTTGTTCAGACATGGCATAAATACATTGATTACATCACCACCAAAGCGTCGAAGACCCTAGGTTTCATTAGGTGTCACTTACATTCCGCAAATCAGCAAACCAAACTACTAGCATACACAACTTTAGTCAGATCGCAACTAGAATACGCCGCCATCATCTGGAACCCGCATCAAGCATACCTTGCCGGCAAACTGGAATCATAGCAAAATAAGGCCGCTAGCTTTATCACAAAGAAGTACTCTCGCTACTCCAGCATTACTTAT
The DNA here is from genome assembly GCF_050947875.1 of Dermacentor variabilis. Taxonomy (NCBI): domain Eukaryota; kingdom Metazoa; phylum Arthropoda; class Arachnida; order Ixodida; family Ixodidae; genus Dermacentor; species Dermacentor variabilis. The sequence goes on along the minus strand of NW_027460280.1, from coordinate 10,760,767 downwards.
ATCAAATCGAGTCTAAATTTATGTTCACCGGAAACACAAAGACTTGTTACCCTGTTATCTCACAGTCAACGACTTTATTACAATCCTGCGCCATTCAGACTTTCATATCAAGGCGACCCGTCACATCTTTCCCCGATTAGACAATGGCTTCGAAGTAGAACCAAAGATCGCTCGTACCAAGCTTATGCGTCATTCGCCATTGTTCCTTGCCATTTACCATTGGAATAAGCTGCCTGAGGAAAGCGTTTCTGTCAATAACCACGTCGCTTTTGTTAGCAAACTGAAGTGCTTATTGCGCGCCGACTGTTAGAATGGTATTGTGCCAACTGCTTAGAATTGCATTATTCTCTATTGTTGCCACTACCATTTTAGTTGTACTTTTTCCAGTTCTGAGTGGTTGCAGTACATTTTAGTATGTTTTATCAAGTTCTATTCTCAGCAAATGGCGCTCATTTTAATTATTTATTCACCGTAATATGTTCCGTAATGTCATGTAACCCACCATGTAATGCCTGTAAAAGGGCCTTTAGGGTACATGAATAAAAAAAAGTGGCTAGCATTTGGGTGGCCAAACTTGCCCTTGGCATACTTCCATTGAGCATGATGTTTATGTGCCCACATATGTGTACCCCATCGGTGATGAACTGTTGATTGATGTTATGACCAGTGTCATCTCATTCCTGTACATATTTCTGGTTTTGTACTACACACCTGTAAAACTTTTGGTCGGCATCGTACGTAATTTTCCTTGTACGTGCGCACCGGCTTCCTGTCCCTGCACACACTTCGCATTTATTATAGATACATATACCATGTATGCAGTCAGCAAGATAGAGTTTTACACTAATGTACCTAAGCTGCTTTCATTCCAGCAAAGCTTAGGTTACTGTGAACACAAGTCAATTGCATTCTCTGATCGAAGGCTGTTTTCTGTCTGCAATGAATTTTAGTATTTTTACTGTTTACATCGATGTCAACACGATGAATTGGATGGCGAGCCAAAACTTGCATTCGCGATACCACTTGCCACCGGGGCTGGATTAACCTGTATGCTGAGGGCGCTCGCTGCCAGGGGGCCCTGTAGGAAAAATGTGTCCTTGAATTGAAGCTTACTTATTGCGTAGTTAAACATGTGAATAAATTCATTTGGATGCCTAGCTCGAGGCTAGTTGGAATCTGTAACAATACTATGTAGAGTAAGCAAAACAATTAAGATAGCTTAGACATGTAGTTAACAAACTAAGCAACAATAAGCACTTTACATCAGACAATTGAGAGAATACAGTGCAAGAAATCTTCAAAATCGAAACGGTATAATTGAACATTAACAAGTAAACTGAAATGCAGCAGAAGAAAAAAAAAAGCAACCGGTGAACGTAATATTCAACAGCAAAGAAGATCAGGAAAATAAAATTTTAATTATCTCTAAAAGTTAGATGCATATTTAACTTCTGTGGGCAGAACGTTCCGCTCGACTACTCCAACACTTGAAATTATCCCTTTACCATACACATAAGGGCCTTAGGAACTAGAAAATCTCTCTGTAGTGCGCTGCGTATGGAGTCCCGATTCGGTAAACGTCGTCACAAAGAGTGCGTATTCGCTAACAATGCTATTATTAACAATTACCAAAGCTTTAACAGTTAGTAATTAGGAAACGGTGAAATGTTCACTTGTTGAAAAAGCTGTGTTGGCAAGTATGTAATGTTAGGAAGTCATAAAGCGGACAGTCCTCTTTCGAAGTTCTATAACTGGCTGAATGAATGAATGGCCCCTGGATGTAACGCAGTAAGACAGGTGGCTGTGGAACAAGCTGAACTAAATTTCTCAAAGGGTTTCTGTATCAAAACAACTTCGGCACTTCAGCAGTGCTCTTTTTCTCTGCGTTACTAGACATGGAAAAGGCCTACAACACCACTTGGCGCTATGGAATCCTCCGAGACCCGTCACAAAAGGGTGTTTGGGGGAACATGCTAAATATTATAGCGAGCTACCTTTCGAAACGAGCTTTCCGCGTAAAATTAGGCAACACATTATCACGTCTATTTAAGCAGGAAACTAGGGTACCCCAGGCAGGCGTACTCAGCTGTACGCTCTTTATTGTGAAGATGAACACGCTCCTCTACATGCTACCCCCAGCCATTTTCTACTCTATGTGGACGAGGTACAGATTGTTCTTAAATCATGTAACTTGGCAGTCTGCGAGAGACAAGTGCAGCTTGGACTGATGAAAGTAACCAAATGGGCAGACGCAAATGGCTTCAATATCAACCCACACAATGGCTCCTGTGTCCTTTCTTCAAGAAAGAGAGGTCTGCTGCCTGATCCCACTATTGAACTGCAAGGACAGCACATTCCTGTGAACAAATAAAAAATTCCTGGGCGTCATACTCGATTCGAAACTAAGTTTCATCCCCCACATCAAATATGTCAAGGACAGGTGCCTGAAAACAATGAACATACTGAAAATTCTTTCGCGCACAAACTGGGACAGTGACAGAAAATGCATAATGAATCTCTACAAAAGTCTTATTCGATCGCGTTTATACTACGAGGCTGTGGTGTATCAGTCTACTACACCGAGTGCCCTAAAAATGCTTTATCCTGTTCAGCATTTAGGCATCCGCCTGGCCACAGGAGCCTTCAGAACAAACCCAATACAAATCCTCTATGCAGGACCTAATGAGTGGCCGCTCCATCTTCAAAGGTCCTACTCATGTTTCATGTATTTCTTGAAAGCTCACTCCAACCGTGACAAAACCGTGAACGATATGACTTGTGCCGCACTTTTGCACAATCGTCCAACAGTGAGAGAACCCATTTGATTACGTATGAGAAAGCTCAGCGAAGAAATGGTTGTCTTACTTTTTGAAAACACTATAATGGCGCCTGCCAAGCCAGAACCACCGTGGCTGTGGCACCTGATAAACTGTGACGTCTTTTGCAGAAGTTACAAAGAACTCCAGAACTCCAGAAATACAGATAAAAACCCACTTCCTAGAACTTGAGTCAAAGTACTCGTGCCCAGGATTTTACACTGATGCATCAAAGTCGCATACCGGCGGCTCTTATGCTGCAGTCGGCCCATCCTTTACGGAATCCGGCTGCTTGAACCCGGAAACGAGCATCTTTAAGGCAGAAGCCTACGCAATAATCCCTGCTGTAAGGCACATCAAAGAACTAAAACTACCAAAGGCTATCATATTTACAGATTCATTAAGCGACGTCGAAGCTTTAAAGTCTCTACAAAAGAACAAAAACCCTGTCTTTACTGGACTTGATTCAATCCTGTGTACTTTGCATGCATCTCCTCAACATATCGTGATATGCTGTTTACCTGGCCACAGAGCAATCGAGGGTAACATGCTTGGAGGTCGTACAGCTACATCAGTAACTACCAAACCAGCACATTCTTCCATAGATGTCACTGCTACACATTTAAAGCCTTTCCTACGCATGAAACCGTGGGGCCACTGGCAAAGCACTTGGGACACTGTAACACTTCACGTTATTAAGTCAAAGTCAGGAAGCTGGCAACCGCTTACAAAATCAAGACAAACTGAGGTTGTTATCTGCTGTCTTAGGATAGGCCACACGTATGGCACTCACGCTTACCTGTTGACTGGAGATCAGCCTTCTGTGTGTGACAAATGTGGCGAATCTCTAACGGTCCTTCACGTCTTGATAGACTGTCGGGAAGTAGAAGCTCAAAGAAAAAAGTACTTTGCCCTGGCATATATATAGACACCAAATTCCTCTCCACCCGGCAATGTTTCTCGGCATTCATCATCATCATCATCATCATCATCAGCCTGGTTACGCCCACTGCAGGGCAAAGGCCTCTCCCATACTTCTCCAACAACCCCGGTCATGTACTAATTGTGGCCATGCCGTCCCTGCAAACTTCTTAATCTCATCCGCCCACCTAACTTTCTGCCGCCCCCTGCTACGCTTCCCTTCCCTTGGGATCCAGTCCGTAACCCTTAATGACCATCGGTTATCTTCCCTCCTCATTACATGTCCTGCCCATGCCCATTTCTTTTTCTTGATTTCAACAAAGATGTCATTAACTCGCGTTTGTTCCCTCACCCAATCTGCTCTTTTCTTATCCCTTAACGTTACACCTATCATTCTTCTTTCCATAGCTCGTTGTGTCGTCCTCAATTTGAGTAGAACCCTTTTCGTAAGCCTCCAGGTTTCTGCCCCGTAGGTGAGTATTGGTAAGACACAGCTATTATATACTTTTCTCTTGAGGGATAACGGCAACCTGCTGTTCATGATTTGGGAATGCCTGCCAAACGCACTCCAGCCCATTCTTATTCTTCTGATTATTTCCGTCTCATGATCGGGGTCCGCCGTCACTACCTGCCCTAAGTAGATGTATTCCCTTACGACTTCCAGTGCCTCGCTGCCTATTGTAAATTGCTGTTCTCTCCCGAGACTGTTAAGCATTACTTTAGTTTTCTGCATATTAATTTTTAGACCCACTCTTCTGCTTTGCCTCTCCAGGTCAGTGAGCATGCATTGCAATTGGTCCCCTGAGTTACTAAGCAAGGCAATATCATCAGCGAATCGCAAGTTACTAAGGTATTCTCCATTAACTTTTATCCCCAATTCTTCCCAATCCAGGTCTCTGAATACCTCCTGTAAACACGCTGTGAATAGCATTGGAGATATCGTATCTCCCTGCCTGACGCCTTTCTTTATTGGGATTTTGTTGCTTGCTTTATGGAGGACTACGGTGGCTGTGGAGCCGCTATAGATATCTTCCAGTATTTTTACATATGGCTCATCTACACCCTGATTCCGTAATGCCTCTATGACTGCTGAGGTTTCGACTGAATCAAACGCTTTCTCGTAATCAATGAAAGCTATATATAACGGTTGCTTATATTCTGCACATTTCTCTATCACTTGATTGATAGTGTGAATATGGTCTATTGTTGAGTAGCCTTTACGGAATCCTGCCTGGTCCTTTGGTTGACAGAAGTCTAAGGTGTTCCTGATTCTATTTGCAATTACCTTAGTAAATACTTTGTAGGCAACGGACAGTAAGCTGATCGGTCTATAATTTTTCAAGTCTTTGGCGTCCCCTTTCTTATGGATTAGGATTATGTTAGCGTTCTTCCAAGATTCTGGTACGCTCGAGGTCATGAGGCATTGCGTATACAGGGTGGCCAGTTTCTCTAGAACAATCTGTCCACCATCCTTCAACAAATCTGCTGTTACCTGATCCTCCCCAGCTGCCTTCCCCCTTTGCATATCTCCTAAGGCTTTCTTTACTTCTTCCGGCGTTACCTTCGGTATTTCGAATTCCTCTAGACTATTTTCTCTTCCATTATCGTCGTGGGTGCCACTGGTACTGTATAAATCTCTATAGAACTCCTCAGCCACTTCAACTATCTCATCCATATTAGTAATGATATTGTCGGCTTTGTCTCTTAACGCATACATCTGATTCTTGCCAATTCCTAGTTTCTTCTTCGCTGTTTTTAGGCTTCCTCCGTTCCTGAGAGCATGTTCAATTCTATCCATATTATACTTCCTTATGTCAGCTGTCTTACGCTTGTTGATTAACTTCGAAAGTTCTGCCAGTTCTATTCTAGCTGTAGGGTTAGATGCTTTCATACATTGGCGTTTCTTGATCAGATCTTTCGTCTCCTGGGATAGTTTGCTGGTATCCTGCCTAACGGAGTTACCACCGACTTCCATTGCACACTCCTTAATGATGCCCACAAGATTGTCGTTCATTGCTTCAACACTAAGGTCCTCTTCCTGAGTTAAAGCTGAATACCTGTTCTGTAGCTTGATCTGGAATTCCTCTATTTTCCCTCTTACCGCTAACTCATTGATCGGCTTCTTATGTATCAGTTTCTTCCGTTCCCTCCTCAGGTCTAACCTAATTCGAGTTCTTACCATCCTGTGGTCACTGCAGCGCACCTTGCCGAGCACGTCCACATCTTGTATGATGCCAGGGTTAGCGCAGAGTATGAAGTCTACTTCATTTCTAGTCTCGCCGTTCGAGCTCCTCCACGTCCACTTTCGGCTATCCCGCTTGCGGAAGAAGGTATTCATTATCCTCATATTATTCTGTTCCGCAAACTCTACTAATAACTCTCCCCTGCTATTCCTAGTGCCTATGCCATATTCCCCCACTGCCTTGTCTCCAGCCTGCTTCTTGCCTACCTTGGCATTAAAGTCGCCCATTAGTATAGTGTATTTAGTTTTCACTCTACCCACCGCCGATTCCACGTCTTCATAGAAGCTTTAGACTTCCTGGTCATCATGACTGGATGTAGGGGCGTAGACCTGTACAATCTTTATTTTGTACCTCTTATTAAGTTTCACAACAAGACCTGCCACCCTCTCGTTAATGCTATAGAATTCCTGTATGTTACCAGCTATATTCTTATTAACCAGGAATCCGACTCCTAGTTCTCTTCTATCCGCTAAGCCCCGGTAGCACAGGACGTGCCCGCTATTTAGCACTGTATATGCTTCTTTTGGCCTCCTAACTTCACTGAGCCCTATTATATCCCATTTACTGCCCTCTAATTCCTGCAATAGCACTGCTAGACTCGCCTCACTAGATAACGTTCTAGCGTTAAACGTTGCCAGGCTCATATTCCAATGGCGGCCTGTCCGGAGCCAGTGATTCTTAGCACCCTCTGCTGCGTCGCAGGTCTGACCGCCGCCGTGGTCAGTTGCTTCGCAGCTGCTGGGGACTGAGGGCCGGGGTTTGATTGTTGTGTTCATAGGAGGTTGTGGCCAAGTACTGCACCAGGGTGACCAATCCTGCTCTGGTGAGGGAGTGCGTTACCGGTTCTGGTCACCGGGATCAGGCCACACTCCAGGCCTGTTTTGTGCAATTTTTATCAACACGCGGTTTGTTTTTTTTTAATCCGGTGGAAAAATTGCCGGCACCGGGATTCGAACCACGGACCTCTTGCACGCGAGGCGGGAGTTCTACCTCTACGCCACCGCTGCACCTGGCATTCTCGGCATTCAACCACTTTTAATATTAAGTTCCTTCTAAAGTTTTTACAAGAAGTTGGTACATTGCACGTTATCAGCCCAAGAGTTTCGTAGCACATCCTCTCACTAGAGGCTGCTGCTGGGATGACACGCTGCAAAGCGCCCGCTTCCCAGCCCTTGCGCTCAAGGGTGCACTGGTGCTACTTTCACTCACACGTTCACTGAATTATTCTCGTGTAATCGAACTTTTATGACCATAGCATACAACGCTAGTTATTATCCTTCAATTTATTTATTCTGTTATTATTCTTCTGATTGTGATTACAGAATGTAGCTTTTGTGTTGATAGTATACATTATTATTCATTTCCATACTTTATTACATATATCTTTACGCACTTTACAGCGACAGTTTTAGGGCCTTTTGACAGCCGCATATCACCTGCCTTTCGCAATCCACTACTACATTGTCAACTCATAAACACTAGCTCTTTGGCCAAACTTGGCCCTTCCGCCATAAAGCCTTATATATCATCACTTCAGCAGAATATAAGAACCCTTGATCAGATTCTAGCAAAGCTTGTCAATGTGAGGTTTCATCGATTCTATTTTATTTTTAATTCGTGAAAAAGGAGGGGGCGGGACCAAAGGTCGCAGCAGCGGCTTGACAGAGGTCTCGACTGCCTATTACATGGCAGTAGAGCTTTTGCGGAGAACGAACATCGTTCATAGAAAAAAGATGCACCGATCACAGTCAATATGCATACAAGAACGAGGTTTTATATTGCATAGACAACGGGAAAACATAAAAAAAGCTTTCATGGGAATAATACAGTAAAGAACACAAAAGCACGTAATGGCTTTATTAGAAGCGCACAAAGAATCAAAATCCTCCTTGAGTAGTTTAATTATTAGTACAGGAATCGTGTAACGTAATGATTACGTACACCCGTAGACTCTAGAGATGGGCACAGCCCATGGTTCTTCGAACTTCGTATTCTTAATAAACGGATTTTTTTTAAATTTGCTAAGGACAGAGAATAATTTTCACTATCACAGAGGAAGCATTTGTACATCATCGTTAATCAGTAGTCAAATAACCAAAACACTAGTAAAATATACTATTTAAGAAAACACAAAAAGGTCAGATGTAGGGTAGAGGTAAGTGGCATTTACTATACACCGGACAGCTCCCTTCTGAAGCATATGCAGGGTCTTTGGACTTGTAACGCCAGTTGTGCACCACAGAATACTGCAGTACTCTACAAGTACGGCGACAAGTGAATTATACAGCAGAATTTTTACTTTGACAGGAAGTATGTGCCTCAGACTTCATGTAATGCCAAGAGCGCTGGAACTTTTTGATTAAATATGCTCGGTATGCTCATTCCAGGTTAAATGTCCTGATAGAATAACTCCAGGAATTTTTGCGGACCTTTTTAGCGTCATTGCCTAAGCGAACGTTAATTTGTTTCGATAATTTTTTTCATTTAGGTCAGTATAATATCGCCTTTGTTTTTCGGGAGTTTGTTTTAGGCGATTCATTCCTGCCCAAGTGTTTAACTTTTTGAGAACCTCATGGGTTGTTCGCTCTAATTTACCTTCTTCTGTTTCTGAAATAAATACTGTAGTATCATCGGCGCACGTGACAAACTGTACCTTATCTGTGATGTGTACGATGACAGTTACGTATATACAGTACAATAAGGGTCCTAATACGCTTCTCTGAGACACTCCTTTTTTAACAAGCTGCATGAAAGATTTCGCTGTGCCGATATCTACGTATTGTGTTCTGTGTGTAAAGTATGACTCGAGGAGTGTATGAGCCTGTCGCCACCCTCTCTTCAATACCACAGTCCTGTATGACGACCAGCTCACCGCCTCCATCGACGCCCTCTGATGACCAGCGCGGCTCCCGCCGTTCTCCTTGCCCGAGCAGCTCGCCTCCTTGCTTTCCAGCACTGCGCCCGCAAGTCCTCATGGTCGGGAAATGCACTGCGAGATCACTGACGGTGGCATGTGACCTCAACCCAGCCGCCTTTTCATCGTCATGGATCGCATTTCCGGCCTGCGCTTTGTTGTATACACGGGTGCCGAGGTTACTGCCGTCCTCCAAGTGTCATCTGGCCCTACGCTCCGCGCGGCGAACTCTACCTCCATCGCCGCGTATGGTCTACGGTGCCTCACTTTCCACCTGCGGCGCACGTTCCGATTGTCTTCATCGTAGCCGACGTCAATCAGCCTATCATCGGCTCTGACTTCCTGACCCATTTCGCCTCGACGTCAGCATGCGCCGCCGTCGTCTGACTGACAGCAAAACGCGATTCTCCATTCCTGGAGTTCGGTCGGCTGTCGCTCCCACTGGAATCCGCACGCTGATTGCACCATGCGCGTACGTTCGCATCCTCGACGACTTTCCTGAGGTGACGAGGCCCTACAATTTAAGACAGCCACGAAAGCACAGCGTAACCAACGTCATTGTCACGCGTCGTCCGCGCCGCCTCTTCGGTGAGTGTCTGGCCATTGCTAAAAGGGAATCCGAGCACATGCTCCAGTTGGGTATTTTCACCCTTCGTCCAGCAGATGAGTCTCCCCGCTCCTTCTGGGCACTCAAGAAAGAACCGGGCGAGTGGCATCCATGCAGCGCCTACCGGGGGCTCAACGCTCACACGGTCCACACTAGCTATCCCCTGCCACACATCGAAGATTTCACAGGCTACTTGGAAAGATGCAAAAACTTTAGTAAAGTGGACCTTGGCAAGGCTTATCACCAAGTCTCCATTGAGCCTGCCGATATCCTGAAGACGACCATTACTACACCCTTCGGCCTGTTTAAGTATGTGCGCATGCCCTTTGGACTACGCAACGCATTTCGAATGTTCCAAAGATACATTGCCGAGGTTATGCGCGTACATCGTCCACATCCTCGTCGCGAGTCCCAATCAGCAGGATTATGAGCGTCACCTCCGGGAATTCCTTCAAGGCCTTCACCTATTTGGCATGGTTGTCAACCCCCAGAAGTGCATCTTTTGATCTCCCGAGCTCGAGTTCCTGGGTCACCATATCTCGGCGCTGAGAATTCGTCCGTTGCCCTCCAACGTCCAGGCGGTGCAAGACTTCCCAGCACTCACTACCCTACGTCACCTGCGTGAATTCCTGGGCGTAGTGAATTACTCCCTACGTTTTATTCCGCACTGCGCTGAGCTTCTGCACCCATTGACTGACATTGTTCGTACGACCAAGGGCTCCTCATCCGCGATTTTCTGGTCCCATGAAGCTCAAGCTGCTTTCAGGGCTGCTGAACAAGGCGTCGCCGAATCTGTGCTTCTCATACACCCGAGAACTAACGTGCTTCCAGTGTGGCACTGTCCTCCAGCAGCAAATTGACTCCGATTGGCGTCCACTGGGCTTCTTCTCCCGTAAGCTCCAACCTGCCGAGACTCGCTACAGCATTTTTGGCCGCGGGCTGCTCGCTATCTACTCCACCATCCAGCACTTTCGACACTTCTTGGAGTGCCAGCCATATTATGTTCTAACGGATCATAAGGCTGTGGCGTATATCTTCCGTACAAACTCTTCTAAGTAAGTCGCACGTGAACGTCCTTAACTTGCCTATATATCGGAGTTCACTACGGATATCCGGCACATCAAAGGCACCGAAACGAGGCAGCTGAGCAACTCTCCGGCATCACTTCCCTCGGCACTTCTACATCAACTGTGGACTGGTAACGTCTAGCTCGGGCGCAGATGGAAAACCCTGAGCTGCAACCGCTGCGTGACCATCCCCCTTACCTCCGACTACAACTCGTTCCTCACCCGTTTGTGCCTGGTTCACTCTGGTTTGACATGTCGGCGGCTGCACCTAGCCACTTCATTCCGACTGCCTTCCGTCGTGCGGTGTTCAATCCCTTCATGACATCTGCTATCCCAGCATCCAAGCCACAGAGCGCCTCGTTACACAGCGCTACGTCTGTTAACACTGCTGTTCTTCAGTGGGTGCAGTCGTGCTTCCCGTGCCAAACCGCCAAAGTGGCCCGCCACACGAAGGCTCTCAGGCAGTATCCCTTGCCACCTGACTGTCGCTTTCACCACGTCCATATTTATTTGGTTTGACTACTTCCTCCCTCTCAAGACTGCCGGTACATTCTTACAATGATTGACCACTTCACCCGTTGGCTCGCATCCGTTCCCATTCTGGGCATCACTGCAGAAACAGTCGCCAAAGCCTTCGTTTCAGCATGGGTTTCCCACTTCGCCTGCCCCAGCATCGTGACCACATAATCGCGGCCGACAATTTGACTGTACCCTCTTCACTTTCCTTAATCGCCTGCTTGGCGCTAAACACTGCCGTATCACTGCACACCAGCCCTATTGTGCCTTGAACGGCTCCACCGCCAGCTCAAGGCTGCCTTCACTACACGCCTGGATCAAGAGCACTGGGCCAATCACCTTCCTATGGTGCTTGTCCGCCTACGCGCCGTCTTTCGTCGCAACCTTGGCTGTTCTCCGGCCTAACTCGTCTATGGTGCACTCCTGCGGCTTCCTGGAAACTTGTTCGTTCCTTCGTTCTTTCGTTCCCGAGCCGCTCGAGATGGGCTACAATATATTTACAAGGTATTTACGACACGTTCACTGGCAGAAAAGATGGAAGACGCCGCGGTGACTTAGCGGCTCTGGTGTCTCACTGCTAAAGGCAAGGTCACAGAATCAAATCCCGGCCGCGGCGGCCGCATTTCGATGCGGCCGAAATGGAGAAACGCCGGTGTCTCTTGCATTGTGGGCACGCTAAAGATCCCCTAGTGGTGAAAATTATTCCGGAGTCCTCCGCTATATACGGCGTGCCTCACCAATTTTTTTTTCACGTAAAACCCCAAAATTCAATTCAAGATGTAAGACAGTCCACGCGACATCGGCGTGCGTCGTCATCTTCTGTGCTGTCCTCAGCTGCGTCTCTAGCAGCGCTTGGTAACACGACCCCGGGCAGGGAAGTCACGGTGCTTGCTAGGTGGTCTGTGTGGTATCACTTGAGGCGGGTGACGTGGACGACACCGGTGGAAGTTCGAGACATGGTGGAATCGATAAGCGTGATTACATATGTGACGTTGGTGCAAGACACGGTACGCGCCAGAGTAAGGAGAAATAAACTTTTCGCAAGGCCAACTCGCCGTAACGATGTTAAAAATGGACCGTCACGGGGCTCTTGGATATTACGAGTGCTGGCAGCCAGACGGCAGTAAGCTAGTTGCGGTCTTCGTAGAAATTCATGTGGGCTGGGATCACAAGACAACCCGAAGCTGCCCGAAGTTGGCAATATCGAACGCCTGGGACAGCTGGCCGCGGAGTAAACCTAAATAGGCTAGGTAGCCCCCGGCGAAGCCGGCGCGCGCGTGGCGTAGTCGGCCCATTTGTGCCTTGCCAGCTTGAAAATATAACGTTGCATTCGTGAATACGATCACTTTTGCGAGATTTCGCGTGACACGGCACAGGACGCGCACGAGGCAGATCCAAATAGGTCGCGAAGCTACGGGCGCAGTGCAGAACGAATTGCCGCCTGCAAGAGCAGTTTATGGCACAGCATACTGTAGAACGTAAGGGTAGTGGGCTCAGCGTGAAGCTGCCGATGTCAACTTGGAAACGGAGCTAAACATTGAAATCCACGGTATGATTCTTCTAGCCACCATACCTCTACCGCCGCCCACTAGAAACGACCGACACGGCGCACACCTCTAGCCGCCGCACTCGCAGCTCAAGAACTTGAGATAAGCACGGGTGGCGCGAGCAAAGTGCTTTTTGTAATATAAGTCAAATATGGGGGCGAAATGCGAAAACACCCGTGTACTTAGATTTAGGTGCACGTTAAAGAACCCCAGGTGGTCTAACTTTCCGGAGACCACCACTACGGCGTGCCTCATAATCAGAAAGTGGTTTTGGCACGTAAAACCCCATATATTATTATTATTATTATTAAGTCAAATAAGTCGACAAACTTAAATGGTGCCGTACTATAGCACGTTATTGTAAATGTGGCTTGTTCTTAAGATAGGATGAGAGACCATGAGCGACCTTTCCTTGAGTGACGGATGCAAACACAGCAAAAACGTTGCGCTAACGCCGATGTTGCCATCTCTCGGTGCAGCTAGCTGTATTCGTAGGGTTCGCGTGTGTTTCGTATGGCACGTGTGTTTCGGAAGTTTGCGCGGCGTTCTCCAAGCCGTCATGACGGCTCACTGTGTGGTGACATTTCGGGATCGCAATACAGTTGTGATTTTTACTGGTGAGTGGAACTAACAGGATCTCTTCAGCAATTTACGAGACACCAGTGTGCTTGCCCGGCAAGACTGCGCCTCCCTGAACTTGCAGGTGAGAGGTGACATGCTGCGCGGCACTTTCAAGTATATTTACTGATCGTAAAGAGCTACAGACTAGCATTGTTTGTAGCGTACGCAACGACCAATAATCTCTTTCTGTTCACTGCATGCCCAAGACTTGTTGAGTTCGCGACGTGTTGAAATGCTTTGCTCTGGCTTACTCACCGTATGAAATGCGAGCTGTATGGTGCTCAAGTTACCGTTATTGTTGCCGCTTGTCACAAAACATTGTCACTACACTATTGTTGCGTAATAATTCGCCTTTGCGTAATAATCACCATTCGTAAACAATGACGCTTCGTGCAAGTCCATCCGGCACAATGTTCAGACTACACTGGAGCGCGGTGATGCTCCCTTGATAGCGGTACTTGTCCCTCATTGGCTTTATGCAACATTAGTACCGGCTGCGTCATAGGCGCCGACTACAGGGGGAGCTCCGGAGCCCGAGCCCTCTCCGCAGTTTTCCGGAGGGGAACGGGCCATAGCCCCCCCGCCTCCAACTATGGCGACCTATACCACTCTCCCCCCCCCCTAATCTAACATGTCATCGCGAGAGTTTTGTCACCCACATAATAATAATATTTGGGGTTTTACGTGCCAAAACCACTTTCTGATTATGAGGCACGCTGTAGTGGAGGACTCCGGAAATTTTGACCACCTGGGGTTCTTTAACGTGCACCTAAATCTAAGCACACGGGTGTTTTCGCATTTCGCCCCCATCGAAATGCGGCCGCCGTAGCCGGGATTCGATCCCGCGACCTCGTGCACAGCAGCCCAACACCATAGCCACTGAGAAACCACGGCGGGTATTGTCACCCACATCATTTGAGGTTTCTTTCGACATGCCTCGACCTTTTCTCTTGAAATTTTCTTGTGGCTAATAGCTTTCTGCATCATTGCTCGCGGGCACGTGCTCGGATTTTAATGCATACTTGGCTTTATTTCTGCAAATTCTGACAATAGAAGAACAAGCGCATTTGAAGTACCAGCGGCGGTTGCCTCATCCGTATTTTCTCGCCTCAACATCGTTTTAAATTTCCACTGTAAGCACCATGCACATACACAATATATTTAAATATTTACACAGGCCAAAGGTTATTATATTTTTCAAGAGAAGGAGATAGCCAACTAACAAATATTTGTAAAAGTATGGATAGCTTATGCCTATAGAATGAATATGTTGCTGTATGTTCACCTAGCTTCAAAATGCTTTGCCTGCTTTTTTGACCCTGAAAAATATACCTGGAGACTTTAGTGACCACATAAGGCAGACTCTTTTATCAACGGCCTATGAAATGCACTTGAATGATATGTGTCTCAGTATCGCTTCTCTTCCCAGTAAGCAAAGCTAAGGACTCATTAAAAACTTGTCGTCATCATCATCATCAACAGCCTGGTTACGCCCACTGCAGGGCAAAGGCCTCTCCCATACTTCTCCGACAACCCGGTCATGTACTAATTGTGGCCATGCCATGCCTGCAAACTTCTTAATCTCATCCGCCCACCTAACTTTCTGCCGCCCCCTGCTACGCTTCCCTTCTCTTGGGATCCAGTCCGTAACCCTTAATGACCATCGGTTATCTTTCCTCCTCATTACATGTCCTGCCCATGCCCATTTCTTTTTCTTGATTTCAATTAAGATGTCATTAACTCGCGTTTGTTTCCTCACGCAATCTGCTCTTTTCTTATCGCTTAACGTTACACCTACCATTCTTCTTTCCATAGCTCGTTGCGTCGTCCTCAATTTGAGTAGAACCCTTTTCGTAAGCCTCCAGGTTTCTGCCCCGTAGGTGAGTACTGGTAAGACACAGCTATTATATACTTTTCTCCTGAGGGATAATGGCAACCGGCTGTTCATGATCTGAGAATGCCTGCCAAACGCACCCCAGCCCATTCTTATTCTTCTGATGATTTCCGTCTCATGATCCGGATCCGCCGTCACTACCTGCCCTAAGTAGATGTATTTCCTTACGACTTCCAGTGCCTCGCTGCCTATTATAAATTGCTGTTTTCTTCCGAGACTGTTAAGCATTACTTTAGTTTTCTGCAGATTAATTTTTAGACCCACTCTTCTGCTTTCCCTCTCCAGGTCAGTGAGCATGCATTGCAATTGGTCCCCTGAGTTACTAAGCAAGGCAATATCATCAGCGAATCGCAAGTTACTAACGTATTCTCCATTAACTTTTATCCCCAATCCTTCCCAATCCAGGTGTCTGAATACCTCCTGTAAACACGCTGTGAATAGCATTGGATATATCGTATCTCCCTGCCTTACGCATTTTTTATTGGGATTTTGATGATTGCTTTATGGAGGACTACGGTGGCTGTGGAGCCGCTATAGATATCTTTCAGTATTTTTACATACGTCTCGTCTACACCCTGATTCCGTAATGCCTCTATGACTGCTGAGGTTTCGGCAGAATCAAACGCTTTCTCGTAATCAATGAAAGCTATATATAAGGGTTGGTTATATTCCGCACATTTCTCTATCACCTGATTGATAGTATGAATATGATCTATTGTTGAGTAGCCTTTACGGAATCCTGCCTGGTCCTTTGCTTGACAGAAGTCTAAGGTGTTCCTGATTCTATTTGCGATTACCTTAGTGAATAGTTTGTAGGCAACGGACAGTAGGCTGATCGGTCTATAATTTTTCAAGTCTTTCGCGTCCCCTTTCTTATGGATTAGGATTATGTTAGCGTTCTTCCAAGATTCCGGTACGCTCGAGGTCATGATGCATAGCGTATACAGGGTGGCCAGTTTCTCTAGAACAATCTGTCCACCATCCTTCAACAAATCTGTTGTTACCTGATCCTCCCCGGCTGCCTTCCCCCTTTGCATATCTCCCAAGGCTTTCTTTACTTCTTCCGGCGTTACCTTTGGGATTTCGAATTCCTCTGGACTAATTTCTCTTCCATTATCGTCGAGGGTGCCACTGGTACTGTATAAATCTCTATAGAAATCCTCAGCCACTTGAACTATCTAATCCATATTAGTAATGATATTGCCGGCTTTGTCTCTTAACGCATACATCTGATTCTTGCCAATTCCTAGTTTCTTCTTCACTGTTTTTAGGCTTCCTCCGTTCCTGAGAGCATGTTCAATTCTATCCATATTATACTTCCTTATGTCAGCTGTCTTACGCTTGTTGATTAACTTCGAAAGTTCTGCCAATTCTATTCTAGCTGTAGGGTTAGATGCTTTCATACATTGGCGTTTCTTAATCAGATCTTTCGTCTCCTGCGATAGTTTGCTGGTATCCTGCCTAACGGAGTTACCACCCACTTCCATTGCACACTCCTTAATGATGCCCACAAGATTGTCGTTCATTGCTTCAACACTAAGGTCCTCTTCCGGAGTTAAAGCCGAATACCTGTTCTGTAGCTTGATCTGGAATTCCTCTATTTTCCCTCTTACCGCTAACTCATTAATTGGCTTCTTATGTACCAGTTTCTTCCGTTCCCTCCTCAGGTCTAGGCTAATTCGAGTTCTTACCATGCTGTGGTCACTGCAGCGCACCTTGCCGAGCACGTCCACATCTTGTATGATGCCACCCGCCGTGGTTGCTCAGTGGCTATGGTGTTGGGCTGCTGAGCACGAGGTCGCGGGATCGAATCCCGGCCACGGCGGCCGCATTTCGATGGGGGCGAAATGCGAAAACACCCGTGTGCTTAGATTTAGGTGCACGTTAAAGAACCCCAGGTGGTCAAAATTTCCGGAGTCCTCCACTACGGCGTGCCTCATAATCAGAAAGTGGTTTTGGCACGTAAAACCCCAAATATTATTATTATTATCTTGTATGATGCCAGGGTTAGCGCAGAGTATGAAGTCTATTTAATTTCTAGTCTCGCCGTTCGGGCTCCTCCAGGTCCACTTTCGGCTGTCCCGCTTGCGGAAGAAGGTATTCATTATCCTCATATTATTCTGTTGCGCAAACTCTACTAATAACTCTCCCCTGCTATTCCTAGTGCCTATGCCATATTCTCCCACTGCCTTGTCTCCAGCCTGCTGAAAAACTTGTAATAATTGACAACACTTATTAGGGTTGGACACATCGTCACTTGCATGCAGAGGTCATAAATATATTCACGGTGCCCCAATTAGCTATCGTGCACCAAGGTGTAATAAAAAGCAATGTGCTACTCGTAAAAAACCTAGTGCATATCATTTCCAGTAAGTGGAGTAGCTGCCAGTAATATTTTTGTTACTGAGATTTCATAAGGCAATTAGATTTAATTAGGTACTAAAGGAGGCTCGCGATCGCGTTGATGAATTGCGTGGGTGGCAACTTGGCGTCGCCCTTGCGGTCGCCAATCCATGGGGAGCTTTTAATCTAGAGTTTGTTATATTAACTCTATGCAAATTTCGCGCCTTTGAGATGAAAATGGCGTCACACTATTCTTTCCTCCGCCGGAGGTGATCCCACGAACCGGCACGTTTCGCACCTGTGCGCGCCTCCATGGAAGCTTCGGGCCACGGCTGCGCCCCTGACACGGCAACCTTCGACGCGTCCGACGCCAAGTCGCGCGTAATTTGCAGCCCCGAAAGCGATCGCTGCTCATCACGTCGGTCGCCGGCGACATTGATGAGTTACTTGATAAAATGCGAAAAAGCAGAAGATTGGGTGCGTCTCATTATATTTTCTGCCGACATGGTTGCATTGGCTTCCGTTTCAGAAAGTTTGTGTCGGCTGATGGTCCCGCTGGGCTGAAGGAGCTGGGACGGCGGTTGGCGCACGAAAATGCACGCCGCGTGGGTCCAGCGAAACGTTTCACATGAAAAAATGCTCGATCACGAGAGCAATAAGCTAATGTACGTGTGGCAGATTAGTTGATTGATTTAAAATCAGCGGCCTATAGTTAGAACACATCGGTTTTTAGCTGCCATCCAACCATACGACGGAGAAACAGAGTGAACACAGGCTAGCTGCGACGCCTTCGCTAACTGCAGAAGAATGACATATCGCCGCATATACGCGAGAGATATAAAAATGGATACAAAGATGGCCCGAAAAGGCATCGCAATGCGTGGGAATGACCGCCTATAACTTGGCGAACTGCAACATGGGCGGAACACGAAGCATGCACGCATGATCGACAGCGCGGCGCGCTTCTCACGGCCCGGAAGAAGTCTTCACGTGACACACACAAAAAAAGGCTTCAAATGGTTCGCCGCCGCTCGTAAGTGGTACGGTGAGCTAGAAGATAACGCTGAAAGTAATGAAACCCGATGGTGGCCGCAGCCAGTTGGCTGAGCGAGGTGAAAGTCCCCAAGCGCCCGCGTCGCAATCCCTCCCCACAAGAAGGCGGCGAGCGCTCGTCGCTTCTTTTTGTCGTCTGCTGGCTATGAGAACTTCCGGAGAGCAGCCAGACCAAAATGATCGTGGCTGGTTCCGGCAGCCTGCGGGTAGACGGAACCGGCAGTGCGGTGGGCGGAGCAACCCGAGGAAAACGAAGGCGCTCTGGCTGGCTCTGGCAGCAGAAGCTTAAAGTGTGGAGAACGCTTAAGCTTCGCCTTTTCAAAGATTCCTCACCGCTTCTCACGCATCCCAGCAACTTATGTAACGGTAATTATTTCCTGGAAACGCTGGCGGCGAACGCTAGGCACGAAGGTGAGCGTTCTGGTTCATCTGCGCATCGACTCGCATTTTCGGCAAGCGCCATCTAGATGGTGTTACAAGGAACCGAGCGGGGCGTGCCGCTCCTGCTAAAACAGGCATCAAAGAGCACAAGGGGGTTTGAGTGAACAGAATTATGTTTGCTCATATATTCCAATCCGACGCTATCATGTCTGTAGGTTGTGTGTAACTCGTACTTTGGAATTTTCTGGCGCACTTTGAAACATTTGAGCTCAGTATGCGCCATTCGGAGGCCCTGCGTGCTATGCGTGGCTCGCAGGGGCGTAGCCTGGTGGGGGGGGGGGTGCTAATGGGGCTTCAGTCCTCCCCCCCCCCCCGAATTTTTTTCGTGCTGTCATGCACCGCCGACCAAGACAAACCACGGCGCCGGCAATCATTCTGGATTTTGTTACAATGTCTGTTTCACGCTCAAAAAGACATTTCGACGCTAACATCGGGCTGGATTTCGTGTCAACGACCATGCACCTGGAGTCACATAAAGCAGGAGCCCCATCCGAGCGCAAAGTTTCAAGGGCGTTTTGATGGCGAGCGGGCTCGTCACGGCATCTCGCGGAGGCCGCGGAATCTATGGAGCGCATGCATTTCAATTCTGAAACTTTATGGGTATGAAGTTCTCGTAAACTTTTGATGCGAAAGGCACACTGACATTTCCAAAGTCGTTGTTTAGATTTTCAATTCCGGAACTTTGTAGGTTCAATGTTATAAACATTTGAGGCCAAAGATGCATTAACTTTTCTAAAGTCGTACATCGGACCATACAACGAGACAAGCCCAATCAAAATACTATCAGACAAGTTGACAAAGCACGCAGTGAGGCTCAATGAGACGAAGCGTCGTGGTGGTTCATTTGTGCTGTCATGTCACAGAAGAGAATATCAACTTTTTTTCACCTGCGCCAAAACATCCATGTTAAGACACTAAAGCCAGACCACCGCGCGGCGCACTTCTGTGAGCGTTCGTTTTTCTCTGACCGAGTGGATTTTGGCTTGGCAGAGTTTCGGACGCTTTCTGGCTAGAAGACGAGAAAAAGAAACAATTGTCGCTCACCACCATCACTGTGGGGAATCGAGGATTGCAACACGTTCGCATGAGCGCAACCTCTCCGGAAAGGCTTGTCTCGCCGGCGTAGGATTACCTGGCAGTATACGTATGGTTGTCTCTATACCAATCGTCTCACGTTTTCTTCGATATTCCTTTGGTAGGCACATTAGGTGCCCAAAGTAGGCATTCAGTTGTGGCCAACATACTTTCCTTTGCGTTTTTTTTTTTTCATTTCTGTGCCCCCACCGCACAAAACACAGAAAAACATTGTTGCGGCGCAGCGAATTGTCGCATGATGAAAGTTCGATTTTCTTACTTCTTCTTTTGCGGAAAGTAATGGGTCACGGGAGTGCTCAGTTGCCAGATACCCTTATTATACTATTGCGATAGAAATTATAGGGAGCCTCCAGGCTCATTCCTGCCGCCGCCGTCATGTTCCGTATAAAGTCCAAGGGCGATAACATCGTGACCGCGCGCCGCATGCTGTATGTGCGAGTGAAAGCGTAGGGGGGGGGGCGCAGACGATGGTGGTTCAGCCTTGTGTGCACAACGATAAAAAGCGGGGAAGATGCGCGCCGCCTTACACCGCGCTCGATACATCGGGGGAAGTGGAGGGAGGGGGGCGGACCTTCGGATTCTGTGATCTGTGAATCTGTGATTGCGCAATATATTTATTTGCCTTGTTTTACGCATTATATAAAGTGACTGTTTCTTAGATATGTGAATTTATTCGAGACTTTACGTATATTTAAATATCTTTTGTTGCGAGGATTTGTGTATACATGCAGTGAACTTTGTTTCCAGTGACACTTTTTTTCCCTTTATCAAGCTGTATCTTCGCATTTGTATATTCTATTGTATCTTCGCATTTCTAATGTACGAGGGCGAGTCAAATGAAAGCGAGCCAACCCACGCCGCGCAATAATTGCTCGGTTCATTATCTGCGAGGCATGCGCGTAGCACACAGGCATGTCTCATTTACAAAAGTAACACGCAGCTGTGAGGGTAAATGTTCTTCATTGCTCTAATACGCTGGGTGGAACATGGTTGCGTGTTATGATGGACGCTGCAAAAGTTTGGCAGCGTGGTGTCATGAGGTTTTTGACAGCTGAAGGTGTTTCCCCAAAAGAAATTAGTCGCCGTATGACTGCCGTGCACGTTGAACCGTGCATTTGATTGGCCACCGTGAAGCGTTGGAGCAAACAGTTCAAAGAAGGAAGTGAAAATTGCAAGGACGATCCAAGAGCGGACCAAAGCCACTGTGCAATCACCGCCAACACAATTGCAAAAGGGGATGAGCTGATTAGACAGGAACGGAGGATAAGCATCGATGAACTGGCATGGGTGTGAACATCAGTTGGCACCATAATTCATGAACACCTCGGTTATCGGCTCCTGTGTGTGCAATGGATGCCCAAGATTCTGAAACACCACCAGAAGACTGAGAGGTTCGGTATCGCAATGATTCGGTATCGCAATGAGGGTGGCGACTTGTCTGTAATTTTGACCGGGGACGAATCATGGCGCCTCTACTACGAGCCTGTAACAATCGCAAAACATTATAATTCACTACGCCCAAAGAAAGCAAAGGCCGCAATTTCCGCCAGAAAGCTTTTGTTTAGATTTTTTTTTTCGATCGTCAGGGGCCATTAGTGATCGAATTTGCTAAACTTGGAGAGACTATCAACGATTTCCAATATTGTGAAACGCGGATCGGCTACATGTCGCATTCAAGAACAAATGAATGGGGTCATCTTGCTCCACGAGAATGCCCGTCGCCACGTCGTTAATCTGGTTAACACAAAACTGGCAAGGTGGGAAACGCTGCAACATCCGCCATACAGCCGAGACCTGTCGCTTTGTAACTTTCACATTTTTGGGCAATTGAAAAAACAGCTCAAGGGAACCACATTCGTGAGGGACGATGACATGGAAGAGTCGGTAACAGACTTTTTGAAGCAGAAACCCAAGAAATTCTATGAGACGGGAATCGCGCGACTCGTTAGTCAGTGGGACAAATGTCTAAATGCTCATGGAGACTTCTTCTAACTGAAGTACCCGGTTTGTCATATATTCGCATTGGCTCACTTTTATTTGACTCGACCTCGTATATTTCGCAGAACTCCTGCTTTTTATATGTGACCTCTGTTGCGGCTGTAATTTCGGTGAAATTACTCACAGTACACGTCCGGTGACAGCTGGTCCTGCACAATATATTGGAACAAAGGACAGAGTAATTGCGATTTTTCCCTGACAGTTGCATGTGTACAAAAATGTAAGCAAGGTTCTTGAATGACAAAGTTGCAATAAAACATTTGTCCTCAACTTGGTCATTTCGCGGCCTTTACATTTTGCATATCAGCGGCATGCACTGCTTTGCTGCTTTCGAACTGATATAATTCTAAAGTTCGCGTGATATTTTCTTTACTTCTTAAATAGACAAAAACATAGAATCATTTCTATCAGTTATTTAAAAAAAATTATGGGGTTTTACGTGCCAAAACCATTTTCTGGTTATGAGGCACGCCGTAGTGGAGGACTCCGGAAATTTCGTCCCCCTGGGGTTCTTTAACGTGCACCTAAATCTAAGTACACGGGTGTTTTCGCATTTCGCCTCCATCGAAATGCGGCCGCCGTGGCCGGGATTCAATCCCGCGACCTCGTGCTCAGCAGCCCAACACCATAGCCACTGAGCAACCACGGGGGGCATCAGTTATTTCGATCACAGTTTTTGTGACATGAGTATATTCTTTTATGAAAAAAAAATACATATTTTACTTGTCATGACAGTGCGTAGCGTTCAAGAATTTGTTTACAGCATCCTTGGCAATGCAGTTATTATTCATATAATTGATCCCTCGACAAATTTTATGAGGAGGCCGAGCTGCAACCCCCGAACGAAATTTCTGGTGGCTCGGAATGATTTTTGCCACACGGACACCGCCACCGTGCGATACGGGGCCCTTGAGGGTTCGAGCGGGTACAGCGGGCTTCACAGGAGCGTCGTTGCTCTTCCTCCACTCAGGCGCAGGCGGGCAATCTGGCGTGCCTCTACAGCTCTGAAGATGGCGCCACGGGCGTATTCTGACTAAGGTTCATGGATAGAAAAAAATTGCAAGGTAGCGACAGTCATAGTTCTTTGCGCGTTCTCCGCACTATCGTGCTTGCTCTCTTGTCTGCTTCATTCTGGTGTGATTTGTGTATTGCGTGCACATGATGTTCTAAATGGCTTGAGGTGATATTTAATATGTTGATATTGTTCAAAACTAGTGCGCATGCGTCAATGGTTCGGTTGGATTTCTGTTGGGAGGGTTGGCGTAATCATAGCCAAGAAATAGGACGTGTGCTACGGCAGCTGCATAAAAAGGTACTCGACCATTACAATACGTTGTACAACTCTGTATCAGAAACTCCGTGCAACTCTGTGGAAGCTACTGGCATCTCGGACAATGAGGAAGGCGAACACATCAAAATGTTTTCGTCCGCGTTTGGTCGCCTGCTAGCGACACCTGTTCGCAGCGTCCGTCGTTCTCAACAACACGCAAATGTGGCGTGGTAGCAGACATACGAATTATATTCCCTCTGTGCAATCACCTGCGTTTCCATACGACGCAGCCTTGGCTCTGCTGTACGAGACAGCATATTCCACCAAATGCAAGTTTAAACGCCGGAGCCCCGACCGTCGGTGCGAGCCGGAAGCCGGTGATGCATCACAGCAAGAAGTGTTTCGGCGCCGTAAGCCGCGTTTACTTGAACGATGGGGCTTCGTTTCATTTGCAGTACACATTTTCTCAGCAGTTCCTTGAGGTTCGCTTAGTCGACGTCTGTAAACGTCCATCTGGATAGGCTCACTCACGCCGCGTCGTCTGCTCGACGTCTAGTTGGCGTTTGCTCGTCACCGTCATCGCGTACTGTACAGGAACGGAGTAGAAAGTAATAACGCAATGAACAATTAGGCTTTTACAGCGTTCCGCATCGCCAACGCATCATCAGCGCTAAGGCTGTGGTACCATCTGCTATTAATGCCTATTAATGCCTCTGTTCATTACACACTTAACCTAATATACGCCAACACAAAACTGCAACAGGTAACAACTCAGAAATTTCTTGGTGTCTGGTTTAATGAGCACTTATCATGGAACACACATATTTGAAAACTTATTACGGACCTTAGTAAAACTGTTGGTTGTCTTTACCGGATCGGTGATCTCTTGCCCGTTTCCCTAAAGGTGTCCATATACTATGCACTATTTTTTTCCAAATTGTCCTATTGTGCACTGGTCTGGGGCACTACAACAATAAGTAATTTACAAAAGTTATTGCTTTTGCAAAAGAAGGCATTGCGGGCTATTGTGGTTTACCATGGTAGGCCCGGAAACCTACCAACATTACCACTCTATCATAAGCATAATTTACTTAAAGCAAACCATGTTTACATATATCGCCTGTTACAGTACATCCATCGTAGTCGATTGTATTCCATTGCTCCAAACCGCCCTCCTTCTAAATATCCCCTTCGGCAACACAGAAACTTGGTCCCTAAAACGAGGACAAATTACGGCAAACAAAAGCTCGATTACCAGATTACAGTTGTTCTCAATAACCCATCTTTGAGCGTCATGTTTGATCTCCCTAAGAACAAATTTAAAAAAGACATTAGAAGGTTACTAATTAGCACTGGCTCAATATAATTTCAGTTTTTTACTTAGCGAAGCATCTCTTGTTTTCGTATCAAGTTGTTTGTGTGCGTTTTCTTTATCGACCTCATGCCCTGTTTATACACTGCCTTTGATTTAAGGTGCACTGGCTTTGTATTAAAAGTAATATTTTTCACGGTAATACTGTCGTTTCATGAAATGTAGTTTGTTCACTATCATACTATGATGCAATGTATTTGGTGCAATGTTGTTTCGATGCAATGTATTTTTCACTATCATACTATGTTAATATTTATTTCTGTGTTGCTCACTTCTGTATCGGCTGTTTTGGGGAACAGTGACCTCGTCAGGCTTTACCGCCTTTTGTCGCAGTTCCCTCTTTGATCTTTGAAGGAAAATAAACCTCAACTTCAACTTCAAGTTAAAATCAAACCCCTTTTATATCTTGGAATCGTCTGTGTAGGCCTAACAGCGTCAAAAGAAAGAGCTCATCCCCATAACAACCAAAAGTATACCTACAGGCCTGCCCTCTGTATGACGTGAGACTAAACGGTGGCTGATTTTATCTTTCATTTCTTGCCGTCAGAGTGGAGATCAAGTAACGAGCATGACTTTGGGTTGAAGCGGGCGCATGTGCGGGATGGTGCGTGACGCCATGGCTAGTGGTATAGAATACACGCAGGAAGGAAACTCAGGCGAGGCCCCGACGTCACTCTTTGTGAAGCGAAAGTGAAGCCGGAAGTTGGCGTTGCTCATGGCGTTGCTCCGCCTATCGGGCCAGCTCTCCTCTCTTGTTTACATTTCTCCCGAAATCACGCCGCGCTGCGCGCAACCGTGCTGCTCGGACCCGTGCGCTCCGCAGCAATACTAAACAATCGTTAGCACGTTAGCATGATTCCGCCAAAGAGGGCAAAACTTCCCGCGGATATTCCTTCGTCCGTTGCCATTGCCGTGGCGCAGTACATAGCGTACAGCGTTGCATGCGCGTTCATTTCACGAACTTTAGTTCCTCCTGTCCCACCTGGCCACAGCAACATCCGGTAGAGTACGGTCCAGATAACGCAGCGCAACAAAACACGGAGACCAACGCAAACCTGCCGGCACGGCGCCTCTGCCACGGCACGAAACCTACGGAGCAACACGCGTGAGCGCACAGAACAATTACAAAGCCGCCATTGTGGCCCGAAAGGTGGGGCCGCTACAGCAAAGAAATAAAAAAAACAGCAAAACAAAGGAGGACCTACTACGTCATTTCTTCCACACTTTTCTCCTAGCGCGTGGAGGGGGTAGGGCCTCTCCTCAGTTTCCTTCCTCCATGTATAGAATACAACCTGGACAGTGTTGACAGTTAGGCTACACAAATTATGCTTTTTTATATAATATACCTAGGTTGCACTAGAAACTAAACTAAAACTTACTCTGTGTGGGAAATAATGCGCTATTGAAAGAAGTATTTATAGTTGATGTGAAAAGGACTGACAACTGGCCAGAATTATGAGCATGATTTATAGTGACAGAATTCAGCACGCTGTTCGTAAGTTATGTAAGAATTATAATTTAAAATTGGCAAAGAACATCTCCAAAACCAGTAAGTGGCCAACCTGGAGGTGAAATCTTGGTAATTTGGATGTAGTCCATAATATTACTGTACGTAAATTGGCTGTTATTAAGGGCAACACAACTATCGCTTAAAATTGCTGTTGCTATATTATTAGTCGCTTGCGCTTTATTTTATGATTCGGAAATCAAAAACGCATGCATGGCTACGGCAACATGCTGATATGCGTATCACGTGTAAAAGCGTTGTTTCGTTTTCGATCCGATTGGCTTCGTTTTGAATTGTCAAATACCAAAGCAGTTCGACAGGAAAACACGGAGCTATTATCGTTGAAATACTTTAACTCTTTGGAAAAGAAGAATCGCAGGAACATCGGCTTCATAAACAAAATAATACTTTCTCACTGTTACGACCGCGCTTCTCGTCTGCCTCCCACAAATGCAGGCGTACAATCGCTATCGCGCTCAGCTATCACCGTTCTTAGAATGCTTCCAGTGAACGACATCTTCACTGCAGATAAAAAAAAATTCTCATTAAAAATGTTCCACAGTGTTTTCCGCGTTACCACTTCCTGATTAGACACTCTGACCGGTAAGCTTTCCATTGCATTAAAAAATTAGGTACCATGAAAATTGGTTGTCAGTCCCTTGAAAATGAATAACAAGTATTCCTATTTTTCTGTAATGTCTGATTAGTTTTGAACTTTCTTAGGGGCGTACAGTGACGGACAGGAGGCTGGGGGGGGGGGGGGGAGCAGGAAAGAAGGAGTGGCGCTACTTTGATTTACCTAAGGAATTCTGAGGACGCGCTAAGGAGGGTGTCAAATGACTGCTTGGGACGGATTTTAAAATATATCTACACGGTATTTACAGCGCGTTCACAGGCACACAAGGAGGAAAACAGTCCGCGCGACTTAGTGAGCGTCGTCGTATTCTGCAGACCCCTCAGCTTCTTGTCTCGCAGTGTTAATCGATAACAATATGCAGTACGGTCGACAATCTTATTAAAGTGGACACCAAATTAGTACGCCAGCACTGATTACAGCTGATTTCTGATATACGAAGATAAAAAAATACTATTTTATCAATATAATTTCTGTTGAATAGAATCAAGTGCTTTGTTTTTTTCTCTGAAACTAATGAATTAGTGACCTTCTGTTGGAGTGGATACAAATGAGGTTCTCAGTTTCGTAATCGTTAAAGATGCCCTGGTGGTCAAACTTAATCCGGAATCTCCACTGCGGCGTGCTTCACAATGAAATCGGGGATTTGGCACGTAAAACCCCAGAATTCAATTCAGTTTAATGGGGGAGCTGTGTTTTGTGGCAATCTTTTGTCGATTGCATCTCCACTTTTTCTCCAAACGCAGAAGGGCTTCAGGGCAGGCGGGCGATTGCGAAGCCAGTCTGCGTGACAGACGACAGGACTGCGCGTCCCGCGACTCTCGCAGCCGGCGCCGACAGCAAAGTGGCGGCGCCGTTTCATCTTCCGGCGTGATTTGCCACGCGCCACGGATTCTAAGATCTGCAAACACACAGAAACTTCGCGCGACGCTCTACCTGCCCCCACCCATCCCTCTTCGTTTATGCGTCGTCCGCGCCAAGTGCACGTGTCGCAAAAATGGCGGCTGTTAACGACTTTGTTGCCATCCCGTGCACTCGTTTACGGGGCAGTTGGTCGGCTTTCCGAAGGTCGTGCGGCTACTGCAAATAGATCTGCGTCGATTAGGCACCGTAACTTTAGTCGACGACGCGCGATGCAAAAACGCCGATAAGCCCTAATGGTCTAGGCACTGTGGCCCTGTCGAAAATTCGCCGCTGGCATAACGGGCCGTAAGCCGTCGAGGAATACTACTAAGTTATATACGGGTGGCCCATCCTGTGATCGGGCTCTAGTTCACGCGTGCCGCTTACATTGACGGCTGTTGAAGCGGCGTCAAGTTCATCGCCGCGTATGCAACACGCGTGCCTACCATGGCAATTATCGGCCCGGTCTTCGCACTTTACAAAATACGCGCTGCTTTTGTTAGGCTTCTCTCTTTCCGTGTCACGTTATCATTTCCATCAGTCCTGTTAACATGGACGAACCTCCTACCGACAGAGGCGTCCTTGGCCAACGCGTTACCTCGACCGACTATAGGTGCTGTTCTGTGGCATTCGGGCGTCGTTTGTGTGATCCCCGCATCATGCTGACGTGAGGGAGCGCTCGCAGTAACATAAGATGCTTCCAGCGTGTCCAGTATTCGGTTAAACGCAAGCAGACTGACTGTTTTAATGGAGGGTCGGAGGCATAAACGTTAGCACCCGGCACTGTGCAACCATCTGGTAGTGCAAAGCTCAATCAGACAAACACGGAGCTATTGTAGTAATCAAGTGTATTCTACTTTGCTGCTAGTGTACATTTTCGGCAGTGGTCTAATCGTGTTGGTGCCGTAAATTTTTCCTAGCAGCAATGTAAAATACACGATTGGTCACTGCAGTATTAGCTCTGTGTATGTCTCGCTGAGCTCTGCGCCACCAGGTAGCTGTACCGCGCGGGCTGCTCACATTTGCGCCTCCTGCCCTCCGGTAAAACGCTCAGTACGCCTATATTCCGCCGCACTGAAAACATCGAATACTTCGAAAACATCGAACAGCAGATATTAGATTAGCGAATCGAATTATTAGGGGGCACAACACCGCTGCACGAATGGCGCACTCACCCTTACTAATGTTGCCGGTGGTCGAGCTGACGGTTGTGCCCGTGGCTGCATGCCCGGTAGCTTCAATGACTGCTGCTGCATGCACTGTGGATGCGTCAAGCTGGTCTCCTCCGGATCTATTCGACTATTGGACGCCATCAGTGCGTTTCGGCTGGATTTCCCACGTTTGCTGGCAGCCTGGATCTACGTCTACCGCTTCCGCTATCAATGTCGGCCTCAGTCTACATAAGCATTCCTCGCAAGCACTTCACGGGGCACAACACCGCTGCAGGAATGGCGTACACACCCTTACTAATGTTCCAGGTGGTCGTGCTGACGGTTGTGCCCGTGGCTGCGTGCCCGGCAGCTTCAATGACTGCTTGTGCATGCACTGTGGATGCGTCAAGCTGGTCTCCTCCGGATCTATTCGACTATTGGACGCCATCAGTGCGTTTCGGCTGGATTTCCCACGTTTGCTGGCAGCCTGGATCTACGTCTACCGCTTCCGCTATCAATGTCGGCCTCAGTCTACATAAGCATTCCTCGCAAGCACTTCACTGGGGCACAACACCGCTGCAGGAATGGCGTACACACCCTTACTAATGTTCCATGTGGTCGTGCTGACGGTTGTGCCCGTGGCTGCGTGCCCGGCAGCTTCAATGACTGCTGCTGCATGCACTGTGGATGCGTCAAGCTGGTCTCCTCCGGATCTATTCGACTATTGGACGCCATCAGTGCGTTTCGGCTGGATTTCCCACGTTTGCTGGCAGCCTGGATCTACGTCTACCGCTTCCGCTATCAATGTCGGCCTCAGTCTACATAAGCATTCCTCGCAAGCACTTCACGGGGCACAACACCGCTGCAGGAATGGCGTACACACCCTTACTAATGTTCCATGTGGTCGTGCTGACGGTTGTGCCCGTGGCTGCGTGCCCGGCAGCTTCAATGACTGCTGCTGCATGCACTGCGGATGCGTCAAGTTGGTCTCCTCGGGATCTATTCGACTATTGGACGCCACCAGTGCGTTTTGGCTGGATTTCCCACGTTTGCTGGCAGCCTGGATCTACGTCTACCGCTTCCGCTATCAATGTCGGCCTCAGTCTACATAAGCATTCCTCGCAAGCACTTCACGGGGCACAACACCGCTGCAGGAATGGCGTACACACTCTTACTAATGTTCCAGGTGGTCGTGCTGACGGTTGTGCCCGTGGCTGCGTGCCCGGCAGCTTCAATGACTGCTTGTGCATGCACTGTGGATGCGTCAAGCTGGTCTCCTCCGGATCTATTCGACTATTGGACGCCATCAGTGCGTTTCGGCTGGATTTCCCACGTTTGCTGGCAGCCTGGATCTACGTCTACCGCTTCCGCTATCAATGTCGGCCTCAGTCTACATAAGCATTCCTCGCAAGCACTTCACTGGGGCACAACACCGCTGCAGGAATGGCGTACACACCCTTACTAATGTTCCATGTGGTCGTGCTGACGGTTGTGCCCGTGGCTGCGTGCCCGGCAGCTTCAATGACTGCTGCTGCATGCACTGTGGATGCGTCAAGCTGGTCTCCTCCGGATCTATTCGACTATTGGACGCCATCAGTGCGTTTCGGCTGGATTTCCCACGTTTGCTGGCAGCCTGGATCTACGTCTACCGCTTCCGCTATCAATGTCGGCCTCAGTCTACATAAGCATTCCTCGCAAGCACTTCACGGGGCACAACACCGCTGCAGGAATGGCGTACACACCCTTACTAATGTTCCATGTGGTCGTGCTGACGGTTGTGCCCGTGGCTGCGTGCCCGGCAGCTTCAATGACTGCTTGTGCATGCACTGTGGATGCGTCAAGCTGGTCTCCTCCGGATCTATTCGACTATTGGACGCCATCAGTGCGTTTCGGCTGGATTTCCCACGTTTGCTGGCAGCCTGGATCTACGTCTACCGCTTCCGCTATCAATGTCGGCCTCAGTCTACATAAGGATTCCTCGCAAGCACTTCACTGGGGCACAACACCGCTGCAGGAATGGCGTACACACCCTTACTAATGTTCCATGTGGTCGTGCTGACGGTTGTGCCCGTGGCTGCGTGCCCGGCAGCTTCAATGACTGCTGCTGCATGCACTGTGGATGCGTCAAGCTGGTCTCCTCCGGATCTATTCGACTATTGGACGCCATCAGTGCGTTTCGGCTGGATTTCCCACGTTTGCTGGCAGCCTGGATCTACGTCTACCGCTTCCGCTATCAATGTCGGCCTCAGTCTACATAAGCATTCCTCGCAAGCACTTCACGGGGCACAACACCGCTGCAGGAATGGCGTACTCACCCTTGCTAATGTTCCAGGTGGTCGTGCTGACGGTTGTGCCCGTGGCTGCGTGCCCGGCAGCTTCAATGACTGCTTGTGCATGCACTGTGGATGCGTCAAGCTGGTCTCCTCCGGATCTATTCGACTATTGGACGCCATCAGTGCGTTTCGGCTGGATTTCCCACGTTTGCTGGCAGCCTGGATCTACGTCTACCGCTTCCGCTATCAATGTCGGCCTCAGTCTACATAAGCATTCCTCGCAAGCACTTCACGGGGCACAACACCGCTGCAGGAATGGCGTACTCACCCTTGCTAATGTTCCAGGTGGTCGTGCTGACGGTTGTGCCCGTGGCTGCGTGCCCGGCAGCTTCAATGACTGCTTGTGCATGCACTGTGGATGCGTCAAGCTGGTCTCCTCCGGATCTATTCGACTATTGGACGCCATCAGTGCGTTTCGGCTGGATTTCCCACGTTTGCTGGCAGCCTGGATCTACGTCTACCGCTTCCGCTATCAATGTCGGCCTCAGTCTACATAAGCATTCCTCGCAAGCACTTCACTGGGGCACAACACCGCTGCAGGAATGGCGTACTCACCCTTGCTAATGTTCCAGGTGGTCGTGCTGACGGTTGTGCCCGTGGCTGCGTGCCCGGCAGCTTCAATGACTGCTGCTGCATGCACTGTGGATGCGTCAAGCTGGTCTCCTCCGGATCTATTCGACTATTGGACGCCATCAGTGCGTTTCGGCTGGATTTCCCACGTTTGCTGGCAGCCTGGATCTACGTCTACCGCTTCCGCTATCAATGTCGGCCTCAGTCTACATAAGCATTCCTCGCAAGCACTTCACGGGGCACAACACCGCTGCAGGAATGGCGTACACACCCTTACTAATGTTCCAGGTGGTCGTGCTGACGGTTGTGCCCGTGGCTGCGTGCCCGGCAGCTTCAATGACTGCTTGTGCATGCACTGTGGATGCGTCAAGCTGGTCTCCTCCGGATCTATTCGACTATTGGACGCCATCAGTGCGTTTCGGCTGGATTTCCCACGTTTGCTGGCAGCCTGGATCTACGTCTACCGCTTCCGCTATCAATGTCGGCCTCAGTCTACATAAGCATTCCTCGCAAGCACTTCACTGGGGCACAACACCGCTGCAGGAATGGCGTACTCACCCTTGCTAATGTTCCAGGTGGTCGTGCTGACGGTTGTGCCCGTGGCTGCGTGCCCGGCAGCTTCAATGACTGCTGCTGCATGCACTGTGGATGCGTCAAGCTGGTCTCCTCCGGATCTATTCGACTATTGGACGCCATCAGTGCGTTTCGGCTGGATTTCCCATGTTTGCTGGCAGCCTGGATCTACGTCTACCGCTTCCGCTATCACAGTCGGCCTCAGTCTACATAAGGATTCCTCGGCAAGCACTTCACTGGGGC
The DNA here is from genome assembly GCF_050947875.1 of Dermacentor variabilis. NCBI lineage: Eukaryota > Metazoa > Arthropoda > Arachnida > Ixodida > Ixodidae > Dermacentor > Dermacentor variabilis. The sequence goes on along the minus strand of NW_027460280.1, from coordinate 10,728,135 downwards.
ACAACACCGCTGCAGGAATGGCGTACTCACCCTTGCTAATGTTCCAGGTGGTCGTGCTCACGGTTGTGCCCGTGGCTGTGTGCCCGGCAGCTTCAATGACTGCTGCTGCATGCACTGTGGATGCGTCAAGCTGGTCTCCTCCGGATCTATTCGACTATTGGACGCCATCAGTGCGTTTCGGCTGGATTTCCCACGTTTGCTGGCAGCCTGGATCTACGTCTACCGCTTCTGCTATCAATGTCGGCCTCAGTCTACATAAGCATTCCTCGCAAGCACTTCACTGGGGCACAACACCGCTGTAGGAATTGCGCGCTCACCCTTAATAATGCTACAGGTTCGATGCCTTGGTTGTTTTTCCGTTCGGAGTAGCAACCATAGCCTGTTCGTGGTGTTGTGCGCCACTGAGCTCTCTAACTTGTGTAAGCGTTGTAGCATTTGTGTAGCAATGTGTGTTAAAATAATGGCTCTGCTTCTATCTGGCGATGTTGAGACAAATCCAGGACCTTCTACCGAAGAAATGTTAACTACTGTTTTAGAAACCGTAACAAGGATTCAAAGTGGGCAGGCAGATATGCGTAGTGATTTAGATTCACTTCAGCAATGGCAAGCATCTGTCAACGTGGAACTGCAGCAGTTCTTCAAGAATACGTGTTGTTGAGGTTGACACATCATTGCTGAAAAAAAAAACCAAGGCAAATTGCCACTCCACTCGCCTGAAGCTATTAATTCAATAGCTGAGCAAATTAAGACTGTTGAATCAAGACGCGATAATACGGAAAATCGACTAAGGCGATGTAATCTCCTTTTTTTTGGCATCCCAGACGATTCCAATGAAATGTGGTCAGCGTCAGAAGGCAAAGTCATTTATGTATGTTCAAAAGAGCTTGGGTTTGCAATTGAACCTTCGCAAGTCGACCGTGAACATCGTCTTGGTAAATATCAAGTGGGTAAATGTAAACCGAGTATTACTAAATTCACCTTCTTCAAGGATAAGCAAAGTGTAATTGAGAAAGGTTATAAGTTCAAATATACAAATTTTGCTGTTCGTGAATACTTTTCTTTGGAAACACGAGTAGCCAGAAGTAAGTTTACAGAAGTTGCGAAGTCTAAAAATGTGCCGTTTAAGCTAGCCGTCGATAAACTGCAGATAGAGAATACCGCCTTCACTGACTGCCCTGGCACTGACAGTGTTATTCAATAATCTAGATGGCAGTTTCAAAGGCCGGCAGTCTCATCAGATTGTCATCCACCTCAAAATCCAAATGTCCATAATGCTGTAGCGCAAAATTCGATATCTTTCACGAATATGCGCAGTTTAGTCCCAAAATGTGTCGAAATTTACTCGCCTCTAGAAACCAGTAATTGTGATATACCCACAGAAACATGACTCCATTCCGATATCACTGATGACGAGTCCTACAACCATCAGTTGACTACAGCATTTATCGTAAAGACAGGGACGGAAGAAGGGGCGGCGGGGTATTGATAGCCGTGAAAAAAAAAAACGTTACTGCCTTTCCACTTGAAATTTCAAGCCCACTTGAAATAACCTGGGCCTGCGTTCCATCTTCGCATTTCTAAGAACCTATTTGGAAGAGAGAGAGAGAGAATAAACATTTTTATTCGGTGAATGAAGCTTCGGAGAGGCGTCCTCATTCCAGAATGCCTTGAGCTCGGGCCGCGTCCTGGGCCCGCGCAATCAGCCGTTGCTGATCCTCGAGGTCGGAGCTGGCCAAGGCTCTCTCCCAAAGCTCGTTAGTGGGGTAAGGGTTCGGAGGATTTAATGGTGCCGCTCTGCAACCCCCTACTATGTGCCAGAGGGACCCGGGCTCTGCGCAGAAGCGGCATTGCGGAGAGAATTTTGTAGGGTCTATGAGGTGATTTCTAATAGGGTGGGGGAATGTATTAACCTGTAGAGCTCGGAGGAATCGCTCCTGCTGTGTAGGTAGTGACTTGTGTGGGGGTGCATATGTTCTGCGTGTTAGCTTGTAGTGTTGTGTGATGTCTTGGTAAGAGACTAGAGGGTGCATGCGCTCGGGTTCAGATTCCTCGGCGTCGGCTCGGTGGGCCAGATCTCGAGCCACGTGGTTGGCGACCTCGTTGCCAGGAATGCCTTGATGAGCTGGCGCCCAGATGATCATGACTGATCTCGTTGGCGGCTTTTGATTGATGATCCGGAGCGTAGTGGTATGAATTCTGCCACTAGCAAAGTTGCGGCACGCCTGTTGGGAGTCGGTCACTATGACTTCAACCTCTGTTTGGGAGAGCGCGAGGGCTATGGCCGCTTCCTCGGCTTGGAGGGGATTGTTTCGTGTGAGCGAAATGCTGCTCCGATGTTCTGTGTTGACGACTACGCTGGCTGTTGTGGCTGCGCGTCTGGAGTAAGAAGCCGCATCCGTGTAGGCTGTAGAGGGTAAAGTCCCGTATCGCTTGTGTATGGCCAGGGCGCGGGCCTCCCTTCGCTCTGCGTGGTGCACTGGGTGCATATTGCGAGGTAGAGGACGTACGGTGATGTTTCTCCGGATGGCATGGGGTAAGCTCACAGTCTGAGGCTGCAGATGGCTCAGAGGGGCAGAGAGCCCCACGCGTAAGAGAATGGACCTCCCTGCTTCCGTAACCGCCAGCCTTGTTCGCTGACTGGATAAATGTGCCTCGATCAGCTCCTCGGCCGTGTTGTGCACACCTAGTCGTAGTGTGCACAACATATGTTATCGACCACCAGACAGCACAGAAACGTTCACGTCTTATTTGTGTGAAAATATTTGCGAAATTACTACAAAATCTTCTACAGTGAACATATTCTTATTTGTTGATTTTAATTACCCCGGCATTGACTGGGCTAACCTAACATCACCCTGCCAACACTACAACGATTTGGTAGCGCTTGCACTAGATTTTCGCTAGCGCAAATGATTTAGAAACCCACCCGTGGCAATAATGTTCTTGACCTAGTTTTCATAACCATCCCTGAAAAAGTTGCATCAGTTTCTCTGATGCCTGGTTTTATACATCACCTACTCGTTAACCTTACAATAGAACTACCCTTATGCAAATGTACTACGACACCTAAGCGCATATTTATCTATAAGAAGGCTGATTTCACTACCATCAACAGAGGTTTAGAGAATTTCGACAGCTAACTCATTCGTAATTTTGTTTCCTGACCTGTTGAGGAAAACTAGAAACTCTTTAAGGAAACACTAATGCAGCTTACAACCGCTCATATTCCACTAATTCACTTCCCGGTAAATAGTTCAAACTATGGTATCACAGGACGCTACGCTCAGTAAAAAATAAAAAGAAACGCCTGCTCAGAATTGCTAAGCGGCAAGGAACCCAAGTGGCGTGGCTAAAACAGTCCGAAAAAGATTATTGCTGTAACATTCGTAGCGCTAAGCACAAATTCTTATCAAATGACCTCCAATCCATGATACAAAATAACCCTAAGAAATTCTGGGTAGTGATTTCCCCTCGAAAAGACTCGGGCCGAATTTCAGTCCAAGATAATACCGGAGCACCTATTTCAGAAGAATCCTCAGTTGCTTTTAATAATTTTGTTATCTCGATGTTTACACGCGAGGATTACTCTACCCCTCCCGCAATCGCAGACGTAAACTATAGGTATATGGCACCAATAAAGATTGATGCCTCCGGCATCTCATTTCTAATTAAGAAATTAAAGGTCTCTACCTCAGCCGCACTTGATGGTATAAATAATTAAATTTTAAAGCATACATCCACATGTACGGCCCCCATCCTATCACGCATTTTTGAGCAATCCTTATCCACAGGGTGTAGAGGTCGCCACAGTTCACCCTGTTTGTTAGGCTGCCACCAGAGTGTGGCGCCCCCGGTGACCTGTGTGTGTGTATATATGTTCGGGCCCAATAAAGGAGGGGCATTCCCTTTTCGTCTAAGCAAGCGGCCGTACGTGTAGGTCCGTCCCCGCGTGCCCGTGCCCCACGCTACTAACTACGCGACATGGTGTCAGAAGTGGCTGGATAACGCCCTCCTGCCTTAGGCCTCACCTCATAGGAAGGCACCAAGATGTCCCTCCAGACCGGCGATTCGCCGAAACTCTACTTCGTCAACTTCCAGCCACCGGCACCGCTCGACTTCGCGAACCCGCCAACGTGGGCGACAAGGCTCAGCCGCTACGAAGACTATGCAGCGGTTTCAGGACTGACGCAAGCGTCGGAAGACATGCGGGTACGCTCGCTACGTACTGCATGGGCCCGGAGGCCCGCCCGCTTCTCGAGACCTTCTCGCTCGACGCCCAGTCGCTTGCTTCATACCAAGCCACCCGGCAAACGAGCTTTACGAGTCGTCACGGTTCCACATACGTGTTCAGCTACCCGACGAAAGTGTCGACACGTACTACGCAGAACTGCACAGGATGGTAAAGCGCTGTAACTATCCGTCAGCTACTGTCGAGAAAAGGCTCATACGCGACCGGTTCGTCGTCGGCCTCCGCGACTCCCGTCTCTCGGCCAGCTGTGCCGGAACGCGAAGTTGACACTCCAGGACACTTGGACACAAGCCCGTCAATCCGAAGACGCCGACAGGGAAAAGGCGTTGCCCCAGAACCGCACCGAGCATTACTGCGAGCTTAACCTCGACGCCACAAAAGCTAACAAGTTCCCGTCTCGTCGTCGCTCTGGCGCTAAACCTCGTTCGCCGCAGCCGCAAGCAGAGCGCTCACGCGAGCCGTCCACATGTGAATTCTGCGGCCGCGCACCTCATCGACGTTCAGACTGCCCGGCCCGACGCTCCGCCTGCAACTTCTGAAAAAAGAAAGGCCACTTCGCCAAAGTATGCCGCTCGCGGAAGTTCAAGCAGAACAAGCTCAGCTCCGTTCACCTGCATGCCGTCGGGACGCCCGTAGCGGCAAAGTTCGTCGACGTCACCGTTGACGACTACACAGTGCAGTTCAAGGTTGACTCCGAAGCCGAAGTATCTGCCGTTCCCAGCGACTTTCCTACGTTGCCCGACAAACTCGACCAAGTCGACACTCTGCTCACTGGCCCGGGAGGACAGCCACTGCGCGTGCAGGGCTCGTATCTGCACGACTTCAGTGGCAAGGGAAAAGAAGCTGTCAGCGCCTCTACGTGATCCAGTCTCTCACTGTGCCTCTTCTGGGACTGCCAGCGCTCCAAGCCCTCCAAGTAGTTCGATTTCTTGATCAACTCAAGACTTCAAAAGCGACGCTGCACGCTGAGCTCTTCAATGGATTGGGCACTCTCAAGGACGAATAAAACATCCGGTTGAATCCTGATGCCGTACCTTTCTCGCTAAGCGTACCTCGCAGGATCCCCATCCCGCTGCTCGAGATCGTCCGCCGCGAGCTAGACAAATTGGAAAGCGCCGGCGTGATCTGTAGGATCGACAAGCCAACACCGTGGTGCTCGGGTCTCGTCGTCGTCCGGAAAGGCGATGGATCCTACCGGCTGTACGTCGACTTGACACAACTGAACGAGGGCGTCCTCCGGGAGCGACATATTCTACCAACCGTCGAGCAAGCCCTTGGCCTCCTCCGCGATGCAACAGTTTTTTCGAAGCTGGACGCGACGGCAAGCTTCCGCCAGGTGAATCTCTCTAAAGATTCCCTATAGCTTACGACATTCATCACCCCATATGGCCGATACTGCTTCTGCCGGCTCCCCTTTAGCATCACCTCCGCACCATAGTACTTCCAAAAGCAGATGGCAAGGATCCTGGAGGGCCAAGAAGGAGTCGCCAATATCATAGATGATATTTTGGTTTTTGGAAGAGGACCTTAGTGTTGAAGCAATGAACGACAATCTTGTGGGCATCATTAAGGAGTGTGCAATGGAAGTCGGTGGTAACTCCGTTGGGCAGGATACCAGTAAACTATCGCAGGAGACGAAAGATCTGATCAAGAAACGCCAATGTATGAAAGTCTCTAACCCTACAGCTAGAATATTACTGGCAGAACTTTCGAAGTTAATCAACAAGCGTAAGACAGCTCACATAAGGAAGTATAATATGGATAGAATTGAACATGCTCTCAGGAACGGAGGAAGCCTAAAAGCAGTGAAGAAGAAACTAGGAATTGGTAAGAATCATATGTAAGCATTGAGAGACAAAGCCGGCAATATCATTACTAATATAGATGAGATAGTTCAAGTGGCTGATGAGTTCTATAGAGATTTATACAGCACCAGTGGTACCCACGAAGATAATGGAAGAGAAAATAGTCTGGAGGAATTCGAAATCCCAAAGGTAACGCCAGAAGAAGTAAAGAAAGCCTTGTGAGATATGCAAAGAGGGAAGGCAGCTGTGGAGGATCAGGTAACAGCAGATTTGTTGAAGGATGGTGGGCACATTGTTCTAGAAAGACTGGCCACCCTATATACACAATGCATCATGACCTCGAGCGTACCGGAATCTTGGAAGAACGCTAACATAATCCTAATCCATAAGAAAGTGAACGCCAAAGACTTGAAAAATTATAGACCGATCAGCTTACTGTCAGTTGCCTACAAACTCTTTACTAAGGTAATCGCAAATAGAATCAGGAACACCTTAGACTTCCGTGAACCAAAGGACCAGGCAGGATTCCGTAAAGGCTACTCTACAATAGAGCATATTCACACTATCAATAAGGTGATAGAGAAATGTGCGGAATATAACCAACCCTTATATATAGCTTTCATTGATTATGAGAAAGCGTTTGATTCTGTCGAAACCTCAGCAGTCATGGAGGCATTACGGAATCGGGGTGTAGACGAGGCGTATGTAAATATACTGAAAGACATATATAGCAGCTTCACAGCCGTCATAGTCCTCCATATGCAAAGCAACAAAATCCCTATAAAGAAAGGCGTCAGGCAGGGAGATACGATCTCTCCAATGCTATTCACAGCGTGTTTACAGGAGGTATTCAGAGACCTGGTATGGGAAGAATTGGGGATCAAAGTCAACGGGGAACACCTTAGTAACTTGCGATTCGCTGATGATATTGCCTTGCTTAGTAACTCAGGGGGCCAATTGCAAAGCATGCTCACCGACCTGAAGAAGCAAAGCAGAAGAGTGGGTCTAAAAATTAATCTGCAGAAAACTAATGTTTAACATTCTCGGAAGAGAACAGCAATTTGCAATAGGTAGCGAGGACCTGTAAGTGGTAAGGGAATACATCTACTTAGGGCAGGTAGTGGCGGCGGATCCGGATCATGAGACGGAAATAATCAGAAGAATAAGAATGGGCTGGGGTGCGTTTGGCAGGCATTCTCAGATCATGAACAGCAGGTTGCCATTATCCCTCAACAGAAAAGTGTATAACAGCTGTGTCTTACCAGTACTCACCTACGGGGCAGAAACCTGGAGGCTTACGAAAAGGGTTCTACTCAAATTGAGGACGGCGCAACGAGCTATGGAAAGAAGAATGATGGGTGTTACGTTAAGGGATAATAAAAGAGCAGATTGGGTGAGGGAACAAACGCGAGTTAATGACATCTTAGTTGAAATCAAGAAAAAGAAATGGGGGGAGGGCATGGGCAGGACATGTAATGAGGAGGGAAGATAACCGATGGTCATTAAGAGTTACGGACTGGATTCCAAGGGAAGGGAAGCGTAGCAGGGGGCGGCAGAAAGTCAGGTGGGCGGATGAGATTAAGAAGTTTGCAGGGACGACATGGCCACAATTAGTACATGACCGAGGTTGTTGGAGAAGTATGGGAGAGGCCTTTGCCTGCAGTGGGCGTAACCAGGCTGATGATGATAATGATTTTGGTTTTTGGACGCACCTGCCAGGAACATGACGCCAGACTGAGTCAGGTACTATCTCCCCTTGCAAAAGTAGGTATCACATTGAACCAGGACAAGTGTCGTTTCGGGGTACCCGAGGTCTCCTTCCTCGGAGTCGTCGTCTCAGCACAGGGCATCAGGCCAGATCCGGGCAAGGTTGGAGCAGTCAAAGCCATGGAGGCTCCAACGGACGTCGCCGGCGTTAGAAGACTGCTTGGAATGGTGAATCATCCTACCAGATTCTTGCCACACATCTCTGACGTCACAGCTCCTATCAGAGCCTTACTGAACAAGTCTGCGAGTTGGGTGTGGCAGCACGAGCAAAAGGCAGCATTCGAGAAAATAAGGAATTCTTGACGTCACACAGGTGCATGGCCAAGTACCACCCGTCGTACGTCACTACGGTGTCTGCAGACGCAAGCTTATTCGGCTCGGCGCAGTTTTGCTACAGACGCAACCCTCAGGAGAGCGTCGCCCAGTCGCGTTCGCTTCGAGGTCAATGACCGAGACCGAGCAGCGTTACAGCCAGACTTGAAAAAGAATCATTGGCAACGACGTGGGCTATCCAAAGGTTCGACGAGTTTGTCCGTGGCATCCCCTTCGACGTCAAGAGTTACCACCTGCCACTCGTTTCACTTCTGGGCAAGATGGAACTGGATATGTTGCCGCCTTGTATTGAGAGACTACGGCTGAAGACCATGCAATACCAGTTCCGTATGCTGCACGTACCAGGAAAGCTACTAGCAACAGGAGATACGTTGTCGCGCATCACCTACGAGCCACCCACTTCTCTAGACACTATGGAACTTTTTGCAGCACAGGTAGTCGGCTAGACGTCGGAAGTCTTGCCACTCAACTCTAAAGACGTGCGATAGGCACAAGAGTCCGATGGCGAGTGCAAGGCCCTCGCCTCCTATTGCCAGCATGGTTGGCCACAAAAGACCAAGATACCACTGCACCTCTCAAAGTACGCCTCTGTGGCAGACGAGCTCTCTGTCTGCGACGGTGTTCTGCTGAAAGGCGCCCGGATAGTCATCCCATCGTCCCTTCGGCCAGCGGTCTTGACGCTGTTGCACGAAGGTCATCAGAGCATCAACAGGACCAAAGCCCTAGCTCGGGAGTCAGTTTGGTGGCCTGGTATCTCGGCAGACATCGCCTCTCTCCGCGCCAACTGTGAACAGTGCCCGTCCACCCGCGTGAACATTGCCGAGCCCCTGCTCTCCACGGTCCTACCAGGACATCCCTGGGAATTCCTTGGAATGGACTTGTTCCACCTCAGCGACCAGACGTTCATCCTGGTGGTGGACTATTACTCAAGGTTCCCTGAGGTGGTGACCCTGAGGAGCACGACAGCTCAGACAGTCATTGATGCTCTCAAATCCACCTTTGCCCGCCATGGAATCCCGCGAGAAATCAGGTCAGACAACGGCCCACCGTTCTCGTCGCAAGAGTTCGCGGCGTTTGCCGCGTCATACGGCTTTAACCACAGGACGAGCTGTCCACACAACGCTCAATCGAACGGAGAGGCGGAGAGGATGGTGCGCACAATCAAGGATCTGTTTCTCAAGTCAAAGGATCCTCATCTGGCTCTGCTCAGCTATCGGGATCCTCCAGGAGTTGATGGCTTTAGTCCAGCCCAGCTGTTGATGGGACGTCAACTCAGAACCAGAGTCCCAAAGCAAGACTCCCAGCTACGTCCCAACTGGCCGCCAACGAAAGATGTCGTCGCCAAGGATGTGGCTTACAAGCAGAAGCAGGCCGACAACTACAACAGGCATCATGGAGCTCGAGACTTACCGCCACTCCAAACAGGTCAGAGTGTTTGGGTACGACCTGATCAAGTGCAGGCTACGGTCCTCAGTCCGGGGCAAAGACCAAGAAGCTACGTGATCGAAATGGAGCGAGGTGGCACCCTACAGCGCAAGCGGCGTCATCTAGTGCCTTTTGGGCCTACTGCCTCCGGAGAGGAACCACCACCACTGCAGCATGTTCGCTGTCAGTAACCTCAGCCTGCCAACATCGTCGAATCAACGGTCCCCCTCGGACAGTCTGTGCAACAGTCCCCTGCAATCAGGGACCGCAGTGACGGTGTGACCCGAACACGTTACGGCGGGCCTGTTGCTCCGCCGCGTCGTTTGAACTTGTGAAACTTTTGACACGTTTGGCTTCCTGAATCCCTTCCGTCTAACCTTCAATGCTTCAAGGGGGGAGATGTAGAGGTCGCCACAGTTGAGCCCTAGCTGTTTGCTAGGCTTCCACCAGAGTGTGGCGCCCCCGGTGACCTGTGTGTCTCTACATATGTTCGCGCCCAATGAAGGAGGGGCATTCCCTTTTCGTCCAAGCAAGTGGCGGTACGTGTCCGTCCTTCCCTGCGTGCCCGTGCCCCGCGGCACTGACCACGCGACACAGGGGAACTACCGTGCGACTGGAAAATCATTCCCACCTATAAGTCTGGCGATAGAAGCAAGATAACTAATTGCCGACCCATATCATAGACAAGCATTCCATGTAAATTACTAGAGCATGTCATAGCATCTAATATTGTGCAGCACTTAGAAGCTAGGAATTTCTTCTATCCAAAGCAACACGGTTTTAGGAAAGGACTTTCCTGTGAGACTCAACCAATCGAATTCACTAACGAGCTATTCACATACATAGTCAATGCTTTCCAGATTGATAGCATCTTTCTTGGCTTTGCCAAAGCTTTTGATCGCGTTCCCCACTCTAGATTGATAGCCAAATTGTCATCATTACATTTAGACAGCCTTACAATATCATGGATAAGGAATTTCCTCACATCCCGCAAACAGTTTACGTTTACTGACGATCATTCATCTTCTTTGCCCGATGTGTCATCTTGTGTACCTCAAGTTAGCGTGCTGGATCCGCCATTGTTTCTCATATACATAAATGATTTGCCATCCAACGTAACATCTGCAATCAGATTATTTGCTCATGATTGCGTAGCTTACCGCCAAATTAAGACACCCGACGACCACATCGCGCTTCAAAAAGATATAGATATAATTACAAACTGGTGCACGCTATGACAAATGTCACTGAATACAGAAAATGCAAATTAACCACCATCAGCCGAAAGAAAACTAACTCTCCTTACACTTACTCTCTTAATAACAGTGCTGTCACTGTCACCCCCATGTATAACTATGTCGGTATCCATATTGCAACAAACTTATCATGAAAGGCGTATATTAAACATGTTACACGCAAAAGCATCTAGCACACTTGGTTGCCTAAAACTAAACCTACGTGAAACCCCTTCAGCCACTCGTGAAATAGCATACAGAACCTTTGTTCGTCCTCAGCTCGAATTCGCTTCCGCCGTCTGGTCGCCACTTCAGGAATATTTAACGAATTCTCTCGAGTCTGTTGAAAGCCCTGCCGCACGTCTCGTCGCGAAAGATCACAGCGGGCATTCTGACGTTGCTTTTATAAAGAAATCCCTATCACTCCCACCTATTGAATGTAGAAGGACGATAGCTCTGCTCTGCTTACTGCACAAAATCACTCACAGTCAACACGCAACTGCATTGCCCCTTTCCCGCCTCTTTGGCACATCTCGCCGCTTATGTAACGCACACAGTTTCACACGTGTGTTTGGCCACACAAATGCATTTAACAAATCTGCATTACCTCTGGCAATAGCAGCTTGGAACGATCTTCCAAGCCACATTGTGGAAATTATTAATCAGGGCTCGTTTACAGAAACATTAAAGAAATTGATTCCGTAGTCATGCGCACACATTGTTTCATTTATACCATGTGACTTTTAACTCTCGTCATTCTCGCTCCTTGCAAGTAGTTTATAGGTATACATGCGTTTTGCAGTTCTTTGCCAGGAGTTCGATGAGCCATGCGCGTTTCTGATCGTCCAGAGTGTTGTTGTTCTTCGTTTGCTTGATGTTAGACGGCGTCCTTTTTTTAAATTGTTTGATTCCCTGTTAGCTACGTTCTCCTCTTTTCGCTACCTGTTGTTTCTCTTGTCCCCTCCCGCAATACTCCAGTTCGAGCCTGTGATGTATGTGTATAAATAAATAAATAAATAAATAAATAAATAAATAAATAAATAAATAACTTCGAACGTTCAGTATTCGATTCGACCAATATTCGCCCACCCCTAATAATTATTCAACTGTGTTTTACATCCCTTCAAGCCAAACCATTTATCTTGCGCGTTCAGTGGTATAAGGATGCACCCTGCGTGAATTGCCGTTCGCATACAGCTCCAGCTAGCTAGCTGTCGCGCAAAGTGCAATTTCGTCTTTCTCGGTTTAAAAGAACTGATGAAGGGCTATTTCGTGCATGCAGAATTTGTGCTTCTCCTCGCAGACTCAACGTGTTTACATTTTCGTTTAACGTCTTCGCAAGTGACAGAGCTCCGCTGCATTCAGAAATTTGTAACTGTCTATGATGTTACTGTGGAGACGCTTTCCAGTTTAAATACGATGTTAAGTGGGACACAGTTCCACAGGGAAGCAGCAGCACACGAGGGGCGCCGCTTGTGATTGAAAGTGTGAATAGCATTGCTTTACGAAGTCAATCCGGCTTCGTGTGAGATTTTCATGCTGGCTTGTTTAATTCTTTTGGCTGTCTCCAGCAGAGAATAGTGTCCAGCAGAGGAACGATACATAACACAATGCAAAACAAAAGTAACCCTGCTCTCCACGCTTCTGCGCATGCGTGTCATTGCAAGTCAGCGCAACGTGGGATTCCGAAACTTCTGCTCCAAAAGCGTAATATAGCGCAACGTCAGAATCACGGCTTGAGGGTCGGGCACAGTAGTTGCGTGTAGGATCGGCTATGGGTCTGACAGCGGCATCAATGCGAGAGATGCAACTTGTAGAAAAATGTTAATTTCTGGCCCCGACTTGTTTAAGATGGTGGTTGGAAGTTTTCGCATTATTCCGGCCTTTGCATTCGAAGGAGTTTTTTCTACATTCTTACGTGCAAAAAATATTTTTACATGTCAACAGCATGGTGCCGTTTCTTTGTAACATTCAAATAAAATAATGAATGCAACTGACACCGATAGCTGCAATGAACTACTCAATAGTTTCGACGTGGAGGTTAAAAAAAGAAGCCTCTTTTTTTCGGCAATAATTGTGCATCCATGCAATGCCTGCATTTCTACTAATCCACACTTCGTTAATGTTTTTTCTCCAGGGAAAAAGACAGTATAAGCAAAGGGTGAGTCATATTCAGAACAAGACGATGAGCAAACGTGAACAAGGTGAATGCAGGAGCCAGCGTTTCGACAAGTGGACTTGTCTTCTTCAAGGCGACATATGCTTTCCTAGTCCGACCTGGAATCTCAGGTCGGCCTATTGTGTCTAATAACAACACACCTACTGAGTCACTATCTAAATTCTTAAATCACCACCTGTCAAGCATACCCACCACCCTCCCATCTTTCGTTCAAGAAACGCCGCACTTCCTTCGAATTATCGACGGCATCAACGCCAACCAAATCCTTTCCGACAACGCTATTCTAGTCACTTTGGATGCTTCTGCCCTTTACACCAACATTCCCATGAGTGAGGGAATTGAAGCCGTTTCTAGATCCCTCGCAATCAATCCCCAAGCGCACGCTCCTGAAGTTTCCTTATCGCTCCTTAGGTTAGTTCTCACGCTCAACTATTTCGAATTCGATTCTATACACTACCTGCAAATTTTCGGCACTAGCATGGGTACGCCATTCGCTCCCACGTATGCGAACATTTTCAGGGGACAGCTTGAAGCAGACCTGCTGAAATCCTCCCCTTTAAAACCCCACACCTATCTTCGTTACATTGACGACATATTTATAATATGGGAACACGGCACAAGCGCCTTAACCGACTTAATTAGCCATTTCAATCGCTTTCACCCGAGTAATAAGCTTACTGCTCACCACTCTCCTAGTCAGATCAACTTCCTGGCCACGACGGTCTCCATCGAAAACGGAAAACTGAGAACGACACTTTACCGGAAGCCTACAGATAGCCAGCAATATTTAGACTACAACAGTCATCACCCGCGACATTGCAAACAAGGAATTTTTGTCGGACAAGCGAAACGTATAAGAAGAATCTGCAGCGAAGACCACGATTATATCCACCACTTAATTGACCTTAAATCAACGCTAGCAGAAAGGAACTATCCCCAAGTTGCTCTCGATAGAGCTTATGATTCCGCGTCAAGATTGGAGAGACAGTCGGAATTGGCGAAGAGACAGCCCACATTAGAATCTGACAGACCGCCGGCCTTTATAAGAAAATATTCTAATGCACTCCCAAACATAAACAACATCCTAAGAAAATACCACCCAATATTATCAGGTAACGAGCGTCTGCGAAAAGCGTTCCGGGATGTACCCAGGGTTACCTATCGCCGAAACAAGAACTTTAAAGACATGTTAGTGCACGCAAAAGTCAGCCAGCAGCATTCCCCCGTAATAAAAGCATGTTGTCGCCCTAGGTGCAAAACCTGCAGGCACCTTCAAAGCGACATTAAAATTAAAAGCACCGCAAATAGTTATACACATGAAGTCAAATCTAGCTTCACTTGCACAAGTTCGGATGTGATTTATATGCTTGAATGTTCCTTCTGTAAGGAACAATATATCGGTGAAACAGGACAATCAATGAACTTCAGATTAAACGGACACCGCGCGGACACAGCTAAAAAACTTCCCAAAGCCGTCGCCGAGCATTTCAACCAACCAGGTCATAACTTTGATGAACTTAAACTCTACATCTTACAGTCAAATTTCCGTTCTGAACGAGAAAGAAAATACAGAGAATCATACCTTATCCATAAGTTCAAGACATTCCAACCAATAGGCATTAACGTTTCAAAGGGAGCTTTAGAATCTATTCGCTATGCTAAATTTCAAGCTATAGGCAGCAACACTTAGTTTGATTTCTTGGCGTATCCCCCCCCTTTTCTTTTCCCCTTTCCTTTCTCTCTTCTTTTTTTTTTGTCAGCCGGCGTGTCAGACGCCCTTGACACGCCGGCTAACGCGCGTGTGTTGACAGACCGGGGTGGGGGCTGGCTTTGACCTTGTACACAGCCTTCCTTTACACTCAATTCGACACGCTAACACTTTTTCCCTCGTTTCCGTGTCCTCCCACCTCACACCCCCTCCCCTTTAAGAGAACCCCACCTATATATACTGTGGCGAGGAAAGCATATGTCGCCCTGAAGAAGACAAGTCCACTTGTCGAAACGTTGGCTCCTGCATTCACCTTGATCACGTTTTGCTCATCGTCTTGAATTGCCATCTCCCGCATTCTCCGTCTTTTCTCCTGATATTCAGAACTAGTGATTTCACTTGTCCCGTCGGGAAGCTACGTTATAACATCTGCTGATTGGTTGACAGCTTAAGGGCTGAAGCTGGCAAAAATTGGTAATAGAGAAGGTCTGTCTTTTTTTTCGTGGAGAAAGAAATATACAAACACACTCATCATAAGCGCTTTTACCTATGTGCCCAATTTTTTTTTAATAGGGCGACTGAAGAGAAAAAAACTTACAAAACGTTTTCTATTTATCTCACTTTCAAACTCAGCATTCGTTCATCTAAGCCGCAAGTATGAAAACGACGGAATTTCAACCAGTTTACCAAAGAAGGATGCCGTGAAACGGCTTTTTAAGTTTGTGGTTTTGGTTTCAACGCTGCCACCGCCGCCGGTGAATAACCCGGCGTCGCGCCGATGACGCCGCCGCCACCAACTACAGGTTTTCCCGCTCAATTTAATCCAAGCGCCGGTCAATTTAATCCGAGCGCCAGTCAACTTAATCCGAGCGCCGGTCAATTTATTCCGAGCGCCAGTCAATTTAATCCAAATGCCAACCGAAATAATCCAAAGGCTAGTGAATTTAATCCAGGCATAACGGAATTAAGAACCTTTGAATTTCGAGTCTTCTTAATATTTGCGAACATGTTATGAGTTAATACCTTGAAAATGAAAGAGCGAGGTGAGAAACCAGTAGCTATCGTGCTTCGTGACTAACGACAACTTTTGGAGGTTTTTAATCACTACTTCGTTATGAGAGAAACACAGCAGATGACAATTCTCGAAATTAATTGAAAAGAGAGGTCAAGATGAGTACGCTGAGTTAATGATACACATGTGATTTGGTCATGGCTATCAAAGGGAACAATAAAGGGTGATTCGATGATAATCACTAGGCGCTCGCAGGGAGACTTCGGTCGCTATATAGCGAATACGATTGACTATTCTACTGCGATATCCGCAGCCTCCAATCAAACACCTTGTCATCGATACCATGAAAACAGTCATGAATAACATTTAATTACCTAATACACCTAAATGATATGGTCGAGTAACTAGTGAGCACAAGTGAAATACAATGCGCAGTTCGGGGTTCTCGGTGTTTTACGCAACATAAAGTCATATATATCCAATGAAATGCGATGAAACCAGTGACTAACTATGCCTACTATGAACTCGTATGCTTAAGTCATTGGTGAATATTATTCATCTATTTTACTATCACTGAGGCAGCTTTCACTCGTGAGTGCTGTCAGTAGTACCAATCAAGCTGTAGCAAGATGAGCACTTTGTGTTACCACTGCCAACTGATACCGCCGAGTTTTTAGTGATCGCTAGTGATGCGCTCACTGCGATGTTCTCCATCTTTCATGCAGAATAGTGTCATTGTTATCAAATGAAATGTCATTCAAACGGCGATTCAATAACTATAATTTAATAACTATAGCAGATACTCAGTCACTAGTGATAAAGAATCACTTTGCGTAGTGATGGTCACAGCCATCATTCATGCAAGCCGTCAATGGTATAAATGAAATTGTCAATAATTGAGTTTTAATTTGTCAACATTGCTAATTGACATCGCAGAGCCATTAAATATCACTAGCGATAAGCTCTGTTCCGTGTTGTTCTACTTTTATGCTGCATAGCGTCGTGCATGTCAAATGAAAACTCTTTTCAACAACGATCCAATTATGATCATTTACGATCAGTGAGCATTTGTTCTGCTAGCATTGTTACCTGATTGTGAAGAGTGATTAGTGATCACTAGTGACAAGCTCAGTTTTTGTTTTCGTACTTCTTACAGCATAAAGTCACGGTTACCAAATTATAATTGAGTCAAATGGCAATTCAAGTATAGTAACTAGGAGTTGCTAAGCATTTGTCACTAGTGATCACGGGTCACTTTGGCATGGCAGCGGCAGCCTTCTATTGTGCACGTAGTCATTCATATCTATCAAAGTGTTATTGAATTAGCTTTTTTTCTGGTACCGTTGCTACCTGATAGTAAAGAGTGATTATTGATCACTAGTGATAAGCTCAGTTTAGCGTTCTCTTACAATTAGAGATTATAGTGCCATGGATGTCAAATGATAATTCGACTGATGATTCAATTTTTATAACCTGGGGATGCTGAAATGACCAGTAATCACTGATCGCTTTCACAGTGGTAGCCATCATTCGTTCATGTGGCCGAAATACTGGTGGTCAATGGTGACTATGTTCACTTCAATTTTCTTGACTACTAAAAAATAACAGCTTCATGGACGTAAAATGAAAGGTCGCTCAAAAGGTGATTTAATTATGTCGACTAGGAACTGACATGTTTGAGCCAATTGAAGCAAAGAAGCCGAGGTGAGGCTTTAGTTGCCAAGTTTCTGAATTTTAAGCTTTTTTTCACTAGAACGGCGCAACAGGCACCAATTGACTTGAAATAAATGGAAACAAAGATGTTAACGTAGCAGGATCAACGCTTGATCAATAGGCTTGTAGTAGATTGATGTGCAAAAGAGCGAATTCGAAAGTTAGCAGAAACGCTTAGTATGTTTAAGTGCCTTTAAACTCTTATGAAGCAATTTATTGCGTTGCAAAGGCAACGCCTGTGAATCGTTCATGCAAATGCTGACCATAAGAGATATGCGTTGATATTTGAGAGGAAAGCCTTATTACTATAAACCAAAAGCACTTTGTTGGCAGAATTTTCCGTTGAGTGCAGCACTGAGCAGTGTTCACATATCGTGGCACTCTAGGGCAGCTTGCACAAAAGTGTAGTTGAGCCTGTCGTAGGCAGCGCACTCTACTCGCCGGATGTGCTGCATTGACTCAACCAACAGTGCCCGGCGATGCTTTTTCGGGGGGATGCCCGGTGGTGTCGTGAAAAGACGGTCGCGCCGTTCGTCAAGAAAAGCCTTCACACCAGCCTTGAACTTGAAAAAGCTTGTTCGATTGGATTGAAGAATGGGCCGTAAGGTGGAAGCCGCCTCGCTCGGTGCTCACTGGTGGCCAAGACAACCTCCTCGGCACGGCGGTGGGCTGGCGCGTTGTCAAAAAAGAATAAAGCTTCAGTGCCAGGTTCCTGATGATGAACCTTCTTGGGCAGATCATCGAGAAATTCATTAAATACAGCCCAGTGTATCTTGTCCACAGCAGTCCAATGCAGAAGACCATTTGCAGGCATGCAAGCAATTTATATTCGTGGCCTTTGTGCTGGCTGCGAGACGAATAGCGGGGCGCCTCGTTTCGCTCGGCCAAAACTTCTTGCCCAGCACACGTTGCAATTCGTTTCGTCAATGTAGTACCGCGTGACTGTCATACCTTCGTTTGAAGCAATTGAGCGAACTAACTAAAGTGTAAAACCATGGCCATCAAGAAGCCGATCGATAGTCGATTTGCTGATTTCGGTACCGGGAAACTTCTCCGTCAAAGACATCCTGATTTGCATAAGTGTGAAGATTTTTTTATAATTTCACGCAGGGTCTTGACCACATCTCGGCCAAACTTTTTTGACGACCCAGCACGTTTCTTGGCTTTTTCGCGATCTGTTGCGGTGATTGAGCGCACAGTCTTTACATTTATTCCCAGTGTTTGGGTCAATTGCTTCAAGTCACCACCACGTCGGTACGCATCGATGATGCGGGAACGATCCACGGCAGAAACGGGAGTGTACTTTGTCTTTTCTTCATCAGGCATCTTTCTTGGTCGTCCAGCAGCTCGCACCTTGCCTCCTTCCACGGCACAAATCCTCAAAATATTCACTTTACATAAAAGCTGACGCACACCTCTCACGATGATCGCACAGCGCCCGACATTGGTCATCTGCCTGTCGTCTGCATGGAAGTGCCGCGCCCCTGACAGAATCAGCCGCATGTCGTCTGCTTTACTTAGAATGGTAGTCTTCCCTCTTGAACATTAGTTCAAGAATTTCTGTTTTGTACAAAGCTGCCATAATTCCCGGACGCAAGCTTTTACGGTCTTTATTACCCGATACAAAGAACTGTCTCATTTCAATATCCAGACAATCGTGGTAACACGCCACAGAACATTGCAACTTCATTGATCGTCTGCTCGCGCCCTGCAAGAAATGGCTTGCGCTATTTTGAACCTTCTGCGAAATTTACGCAAGACACATTCGACAAATATCAGTCATGCTTCGTTTTGTCTTCCTGCGATCGCCGGTGCAACTTGACGCGCTAACACACATTATTAGGCTGATGAATAAAAATTACTTTGAACTTTTGCTCTACGACATCAAAGCACTTTATGCCCGGAAGCCTAGCTTTTCCAAAATACGTCTGACTTCTTGCAAGCCCATAGTATATAGGGATGTTCTTACTTTCGCCTAGCCAGTAGCATATGGCAAAGACCGAAAGCGTAACTGTGGTACTCAAACGGGAAAATTCATTGTGGCCATTCGAAGGGCTTCTTAATGTCGAAACACGGAAGTGGCAGGCTCATTGTGGTTGCGAGAGTAAGCTTTGCCGCAGTTCAAGATTCGCCACTCTTGTCAGCTATTGATGAAGCTCAGCAACGCCCGGCCTTTGCTTCACAAGCGGACATCCAGCGAACGCACAGAGTGAACACAATTATACAGGAATATTGGCAAGAAGAGGGCATCCACTACGAGGGACCTGACTAATGTCCCCAAGTAATGACAGAGATATAACGATAGGCAAGGCCATATTTACAAATTAAGCTCTCCCTGAAAAGAATAATGTACGCAAAAACGGGTCAAAGGAAAACAAATACAACCATTCTCGGCATTTATTATTTACCCTGTTATTAGTGCGGCCCTGTTTAAGTGAAGGAAAACAAAACACAAATTGTAGTGCACACAGCTATGCTTGCTTCTCAGGAGGCGTGATGTTTTTCTGTTTTATTACTGTAAAGCCGTTCTTACCAATTGCATCTTGAGCAATTATGTGTGCATTCCAGTCCTTTTGGACGTCTCGTCCTTTGTTGGCGGCCTTTTAGAGCGCAGCTCTTTGGCGTCCTTTCCTGGGTTTCGCGTCGTCGTCGGCGTTGTCGTCGGCCTCGTAACCTGCTCCGCCCCCCTTTCATCCCCCCAGCGCTAGCAGCGACCGACTGATACCGCTGGATGCCGCTGACGCCGCTAGAGAGTCAAGATAACGTGACTGCATAGAACACCGTCGCCGCCATGCAGAAAGAGGAGGAAAGGGTCCCCCCCCCCCTGTTCTTGTGTGGCGGATAGGGTGCTCTTCAGTTGCCGACGCGCCGGTTATTTCACGTAGGCCCCGGCACGTCGACGAATACGTGACCACCTTCCCACGGCTAGACCTGGTTCTTAGCGCTGCGGAAGCGAGGGTATCATATTGTTTGTGTCGGCATCGGCGGCGTTGTCCCTGAAACCAACTCCGCAGCTGGGGTTGACTCACTATCGGCGTCAGCGGCATCAGTCAGTCGCTGCTATCTCTTCCCTCCTCCCTTTATCGTGTTGTCCGCTTGCTGCGCGCGCTTCTGCCCCCATCGTTTGCCGCTGGGTGTACACGCCGCCCCCCTCCCCCCTCTTCCTGCGAGTCTCCGGTTGTCAAAGCGCCGGCTCGAACTTAATTCCTTTCTTCGCTCCTCCTCCAATGCAACCCCTGTGCGGTGGCAATCAGAGAGCCAGATCGGTGGCGGCGGATCTGTATATGTGCACCGCCCGAGCCGAAATTGCCGCTGCCGTTCGCCCTGTGCGGTGGCAATCAGAGAGCCAGATCGGTGGCGGCGGATCTGTATATGTGCACCGCCCGAGCCGAAATTGCCGCTGCCGTTCGCCACTGCGAAATTATCTGCCAGTTCTTTCTGAGCCATGAGCGAGACGACCGATGGAAGTCCTCCGTCTGCTGCTGCTGCTGCTGCTACTAAACGAGCTGCCAGAGCAGAGGCCCAGCGCCGTCGCCGTCAGAATCCAGAGGTGCGTGCCGCCGAAGCAGAAGCTTACCGTCGCCGCCGTCGAGATGATCCAGGAGTACGGGAAATATAAAAAAAAATTCTGTGATAGCGCATACATGTGTTGCTCGATTTCTTTGCCTCAATCTATCGAAAAGGTGAAACAGCTTATTTGCTGCGCTCAAATTTCGCATTAGGAAGTAACGTAATCGTCGTTAATTTTTTTTACTCATTCACACCATTCGCCTTTTCAAGAAATTTGTTGGAACAGCAAACCGTCATATGGGCCGCCTTTCTCTGAACGTATCAGACCTGAAAAAACGTTCTGTACGCGTCACAGCTACCATACGCATTGTAAAGTACTGTGAACGTCGTGTTTACTTCATTTCATTACCTCAGAGACCCCTTGCGAGGTATTACATAAGGGGTGGGTGGTACAAAAGTACAGGAGGTTGCCCACTATGTTATTTTACAGGGAGAACGCTTGTTACTTCTTCCACGAAGGCAGATGAGGTGGTGATGACAGCGACGTGGTGGGGAAGGCCGTTCCAGTCTTTAGCTGTACGATGAAAAAATGATGACGAGTAGGTGACCGTGCGCGCGCTAGGGCGAGCAACATTTAGTGGGTGGCCTGTGCGCAGCGATATGCGTGAAGGTGGCAAAATGTATGGTGCGTGGCGAAGCTAGCTGGTGTAGAATTTATGGAAAAATGATAAGCTCGCGATACGGCGACGGTGCGCTAGTGTGTTCAAACAAGACTCTACTTTTAATGGTGATACGCTGATATCATATCAGTATGTCGAGTGAATGTATCTTGGTTCTGTATGGATTCTAATGCGTTGCTGAGGTAAATCTGGTGAGGATTCCACATGGGTGATGAGTATTCTGGTTTTGGCCTAACCAGTGTTTTAAATGCTAGTAGTTTTACCTGTTGAGGAGCATCGCGGAGATTGCGTTTCAGAAATCCCAAGGTTTTGTTAGCAGATGATATGATGCTAGTTACATGTGAGCATCAGTTTAAATCATGCGTGATCGTAATACCTAGGTAGTTAATGGAGTTTACAGTGTCGATTGCGATGTCATTAATTGTGTAGAGAAAGGACGATTACGGCTGCGAGAAATTGACATACCTTTACATTTATTATTGTTTAGTACCATTAACCAGTGATCACACCACGCGGCAATGTTGTTCAGGTCATTTTGGGGATAAATGCAGTCATTAATATTGTCACGTGGTGGTGACGTTGAAGAACACAGTAGCAATACTATGAAAGACAAAACTAACTTCTATTGGGTGAACCAGTGCCCACAAAAACAGGCTACACTTATAGTACAACGATGGCGGCGAACACGGTCGGTGATCGTCGAAAAATCTCATCTGCGGGTCAAGCGCGTGGGCTTTTATACAGCAGTCGCCGAATGTTCCAGACTAATCGTTGGTACCCGCGTGCCTTCCACAAAGTTCTACACCATTCGCGTCAGGCGATGAAATCAGATAGCACAAGGTTCGGCGACAACAGACAGCGGATAGAAGCATCGATAACTTTCCAGAAACTTCGGATACATGCAGGCGCGTCCCGCGCTGTGCGATAACATTTGTTAGGCGGCGAAACGTGGTCGCCCGATAAAGATAAGTACACGTGTCAATACCCCCCTCTAAAAAGCATCGACCCGATGCTTCAAACAAACGAAAGTAATAAAGAAAAGCTCTTGTAGCAAAGAAAACAACAAAATAAGGAAGTTCGTCAGCGTCCGTAAATGGTTTTAAGGCGCACCACGTGGACCACTTCAGATCGTGCGCGGCGCCGCTGTGAATCCGAAATGCCGTCTGGCACGAGCTCATAGTCCAGTGCGCCAATAAGTCGGATGACCTTGTAGGGTCCGAAATAGTGTCGCAGTAGTTTCTCACTGAGACCTCGTCGGCATATTGGGGTCCAAACCCAAACATGGTCGCCGGGCTGGTACTCGACGAAGCGTCGTCGGAGGTTGTAGTGTCGGCTGTCGGTCCTCTGCTGGTTCTTGATCCGCAGGCGGGCGAGCTGTCGGGCTTCTTCGGCGCGCTGGAGATAGGTAGCGACGTCAAGATTTTCCTCGTCAGTGACCTGCCTATCAGACCAATTCGCAATGCTGTTTAGTGAGGTGTTTAGTTTAATTTGATCATCCACAGACCGAACAGTTGTGTAGACAACATAATCATCTGCAAAAAGACGAATGGTTACGTTAGGCTCAACACATGATGGGGTGTCGTTGACATACACAAGAAAGAGCAATGGCCCCAGCACGGACCCCTGTGGCACACCAGAAAATACTTCAAGGCTCTCTGACTCATTATTGTTTACTGATACAAATTGTGATCTGAGTGCGAGGTAAGATGCTATCCGCGCAGCAGTGTTAAATGCAATGCCTACAAGTTTAAGTTTTTTGATCAGCTCACAGTGAGGCACGTGATCGAAGGCGTTGGAGAAATCGACGAAAATGGCCTCTCCTTGAAGTCCGGAATTAATTATCTCTGCAAAGTCATGCGAAATTTCCAATAGCTGTGTCACTGTAGAAAGGCCCTTCCTGAAGCCATGCTGTTTAGGGTATATCAGGTTATTGTTTTCTAAGTAACTGACAATGGATTTGTTGATAACGTGCTCCATTAATTTGCAACAGCAGCTTGTTAAAGAAATTGGTCGGTATGTGTCTATGTGCAACCTATTGCCACCTTTGTGAATCGGGATTACTTTTGCGACGAGCCAGTCCGAAGGTAATGCAGCTGCTTGAAGCGACGCCGTAAAAATGCTGCGTAAGAACGGAGCTAGTTGGGCAGAAAATCGTTTTAGAAACGTATTGGAAATATTATCGGGGCCGGGCGTTTCTTTTGTGTCAATGTTCAAGAGCAGGTTCAGTGTGCCTGGCTTATTTATAACTACGTCAGGCATCGCTGAATCAGATGCAAACAAAACATCACTTGGACGGGGAGAGCGTGTGAACACGGATTGGAAATGGGCATTTAAAGCGTTAGCAATAGTGTGTGCATCATGGTTAAGAGAACCTGCGATTTCAATTTGCACTATTGGGTTTTCAGGTTGTGACAGATAGAGCCAGAATTTGTGCGGCTGACTGTGCATGAAGTTCGTCAGAGTATTCGAGAAAAAGTAATCTCTCGCCTTTTTTTAATTCAAACTTAAACGCAGCCGATAGATGCGCGATTTCCACTGGGTTATGGTTTTTCCTGCGCATCCTTCGCAATTTTCTCTTCAAGTGGATGATACTGCGGGTAATACATAGTGTTTTTTATTTGTTCGTTTACGTATTGGGGGAGTGGAGATAAAATTTTCTTCACAGTGTTTTATGGCACCCTTAAATTTCTCCCACAATCCGTTAATATCATATGAAGGCAGTAGTGTGAAATCCTCAAACACAGTTTCTAAATAATCTATGATGCTAACGTCATCTGCTCTTCCATAATCTTTAAAATCAATGTAAGGATGATCTTGGTGACCCGCCTGTCACGTTAGCCCATAAAAGGTCTACAAAATCATTTTATGATCAGAAATACCATCTTCTATGCTAATTTCTGGTTTGTGAGTGTTCGAAACAAATGCCAGGACTAGCACTGATGCGGCGCCTCCCTGCTGCCTTGTTGGATGGTTAACTAGCGGCGATAATGAGAAGCTAAACATTATTTGCACCAATTGGTCACAGCTTTCCTTTTCTCCAGCCCTATACGTTAGGTTATCCCAGTATATTCCTGCCAGATTGAAATCGGCGGTTAATATCAGCTTGGTTCTGGCATTTACCTTGGTGTGTAGAGAGAGTAAAACATCTTTATTAATAATATTTGAATGGCGAGAGCAGTGTGGGAGGAACCCTCAGTCCAGGGTCCCTAAGATGATTCCGGCGATGTTTCGAGCCCGTTGTATCACAGCTCGGAGGACCTCGGGAGGTCCATCGCGGAGGGCATCGCCCCACAGCTCTTTGTTGCGTAGGGGGTAAAGGAGAGTTGGCAAGGGAGGAAAGAGGTTTGCAGTGCACTCAATCGTGACGTGGAAGATTGTGGGCGAGCTGCCACAGCCAGGGCAACGATCTGCATAACAGTGTGGGTAGAATTTATTGAGAGAGACAAGATTTGGAAAAGTTGCGGTTTGTAACTGGCGTAATGCCACTGCTTCCTCCCTTGAGAAGGACGGCGGTGATGCGGCGTGGGTGCGACGAATGCGTGTATAATGACGGAGTATGTCTTTGTAACGAAGCAATGGATCCCCCCACTCTGAACTAGTCGCCTCACCACGCCGAGTCGCCCGGAGGGAAATTTCTCGGGCAACCGCATGTGCGCGTTCGTTACCCGGCAGCGAGGTATGACCAGGGGTCCAGAGTAAGTGGATATGGGGAGGTGTGGTTGGTGTATTTTGCGGGATCTGTTTGAGAATTTGGTGCGCCGCTCTCGGGATGCTATGTCCTGATAGGAACGCCCGGCATGCCTGTTGCGAGTCCGTCAATATATACACTTCCTCAGGAACACGGATGGCGTATCGAATTGCAAGAGCAACACCGAGAATTTCTCCGTAAGCGGCATTTGTTCCGCGCATTGCAGCAGAGTCTCTCAGGGATTCGGTGCCATCCAAAACTACCGAGGTATAGCCCTCTTGAGTGCGTGATGTGTCCGTGTATAAAGTATGTGTTTCCGGGATGTTTGCAAGCATGCGGCCGATGTATCGTACACGGGCTTCGCGCCGCCCTTTGTCATGCTCCTGGTGCATATTACGTGGCAATGGATGAATATTAGTGCTTGGCGTATCGCTGACGATAACATCGTTGGACGGGTTTCAGACTCAAGGGGTTGGACAGAGTATCCTAGCCGTGTGAGAAGATGGCGGCCAGTAGGAGTGAGTAGGAGGCACTGGCGATGGCTGACCCAATGTGCCTCTAGCAGCTCGCCTAGTGTGTTATGTGTCCCTAAGTTAAGGAGACGGTGTGTGGAAGTATAGTTCGGGAGGCCATGGGCCAGCTTCGTCGCTTTGCGAATCATTGCGTCTATGCGAAGTTGTTGCGCTTGGGTCAACCGCTGAAATGGGAGATGGTATGTAAGGCGGCTGATCAGGAAATCGTGCAATTGCATCATGTACTCGACGGAAGCGTTAGGACGCCTGTACACACCGCCTATCAGAACGACTGTGCGACTACGGGAAATGTGACCTGATCTGTCATCTCCCTGAGTAAAACAGATAAGAGCCTACACACCATAATCTGATTACCCTGCTAACGACTGTTCATGAGATACCCTTACAGTCAAGGATTGTAAATACCCGACAACACAGAACTGTGCAATACCACTATTTATTGCTAATGACTCGCTGATCTTCTTCATATTCTTCAAATTATTGCTGGTTTATTGAAACTTTACTCAATTGCAGCGCGCACCACTAAACGCTATAATGGTAAAACATTATTGATATATACTACTGGCTCAAACTTCTCAGTTCATAATTGTCATAACTTAATCACCTCTTGAGCAACATTTCATTTTATGCCGAAGAAGCTGTGATTTCTGAGTAGTCGAGAAAATTAAAGTGAACATAGTCACCATTCACCACCAGCAATTCGATCACATCAGCAATCTCAGAGGAACGTAATTAGGGAAACACATTCATACCTGTGGCAAAATGAACGAATGGTGGCTACCGCTGTCATACCAAACAAAGTGATTCGTGATTACTAGTGACTAATTCTAAGCATCTCCACGCTATTAATCTTGAATCATCGTTCGAATTACTTATGATTTGACATGCACGACGCTATGCAGCATAAAAGTACAAGAACACGGAACAGAGCTTATCGCTAGTGATCATTAATGGCTCTGTGGTGTCAATTAGCAATGTTGACTGATCAAAACTCTCATTTATTGACACTTTCATTTATACCATTGACGGCGTGCATAAATGATGGCTGTGACCATCAGACTATACAAAGTGATTCTTCATCGCTAGTGACTCAATCTTAGTACTTCCTGTAGTTATTATTTATAGTTATTGAATCGCCGTCTGAATTACTTTCATTTGAAAACTATTACACTATTCTGCATGAAATATGGAGAACATTGCAGTGAGCGCATCACTAACGATCCCTAAAAACTCGACGGTATCAGTTGGCAGTGGTAACACAAAAGTGCTCATCTTGCTACAGCTTGATTAATACTACTGACAGCACTCACGAGTGAAAGCTGCCTCAGTGATAGTAAGATAGATGAATAATATTCACCAATGACTTAAGCATACGAGTTCATAGTAGGCATAGTGAGTCACTGGTTTCATCGCATTTCATTGGATATATATGACGTTATGTAGCGTAAAACAACGAGAGCCCCGAACTGCGCATTGTATTTCACTTGTGCTCACTAGTTACTCGACCATATCAGTTAGGTGTACTAGGTAATTAAATGTTACTCATGACTGTTTTCATGGTATCGATGACAAGGTGTTTGATTGGAGGCTGCGGATATCGTAGTAGAATGGTCAATCGTATTCGATGGGGGCGAAATGCGCAAACACCCGTGTGCTTAGATTTAGGTGCACGTTAAAGAACCCCAGGGGGTCAAAATTTCCGGAGTCCTCCACTACGGCGTGCCTCATAATCAGAAAGTGGTTTTGGCACGTAAAATCCCAAATATTATTATTAATGGTCAATCGTATTCGCTGCATAGCGACCGAAGTCTCCCTATAATAATAATTATGGGGTTTTACGTGCCAAAACCACTTTCTGATTATGAGGCACGCCGCAGTGGGGGACTCCGGAAATTTCGACCACCTGGGGTTCTTTAACGTGCACCTAAATCTAAGTACACGGGTGTTTTCGCATTTCGCCCCCATTGAAATGCGGCCGCCGTGGCCGGGATTCGATCCCGCGACCTCGTGCTCAGCAGCCTAACACCATAGCCACTGAGCAACCACGGCGGGTACCGAAGTCTCCCTGCGAGCGCCTAGTGATTATCATCGAATCACCCTTTATTGTTCCCTTTGATAGCCATGACCAAATCACATGTGTATCATTAACTCAACGTACTCATGTTGACCTCTCTTTTCAATTAATTTCGAGAATTGTCATCAGCTGTGTCGCTCTCATAACGAAGTAGTGATTAAAAACCTCCAAAAATGGTCGTCAGTCACGTGGCAGGATAGCTACGGGTCTCTCACCTCGCTCTTTGATTTTCAAGGTATTAACTCATAACATGTTCGCAAATATTCAAAAGTCTAGAACTTCAAAGGCTCTTGAACTCCGTTATGCCTGGATTAAATTCACTGGCGTTTGGAGTATTTCGGCTGGCACTTTGATTAAATTGAGTGGTGCTTAGATTAAAATCACTGGTGCTCGGATTGAATTGACTGGCGTTCGGATTGAATTGACTGGCGCTCGGATGAAATTCACTGGCGCTTGGATTAAATTGAGCGGGAAAGCCTGTAGAGACGACCACTACGCCGCCGCTGGTCGAATCCGACACGCCACACACCTTTACTTGTGATAGCCGTCTGACCGCACCGCCACGTTTGTCGTCATGAGGCCGAGAAGCGCTGAATTGAGGCACGTCCTCAAATTAGCGCGCGCAAGGCGGCGCGCTTAAAAACGGCCGCTGCGTTCCGAAGGCCGGTGCTCGGAGAGCGGCAGCCAAGCGCGAGTCCTCTCGCGAGATGCCTCGGGAATGACAGAGAAGGGAAACTGTACCTTCCACAGTGGTTCGAAAATGAGAAGCGGCAGCGCATGGAACTTATCAGGGGGCTCGACAGATGGCGCTACTTAAACAGGAAGCGGAACTCAACGGGAACTCAAATGATAACTCAAAGGGAAGCTCATTACTTTTCGAAGCGAGATCGGGATGCCTTAGAACACGCACCTATAAAGCGAGATATAAGAAGGAAGAAGAAGCATGTGCTTGCTGCGGTAAAGCTAGGGAAACTACAGAGCATGCTTTATTAGAATGTGAAGACGTCTACCCAGCGGTCGATTTAGGCACCACTGGCCTCCTTGAAGCCCTTGGGTTCAGAGGGAGCAATGGTAAAGCAAACATGTCCGCAATAGACATTAGTAAGAGGCGACTGGAGGATTAGTGGAAGAAAAGTAGGGAAACGACAAAAGACGGAGACGTACAAAAGCACAGTTCGCAATAGGGGATCAGAAAATTTGGGCGTGGTAGTTCAGAGTGTTTTTTTTTTCTTGTTTAACCTAGGCACGATATTAGGCAGTATAGTAGCAAGAGCTTGGTGGCGCACCCCACCGCCCCGTTCCAAAGGGGACGCTTATAATATCTATCCAACCATCCATCCGGAAATGCTTCTTTTAGTGCAATATCCAATATTGCCGCTTTATACCTGTTGCGTACGCTGGGCACGCGCCGTGCTCGCCTCGTTGGCTTTCCGGCATGCCTCAGCTGCCGCGTTTTATCGCCAGGAGACTAAAGAGCCTCTACTGACGCCCATACAAACAAGCCACTAGTGAGGGAACAGGACGTGCGACTTTATAGGCAGAAGAAAAGCAGTGCACCTTCTCGTGCAAGAGCAGCACTAAAATTTGCAATTCGAGATACGCTCAAGCCGTTAACGCGAGCTCGTAAACTGCTCACTTTCGTCGTCGCACATGGCGATCTGGTAACGAGCGACAATCAGTAGCAGCAAGAAAATTGGGCAGTGCACCATCTGTTTGCATTGAGAGTTGCCGCAACTTGCATTGCGAAGCAATCGGGTGACGCAAGGCATCTGCTGCCGCAACCAACACAGCGACATGGCCTAGTCGGCCTTTTAGCGTTACCTCGTTTCGAACCTGCACGTTTCTTTTTGTTCTTTCGGGGCCGCTAATGTGTAACTCATACTTGGTGCCCCACATTCTCAATATGGGCCACATCACGGCCGATGAAGGCCCAGAAGCATAATTTGCCCGCGGCTGCAGCAGGAAAGTTCGAATGGGGAGAGCACCAATTACGGTGCATGTAAATTGGGAGTCACTGTGTGGACTGCAGGAGCAGACGGTTACTTCGGGAGGCTGTTGCCCATGCAGCTGACCAGGTCGCCACATCAAAGAAACATAACACGGCGACCATTATCAAATTAAACTCTGCATTCAATCACCGCATAAGGTTCAGACAATACACTGTACATTGGCTAAGATCCACATGACAGTGGGCATTCACGCAATACAGCTCGCTTACACCACATTCAGCTATTCAACTTCAGGCACAGTGCTTGCCTACGTCGCACATGGCGGTCTAGTAACAAATGACAACCAGCAGCGCAAGCAGATTGGACAGTGCCCCACCTGTTTGCATTGACAGTCGCCATAACTTGCACTGCGAATCAATCGGGTGACGCAGGCACCTGCTGCCATAGCCAACACAGCGACATGAATTACCCGGCATTCTAGCGTTACCTCCTTTCCTACCTGCACGTTTCTTTTTGTTCTTTGGGTGGCCGCTAATGTGTCGCTCACACTTGGTGCCCCACCTGCTCTCAGTATGGACATGGTCCGTTTTGTGGGAATCACCATTTTGAAGGCCTTTCCACCCATGTGGATATCATACACTTCAAACCATGTAATCATGTATGATAGTCTCCATTCACGCCGAATCGCAGCCAAAGAAGGCCACAAGCACACTTTACCCACGGTTGCAGCAGGAAAGGATTGTCGTTCATTGCTGCAACACTAAGGTCCTCTTCCTGAGTTAAAGCCGAGTACCTGTTCTGTAGCTTGATCCGGAACTCCTCTAGTTTCCCTCTTACCGCTAACTCATTGATTGGCTTCTTGTGTACCAGTTTCTTCCGTTCCCTCCTCAAGTCTAGGCTAATTCGAGTTCTTACCATCCTATAGTCACTGCAGCGCACCTTGCCGAGCACGTCCACATCTTGTATGACGACAGGGTTAGCGCAGAGTATGAAGTCTATTTCATTTCTAGTCTCGCCATTCGGGCTCCTCCACGTCCACTTTTGGCTAACCCGCTTGCGGAAGAAGGTATTAATTATCCGGATATTTTTCTGTTCTGCAAATTCTACTAATAACTAGCTCGTGCTATTCCTAGAGCCTAAGCCATATTCCCCGACTGACTTGTCTCCAGCCTGCTTCTTGCCTACCTTGGCATTGAAGTCGCCCATCAGTATAGTGTATTTTGACTTTACCCATCGCTGATTCCACGTCTTCATAAAAGCTTTCAACTTCTTGGTCTTCATGACTGGATGTAGGGGCGTAGACCTGTACGGCCTTCAATTTGTACCTCTTATTAAGTTTCACAACAAGAGCTGCCACTCTTTCGTTAATGCTATAGAATTCCTGTATGTTACCCGCTATATTCCTATTAATCAGGAATCCGGCTCCTTGTTCTCGTCTCTCTGCTAAGCCCCGGTAGCACAGGTCGTGCCCGCTTTTCAGCACTGTATATGCTTCTTTCGTCCTCCTAACTTCACTGAGCCCTATTATACGTCATTTACTGCCCTCTAATTCCTCCAATAGCACTGCTAGACTCGCCTCACTAGATAACGTTCTGGCGTTAAACGTTGCAAGGTTCAGATTCCAATGGCAGCCTGTCCGGAACCAACCAGGGATTCTTAGCACCCTGTGCTGCGTCGCAGGTCTGACCGCCGTGGTCAGTTGCTTGGCAGCTGCTGGGGACTGAGGGCCGGGGTTTGACTGTTGTATTCATATAGGAGGCAGTGGCCAAGTACTGCACCAGGGTGGCCAATCCTGCTCTGGTGAGGGAGTGCGTTACCGGGATCAGGCTGCACTCCAGGCCTGTTTATACAATTTTATCAACATGCGGATTTTTTTTGCCTTTTTTTTAATTCCGGTGGAAAATTGCATGGCACCGGGATTCGAACCACGGTCCTCTTGCACGCGAGGCGGATGCTCTGCCTCTACGCCACCGCTGCACCTGCAACGGTGGCGGTAAAGAGCAACAAACTGCTCATTATCACAAAGAATGAGGTGATCACTTGTGACTCTCGTGACGTCATCAGAGTTCTCACCCAACCATGCACTCTCCGACATGCATATCAAACGAAATGGCTTTTGAAGAGCAAGAACCTGCTCATTATCACAAAGCCGAATGGGGTGATCACTAGTGACTCACGTGACGTCACCACGCGGTTTACCCACCCATGCACTCTAGTAACCTGCCGACATGCATATCAAAGGAAACGGCTTTCAAAGAGTAACAACCTGCTCATTATCACAAAGAATGAGGTGATCACTTGTGACTGACGTGACGTCACCAGAGTTCTCACCCAACCATGCACTCTCCTAACCTGCCGACATGCATATCAAACGAAACGGCTTTCAAAGAGTAACAACCTGCTCATTATGACAAAGTAGAACGACGTGATCACTAGTGACTCACGTGACATCACCACGGTTCTCGCCTAACCATGCACTCTCCTAACCTGCCGATATGCACGTCAAAATAAAGGGCTTTGAAAAACGTACGACCTGCTCACTATCACGAAGTCGAATGAGGTGATCACTAGTGACCCACGCGAC
This sequence comes from Dermacentor variabilis, assembly GCF_050947875.1. NCBI lineage: Eukaryota > Metazoa > Arthropoda > Arachnida > Ixodida > Ixodidae > Dermacentor > Dermacentor variabilis. The sequence continues at coordinate 10,695,691 of NW_027460280.1, read as the reverse complement.
GTTACCACATTCGCACGCGAGCGTCAACTCCCCTTACCTGCCGGGAGGTTTATAAATATAGTTTTCAAAGGGCAGGTTGCTGTTTCTATCGCTCATTTAACATGACGTGAGCACTAGTGACTGATGATGCGCTGTTCTGAGGAACTCGCGCAAGATACCGTGTTAGAGAAGAGGCGAATTGACACGCGCAATCCGTGTTATGATGGTGACTCACATGACGTCACCATGAAGACTATTCAGCACGCACTCTCCTTTAAGGGCTGCGTTCATATAAAAATATTTTAAAGGGCGAGATATATAAATTGAGTCATACCTTTTTCTTACAAATGAATTGAATTGGTCATATTAGAACTACAGTTCTAATATGGCCAGCAACCTTCTTATGCAACCGACCTCAAAAGAATATATCACTGCCTAGGCTTACACTTTGATGGTTGCCGCGTGTTAGTAAAATATAAGTGGAAAATTAACGAATAGCTGAATCTCGGATCGACTGCAAGAAGTACAACCGACAAAATAGCGTCGTGATGTATTTTATGAGACATCTCGCTCGACATCAGATGTGCAAAGATACGGTAAGATCTTTTGAACGAAAAGTGGCAATTTATTCGATGCGGTATTTACTTTCACAAGATACCAGGGCGCTTCCTGAATGGGATTATAGAAACAGACCGAGAACAACTACATGCTCTCCTCTCTGAGCGCAGCCTGAACAAAAGAAAAGTTGTGCCTCTCAAATGCTGCGCAATCCACGCGCTGAACAAGTGGCCTTGCGTGTTGCGCAGCAACGAGCGCCTGTGCTCCTATTGTGCGAGTGGAGTCACCAGCACTGCGTCGCGCCGCTCACTGAGGTACTGTTTAACTGGACATTTAACTTCCTGAACGGGATTTAAAAAAGGGCGGCAGGCGCTTCATGGAATGGTTCGAGCTGACCAGATTTGCCTGTTCTGCGCGATTGTGAGCGGGAGCGTTGTGGAAAGTGAAGACGGCCTCTGTATCCGGCTCCTCAGAGGGCGGAAACGTCGGCGAGAAAGTCACTGAATGCGATCCAATGGACTCTTTCGACAATTCGCCAGTGCAGCGCACCGACATGCAGGCGATGATGTTGATGTTCGCGCCTTTGCGCCTTTCATCGAAGTTGTCGTCAGGAGGGCTGCCATGTCCTTTTTGCGCGGCCGAATTTTTTTGAGCACGATATATTGTAATTTGTTTCGTCGACGTAAAAGTGGCAAACCCCGGGCCCATTGGTTTGTAACCATTGTGCATACTATTTTCGCTTCTTCTTCACGTCGAAGCGATTGGGGTCCACCGGCCTCTGGGTCGCTAATTTGATGGAGTAGGTGTGTGCGTCGAGGAGGCGGTCAACAGAACTGGTGCTGATTCTGAGGCCAGGTGTTCAACGGTTTGCTTTATCTGTTTCAGCGTGAACGCTGGGTTCTCGTCGACAGTTCTTGTTACGACGGCGACAACGTCGGCACGAAACTTTGTGATGGAGCCCCCCGTTTTCAGAGACACTTCACGGTCTGTCACTGCAATTGACCTTACAGTTTTTAGGTTTATGCCCAGCGTCTCGGCGAGTTGTCTCAAATCATCGCCGCGCCTTGAGACATCGACGATTCTTGATCGATCGACGTCAGGCACCTTGTTGTTTTTCCTGCGTGGTTTATTTTGATCCTTGAACGGAGGACCCCGCTTTCGCACGACGCTCGCCTGTTCGCCTTCAGGAGTCCCACGTTCCATGGCGGTCAGCTCAGGTAAAAATCAAGCACAGCAGTAGCACGGGGAGCACATAACAAAAGGCCAACACACGGAAGTGTTCCTGAAGCAGCCATGACGACAGCAGTAGCGGGGTAACTGTGGTCCTATAGTGCTGGCACCAATACAGTGATCACAGCAATCAATAGGCGGCATAAGGGCGCCCGTATATGTCGTTTGTGTGTGCCTTCGTCCTCGTCTGCTCAGCGCCGTAACCTCTATTTGTAAGGCATATATATATATATATATATAAAGTTGATGGCACAGTGGAGGCGTTGTCGCAAACTTAAATACTTGGAGGCCGCTTAAGCTTCGCCCTCAAGAGTGGACCACGATAGCATTAAAAGGTCCCCGACTGCTTCCCGGCAACAGCAGCCTGTGCGAACGTAATGTTTACGGCGAAACGCTAGCGGCGAACGCTATGCATGGAGGCAACCTTTCTGGTAGAGACGTGGCCTCTTGCATGGGCCGATCCCGGATATAGCGCACAGCCGCGCCATGAAAGGTTACGTCATTTTCAAGTTTCTGGTTATTGTTTCGCACTTTTGATATTTGTGTCCGACAAGATTTAACATAAAAGGCATGGGCTGTCGGTGCTTTGTTTCATTATATTTGTTTGTGAGCCGTCATTCTCAAAATTCTGAGGAATAACTTTGTCAAGAATGCAAGACAAGGTATGAGCAACGTTCGTGGTAGAATGGTGTGGCAGTGTGACCCGCATATACGGAATGTCATATGGCAAGGCGTATAGATATACCTAAATATAAACACGGATTGTCTGTTAAAAGTTATGATGCACAGTTTCGAGACTCGCTTCGCCAAATCATGCTTGCCGGCGCGTGAACGCTCGCGAGTCATGGCGGTTGACAAGACGCGTCCACTTGGTTCGCCTTGGTAGACGTCGTTTCGTATTTTTGTGGGGCAGCGATAGCATCGACATTTCTCTGGATACACGCTTTTGGAACAGCGTTTGTCGCCTTACGTACTTTAAACGCAAGCACCTTTGCGCGGCGTTACGGTGTGTGCCCCTTCAAGACGTTTAGTTTAACGTAGAGGAACGCAAACGCTAGGAAGCTTTATTGAGCGTGATGTTAAAAACTAATTTCGTTCAAAGAAAAAATGCCGTGGAACCTTACTCTTCCATATCCAGTGATCGAGCACGTACGCGATGACAAGCTCCGCAAGCACTGGCACAGAAATCTTGACGTCCTAATTGGGTGCATTCGCAGCTTATTGCTCTGATCTCTTCGAGGTCATAATCGCGTTGTGTGATCACAGTGCCAAAAAATGTTTTCATTTTCTCGGGCATCATATTATAGACATGAGCGCAAGCAACATATTACTGCATCTTTGATAAACATTTCTTCGCCCACAACATGGATGAAATCGCGCTAAGGAACTGTTCCGAAAAACGTCCTTCGCCCACAAGTGGTGTCTGCTACGGCTCTTGTCAGCGCCGAGAACAATTAATGCTGCTTTAGGCGCCCATAATTTATATTTCGGAGCGAAAAAATAAGTCTGTTTGTTGAGCTTCTCTGAAGCAGAAATACCACCACTATTTAGTGAGAACTACGCTCATTCGCCATCGCAGATGAGCTTCCGCCAACCATGCCACTCACCTGTTCGTTGTAGAAGCTTCAACATATATTTGCAACTTGCAAACACGCAATAACAGAGACCTGTATCTCCTCATTGCACAAACCGACGACTGCAGATGGCAGTTTTTCACTGCGCGCTTCATTTGTTTTGCACCGTCAGCCACAAGTACCAGACGGCCGCTGAGAACCGTTGCACTGAGCGCCACTTTTGCGTCATGATGCGGAGATGTGGTGAACTATACGCTCCAGACGGGTGGCACACCTACTCCTCTGGCCACCATAATGCCGTTGTTTCTATGTGTCTATTTAGGCCTACGGGTGGCGCAATCGCAGAACGATCTCACTAATTGGGTAATTAACGCGGTGAGTTTAGAGAAAGCGCATTTCAACAGTTCGTGGCACGCCTTTCGGCTCGAGTCCAAGGTGGGATGTGGTTGTGTGCCCAGTGCTCCGCCGCGAGCGCGACGAGCTGCTGGCGCTGACCGACGTCAAGGAGCGCGACGTGTACCTGCAGCCCTCGGCGAGCGCCCGGTCGCCGCTCGAGCTGGCCGCGCTGGGCGCGTGCGCGTGCCGCGGCCCCCGCCAGGAGCCGTGCCGCTGCGCCCACGCGGCGGCGCACAAGCAGCGCCAGCTGGCGCAGCTCGCCGAGCGCGCCCGGCGGGCCGAGGCCGAGGCGCGCGACAGCGCCAAGACGGCGGACATCTACCGCGAGGCGTTCGAGGTGCAGCTGGCCCGGAACCGCACGCTGACGCGCCGCCTCGCCCAAGTGCAGTCGCGCAGGGACCTGCTGGGAACGCTGCTCGCCAAGAAGCCCGACAGGAGCCTCGTCGACGACCTCGTGGAAAGCGTGAGTACACGACGGGGTTGCAAGATGGCCAAAAAATTGCCATCTCAAAGCCCAAAAGTGGCCAGACGCAAGTTTTTTGTGAGCGAAAAGTAGCCAAAGGCATTGCCAACACGTTTAGTGGTGTAACGCAGACGGTTTATGTGGTGTCCAAATCTCACCGCGTATTTCCGGCTCCAAAATTGCTTCCGTCGCATGCAACCTTGCACAAGACTGACCTCAAGATCTGCGTAAAAAATTCTAGTGAGAGCTGCCACTCATAGGTGGAGTTGGACATCACTTATTGTTACAATGCACCCAAGAATTTCTTTTCCGATTTACTGATGACGTCATTGGTCTACGTTCTGAGCTAACTTTAGTTCACGCCTCGCTTTACCCGAGGCATTTTCCCATAAGAGTCGGGCAACGCATTGCCAGCGCCAACCACGAGGACCAGCTTCGGCTGGTCACGATCGAGTGACCACTGCTTTTGCAGCTTGCATTCACGTGCAGGATTACTATAGCGGAATGGAGCAAGAAACTCGGCGAGTTTCTTAATCCATTCGGAAACTACGCAGCACCAGACGCTTTTTAAAAACAAATATTTTCTTTAAAAACAAAAACTGCGATAACCTTATTAGGGTTGCAGTATGTATAAATAAATAAAATAAAAAATGCACACAAAGTAACCGTTGTTAGAGGGGTCTTTCTCCCGTTCCTTCTGATCAGCATGGGTCCACTTGCCCATGCTGAGTTTTGAGAAGGCGACAAGATTTTTCTTGCAAAATTTGTTAGCCAGACGACTACTGCAGCCAGAACATGTTCGTACCCTCCGACTCACATGGGGCTATCACCACAATTCGCTACGTTTGTTTCAACCAGAATGAGGCATGTGCCCTATTGATCGCGTAGTGGAAACCATGATTTCAACGTGCTACCTTGCATTTAAACACCGCACTGGTCTCTGCTGAAAGAAACTTTCCCCATCACAAATCATTCTTCTCACTCGATGAGCGCGCATGTCCATGCAGGGCTCTCGCGATCATGCGTACCACAACTAGACGAGAATGTTTCGTTTTGATCGACAGTCGTGACTATTGCGCTTCGCTGAGCATGTACACAAAGATCGAACCATCGTGTTTCCTGCTTAAAACAACTTGCGAATATTTATTGCGATAGCAATTATATGGACACTACGGACACATTTCTGCCGTCGCCGTGAGGTTCCGTGTGGGCGAAAGCGAGCGAGGTACGCGGCCCGGATTCGCGACTATGGCGCGACTATGGCTGCTGGCGTCCCTCGATGTCCTCCTCGCCCGCCGCTCCGTACAGACACAACCGTGGCGTCTACTACGGCGTTGGCCAGGTGAATCGCGAATGCCGCAGTAGATGCCTTTGGAGACGCCGTACGGACGTGTTGCCAGTGCTCGTGCCTTGAAAGCGATCTGCGACGTGGCCAAAGTGCACGCCTGCGTGGTCTCATCTTCGAAGCGATGCTTGAAGGGTGCGCGTAGTGCTGGTACCTTCGTATGCGCCGTGCTTTCGACGTTTCGTTCGCGTGAAGCGACAGATGCACGGATCTCAATTGGCTCGTGGCTGCTGTCCCGATTGCTAACTCCAGCGTTTTCATAGAGAGTTTCTGCTGTCAGCGAGCGAGATGTGTTCATGTTTACCTGTGCGCGTGTGACACCGTGCCGGTTAAATTAGTTAAAACACGTTGACGGGCGAGTTGGTTTGAATCCATGATATAATGTGTAAGCGCGACTAAACAAGGACTTAGAAGCAGATCGACACACAGAGTCTCTGTGTGTCTGTTTCTTTCTACGTGCTTTTCAGTCACGCTTACACATTCTATCAAAGATAATTTAGTTAGTAAGCCAATACGGCCGATAAAACTACTATCTTTACTTCGTACAGCTATCTACTAATTTCCTATCGCAATCGGTGATTCGCCTTTCGGGCGCAATTGCGAACTTGTCATAAAGTTACTGGGTAAATAAATAACGCCGTGAGTTGCGGGAAAACCAGGCAATAGGCTTCGAGGAAACTTTATAAACATTAAACGACCATGGGCGAGAGTGACGCTCCGCGACATGCGTGCGAATACTTGAGCTCTTGACTAAGTCCGCATAATAGTTCGCTGTATAGCAGCCGGCAGGCAGCACGTACTCGACAGCTGTCATGCCCGCCATTTTTCTTACTGTACCACGTGTGAACCGGCAGCAGATGGCGCGCAGCCAAAGAGAGCTTACCTGTGGAATGATGTGTAAACATGGCAGCCATGAATTAATGCCATCTTACCAGCGCCGGCATTGCCTAGAAACACAGCCTTCGAGATTGCCTACATATATTTGTAGCAGCAATGAGCTTCGGGTTTTCACAAACCGGCGTTCGAGAATTTTGTCAGTGTTGACGCGGTCCTCGGGACTCGAAAGTCCTTAAGAAAGAAATAGCCCAAATATAGCCATGTAGCCAACTGGAAAATTTTCGCGTTAACCCGCATAAAAAGTCGCCCAATGTGGCTATTAATAGCCCCATCTGGCAATTCTGGGCTCAGCGATCCGTCGCTCGGTCGAGCGGAGTGGCGTTACTGTACATGGCGCCCGCACCTAGAGCGGAGCGCTTTGCTGCGCCACCGGTGAAATGATGTTGGACTTGCTGTGAAAAGATCAGCACGCTCGCTTCAGATTTTCGGTCGCAGTCACCCACTTGAAACCGTCGCCAAACGGCCTCGTTGCTGTCGACCCTCTTCAGTGGTGAAAAACCTCCGCGGCTTTTTCGCCTCAAGACGAGCCAGCGCCGCGTTTGAAGACGCCGCCGACGCTGTTCACGCGGGTGGTCGCCATGGCAACAACGCTGGTCTGACCAGCGAGCGAGCTCCGTCAAAACAGCGTCATCGGCGCGCAGACGGCACTGGTGCCTCGCGTTTCCAACGCCGAAGCCCACGGCGTCATCGAGCGGCCACACCGCCAAGTGCTCGCGTTGTGTGGGTTGAATTCCGCTGAGCACATTTTTCTCATTGAAAAGCGGCACAAACGTCGTGGCACATATCTACTTAGCCAACTTGGACTGAGAAGTGGTTCTTGTGGGACAGGATGAAAGGGTGGCAGTATCTTCTGCAACAAATGCGGGAGCACGGCCCAGCGCCGGCAGGGTGCGGGAGATGGGATTAAAAGAAAGAGAGGGTAGGAGGGAGAAAGGTAGAGGGTCGTCTCAGCAGCATCAGAGAAACCCTGGCTGGAGTGCCCAGTGGTTTCGACCGGAGGAGTATGCTGGAGGTAGACCGTATAGGAGGCGGCCCAGTAGAAGCGAAGTAGTGGCGGGTCAGGAAGCCCGAGGTGGTGGGATGGCCGCTAGGCCATCAGTCTTTGTAGAAATTTCCTATAGTCTCGCCGAGAGCCCTGACGACTCGAGGTACTCGACCACACTTAGGAAGGCTGGTAGCTGATTACGACAAGGGAAGAGGATATCTTCCTGTCGTGAACATGGGAGCCCCAGGCGGTGGAACTTGCTGAAGTCGGCCGCGATGCAACAGGTGAGCAGGGCAGGCAAGCAGGAGGTGCTCCATAGTCTCTGGTTCACCACAAGAGGCACAGGCTGGCGAGGTGACTTTCCCAAGGTGGTGTCGGCGGGCTGCCGTCCATTAGCAGCCAATTCGCTGTCGGAGCAGCAACGAGGCATCCCTTCGTAGGAGGCCGTGCTGTGGAAGAGGCCGTGGAGGCCGGCCCAGGGATACCCGTTTGTCCGGGTGGCAGGCGATGATGTGCGGACGCAGCCTGTGTCTCGAGAAGTCTGCGGCCGTTACAGCAGGGCTGAGGGGGACGCTTGAGTGGTGCGCACTTTTTGCAAGAGTGTCCGCCTCTTTATTGCCCGGGATCCCAACGTGTCATCATCATCAGCCTGGTTACGCCAACTGCAGGGCAAAGGCCTCTCCCATACTTCTCCAACAACCCCGCTCATGTACTAATTGTGGCCATGCCATCCCTGCAAACTTCTTAATCTCATCCGTCCACCTAACTTTCTGCCGCCCCCTGCTACGCTTCCCTTCCCTTGGGATCCAGTCCGTAACCCTTAATGACCATCGGTTATCTTCCCTCCTCATTACATGTCCTGCCCATGCCCATTTCTTTTTCTTGATTTCAACTAAGATGTCATTAACTCGCGTTTGTTCCCTCACCCAACCTGCTCTTTTCTTATCCCTTAACGTTACACCTATCATTCTTCTTTCCATAGCTCGTTGCGTCGTCCTCAATTTGAGTAGAACCCTTTTCGTAAGCCTACAGGTTTCTGCCCCGTAGGTGAGTACTGGTAAGACACAGCTATTATACACTTTTCTCTTGAGGGATAATGGCAACCTGCTGTTCATGATCTGAGAATGCCTGCCAAACGCACCCCAGCCCATTCTTATTCTTCTGATTATTTCCGTCTCATGATCCGGATCCGCCGCCACTACCTGCCCTAAGTAGATGTATTCCCTTACCACTTACAGTTCCTCGCTACCTAATGTAAATTGCTGTTCTCTTCCGAGAATGTTAAACATTATTTTTCTGCAGATTAATATTTAGACCCACTCTTCTGCTTTGCTTCTCCAGGTCGGTGAGCATGCTTTGCAATTGGTCCCCTGAGTTACTAAGCAAGGCAATATCATCAGCGAATCGCAAGTAGCTAAGGTATTCTCCATCAACTTTTATCCCCAATTCTTCCCATACCAGGTCTCTGAATACCTCCTGTAAACACGCTGTGAATAGCATTGGAGAGATGGTATCTCCCTGCCTGACGCCTTTCTTTATTGGGATTTTGTTGCTTTCTTTATGGAGGACCACGGTGGCTGTGGAGCCGCTATAGATATCTTTCAGTATTTTTACATACGGCTCGTCTACACCCTGATTCCGTAATCCCTCCATGACTGCTGAGGTTTCGACAGAATCAAACGCTTTCTCGTAATCAATGAAAGCTATATATAGGGGTTGGTTATATTCCGCACATTTCTCTATCACCTGATTGATAGTGTGAATATGATCTATTGTTGAGTAGCCGTTACGGAATCCTGCCTGGTCCTTTGCTTGACAGAAGTCTAAGGTGTTCCTGATTCTATTTGCGATTACCTTAGTAAATATTTTGTAGGCAACGGACAGTAAGCTGATCGGTCTATAATTTTTCAAGTCTTTGGCGTCCCCTTTCTTATGGATTAGGATTATGTTAGCGTTCTTCTAAGATTCCGGTACGCTAGAGGTCATGAGGCATTGCGTATACAGGGTGGCCAGTTTCTCTAGAACAACCAGCCCACCATGCTTCAACAAATCAGCTGTTACCTGATCTTCCCCAGCTGCCTTCCCCCTTTGCATAGCACCCAAGGCTTTCTTTACTTCTTCCAGCGTTACCTTCGGGATTTCGAATTCCTCTAGACTATTTTCTCATCCATTATCGTCGTGTGTGCCACTGGTACTGTATAAATCTCCATAGAACTCCTCAGCCACTTGAACTGTCTCATCCATATTAGTAATGATATTGCCGGCTTTGTCTCTTAACGCATACATCTGATTCTTGCCAATTCCTAGTTTCTTCACTGTTTTTAGGCTTCCTCCGTTCCTGAGAGCATGTTCAATTCTATCCATATTATACTGCCTTATGTCAGCTGTCTTACGCTTGTTGATTAACTTCGAAAGTTCTGCCAGTTCTATTCTAGCTGTAGGGTTAGAGGCTTTCATACATTGGCGTTTCTTGATCAGATCTTTCGTCTCCAGCGATAGTTTACTGGTATCCTGCCTAACGGAGTTACCACCAACTTCCTTTGCACACTCCTTAATGATGCCCGCAAGATTGTCGTTCATTGCTTCAACACTAAGGTCCTCTTCCTGAGTTAAAGCCGAATACCTCGTCTGTAGCTTGATCTGGAATTCCTCTATTTTCCCTCTTAGCGCTGACTCATTGATCGGCTTCTTATGTACTAGTTTCTTCCGTTCCCTCCTCAAGTCTAGGCTAATTCGAGTTCTTACCATCCTACGGTCACTGCAGCGCACCTTGCCGAGCACGTCCACATCTTGTATGATGCCAGGGTTAGCGCAGAGTATGAAGTCTATTTCACTTCTAGTCTCGCCGTTCGGGCTCCTCCACGTCCACTTTCGGCTATCCCGCTTGCGGAAGAAGGTATTCATTATCCTCATATTATTCTGTTCCGCAAACTCAACTAATAACTCTCCCCTGCTATTCCTAGTGCCTATGCCATATTCCCCCACTGCCTTGTCTCCAGCCTGTTTCTTGCATGCCAAGGCATTAAAGTCGCCTATTAGTATATTGTATTTAGTTTTCACCCTACCCATCGCCGATTCGACGTCTTCATAGAAGCTTTCGACTTCCTGGTCATCATGACTGGATGTAGGGGCGTAGACCTGTACAATCGTCATTTTGTACCTCTTATTAAGTTTCACAACAAGTCCTGCCACCCTCTCGTTAATGCTATAGAATTCCTGTATCTTACCAGCTATATTCTTATTAATCAGGAATCGGACTCCTAGTTCTCTTCTCTCCGCTAAGCCCCGGTAGCACAGGACGTGCCCGCTTTTTAGTACTGTATATGCTTCTTTTGGCCTCCTAACTTCACTGAGCCCTATTATATCCTATTTACTGCCCTCTAATTCCTCCAATGATGTTGGAGGAATTGAAGCTCGTTGATGTAGATACGGGCAGACGCAGTGAAACCGAGGTCATTACATGTGATCCTTTTCTTTCTGGCTTTTTCAAGGACAGCATCGCGTTTCTGGCGGTGAGCGAATTGCACAATAGCGTTCATGTTCTATGAACCGCCGGGAACTGACACTCTGTGACACACTTCTACATCAGTGGGTAGGATAGGCTCTCCAATTTTATCGCCTATTTTGCCGACGAACTCAAGCAGGTTTTCTTCGCGGTTCATGGGAATTCCTTTTACTTCCAAGTTGCGGTTTCGCGAGTACTGTTCGCACTCCGTGATCCTTACGTCTGCTTTGTTAAAGATAGAGCTTTCGAAAATATCTTTTTGTTTTCCTGTGTCAGATGGTCGTTGACATAAATCGGCTTAGACTCAGTTCCATGAAAGCCCATGTCGCGAGTCCGTAGACGCGCCTTACGCGCCTTGCTTACGAATTCTGCTTTCTTTGCCCTCGAGGTGAACCTTGCCATTAAATTTTTCGTACTAGAGACAGACGGCGCTCGATGTGCAATTTCGATGTCGTCCCTCGATACCGGGCAGTCAGTTTTACTTCTAACAGCCAGAAGAATCGCCACACAGTCTTCGCCTTGACTGCAGGGTACACCCTTTAGTTGAACATTATTTTTGCGTGAGTATTGCTCTAGCTCACTTATTTTCTGTTCCAAGGTTGCGTTTCTAGTTGTAAGTGCCAAGTTCGTAATCTTCCGTTTCTCGTTCTCAGACTTCAGTTCCTCACCAGTTTCATTTAAGTAAGCCAGGCTCGCCTGCAATTCCTCCAAGTCTTTCTTGAAGTTACCAACAAACGTTTCTGGTTCAGTGGCCATCTTCGATTTAACGCTCGCCAAAACTTGTTGAGCCACCGTAGCCAGTTTTCCCTGCAGAACACTTTCTAGCGCATCAAGGCGCTTCGCGAGTTCAGCATTTGAGGGCATGATAGTTACAAAGCAGCGAGACAAAAACTGTAACAGTGGCAGCGGTTGCGATATGCAAGAGTTAGGAAAAAATGAAAACCAAAGCCCACCTGTGTAGGGAATAGCAGATGCTTATTAGCAGGAATGCCAGAGGCTCCCTCGTACACGCTCGCAACCGCTGCCACTAGTGTCGGTGATCTGGGCGCATTGCGTATATATAGGCTCAGAAGTAGACGGTGCTGCCGCTGACGGAAGTGACGGTGCCTCACTGCGCAGGGGTTGGCGATCAGGCTTGAGTCCGCTGGGTCATGCGCAGAAGCAAACTTCAGGTCGGTGATCAGGCCCGAGTCCTCTGGACCATGCGCAGAAGCAAACCTCAGGACGCAGTGTCGCCGGATCCGCGCTCCTTGTGATATCGGCTAGCTCGGACCCAAACCCTTCTAAGAGTGGAAGAGTTTGGCGGCAGTAAAGGCGCAGCTGCTTAATAGTTTAATAGAACTTGCTGTTGGGCTAGTTGGTAGCTCATCATATTGAAGAAATGAGGCGTAGCTCTGCACTCCCGCATTTACGCACCCACATACCCGCACACAAACAGCGGTCACTACCAACTGTTGAATCAACTCTGGTAAGTTGGTAGTGTTGAATCACTACCAACTTAACAACTGTTGTTGTTAAGTTGAATATTCAAGAAATTACATTGTTGTTTTAAACTTTCGTTTTCTGCACGTAAGCGTTTGTTTTCTTCCAACACCTTGACGTTCACAGTCATTTCATTACGCTTTTCGTCCGAAAAAGACAGGCTCGCCTTAATCTCCCTTAGTTCACGGCGAATATCGCGTTCAAAGGACTCTCGGAAAAGCTTCAGGTCATCTTTGATTTCATTTTTCAGGTCATCAAGCCCAACACTCAACTCTGCTAATTTTTGACATGATAAAACAGCTAGCAGACAGATTTGACTCCCCAATGGCAACAGTGGCGTGCATGGGTCAATATCTATTGCGCAAGCCGCAAGTGCCAAGCACCAACCTGCAGTAGAAGGGAAGACGAAAGCTGTGAGCCGCCCGCCCGTGCTGTTGACGCCACCGCTGCCATATGAGGGAAGCCGGCCAGGGCTGCTCAATTTGTAGCTGTATGTCGATGACGTCACCGGGCTGTCCAGTGGAAGTGGCGAGGGGCTATCACGCAGGCAATCGACGGTCCTTGCGCGGAAAGTCGGCCCGATAATGTTGATTCAGCGTGGTAGACTGTACCGGGTCGATGGCGAAGCGCACGGACGAGATCCTGCAGTAGAAGGGAAGACGAAAGCTGTGAGCCGCCCGCCCGTGCTTTTCACGCCACCGCTGCCATAGGAGAGAGGCTGCCGTCTGCTGTAGGGTACATGCTGGGGAACGGTTCTTCGAGACACCTGGCAGCTCCGTCGAGATAGGGAATGGTGGTCGATGTGGTGGGCGATGCTGTATAGCGTTTGCAGGCGTGTCCCCTATGACTTCCTTATAGAGGCCACACAGCCGTCCCATGTGTGATGCTGGCCGGGAGCGTAAGCGGGTCAGGAGTGCTTGACCATCTGCGGCATGGTGTAGGCGATCAATGTGTCGTAGCCCCTGTTGCAGGAAGAGTAATGACAGGGGCCAGGCACCTGCATCAGCCAAAGTGGCGGCCACTTGGGAGGTTCGGCGAACGCCAAGACAGAGCCGTACTGCTGACCGGTGCTGCAGCTCCAGTTTCCGCAGGCGGGGTGGGGGCAGCGCCACAAGAGGGAGGGCATACAATAGCCGTGAAGTGGCTGCAGCTTCAAATAGCTGCACGGCCCACCTGGTGGTACAGCCCTGTCCACAGGCAAGGAGCTGTGAGATCGCCTTGCGAACCCTGAGCGTCTGGGCGCACAGGGTCTTGGTAGCCGGCAGCCAGGTCAGCCGCTGGTCAATGCGCAGCCCCGGTAGGTGACTGTCTTGCTCCATGGGATCTGGACGCCCTCCAAGTGCAGCCGGGCAGCTGAGCGGTAGGCTGATGCTCTGGCATGCGGTAGCAAGGCCTTGGTCTTCCTGGCCGAGATGGTGAGGCCGATGCCGCACAAGTAGGCAGCCGCAGTTTCCAGGGCTCTCTGTAGGGCCGCACGTGCCTTGCGGATGTGTTGCGGTGGTCTCCGCACCCATAGGGCGATGTCGTCCGCGTAGATTGCGGACTGCACGGGGAAGTGAGGGTCGATCGGCAGGGCAGCAGGCAATCGTGCCATGGCCAGGTTGGAAAGGAAGGGGCTCACCACTGACCCCTGTGGTACATCTGCAGCGACTGGACTAGGGGGTGCTCTTCGATTGACCCACACGTACCCTGAGGGTGCGATTGTGCAGGAACGACGAGAGGAACCCCCGCTGGTTGCCACAGATGCCGAGGAGGTCCAGGCCCTGCTGGACAACTGCGTGAGGGAGGCTGTCGAAGGCGTCCTGTACGTCGATCAGCAAGAGAATCACGAGGTCCCCGCCCGACTTGGCGTCCTCCAAGGTGGACTCCATGTCAGCGATGGAGTCTGCAGTGCACTGCCGCCGTCGGAAGCCCATCTGTTGGTCTGCTAGGAAGCCGCGAGCACGGGCCACCCAGTCCAGTCGTGCTAGAGCCATGGCCTCCATCAGCTTGCAGGCAGCGGAGGTGAGGGAGACCGGTCGATAGGATGACAGTTCCCTAGCCGGTTTTCTGGCCTTGAGGATGGGTGCCACAATGGCTGTGCGCCATGCCTCTGGCACCTGCCCTGACTGCCAGATCTCATTGAAGCACTCGAGCAGGCGCTGTTGCTCGCTGGCGGCCAGGTTGCGGAGCATCTGTAGCGTTACACCGTCTGCTCCTGGTGCGCTGCGGCGTTTCCCTCGCCTCAGAGCCGCCTGGAGCTCCTGCAGGGCAAGTGGCTCTTGGCAGAGGGCAGCGACCTGGCTGGACGTCCAAGCAGGGTGGATGCTGTGTAGACAGGTGGGCAGCTGGGCACGGGAGTGTCCGACCGGCAAGATGGCTGCACTCTGTGGCACGGGAGGGGCAAAACGGTCGGCCAGAAGTTCCGCGAGGGCCTCTTTGCTGATTCCTAGCGAGATGGCCACAGCGAGGACGAGTTGACGGCTCCTCCTCTTGCCGGTGAGTGACTGGAGTAGTCGCCAGGCTAGAGGGCCCCTTGAACGGTCCTTGATGCTGGAGCACAGGCTCACCCAGCTCTGGTTCCTCCTGCGCCGGTCCTGTCTTCTGCAGCAGGCGTCCACTCGTCTGTATTCAGTCCAGTGGTCTGCCTTCCCTGTCCGAATTACTCTGCGCTCCTTGCGGTGCCTGGAGGCACGCAGACTGAGTAGGCGGAGATCCGGGGCAGGGGTGTCCAGTGGCGCAGAGCACTGAACGGTAGCAGCCTGGGCGCACTCCGTGATGGCATCTAGAAAGTCACAGCGATCGGCCGCCTCACTGCAGTGCTTCCTAAACAGAGACCAGGCTATGACGTGGAAAGTTCTGGTCTTTGGCTTCCTTCCGTGTACAGAGGTGATCACAATGGTGAAGTGGTCCGAACCCCAAGTGTCCGGAGTTGTGTCCCAGGAGTAGGAGCACTGTTCTGTGGTGAGGGAAAGATCGATGGCTGAGTTCGCCCCTCGGCGGACATAGGTGGGTCCTCCGCTGTTCACGATCACCAGTCCGGCTCTGCTGATGGCGTCGCGGAGGCTTCGGCCTTGGCTGGAGCAGCGGCGTATTCCCCAGTCTGTCTGGTTGGCATTGAAATCGCCACACAGGACTGCCTGCCTCCCGAGGCGTAGAGCCAGCTGGTCAAGGATGGAGGAGTCCCATGGCTTTCCTGGTCGTATGTGTATGCTCGCCACGGTCGTCTTGGCTGCCGAGACGCACCGTGACAGCACAACACTCCAGGGGCCCTTCTACGACGTCGACCATTGCAACCACAGCGTGCGCCGGGTTGCACCGAACGTAGATGGCTGTCCGTGCCTTGCCGGGCTGTTGGGCGTCGTCCAGGCACGGCGCGTCCGTGCACCCGCGTGTCGTGCAGGTGGTGGCACCTGAGTGACCGGTGTATCCCGGGAGTCGCAGCTCCTCGGCCATTGCGTACACCTGCTGCAGAGCAAGCACGTCGTAGTCGCTCTGCAGGAGCTGCAATGAAGGGTCTGCGTGTCGCCGCCGCAGAGAGTTAGTGTTCCACTGGAGAACACTCGGGCGGCGGTGACCCTTCCTTGCTGTTGGCTGATCAGCCATGGTAGTTGGCTGGCTGATGGCAAGCCATCTGCCTGCAGGCAGATGGGTCGGAGCGGGTGGTCATGGTGCTGACTGCTTCCATGATGAGCAGCAGGTTCACAACCAGGTGATCCACACTAGTCTGGGCAGGAGGCGCGGCAGTGTCCTGTGCCTCCTGGCGGCGGGAAGCACGAGGGCCTGGTACCGGAGGCCTGGGTGCCTGGCTGGGGCCCTTCAGCGCGCTGGCATAGGACCTCGCCGGAGGTGAGGACTGCTGCGGCCGGTGCTCCTCGCGGACTGCTGCCCTGACAGCGCGCCTCGACAATGGCGAGGTGAAGGAAGCCATGATTGTGGCCACCTTGCGTTCTTCCTGCCATTTGGGGCAAGTAGGAGTGTTCGCCCTGTGGGAGCCCCCGCAGTTCCTGCAGCGTACGGCCTGGCAGGAGACGTTCGCCTCGTGGCTTTTGCCACAGGAGATGCAGCCGGTCGGCCACTGACAGGACTCCAGGACGTGGCGGAAGCGGCCGCACTGTCGATACTGTACTGGGCGGGGCCTGGCTGGCTTCACCCTGAAGCCGAGCTTGAAGAGGCGTACGTGCTCCGGAGGGACCGGCCCCGCGAAACGGATGGTGACGGTGCTCCCGTCCATCGTTGCCGACAGCTCAGGGATGCTGGACCCGATAGCTCCCAGTAGGTCCTTGTCTGCAGGCAGCTCGCTCACACCGTGTAGGAAGCCGGTACTCTTGCCGCGCTCGGCCGGTAGTCGGGCAGTCACAGGGATCGCGTGCAGCTCGGTGAGCTTGAGCAACCCCTCCAGGCATTCCTGGGTGGTGATGTCGGCGGCAACGACGTTGCGCCTGTGGTTGACGCGAAGCTGATACACCGGGCCGCGAAGAGAGGGCCGCGGCAAGTGCGAGGTGCGGTGCTCCTCGGAAGGCTCCACCAGACGCTGAGGGACGGAAAAGCACCGTGCCGACGACCGCAGGGTCCACCGGAAGCGCAGCATTCTCCAGGTCCCGTGCACGCTGCCTTTCCCCCTTCGACTGCACCAGAGTGAAGCCGTCTGACGTTGGCTCACGGGCAGGTGGTGTTACCCTCTGTACTGCCGCTGCAGGCAAGCTAAGGGTGACCGGGGTAGCAGGTTGGTCCCGCGAGTCGTTCGTTGCCTCGGGAGAGGAAGGCGAGACATCGGCAGGCATCTTTCACTGCTTCTGCTTCTTCTTGTTCTTCTTCTTCCCTTTTGCCTTCGGCCGCGGAGCAGTCTGGAATGGCGGGTATTTCAGGTATCGCGCCGCGGGGTGCACAGCGCCCTGCAGTGACAAAACGGTGGTTGTCTCCTCTGCCAGCTCCATCATGTCGGTAGCGTTCTCGTGTGCAGCCTGACCGCTGGCAGACGACGCTGCGGGGGGCGCGCCGCCATCGGGAGCAGACGGCGCGTCGCGGGTGGTGCCAGGTACGTCCTCGCTCGGAGGAGGCGCGAAGGAGGCGGCTGTCGCCCTTTGCGGAAGGGCTTGCTCCAAGTGGCCGCTGGCGGCTGCGTGCAGCTCCGAGCTAGGGACAGCGATCGACGGCTGCTCCAGCGCATGAATGAGAGACCCTCAAATGTGCAAGACGCGTTTAGGACCATCGGGCTTCCACGGATGTCAGCTCCTTCAGCGAGACAGGGCGAGCTACATTGAAGGGACTGACAACCACAATTTCATGGTAGCTATTCTTTATTGCAATGGAATGCTTCCCGGTCAGAGTGTCCAATCATGAAGTTGTAACGAGAAAAATGCCGTGGAACATTTTTATCACAATTTTTCCATCTGCGGCGAGCACGAAATCGTTCACTGGAAGCTTACTAAAAACAGGGATATGTGAGCGCGATAGAGATTATACGCCGGAATTAGTGCGAGGCAGACAATTAAGTGCGGCTGTAACTGTGACAAAGTATTATTTTCTTTATCAAGTCGATGTTTCTGCGATTCATGTTTTGCCAAGTGTTAAAGTATTTCTGCGACAATAGCTCCGTGTCCTCGTGGTTTCCTGTCCCACTGTTTTGGAATTCAACCAGCCAAAACAAAACCAATCGGATCGAGAAGGAAACGACGCTTTTACACGTGATACGCAGTTCACTGTGTTGCC
The DNA here is from genome assembly GCF_050947875.1 of Dermacentor variabilis. Lineage (NCBI taxonomy): Eukaryota > Metazoa > Arthropoda > Arachnida > Ixodida > Ixodidae > Dermacentor > Dermacentor variabilis. The sequence goes on along the minus strand of NW_027460280.1, from coordinate 10,677,586 downwards.
GTAGCCATGCGTGCGCTTTTGATTTCTGAGGCATCGAATAAAGCGCAAGTGTCTAATAATATATAAACTGCAATCTTAAGCAATAATTATGTTCTACTTAATAACAGTCGACTTACGCACAGTAATCGCATAGTACCCCCGAAGTACCAACATTTCACCGCCAGGCCTCGCCACTTACTGGTTTTTGAGACTTTCTTTGCCAATTTATTTTATTCATTTATTTATAGATACTGCGATCGGAAATCAGATCATAGCAGGTTTGGTATACGTAGAAATATGCACGCATGCAAACACATACAAAATTCATCAGATATACAGGCATTTTTCAAACATTGGTGAATAATACACAACATATAAGCAAATAACGCACACAAACTAATAACATTCGCAAGGAATTTTCAAACATTGCTAACGAATTCTGGGTAACAATATCAGAATTAAGATTATTCCAGTCTTTTATTGTTCTAGGAAGAAAAGAATATTTGAAACAGTTATTCCGTGCGTTGATGGGGGTTATGGATAAAGCATGCCTTCGTCTCGTGTTATAACCTGATGAGTAAGTAAAGAACTTGGAAGTGTTAACCTTATAATGGCCGCTTACTAGTTGAAAGAGGAACTTTAATCGGGAGATACGGTTGCGCACAGTCACCGGGGGTAATCCACTGCGTCTTACGAGCTCACCAACAGACGCACGGCCGTATGAATTAAAAACAAACCTAATCACTTTATCATGTACACGTTCCAGTTTTTTAATATTGGTTAAAGTGAATGGGTCCCAAATAATTACGGCATATTCCAACAACGGACGAATGTAGGAATTGTACGCCAGTAAACGAACACCAGACGTACATGATTTCAGTGAGCGCCTCAAGAAAAACAGTTTACGCAAAGAATTTGCGACACAGCACCAGGAAAGCTCATTGGTTATCCATAGGCCCAAATATTTGTACTCTCTTACCTCTGACAAAGATACATTGTCAACACTACAAGCAACTTGAAGATGTTTTTTTCTTATGTGTGATTCTCATAAAAACTGTTTTTTCAAAATTAATAGACATTTGCCATTGTTCGCACCAAGCAATCACCTTTGCCAGGTCATTATTTAGACGCACCTGATCATCAACAGAAGATATCTTTTCATACAAAATACAGTTTCACGGAAACTGAAAGTTCTGCGACTATGTCATTATTAATTAACTAAAATAAAAGTGGTCCCAAAGCGGATCCCTGGGGTACTCCACACGCAACCTCTGCATTGTTAAAACAAGTATTGTTTAAGGTGACGAATTGGTGTCTGTTGGTACGGTAGGTTCTGATCCAAGTAAGTATCTGTTCATTTGTTGTATAATTCCCTAATTTCTGGATTAATTTGTTATGTGACACCTGGTCAAATGCTTTACGAAAATCCATGAACAAATATCTGTTTGCTTTCCTTCATTAGTCGCTTGTGCGAGATTGTGAACAGCCTCAACTAATTGAGCATATGTAGAAAACATATGTCTGAAACCATGTTGGACGTCTGTAACTACGTTGTGCTCTTCTAAGAAACCTAATATATGAATGATATGCTCTAAATTTTGCACGATATAGATGTAAGAGATACTGGTCGGTAATTATTTATGTGCGCTTTTTAACGCGACAGCGTTAAGGAGCTCATGTCGCAGAAAAGCCGGTGTCGTCGGTGTCGGCGTCGCCGGCATTGGCTGTGTGCGAAAAATTCCGGAAGGCAATTCATAAATAACAATTTGCAAGGTGGGTTGGGTGGGAATCGAACCAGGGTCTCCGGAGTGTGAGACGGAGACGCTACCACTCAGCCATGAGTTCGATGGTTCAAAACGTGACAAAAGCGCCTCCAGTGAATGCGGTGTTGCCTTAGACAAGCGCCGTAGAAAGGTATACTGCGGTGTATATCGGTAATTATGAGCATGTAAATTACAGGGGTCGCAGTTAAGCGAGTAGCGAAGTATGTTTCTGCTACATTTCTTCTGCGCTTGGCGCACACGCAGAGCCATCTTGCGGCAAACACGGATGACCCCCTCCTCGCAATGTACGGCGCTGCCCCGACAGGTGGCGCCCCACTCGCCCGCTTCTCCCCTTCGTCTCGTTTGAGCGCATTGGGGCCTTGCGGGGACCGGTGCGAGGATGCCCCAATACCCTTGCGTTTAATAAGTTTTCTCGCTCCCTCCCTTTCCAACTTCCAGCGTGCGTCACTCGAAATCCTCGTGTTTAGGCGACGCGGCTCCTCTTTCCGCTCACAGCGCGATTCCTAGGTGCAGCGTCCGATGCGGGACGCTGCACGAGTCTGGTGGGAAATCGTCCCCTGCGATGTGTGCCGTGCTGCTGGCGAGGAGTTGTGCGTCTGCGTGGTGCTCCCAAGCGAGATAGAGGACGATCGCATCGAGGCGTCAGCCCCGTGGTCGCGTCCGCCTTCATGGCGCGTCGCGGCCAGGCTGTTCGTGCCGATCACGACGTTCGGCTCGCGTAGATCGTTTCCCCCTCCGAGACACCGAGCTCTTTGGTTCGTTCCGCTTGCTCAGGCGCACGTTTCGTTGCCGCACCGAACGCTGCGTTGCTGAGCGCTCACCGCGTGATTGGTGGGTGCAAAGTTCGATGCGGGGCGCCTCGTAAGTTGTGCTGTGGACTTTCTTTCTCTTTCTTTCTTTCTTTATTAATACTGTTAACCCTCGCTTGAGGGTTGTTACAGGGAGGGAAAATAGTACAACACAAGCAAATTCGACATTTCATAGCATCAGGCTGGGTGCTCACGATACAAACTATCAATCAAGCATTCAAATTTGCGCACATCCGTCTGATTGACAACAACATCAGGTAAGGCATTCCACATTTCAATTACATCCGGGAAAAAAGAAGCGCGAAAAACATCAACACGTGTGTTATAAGGCTTGACGGCTCTGCTGTGGTTTATTCTCTCGCTACGATTTGCAGGGAACTGGACATATATTTCCTTTTTTATCTTAAAACCCCTTTGAAGTATCTGAAAAAAATCTTAAGTCTGGCTTTCTTCCTTCGGGTTTCCCGCAACTCAAGCCCACACGAACGCAGAATTGTTGTTACCGAGTCAATCCTCCGGTACCTTGAAGCAATAAAACGAGCAGCCATTCTCTGAATTCTTTCTAGTTTGTCTATTAAAACTTTTTGGTGGGGGCTCCAGACAAAGCAAGCGTATTCTAAAGATGGACGTATGAGAGTTTTATAAGCAATTAATTTGGCATCCTTTGTTGCATGTTCCAAATTTTTCTTCAGTGAATACAGTTATTGTGAAGCCGTCGAGCACAGGTTATCGATATGTTTACGCCAGTCTAAGTTATGTGAAATTGTGACCCCTAAATACTTGAATGTATCTACATTTCTTAGTTTGTTGTTTGCAATATTATAAAAGAATGGTGCCACGCTTTTTTTGTTAGTAACATGTGTAAAAGTCGATTTGTTGTAATTGATTTCCATGTCCCATTTTTGACACCAAAGGTGAAGGGAATGAAGAACCCGGTTAATTCTGATTTGGTCGTCAATGTGTGTTACCGTAGAATAAATTAAACAATCGCCAGCAAAAAGCTTCAATTTCACAGGGAACTCGACAATCTCTGTAATGTCGTTAATGTAAACCAAGAACAGCAACGGGGCCAAAACGGGGAACACTTCTAACGCAGGGGACAAGCACTCGTCCACACGCACAACCTGCCTGCGATTGTGTAGTTAGGCTTCAATCCATTTTAGAATAGTGTCATTTATTCCTGCTTTATGCAACTTGAAAAGTAATTTATTGTGTGAAACTTTGTCGAAGGCTTTCGTAAAGTCTACACAGATGACGTCCATTTGTTCTTGGGCGTCTATAGCTGAAGTAAAATCATGAATAGTTTCTACGAGCTGGGTTACTGTAGAAAGTCCCTTTCGGAAACCATGTTGGTGCCGATAAAAAAAAGTCGTTATTTGCAAGAAAAACGAGAATATGCTTACTTATGATATGCTCTAAGACTTTACAACAGACGCTAGTCAGGGAAACTGGGCGATAGTTATTTATCAGCAAAGGGTTACCGTTTTTAAGAACAGGAGTTATGACTGCGCAACGCCAGTCTTGTGGCAACGAGTGAGTTTGCAATGACTTAACAAAGATATTATTTAAGAAAAATGACACCCACTCCGCGTATCGCTTTAGAAATTGGGTTGGTATTCCATCCGGCCCGCTAGCCTTCTTAGAATCTAAAAGTAGCAGTTGGTTAAACACGCCTGCTTGAGTGACTACAAGATTTTTCATCCCACATGAAAAGGAAGATGGCAGACAGGCGTCTGCGCAATTGCCGCTAGGCGCTGAAAAAACTGATTGGAACAAATAATTCAAATGACTCGCAATATTTGCTTTTTGCGTTACTATTACATTGTTAACGTGGATCTTGGTTATTTGTTCTTTTTTATCATTCAGATAAAGCCAGAATTCCTGTGGTGATGTTTTGATAAAAGTAGTTAATGTTTGGTTAAAGAACTGCTCTTTTGACTCCTTCAGAGCCGTTTTCAGTGCCCTTCGCAATTTCGATACCTCGGCGGACATACCTTGCTTTTTGCGTAAGCGCTTTATTTTGCGCTTAATATGAATGATACGTCGATTAATCCAAGGGTTCCGTCGTGTTATATTTTTAGTCGAGTTGGGATGAAACTATCAACGCAATGTCTTACAATTTTCTTGAGGCGCTGCCATAGTTCGTCAACCGATTCACAATCGCAGACAAGTTCAAATTGATTAAATGATAATTCTAAAAAATCGAGAATAGATGTGTCGTCTGCCCGACTATAGTCCTTAACTTTCACAGGTATAAACGGCCGGGAACGAGTGCTTGCGCTGGACACTATGTGTACAAGGACCATCTTATGATCTGACAGACCATCTTCCACAGACACTGTATAGTCACCTATTTTATTCGAAAGAAACACCAAGTTCAACAATGACTGAGATTCAGGCGTTACCCTCGTGTTTTCTTTCACAATTTGCTTTAGATTGTGCGAGATCATTATTTGAAGCAGCTTTTCGCTACTAGAAATTTCTACGTGCCCAGGTAGTAGACTGTCCAAGTTAATATTAGGTAGATTAAAGTCCCCGGTCATTATTAGTCTGGTGTTACGGTCCAAATGATTACATAGGAAATCATTCAGCTTATCTAAAAACTCGGGTGCAGTGGCAGGTGGCCTATATATTGCGCCAACAAGATATACAGTGTTCGCGTAAGTAATTTTGCACCATACTGTCTCAGGAATGATACATTCAATCATTACAGCATCAATGTGCTGTTTAACAATAATCGCAACGCCTCCACCGCGATTGTCTCTATCCCATCTAAACATTCGGTAGTTTGGTGGCACTATACATTGACTACGTACATTGCTGTTCAACCATGTTTCGCTTACTACTAGCACACGAGGAGTCTCTGTGAGCAACACGTATTCTAACTCGGTTACCTTATTAACAATACTGCGTGCATTCAGTGACAAGATTCGGAGCTATGAAAGGGTTGAAGTACATGGGGAATCGCTGGGACTGCCTGAGGGACCAGAATCACCATGCGTGTCATCTGTCCTTTGTGCGCGGTGCTTGTTTTTATTTCGGTGGTTTAGAAGGAAACGTGCGTTGTTTGCTTGGTCCCATACGTAAAGCTTACCTTGAGCTTGTCGTCAATCAAAAATACCTTCGCGCCCTTCGGCATTTCGGCAGAAGCGCTCGCCCACAACTTCCGTCGCACATCTACTGTTTCCTTTGCATAATCATTGCTGATACTGATTTTCCTTCAAGTTTTTTGCAGTTCTTCAGTACCTGCTCCTTTTCTCTGGTATCATAAAACTTCATGATAACTGGCCTCGGTCGTTGACTGTTTTTCTTGCCAATGCGATGAATTCTTTCGACAGTTTTAACTTGAACCCCCAGTTTTTCATGAAACAGTTCATCAATGACAGCTGCCCTCAAGTTCTCCTCTGAGTCACCGCTTTCCTCCGAGATTCCAAAAACCAACAAGTTGTTACGCCGGCTGCGGTTTTCATACTCGATCAATTTTTCAGCCTGGTGCTAAACTATAGCCTCAAGCTGCCCAATTTTCTTGTTCGTTTCCTGTAGCATAACAAGAAATTCCGTCATTCGATCTGTTTTTGCGTTTAACTGCATGACGTCCTCGCTTATTGAGGATAGTCGGCGATCAGTCGCCGCCTGATTCTCTATGTTTGTTTGCAGCAGTTCGGTCGATTTAGGCCCGGGATTTTCTTCTATGTCTCCTGACACTAATGGCAACATCATGGACCAACAGTCAGTAAGAATGCAACAAAACCTGCGAGGGCACAGCAGAATAACCAAAAATCTGTTGTCACTTCGGTAGGAACAATCAGTGCACTGAGGACCAACCTGCACAAACAGCAGAAGCGGGTGAGCCATGCTGTCCGCAGGCCAGGTGCCGTGCCCTCTGGTCTGGTCGTAGTCGCGTCGCTCCTTTAGTAGGTCTGTTGCTGATGACGTCACACCTTGCAGTTCGTATCCCACGAATGAAAAGTTCCTTGTCACGTGGTCAAAGTGAAACACCGAAAACGGCATCATTCCAGCGCTAGTCGTCGTTATCGTGGCTGGCCTTTCATGCAGGATCCACGGCAGTACCTGCACAAAAAGCAGAAGCGGGTGAGCCATGCTGTCCGCAGGCCAGGTGCTAACCTAACGCTTAGAAGTGTTATATATGAAAACTATGTCTTTGTGTGACTCAAGAGCATGCCGAGCGAATGAGTGGGCGGTGCGATCACGCTATCGCGTTCCACTCTTGAAGGCGAAGCTTAAGCGTCCGTCAATTTTTTTCCAGGATTTATGTCAAGGTTTGTTTTCGGCTGTCCTCCAGTCATCCGGTAGGGAACCATCACGTAAAGATCTGGTGAATACGACATACAGGTACTTAGCACACCATTCCGCATAACGCTTTAAAAACGCGTTTGGTACATTATCGGGTTCTGGTGACATTTTAGTATCAACGTTCAAGAGCCAATTAAAAACGCCGCTCTCAGAAATAACAATGTCAGATATAACAGGAAGCGATATAGAAAACTTGGGAAGGCAACCATTACCTTTGGTAAATACCGACCGGAAGAATTTGTTAAAACCAGAACAAACGACAGTCTCGTCACTTACACATTTGCCCTCTGTCATGAACCCACTGGTGCAAGAAGGTTTAGGTGTGATTTGGCGCCAGAATCTCTCGGGAGACGTTTTAATAAAGGAAGGCAGGATCGTTCCGTAATTTTTTTCTTTGTCACAAATAATTTTCTGTTTTAGTTGTTCTGAAGTGCCTTCTACAATAGATTTTAAGGTTACATTTGTTCTTGATTTCGTTTTTACCCTTTTAAGCCTTCCCTGTAAGCGTAACGTATCACGAGAAATCCATGGGTCACGGTGCACACAAGATTTTGCAATTTCGGGAGCGAAACGGTGGAGACATTCAGAGACAATTCCCCTAGAGGAAAGCCATAAGTAATTTATACTGCAAGTGCTGTTTCTGAAGTCATCGAAGAAGAATGCAAGCATATCGAGAATAGATTCATCATCAGCACGAGAAAAATTGGGAAACAAATGAACACTGTTTTTGCGATCAGTGTAGACATTTGACAAGCTCAACAGGACAGCATTGTGATCAGAAATCCCGTTTGTTACTTCACCGGTTATTGCATTTCGGATGGCAAAAATACAAAAAAAATATGTCTAGAATTGAGCCTACGGCTCCCTGTACTCTCGTGAAATTATTTACCATTTGGAGTAAGTCAAACGTGAATACAATATCAAAGATTGTGTTATCAACACTGTGAGCAGAATGCAATGAAAAGGTGTGCCAATCAATGTTTGGTAAATTAAAGCCCCCTGTAAGGTGCCTGGTGGTGGTCTCGTGCTCACGATGCCCTCTCTCGGTGAGCGCATATTTCCCCCTCATCTTTTAAGAGATTCAATACATACAAGCATTTGTCTCGCAAACCAGATTTATTTCAAGGGAATTTTCCACGTCTCAATAATTTCTCTCGTCGTATTCGAGTGCTGATTCCCGTGTTATAGTTTGTTAACGAAGCTTCCCCTCAAGTCTAAATATTTTAAGGCAGTTTTCCTAGTCTCTAAAGCCGCTTGAGTTCACGCTGCTCCTCTGGCGGCCATTTTTCCAAGAAATTATGCCTTCCAACCACTCAGAATCAGTCCCTTTCCACATAAGTATGAGGCTCGGAGCAGGAGCTATGGCGCTTGAAAGTAACCGCTGGCTTGACGAACCAACCGACTGAGCTACCTTCCCGGGCAACATTGAAGGATCACGAGTTCAAATCAGAAGTTATGTTCCTTTTTTTCCCCTTTTTTTCTTTCTTTTTAATGTCTTTTCCTTCATTTTATCACTGTACGGAAACCCTCCTAAAAAAAAATTATATATCCTCAATTATGTGTGGCCACACATGTGCAGGTCATAAATACCAGGTTCTCTAGCTGAGTGCCATCCATGCGGTATAACCGAGCTCAGATTGGCCCACCTTGACTGATCAAATAGGGCACCACTGTAGGTTAAATGAGGCGTACAACTCCTGCGGGACCCGCCGTGGTTGCTCAGTGGTTATGGTGTTAGACTGCTGAGCACGAGGTCGCGGGATCGGACCCCAGCCACGACGGGCGCATTTCGATGGGGGCGAAATGCGAAAACACCCGTGTACTTAGAATTTGGTGCACGTTAAAGAACCCCAGGTGGTCGAAATTTTCGGAGTCCTCCACTACGGCGTGCATAATCAGAAAGTGGTTTTGTCACGCAAAACCCCATAATCCAATTTTTAATTTAACTCCTGCGGGGACGGTAGAGTATCCGTCTCCAGTGCAAGAGGACCGTGATTCAAATCCCGGTGCCGCGCAATTCTCCACCGGAAAATACAAAAAAAAACGTATGTTGAGAAAATTGCACAAACAGGCCTGGAGTGCGGCCTGATCCCGGTGACCAGAACCGGTAACGCACTCTCTCACCAGAGCAGGATTCGCCACCCTGGTGCAGTACTTGGCCACAACCTCCTATATGAATACAACAATCAAACCCCGGCCCTCAGTCCCCAGCAGTCATGAAGCAACTGACCACGGCGGCGGTCAGATCTGTGACGCTGCAGAGGGTGCTAAGAATACCTGGCTCCGGACATGCCGCCATTGGAATCTGAACCTGGCCACGTTTAACGTTAGAACGCTATCTAGTGAGGCGAGTCTAGCAGTGTTATTGAAGGAATTAGAGGGTAGTAAATGGGATATAATACGGCTCAGTGAGGTTAGGAGGACAAAAGAAGCATATAAAGTGCTAAAAAGCGGGCATGTACTGTGTTACCGGGGCTTAGCAGAGAGACGAGAACTAGGAGTCGGATTCCTGATTAATAAAGAAATAGCCGGTAACATACAGGAATTCTATAGCATTAACGAGAGCGTGGCAGGTCTTGTTGTGAAACTTAATAAGAGGTACAAATTGAAGGTGGTACAAGTCTATGCCCCTACATGCAGTCATGATGACCAGGAAGTCGAAAGCTTTTATGAAGACGTGGAATCGGCGATGGGTAAAGTCAAAACAAAATACACTATACTGATGGGCGACTTCAATGCCAGGGTAGGCAAGAAGCAGGCTGGAGACAAGTCAGTGGGGGAATATGGCATAAGCTCTAGGAATAGCAGAGAAGAATTATTAGTAGAGTTTGCAGAACATAATAATATGCGGATAATGAACACCTTTTTCCGCAAGCGGGTTAGTCGAAAGTGGACGTGGAGGAGCCCGAATGGTGAGACTAGAAATGAAATCGACTTCATACTCTGCGCGAACCCTGACATCATACAAGATGTAGACGTGCTCGGCAAGGTACGCTGCAGTGACCATAGGATGGTAAGAACTCGAATTAGCCTAGACTTGAGGAGGGAACGGAAGAAACTGGTACACAAGAAGCCAATCAATGAGTTAGCGGTAAGAGGGAAACTAGAGGAGTTCCGGATCAAGCTACAGAACAGGTACTCGGCTTTAACTCAGGAAGAGGACCTTAGTGTTGCAGCAATGAACGACAATCTCATGGGCATCATTAAGGAGTGCGCAATAGAAGTCGGTGGTAACGCCGTTATACAGGAAACCAGTAAGCTATCGCAGGAGACGAAAGATCTGATCAAGAAACGCCAATGTATGAAAGCCTCTAACCCTACAGCTAGAATAGAACTGGCAGAACTTTCTAAGTTAATCAACAAGCGTAAGACAGCGGACATCAGAAACTATAATATGAATAGAATTGAACCGGCTCTCAGGAACGGAGGAAGCCTAAAAACAGTGAAGAAGAAACTAGGAATAGGCAAGAATCAGATGTGTGCGTTAAGAGACAAAGCCGGCAATATCGTTACTAATATGGAGGAGATAGTTCAAGTGGCTGAGGAGTTCTATAGAGATTTATACAGTACCAGTGGCACCCACGACGATAGTGGAAGAGAGAATAGCCTAGAGGAATTCTAAATCCCACAGGTAACGCCAGAAGAAGTAAAGAAAGCCTTAGGAGCTATGCAAAGGGGTAAGGCAGCTGGGGAGGATCAGGTAACAGCAGATTTGTTGAAGGATGGTGGTCAGATTGTTCTAGAGAAACTGGCCACCCTGTATACGCAATGCCTCATAACCTCGAGCGTACCGGAATCTTGGAAGAACGCTAACATAATCCTAATCCATAAGAAAGGGGACGCCAAAGACTTGAAAAATTATACACCGATCAGCTTACTGTCCGTTGCCTACAAAGTATTTACTAAGGTAATCGCAAATAGAATCAGGAACACCTTAGACTTCTGTCAACCAAAGGACCAGGCAGGATTCCGTAAAGGCTACTCAACAATAGACCATATTCACACTGTCAATCAATTGATAGAGAAATGTGCAGAATATAACCAACCCTTATATATAGCTTTCATTGATTACGAGAAAGCGTTTGATTCAGTCGAAACCTCAGCAGTCATGGAGGCATTACGGAATCAGGGTGTAGATGAGCCATATTTAAAAATACTGGAAGATATCTATAGCGGCTCCACAGCCACCGTAGTCCTCCACAAAGAAAGCAACAAAATCCCTATAAAGAAAGGCGTCAGACAGGGAGATACGATATCTCCAATGCTATTCACAGCATGTTTACAGGAGGTATTCAGAGGCCTGGAGTGGGAAGAATTGGGGATAAAAGTTGATGGAGAATACCTTAGCTACTTGCGATTCGCTTATGATATTGCCTTGTTTAGTAACTCAGGAGACCAATTGCAATGCATGCTCACTGACCTGGAGAGGCAAAGCAGAAGGGTGGGTCTGAAAATTAATCTGCAGAAAACTAAAGTATTGTTTAACAGTCTCGGAAGAGAACAGCAGTTTACGATAGGTAGCGAAGCACTGGAAGTGGTAAGGGAATACATCTACTTAGGGCAGGTAGTGACCACGGATCCGGATCATGAGACTGAAATAACCAGAAGAATAAGAATGGGCTGGGGTGCGTTTGGCAGCCATTCTCAAATCATGAACAGCAGGTTGCCACTATCCCTCAAAAGGAAAGTGTATAACAGCTGTGTGTTACCAGTACTCACATATGGGGCAGAAACCTGGAGGATTACGAAAAGGGTTCTGCTGAAATTGAGGACGACGCAACGAGCTATGGAAAGAAGAATGATGGGTGTAACGTTAAGGGATAAGAAAAGAGCAGATTGGGTGAGGCAACAAACGCGGGTAAACGACATCTTAGTTGAAATCGAGAAAAAGAAATGGGCATGGGCAGGACATGTAATGAGGAGGGAAGATAACCGATGGTCATTAAGGGTTACGGACTGGATTCCAAGGGAAGGGAAGCGTAGCAGGGGGCGGCAGAAAGTTTGGTGGGCGGATGAAATTAAGACGTTTGCAGGGACTACATGGCCACAATTAGTACATGACCGGGGTAGTTGGAGAAGTATGGGAGAGGCCTTTGCCCTGCAGTGGGCGTAACTAGGCTGATGATGATGATGATGATGATGATGATGATGCCAGTAGTATTCTGTCATCCTATTTTACATGGCGGTGCATATATTCCCTTAAGTTTTCAAGTACCGCAGCAGAAGAGTTTGGAGGCCTATAAAAAAGGCCAGCGATGAAGCGGACCTTGTTGATGCATGCTTTTCAAAATACAGCTTCAATATGTTGCGCATTGGGCATACTAAAAAGTTGTATTGATGATTTATACAAAATGGCCACTCATCGATGTCGTGGTCATCCCGAAAGACCTTATAGCCCTTGGGAACAAACTCACTGTCAAATATTTCACTGCTCAACCACGTCTCCGTAAGCACGGCAACGTCTGCTTCATGTGAGAACAACATGCCCTCAAGTTTTACAGCTATATGACGACGCTACGACAGTTTATGTATAAGATTTTGAATGCAGGACTGGTCTCGTTCTGGTGCCATTTATGGTTCTTCGGGATTTTATATCGTTTGTTTTTTGCATTATCCCATCCAAACATATCACCGTTAAAGCTTAACTTATCAAAAACCAGCTTAACTTTAGCGCCATTATTCTTTTCCTGTGATGCGCTTTCCCATAATTTCTTTCTGACATCACGAATTCTTTTCGAGTAGTCTTCGCTGACTGAATATTCTGAACCTTTAAATTTCGGGCATGCCTTCATTATTAAAGTCTTCTCTCGGAAGTCATGCAGATTTGTGATGACAGGACGATTCCTGTTTGATTTCCTACCTATTCGGTGGCATCTTTGCATGCTCTTTATCGTAACTCCAAGTTTTTCGCTAAGAATGTCCTTTGTTATTTTGTCCGTAAGTTCCGTCTGTGTTTTCTTTTCCTCATCTTTTATGCCATAAATAAGTAAGTTATTCCTACGGCTTCTATTTTCCGAGTCGTCGGTTTTAGATAACAGGTGTGATACAGTGGCTTTGAGTTTCTTAATAGTTGACCTCATATGCTCTACTTCTGTTTTTACGGTGTTGATAGTTGAGACCGCGTCTTCCAATTTTTTTATTCTCTCCGTCAAACCATCTATTTCTTTCCCTGAAAAGAGCCCTGTTTTGCAAGAATGTCACTGACAGACGACGTCAGAGAATTTTGACCCAATAGGATCTGCTGCAGTATTTCACTTTCAGTCATGTCTGGGCCTGGGTTTGATTCAATATCACCGCATTTTAAAATATCGTCTTGGGAAGAAAAAAGGTATGCACACTCTTTATACCTAGTGGGCCAGGCATCAGCAACAAAAAGCGGTTGTCACTACGATAGCGGTAGGCAGATAAGCAGTTACTAACCTGCGCAATGAAGCAAAATGGCTTCTTGAGCATTGTGCCTGAGGTGCTGCTGCCAAGCCCACTGGTTGTAAGCGGCGATGGGAAGCTCCTTATACAGGCTATGGTTTCCCCGTGATGTGACGTCACCGTTGACAGCGCAGGCGCAGACACGTTGACGGAAGTCATCATGAGGTCGTTGATCAAGCAAAGATCAGCTCGTACTGGATGCTCGAAGCCAACGTCATTTGCTTGGTAAGAAGGAAATCGGGAGAATTCCTCATCGAGATAAAACGGTTGTGCGGGCAGCAAGAGGGCCAAAACCTGCGCAATGAAGCAAAATGGGTTCTTCAGCATTGTGCCTGAGGTGCTGCTACCAAGCCAACTTATAAAACTCTAATTCCTACTTAAATCGTGAAATGAGTGCTGCATTCTATCACTATAAATCATGGTCATTCCATCAACGTCTCGCAACACATTCTGGCCAGTTGCCAGTCCCTGGTCCAAAAGTGACGAAAATCTGCCGATATCTCGGAGGAGTCGCACTGCGAGCCAGGTCCAAATAAACTATCCAAAAGAAATGTTCATATACATCCATATACGTCCTCTCGGCTAGTATGTGTATAAAGTGTGTATATATGCTTCTTTCTATGTGTGTCTATACATGTAGGTATGCATACGAGTGTGTGCATACACGGGTATATAAATGTAATAATAATATTTGGGGTTTTACGTGCCAAAACCACTTTCTGATTATGAGGCACGCCGTAGTGGAGGACTACGGAAATTTTGACCACCTGGGGTTCTTTAACGTGCACCTAAATCTAAGCACACGGGTGTTTTCGCATTTCGCCCCCATCGAAATGCGGCCGCCGTTGCCGGGATTCGATCCCACGACCTCGTGCTCAGCAGCCCAATACCATAGCCACTGAGCAACCACGGCGGGTACGGGTATATAAATGTACATATATATATATATTATATATATATATGTGTGTGTGTGTGTGTGCGTGCGTGTATATATATATATATATATATATATATATATATATATATATATATATATATATATATATATATATTCAGTGGCATCTTACTTCATTTGTATCCACCACACCCGCCGTGGTTGCTCAGTGGCTATGGCGTTAGGCTGCTGAGCACGAGGTCGCGGGATCGAATCCCGGCCACGGCGGCCGCATTTCGATGGGGGCGAAATGCGAAAAACACCCGTGTACTTAGATTTAGGTGCACGTTAAAGAACCCCAGGTGGTCTAAATTTCCGGAGTCCTCCACTACGGCGTGCCTCATAATCAGAAAGTGGTTTTGGCACGTAAAACCCCATATATTAAAAAAAAAATTGTATCCACCACGAGAACCACACAAGCTACCCTAAGTCACCAGTCGCTCTTTATGTATATGGATATAGGTGCGCATGTGTATATCCGAGTATGTGGGTTCATGAGAGTATATATATGTATAATGCATATGTGTTTGCATGTATGTTGTTGCCGAATATTCTGTAAGGGGGGGGGGGGGGGGGGGCTGCGGCCTCGTCAAGCTGCCTCTACTGGAGCAGCTTTTACTTGCAGCCTCCTCCATCAAGTACACGGAAATAAAGTTATTCAATTCTGGCGTGCAGCTGTGGAGTACAGGTAGAGCATCCGCCTCGCGTGCAAGAGGACCGTGTTTCGAATCCCGGTGCCGCGCAACTTTCCACGGGATTAAAAAAAATCCGCGTGTTGATAAAATTGCATAAACAGGCACTGGAGTGCGGCCTGATCCCGGTGACCAGAACCGGTAACGCACTCCCTCCCCAGAGCAGGACTGGTCACCCTGGCGCCGTACTTGGCCACAACCTCCTATGTGACTACAACAATCAAACCGCGGCCCTCAGTCCCCAGCAGCTGCGAAGCAAATGACCACCACGGCGGCGGTCAGACCTGTGACGCAGGAGAGGGTGCTAAGGATCCCTGGATCCGGACAGGCCGCCATTGTAATCTGAACCTGGCACCTTTTAAAGCTAGAACGTTATCTAGTTAGGCAGGTATAGCACTGCTATTGGAGGAATTAGAGGGCAGTAAATGGGATATAATAGGGCTCAGTGAAGCTAGGAGGAGACAAGAAGCATATACAGTGCTAAAAAGCGGGCACGTTCTGTGCTACCGGGGCTTAGCGGAGAGACACGAACGAGGAGTTGGATTCCTCATTAATAAGATAAGGCTGGTGACATACAGGACTTTTATAGCATTAACGATAGGGTAGCAGGTCTTGTTGTGAAACTTAATAAGAGGTACATATTGAAAGTCGTAGGACGTGGAGCATCCCGAATGGCGAGACTACAGATGAAGTAGACCTTCTACTCTGCGCTAACCCTGGCATCATACAAGATGTGGGCGTGCTCGGCAAGGTGCGCTGCAGTGACCATAGAATAGTAAGAAATCGAATTAGCCTAGACCTGCGGATGGGACGGAAGAAACTGGTAGGTAAGAAGCCGATCAATGAGTTAGCGCTAAGAGGGAAAATAAAGGAATTCTGTATCCTCCGAAGTTACAGAACACGTATTCGGCTATAACTCAGGAAGAGGATCTTAGTGTTCAAGCAATCAACGACAATCTTATGGGCATCATTAAGGAGCGTGCAATAGAAGTCAGTGGTAACTCCGTTAGACAGGATACCAGTAAGCTATCGCATGAGATGAAAGATCTGATCAATAAACGCCAATGTATGAAAGCCTCTAACCCTACAGCTAGAATAGAACTGGCAGAACTTTCCAAGTTAATCAACAAGCGTAAGACAGCTGACATAAGGAAGTATAATATGGATAAACTTGAACAAGCTCTCAGGAACGGAGGAAGCCTAAAAGCAGTGAAGAAACTAGGAATTGTCAAGAACCAGTTGTATGTGTTAAGAGACAAAGCCGGCAATATCATTGCTAATATGGATGGGATAGTTCAAGTGGCTGACGAGTTCTACAGAAATTTATACAGTACCAGTGGCACCCACGACGATAATGGAAGAGAGAACAGTCTAGACGAATCTGACATCCCACAAGTAACGCCGGAAGAAGTAAAGAAAGCCTTGGAAGGTATGCAAAGGGGGAAGGCAGCTGGGGAGGATCAGGTAACAGCAAATCTGTTGAAGGATGGTGGGCAGATTGTTCTAGAAAAACTGGCCACCCTGTATGCGCAATGCCTCATGACCTCAAGCGTACCGGAATCTTGGAAGAATGCTAACATAATCCTAATCCATAAGAGAGGGGACGCCAAAGACTTGAAAAATTATAGACCGATCAGCTTACTGTCCGTTGCCAACAAACTATTTACTAAGGTAATCGCAGATAGAATCAGGAACTCCTTAGACTTCTGTCAACCAAAGGACCAGGGAGGAGCAACAGACCATATTCATCAGGTGATATCAATCAGGTGATGGAGAAATGTGCGGAATATAACCAACCCTTTCACATAGCTTTCATTGATTGCGAGAAAGCATTTGATTCAGTCGAAACCTGAGCAGTCATGGAGGCATTACAGAGTCAGGGTGTAGACGAGGTGTATGTAAAAATACTGAAATATATCTATGGCATCTCCACAGCCACCATAGTCCTCCATAAAGAAAGAAAGAAAATCCCAATAAAGAAAGGCGTCAGGCAGGAGATACGATCTCTCCAATGCTATTCACAGCGTGTTTACAGGCGGTATTCAGAAACCTGGATTGGGAAGAATTGGGGATAAGTGTTAATGGAGAATACCTCAGTAACTTGCGATTCGCTGATATTGCTTTGCTTATTAACTCAGGTGACCAGTTGCAATGCATGCTCACTTACCTGGAGAAACAAAGCAGAAGAGTGGGTCTAAAAATTAATCTGCAGAAAACTAATGTTTAACGGTCTCGGAAGAGAACAGCAGTTTACGATAGGTAGCGAGGCACTGGAAGTGGTAAGGGAATACATCTACTTAGGGCAGGTAGTGACGGCGGATCCGTATCATGAGACTGAAATAATAAGAATAAGAATGGGCTGGGGTGCGTTTGGCAGGCATTCTCAGAACATGAACAGCCGGTTGCCATTATCCCTCAAGAGAAAAGTGTATGATAGCTGTGTCTTACCAGTACTCACCTACGTGGTAGAAACCTGGAGGCTTACGAACAGGGGTCTACTTAAATTGAGGACGACGCAACGAGCTATGGAAAGTAGAATGATGGGTGTAACGTTAAGGGATAAGAAAAGAGCAGATTGGGTGAGAGAACAAACACGAGTTAAACATCTTAGTAATCAAGAGGGAAGATGACCGATGGTCATTAAGGGTTACGGACTGGATTCCAAGGGAAGGGAAGCGTAGCAGGGGCGGCAGAAAGTTAGGTGGGCGGATGAGAATAAGAAGTTTGCAGGGACAAGATGGCCACAATTAGTACATGACCGGGGTAGTTGGAGAAGTATGGGAAAGGCCTTGCCCTGCAGTGGGCGTAACCATGCTGATGATTGCATTCTATACTTGAAAGCGAAACGTTTCTCGAACCGCGAGGAACAGAACCAACTCAAGAAAAGTTTCACTCCGTGAATGGGAGTGACGCGCAAGCGTAAGTGGCGCACACCAAGCTCCCTCGGTGCGCCAGCATTGCCGGCATCCCTGGTCGTATTCGAGACAGATTATTATTTAATGGCATCCCCTTCAAAGCGGGGCGCTGACAAATGGCGTGCTTGATTTAATCAGGTATGCTATACATGTATCTAGCATTTTTGCATACATCCGCCCAATTTTATTTGCTCCTTCCAAATCTGTCTTGTACCGCTAGCTATGACTGTAAGAGATCCTGTCGTATCAAGCTCTTGCCTGCTTTTTTTCCGCCAATACTCTAAACGCCTTTTCCTAAACTCGACTGTCGACTGGTTGCCGCTTCTGTCCACCTTACACTCACTCACTGGGTGAATCCCTGCGCGTTCCATTAGTATGTGCTGAGTGGTCTCCGTATTTTTGCTGCAACATACACATGACTCATCTAGTTTCACATAATTTCTTGGGTATATTCTTGTCCTTAGGCAACCGGCTGGAGCATCAAATAGCAAGGCACCTTGTGTTATCGTACAGATTTTCCCTTCTATTTTTTTCTTCTGATTCTTGTAAATCCCTATGTTCCTTTTTGTTTCCATTCTTTTAATCCAATTAAGTGTCTCCGTTTCTACCACTTTCTTTCTGATGGCTCCTGGTTGTCTATCTATAATTTCAACCAACCTATACTTGGTTGCCAACTTTCTTCACCTCTTTCTTCATTCTGTGTTCACGCATTTCAAATACAGATACTTGTGCACTTTAACTGCCCATTTATATTTATCCATGTTCCTGAGTCTTCAAAACTAATGGTGCTCTGTGCTTCTCTGACTTCGCCAGAACATGTGCACGGTAACCCAACTTATTGAATTGCTTCATGATGTCTCCTCCAGCATCGATCATCAAAAACAAATCCACCTCATTCTGCTGGATTTATGTAAATGTTTTGATCAGGTGTTGCATAACAAACTTATTCTAAAATTCCAATTTACCCTGGGCAAGTGACAAATTCTTGACTGGATCACTAACTTCCTTAAAGACAGTTCGCAATTCGTAGCAATCAATCATGTGAAATCCTTAGTCGTACCGGGGACCTGTGGTGTACCGCAGGGTAGTTTTTTGGCGCCGGTATTATTCTTACTTTTTGTAAACAATCTGCCTTCAGCTATTATTGCCGGATGCAGTTAATTTGCATACGACTGCATTCTGTACAAAGAAATCAATTCCGATCGTCACTACATCACCTTAAATACAGCCTTAGAGGCAGTTTCAGTGTGATGCAATGATTAGCAAATGCTCATTAACGAAAAATCCGCTCTGTTATATATAACTAGAAAAAACCATTCACCGAACTTTAATTATACCTGTAATTCAACTAACCTGACTAAAGTTAGGGAGCATAAATACCTAGGTTTCATATTGTTACGTGAAAGAATGAATAAGAACTGGAGAGTATTTACACAGTGTAATTACAAACGATAATGCAGCGCTGGCCAGTTCAGCCGACAGCTCGAGAGCCAGGGAGCGTTCGTCGTCTTCGTCGGCGCGCCCGCGTGCATCGGCCACAATAAATACGCAATATGCATGTATCATTACCCGCGGCGGTAGAAGCACCGTCCCGGGGCGTCTGAATATCGGTGATAACAGGAAAGTAATATAGTTTGAGGCGTGCTACATGCACAACGTCAGTGGAATTCGGGGCAGATGCGGCACTGGTACTGACTGGGGCGATTTCGTAGGTAGCCGAAGTCACGGCACGCAGCACTTGATGTGGGCCTGTGTACCGAGACAGCAGTTTTTCTGACAGGCCAACGTGACGAGTTGGGAACCACAGGAGTACCAGAGAGCCAGGCGAAAAGTGTACGTCTCTGTGTTGGCGATCGTACAAAGGCCGCTGCTTAAGTTCACTTGCGAGGTCAGGAGGCGAGCGCGGGCAATTTCGCGTGCTTGGACTGCCCTGGTGGTGGCGTCAGGTGCACACTCGCTGGTCTCTGCTGCGGCAAATGGGAGGGATGCGTCCAGTGGCAATGTGGGTTCTCGGCCGAACAACAAAAAGAACAGGGAATAACCGGCAGTGTCGTGACACGAAGAATTATACGCAAAAGTGAGATTGGGTAAGGCAAGGTCAGTATGTTCGGATGAAAAATACTTTGCAAGCATGTCTGTTAGGCTACGATTCAGACGCTCCGTGAGACCATTAGTCCATGGATGGTAAGACGCAGTCAGCTTGTGCCTGGTTGAGCAGGACTGCAGGATGTCGCCGATGACTTTAGAAAGAAATGTCAGACCACAGTCAGTGAGCAATTGGCGTGGAGCGCCATGCTACAGGATCACGTCACGTAGAAGAAAATCGGCGCATCTGTGGCGTAGCTTGTTGGAAGTGCTCTGGTGATCGCGTAGCGCGTGACGTAATCTGTCGCCACAGCGACCCACTTGTTGCCAGATGTGGATAGAGGGAAAGGGCCAAGTAGGCCCAAGCCAAAGCGAAAATTAAAACGGCTCCGAAGGAATCTCGAGCGGTTGAAGACACCCGGCAGGGAGCGTCGGCGGTGTTTTTCGGCACTGGCATTTCTCACACGCCGCAATGTATTTCCGGATGGAGCGGGTAATGCCTGGCCAAAAGAAGCGCCGGCGAATGTGGTCGTAGGTGCGGGAGACGCCAAGGTCACCTGCGGTTGGTAAATCGTGAAGTTCGTGGAGAAGAGCTGACCGGAGATGCTTAGGTATGACGAGGAGTACGGCAGGACCGTCGGGGCGTATGTACATTGTGGCGATATAATACACCATCCTAGAGAACAAACAGGTGAAGGGACGAATCACAAGGCGGAGATTCCAAGCCATCAATGATGGCGCACAAGGCGGCATCACGGCGTTGCTCGTCGGCAACGTGTAGCAGCTGAGAAACAGAGAAAACGCAAGCGTCGGCATCGGGGTCGGCGCGTTGTTCGTCCACTGGATAGCGTGATAAAAAAACTGCGTCTTTATGCAATCGGCCCGACTTGTACTGAGCTACATAGGAATATTCTTGTAGCGGCAGAGCCCAGCGACGAAGCCGGCCGGTAGGATCCTTGACTGAGGAAAGCCAGCAGAGCGCGTGGTGGTCCGTGATTACAGAGAAGTGCTTGCCATACAAGTATGGGCGGAATATGAAAACCGCCCAGACGAGAGCCAGGCATTCACGATCTGTAATCGAATACCTGCGCTCCGCTGCTGTGAGGTGGCGGCTAGCGTATGCGATAACACGATCTTGACCATGTTGGCGCTGGGCTGAGATGGCTCCGATACCATGACCAGTGCCATCGGTACGTACCACTGTAGCAGAGGACGGGTCAAAGTGGGCCAGTATAGGTGGCGTGGCGAGACTGTTAGTGAGCTGGGCAAACCCGTCAGTTTGAGCATGGCCCCACTTAAACAGCACTTCCTTCTTCAGAAGATCAGTAAGCGGTCGGGCAATCGCTGCGAAGTCTTTAACGAAGTGTCGGAAGTAGGAGCAGAGTCCTACAAAACTTCGGGCGTCTTTGACAGACAGAGGTACAGGAAAAAATACGACAGCACGAATTTTCTCCGGGTCTGTTTGAATACCGGAAGCGTCGACGAGGTGGCCCAGCACTGTAATCTGCCGACGACCGAAGTGACACTTCCATGAATTTGGTTGCAGACCAGCCTCGCGAAAGACTTGAAGAACAGCTGATAAGCGCTCAGGGTGTGTCTCAAACGTAGGCCAAAATACGAGAACGTCGTCTAGGTAGCTGAAGCATGTTGACCATTTGAACCCTTGAAGTAAAGAGTCTATCATACGTTCGAACGTTGCTGGGGCGTTGTATAGACCGAATGGCATAACTGTGAATTGATATAGGCCATCAGGAGTGACGAATGCGGTCTTCTCTTGGTGCTTTTCATCCACAGAAATTTGCCATTAACCAGACCGAAGGTCTATTGATGAAAAGTATTTGGCACCGTGGAGACAATCTAGGACGTCGTCAATGCGAGGCAAGGGGTAGGCGTCTTGGTAAAGCGGTTTCGATGACGATATTCTACTCAGAAACACCATGTGCCATCTTTATTTTTAACAAGTACCACGGGCGACGCCCAAGGGCTCGACGAAGGTTCAACAACACCTTTTGCAAGCATCTTGTTCACTTCATCTTGAATAACCTTACGCCCTGAAGCAGAAACACGATATGGCCGGTGATGAATAGGACTGGCATCACCAGTATTTATGTGATGCCTAACGATTGAAGTCTGGTCCAATTGGCGATTGTTGAGGTCCAAGATGTCGTGGTAGGAAATCAAAAGGCGACCCAGAGCTGCTCCTTGTTCAGGCAAGAGGTCCACAGCAATCATGGGACGAAATGTTGCGCCAGGGCAAATAGCATCCTGTAGACATGATGAAGGATCTGAGCACACGTTTACTGAAAACGTCGTGACGTGGTCATCTCCTATAGCACGCTGCGTTGCAACCGATATGCCTTGGTGTAGAACATCCTTTGTCAGGTCAAAATTGACAACGGGAAGGCATGTCCGGTTATCCGCGAGGGTGATGACGGAGTGGGGCACAGTGATATTGCGCATCAAAATGACATCAGGAACAGGTGTGTCGACGTAATCATCATCGGGCGCAGGAAAAGATGACAGAAAATCGACGAAAGTCAAGGCTTTAGGCGGCAGGCGGACGAAGGAAGTCGTACTAAAGTTGTTCGGCAGTTCGGCACGAATATGCGCGAGCAGAGGAAGTTCGAGGCAAAGGGTACCAGCAGACCAGCAGATCAAAGCTGAATGCGCCGTAAGAAAGTCGAGTCCGAGGATATTAGGTCATGGGGACAATTGGTCAGCACTGTAAAAAGAACAGGAACTTGGCGGTCGCTGATACTGTTGCGGGAAGCACACATTCCAGTGAAGTCAACAGTGCTACCATCGGCCACGCCTACGGCTCGAGTAGTAGCAGGCCTGAGAACCTTCCTCAGTCGACGACGGTGGTTACAACTCATTATGGATACCTGTGCTTCATAATCTATTAACACCGTCAAAGGGACACCGTCGACGTGAACATCAAGTAAGTTCCGGTTCGTTGGGAGCTTCAATGAAAGATTTCTACACGACGAAGGTAATGCAGCACTACCCCCAGGAGCTGCATGGTCTAGTTTTCCGTCAGGGAGGGTCCATAATTGGTCGGCGACGAATAGGGGCGTTGTTGGGGCGACGGGAACCGACGGCGCTGAGGTGGCGGTGGGCGAGCACGATGACTGTTATCGACGGATACGCCTGAGGTAGAAGGCATACGGAGAGGCAAGTAACGGCGCGGGTCGACATATGGGCGAGGAGACGGGGAAAAGGAGCTTGAATACGGCGAGGTCCAGGAGTTGCGGCAGTGGCGAGCGACGTGGCCAATGCGGAGGCAACGGAAGGAAATGGGCTTGTCATCCGGAGTTTTCCACTCGGTAGGGTTGCTGTATCTGAGAGGGGAATACCGATCGCTGTGAGGCTTAGGTGTCGGCAGCGATCGGGCGTCAGGTCGAGAGACGGAGCAGGCAGCAGAAAAACCGAGGTTGGCAAATTCTTGCCGCACAACTGCCTGAATGAGAGTGATCGCTGGGGATGGTTGGTCAATGGTGGGGTCAAGTGGGTGTGGATGGAACGGCACAGGACTTGTAGCCTCGATTGCACAGCGAACAATAGTGTGACGTGCTCATTTAAGGGTGGTGAAGCGGTAAGGTCGACACAAGAGGACATCGCAGCCGTGTTAGGGAGCTAGGAGAACTGTTGAAAGACGCGGCGGCATACCTCGACAATGACGTCGATGGTGGGCACATTGTTGAAGACCAACAAGTTGAACGCGTCGTCCGTGATCCCTTTGAGTACGTGGCCGACTTTCTCAACCTCGGCCATTTTGTCGTCGGCTTTCCGGCAAAGAGCGAGCACGTCTTGGATGTACGAGATATACGATTCAGTAGAAGACGGAACTCGGGTAGGAAGCTCTTTTCTAGCAGCCAGCTGCCGACCGGTGGCATTTCCAACGAGGTCGGTGAGCTTCTCCTTGAAAGCATCCCAGCTAGAGATCTCGTCCTCGTACGTGTGTCCGGAAGCAGACACGAGGAGTGCCGCCGAAGTAGAATAGGACATTCGCTAGCATAATGGTAGGGTCCCAGCGGTTGTTTTCGCTAACACACTGATACAGGGCGAGCCAGTCCTCAACATCGACATTATCTTGGCCGGAAAATATGCCAGGATCGCGGGGGCTGGTAACAGTAACACACGTGGTTGGTGAAGTCGCAGGAGTAGAAGCAGACGAGGTGTCGTCACCGGAAGCCATTGCGGAAAGCAGGACGGTGCGGCCGCTGCGGAGCTCCGTGGTGAGGACGGGGAACTGCACTCTTCACCACAATGTTACGCGAAAGAAGAAATAAGAACTGGATGCTATTTACAAAGTGTTTTTACAAAGGATAATGCAGCGCTAGCCAGTTCAGCCGATAGCTCGAGAGCCAGAGAGCGTCCGTCGTCTTCGTCGGGTTGCCCGCGTGCATCGTCCACAAGAAACGCGCAATGTGCAAGTATCAATACTGTCACAAAATCTACGATGGGATTCTCAAATTTTATACATCACATCATCTGCACTAAAAATATGATTATATCTAGCACCACCAGACACAAAGTTATTGGCCTATTATACTTATCAGACCCATCCTGGAATACGCAAACACAGCTTGGTTTACGTACACAAAAGAACTAAGCTACAAGCTCGAAGGAGTTCAAAGAAAAGCGCTTAGGGCCATTTTCAACAAATTTTATCGAACAGATTCGCCCGCAGAACTGCTTAAAAAGGCTGAAATACTAACCATAAAAAACCGCGCCGAATTGGCGCGCTTAAAGCTAATGTACCAACTATTACGCAATCACGTAGATATAGACATATCCCGTTATATGAAGCAATCCACAGCAAGAACTACCAACCAGAAACATTGCCATACCCTTGCGTCTTACAAATACCGTGCAGATACCCTCAAATTCTCGTTTTTTCTCCTGGCGATCAGGGAACGGAATAACCTGATCCTCTGCATTACCATAGCACATCTTTAGCTCGTTTCTGTAAAATAATTGAAAGCGATTTGCTAGCCTCGCAATTTTGAACCAATGTTATGTTTTTGCATTTGTCCTCATATAAGGAAAGTGCCAATGACCTTTGTCTGTGCAATTTACTTTTGTAGATTTTGTTGTGTGGCTTACAGCCGTCAAAAGCGAAGCATTTGGTTGTATAATATTTTATTTTTTACTTCTATTTCTTGCCTTGTACTTGCCTTCTTATTATAATCCCAACGGAGGCCAAAGGAGGCCCAACCCCAACCCAATCCAAAGGAGGCCCAACCCTTCACTCCACTCCCGCAGCCGCCGGAGTGGAATGACCCTTGTAAACATTCGCTTGCTAAGTTATTTAACAAGCAAGGCGTCAGCGCGCACAGGTAAACATGAAAACGTCACACTCGATGACCGCGGACGGTCGCGGTCAAAAAGCCGGCGTGAGGAATCGTGGCAGCAGCAGCGAGCGAAGTGACCTTCGTGCTGTCGCTTGTACGCAAACTGAGCGGCGAGAACACAGCGCACGCAAAGCTGCCAACCATCGGCCTACCGAAACTGTGCGCCCCCCCCCCACAACAGATCGCTTTCAAAATAAAGCCCACGCGACCGTGCGCGGCCGAAGTACAACGCCCCCCTTCCTCCGCTGCCGCGGTGGCGTATAAGAAAACATATCTCCTGGGCGACGGGGGGGTCAGACCTGAGCGCCTATTGCCTCTCGCGGCAGGCCACTTCCGCTAGCATGGCGGCACCCAGGGCCGCGGCTTCGGACGTTGCCTCCGAGATTTTTGTTTACGATCCGACGCTGGGCTGCTGCCGCGGTGAACCCGATGCAGCTCTATGATGCAGCAGTGGGCACTCAAGCCCATTTGGTGATCGGAGCACGCATCATTTGCATTGTGGTGTATGCGAGGCACGTGAAGCAACTTGAAAGGCTTCAAGAAACGCCTGTTCAATGTTGCGCAAGAGTTGTCTGCAGGCCTTTGACAACGCTACGCCTCGCTGCCGAAAGCAGTGTCGCTCCATTTTCAACGACGCTGAAGAAGCAGTCACGCGAAAAGTGAACACTAGCCACAGCAAAAAAAAAAAAAAGAAGCCGGCGGCATGATCATGGAGCCATGTGTTGAGGCCACAACAATAACGACGACACGGTACGTTTTTTTTCCAGTTCAGAGCGCATATATCCGAGAACGTTAGTACGATCAGGTAAGACTTAACGCCGCATGCTTTACGCAGAGCGTGCACTTGTTCAGATAATTCGACGCCACACAGAGGGACTGCGTGCATGCCATGCGAAACGAGAAGCACGCATATATTTGCAGATGTGCATTGTTGCGACGCCTGTTTTTCGAAGCTTGACCGGCGTTACTATTGGATAGCGTGGCGTTGCCGGCGGGCTGCAGGCGTCCGGTAGACCATGGTGACTAGGCAAGGACGAGACGATTTATAGTGCGAAACTTGCGCTGTTTATTCAATGGTTGGTGAAGGATAAGAAGAAGAGAATGAGTGAATTGAAAAAATACATTGCGGGGCCCCTTAAATAGGCCCACTAAAATTGTAGGCGGGATCTTGCTCACGTCAACGTCACGTGACATGCAGTGAGTGCGGCTGTGGATGGGCGGCTGATTCCTGCTCCCAGGTGAGTTGGCACGGGCTTGCTTCCTCTGGCGGCAACCCACGGGTCCTGTTTCGTTCGCGGAAAGCGTTCTCCCCTAGAGCTGGACAGTTCGTGGAAAGGGTTCTCCTCTTGGTCGCACACCCAATGGGGGCCTGTCATCACTGCGGGGCGCCTACCAGACCGGCAGCCACTCGAGCAAACCATAGCAAATTAGGAATCCATCCTCCGTTTTGGTTTAGCAGGGTCTTTCGAGCATCCTTTTTGCCCGGGGTGTTACACGTCAACCGTAACAGTGTCCATAAGCCTTCAAAGCGTCTTTCTAAACATAAGCACTTTCCCGCTGCCGCGCGTGCAGCTTAGATTCTTTGTGGGATATGATTTTCTTACACCCGCTATGCGTGAAGGAAAAGCGCGCCGTTGTCTCGCCTCTCATTGGAATCAAGCGTACAACAAGGGGAAACCTCTACTAATACACCGATCTTGCTGCGATTCTTCAGCTACGAAAAACAAAAGGAAAACGGTAGTTTTTGATAGCTTCCGCGCATGGCATGTGCGTCATGCGGCGAAGCATTCATTGTATTGCCGTGAAGCGTGAGAATTCGCGCGCATACGCAGTGTAGGCAATGCGTTATTATAGAAACTAAACAGTACTTGCCCAGGCTTCTCGTCTTTATTATTATCGCAGGTGCTCACCTGAGGCCTCCGCTCTGAAGTATACAGTATGTTGCAGTGAAGCGAAGTGAAAATTTCCGCGCGTACTAAGTGTAAGCAACATGTTATTTTAAAAAGTGGAAACCACACTGGGCCATGGCTGTAGTGCTTATTATTATCTCCGGTGCGCATCTGATGCCTCCGTTTCTACGATCCAGGAAAGCCACGCTCAAGATTGGCGATCTCAAATCCGACCCCGTGGAGCTGGGCCCGAAAGGTACGCTGCAGGGTGCGGTAATATCCCCGCTTTTATTCAACATTGCCATGTGCAAGCAGTCCAAATCATTCTCCAGAGTCGAAGCCATCAACCGCACTCTCTACGCCGACGACATCACCATCTGGTGTGCCGGCGGCAGCGACGGTGAGGTCGAAACTGCGCTTCAGGAAGCCCTTGAGAAAACAGAACGTTTTCTCGCCAACACGGGTCTGAAGTGCTCTTCGAGCAAGTCGGGGCTCCTCCTATATAGGCCCGTCAGGAGGGCGCCAAACCTAAGGGGTGGATGCCGCTGTCGGCAGTCGACATAAACCTCCGCACGTTTAACGGTAATCCCATTCCCAGGGTCGACGTCCTTAGAGTTCTCGGCATGCTGATAGAGTCGAACGGCTGTAACGGTCGAACGTTCAACAAAATCACTACGAAGACGGGGAACATGATCAGACAATTAACAGAGCCTCTAACAGACGGGAGGTTTTAGAGAAGACAACCTCCTGAGGCTCTTTCACGCCTTCCTCATGAGCCACATCACCTACGTGGCGGCCATGCTCTGCTGGCAAGGCCACGAGAAGAAGCTGCACTCTAAATCTAAAGAGCATAAAGAGGGTGCTGCGGATTCCCATCAAAGCCAGAACCAAGCGACTCAGAACCGAGCGACTAGGGGTTCACAACACCCTGGAAGAGATCATCGATGCACAGGAATCTACCAAGGTAGCTCGGCTGTCGTCTACGCCGGCCGGAAGGAAGATTTTGGCTGCACTCAGCCTCAACCCCACGTTCGTTACGCAGCGGCGACATCAGCTTTCTGACGCCCAAGGGGCAAGCACTCGGGCCTCTTCTTTTCCTCGCAGTGCTCATCCACAGCACAACGTCGGCAGGCGAGGGGCCAGGGCTGTCGCGCTTCTCAGACACGTCAGGGACGAACCGGCTTGCTTCGTAGATGCCGCCCAGTATGGCCGCTCGACCAGGTTCGCTGCCGTTGTGTCATCGATCACAAGGTTTCCATCCTCAATTCCACATCTTTCGAAAATTCGGGTCCCTCAAGGGCCGAGCAGGAGGTCATAACTCTCGCCCTCCTGGACGATAGTAGATCGCAAATCTATTGTGGCTCCATTTCCGTCGAAGCCTCTAATATTCTCGGCAATAAGGTTATATCCCCGCACACCATTACTTTGTTTCCGGCACATCTCGGTTCTCAGCTAGACTCCCTCACCAACCTCAATGATACTGCTCACTCTCTAACCCTCCGCACCGGGTACGATGCAGGTCTGCAGGATGGGTACGGGGAATTTTGTTTTATTCACCTTCACATTTTATTCACCTTCAACGAGGTCATCAAGCACTATCACAGGGGCAGGCGAGCTTTTCCGCCTGCGCACGGTAAACTCTCCAGGTCTCAGGCAATCACGCTCATAATGTTGCAGACCAGGTCATATCCCAGTTTAGCTTTCCTCAGCATTATTGCCTCGACCGTCTTCGGTCTACCTGCCCGGACTGCGGCTCGGTTAGCAGCTTAGAACACATGATCTGGCCTCAAAAACAAATTGAACAAATTTCAAAGTGTGGAAAGTGAATTTATTTTTTTCACATAACCTCCGGCTATAGTTATACACTTATCCCAGCGTTTAACTAACGGGTGGAATGCTTCAGCATAGGAAAATTTATTCTTAGGGCTGTAACATTGTAGAACACCATTCTTCACTTCAACATCAGTGTAGAAATTTTTCCCTCCAAGGAATAATTTATGGGCCCAAACAGGTGCAAATCACTTGGTGCTAAGTCAGGATTATTAGGGGTGTGTGGTAATATCTCGCAGCCACGTTCCTGGGTTGTTTGGAATGTGCCTTGAGCGGTACGCAGTCGTGCATTGTCTTACAAAAAGACCACATCCTTTGTGATCAAGCCCGGACGTTTCTTTCGTAAACTCTCGTGTACACTACGCAGAACACGGCAGTAATACTCACTGTTGATAGTGACACCAATAGTAAAAAATCAACGGGAATAATTCCCTGTTTATCACAGGATACGTTTGCCATCACTTTACCAGCAGACGAAACTGTTCGAAATTTCTTGGGAGGGAGTGGTTTCATATGCTTCCACTGCATCGATGTTCTTTTGGATTCTGGGGTGGAATGGTGAACCCATGTTTCGTCACATGTCATGATGCGATTTAGAAAATCCTTGCCTTCCCTTTCGTAGCGTTCCTTCAGTTCTCTACAGACGTCAACTCTTCTGTGTCTGTCAAAAGCAGACAGCTGCTTTGGAATCCAGCGTGTTCTTAATTATTGACACGTGTACATGTTGATCTTTCCCGGGTGACCATGTTTCACCGCTTAACAAATGCTATCACACAGCGCAGGACGCGCCTGCATGTATAGGAAATTTCTGGAATGTTATCGATGCTTCTATCCGTTGTCTGTGTCCGAACCTTGTGTAATCTGATCGCATGTGTGCGCGACGCGAATAATGTAGAACTTTGTGGAAGGCAGGCGGGTCTCAACGATTAGTCTGGAACATTCGACGATTGATGTATAAAAGCCGACGCGCTTGACCCGTTGATCAGATTTTCGACGATCGCCGACCGTGTTCGCCGCTATCGTTGTGCTATAAGTGTAGCCTGTTTTTGTGGGTACAGGTTCGCCCAATAAAAGTTAGTTTCGTATTTCACCGTATTGCTGCTTTCTTCACCGTCACTACCACGTGACATCTGGTGGAGGTGCTTGTGCGTTCATGTATTGCCCCCGCAAAGCCGCCATCCAAGCCCGAAGCCCTAGGACAGAACCAATATCGCCCAAGACCAGCGTGCTAGCCGCAGACTGCAAGGACTGCCCCCAGAGCACCGACTTCTACCTGAGAAGACAAAGAAGATCGTGTTCAAGACAACCCCAATGGCTGCCCCAGCATCCACCGTTATCCTACAACAACCTCGGGACCCACAAACCTTCCATGGAGCAGCGACTGAAGACCCGGAATCGTGGCTGGAGACCTACGAACGAATCGCGACATTCAACAACTGGGACTCCGACGACAAGCTGCGGCATGTCTACTTCGCCTTAGAAGACGCCGTCAGAACGTGGTTTGAGAACAGGGAGTCGACCTTGACGACGTGGGACCTGTTCCGTAGCGCCTTCCTGCGCACCTTTACAAGCGTCGTGCGCAAGGAAAGGGAGGAAGCTATGCTGGACGCCCGAGTGCAGCTACCAAACGAGAACGTTGCCATCTTTACGGAAGAAATGAGCCATTTGTTCCGCCACGCCGACCCGGATATGGCCGAGGAGAAGAAAGTCCGCCTACTGATGCGTGGTGTAAAGGAGGAACTTTTCGCCGGAATGGTAAGAAGCCCACCGAAGACCATCGAAGAGTTTCTTCGTGAGGCGCCGAACATCGAGAAGACACTGGAAGACCGACAATTCGAGCGACGAGCCAAGCCAACAAGCTACGCCCGAGTTCGATCAATGGCCACCGACAACCTGCGCGAGACTATCCGAGCGGTCGTGCGGGAGGAGCTACAGAAGCTGTTCCCGTCATCACAGGCTCAAGTGGCTTCGATTGCCGACGACGTACGTGAGGAGCTCCAGCAACAACTCGGAGTAGCCCCGGAATCGCAGCAGCCTCAGCCGCAAGCGATGACATACGCCGCTGTAGCCCGCCGTCACGTTCCCCCTCCGCGCCCACGGCAGGTCCCAGTGACGACACAGTTCCGTCGTCCACCACCACCCCCGCCACCAGCACGCCAACCGGTCACCCCACGCGGCATTCCAAAAAAAGACTGACGTTTGGCGCGCCCCCGACCACCGTCCGCTTTGCTATCACTGCAGAGAAGCCGGCCACATCTACCGCCGATGCCCATACCGGGAGATGGGAGTCCGAGGGTTCGCCGTTAACGCGCCGCGACCTCAGATTGGCGAACGACCTCGTGATATCGCCGACTACCTCGCCGCAATTCAGTGGAGCCCTCGACGACCGTCCCGTTCGACGTCACCAGGCCGCTACCTCTCGCCGCAGCGCCGACCATACACCGGCCCAGCCCGGGGCCGCTCTGCGAGCCCATATCCGGAAAACTAGAAGCAGCAACCGATGTAGGTGCGGTTGCTGTTCGTCGAACTGACGAAGATCCTCCACCGCCGACGAAGACGACGAGGAGACCACCTCGACGACATAAGAACAACACGCCGCCGTCCCGACGAAGTCAGGAAGCCAAGACTACCCCGACGAAAGACGACTTGACGACGCGACGTTGCAACTTCAGTTCAACACGACGCAGTCGTGATCCGACGCGAAGACCTAACTGCAATGCCAGACAAAGAACCACCGACCTCGACGTGCTTCTCGACGGCCACGCAGTTACCGCCTTAGTGGACACAGGGGCCGATTACTCCGTAATGAGTAGACACATCGCCGCCCAGTTGAAGAAAGTTAAGACCGCATGGGAAGGCCCTCAAATTCGGACCGCTGGAGGATACCTCATCACGCCGACTGGAATCTGCACGGCAAAAGTAATCATTCATGACCGAACTTACCCTGCCGCCTTCGTTATCCTCCAACAGTGTTCACGAGACGTCATCCTCGGTATGGACTTCCTGAACCAACACGGCGCAATCATCGACCTGAAGTCGAAGTCAATAACGCTGTCGGAAGATAAAGCGATACCGCCGGAAAGCCCTCGTAGTCACCACGCCTTGAGTGTGCTCAAAGATAAAGAGAGCATCCCGCCTCGCTCCAGCATTGTTATTTCGGTCTGCACCGAAACAGCCGCTGACGTAGAAGGCGTCATTGAAGGCGACCAACGTCTACTGCTAGACCGTGAAATTTGCGTCGCAAGAGGGATCGCTCGACTGCATGGAGGGAAAACTGAAGTGTTCCTGGCAAACTTCAGCCAGGAGTTCAAGCACATCAACAAGGGTACGACGATCGCGTACATAGAGGAAATTCTGGAAACCAGTAAAGCGCTTGTCCTCTCGGATTCCGCCGCAACTACCCCGACGACCATAGTTCCCGAACCAGACTACGACATTAAGCCAAGTCTCCCCGTGATTAAGCAACAGCAGCTCAGAATTCTGCTCCGACGATACAAAAGCTGCTTTTCGACGTCATCGAGGATTCGACTAACACCAGTCGCCAAGCATCGCATAATCACCGAGGAGTGCGCTCGACCACTCCGCCAGAGCCCTTACCGAGTTTCGCCGCGAGAACGTAAAGCTATAAAAGAACAAGTCGACGAAATGCTGCGCGACGACATCATCCAGCCGTCGAAAAGCCCGTGGCCATACCCTGTTGTCCTGGTGAGGAACAAGGACGGAACCCTACGTTTTTGCGTCGATTATCGTCGTCTGAACAAGATCACGAAGAAGGACGTATACCCCCTCCCACGGATAGACGAGGCATTCGATCGGCTCTGCAACGCTAAATACTTCTCGTCGATGGACCTCAAGTTTGGCTATTGGCAAATAGAAGTGGACGGAAGAGATCGCGAAAAGACCGCCTTCATCACCCCAGACGGCCTCTACGAGTTCAAATTTATGCCAATTGGACTGTGCTCGGCGCCTGCAACGTTCCAGCGCGTGATGGACATGGTTTTAGCAGGATTGAAGTGGCAGACCTGTCTCGTTTACTTGGATGACGTCGTCGTCTTCGCCGGAAATTTCGACGATCACCTCAAGCGGCTTGCGACTGTACTAGAGGCCATCAAGTCGTCAGGGCTTACTCTGAAGCCGGAAAAATGCCGCTTCGCTTACGATGAGCTTCTATTCGTAGGCCACGTGATCAGCAAATCTGGTGTCCGTCCAGACCCGCAAAAGACAGCTACCATCGCACAGTTCCCGCAGCCAATCGACAAGAAGGCAGTGAGTAGATTCCTTGGCAGGTGTGCCTACTATAGGCGCTGTATCAAGGACTTTTCACGCATCGCGGAGCCGCTAACACATCTAACCAAATGTGATGTCGAGTTCAAGTGGGAAACGCCGCAGGCCGACGCATTTCAAGAACTCAAACGACGCATGCAGTCGCCGCCGGTACTTGCACACTTCGACGAGGACGCCGATACACAAATCCATACTGAGTCGGTCTCACTCGGTCAGAGTCGGTCTCAGTCTTTTCGCGAGCACTCTGATTCGACTTTGTTGCCGTGTGGACCGCAAACGTAGCAACTGGCAATATGTCAAGCTGCGACATCGTGTCCCTCTGCAAGGCAGCGTACGAGCGAACTGGCTGCTGCGCATCAGACTGCCGCTATCCGATCGGCGCCAGGATTTGCGCGTTTGTGGCCGTCATTTTACACCGGAAGATTGCTAACGCAATAGCGTTTCGCGAGTCAAGCGCAAGGGGACAGAGTCTGGCCGCTTAACTGTGCCGTAACGGGATGAGCCATGAGATGAGCAGAAGGGCAAATATGAATGGTCTGCACGGTGCAGCCACCTGGTGGCACAAAGCTCAACCATACACGGTAGCAGCAACGAAGTGTATTCTTCTTTGCTGCTGGTGTGTATTTTTCGCAGGAGCGTAATCATCACCACGTGTTTTTATAAATGTTTAAATTGTTTTACACTTGGTTAGAGCAATATTAGCGCTTTGTTTGGCTGGTGAAGCGCTGCGCCAACAAGTGTATGGACCGTGAAGACCGATCAGGCCGCTCACGTACGTCTACGCTAAAGTTCCTTCATCAGCTTGAGTTTATGCCTCCAGTCATTTGCCGAAATGACCAGCTTGCCTGTGGTTACCGGAATACAAAACACGTTCGGCGCTACGACAGAATGCTCGCAACGCACGCTGCTTCGATAGCTCTCCCTTGCGGTCGACGGCCAAGCGGCTATCGGAGAGGTCTCGCGCGGGCGGGCTCCAAAACAACCGGAAGTGGACGATGTGAGGTCGCATCGTGACGCTGAACCAGTGAAGGCGGAGCTTAGCCCCGCTCGCTCGGCGAACGAGTTGAGGAAAAGCATGGCTAGGGAGGAAGGTAACTTCTAATCGCTTGTAGCTCCATTAATACGTAACGCTTCACTTAAATTGTGGTGCGAATGTTCTACGTAAGCTGTACCCTACACGTCTACAAAATTTGTCCGAACCGTTTCAGGGGCCCTTTAAGCCGGAGGAGGAAATCCACAGAAATTCAAAAAGAAGGTCAGGCGTTGTGTTGCGACAGTGAACTCAGTACAGAGAAGGAGCATGAAGCAGCTAGCTTGGGAGGCGTAGTTAAGCCGGAGGAGGAAATCCACAGAAATTCAGAAAGAAGGTCAGGCGTTGTATTGCGACAGGGAACACAGTGCACAGAAGGAGCATGAAGCAGCTAGCTTCGGAAGCGTAGTTAAGCCGGAGGAGGAAATCCACAGAAATTCAAAACGAAGGTCAGGCGTTGTGTTGCGACATTGAACACAGTGCAGAGAAGGAGCATGAAGCAGCTAGCTTGGTAGGCGTAGTTAAGCCGGAGGAGGAAATCCCCAGATATTCAAAAAGAAGCTCAGGCGTTGTGTTGCGACAGGGAAAACAGTGCAGAGAAGGAGCATGAACCAGCTAGCTTGGGAGGCGTAGTTAAGCCGGAGGAGGAAATCCACAGAAATTCAGAAAGAAGGTCAGGCGTTGTATTGCGACAGTGAACACAGTGCAGAGAAGGAGCATGAAGCAGCTAGCTCCGGAAGCGTAGTTAAGCCGGAGGAGGAAATCCACAGAAATTCAAAACGAAGGTCAGGCGTTGTGTTGCGACAGTGAACACAGTGCAGAGAAGGAGCATGAAGCAGCTAGCTTGGGAGGCGTAGTTAAGCCAGAGGAGGAAATCCCCAGATATTCAAAAAGAAGGTCAGGCGTTGTGTTGCGACAGGGAAAACAGTGCAGAGAAGGAGCATGAAGCAGCTAGCTTGGGAGGCGTAGTTAAGCCGGAGGAGGAAATCCACAGAAATTCAAAAAGAAGGTCGGGCGTTGTGTTGCGACAGTGAACACAGTGCAGAGAAGGAGCATGGAGCAGCTAGCTTGGGAGGCGTAGTTAAGCCGGAGGAGGAAATCCACAGAAATTCAAAAAGAAGGTCAGGCGTTGTGTTGCGACAGTGAACACAGTGCAGAGAAGAAGCATGAAGCAGCTAGCTTCGGAGGCGTAGTTAAGCCGGAGGAGGAAATCCACAGAAATTCAAAAAGAAGGTCAGGCGTTGTGTTGCGACAGTCAACACAGTGCAGAGAAGGAGCATAAAGCAGCTAGCTTGGGAGGCGTACTTAAGCCGGAGGAGGAAATCCACAGAAATTCAAAAAGAAGGTCAGGCGTTGTGTTGCGACCGTGAACACAGTGCAGAGAAGGAGCATGAAGCAGCTAGCTTCGGAAGCGTAGTTAAGCCGGAGGAGGAAATCCACAGATATTCAAAGAGAAGGTCAGGCGTTGTGTTGCGACAGTGAACACAGTGCAGAGAAGGATCATGAAGCAGCTAGCTTGGGAGGCGTATTTAAGCCGGAGGAGGAAATCCACAGAAACTCAAAACGAAGGTCAGGCGTTGTGTTGCGACAGTGAACACAGTGCAGAGAAGGAGCATGAAGCAGCTAGCTTGGGAGGCGTAGTTAAGCCGGAGGAGGGAATCCCCAGATATTCAAAAAGAAGGTCAGGCGTTGTGTTGCGACAGGGAAAACAGTGCAGAGAAGGAGCATGAAGCAGCTAGCTTCGGAGGCGTAGTTAAGCCGAAGGAGGAAGTCCACAGAAATTCAAAAAGAAGGTCAGGCGTTGTGATGCGACAGTGAACACAGTGCAGAGAAGGAGCATGGAGCAGCTACCTTGGGAGGCGTAGTTAAGCCGGAGGAGGAAATCCACAGAAATTAAAAAAGAAGGTCAGGCGTTGTGTTGCGACAGTGAACACAGTGCAGAGAAGGAGCATGAAGCAGCTAGCTTCGGAGGCGTAGTTAAGCCGAAGGAGGAAATCCACAGAAATTCAAAAAGAAGGTCAGGCGTTGTGTTGCGACAGTGAACACAGTGCAGAGAAGGAGCATGAAGCAGCTAGCTTCGGAGGCGTAGTTAAACCGGAGGAGGAAATCCACAGAAATTCAAAAAGAAGGTCAGGCGTTGTGTTGCGACAGTGAACACAGTGCAGAGAAGGATCATGAAGCAGCTAGCTTGGGAGGCGTAGGTTAGCCGGAGGAGGAAATCCACAAAAATTCAAAAAGAAGGTCAGGCGTTGTGTTGCGACCGTGAACACAGTGCAGAGAAGGAGCATGAAGCAGCTAGCTTCGGAGACGTAGTTAAGCCGGAGGAGGAAATCCACAGAAATTCAAAAAGAAGCTCAGGCGTTGTGTTGCGACAGTGAACACAGTGCAGAGAAGGAGCATGGAGCAGCTAGCTTGGGAGGCGTAGTTAAGCCGGAGGAGGAAATCCACACAAATTCAAAAAGAAGGTCAGGCGTTGTGTTGCGACAGTGAACACAGTGCAGAGAAGGAGCATGAAGCAGCTAGCTTGGGAGGCGTAGTTAAGCCGGAGGAGGAAATCCACAGCAATTCAAAAAGAAGGTCAGGCGTTGTGTTGCGACAGTGAACACAGTGCAGAGAAGGAGCATGAAGCAGCTAGCTTCGGAGGCGTAGTTAAGCCGGAGGAGGAAATCCACAGAAATTCAAAAAGAAGGTCAGGCGTTGTGTTGCGACAGTGAACACAGTGCAGAGAAGGAGCATGAAGCAGCTAGCTTCGGAGGCGTAGTTAATCCGAAGGAGGAAATCCAGAGAAATTCAAAAAGAAGGTCAGGCGTTGTGTTGCGACAGTGAACACAGTGCAGAGAAGGAGCATAAAGCAGCTAGCTTCGGAGGCGTAGTTAAACCGGAGGAGGAAATCCACAGAAATTCAAAAAGAAGGTCAGGCGTTGTGTTGCGACAGTGAACACAGTGCAGAGAAGGATCATGAAGCAGCTAGCTTGGGAGGCGTAGGTTAGCCGGAGGAGGAAATCCACAAAAATTCAAAAAGAAGGTCAGGCGTTGTGTTGCGACGGTGAACACAGTGCAGAGAAGGAGCATGAAGCAGCTAGCTTCGGAGGCGTAGTTAAGCCGGAGGAGGAAATCCACAGAAACTCAAAAAGAAGCTCAGGCGTTGTGTTGCGACACTGAACACAGTGCAGAGAAGGAGCATGGAGCAGCTAGCTTGGGAGGCGTAGTTAAGCCGGAGGAGGAAATCCACAGAAATTCAAAAAGAAGGTCAGGCGTTGTGTTGCGACAGTGAACACAGTGCAGAGAAGGCGCATGAAGCGGCTAGCTTGGGAGGCGTAGTTAAGCCGGAGGAGGAAATCCACAGAAATTCAAAAAGAAGGTCAGGCGTTGTGTTGCGACAGTGAACACAGTGCAGAGAAGAAGCATGAAGCAGCTAGCTTCGGAGGCGTAGTTAAGCCGGAGGAGGAAATCCACAGCAATTCAAAAAGAAGGTCAGGCGTTGTGTTGCGACAGTGAAGACAGTGCAGAGAAGGAGCATGAAGCAGCTAGCTTCGGAGGCGTAGTTAAGCCGGAGGAGGAAATCCACAGAAATTCAAAAAGAAGGTCAGGCGTTGTATTACGACAGTGAACACAGTGCAGAGAAGGAGCATGAAGCAGCTTGCTTCGGAGGCGTAGTTAAGACGGAGGAGGAAATCCAGATAAATTCAAAAAGAAGGTCAGGCGTTGTGTTGCGACAGTGAACACAGTGCAGAGAAGGAGCATGAAGCAGCTAGCTTGGGAGGCGTAGTTAAGCCGGAGGAGGAAATCCACAGAAATTGAAAAAGAAGGTCAGGCGTTGTGTTGCGACAGTGAACACAGTGCAGGGAAGGAGCATGAAGCAGCTAGCTTCGGAGGCGTAGTTAAGCCGGAGGAGGAAATCCAGATAAATTCAAAAAGAAGGTCAGGCGTTGTATTGCGACAGGGAACACAGTGCAGAGAAGGATCATGAAGCAGCTAGCTTCGGAGGCGTAGTTAAGCCGGAGGAGGAAATCCACAGATATTCAAAAAGAAGTTCAGGCGTTGTGTTGCGACCGTGAACACAGTGCAGACAGGAAGCATGAAGCAGCTAGCTACGGAGGCGTAGTTAAGCCGGAGGAGGTAATCCACAGAAATTCAAAAAGAAGGTCAGGCGTTGTGTTGCGACAGTGAACACACTGCAGAGAAGGAGCATGAAGCAGCTACCTTCGAAGGCGTAGTTAAGCCGGAGCAGGAAATGCACAGAAATTTAAATAGAAGGTCTGGCGTTGTGTTTCGACAGTGAACACAGTGCAGAGAAGGAGCATGAAGCAGCTAGCTTCGGAGGCGTAGTTAAGCCGGAGGAGGAAATCCAGAGAAATTCAAAAAGAAGGTCAGGCGTTGTGTTGCCACAGTGAACACAGTGCAGAGAAGGAGCATGAAGCAGCTAGCTTGGGAGGTGTAGTTAAGCCGGAGGAGGAAATCCACAGGAATTCAAAAAGAAGGTCAGGCGTTGTGTTGCGACAGTGAACACAGTGCAGAGAAGGAGCATGAAGCAGCTAGCTTCGGAGGCGTAGTTAAGCCGGAGGAGGAAATCCACAGCAATTCAAAAAATTACCGACGATTACGTTACTTCCTAATGCGAAATTTGAGCGCAGCAAATAAGCTGTTTCACCTTTTGGATAGATTGAGGCAAAGAAATCGAGCAACACATGTATGCGCTATCACATAATTTTTTTATTTTTCACACGTATTCCTTTAACAAAGACTCCACTAACAGTTCTTGACAGTCATGAAGGAAGCTTTGTGGTCGGAGAAATAGACTGATATATGTTCGACTTGGTACACCAATGCTTGATTCTCAAAGACGAGATCTATACAAGTGCCTCGCGAGGTTGTCACAGCCGTGGGGGAAGCAGAGGCTAAGCGCCGCCGCCGAGAAGACCCTGCCGTTCGCGCCGCCGAAGCGGAGGCTCATCGCCGCTGTCGAGAGCAACCAGCAGTAAGCGAGGCTGAAGCAGAAGCTCATCGCCGCCGCCGAGAAGACCCTGCAGTTCGCGCCGCCGAAGCGGAGGCTCATCGCCGCCGTCGAGAGCAACCAGCAGTAAGCGGAAGCGGAGGGGGGCGGCGTGTACACCCAGCGGCAAACGATGGGGGCAGAAGCGCGCGCAGCAAGCGGACAACACGATAAAGGGAGGAGGGAAGAGATAGCAGCGACTGACTGATGCCGCTGACGGCGATAGTGAGTCAACCCCAGCTATCCGCCACACAAGAACAGGGGGGGGGACCCTTTCCTCCTCTTTCTGCATGGCGGCGACGGTGTTCTATGCAGTCACGTTATCTTGACTCTCTAGCGGTGTCAGCGGCATCCAGCGGTATCAGTCGGTCGCTGCTAGCGCTGGGGGGATGAAAGGGGGGCGGAGCTGGTTACGAGGCCGACGACGACGCCGACGACGACGCGAAACCCAGGAATGGACGCCAAAGAGCTGCGCTCTAAAAGAAGGTCAGGCGTTGTGTTGCGACAGTGAACACAGTGCGGAGAAGGAGCATGGAGCAGCTAGCTTGGGAGGCGTAGTTAAGCCGGAGGAGGAAATCCACAGAAATTCAAAAAGAAGGTCAGGCGTTGTGTTGCGACAGTGAACTCAGTACAGAGAAGGAGCATGAAGCAGCTAGCTTGGGAGGCGTAGTTAAGCCGGAGGAGGAAATCCACAGAAATTCAGAAAGAAGATCAGGCGTTGTATTGCGACAGGGAACACAGTGCAGACAAGGAGCATGAAGCAGCTAGCTTCGGAAGTGTAGTTAAGCCGGAGGATGAAATCCACAGAAATTGAAAACGAAGGTCAGGCGTTGTGTTGCGACAGTGAACACAGTGCAGAGAAGGAGCATGAAGCAGCTAGCTTGGTAGGCGTAGTTAAGCCGCAGGACGAAATCCCCAGATATTCAAAAAGAAGCTCAGGCGTTGTGTTGCGACAGGGAAAACAGTGCAGAGAAGGAGCATGAAGCAGCTAGCTTGGGAGGCGTAGTTAAGCCGGAGGAGGAAATCCACAGAAATTCAAAAAGAAGGTCGGGCGTTGTGTTGCGACAGTGAACACAGTGCAGAGAAGGAGCATGGAGCAGCTAGCTTGGGAGGCGTAGTTAAGCCGGAGGAGGAAATCCACAGAAATTCAAAAAGAAGCTCAGGCGTTGTGTTGCGACAGTGAACACAGTGCAGAGAAGGAGCATGAAGCAGCTAGCTTCGAAGGCGTAGTTAAGCCGGAGGAGGAAATCCACAGAAATTCCAAAAGAAGGTCAGGCGTTGTGTTGTGACAGTGAACACAGTGCAGAGAAGAAGCATGAAGCAGCTAGCTTCGGAGGCGTAGTTAAGCCGGAGGAGCAAATCCACAGAAATTCAAAAAGAAGGTCAGGCGTTGTGTTGCGACAGTGAACACAGTGCAGAGAATGAGCATAAAGCAGCTAGCTTGGTAGGCGTACTTAAGCCGGAGGAGGAAATCCACAGAAATTCAAAAAGAAGGTCAGGCGTTGTGTTGCGACCGTGAACACAGTGCAGAGAATGAGCATGAAGCAGCTAGCTTCGGAGGCGTAGTTAAGCCGGAGGAGGAAATCCACAGAAATTCAAAAAGAAGGTCAGGCGTTGTGTTGCGACAGTGAACACAGTGCAGAGAAGGATCATGAAGCAGCTAGCTTGGGAGGCGTAGTTAAGCCGGAGGAGGAAATCCACAGAAATTCAAAACGAAGGTCAGGCGTTGTGTTGCGACAGTGAACACAGTGCAGAGAAGGAGCATGAAGCAGCTAGCTTGGGAGGCGTAGTTAAGCCGGAGGAGGAAATCCCCAGATATTCAAAAAGAAGGTCAGGCGTTGTGTTGCGACAGGGAAAACAGTGCAGAGAAGGAGCATGAAGCAGCTAGCTTCGGAGGCGCAGTTAAGCCGAAGGAGGAAATCCACAGGAATTCAAAAAGAAGGTCATACGTTGTGTTGCGACAGTGAACACAGTGCAGAGAAGGAGCATGGAGCAGCTAGCTTGGGAGGTGTAGTTAAGCCGGAGGAGGAAATCCACAGAAATTCAAAAAGAAGGTCGGGCGTTGTGTTGCGACAGTGAACACAGTGCAGAGAAGGAGCATGGAGCAGCTAGCTTGGGAGGCGTAGTTAAGCCGGAGGAGGAAATCCACAGAAATTCAAAAAGAAGGTCAGGCGTTGTGTTGCGACAGTGAACACAGTGCAGAGAAGGAGCATGAAGCAGCTAGCTTCGAAGGCGTAGTTAAGCCGGAGGAGGAAATCCGCAGAAATTCAAAAAGAAGGTCAGGCGTTGTGTTGTGACAGTGAACACAGTGCAGAGAAGAAGCATGAAGCAGCTAGTTTCGGAGGCGTAGTTAAGCCGGAGGAGCAAATCCACAGAAATTCAAAAAGAAGGTCAGGCGTTGTGTTGCGACAGTGAACACAGTGCAGAGAATGAGCATAAAGCAGCTAGCTTGGTAGGCGTACTTAAGCCGGAGGAGGAAATCCACAGAAATTCAAAAAGAAGGTCAGGCGTTGTGTTGCGACCGTGAACACAGTGCAGAGAATGAGCACGAAGCAGCTAGCTTCGGAGGCGTAGTTAAGCCGGAGGAGGAAATCCACAGAAATTCAAAAAAAAGGTCAGGCGTTGTGTTGCGACAGTGAACACAGTGCAGAGAAGGATCATGAAGCAGCTAGCTTGGGAGGTGTAGTTAAGCCGGAGGAGGAAATCCACAGAAATTCAAAACGAAGGTCAGGCGTTGTGTTGCGACAGTGAACACAGTGCAGCGAAGGAGCATGAAGCAGCTAGCTTGGGAGGCGTAGTTAAGCCGGAGGAGGAAATCCCCAGATATTCAAAAAGAAGGTCAGGCGTTGTGTTGCGACAGGGAAAACAGTGCAGAGAAGGAGCATGAAGCAGCTAGCTTCGGAGGCGCAGTTAAGCCGAAGGAGGAAATCCACAGGAATTCAAAAAGAAGGTCAGGCGTTGTGTTGCGACAGTGAACACAGTGCAGAGAAGGAGCATGGAGCAGCTACCTTGGGAGGTGTAGTTAAGCCGGAGGAGGAAATCCACAGAAATTCAGAAAGAAGGTCAGGCGTTGTATTGCGACAGTGAACACAGTGCAGAGAAGGAGCATGAAGCAGCTAGCTTCGGAAGCGTAGTTAAGCCGGAGGAGGAAATCCACAGAAATTGAAAACGAAGGTCAGGCGTTGTGTTGCGACAGTGAACACAGTGCAGAGAAGGAGCATGAAGCAGCTAGCTTCGGAGGCGCAGTTAAGCCGGAGGAGGAAATCCACAGAAATTCAAAAAGAAGCTCAGGCGTTGTGTTGCGACAGTGAACACAGTGCAGAGAAGGAGCATGAAGCAGCTAGCTTCGAAGGCGTAGTTAAGCCGGAGGAGGAAATCCACAGAAATTCCAAAAGAAGGTCAGGCGTTGTGTTGTGACAGTGAACACAGTGCAGAGAAGAAGCATGAAGCAGCTAGCTTCGGAGGCGTAGTTAAGCCGGAGGAGCAAATCCACAGAAATTCAAAAAGAAGGTCAGGCGTTGTGTTGCGACAGTGAACACAGTGCAGAGAATGAGCATAAAGCAGCTAGCTTGGTAGGCGTACTTAAGCCGGAGGAGGAAATCCACAGAAATTCAAAAAGAAGGTCAGGCGTTGTGTTGCGACCGTGAACACAGTGCAGAGAATGAGCATGAAGCAGCTAGCTTCGGAGGCGTAGTTAAGCCGGAGGAGGAAATCCACAGAAATTCAAAAAGGTCAGGCGTTGTGTTGCGACAGTGAACACAGTGCAGAGAAGGATCATGAAGCAGCTAGCTTGGGAGGCGTAGTTAAGCCGGAGGAGGAAATCCACAGAAATTCAAAACGAAGGTCAGGCGTTGTGTTGCGACAGTGAACACAGTGCAGAGAAGGAGCATGAAGCAGCTAGCTTGGGAGGCGTAGTTAAGCCGGAGGAGGAAATCCCCAGATATTCAAAAAGAAGGTCAGGCGTTGTGTTGCGACAGGGAAAACAGTGCAGAGAAGGAGCATGAAGCAGCTAGCTTCGGAGGCGCAGTTAAGCCGAAGGAGGAAATCCACAGAAATTCAAAACGAAGGTCAGGCGTTGTGTTGCGACAGTGAACACAGTGCAGAGAAGGAGCATGAAGCAGCTAGCTTGGGAGGCGTAGTTAAGCCGGAGGAGGAAATCCCCAGATATTCAAAAAGAAGGTCAGGCGTTGTGTTGCGACAGGGAAAACAGTGCAGAGAAGGAGCATGAAGCAGCTAGCTTCGAAGGCGCAGTTAAGCCGAAGGAGGAAATCCACAGGAATTCAAAAAGAAGGTCATGCGTTGTGTTGCGACAGTGAACACAGTGCAGAGAAGGAGCATGGAGCAGCTAGCTTGGGAGGTG
Source organism: Dermacentor variabilis (assembly GCF_050947875.1). NCBI lineage: Eukaryota > Metazoa > Arthropoda > Arachnida > Ixodida > Ixodidae > Dermacentor > Dermacentor variabilis. The sequence continues at coordinate 10,633,905 of NW_027460280.1, read as the reverse complement.
TAGTTAAGCCGGAGGAGGAAATCCACAGAAATTCAAAAAGAAGGTCGGGCGTTGTGTTGCGACAGTGAACACAGTGCAGAGAAGGAGCATGGAGCAGCTAGCTTGGGAGGCGTAGTTAAGCCGGAGGAGGAAATCCACAGAAATTCAAAAAGAAGGTCAGGCGTTGTGTTGCGACAGTGAACACAGTGCAGAGAAGGAGCATGAAGCAGCTAGCTTCGAAGGCGTAGTTAAGCCGGAGGAGGAAATCCACAGAAATTCAAAAAGAAGGTCAGGCGTTGTGTTGTGACAGTGAACACAGTGCAGAGAAGAAGCATGAAGCAGCTAGCTTCGGAGGCGTAGTTAAGCCGGAGGAGCAAATCCACAGAAATTCAAAAAGAAGGTCAGGCGTTGTGTTGCGACAGTGAACACAGTGCAGAGAATGAGCATAAAGCAGCTAGCTTGGTAGGCGTACTTAAGCCGGAGGAGGAAATCCACAGAAATTCAAAAAGAAGGTCAGGCGTTGTGTTGCGACCGTGAACACAGTGCAGAGAATGAGCACGAAGCAGCTAGCTTCGGAGGCGTAGTTAAGCCGGAGGAGGAAATCCACAGAAATTCAAAAAAAAGGTCAGGCGTTGTGTTGCGACTGTGAACACAGTGCAGAGAAGGATCATGAAGCAGCTAGCTTGGGAGGTGTAGTTAAGCCGGAGGAGGAAATCCACAGAAATTCAAAACGAAGGTCAGGCGTTGTGTTGCGACAGTGAACACAGTGCAGAGAAGGAGCATGAAGCAGCTAGCTTGGGAGGCGTAGTTAAGCCGGAGGAGGAAATCCCCAGATATTCAAAAAGAAGGTCAGGCGTTGTGTTGCGACAGGGAAAACAGTGCAGAGAAGGAGCATGAAGCAGCTAGCTTCGAAGGCGCAGTTAAGCCGAAGGAGGAAATCCACAGGAATTCAAAAAGAAGGTCAGGCGTTGTGTTGCGACAGTGAACACAGTGCAGAGAAGGAGCATGGAGCAGCTACCTTGGGAGGTGTAGTTAAGCCGGAGGAGGAAATCCACAGAAATTCAGAAAGAAGGTCAGGCGTTGTATTGCGACAGTGAACACAGTGCAGAGAAGGAGCATGAAGCAGCTAGCTTCGGAAGCGTAGTTAAGCCGGAGGAGGAAATCCACAGAAATTGAAAACGAAGGTCAGGCGTTGTGTTGCGACAGTGAACACAGTGCAGAGAAGGAGCATGAAGCAGCTAGCTTCGGAGGCGCAGTTAAGCCGGAGGAGGAAATCCACAGAAATTCAAAAAGAAGCTCAGGCGTTGTGTTGCGACAGTGAACACAGTGCAGAGAAGGAGCATGAAGCAGCTAGCTTCGAAGGCGTAGTTAAGCCGGAGGAGCAAATCCACAGAAATTCAAAAAGAAGGTCAGGCGTTGTGTTGCGACAGTGAACACAGTGCAGAGAATGAGCATAAAGCAGCTAGCTTGGTAGGCGTACTTAAGCCGGAGGAGGAAATCCACAGAAATTCAAAAAGAAGGTCAGGCGTTGTGTTGCGACCGTGAACACAGTGCAGAGAATGAGCATGAAGCAGCTAGCTTCGGAGGCGTAGTTAAGCCGGAGGAGGAAATCCACAGAAATTCAAAAAGAAGGTCAGGCGTTGTGTTGCGACAGTGAACACAGTGCAGAGAAGGATCATGAAGCAGCTAGCTTGGGAGGCGTAGTTAAGCCGGAGGAGGAAATCCACAGAAATTCAAAACGAAGTTCAGGCGTTGTGTTGCGACAGTGAACACAGTGCAGAGAAGGAGCATGAAGCAGCTAGCTTGGGAGGCGTAGTTAAGCCGGAGGAGGAAATCCCCAGATATTCAAAAAGAAGGTCAGGCGTTGTGTTGCGACAGGGAAAACAGTGCAGAGAAGGAGCATGAAGCAGCTAGCTTCGGAGGCGCAGTTAAGCCGAAGGAGGAAATCCACAGGAATTCAAAAAGAAGGTCAGGCGTTGTGTTGCGACAGTGAACACAGTGCAGAGAAGGAGCATGGAGCAGCTAGCTTGGGAGGTGTAGTTAAGCCGGAGGAGGAAATCCACAGAAATTCAAAAAGAAGGTCGGGCGTTGTGTTGCGACAGTGAACACAGTGCAGAGAAGGAGCATGGAGCAGCTAGCTTGGGAGGCGTAGTTAAGCCGGAGGAGGAAATCCACAGAAATTCAAAAAGAAGGTCAGGCGTTGTGTTGCGACAGTGAACACAGTGCAGAGAAGGAGCATGAAGCAGCTAGCTTCGAAGGCGTAGTTAAGCCGGAGGAGGAAATCCACAGAAATTCAAAAAGAAGGTCAGGCGTTGTGTTGTGACAGTGAACACAGTGCAGAGAAGAAGCATGAAGCAGCTAGCTTCGGAGGCGTAGTTAAGCCGGAGGAGCAAATCCACAGAAATTCAAAAAGAAGGTCAGGCGTTGTGTTGCGACAGTGAACACAGTGCAGAGAATGAGCATAAAGCAGCTAGCTTGGTAGGCGTACTTAAGCCGGAGGAGGAAATCCACAGAAATTCAAAAAGAAGGTCAGGCGTTGTGTTGCGACCGTGAACACAGTGCAGAGAATGAGCACGAAGCAGCTAGCTTCGGAGGCGTAGTTAAGCCGGAGGAGGAAATCCACAGAAATTCAAAAAAAAGGTCAGGCGTTGTGTTGCGACAGTGAACACAGTGCAGAGAAGGATCATGAAGCAGCTAGCTTGGGAGGCGTAGTTAAGCCGGAGGAGGAAATCCACAGAAATTCAAAACGAAGGTCAGGCGTTGTGTTGCGACAGTGAACACAGTGCAGAGAAGGAGCATGAAGCAGCTAGCTTGGGAGGCGTAGTTAAGCCGGAGGAGGAAATCCCCAGATATTCGAAAAGAAGGTCAGGCGTTGTGTTGCGACAGGGAAAACAGTGCAGAGAAGGAGCATGAAGCAGCTAGCTTCGGAGGCGCAGTTAAGCCGAAGGAGGAAATCCACAGGAATTCAAAAAGAAGGTCAGGCGTTGTGTTGCGACAGTGAACACAGTGCAGAGAAGGAGCATGGAGCAGCTAGCTTGGGAGGTGTAGTTAAGCCGGAGGAGGAAATCCACAGAAATTCAGAAAGAAGGTCAGGCGTTGTATTGCGACAGTGAACACAGTGCAGAGAAGGAGCATGAAGCAGCTAGCTTCGGAAGCGTAGTTAAGCCGGAGGAGGAAATCCACAGAAATTGAAAACGAAGGTCAGGCGTTGTGTTGCGACAGTGAACACAGTGCAGAGAAGGAGCATGAAGCAGCTTGCTTGGGAGGCGTAGTTAAGCCAGAGGAGGAAATCCCCAGATATTCAAAAAGAAGGTCAGGCGTTGTGTTGCGACAGGGAAAACAGTGCAGAGAAGGAGCATGAAGCAGCTAGCTTCGGAGGCGTAGTTAAGCCGGAGGAGGAAATCCACAGAAATTCAAAAAGAAGGTCAGGCGTTGTGTTGCGACAGTGAACACAGTGCAGAGAAGGATCATGAAGCAGCTAGCTTGGGAGGCGTAGTTAAGCCGGAGGAGGAAATCCACAGAAATTCAAAACGAAGGTCAGGCGTTGTGTTGCGACAGTGAACACAGTGCAGAGAAGGAGCATGAAGCAGCTAGCTTGGGAGGCGTAGTTAAGCCGGAGGAGGAAATCCCCAGATATTCAAAAAGAAGGTCAGGCGTTGTGTTGCGACAGGGAAAACAGTGCAGAGAAGGAGCATGAAGCAGCTAGCTTCGGAGGCGCAGTTAAGCCGAAGGAGGAAATCCACAGAAATTCAAAACGAAGGTCAGGCGTTGTGTTGCGACAGTGAACACAGTGCAGAGAAGGAGCATGAAGCAGCTAGCTTGGGAGGCGTAGTTAAGCCGGAGGAGGAAATCCCCAGATATTCAAAAAGAAGGTCAGGCGTTGTGTTGCGACAGGGAAAACAGTGCAGAGAAGGAGCATGAAGCAGCTAGCTTCGAAGGCGCAGTTAAGCCGAAGGAGGAAATCCACAGGAATTCAAAAAGAAGGTCATGCGTTGTGTTGCGACAGTGAACACAGTGCAGAGAAGGAGCATGGAGCAGCTAGCTTGGGAGGTGTAGTTAAGCCGGAGGAGGAAATCCACAGAAATTCAAAAAGAAGGTCGGGCGTTGTGTTGCGACAGTGAACACAGTGCAGAGAAGGAGCATGGAGCAGCTAGCTTGGGAGGCGTAGTTAAGCCGGAGGAGGAAATCCACAGAAATTCAAAAAGAAGGTCAGGCGTTGTGTTGCGACAGTGAACACAGTGCAGAGAAGGAGCATGAAGCAGCTAGCTTCGAAGGCGTAGTTAAGCCGGAGGAGGAAATCCACAGAAATTCAAAAAGAAGGTCAGGCGTTGTGTTGTGACAGTGAACACAGTGCAGAGAAGAAGCATGAAGCAGCTAGCTTCGGAGGCGTAGTTAAGCCGGAGGAGCAAATCCACAGAAATTCAAAAAGAAGGTCAGGCGTTGTGTTGCGACAGTGAACACAGTGCAGAGAATGAGCATAAAGCAGCTAGCTTGGTAGGCGTACTTAAGCCGGAGGAGGAAATCCACAGAAATTCAAAAAGAAGGTCAGGCGTTGTGTTGCGACCGTGAACACAGTGCAGAGAATGAGCACGAAGCAGCTAGCTTCGGAGGCGTAGTTAAGCCGGAGGAGGAAATCCACAGAAATTCAAAAAAAAGGTCAGGCGTTGTGTTGCGACTGTGAACACAGTGCAGAGAAGGATCATGAAGCAGCTAGCTTGGGAGGTGTAGTTAAGCCGGAGGAGGAAATCCACAGAAATTCAAAACGAAGGTCAGGCGTTGTGTTGCGACAGTGAACACAGTGCAGAGAAGGAGCATGAAGCAGCTAGCTTGGGAGGCGTAGTTAAGCCGGAGGAGGAAATCCCCAGATATTCAAAAAGAAGGTCAGGCGTTGTGTTGCGACAGGGAAAACAGTGCAGAGAAGGAGCATGAAGCAGCTAGCTTCGAAGGCGCAGTTAAGCCGAAGGAGGAAATCCACAGGAATTCAAAAAGAAGGTCAGGCGTTGTGTTGCGACAGTGAACACAGTGCAGAGAAGGAGCATGGAGCAGCTACCTTGGGAGGTGTAGTTAAGCCGGAGGAGGAAATCCACAGAAATTCAGAAAGAAGGTCAGGCGTTGTATTGCGACAGTGAACACAGTGCAGAGAAGGAGCATGAAGCAGCTAGCTTCGGAAGCGTAGTTAAGCCGGAGGAGGAAATCCACAGAAATTGAAAACGAAGGTCAGGCGTTGTGTTGCGACAGTGAACACAGTGCAGAGAAGGAGCATGAAGCAGCTAGCTTCGGAGGCGCAGTTAAGCCGGAGGAGGAAATCCACAGAAATTCAAAAAGAAGCTCAGGCGTTGTGTTGCGACAGTGAACACAGTGCAGAGAAGGAGCATGAAGCAGCTAGCTTCGAAGGCGTAGTTAAGCCGGAGGAGCAAATCCACAGAAATTCAAAAAGAAGGTCAGGCGTTGTGTTGCGACAGTGAACACAGTGCAGAGAATGAGCATAAAGCAGCTAGCTTGGTAGGCGTACTTAAGCCGGAGGAGGAAATCCACAGAAATTCAAAAAGAAGGTCAGGCGTTGTGTTGCGACCGTGAACACAGTGCAGAGAATGAGCATGAAGCAGCTAGCTTCGGAGGCGTAGTTAAGCCGGAGGAGGAAATCCACAGAAATTCAAAAAGAAGGTCAGGCGTTGTGTTGCGACAGTGAACACAGTGCAGAGAAGGATCATGAAGCAGCTAGCTTGGGAGGCGTAGTTAAGCCGGAGGAGGAAATCCACAGAAATTCAAAACGAAGTTCAGGCGTTGTGTTGCGACAGTGAACACAGTGCAGAGAAGGAGCATGAAGCAGCTAGCTTGGGAGGCGTAGTTAAGCCGGAGGAGGAAATCCCCAGATATTCAAAAAGAAGGTCAGGCGTTGTGTTGCGACAGGGAAAACAGTGCAGAGAAGGAGCATGAAGCAGCTAGCTTCGGAGGCGCAGTTAAGCCGAAGGAGGAAATCCACAGGAATTCAAAAAGAAGGTCAGGCGTTGTGTTGCGACAGTGAACACAGTGCAGAGAAGGAGCATGGAGCAGCTAGCTTGGGAGGTGTAGTTAAGCCGGAGGAGGAAATCCACAGAAATTCAAAAAGAAGGTCGGGCGTTGTGTTGCGACAGTGAACACAGTGCAGAGAAGGAGCATGGAGCAGCTAGCTTGGGAGGCGTAGTTAAGCCGGAGGAGGAAATCCACAGAAATTCAAAAAGAAGGTCAGGCGTTGTGTTGCGACAGTGAACACAGTGCAGAGAAGGAGCATGAAGCAGCTAGCTTCGAAGGCGTAGTTAAGCCGGAGGAGGAAATCCACAGAAATTCAAAAAGAAGGTCAGGCGTTGTGTTGTGACAGTGAACACAGTGCAGAGAAGAAGCATGAAGCAGCTAGCTTCGGAGGCGTAGTTAAGCCGGAGGAGCAAATCCACAGAAATTCAAAAAGAAGGTCAGGCGTTGTGTTGCGACAGTGAACACAGTGCAGAGAATGAGCATAAAGCAGCTAGCTTGGTAGGCGTACTTAAGCCGGAGGAGGAAATCCACAGAAATTCAAAAAGAAGGTCAGGCGTTGTGTTGCGACCGTGAACACAGTGCAGAGAATGAGCACGAAGCAGCTAGCTTCGGAGGCGTAGTTAAGCCGGAGGAGGAAATCCACAGAAATTCAAAAAAAAGGTCAGGCGTTGTGTTGCGACAGTGAACACAGTGCAGAGAAGGATCATGAAGCAGCTAGCTTGGGAGGCGTAGTTAAGCCGGAGGAGGAAATCCACAGAAATTCAAAACGAAGGTCAGGCGTTGTGTTGCGACAGTGAACACAGTGCAGAGAAGGAGCATGAAGCAGCTAGCTTGGGAGGCGTAGTTAAGCCGGAGGAGGAAATCCCCAGATATTCGAAAAGAAGGTCAGGCGTTGTGTTGCGACAGGGAAAACAGTGCAGAGAAGGAGCATGAAGCAGCTAGCTTCGGAGGCGCAGTTAAGCCGAAGGAGGAAATCCACAGGAATTCAAAAAGAAGGTCAGGCGTTGTGTTGCGACAGTGAACACAGTGCAGAGAAGGAGCATGGAGCAGCTAGCTTGGGAGGTGTAGTTAAGCCGGAGGAGGAAATCCACAGAAATTCAGAAAGAAGGTCAGGCGTTGTATTGCGACAGTGAACACAGTGCAGAGAAGGAGCATGAAGCAGCTAGCTTCGGAAGCGTAGTTAAGCCGGAGGAGGAAATCCACAGAAATTGAAAACGAAGGTCAGGCGTTGTGTTGCGACAGTGAACACAGTGCAGAGAAGGAGCATGAAGCAGCTTGCTTGGGAGGCGTAGTTAAGCCAGAGGAGGAAATCCCCAGATATTCAAAAAGAAGGTCAGGCGTTGTGTTGCGACAGGGAAAACAGTGCAGAGAAGGAGCATGAAGCAGCTAGCTTCGGAGGCGTAGTTAAGCCGGAGGAGGAAATCCACAGAAATTCAAAAAGAAGGTCAGGCGTTGTGTTGCGACAGTGAACACAGTGCAGAGCCTTACATACGAGACCTCCTCGTGAACGGGAAAGAATGCCGAGTGCTTCGTGATTCCGTAGCTACAACGGATGTAGCTCACCCCTCTTAAATAGAACCCGATATTTTCACGGGCGAGTGCGCATGGATCAAACAAGCCGTGGAAGCTCATAGCGTGTGTCTGCCCGTAGCAAAAGTGCTTATTGAAGGATCTTTCGCAGCACTTGAGACGGAGGCCGCAGTGTCATCTATGCTGCCCCCCCCCAGTACCCGTACCTATTTTCGAACAGGTCCCATCACCTCCTGCGCGAGAAGGGGCCTTTGTTTGGTGAGGCTAGCGTTCAGGCCTTAACCAGATCGAGAGTTCGGGAGCTCGCTGCAAAGGTGGTAGTTGCGGGGCCGACGTTGTCGAACAATGAGAAAGGGTCGGAGGCGCAGCAAGCTGATATTCAGAGCACGTCCGAACTGAATAAAATTGAGCATGTAGCGTTGAAGGCACCAGATACTGGAGAGGAAATGTCCGACACGGGAAAGTTAGAAGAACTATCTGCAGATTTGCTCATCGCGCCTACGTCAGATGGACTTAATAGGTTGCTAAAAGTCAGCCGGTCGGCTTTGATAGCCGAGCAAAAAAAGGATGGCAGCCTAGAAAGCATGCACTGCAATGTCAAGGAAGGTATCGCCAATAAAAATGCTCGTTTTGTGGAAAGAAGTGGGGTCCTGTACCGGAAGTATCTAGACCGCAGGGGAGTGGAGTTCGATCAGCTGATCGTGCCTCAGTGCTACCGTCAGGATATGTAGCGCTTGTCGCATGGAGGTTCATGGTCCGGACACCTAGGAGTTAAGAAGACTAAGGACCGTCTCTTGCAAGAGTACTATTGGCCAGGGTGTTTTCGTGGTGCAGAACACTTTGGGGTGAGGACATGTGACACCTTTCAGCGGGTGGGCAAGCCAGGGGACAAATCGAGGGCGCCGTTGAAGTTGGTACCTGTCATTACGGAGCCTTTTAGACGGCTCGTTATTGATACAGTGGGACCTCTACCGGTAAGAACCACAGGGTACAGACACATTTTGACTGTGATCTGCCCAGCGACAAAGTTCCCTGAAGCAGTGCTGCTTAAAGAACTCAGCTCAGTTGAGATAGTCAATGCACTACTGTCCATATTTGCGCGAGTTAGTTTTCCTGCGGAAATCCAGTCAGATCAGGGCACAGTGTTTACTAACGCTTTGACGACAGCCTTTCTCGAAAGGTGGGGGGTAAAGCTGTTACACAGCTCCGTGTACCACCCACAGTCGAATTCCGTTGAGAAGCTCCACTCCGTCATGAAGCGCGTGTTGAGAGCATTGTGTTTTGAACAACAAACTGACTGGGAGCTGTGTCTGCCTGGGGTGATGTTTGCATTAAGGACCGCGCCGCATGCGGCTACGGGGTTTTCGCCAGCTGAGCTGGTGTACGGTAGCTCGCTGCGGTCTCCGCTTCGCATGCTTCGAGACTCGTGGGAAGGCAGGGGCGACGACCCAGTCGTGGTGGAGTACGTGCTTAGGCTCATCGAACGCTTAAGAAGGGCACAGGAGTTGTCAGGTGAAGCAATGGCAAAGGCCCAGCAGAGGGCCAAGGTTTATTATGATCGGACAGCCAGGGCCCGTCGTTTTGAGGTGGGCGATGAGGTAATGATATTGCGCACATCGCTAAAAAACAAACTCGACGTGCAGTGGGAGGGGCCAGCACGGGTTGTTCAAAAACTGTCGGACGTTAACAACGTGGTCAGTCTGCCAGGAAATTGAATGCCACGAATTTGAAGACGAAGAAGTGCGGAACGGTAGACCTTGTTCTGTGGTTCTTCAAAGTTGTGCGACTTCTGCATATCAGAAGCTTCCCCGAAGACGTCGTCCTCCGGAATGGAGGACGGACCACCTCCGCGCCCTCATGGCAAGGCGAGTCCCGCGGCAGTAGCCCTGTCCGTGGGGAACCGCGACATCACCGACCGACTATAGGCTCCCGATTCATCTAACAGCTCAACAGCGGCAGAGATGGAATCGGACAGTGATTACACGCTAATCCAATCGCGCCACTTGAAGCGCAAGCTTCGCCGGACGTCAGCAGGCAGTGATTCTACTCATAAAAGCAAATGTGACGAACGGGTCTTCTCCTTGGGCTACACCCCAACTACGGAATGTACGAATATGAATTCGCTGAACAGACAATCGCTGACCAAATACTTCGATCGGATAGCCTCAGGACATGTGAGAGAGATCCGCATTAATGCTCGGAAGAACATTCTGACGGTGGACGTGAATTCTCAGGCAGTATTGGAGGCCTTGAAAGGCATTCAAGTGGTTGGCAACATGCCAGTTCGCTCATTCCTAGCGTACGGCAAAGATACCTGCACTGGTGTGATATCAGATGTGGACATTGACGTAAAGTATGAAGACCTGCGATCTCTTCTATCGTCGACAGTGCGAATCCTCGACATCCACCGATTCGGCCGCTCCCGGTGCATCAAGTTGGTGTTCGAGTCAGACTCTTTGCCAGCATCGGTCAAAGTAGGTTATGTGAGGCACTCAGTGCTTCCATATGTACCACGACCGTTACAGTGTGACAAGTGTTTCAAACTGGGCCACGTGAGTGCTGTGTGTAAGAATCCTACGTCGTGCCGAAGATGCGGTGGTGCTCATCAGGTAGACTCCTGTGAGACTGACGCCATGAAATGTGCAAATTGCTCCGGAGCCCATGAAGCGACATCCAAGGACTGCCCCAAAATGGCAGAGGAGAGGCAAATTCTGAGAAAAATCGTGAGAGAGAACTCCACGCCCAAGGAGGCTGCCGATTCGGTCCGCAAGAAAAGGCGCCGGTTGCGGCAAAGGCGTCGCCGCTCCCAGAGCAAGCCCCAGGGGAAAGAGGCACTTCGTTTGAGTACTTGGATGCAAAACGCGCCACAGAGAGAGCAAGGCTAGCGCACACAAGATGCGCCTCCCCCAGTACCTCCGCGCCCGTCAAGGAATGAGGCGTCATCCAACATGCGTCCAACCTCTTCGGCTATTGAGTGGCCTTCGCTACCACTAAGGGCTTCCGGAGGAGATACTCCATCGGCGCTCCCCAACTGCCGGGAGGGTAATGAAAGGCTTGGAAATGAAAAGGTGATAGACATGCTTAAACAGCTAGTAAACACTATGCGTATATTACTCTCCGGATTGGCAACGCCAACTGCACTATCGGTCGTGAAGGCGTTAGATGCTATGGAGCCGCTATCTAAATTAAGGGCGTTAATCATGGCTCTCACGATAAAACACTGGACATTGGAACAGAAGATGCATCATTCTGTTATAATGCAATGGAATGCTCGGGGTCTATGCGGCCGCATGTCTGACTTTAGGCAACGAGTCTTCAAATACCGCTTCCCAGTAATCGTGATATGCGAGCCAAATCTCACGTCGGAATTTCGCCTTTCCGGATACGTTAAGCTCTGGTCACGTGAAGATGGACACAAGAGCAAAGTGTTAATGTGTATACGCAATGACATGAGGTTTGTGCGGAACAGGATCACTCCACATGACAGCAATGAATATGTGAGTGTGACACTAAAACATAAACTACATGTGTTTTCGATCATCGGCGCCTACATACCTCCTAGACAAAGACTTGAACTCTCTTATCTATCCACTGTGTTACAAAGTTCGCCAGGCCCTCATGTTGTTATTGGAGACTTCAATGCTCATCATCCTTACTGGGGAAGTGCCGCAATGAACTGCCGGGGTAGGAACTTGATGGACTTCATAGACACTGAAGGTCTGGCTATCATCAACGATGGATCTCCAACTTACATCCGCGGCACTACCTACGGAAGTTGCTTAGACCTCACTATTGTATCTCAGAGCCTCCTGCCCTTAGTCAACTGGTGCTTGGACATAGAAACGCATGGGAGCGATCATATATCAACATATGTGCAGATGAAGTGGTTTGTGCAATCAACTGCATCTGCTGTACACTGCACTGATTGGTCCACATTCTCTACATCTGTCGAAGAGTACTGCGGAGACATCACTTCACCATCTGATATAGAAGACATTATTGTATCATCAGTGCAGAAGACAACTAAGTTCATCAGTGCACCTACATCCAGAACGGCGATTGATATTGAATATGAACGGCTCCGAGCGATCCGTCGTAGAGCGGAAAGGAAGGTTAGGCGAACTCAATCGTCATTAGACCTTGTCTTATGTCGACGAGCTCAACGAAAAATACGGCGTCACCTTCAAAAAATGGGAAAACAACGGTGGAGCACCTTCTGTTCGTCTCTGGATCCTCGAAAGCCACTTTCTAGGATCTGGCAGCTAGTACGAAGCCTTCGCGCCCCTGCTCAGCAAAAACATCCTTTCCGTGATCTAGCACTTCACCAATCTCTGACGGAAGTGCAGGTTGCCGAAGACTTCTGTAAGAGAGTCACCCGTACCGATGTTTCAGCATGTCCAACATTGGATCGACCCGTGCTACCTACTAAAGATGATCGTCTTGACCTTCATTTCACGATGCCGGAATTGGAAGCTGCACTTGCTGCGTCGAGGCGATCTTCTGCCCCTGCACCTGACGGTATTTTATATACTGCTCCGTGCCACCTTGGGATGGAAGGTCGGAAAGTCCTGCTGTCATACTATAACACCACGTGGTCATCCAGTGCAGTTCCGAAGCAGTGGAAAACTAGCCGTTTGGTGGCCCTCCTAAAGCCAGGAAAATCGCCCTACGAAATGTCATCTTACCGGCCAGTAGCTTTAGCTAGCTGTGTCGGTAAGGTGATGGAACGGATGGTGCTCACTAGATTAAATGGTTCATGGAAAAGAATGAGCTTTATCCTGAAATGATGACCGGATTTAGACGTGGCCGGTCTGCAATAGATGGGGTCATTGATCTCGTGTCCACGATCGAACACGAAAAAAAGCGACACCGACTTGTAGGAGCAGTTTTCTTAGACATAAAAGGAGCTTATGACAATGTACTGCACGAAGCCATTCTTGATGCCCTCAGTAATTTAGGCATCGGCGGCCGTCTCTACATGTGGATTGAAAATTACCTAGATGGTCGTACAGTCTTCATGTCCACGAATGATGGCGAAACGACAAGACACGCCGTGGTCCGTGGAGTGCCTCAAGGAGGAGTTCTCAGCCCGACTCTTTTCAATGTTGCCCTTATTGGCCTTGCGGAAATAATTCCTGATACAGTACGCATCAGTACCTACGCAGACGACATATGCATATGGGCATCCGCAGTCACGCGACCGCAAATTCGTGCCAGGTTGCAGCGAGCTGTTTCTTTAACGTCTCAGTACCTGCAGTGCCAAGGACTGCAACTGGCCCCAGACAAGTACGCTGCGATAGCGTTCACACGGAAGCTTATGCATTGGTATCCAATTATGATCAATGGAAATGCCATCCCATATGTCACCCACCACAAATACCTAGGCGTTGTCATTGACCGCGGTGTTTCATGGTCGAAACATGTGGCAATGTTAAAGAAAAAATTAACTGGGCTTGCTCAAGTTTTTCGCTTTCTTGCCTGTATGAAGTGGGGTCCATCTGAGCATTCGCTACTCCGGCTGTGCCAGGCTCTCTACGTTGGATGCATTCGGTATAGTCTGCCAGTTTTGTCAAGTATGAGCCCTTCATGTTTGCGTACGCTGGAAAGTGCCCAGGCACAGATGCTGAAAACATGTCTCGGTGTTCCACGTTGCACCTCAACCCACGGAACAATTGAGGAGGCTCGCGTCACCCCTTTACCTGTCTATCTACGATGCGAACCTCTTCGAGTATTCCTGCGACTGCTTTGCCGTCATGGACGCCATCCCTTATCGACATTACCCGATATATGGCCGGACTCCACTTTTTCAAGAGCCGTTAAATGCCAAGAATCTGCGATACCAGCATACTTTGCCCCGGCTGACCTTCTACATATGCCCCCATGGGTAATGTCCAAAATACCGGTAGGTCTATCCATTCCCGGAATTTCTAAAAAATCGCGAATACCTACCGTCGGCCTCAGACATTTAACACTTGAATATATGTCGAAAGAATATGGCTCCTCGGTGAGCGTGTATACAGACGGATCGGTCTCGTCGTATGCGTCTGGTGCGGCTTTCGTCGTGCCTGCGCATCAAGTCATTCGACGGTTTCGTCTGTATAACAAGACGACAACAACATCTACGGAACTAGTGGCAATCAGAGAGGCCGTTCAGTGTATTTTGCGACGGCCTCCTCAAATATGGACAGTCTTCAGTGATGCAAAATCGGCTCTTCAACTTTTTAGAGTGGTGTTGAAAGAAAGCGCTTACAGAGTGCTGGCTCTTCAAACTGCCGAGCTCTACACCTTAGCGCAAGAAAACGGCCACCACATCACATTTTAGTGGATTCCCAGTCACTGTGGTATACAGGGCAACGAACTGGCCGACGCCGAAGCGAAGAAAGCACTCGAAGAACGAGAGTCACTGCTTTCAATTCCTTTTTCAAGAGCGGACGCCAACTGTCTCCTCTCCAGTGTCATCCGAAAATTGACAGCAAAGCACTGGGACAATCCGGATAATCGCCACAGACGACTCCAGAGATTGGACCCTACCATGAATTTTAGGCTACCACCGAAAATTCAACGAAGCTGTGCCAGTCTTCTGCACAGACTAAGGCTGGGGGTAGCGTTTACGCGCGGATACGTGCACCTCATGCGACGCACCGAGTCTCCACACTGTGGCGTGTGCAGTGTGACTGAGACTATAGGTCATGTGCTTTGTGACTGCCCTAAGTACGTGGAAGAGCGTGAAAGGTTGGACAACGACCTTACGCGTCTCGACAGCGCACCGTTGTCGGAGGATGTTATTTTAGGCCCTTGGCCAGATGCTCAATCGAGTTTGAAGGCCATCCAGGCATTACTGAACTTTTTAAAAATTACTGGCCTGGATTGCAGACTGAGCATGCCAAATTGCTTGCCATATCTTCTACATCTTCCTTCTATCGTCATCGTCACCCATCATGCACCTCTTTCTTCCCTCTTTCTTTCCCTCTTCCCCTTGCCCCAATGCCGAGTAGCTGGCTAGAGGAATATACCTCAGGCCGACCTCTCAGCATTTCGTATCATTAAACTGCTCTCTCTCTCTCTCTGGCAGGTAAACAGAAAGCACAGCAAGTTTACGACTGTAATCTGCTCAAACCCTATAGACAACGGGAAGCAGTGGTGTGTATGATGGTAAACGTTCCCGAAGAGCTTCCGGTCGAGCTTCCGGGACTAAGCTCAGTGACGAACGGGGAAGACACCGATCAAGTCATTAGTGACTTCATCAGTAAAGCACCGCTGTCGCCTGAGCAGAAAACCGAACTACACCAGCTATTACAAGAGTTTCAAGGTCAGTTCTGTGAGAGGCCTGGTAGGACTTCTGTCCTTACTCATGAAATAGAACTTACCTCCCCAGAGCCAGTACGATCCAAGGTGTACCGGGTGCCACCCCGCCATCGCGATATTATGGAGGCTGAGGTAAAGAAAATGCTACAGCTCGGTGTTATTGAGGCGGGTGAGAGATATTATACCTCCCCTTTGATTTTAGTTGAGGTACCGGGCAAGGAACCTCGTCCTTGCGTCCACTACCGCAGGCTTAATTCCATCACTAAGGATCAAATTTATCCGATCCCTAACATCGAGGGGCGCCTTGAGAAAGTTAGTAGCGCTCAGTTTATTTCCACCCTAGATCTTGTCAGGGGTTATTGGCAGGTTCCACTTACAGAAGAGGCTAGTAGGTATGCGGCGTTCATTTCACCAATGGGAACATTCCGTCCTAAAGTTTTGAGTTTTGGTTTGAAGAACGCGCCATACTGCTTTTCAAGCCTCATGGACAAAGTGTTGCGGGGACAGGAAGAATTCACTTTACCGTATTTAGACGACGTAGCGATATTCTCCGCATCCTGGTCTGAGCATATGGCACACTTGCGGGCAGTGCTAACCCGCCTGCGCGAAGCGGGCTCGACATTCAAGGCTCCCAAGTGCCAGTTAGCACAGGCCGAGGTTGTCTACATCGGTCACGTGATTGGACGGGGTCGTCGCCGCCCCTCTGAAATAAAGGTGGCCGCTGTGCGAGACTTTCCGCAACCGCGCACGAAGACCGATATTCGGTCGTTATTAGGTGTCGCCGGCTACTATCAGAGGTACATCCCCAGGTACTCTGATATCGCGGCTCCCTTGACGGATGATCTAAGAAAACAGAGCCCCAAACAGTCGTCTGGGACGAGACAAGGGAAAGAGCATTTAGCGCCCTAAAGAGCGCCCTAACAAGCCTGCCTGTGCTACGATCGCCAGACTACACAAAAGGGTCCGTTGTTCAGTGCGATGCTAGTGAGCGAGACATGGGCGTTGTACTGTGCCAACGGGAAAATGGAGAAGTGGGACACCCCGTCTTGTATGCTAGTCGTAAGCTGACCAGTCGTGAGCAGGCGTACAGCGCCACCGAGAAAGAGTGTGCGTGTCTCGTGTGGGCCGTTCAGAAATTGTCATGCTACGTAGCCGGCTCGAGGTTTATCATTGAGACGGATCACTGCCCTCTCCAATGGCTGCAGACCATCTTTTCCAGAAATGGCCGCCTCCTGCGCTGGAGCCTCGCTTTGCAACAATATTCCTTTAGGTGCGTTACAAAAATGGGAGTCTCAACGGTAACGCCGATGGCTTAAGTCGAGGCCCCTAACGTAGGAATCAGCCTCAAAGTTGTTTGTTACTGATGTTTTTCTTCCTGAGGCAGGATTTTTAACATATTGCTTTTGTTTAGTGTTTCAAAGTCATTACGTGCTTTCTAGTGCAATTTTCCCATTTGTGGACGCGTTCGGTTATGAGCATCATCGAGCGACATCCCTCCGGACAGCGGATGCAGTCCCCTGACCATCGGGATCTCCTTCTCCCGGCGGGGCGGTCTGTTACGTTTCGCCTCCGACGTGCGGTATAGCCGGCGCGGATGCAACGGACGCCGGGGCTTTGTTCACAGCGGCGGAAATTTTGGCCAGTTCAGCGCTGTCCCAACGCCTCCTGCTAAGCGCGTCCAGGCATGTTTCAATGCCACGTGTCTTTGTGTGTGCGTGTGTGTGTTTGTGTATGTTGGTGCCCACGCTTGTCAAAGCGCGCAGCCGGGGAGAGGAGCTGGCCAACTGTGAAGCGAGGAGGTCTGACCGGCGCCGGCCCGGCGGAGACTTGTCGCGACGTGTTCCGTGCGCCGCCGTCACGTGCGCCTCTTCCGAGCCGTTCCTTCTTGCCCTCGACTCCGAGAGTATAAAAGCAGCTGCCCCGGACGCCAGAGAGAAGCTTCGATTTATTCAGTCGAGTAACGTGGTCTCCCGTTTCTCCACTTCGGTCGACCTGACCGGCCGCTCTTTTGCGATGCTAGAATAAACAAGTTGTTCTGTTAGCAGTCGACTCATCCTTTGCCAGGACCTTCGGATGCTTCCAGCTGTGCCCCAGGCCTCCAGGCCAACGCTACCCTTGGGGCTTGCGACCCATTTGCAACAGTGCCTATTTCTGCCACGGTCAGACATGCAGAAGAGTGCCGTGAGCTCGCACGGGCCTTTACTTGCCATGATCAAGAGCGCCAGAGGAGCACTCGCGGTGACGCCACTGCCACGGTCACCTTCGATCCGGGAGCGCTCGTGTGGCTCTCAGTCCCTTTAACTGCCTCTGGCCTCATCAAAACTGCTCCCTAAGTATGAAGGCCCTTATCGTGTTCTCGAACGCGCATCTCATGTGAACTATGTCATAGAACCAGTTGAGCCATCTTCAGACATGCGCCGCCGTGGGCGAGACATTGTTCATGTCGACCGTTTAAAGCGTTACTACGACCTGCTCATCGTGACGAGCTGTTAGG
The DNA here is from genome assembly GCF_050947875.1 of Dermacentor variabilis. Classification (NCBI taxonomy): domain Eukaryota; kingdom Metazoa; phylum Arthropoda; class Arachnida; order Ixodida; family Ixodidae; genus Dermacentor; species Dermacentor variabilis. Next base: position 10,616,585 of record NW_027460280.1, on the reverse strand, counting down.
TCGCCGGACAGCTTCCTTCTCGCTCCCGGGGGGTGATTGTCGCTCAGCAACGGCTCTCGTGCTTGGAGTGAGTGAGTGAGTGAGTGAGTGAGTGAGTGAGTGAGTGAGTGAGTGAGTGAGTGAGTGAGTGAGTGAGTGAGTGAGTGAGTGAGTGAGGAAACTTTATTGTAGGTCCGGCGAGGACGCCAACTCTTCGCGCACCCGGCTAGTCCCACGTCGGGACCGGCAGGTCTAGCCCACCGGCCCGGTCGCGGGCACGCCAGACAGCCAGGATTTGCTTTTCTAGAGCGGGGCTACGCAGAAGCGAGTCCCACTCCTCCTTGATGAACTTGGGGTATGTCGACCCGCACTCCCAGAGCATGTGCGCTAGAGTGGAGGTCTGCCCGCAGGAGGGGCAGGCGTCGTCGCGATACACGTCCAGGTAAGCCTCGTGGAGAACGGACAGACACGGATACGTGCTGGTCTACAGAAGCCTAAGCGAAACGGCTTGCGCCCTATGCAACTTGGGGTGAGGGGGTGGAAAGAATTTAATAATCTCGTTGTGAGTAGCGGGAGCGTCCCTGTGGCCGTACGGAGGAGGGGAGTCAGTGCTTCTTGCAGAGGAAGCGCGGTCGGTGAGGTCACGCGCAGCCTCGTGATCAGACTCATTGAGGTTCGGGGGAGCAGCCTCGACCGACCCTACGTGGGCGTGAAACCAGTGGATTTAATGATGCGATCGACTCGAGCTGCTAAGAAGACGAGCAGCTTGCTTGGCGATGCAACCCTTCTGAAAAGCCCTAACTGCCGTTTTGTAATCGCTATATATCTTGGACCCACGACCGTCTAATAGGGCGAGGGCGATGGCGGCTTGCTCGGCGACTCCGGGATCTGAAGTGCGAGTGGAGGCGCTATTGGAAATCTTGCCGCTGGAGTCGACCACAACGATGGCAAAGGTCTTCCCATCGCTCTACTCCGCGGCGTCGACCAAGCTTGCTCTAATGTCTCGTTGCTTGATCTGTTTGAGGATGGCTGCTGCTCTGGCCTTGCGTCTGCCCTCGTTATGGACGGGATGGACGTTTCCGGGCACAGGGGCCACTTCAAACTTGTCTCGAATGCACCTAGGGATCAGGGTACTGACCACCGGGAACCCCGCAGGTTGGTAACCCAGCGCTTCGAGAATGTGTTTACCTGCCGCTGTGGTGCTCAGGCGAGTGAGTTGGGAGCGTTCTTGGGCTTCGGCAATCTCCTCGGCAGTGTTATGCAGCCCCAGCTTGAGGAGATCCTCGGTGTGGGTCCTGATGGGTAGCCCGAGAGCCCTCTTGACCACTTTGCGGATGAGAGCGTTGAGCTTGTCTCGCTCCGCTCTGAGCCAGTTGTGCATAGAAATTGTGTACGTAAAGTGACATAGTACGAAGGCATTGATAAGCGTGAGGAGATTGTTTTCCTTCATTCCGCGGTGCCGGTTTGCTATTCTGCGAACGAGGCGGAAAGCGTTGTCCGTCTTTTGCGATGATCTTGTGGAGAGCCGTTCCGTTCCCGCCGTTGAATTGGACAAACATGCCCAGGACCCGAATAATGTCGACCCTGGGTATCTTCCCCCCGTCACAAGTGCGAAGACTGATGCAGCTTTCGGAGACTGGCTTCCAACCTTTGGGTCTGCCTCCCTTCTCTTTTCTGTAAAGCAGAAACTCCGACTTGGCGGGGGAGCATCGAAGTCCGGTGGGGCGGAGATACTCCTCGATCACGTCGATCGCCTCCTGCATTTATTCTTCGACTCTGCCCTCGCAGCCGCCGGAGCACCGTAAGGTGATGTCATCGGCGTATATTGTGTGCTTGACGCCCTCTACGCGTGCCAACCTCTCGGAAAGACCAATCATAAAGATGTTAAACAGTGTGGGTGAGATGACGGCGCCCTGAGGAGTGCCCCACCCTCCGAGGGACACATCGTTGGAGCGGAAGTCCCCAATGCGAAGCGTGGCCTTCCTGTCCGTTAGGAAAGAGCTGACGTAGCTATGGAATCTGGAACCGAGACCCAGGTCTGAAATGGTCTTTACGATGAAGCTGCGGAGCGTTGTCGAAAGCTTTCTCGAGGTCCAGACCGAGCAAAGCCTTGACGTCTCTGGAACGGCCATCCAGAATCTGATGCTTTATTAGCTTCATTGCATCCTGCGTCGAGAGTCCGGCGCGGAAGCCGATCATGTTGTACGTGTAAACCTCGTTGTCTTCGAGGTACCCGTTGACCCTGTTGAGGACGACGCGCTCCATGACCTTGCCGACGCAGGAGGTTAGAGAAATCGGCCTGAGGTTCTTGATGTTCGGGGCCTTACCGGTCTTGGGAATGAGCACCGTGCAGGCCATCTTCCATTCTGCAGGAACAACGCCGCTATTCCAGGACTCGTTGATTTTGTCGGCCAGAAAGACGATCGACGTGTCCTCGAGGTTTCTCAACATTCTGTTGGTGACTCCGTCTGGACCCGACGCAGACTTGCAGTTGAGCGCGAAGATGGCCTGTCTGACCTCGGCAACGGAGAAGTCTTCGTCGAGCTTGGGGCGTGGAGGGCCTCGGTAGTCCGGGAGTTGGGTCACTGGATCTCCGTCGCGACGAACGGGCAAGTACTTCTGTACGAGTTTTGAGGCGAGCTCATCGACTGTGTGAGACCTGGTGGCTTCGTGAAGGGCCCGGACCAACGTATGCCTCTGATTTGACTTTGAGCCGCTTTGGTCGAGACGGTGCTTCAGCATACCCCAGGATTTGCCGTTGCGCATCTGTCCGTCGATGGATTCGCAGAGCTCGTCCCACTGCTGCTGGTATACCGCCTTGCAGTGGTCATCGATGACCTTGTTGAGCTCCGAGATCTGTTTTCGCAGTCTGCGATTGAGCCTTCGACCCTTCCATCGGCGGAGCAGGGCGTTCTTGGCCTCGATCAGGTGGGCAAGTCTGCTGTCCATCCGCTCGACGTTGAGATCGGTTTCCACTTTCTTGGTAGCCGCGGAAGCGTCGTTCCGGACGTCTTCGTACCATTCTTCGAGAGTGGCTGGTGCCCTGGCTCTGCCAGGTTCTTCGCGAATCTTGCGAAAGCGGTACCAATCGATGAACGTGAATTCCTTTATCCCACTCCGAGGCATATTGAAGTTGGTCTCGAGAATGTAGTGGTCGCTGCCGAACTCCATGGTGGTGTTCTCCCAGCCCACGTCCTCAACGTTCCTGACGAACGCGAGGACGGGTGTCGAGTCCCGGGTGACGGAGTTGCCGATGCGGGTAGGAAAATTCTTGTCAGTGACCAGAGTGAGGTACATCTCGTTGGCGTCTTGACACAGATTGCGCCGCTTGGTAGTGTAGTAGACGTAACCCCAGATGCCGTACGGTGCGTTGAAGTCACCGATGACGACCAAGGGTCGAGGGCCTGCCAAGTCGTTCGCTTTCTTGAGGATGGTCTTGAACTGCTGGCGCGAGTCCCTGGGGTTGCTGTAGATATTGAGGACGAACACGCTGTTTCTGCGCTGATTCTGCTGTGGTACGTCGAGCAGGATCTCAACCATGATATATTCAATTCTACCACTCGCCAGCTTGAGGTCGTGGGTGAGATGAGTCAACCTTTATCAATCAAGGTGCAAATCCCTCGCCCCCCGGGCAGGCCCGACACGGCCCTGTAGCCCTGGAGCGAGGCGGCGGAGACTAATGTTTCCTGGAGAGCAATGACTTGAGGTTTGACAGCGAAAGACCTGAAGAACTGCTGCAGAGGGGCTTTTTTGTTAGAATACCCCCTGCAGTTCCATTGCCAAATTCGAAAACTCTGTTTGGACCTATTCATTATTTCGGACCGGATGGACTACCACCTAACGGGGCAGTTACGGCTGCGCAAAGACTGGGACCTCCTGTCGCCGCCCTGGTGGGATTCTGAAGTCTAGCTTCCTTTAGTACGGCGGGAACGGTGAGCGGTTGTACGACGGAGGCGGATGAAGCCATTCGCGCCTCAATGGCGTCGATGCGATCAGCGAGAGTTCCGAGGCCCCTGTTAGGGTCTCCGAGTGCAACCTGAATTTGACGAACGTTATCGGTGAGACAAATGACGCTAGCAGTGACCTGTTTGAGGCCATCTGCCAGCCGAATGAGAGTTTCCTTAATATCGCTGACTTCTGCGGACAACGCTCCCGATTCACCTGTTTGTTTTACTACTGCTCTGCGTTTGCAGGACGTCGCAGTACCGTCTACTGGGGCTGGGTTAGAGTCTCTGTGGCCCTGCCTGGCGCACCGCTATCCGACGCATTCGAAACGAGTTTCCGAATCTCTGCCATTTCGTTAACTAGCCTCTTGATCGTGTTCTTGAGGTCGTCGTTCTCTTTGCGTAAGCGAATGACTTCCGCGTCCCTAGCTCGCTCTGGGTGCGGGTCGTTACGAGGTGCCTGAGCAGCTTCTATATTGGCACCGGGCTTGGGACGTGCCAGATCGGCCCAAAGGAGGGTCGGCTGCTTCCCAAAACGTGTGGAGCTGGGCTGAGGTCCAGATGCTGGCTGGTTTCTGCAACCCGGGCGGCCCCTGGAACCGGATCTGGATCTGGATCGGACTCGGGATCTTGACATCGACCTGGCCCTGGAGACGGAGCGGCTCCTGGTGCGACCCCTGGAGCGGCCACGAGACCTGGATCTCCCCCTGGACAGGGAGTGGCTGCGACCGTATTGGGGTTCAGGCGATGCTTGCCGGGCTTGATTCGCACCCTCCATGGGCGGGAAATGTTCGGCGTTGAGGGCGCGGGAGCGTTCCCCCCGTCTGCGCGTGACGAGATATGGCGTCTGAAATCGTCGCTTGCACTCCTTGGCGGCGGTAAGGTGGTCGCCACCGCACAGCTTGCATTTGGGATCGCACCTATGCTGGGCGTCGGGGTTTGCTTCTCCGCATCCTCTGCAGATGGCGTCGTTGGGCGAAGAGATGTCGGAGCGGTGCCCGAGTCTGCCGCAGCTGTAACACACGTCCATTTGCTTGCGAAATAAAGTGCACCTGACGATAGTGCCGCCGTAGGAGACAAAATTTGGCACCCGGTACCCCTCGAACAGGACCACCACGCTGCCAGTGTTCTTGATTCCTTTGGCGCCCAGCGCCGTGGGATTTCTCTGGTTGACGAGTTTTTTGTCGATCGCCGCGGGCCCGTCCGTACGGGAGACGCCTCGGATGACGCCCTTGCACGTGTAGCGGGGGGCGGCCTCGTAAGCGCTCACCTCGAAACGTTGACCGGCGACGGAGATGCCCTCGATGCCGACGTAGCGTGCAGCGTTGTCCCTGATTGGTGTACTGATCACCATTATGTTTTGTTGAAAGTTGGGACACATCGTGTCGGTGTCTCGCGACGCCGAATCGAGCCCGGCAGCCTGCCATATGGCGTCGGCGACTGCGGTAGGTCCACACTTGCTGATACACAGGCCTCCCCTGGGCCGCACGACGATCTTTGCCTCTTCCTTGGGCATCGGAGGCATCCTGGCCCCTGGAATAAACTCGCTTTTAATGGCCGCGCGGTCGGCGCGACGCCGAGCGTTGGAACCGGCGTTATGCTGAACGTCGGCCGCACTGCCATTGGCCGCGTTTCTCTTGCTCATTGAAGAACGTCTGGCGGCAACGAGCTGCCACCTGGATTCCTTAGTGAAGTCCTCGGGGGATAAAAACTCCCCTTGCACCTTACACTCCATCACAAAGTCCGAGGAAAAAGCCTCCGAAGAGAAGAGGTGGGCGAGCGATGCCTCGCCTCGCGAACCCTAACACGGTTAGGCTCAGCACACAGTCACGGCGTAGTTGGAAGAAAAACGGCAAGAAATGTCACAAAAGTCGGGTACCGGCGTGTTCCTCTTGACTTCACGGATCTGAAAATGTAGAAAGTTCAGGGGTACACACTCGAAAAACATCCGAAAATGTTGGCAAAAAGCGGGAGCCGAGCGAACCACGTCAGATGTGGCTCAAACCCCTCGTGCTTGGAAGCATATTATATATATATATATATATATATATATATATATATATATATATATATATATATATATATATATATATATATATATATATATATATATATATATATATATATATATATATATATATGCAGCATGTTTCAGCGAACACTTTCAAAAATCTTTAAAAGTTGCCTGTGGCAGCTATCACAATTCTAGTTCATGAGCTGGTCTACTCGAAGCGGCGGACAATACATGTGACAAAAATTGAGATGCAAAATCGACTAATTAAAAAATTCACTAATTAAGTTTTAGCTAATTACATTATGGCCCATATTGCAATTTACTCATTCTAGCCGTGAAATTCGCAATGCGGATCCACTTGGAACAAATTTTCAAGATGACACCAGTTTCGAGATATAAATTCTCGGACTTTGCGGATAAATGCATTGGCGTTCCTGCTAATTTGTTAACAAAAGGTCGTTTCATGCACTGAAGCACACAAATAACTGGGACGCCAATGCATTTCTCCGCAAAGTTGTAAAAGTGAATGAAAAGCAAACAGAGATCGGCAAAAACATATAGAAGAAAATGGAGGCGCTTTCTTCAAGAGTCTGAGAATATCAGGAACTGGTATACATTACGCAGTAGGAGATAAGACAGACACGGCAGAAAAAAATTATTGGATTGGAAAGAGGGAGCCACGTAAGTGGTGGAACAAGGAAACAAAGCAAGCTATAGAAGAGCGTAAGCAGGCGTATGGGGATCATCGAGAAACCAAAAAGCTGGGATTACACGAAGAAGCTCCATAGATGGAATGGAATCGAAAAACTTTACTGCTCTATATCTCAGAGAGATTGGCGGTGGGCCGGTGTCTTCATGTCTTGAGTCCTGACCGCTTCACAAGGTCGGCGCCCCGATTCCAGGGCACCGCTGAGTCTTGCTGCTTCGCAGGCGTGCTGCACAATTGCCCGTTGGGCTGCGAGCTCGCTGCTGGTGAGAAGACCCTCCCATTGTTCCGCACTTGGGTTACTTTATGGAATGCGAAATTGCGCTACAAATGCCGAGAAAAACGAATGGTGGCGAGTGAGGTCGTGTAAGAGAAAATTAAATCCACAAGTGGACCGTTGGGTGCATAACATTCCAACAAGAGACAAAGGCGCACCAATAGATTCTGAAATCATGTAAGAGCATTCGGGGCTCCAACAGATAAGAAAACGGCTAGAAGGGGTGGTGACGGTAACATCTTCAAAGGAGACGACGCGCTGCGTTACATCAGAGACGTTATTAGGGATGACTTCGGCTCAAAAGAAAGGGCAGTTTATATCGAAAAAGCAAGGCACTGCTGACTAATACCATGAAGAAAAAGATTAGAAACCCGTCGTGGTTTCTTAGTGGCTATGGTGTTAGGCTACTAAGAACGAGGTCGTGGGATATAATCCCGGCCACGGCGGCCGCATTTCGATGGGGACAAAATGCGAAAACACCGGTGTAGTTGGATTTAGGTTCACGTTGAAGAAACCCAGGTGGTCCAAATTTCCGGAATCCCCCACTACGGCGTGCCTCATTATCATATCGTGGTTTTGGCACGTAAAACCGCATAATTTAATTTTTTAAATGATTACAACTAAGAAAATTCCGGTTGGATGGCGTGGAAGCAAGATGAACCTTATCTACAAAGGCAAAGGTGATAAGGTTAGGACGAGCTCGTGCAGGTCAGTTTCAGTAATGTAGGAGATAGAATGGCAATACCAGCTACAGAATTAGAACAACTGTCGAAGTGGGTGCAGAAAAATTATGTACCGAGGGAACTACAGAATGGGATTAGACCAGGCAGACGATTAAAGGATAATATGTGTGTACTGACTCAGTGCATAGAGGTTTCAGTAGCTGAGAATAGGATAGCAGTTCTAGATATTAAAGGAGCCTACGACAACGTAGACAGGGAACACTTATGGGATATGCTCAAGCACGAAGACATAGATGATGATTACGTAAAGCTGCTGAGGCTATACATATAGACAACCGAGTACAAATCGTATGGGAAGGCCGAAAATGTAATGAAGCGGTGGAAATTGACCAAGGACTGAAGCAAGGATATCCTCCTGTTTTCATTGTTCACGCTCTATGTTAAAGCATAGAAAGACTTCTGGAAAACAGTAAATTATGGTTTGCTTTATCCTGCATTCGTAACGGACAAACAGTGCGACAGAAGCTCCCCGGACTGATGTATGCGGGCGGCGTATCACTACTAGGAGGCACTGCACGAGATTTATAGACACTTGCGAATATCTGTGGCAACCCAGCGACAAATCTAGGCCTTAAGTTTAGCACAGAGAAATCGGGAATCATGATCTATAATGAAGAGACGAGTAATTACGTGGTGTTAATTCAGCAAGTCATAGCCATAGTCAAGCAATATAATTACCTCGGCGCATTCATAAACAAAGGAAAGACTTACTCAAGTACCCACCAGGATAATCTGAAAATAAAGGCAAAGCGGAATGGAGCGAAAATGAAACAAAGAACACTTTCGGGCTAAGCACGGGGTCGCGCGATCGAAACCCGGCCACGGCGGCCGCATTTCGATGGCGGCGAAATGCGAAAACACCCGTGGTACTGAGATTCAGGTGCACGTTAAGGAACGCCAGGTGTTCCGAATTTCCGGAGTCTCCCACTATCGCATGCCTCATAATTAGATCTTGGTTTTGGCACGTAACCGCCCCCCCCCCCAAAGAAGAAAGAAAAAAAAACTTTGGGGCCACAATAAATATGAGGTGGTGCATGCAAGCTGGAAAGGAGTAATTGTGCGAGTGCTTACGTATGCAAATGCCATTTTGTGCTTCAAATCAGATGTCTTGTGGGGGTGGCAAGTGAACCAAAGCTTGGTAGGTCGGTTGGCGACAGACACAAATGAGGCAGTGTAGGGTGACATGGGTTGGGCGTCGTTTGAAGTCAGAGAAGCGCATAGAAAAATTAGTCTTGAAGAATGACTCAGGAACATGGATCAAAATAAATGGGCGGCCCAAGTGCACAGCTATCTGTACTTGAAAAGTGTGGACACAAAATGGAGAAACCGGCGAAGAAAGTCGGCCACCAAGTTCAGGGTGATTGACAACCAGGAGTGATCAGGAGGAAAGTGAGAGAAACAGAGACGTCGAATTGGATGCAAAGAATGGAAACAAGAAAGACCATGGAGATTTACAAGAATATAAAGAAAGAAATGAAAAGGGAAAATCTGAACGATAACACAAAGTGCCTTGCTATTTGAGGCTCGATCCGGTTGCCTAAAAACAAAAACATACCCGAGAAAATATGCGGAACTAGATGAGGTATGTGTATGCTGCAGCGAAAATCCGGAGACCACTCAGCACAGCCTAATGGAATGCGAAGGGATTCACCCACTGAGACCCGTAGGTAACGGAAACATCCACAACTCTTGGATTTAAAATGTACGGAAGCATCAACCGGTCAGCAGTCGAGATAACAAGAGACGTTCAGAGTATTGGTGGAGAAGAGCAGGGCAGAGATTGACACCACCGGATTCTTTACAAACATAGGTAGCGGTAAAAAATACATAGAGGAATTTTGAGGAAGAGAGAAAAGATTAAGGAATGCACACAAAAATACTTAGAACCATGTATAGCAAAAGCAGGTCCATTAACCGTAGCAGGCTCGACCAAGGGGAACACTAATCATCCAAGCGTGAAGAAGACGTCGTTTTGACGGTGACAATACATTGTCGCTATACTGATTCAATGCATTGCCATCGAGAGTCATCGTGAGATGGCTGCTGCCGCAATTTTTTATCCTGAGTATATATGGCCAGCCATTAGAGAGCAAACACAATTTCGGAACGCTCTTTGTGAAGTAACCAAGCTGTCGAAGCAGCGCGGTCTAGTCATTGTGGGTGACCTGAACATCCCGCATGGGGATCCCGCTCATGCACACGCAAAGCGACAACGTGTGGGCGCAAGCCCGCCTAAACACGCTGACGCTACTAAACGACCGCCACATCCCTACACATATCGGAAGGAGCATCTCCATAGACGCCTCGCCTGACCTCAACTGTATTAAAGACATGAACCACCAGCAGTGGGTAAACACTGAGGAAGCCCTCGGCAGTGTCTAGTGTAGTATTTCTACGGAACTATTAACGGGCTCGGCGCGACCGAGGGGGTGGAAAAGCTTGCACGTCGAATGGGACTGTTTGATAACTTGGTGAACAGCGCCCATCAGAACACATAAACAACATCCAAGAGTGGACTGCCGGGCTAAACCAGGGTGTCCACGCTTTGACAACCCTGCCGGCAGCTAGCGTGCAGGAGGAGGACAGTCATCTGCTCCACCTGTGGCAGGCCCGCAATAGTATACAATGGCGCTGGCGTGCTCGGCGCTTAAATCGTAAATTAAGAAAGAGGGTAGTTCAATTAGACAGGGACACTGAGTCCTGTGCCTAGACGCTCTCCCAACAACAATGGGTGAAAATGTGAAATGGCATGAAGGGCAAGCTCGGCCTCGCCCACATGTGGTAGCTCCTCAGTTTTGACCCACTGCAAATACAACGAGAGAAGCAAGCTAAGCTTGTGCACCAACACGCAGGTTCTTACGGCGAAATTCTTCGAGAACTCGAGCAAGTCTCCACAAGTACCACAGCCCCACTACACCGGTCCGGCAAATGATACTCGATCTAGCTCCCCATCTTACAAGCGGAGGTCAGAGCTACCTTCCAACAGCTGCGAACCGAATCAGCTTTCTTTCCCGATAAGGTTACCAAACGATCGCTACGGAACTTTGATAAGTCAATTAAAGCCCTTAAAACTTACCTAAATACCATCAGGAAGGATGGAAGACTGCCTGGGGCATGGAAACATGCGCTGATAATGTTCATTCCCAAGCCTGGCAATAAGCTACGCCTTCAAATCGTGTGTGGGAAAGATGATGGAGCATGTAATACTCAACAGACTCCGCGACTTCATGGAAGATAACAATCTGTTTCCCCGTCTATAGCTGGTTTCCGACCTAAAATATCCTCACAGAACGGTATGTTACAGCTAAAGCGTCAAGTTGTAGATCAAAACACGGGACAGTGGCAATAAGGCTATCTTATGCCTGTATCTTACTATAAAGCATGCCATAATGTCTCGCACCGACATATTCTCACCGATTCGCACCGACAGTGCCCCCCCCCCCCCGAAACAGAAAACCTACTACTGCGAAAATTCAAAAAGGCGCGTCTTGCTATCAAATAAGCGGATCGACGTGTCGCTGACGCAATCTGCGCCTCTTTTTCTAATGTGATACGCTTTTAAAAGTTCACGAGCAGTAGTGTCCTTACTTCTGCCTAGAACCTTAAGCTTACGGAACCATGGTTTACACTCGCAGGCCAGGCAATGCGCAGGCTGGTGCGCATTGCCTTTATTAATGACTGACAGTGCAGTTCGTGCTCCCGCACTCGGTCGTTAACGCACATCCCGGTTTGACCTATATTGGCCTTCTCACAAGACAGTGGTATCATATAGACGGCAGATATGGCGGTATCATTTTTAAATTTTCTTTTTATATGCCACGAAGAACGCGTACGCATGCGCCATACTGTGTAAACCTATAATTTCTTATCTTTCTGGGGCGAGCCAATAAACCAGTTATGAGTTAGCGCCCGTGGTGGTCTGTCCTCTTTGTATGTGGTTATTTGCGCCACAATGGCTTCAATTCCTTTATTACTTTGTCATTGCAATCTTGGTAATATTGCTGAAAACCATTCGCACAGTCATTTCATAAAGCATTATCCAGTCGCATGCAGAACACGCCGCAAGCCTTCTAAGAACAAACTTGATTTCCACTCCCTCCACTTTCAGTCAGTCTTAGACGACTGAGGCTTTGCCTGACTGCAGCCTTATATATCGCCCAGAAAACTTGGGCCGAGCAGCTGCCAGCTTCGCGATACGGACTTGTCACAAATGTTCCCAAAGCAACATAAAGATTCAAATCACTGAACCTTGAACGTGTAGCATTAAAATGGAGTTAACACTGGTTTATTCAAGTACTGAAAACAAATAAATGTTGCATGGTAAAGCTGCAGCACGCACAAAGACATGAATAGTTTGCAAAGAAGTGTCTGGCCATCTTTCGCTCTTTGTGTGCGTTTTACTGTAGACCAACTGGCCTGGCTTTCGACTTTACAAATGAAAGCCTCCGTTCACCTAAAAAAAATGTTCTCTTTGAACTGACTGGCCGACTTTTAGGAAGCTGTTCAGGAAGCCAAAATGCGTAGGCATAAACTAGACTTGAATGTGAAATTAGTATTCGCGCTGCTGCCAGACGTTCGAGTCTGAAATGTCAAATTCTGGCGTCTCGAGCAAAATTGACAAATTGACAAGCGGAATTTGGGCGCGATAGAATCAATGTAAATGTTGTGCAAGCTATATGCAGCCACCGCTTTATTGCTTGCTTGTTCACCAAGTATTACCCTGGTCTGTTAAATTAATATCCTATCCTATGTTTTGCTGTTTTAAATTTGTTATTCGCGTGAACTGTCGCTGCAGAGTGCAGAACCATGCAGAGAGAAAGACGCTCGACCGATCGCTATAGACGGTACCCTTGAGAATAGACATGAAAAGACAACCAACACGGGTGGCACTTCGAACTGATTTAGTTTGGGCGGTAACCTAAGAATATATATACACATGCATGCATGCGCAGACTTTCCACGAACCTATGTTATCCAGCGGTCGAACAATCTCGTTTCCGATTTGTGAAGCAAGACAGATGTATCGCTAATGCAACTTGAACCTTTCTTTTTTGTATAATAAGCTTCTATTAGCTCACGTGCTGTTTGATTTCTGCTTCTACCAAGAGTCTCAATCTCATGAAAACGTGGTTTGCACATGCAGGCCTTGCAGTGCGCAGGAGAATGTGCCACGCCATCTTTCATTAGATTTAGTTCGTGTTCCATGGCTCGCTCGTTTATGCAACGCCCAGTCGTTGTAAGACTTGCCGCTCTCAAAGGGGAATTTCGTACACCACCCCCGTAGCACGTTTCCCGTAAGGCGCTCCGTGTTTTTTGCCATAGCTTTGCGAACCGGTCTCCTCGCGAGTAGTTCTCGAGCAGAGTCGAACCAGTTTGACGGCGGAAGAAAAGGTGATGGGTACGCCATACCGGCCTGCCATTTTCTTGAGGTTATGGGAGACCTTGTGAACATAAGGAACCACAGCAGGTCTTACGGTTCTGGCACTTTCTTCCTCCCTTGTGGCGTTAGTACCTTTTACCTTCCCTAAAAGGGTTTCGGTGACTGATGTCACCAACGAGTCAGGGAACCGTGCTGCTTTAAGTCCTTGATCTGATTATCGAACGAGGCCATGCATCGTGTGTGTAAACAATTTTCTGAGGGCAGACTCCAAGCAGAGCAGAGCAATTCCATGCTTGATAATTTTGGAATGACAAGAGTCATACGGCAGCAACCTTTTCTTGGCACATGGGAAATATTGCTAACAAGCTTGCCCGTCATAAAAGGTTAATATTAAAGGGCCCCTGAAAAGGTTCGGACAAATTTTGTAGACGCGTAGGGGACAGTTTAAGTAGAACTTTCGCACCACAATTTAAGTGAAGCGCTACGTATTAATGGAGCTACAAGCGATTACATGTTACCCTTCTCCCTAGCCATGCTTTTCCTCCTCAACTCGTTCGCCAAGCAATCCGGGCTACGCTCCGCCTTCACTGGTTCTGCGTCACGATGCCACGTCACATCGTCCACTTCCGGTTGTTTTAGAGCCCGCCCCTGCCCGCGCGAAACCTCTCCGCCAGCCGCTTGGCCGTCGACCCCGAGCGAGAGCAACGAAGCAGCGTACGTTGCGAGCATTCTGTCGCAGCTCCAAACGTGTCTGGTATTCCGGTAACCACACACTAGCTGAACGTTTCGAGGGAACAGTGGAGGCATAAACTCAATCTGATGAAGGAACATTAGTGTAGACGTACGTGAGCTGCCAGATCGGTCTCCGCGGTCCAGCCATCCGTTGGCGCTAAGCTTATCCAGCCAAAAGAGCTAATATTGTTCTAACCAAGTGTAAAACATTTTAAACATTTACAAAAACAACGTGTTAACGATTACACTCCTACGAAAAATTTACGCCAGCAGCAAAGAATACATTTTGTTACTGCAACTGTGTGTGGTTGAGCTCTATGCCACCAGGTGGCTGCACCGTGCAGACCATTCACATTTGCGCTTCTATTGATCTCCTGAAACGACACGCAAGGGGACACGGCCAGGCCCTGTCCCTTTGCGCTTGCGTTTACGCTAATACCGGACTCGCGAAACGCTATTGCGTTTGTAAAATTCCGGTGTAAAGTGACGGCCGCAAACGGGCACATCCTGGCGTCGATCTGATAGCGGCAGTCCGATGCACTGCAGCCAGTCCGCTCGTCTACTAGCTTGCAGAGGGACACGATGTCGCATCTCGACATATTGCCAGTCGCTACGTTTGCAGTCCACAACGCAACAAAGTCGAATCATAGCGCTCGCGAAAAGACAGACCGACACTGACGGCGGAGCTCTCGTCAAAGACGGAGCACGTTGTAACACAAGCAGACGACACTTGCTGTGTGCAGGAAGTGCTTAAGTGTACTGAAAAATTGTTCTTGTGCATTCCCTTTATGTTACTTTCTCTTTATAAAAACAAATTAACTAACATTCCAACCATTACCAACATCATTTGTTTACCATAAAGTTGGAAAAATTATCGATCACGCGCCCTGGTCAGCCAATCGGATAGCTCAGCCCACTGACGTCATATGGGTGATTTGCGTCATATGGGTAGGGGCGGATTAAAATTCCGTCGAGCAGTATGCTGCGATCGGCAGCGATGTGCATTTTTAAAACCTTATAATAAATTACACGCGTTACGCGGAGCATTTATATGCGTCAATTAATGATCAGAACGACCTATTCTAACGAATCAGTACGTTTGTAGAAAATCCTCAAAATCGTTTCAGGGTCCCTTTAAATCTAAAAATTGCAGGGTGTTACACTGTGACACTTCATACGTAAACGAAAGCCCTCTGCCATTGTTCTTAAATATGTTTAAAATATCATCGTCGCGCTTCAGTGAGCCTCGCCTTAAAAATAAAATTCTGGGGTTTTACGTGCCAAAACCAATTTCTGATTATGAGGCACGCCGTAGTGGAGGGCTCCGGAAATCTCGACCACCTGTGGTTCTTTAATGTACGCCTAAATCTAAGTACACGGGTGTTTTCGCCCCCATCGAAATGCGGCCGCCGTGGCCGGGATTTGATCCCGCGAACTCGTGCTCAGAGGCCCAACACCGTAGCCACGAGCATTGTCTGTTAAAGTGAATTCAAAAGTGGTCCATGTTTCTAAAAATCTTTAAAATTTTTAAAGTGCTGTCCCGTTTAAAAGCCTCATCGTGCAGCCGATCAAAGCTACATAGGAATATGTTGCACAGCAGCGGCGCAATACAAGCACCAATGCAAATGCCGCGTTTTTGCAAGAAAAGCTGTTTGTCAAAGCAAATAAAGGTACTATCAAGATGGGCTTCCAATAGCGTTAAAGCGTTCTCAAGCGTAACACCGGCTGCATTTTCAAAAGCTATGTTGCCACTTTCTTCTATGCAAATTTTTTCCGCAGCAAAAAGTACATCATGTGGAATTGAATAAAAAAGGTCCTCAACATCTACAACAAACGCATTGCCTAGGGATTGCACGATGTCTTGTGAATTGCCTGTCGAGAAAGGGTCATTCCAAACTAACTAGGTTATGATCTCTGCAAATGAACGAGCCATGGAACACGAACTAAATAGAATGAAAGATGGCGTGGCACATATGCCAGCGCAATGCAAGGCCTGCATGTGTAAACACCGTTTTCATGCGATTAAGATTCTTGGCAGAAGCAGAAATCAAACAGCACGTGAGCTAATGGAGTCTTATTATATAAAAAAGAAAGGTTCAAGGTGCTATAGCGATACATCTGTCTTACTCCACAAATCGGAAACGAGATTGTTCGACCGCTGGATAACATAGGTTCGTGGACAGTCTGCGCATGCGTGTATGTGTACATGTATTCCTGGGTTACCGCCTAAACTAAATCAGTTGGAACTGCAGCCCGTGTGGTCTTCTATATGTCTTCCTTTTGCGTGTGCATTTTAACTTGCAACAAAAACATGTCTTCAAGCAAGCACCAACTGGGCCAACAAGCAGTTCTGTTACCCTTGAGTCTAGGAATAAGTATGTTTTATGAATTTTGGCAGACGATAACACAGGAAAAAGTTATTTCAAGGACAGGGAGAAGTTTATTCAGCCCAGAGTTCGCGAGCAAATACACGCAGATGCGCCTGGAATGTAGCAGACAAAATAGTCGTCCTGACGCAGTGTCCCCCGTCGGAAGAGCTAACAACGTTTAAGGTGGTAGTGTGACGAGCGAAGAACCGTCTTATTCAGGTGTACTTTGTTCGCTCGCAGCTGTTGTCCTATCGTCTGGCCCGCACTGCTGTTTAACCGCCAGACAAGAGACATTTACTTAAATGATAAACAACCTTTCTTTACTCGGCTCGTATTGTGGCCTTTTCGCAGCTGTGCGACAAGAACGAGGCCCTGGTCCACCAGCAGGTCATGGTCAAGCTCCTCGCTCTGCAGCTGGGACAACAGTGACCCAGGGGCGCATGGGAGCCCGCAGCCTTTGTCATCTGGCAGCATCGGCGACACAGGCGCTCTTCTGCCATCCAGTTTCAAGGAGCCTTCCAAGCTCACGAGGGTTGCAGTGTGGGCTTGTTGGTCACGCACCTTCAAGGGGAGTGTCCCTTTGTGTCTTCTTTTGTCCCGTCTTTGAATCGCGCTACCGTACTCCCCTTGAAGATGCCTTCCAAGCGGCACTAATAGTTCGTGTAGCTCCCACATCAACACCGCGATTCAAAATTTGACCGTTGGGATAGGTAGCGTCGAAGACGGGCCCCAAAGTACTCATTTCCTGTAGCCACGTATTGTTGATAATTAGAAAGCAAATTACCGTAACTTCGCTAATTACGCACGTAATTGCGGGAATTCATCCATATCCAAGGCTGCCAATCGTAATCTCGAATGGCAAAGGTAAAGTTACCGTGATTTATATATTTCTCTTTTTAAAATTTTGGTGCAGCTAAAAAAGAGAACACCCTGTATGTGATGGCTAAGAGCTATCAGTATCGCCAGGCGCATCTGTCGCTTGTATTCGCACCGTACGCACCTTTATCGTCCCGTGTCACAACTTGTTTTTGACAACAAGCTGTTTTGGTAGACTCACCCCTCTTTACATGTGCCATACGATGGACATTGTGGTTGAAAGCGTGCATGTCACAACAGCCTTGGTACCTTGCTTACGATCACGTTCGCAAGTCGCCCAGTCAACCGGCGGAAAGCGACCGATAGTTTCGTTTTCGAATGCAGCGCCACCTCTGGACGATTGTCGTTTAAAAACACAGAAATTATGAAATTGATCGGAATAAAATGTATCCCTTGTGCTCGGTGTTGCAGTGTTTTTGTAACTAATTCTATATTAAAATAAAACAACTCTTATTGCATGAAAGAAACGAGACCGATTTCCCTTTAACCCGCCGAGGTTGCTCAGTGGCTATGGTGTTAGGCTGCTGAGCACGAGGTAGCGGGCTTGAATCCCGGCCACGGCGACCGCATATCAATGGGGGCGAAAACACCCGTGTACTTAGATTTAGGTGCACGTTAAAGTACCCCAGGTGGTAGAAATTTCCGGAGTCCTCCACTACGGCGTGCCTCATAATCGGAAAGTGGTTTTGTCACGTAAAACCCCGTATTTTTTTATTTCCCTTTCCTTCATCTGAGTTTGTCGCTTTCATCTGAAGCGTGTTTCACATGATGTGATTTTCATCTCACCGCATGCTACAGAAATCGTACTTGCAGGCGTCATTTTCCCTGAACTTCTTTGCAAAGAACTTAGAAACTTTAATTATCAATGCAACAAAAAAAATAAATTGTCTTCGTTAAAATGACAATTCAAATGTTTATAAAACGTGTATAGGGACCAATTAGCGTTATCTGTGAGTATCATTAAATGCAGTTGTCCTTATCTTCAAATAAAGCAAACAGTGCAGAGAAAGAATAGGCTAAGACTTGGACAGAATTGTACCTTGTAAAGGCAGCAAAGGTGCATTCGCAGCGCTCTCTTACAGATATCTTTCCAGTTACAAAAAAAAACGAGTTCTTTTGCCGAAATCACGGCTGCAAAAACTATGCAGTTTTCAAAAAACACACACAAGACTGATATGTGGTGCTTTCAAAAGCTACCAATTGGAATTTCAAGTGAACTGTGGCTTGCCTACCACAAAGAGCTCGTTGTGGGCGCTGATTAGGAGGCCCACCATTTCTGCTTAGCAAATAGGTTTCATTTTCAGCCTTCCACCGACAACCGGGACTCCCGTGCAGAGAGTTGGCCAACAAGATTACAGCTACACAACTTCGTGCCGCCGCTTACACAAGGATTGGCGGGCTCTGTCGTTTTTAGTATTCTGCACGAGTTAACACAGGACATCAACAATGTAAAATAAATTGTGCATCCAAAGTATAACTTTGTTTTAAAATTAATCAATGCTCCTTAGAGGAATTCATTAAGGGAGTATTGGCACATAAATTTCGTGCCCCGTTTTTGTGCTTTTTTTTTGGCAGTTGGCAACACCACAATTATGACATGAAGCCTCAATTCCTTGAAGCAAAAATAATTATCACATTTTATGCAGCTAGATCAAAGTGTACTCCACGTGCAGCACTATCTTAGGCGCGAAGCGGGAGACTATTCACATCAACAAAACAATGGTTGGAATTCATGCGGTGCCACAAACAAGTCAAGCACGACTGAGTTGCCTCTGTGCAGCAGTTGACGGCGATATAATCAACTTGTCACTAAAAGCCATCAATTTGACTATTGCAATTGTGCGCGTTTCTTTTAAATGCAGAAGGACTCTCTCCCCTGTTATCCTAGCGAGTGTTGAATGATCTCTTTTTTTGCAGCATGGACATAGTGTGTGTGTGTACGCGTCAGATGTGTCAGGTATCATGAGACCGCCACATCGAGTATTGGTGGGATGAATAGACTTGTGTTTCACGTCCAAAGCCACACTATACACTTCGAACATCTATTGAGCTGTCGCACTAAAAAGTAACAATCATTAATAACATTACTGTATTATTAAATGTGAACTTGAGGCTCCATAGTATAATTACTGAGTTGGCAGCTTTCCTTTCTTGGTACAAAAACGGGACAAACATTCCATGGCATACTAAAAAAACCAAGTGCTCTCTCGTCAGCACAAACAATGGCAAGCAAGCTTATCGTCACTGTACTGATTTGAAATTCAGATTGCATATGGTAAATTTCACGAGAGAAAGGCTTACCGACTGTCAGGAGTGGCAAGCGTAAACGAAGACAGCAGGAGATTCTTGATGATGGGAAGGAAAGGTTGGGGTAAAGTAAGAAGACGAGGAAGAGGGAGTGAAGCGAGTGCGTGGAGCCGCCATCTTGGCGAAGGGGCGCGCGCAGAGAAGGACGTGGTGGCCGGGGCGCAGCGTTTCAGGAGAAGACGGCCGGAGATCGCCTCTCTGGGTCCTCCCTGTTCCTAGGCGACGCATCGACGTCCCGCCCGTTCACGCCGCTGAACGGACACGCGCGGAGGCTGGCTGCAGCCAGTTGCCGTCCCGTCTAGGGAACTAGGCTGGGCCAGCGCGCACCAGGAGCGCCAGCCGGCACGAGCCCCGCTCTGCCGGAGGCCGACAGCTCTTCAGCGACTATGCCTTCGTCACGTCGGCCGGGGCATCGGCGACACCGGACACCAGGGACGACTGAAGACGACCGGATTGCAACGACGGACCACAGACCGGGGGATGCGATATCCGCCCCGAACAGAACCGGTACTGTAAGCGCTATAGTGCGCAGACGATCGCCGCACAGACGTCGATTAACGCGGTAGTCGAGCGTAAAGCATAGCAAAGGAGGACGCAGTCCATGTGCAATAAGTGGTGAACGTTACAATGTGTTGATGTTGTTGAAAGTCCATACTGAACTAATGTTGTGTGTGTGCTGCACCTTTCGTTCATGTGTTCCTTGTGCCTGTTCAAGCAAGCGTACCAGACGTTAACGTATGCCTAACACCGACAAATTATCATCATGATCAGCCTATTTCATGTCCACTGTTGGACGGAAGCCTCTTTCTGTGATCTCCAAATACCCCTGTCCTGCGCCAACCGATTCCAACTTGCGCCTGCGAATTTCCTCAATCCATCACCCCACCGAGTTTTCTGCCGTCTTCGACTGCGCTTCCCTTCTCTTAGCACCCATTTGGTAACTCTAATGGTCCACCGGTTGTCTAATCTATGCATTACATGGCCTGCCCAGCTCCATTTTTTCCTCTTGATGGCAATTACAATATCGGCTATACCCGTTTGCTCTCTGATCTATACAGCTCTCTTCCTGTCTCTTAACATCACGTAAAGCCTAACATTCTTCGTTCGGTCGTTCGTTGCGCGGTCCTTAACTTGTTTTTGGAGCTTCTTTGTCAACCTCCAAGTTTCTGCCCCATATGTTAGCACGGGTTGAATGCATTGATTATGCACCTTTCTTTCAAATATTAGTGGTGAGCTTCCAGTCAGGATTTGGCAATGTCTGCCCTATGCACTCCAACCCATTTCTATTCTTCTGTAAATTTCCTTCTCATGATCAGGGTCCCCTGTGAGTAATTGACCTAGGTTTTCCTTTATTTTTTAATATAACGTTCTGATATATTGTTACGCATGAAGAAAACGAAGACCAGTGAACGTGCTTGTGGTCCCGAGTGGAGGAAGGAAGAAGAAAACGACGCTGAGTTGATTAACCAGCTGGCCGCTCTTGCGCTCACCTTCGATCGCGACCTAAAGTAAACGGTCCCCTTCATCCGTAAGGGTTAAAAACGGTCTCCTTCGCACGTAACAAAGTGGTGGAGGTGCGGGGTACCGCTGACAACAACGGAACCGTCACTGCCACAGCTTCGTCGAAGCCGTCGACTTGCCGGCCTCCCGCCATCAGCCGTGATCGTCTTCGACATGCCAGAAGAAGGAGCCGCTCCGAGGCCTAGCAGTGCACTGCCATACTACCGAGTTCCACCCACCTTCGGAGGCAAGGCGGGGGAAGATGCCGACGAGTGGCTCGTCCACTACAAACGAGTGAGCAAGTCCAACGGGTGGGATGCTACCGCTCAGCTCACCAATGTGGTGTTCTCCCTGACCGATACCGCCCTCGTGTGGTACGAGAACCACGAGGACGCGCTTACGACGTGGGAACATTTTGTTGACGAGCTAAAGGCGTGTTTTGGGGACTCAGTCGCCAAAAAGAAGCGTGCGGAGCAGACACTGTCTCAACGGGCGCAGCTACCAGGTGAGACATGCACAACATATATCGAAGAAGTATTAAAGCTGTGCAAGGTGGTCAGCGCTCGCATGTCGGAAGAAGATAAAGTTGGACATTTGCTGAAAGGAGTGGCTGAGGATGTGTATAATTTTCTAATTGGAAAGGAGAGCCTCAGTTCTGTGTCTGACGTCATTCGGCACTGCAGAACTTTTGAAACGCTCAAGATGCGTCGGATTGCGCCAAAGTTTGGTCGATTGGCAAACGTTACGACGGTTGCCAGTGTGGACACGAGTCCTTGCCTCGACCTTCCTTCCACCATCCGACAGATTGTCCGCGAGGAACTTTCCCGCCGCGAGGAGTTGCATTCAACTGCTGACCACCATGGCGTGTACACGTCACGTGAGGCTATGACGACGCCACATTCGGCCCCTTGGCAACCGATGGTTACCGCAGCGGCCGTAGAGTACAGCGCAGCCCCCCAGTCGAGGATGACAACACGCCCTCCGACTCCGCGCTATGACCAACGCGCTCAACGCACGCCTACTCGACGCCCGATGTATCGTCGTGACACACGCCACGAACCAACCCACTACACGCGGGAAAATGATAATATCCGCTTCATTGACGAACAACCAAGGTTTCGACCTCTCCCGGTGTGTTATTCCTGCGGTGTCCCGGGTCATATATCGCGGTTTTGCAACCAGCGTATGACCACGTGGTATGGCCAGCCCTCAGAGTTTTCTCGGCCCTCCGAACGGTCACACGGTGCCCCGTGGCCACCACACGTATCATCTGGCGACGAGTATTGGCTCAGCAGCTCCCGGAATCGCTCCCCAGCATCTGACAGGAGTTTGACACCCCCACCGCAACGTCGTGCTCCCCGTTCTCCCTCACCGCGGCATCGCACCACGTCCCCTTCGTCACCGGAAAACTAGCTAGCGCGGCCGATGGAGGTGAGGTCGCTGGAGACATGCTACTGACAGAAATACCTCCTGTGTTGATGCTGAAAAACAAAGTGCGCGTGCTTGTAGATAATGTCCCTGTGATGGCTCTGGTGGACACAGGCGCAACAATTTCTGTTATGAGTGTCTCTTTTAAACACGTGTTAGGACGAAAGGTTTTGTTTAAATGGGACGAAGGTTCAAAGTTCTGCGGAATGAGTGGCGAGCCGTTGCGACCTATTGGGGTGTGTAGTGCTGACGTGTTTTTGGGAGGCCATGTTATTACGACAGAGTTTGTAATTATTCCTCGGTCGACCCATGATGTTATTCTCGGCATGGACTTCTTGCGGGAGTGTGGTGCTACTGTCGACTGCCGCACAGGGAAAGTATTCATAAGTGGTGCGATTCCATCAGGACTCCTGGAGAACCCTGTAGATCGCGAAACTACACTGTGTGTTTGTGGTGATACGGTCATACCTGCGTCATCTACCGTTTGCGTTCCCGTTGTCTGTTGCGGCGCCGATTCCGACAGCTTCGAAGCTACTGTAGAACCGATGCACTTTAACTGTGTGAAGAAGAATGTGTTGGTGCCACATTGTGTGGTGTCAATCAAAGGCGGACGCACTGGCTTATGGACAGTAAACTGTTCTAAGGAGCCCGTTATACTACCAGACGGCATGAAATTAGCCTTCGCCAAGGAACACGCGTCCTTATCAGTGGCTGAACTTACAGATGTGCCGGAAGAACCGGATGGCCACAGTTCGGAAACAGCCCTTATGTCGATGGTAAATAAATCGCTCAGCACGAGTGAACGCCGAAAGTTAGTGCGTGTGCTTTCGAAGCACGTTTCAGTATTCGACTTTGCGCAGAAAGACAAAATGCCTGCGATCCCTGCGTCTCGAACGCGCCATACCATCAACACGGGTTCGGCAAATCCGATTAGACAAAAGCCATATCGTGTTTCACCATCAGAGCGCCAGATTATCAACGAACAAGTGCACAAAATGATGAAAAAGGGAGTCGTACAAGAGTCAGCGAGTCCTTGGGCAGCTCCAGTGATTCTTGTTAAAAAAAAAGATGGATCTTGGAGATTTTGCGTCGACTATCGCCGTTTGAATGCTATAACAAAAAAGGACGTGTACCCACTTCCACGTATTGATGACGCAATAGACTGCCTTCATTCCGCCTCTTACTTTTCCTCAGTAGATTTACGATCTGGCTATTGGCAAATTCCGATGCATCCTGACGACAAGGAGAAGACTGCCTTTGTAACCCCTGACGGCCTCTTCGAATTTAATGTGATGCCATTTGGATTGTGCAACGCTCCGGCAACTTTCGAGAGATTTATGGACACTGTTCTGCGCGGCTTGAAGTGGAACACCTGCATGTGCTACCTCGACGACGTCGTCATCTTTCGCCGCACCTTCAGTGAACACAACTCGCGCGTGGATATTGTCCTGAACTGCATCAGAAACGCTGGTCTAGTTTTAAACTCTAAGAAATGCCACTTCGGTGAACGCCAAACTCTTGTGCTTGGGCACCTTGTCGATAAGGATGGCATCCGCCCTGATCCCCAGAAAACAGCAGCCGTTGAAGCGTTCAGTGCACCGCGCTCTGTCAAGGAGCTCCGTAGTTTTTTGGGGCTTTGTTCCTATTTCCGCCGATTTATTCCTAAATTCGCCGGCGTCGCGTATCCGCTGACATGCCTGCTACGAAAGGACACCCCCTTTGAGTGGACTCCGGAGTGCGACTCTTCTTTTCGTCAGTTGAAGTTTCTGCTGACGTCACGACCGGTTCTTCAACGCTTCAGTCCTTCAGCTCCGACGGAACTCCATACGGATGCCAGTGGCATAGGTATTGGTGCCGTCCTAGTTCAACGCTACGGTGACCGTGAACACGTGATCGCATATGCAAGCCGCTCATTAAGTAGGCCCGAGCAGAATTACACTGTCACGGAACAAGAATGCCTCGCGGTAATATTTGCGGTTCAGCGGTTTCGTTCTTACCTGTATGGACGCCCCTTTACAGTGGTCACCGACCACCACTCATTGTGTTGGCTTGTGAATCTTCGTGACCCTTGTGGCCGTCTTGCGCGCTGGGCGCTCCGACTGCAAGAATACAGCTTCACCGTCTCTTATAAGAGTGGTCGACGACACGCTGACGCGGACTGCCTCTCGCGTATGCCACTTAGCATCACGGACTGCGACGCCGACGACTTCGATCACCTCGTGGCTTCTGTGTAGCAGCGTTTTCCGGACTTCGACTGCTTCAAAGCCGAACAGCGAAAAGACGATAAATTAACACCGCTCTTCGCCTCGACGACAGCAAACCATTTCTGTGTACGTGATGGACTCCTGTGTAAGAAGAACTTTTCCAGCACTGGCGCACGTTTCCTCCTAGTGGTACCGGAGAGCCTTCGCACAGCGATTCTGAGTGCTATGCACGATGACCCTACGCCTGGCCATTTAGGTTCGGCGAGGACGCTCTACCGGATTCAGGAGCGCTTTTATTGGCCTGGAATGCGACAGTCTGTTGAGACGTATGTGGCCAGTTGCTTGCAGTGTCAGCGCCACAAACGGCCATCTACTGCTCCAGCTGGTCTCCTGCAGCCGATCCCGCCTCCAAGCACGCCTTTCCAACAAGTGGGCATTGAAGGTTCATTTCCAAAATCAGCCAAGGGAAATCGTTGGATAGTTGTTTTCGTCGACTACCTCACGCGCTACTGCGAGACGGCGGCCGTGCCCTCCGCAACTGCCACTGACGTTTCAACATTCCTGCTGCAGTATGTGATCCTGCGACATGGTCCGCCTCGCCTGATCATCAGCGACCGTGGACGACAATTCACAGCGGACGTCGTAGAGGAGCTGCTTCGTTTGTGTGGATCCCACTTGCGTCACTCGACACCATACCATCCACAAACGAATGGGCTTACGGAGCGCACCAATCGCACAATTGTAAACATGCTATCCATGTATGTTTCATCCGACCACAAGAACTGGGATGACGTACTGCCTTTTATCACGTACGCGTTCAACACCGCCAAGCACGAGACTACCGGCTATAGCCCTTTCTTCCTGCTGTACGCACGGCCACCCCGGTACACAATCGACACTGTTTTCCCTTTCTGTAGTCATGAAAATCCCACTGTCGCCGAGACTCTCTGCCTTGCCGAAGAAGCTCGTCGTATTGCTCGTTTGCGCACTTTGGCATCGCAGGACAGATCAAAAGAACGCTACGACATTCGCCACCGTCCGGTAACCTATCGCCCTGGTGATTTAGTTTGGCTGTGGACTCCAGTACGGAAACGCGGGTTATGCCAAAAGCTTTTGGCCACCTACGATGGACCATTTGTTATTCTTAACAGACTCACGGAAGTAACGTATAACATAGCTCGCCTCACGGCGAGTGGTAGAAGAGCTGCCAAGACACAAGTGGTCCATGTCGCCCGCTTGAAATTCTTCACGTCCAGGCAAATGGATTAACTCACCCGGCGGGCTTCGTCTGTGACGAGGGGAATGTTACGCATGAAGAAAACGAAGACCAGTGAACGTGCTTGTGGTCCCGAGTGGAGGAAGGAAGAAGAAAACGACGCTGAGTTGATTAACCAGCTGGCCGCTCTTGCGCTCACCTTCGATCGCGACCTAAAGTAAACGGTCCCCTTCATCCGTAAGGGTTAAAAACGGTCTCCTTCGCACGTAACAATATATAGATATACGTACTCCTTCACAGACTCTAGAGGCTGACTAGCGATCCTGAAGTCTTGTTCGCTTGCCAGGCTATTTAGCGTTATCTTTGTCTTGTGCATATTAATTTTCAACATTTATAACAGCATAACTTTATTTTTTATTTGCTCTTTATGCACATTTTAAATTGCGCGCCCCATTTCCAGGCTCCAAATCGCGGAATGCTA
Organism: Dermacentor variabilis; assembly: GCF_050947875.1. Lineage (NCBI taxonomy): Eukaryota > Metazoa > Arthropoda > Arachnida > Ixodida > Ixodidae > Dermacentor > Dermacentor variabilis. The sequence goes on along the minus strand of NW_027460280.1, from coordinate 10,590,429 downwards.
TCAATATGGCGCCATATTCGAACAGACGAACTTGCGCGCTTCAAAATGTTCGTAGGAAATCTGTAAAGAACATGTTTCCACGCGTTCCATTTTTACTGCTGATTACGCTACAAGGGGTTTCATGTGCCCTATAGACGCAACTATCCCCTATCAACGCACCCATCCCGTCACCTTTTCCGAAGAATGCCGGCAACTTCCGCGCTTACAAAATTGACCGTTTCGCCCCCCCCCCCCTCGTTCACTCTGTATTGGTGAGCCGCCCCTTCCCCCCCCCCCCCCCTTACAATTTGTTGAGGCTGCCTTGCATCCTCCCTGGCAATGCATTCGCAACTTTGATATTTTTTCTAAGTGATTATCTTCACAATGGCTAGAAGAGTATGGCCAGAGTCCTTCCATGTTTTTCTGGTCACGAAACTCCGCCGTCACGTTATGGGAGAGGTTCATATGCTGCCCAAAGGTGCCGCGACGCGGCGCCACTGTGCCACAGAGGGCATCGTCCGCGTACCGAAATGCGTGCGCAGTGCGAGGCGAGCTGACTTTTCGGGTACGTTCTGTGCATGTGCTGTGCTATTTTTCGAGTGTTGGGCTGTTTGGTTGAAGTGGTGGGGTGGGACAACGATGCCGAACACGTGTTGCGTGCCTTGGTGCCGTTCCGGCTACAAGGGCACGACCGAAAAGGTGTCGTTGTTCTGTTTACCTAATAACAAGGAGCAGCGCGAGAAATGGAAGCGGGCCATACCGCGGCAGGAAAGTGGCGGTTTTAATTTCGAATCGAAGTATACACGTGTGTGCGCGAAACACTTTGACGCCTCGGACATCATCACTGCGTACAATTTCAACATCAACGGCGACGACGTGTCCCTGGAGCGTGAGAAGCCGACGCTGAACACATTTGCTTTATGCTTTGTTGCAACCTCAATTTGTGTTATACCAGGATAGAGTAGTTCACAGCAATAGCGCCCTTACCCCGACCATCTATGAAAGGTATAGCATTAGAATTCCTTTAAATGCAAGTGTTAAAACAGAATAATATGCATTGTTTTATTTTCCATTGTCCTTTAGTATTGGCTAATGATGGGCTACAATTCTTCAATTGCACGTACTATTAAGTCTATAAGCTGCTATGAGTAAGAAGGTTATTAGCACACTGTTAGCTACATTTGTATTGTGATTTGCTGAGCAAGTTTTGTCTGCATGTTTAAAGGGACCCTGAAACGCTTTTGACGATTTTCTACAAACGTATTGAGTCGTTAGAGTAGGTCCTTCTGATCATTAATTGACACATCTAAGTGCTCCGCGTAAAGCGTGTAATTTATTATAAGGTTTTAAATATGCACATCGCTGCCGATCGCAGCGCACTGCTCGGCGGAATTTTAAGCCGCCCCTACCCATATGACCGAAAGGACCGAAATCACCCATACGACGTCAGTGGGGCGAGCTATCCGATTGGCTGACAAGGGCGCGTGATCGATATTTTTTCCAACTTTATGCTAAACAAATGATCTTCGTAATAGTTGGAGTGTTAGTTAATTTGTTTTTATGAAAAAGTAACATAAAGAGAATACGCAAGAATACTTTTTCAGTACACTTAAGCACTTCCGGCACACAGCATGTGTCGTCTGCTTGTGTTGCAATGTACTCCATTTTGAAGAGAGCTCCGCGGTCAGAGTCGGTCTCAGTCTTTTCGCCAGCACTATGATTCGATTTTGTTGCCTTGTGGACTGCAAACGTAGCGACTGGCAATATGTCAAGCTGCGACATCGTGTCCCTCTGCAAGGCAGCGTACGAGCGAACTGGCTGCTGCGCATCGGACTGCCGCTATCCGATCGGCGCCAGGATTTGCGCGTTTGTGGCCGTCACTTTACACCGGAAGATTACTAACGCAATAGCGTTTCCCGAGTCCGGTATTAGGAAAAACGCAAGCGCAAGGGGACAGAGTCTGGCCGCTTGACTTTGCCGTAACGGTATGAGCCATGAGATGAGCAGAAGGGCAAATGCGAATGGTCTGCACGGTGCAGCCACCTGGTGGTACAGAGCTCAACCATACACAGTAGCAGCAACGAAGTGTATTCTTCTTTGCTGCTGGTGTGTATTTTTCGCAGGAGTGTAATCATGAACACGTTGTTTTTATAAATGTTTAAAATGTTTTACACTTGGTTAGAGCAATATTAGCGCTTTGTTTGGCTGGTTAAGCGCTGCACCAACAAGTGTATGGACCGTGCAGACCGATCAGGCCGCTCACGTACGTCTACGCTAAAGTTCCTTCATCAGCTTGAGTTTATGCCTACAGTCATTTGCCGAAATGACCAGCTTTCCTGTGGTTACCGGAATACAAGACACGTTCGGCGCTACGACAGAATGCTCGCAACGCACGCTGCTTCGATAGCTCTCGCTTGGGGTCGACGGCCAAGCGGCTAGCGGAGCGGTCTCGCGCGGGCGGGGCGGGCTCCAAAACAACCGGAAGTGGACAATGTGACGTCGCATCGTTACGCTGAACCAGTGAAGGCGGAGCTTAGCCCCACTCGCTCGGCGAACGAGTTGAGGAGGAAAAGCATGGCTAGGGAGGAGGGCAGCTTCTAATCGCTTGTAGCTCCATTAATACGTAACGCTTCACTTAAATTATGGTGCGAATGTTCTACTTAAGCTGTACCCTACGCGTCTACAAAATTTGTCCGAACCGTTTCAGGGGCCCTTTAAGTAACAGCTGAAGAAGTAGAAAGGTGGTATCTCTAACAAGCCATTTAAAAAAAATTGCTGTATTTGTGATGTGGCTACTTGTGTTCGTTTGAGAGTTCTTTAGCCGTGTGTTATGAAATGCTTATGGTTTACACTTTCTTGTTTATAGAAACAATCGACTATGCATTCTGTACTTATTGCCATTCGTTTGCTGGTGTTTGTTTCCTGCCTCCCAATGCATACCTCTCACGTTTGATCTTATTTCTTTATGCGTATTATATCAGTGTCATGCTTTTAACAAACTTCTTGCATTGTGAATGGTGGACCATTTGTGACCGGACGCCTCCGTGCTATGTATTTCGCTCCGCTTATTTTACATGATAAATAAATGATCGTGCTTGTATTTTGTTTTTGCACCAACACGTTTTATTTATTTTCTTAATCGAATTATAAAGTTTTTTTTTTTCATTTTTCGACCATGATAAGAATATCAGGACCGGTGATTGCAACATTTTAACATATTGTAAATAGTTGCGAATTAAGAACCAAAATACCTAGTCTCGTCGTTTCTGCGTCGAAACCACGAGCAGTGAAGTGCTGGGCTTACTGACGCTTCTAAACGACTGCTTGCTAAGGCAATTGCCTAATTACAGCTAGTTTCAACTGTGCAGGTCCTAACACTTCAGGTTCGCCTTAATCCGTTGTTAAAAGCCGCACCGAAGGCATTTAGCAGGATGCGTTGTTGGGCAAGTTGGTTCATTGTAATAGGAAACATTGGCTGCGCTTTCTAGACAATCACATGTAAGAAGACAGGACAGGTCTGTCTGTCTGTCCTGTCTTCTTACATGTGATTGTCTAGGAAGACATTTAGTAGCGAAGTTCGTCTTGCATTAATTCTACCTAAATCTTATTCAGAAATGATATCGCTTTGCAAGAAATCTTAAGCGCATGGAGCAGCTCAGTTCCCTTTTCTTTGTCATTAAGTATTCTACGGTAGCAGCCCTTTGCAATAGCAATTTCATTCTTTTGATCTCGTTATAAGATACTGCCCACAGATTCCTTCTATGCCACAGTTTAACAGAAACTGAACAGCTGTGCTCGGCGAACAATCTGGCGCTATGCTCAACGGAGAATTGGCGCTTACTCCTCTGGTGATAAGTGGGACCACTGGCGTTTTGTTGCGAATGCGCGGTGTTTAATTTAAGGCAAATATTAAAAAGCGGAGCCCACCGAAGCATTGAGGCGAACGGCGATGACGAAGAAATCCGGACCGGGACCGCCCGGCCGTGTACAGCGGACGCACTTCGACGGGGGCGAAATGCAAAACACCCGTTTATTTAAATTTAGGTGCATTTTAAAGGATCCCAGGTGGTCAAAACTAATCCCGAGTCCCCCACTACGGCGTGCCTCATAATCGTATCGCGGTTCTGGCTCTTAAAATTCCAGATCTTTCTTCTTTTTGGTCTGAGACCGCCGCAAGCTCCATGTTATGAGCGGCTTTTTTTTTTCGTCCCGTGCGCTCATATCATCGCAGAAGACACGCTCAGGCAGTAATTTAATTATATTCAGTGTTAGAAATAGTTACGTGAAACTAAAGCAATCGTTGAGGAAGTTGAGAAAGCTAGAATACCGAGGCTGCCCCACACACAACCACAGCGGTAGCGGCGTTCGCATGCCCTCTCATGCACGGTTGCGCCTCTAGCGGCGGGCGCTGGCGCTATATGAAACTGAGGCGGCAGTTTCGTGACCAGAAAAAACATGGAAGGACTCTGGTATGGCTTAGATACATCAACTGCTAACCATCTTGAATGTCGCTACTATAGCTTGACATAGCTCTTACTGCTTCTAGCCTTCTCAGGCTGTATCAAGCTAGTGTTACGTCTTAACGCTACTAAAAGCCTTATTTAGACGTTTACCACGAGGCACTCCCACCCATTCATCAGAGCCTATCTAGAAGTCAACGCAGCGTTGACACCGACGGTTGACGGGTCAACAAAAGGTCCCTATACCAGCACCTGACAACCTGAACTAATGATGAAAATGACCAACGTCGAATGCTACCGTGGGAACGGCTTCGACCTCGGATTCCCAGATTGCTACGCGCTTGCTAAATATGCGGGGCGGAGGTACAACATCAATACTTCTTTTTGGGAGAGTTGGTTCATCTTGACACATATGGGTAACAGCGCAAACAGAAGACCACAAGAAGGCAGACACGTACACACAAGCGCTGACTAGCAACTGGTTTGATTGGCAAGGATAGCACACCTTATATATGCCAGAGTGAAGCAAGGGAAATGAAGGGGGAAAATATGTCAAGGGTGATAGCCTGCCGTCAACGCAAGCGCAATGCAGCCAACCAAGCGCAACAAAACGCAAACAATTATTTTTCTTCGTTTTCTTTGCAATCTTAACCCCCGATAGCAGCATCCAGAAGATCAAATTCAGCACCGAAGAGAGCAAGGGAAGAGGTGCTAAAGCACTTGCTACCAAATTTTGTAATGTGGCGGGCTTCTAAACTAATGCGCGCGGTGGTGTCACTGCTTTTTCCTAGAATCGTCATCTCTTTCAACCGGGCCACACAATCCGCACACTAGCTAACGTGCGAAACTAGAGCGTATTTATCATGTAGCTTTTTTTGAGCGTGTTCCCCTAAACGGTCATTGACATAGCGACCAGTTTCGCCGACGTAAAACATCCCACACGACATGAGAATGCAATACACCACTCCAGTGGACCATTTAACTGTATAACGGCAGTTGGTGGTTTTTCTGGCATCCACGATTTCTGGCGTTACAGATACGTGGACACAACTTTCCCAGATTATTTGGGGCAGAGAAACAAATTGGCACGACGTGCCTACTTGCCACCTTCTTAAGATTGTGGGAAATTTTATGGATGTAAGGGACCACCTCAGGCTTAGGTTCCTTTCGTTGATCCTCAGCCATTGTACTTCCCGATCCACGCTTGAATTTTTGAAGAAGGGTTTCTGAAACGGCAGTCAAGACTGTTGTGCTCGGTGGTCCTTCAGAGCGGGGGATGTCACCCCAGCGACATGCAGTTGTCCCGCCTCATCATTCATTTCAAGGCAGCTCGCTTGAATATAGCAACGTCGCCTCTCCAGATCCCTCGCGAAGAGCCCATCAGCCTTGAGGCTGATGGGCTCTTCACTCACTTCACTCAGCAGCCTTGAGGCTGTTGCGGTCGGCCGTTCAGTCCGCGACAAAACGCCGGTCCCGGACAAAACAATTATGGGAAACGAGCCGACGGCCTCGTCAAATGGGATGTTGAACGTGCACGCCAGAGATGAGGTCCGTATAAGGCTACGAATCTTCACACCTGTCAGCCGCACAAATTGGCACAACCACGCCTGAGTCCGTGTACGATCCCAGTTCCCCTGTTTGTGCCCAGTGATGTGCGTTTGTTTCGACAAAACTCCAGTCGGAGGGAAAGGGCAACAAACGTCTGGATTGGTGGGACCAGAGGTCATCGGTCTCGTGACTCTGGATTGGAGCAAGTGACCGATCAACGACGACGCAGGCATAAAAAGCGGATTCAGACGGCTGTGAGGAGGGGGACGCTCGAGAGACACACTTGGACATGCAAAGACTCCACCATCGGGTGCTCCGATAGATGGAGCCGTATTGTAAAACTCAACCACCGTACTTTTTTTAAAATATAATCTTTCTTCTCCATTCTTCCCAGGTGTCCGACGTCTTCGCTCGAGCAGGTTGAGCTAACTTGAGGGTAACTACCGTGAGTTTCGTTGCAGACGTTGGTTTGCCGTCTCTTACGTCAACTAGTCACTCGCAGTTCAGACGTGGCTAGGCGGCCCATGCGGTACTGTACGGAACTAGCCCCTCGACACTTCTCAGCAGACAATAGACTCAGCATCTAGACTGCTTAGCTCGGTCTAAAGTCTGCATTCAAATAACTTCTCCTGGAGCTATTTTCCTGGGTCCGGGAACAGCAGATATTGGTGATAATCCAATCAAGTTCGCCCATTTGTATCACGGCTTATCCCAAGTCATTGGCCGAGCCCCTTTTAATTAGACGCGAAGGAACAGGCGATTCTCCCCTTCTTTTAGAGGCCGCGCACTTGCATTGCACTACAGACACACGCGCACCTTTGAGTACGTGGCGGATCTCTATTGTCCGTTGAAAAAAACAAAAGAAACGACGGCAGCCGGCCATATGGCGCCAAACACTCTCACACACATACACTGTCAGCAATTCGTGGACACGGGATTACACAGAGACACCACATATTTCGAGGTATTCGCAACCCTTGCCGTCTTAGCAAGCTTCTCAATGCACGCGCGGGGCAGAGAATACACAGGGGTTCCTACAAAAGGCTGTCAGGGCTTCACGGTCGCGTCAACAATGCAAAACAAATAATCACTTACCTTCGACTTTTTTTCGGCCGCTTGCCCGAGTGGCCGGCAATACCCGTCTTGCTCGCCGGTTCCTATGCACCGTTTTTTCATGGCCGCAACCATGGATGGATGGATGTTATGAGCATCCCCTTTGGAACGGGGCGGTGGGTTGCGCCACCAAGATCTTGCTATTACACTGCCTAATGTCCTACCTAAGTTAAACAATAAAAAAGAGAAATAAACACTATGAACTACCCCACCCAAATTTTCTGACCCCCTGTTTCGAACTGTGCTTTTGTACGTCTCCGTGTTTTGTCGTTTCCCTACTTTTCTTCCACCAATCCTCCAATCGCCTCTTACTAATGCCTACTGCGGACATGTTTGCTTTTCCACTGCTTTCGCTGAACCCAAGTGCTTCAAGGAGGCCAGTGGCGCCTAATTCGACCGCTGGGTAGATGTATTCACATTCTAGTACAATATGCTACATAGTCTCACTAGCTTTACCGCAGCAAGCACATGCTTCTTCTTCCGTTTTATATATCGCTTTATAGGTGCGTGTTCGAAGGCATCTTGATCTCGCTTAGAAAAGTAATGAGCTGCCCTTTGAGTTATCATAACTTGTTTCTTTCCTGATTTCGCTTTTTCCTCTTAAGTACTTACTCATGGCAGATTTCTTTTCCATTGCCGCCACCCATGAGATTATTTCAGCCTCTCTAACTTTCCGCTTGAGCTTCTTTGTTGCTGTGTTGCCCACCCTACAGGCCGCTACTAGCTGATAAGCTTCCTAGTTCTTTCCCTCCACTGTGAATCAATGTTTTTCCTGTACAGATACCTGAACACTCTGCCAGCCAATTTACGTTTTTCCATATTCCTCAGCCGTTCTTCATACTCTATTTTACTGCGAGCTTCCCTCACTTCAAAACTAGTACAGCCCATATCACCCTGCACAGCTTCATTTATAATCTTCTCGTGAGCACCCAATGCGAGGCCACCCACTGACCTTTGGTTCCCGTCGACTCCTGATTGTACCCCTGATTTAAAGCAAACAACTGCATTTTCAAAAGTAAGTCCTGGAACTATTACACCTTGTGAGGATTAGGGGGGCTAATCCCATCGCTCGTCATCAGTTGTCAAAATTGGAGTCGGAAATGAATTAGATGGTAGCTGGCCCATGCCCTCGTCCAACTTATCCACGCTGCTAAAGACGTTGTTGAAGGGAAGGACTGCTTCTCATCTAGAACGAGGAATATGGGTTTATTTACCGTATCTACATCAGGACGTTGCAGTTCATCAGTCTAGCATGACTGCGAGAGAAAATTACCGTGAGCAGCCGCACAACAGCGGTTTATAAACACTCTGTCCCCCCCTCAATCCCAAGGTGAGGGAAACGGCCGACCAGGCGCCGTAGACGAGTCGCCTCTTTGCGGAAGGGATTACACACACACTTCCGCACAGGTTCAGGGTCCTCAACCGAGGTCAGACGGTCTTCGCAGAACTCGGGGTTGACGTCAGGAACGGTGCGTGGGAAGGGGCCTCGAAAAAATTGGAGGACGCTTAAGCTTCGCCTTCAAGAGTGGAACGCGACAGCGTTCCCGTCGACCCGCCAAGGGGTATAAGACAATGGGCTATGGCGCAGCGACTACGCGCCCCGCATCGGACGCGGTGAGCGTCGAGCAACGCAGCGTTCGGCGTGACAACGAAATGTGCGCCTGAGCAAGCGACGCACGCCTGAGCCTTAGAAACGGCTCGTTTCTAAGGCAACACCGCGTTCACTAGAGGCGCTTTTGTACCGCTTTGAAGCATCGAACTCGTGGCTCAGTGGTAACGTCTCCGTCTCACACTCCGGAGACCCTGGTTCGATTCCCACCCAGCCCATCTTGGAAGTTGCTTTTAACGCGATAGCGTTAAGGAGCTCGTGTCGCAGAAAAGCCGGTGTCGTCGGTGTCGGCGTCGGCGTCCGCGGCGTTGGCCGTGAGCGATAAATCATGGCAGGCACTTCATAAATAAAAAGCAACTTCCAAGATGGGCTGGGTGGGAATCGAACCAGGGTCTCCGGAGTGTGAGACGGAGACGCTACCACTCAGCCACGAGTTCGATGCTTGAAAGCGGTACAAAAGCGCGTCTAGTGAATGCGGTGTTGCCTTAGAAACGAGCCGTAGAAAGTTATACTGCGGTGTATATCGGTAATTATGAGCATGTAACTTACAGAAGTCGCATTTACACGAATAGCGAAGTACGTTTCCGCTACATTTCTTCTGCGCTTACCACACACGCAGAGCCATCTTGCGGCAAACAATAGACCCCCTCCTCTCAATGTACGGCGCTGCCCCGACAGGTGGCGCGCCGCGCGCGCATTGGGGCTGTGCGCGGACCGGTGCCAGGCGCCTCGCGTCCCCGACTCCCTCTCCCCTGACGCCGCTTCGCCGCGCTCCCACACCGGTTGCAGAATCAAGCGCCGTTCCTTTCTTTAGATTACTATCTATCTATCTCTCTGCCCGTGCCGATCACGACGTTTGGCTGGCGTAGATCGTTTCCCCCTCCGAGACACCGAGTTCTTTGCTTCGTTCCGTTTGTTCAGGCGCGCGTTTCGTTGCCGCGCCGAACGCTGCGTTGCTCGACGCTCACCGCGTGATAGGTGGGCGCAGAGTCCGATGCGGGGCGCCTCGTAAGTGATCACTGTCTGAGCGCATTGTCTTACACCCCTTGGCGGGTCGACGGCAACGCTGTCGCGTTCCACTCTTGAAGGCGAAGCTTAAGCGTCCTCCAATTTTTTTATTTATGAAGTGCCTGCCGTGATTTATCGCTCACGGCCAACGCCGCGGACGCCGACACCGACGCCGACGACACCGGCTTTTCTGCGACACGAGCTCCTTAACGCTATCGCGTTAATACGTTCCCTCGGGGACTCCCCTGTTCACAGCAGACCAGATCGGCGGTGGCGGGTTCCGTCACAAAGCCTGGTTCGTCGAACTCATCTCGGAAATCCCGCGACGCAGAATGGCGGACGTGGCGCGTTGTCCAAGGAAAGTTGACGCCGCTGTCGCAACTGGCTGGCAAAACGTGCACCTCAGCGGGCTGTTCTTAACAGCGCCTCCATCGCCCGGAAAATCTCGACTGTCCAGCGCTGACAACCGCTGGGAAGGAAGACAACGGCTGGTGGCCAGGGGGTGATGCCTTGGCTCGCATCGACCACTTGTGTAATGATGTCATCGCCCCAAAACATCCAACAAGGACAGGCAACTGCAAAACGAACCCCACAACACGGCCCTGCGCCGAGATGACGTAACTTGGATCTCACTTTAGACCCGCTAGGCTTCAAAGAAAACATAAGTGCAGAAACAAAAAATGCTGCATTTCGCTGTGCCAATTTTTGAAGTAATTTCGTGCTGACAAATTCAGCAATCATGGAGCGAATCCTGCTATATGACAGGGGATCTTCTTCGCTTAACAAAATTAGCAATAGAAACCCTAACATTTAGGCGGAACCTCTAAACGCAGAATTCAAATTAGCCTGCTCAAACCATCCGCATTGCTATGCAACTTTCCCTTCTTATATCTAACGGAGAAGTTGTACTCAGGGAGAGTGAGACTCCATCGGAGCAAGCGGCCATTTTTGTGTGACATTTGATTGAGCCACGTCAGAGGACAGTGGTCGGTCTCGAAGATGAACTTCGCTCCGTACAAGTAACACCACAACTTCTGGGCGGCCCAAACTAAACAAGCGCATTCCTTCTCTGAAGCGCTGTAGGCTTCCTCTCTCACATTTAGTTTACGGCTGGCATAGAGGATAGGATGCTCCTCGTTATCGTCGCCGACCTGACTAAGTACCACACCCATACCTCTGTCGCTTGCGTCGCATTGAACTATGAATTCATTTGTGTAGTCGGGCACCCGAAACACACGACGAGAAACCAATAGCGTTTTCAAACTTTGGAAAGCGTTCTCTTTGTCCTTATCCCAGTTTACGCTACACGGTGCTCCCTTTCGGAGGGCGTCCGTTAATGGACTTGCCATTTGCGAGTAATTCGGAATGTACCGTCGATAGTAACACACAAGTCCCAACAATGAACGGATGTCTGTTTGGGTGAGCGGCTGAGAAAATTCTCCAATCGTAGCTATTTTCAGCTCGGCCGGCCGTCTCGTGCCCTGGCCGACAACATGGCCCAGATAAGTAACCTGTGAACAACCAAATCTACGTTTTCATCGTTAAGCCGGCTTCCCTCAACTGTGAGAACACCTGTTTGAGGTGCGATACGTGTTGTTCCCAGCTGTCCGAAAAAATTGCTACATCATCAAGATATGGCAGCGCGAACTCCTGCAAGTCTCTTAGGACAATATCCATTAATTTAGACAAGCTAAACGGCGCGCTCTTCAGCCCGAAGCTGAGTGCGAGAGGGCGAAAAGTGCCTACAGGTGAGATGAACGCGGCATAGCAGCTAGCACTTTCTGAAAGGGGAACTTGCCAGTACCCCCACACGAGATCGATGGTGGAAATCTATTTAGCAGCGCTAACTCTTTCAATTCGTCCCTCAATGTTGGGTATCGGGTACAGCCGATCCCTAGTGATGGCTTTAACCTCCTGTAATCAACACACGGACGAGGGTCCTTGTTAGGGGTGTCTACCGGTATTAGCGGTGACGTGTAGTCACTCTCAGCGGGCTCAATAGCTCCCAACTGTAGCATGCGCAGTGTCTCTGCCTCCATAATATCTCTGTCTTGGAGACACGCTGTAAGGCTTTGATCTTACAGGTTCGGTTGATGCCAGCTCTATTTCATGCGTTATTAGTTCGGTTCTACCTGGCCGATCGCTGAATCTGTCGAGATATTCCCCTAACTACCCTTTTAGCTCATCTAGTTGCTCGGGTCTTAGAGCTTGCGAGCTTACCGAGTGTTTTACTACTTCTTCTAGGCCGATTTCAGAGTTGGAGGTCGCCTTATACGCCTTAAACTTGGTACTGGTGTCATCCTGCTCTTTGATGGTACAGTTAACGACTCCGCTCCGCTCTACATATGGCTTCATCTAATTGCAGTGATATATCCTCACCTCTTTCCTGCGACCGGGCATTTTCAGAGCATAGTTAGTATCTGAAAGTTTCTGCAACACTTTAACTGGCCCGTCCCAGTGAACTTCAAGCTTGTTCTTTCTTGAAGGTTTGACGATCATCACCTGGTCTCCAGCGTTAAACGTACGAAGCCTCGCATTCTTGTCGTAATAGAATTTGGCGTTCTTTTGAGCCACTCCCATGTTCTTTTCGACTAGTTCTTGGGTTGCGCTTAGCCGTTCCCGCAGATTTAGCACGTATTAAACCACTGTTGCACTCTCTCCTCTTTCCTCCCACATCTCTCTTAACATTCTCAGTGGAGAACGGAGTGTCCTCCCATACACTATTTCTGCTGGCGAGAACCCTGTAGCCTCATGTGGGACCGTTGGCAAAGCAAACAAAGTTGCGTGCAGACAGTTCTCCCCGTCTTCCTTGTGCTCGTAACTCAGCGCACGCAAAACTCGCTTAAGCACTGAATGCCACCTCTGTACACTGTTCGACTGAGGGTGATAAACGGAACTGTGTATTAACTTTACCCCCCACTTTTGCAAGAATGTGGAAGTCAGTGCGCTGGTGAATACTGACCCTTGATCCGCCTGAATTTCGGCTGGAAACCCAACTCGTGCAAATATTGTCAAAAGCGCGTCTACTAATTCGGTGGAGCTGAGTTCTTTCAGAGGGGTTGCTTCTGGAAACTTTGTAGGTGGACACAGCATGGTAAACAAGTACCTGTAACCCGATTTTGTTTTTGGTAGAGGCCCTACCGTGTCTATCACAAATCGTCTGAATGGTTCTGTTATTAAGGGCACAACCTTTATTTATTTATTTATTCATATGCCCTAAAGGCCCATTCGGGCATTACATAGGGGGGGGGGGGAGCCAGTTACAATTAGAAACGTGTAGAAAAGGAACATTGGTAAGATACAGTGACAGTGACATAATTATATACAGAAAGAATAACATACGCAAGCAGGCACTCAACACAGAAATAATCACACATTTAGGAAAACCTTCAACTTGTTAACAAAAACATCATGGTTAATGGCAGATATCCAATGTCCCTCGGTAGTCTATTCTAATGATATATTGCCAAAAGTAATGGTGAATGACGGTACAGATTAGTGCGAGCAAAAAGGGGTTGCACTTTAAATGGGTGATTAAAACGCTGAAAAATAGTATGGGCTGCATTGATGCAAGATTCGCGGAACGGGGATCTGCTATGATAAAGCGCGTGAAAATGTGATAACAATGTTATTAGTCGGTGGTTTTGAAGAGAGGGCAATGAAAATGATTCCTTGATGTCCGTAACACTGTAGTTTCGCGACTATTTTTTTGTGATATATCTTGCTGCTTTATTTTGTAATGCTTCGAGCTGATCGATCAGATAGGTCTGATGCGGATTCCAAATAATGGACGCGTACTCTACCTTTGAACGAACAAGAGTAGTGTATGCCAATAACTTAGTAGCAGAGTTCGCCAAGTATAAGTTGCGTTTAATGAAGCCGAGTGTTTTGGATGCCATACTGGTTATGGTATTAATGTGCTCGTTCCAAGATAAATCAGAGGATAAATGAACTCCGAGATATTTAAATGTGGGCACTTTCTCAACAGGGATTCCCTGAATCGTGTAATAGCTTAATTCTGGATTATGTGTTCTCGTGAACGTCATGGCCTTAGTTTTAGAAACGTTAATTTCCATTTGCGACTGGCAACACAAAAATGCGAGTTTGTCTAGGTCTACCTGTAATGAGTTCGTCTTCCGCGTTACTAATTTGTCTGTAGATGATACAGTCGTCTGCGAATAACCTTATGGTAGAAGATAGAGTGTTTCCTATTCGTTAATATAGATCAGAAATAATATTGGACCCAGGACCGAACCCTGCGGTACACCGGATTTTACATGCGAAAGTGAAGATGAGTACCCATTCACGTAGGCTGATTGACTTCGGTTGGTTAAAAAATTAGCTATCCAATTTGTAATCCTACTGTTTATGTTAAGATTCGTTAGCTTCATTAATAAGCGGATGTGCGGAACTTTGTCAAATGCTTTTGCAAAATCAATAAATATAGCATCTATTTTTAGTCCACCATGAACGGCTTCGTGGAGGTCAGTTACCAATTCGAATAGTTGGGTTTCACAGGAACGACCGCGAAGGAAACCATGCTGATTGCTAGCGAAGAAATTGTGATCTGATAGAAATTTTATGACGTTGGATGATATGATGTGCTCTAGTAATTTACAACAGATGCTGGTTAATGATATGGGCCTGTAGTTTGAGACTAAGGAGGGATCACCAGATTTAAAAATGGGGATCACGCGTGCACACCTCCAGGCGTCAGGCACGCATCCTGCATTAACTGACTGTTGAAAAATAGCAACCAAGATACGTGATATAGCTGGTTTAGTAAGTTTTAGCAATTTTGCGCAAATGTCATCTGGTCCGGGTGCCGTATTGATTGGTAGACGATCTATCGCAGCTTCTACACCTTCGCGAGTGATTATGAGGTCATTCATTGAAGTATTCAAGCTGATAAAGTTCAGATCTGGTGGCATTGGTTCTTCTGATGTGAAAACCGAACAGAAAAAAAGTGTTTAATTTTTCCGCAACATCGGACTGCAGAAGAGGCTCACCATCTTTCGTTATCGACACAAGGGAGGATGACGATGGTTTCGGATTTACTACTTCCGAAAATTTTTTACAGTTGTTTTTTAACATTTGTGATAAGTCACAGTTGTAAAATTTTTCCTTCGCTGCTTCAATTTCTGCTTTGCAAAGTCTCGCCTGTTCGAGATAGCGTTCCCAGTCGTCGGCAGAGGTCGAAAGCTTTGCCCTTGAATTCATTCTTTTCTTATTAATGCACCGCTTAACATGTGTTGTAAACCACGTGTTTTTGTTTGAAGATTTGATAGTAATTCTTGGAATATATCTTTCCTTCAATTTAGTGAGCGTCCTTTGAAGGATCTGCCAATTTTCGTTTGTATCACGCTCGGAAAAGGTCAATAAAAACTGCGTAGAAAATGTTAGTAGGTCGTTATTTAGTCCGCGTACATCCCCTCTGTTGTAATCATATATGGTTTTCTTTGCATTACGAGGTTTTTCATATTTTATGGTGTACTCGCAGTGGATAACATTGTGCTCACTCATGCAGTCAAGGACGCGTACATACATACTTTGTGGATCTGTAGTCAGTACAAGATCTAGAACTGAATCACCACGTGTGGGACATGATACCATTTGGCTCAAACTAAACAAAGAAAGAACATCAAGAAACTGCCTAAATTCATGCCGTCTTGCGCCCTCGACGGGTTTGCATGTCGGCCAGTCAATTCCGGGATAGTTAAAGTCACCTGCAAGTATTATTTCCGATGACGGAAATCATGCTTAAAGAATCATGAAGGCATTCAACAAATACAGCTGAAGAACTGGGTGACCGATAGCAAACCCCGATAATGCAAGTTACAGACGGCGATAAATGGAGTGCGATCCGCAATATTTCCAGGACGAAAAAAGTGTCGACAAGATGCGCACTGAACTTCTTATTTACAGCAATTATGACGCCACCGCCTCGAGATGTGCTTCTGTCTTTTCTAAACAAGGAAAAACTATTCGAAAGCAATAGTTCGCTGTCAGCTACATCAGAGCAAAGCCAAGTTTCGGTACCAAGGACTATGTCCGCGGAACAGCATTCAATAAAGGCTTGCAGATGATCTTGTTTGTTTAACAGACTTCGGAAATTTGACACTATGATTGACAAGGTGTTATTCGGATGGGTTCTTTCAGGTTCATTCGTTTGTTCTACGTGTCTAGTGGTCTGGGAGAACTACCACCTTATTGGCCGAGGAATCAAACGTATAGTGCTTGTTGGCAAGAATTAGTTTATCAAAAACTAGCTTGAATTTTTCGTTGGGTTGGAAGGTTAGTCCGAGCAAAATGGCGGAGTTTATTTCTGATCTGCCGCAACGCGGTGAAAAGTCTTCTTCTACCCATACTCGAGCAGATGCAACGTCTTTAAGCTTGAACGCATTCCTCAGGATATTGTTTTTATCCTTAAAGTTCAAAAACTTAACTATTACGGGGCGATTATATCCCGGCTTTTCCTGTCCCAGTCTGTGAGCCCTTTCAATACCACTAGGCTGAATGTCGAATGTATTCGTTATAAACTCTGTAATTAATTTTTCCGTGTCATTCCGCTTCTCAGTTCTTTCCTCGGCAATGCCCTTGAATATAAGGTTGTTCCGCCGCATTCGGTTGTTCAGAGCATCCACGGCAAGATTGGCTTGTTCAATTTGTTGAAATTCAATGGTTCGAACGTGATCCCTAGTTTCCTGCACAAGCATCCCCACTGTGGATACATCTTTGTGAACGCTGTCAACTGTTTCTAGGCGCTGTTCAATTTGTGACAACCGTCTTTTGACATCTGTAATATTCGACTGGATGTCCTTGAGTTTGACGCACATGTCTTTCTGAGATTTTTCCATTATCCGCAGAAAGTTCTTTGAGAAAATTCATAATTTGATCTACCTTGTAAGGACCTGGGTTTGTTTCGACGTCCCCTGCACAGATGATCAGGTGCGCGACACAGAACAAAACTACGAACAATTGTACCCCAGCCTTCGATGTCCGACACACCGATGCTGGCCGTAGCCACACGGGTGAGCACGATTTAGTGACTACTAAGCGCGATGAAACAGCCGATCCTGGCGCGGTAGGTACATAGATCAATGCCCATCTCTGTTCAAAAAATCTTACACAACTTCAATTGGGGTTTGCAGCCAAATAGGGATCACGAAATGCGCCAAAGCGCCGCAGACTCACCTACAACGAGCGAAAGCAACAGTTTTAGCGCTGTGAAACTGGCTGCAAATCCCGTTTGACGTTTGCCGCTGAGGCTTCTTATACTTGGCTTGAGGGCGCTGCGGTGCGTGCCGGTATCACCTGCGCGGGATTGCACGACGATGGCTCCCACGACGCAAGGTGATATGAGCCCAGGACACGAGGCAGCAGCTTTTGTGCTCGATGGGTGGCGGTCGGCCGGTGCTTGCGCAATCAGCCGATTGTAGCAGCGACTGACGGGCGTCTCACAGGGTCACACGCAGGTTCCTCGCCTACAACGAGCGAAAGCAACAGTTTTAGCGCTGTGAAACTGGCTGCAAATCCCGTTTGACGTTTGCCGCTGAGGCTTCTTATACTTGGCTTGAGGGCGCTGCGGTGCGTGCCGGTATCACCTGCGCGGGATTGCACGACAATGGCTCCCACGACGCAAGGTGATATGAGTCCAGGACACGAGGCAGCAGCTTTTGTGCTCGATGGGTGGCAGTCGGCCGGTGCTTGCGCAATCAGCCGATTGTAGCAGCGACTGACGGGCGTCTCACAGGGTCACACGCAGGTTCCTCGCCTACAACGAGCGAAGGCAACAGTCTTAGCGCTGTGAAACTGGCAGCAAATCCCGTTTGACGTTTGCCGCTGAGGCTTCTTATACTTGGCTTGAGGGCGCTGCGGTGCGTGCCGGTATCACCTGCGCGGGATTGCACGACGATGGCTCCCACGACGCAAGGTGATATGAGCCCAGGACACGAGGCAGCAGCTTCTGTGCTCGATGGGTGGCAGTCGGCCGGTGCTTGCGGAATCAGCCGATTGTAGCAGCGACTGACGGGCGTCTCACAGGGTCACACGCAGGTTCCTCACCTACAACGAGCGAAAGCAACAGTTTTAGCGCTGTGAAACTGGCTGAAAATCCCGTTTGACGTTTGCCGCTGAGGCTTCTTATACTTGGCTTGAGGGCGCTGCGGTGCGTGCCGGTATCACCTGCGCGGGATTGCACGACAATGGCTCCCACGACGCAAGGTGATATGAGTCCAGGACACGAGGCAGCAGCTTTTGTGCCCGATGGGTGGCAGTCGGCCGTTGCTTGCGCAATCAGCCGATTGTAGCAGCGACTGACGGGCGTCTCACAGGGTCACACGCAGGTTCCTCACCTACAACGAGCGAAAGCAACAGTTTTAGCGCTGTGAAACTGGCTGCAAAAGTGGAGCTTTCCATGTCTCTCCTGGTTTACGCGAGCGCTGGCAGGCGTCGCATGATCTTACAAAGTTTTTTACGCCTTTCAAACAGCCAGGCCAGTAGTATTCCATAAGCAATCTTTCCTTTGGTTAGTTTATGCCTAGGTGGCTGGACCACCCATTTCGATCACAGAGGCTCAAAAGGTCCTCCCTGTACTTAGTAGGTACGACTAACTGATCCAGAATCCTGCCCTTTCGATCTCTGCAGTGCCGATACAACAATCCTCCGCTCTCTTGTATCGTCACGTGGCGCCTAGCAATGCCTTCTTTGGCTGTGTGGTGTAATTTAGCTAAGCTGTCATCATACTTTTGCTCCGCTGCCGGTGACTCTCTGTCCACACGTAAGAGCTGATCAAAGTTCTTTGAGGCCGGTGATAATAACGACCCTGTTTCGCTTGCGATTGCGTCAGCTTCACTTCACTTCACTTCACTTTATTTCCTTAAAGACCCCACAAGGGGGTGTTACATAAGGGGTGGGTTGTACAGAGATGCTATAAATGCCACAGGTATTTAACAAGACAGGTATATGGATACACTTTGAATAAAACGTGATGGACAGATGATTGAAACAATGTCGTGGGGAAGGCCATTCCATTCTGAAGCTGCGCGGCAAAAAAAAAATGATGCAGAAAAAGTAGTGGTGCCAGAACGGGGTCGGGTGACTTGAAGTGGATGGCCCGTGCGGGGGGATGTGCGAGCGGCGGGAGCGATGTAAGGTGGATGGCTGAAAGAACTGTGATAAAACTTGTGGTAAAGTGATAGTGTGGCGATCCTGCGGCGAGACGAAAGAGTGGGCAGACCAGAGTCATTCTTAAGGGATGACACGCTGATATCATATGAATAAGAAGAATGAATGAAGCGAGCAGCACGATTTTGCACTGCTTCGATAGCGTTAATCAAATAAACTTGGTGAGGGCTCCAGATTGGTGATGCGTACTCAAGTTTGGGTCGAATTAGCGATTGGTAAGCCAAAAGTCTTACGTGGTAGGGTGAGTGACGCAGATGACGTTTTAGAAATCCTAATGATCGGTTAGCCGTTGAAATGATATTCGTGACATGGGTGCGCCAGGAAAGATCAGGGGTTAGTGTTACACCAAGGTATTTATAGGATTCACTTGTTTCAACTGGTATGTTAGCGATTTTATAGGGAAATTGGAGCGGGTTTTTGCGGCAGTGGAAGGAAAGTAATTTACATTTGTTAGGATTAAGGGTCATTAGCCAGCGGTTACACCAGTCGAACACTTTATTAAGATCATTTTGTAGGGCTGTTTGGTCAGATATGTTAGTTATTTTGTGGTAGATGACACAGTCGTCAGCGAACATGCGGATGTTACATGATAAATTATTAGGCAAGCCGTTGATATATATTAGAAATAAAAGTGGGCCGAGGACAGATCCCTGCGGCACGCCGGACGTTACGGGGAGCGAGTCAGACTTGACATTGTTAAGGGAAACAAACTGAGAGCGGTTAGTCAGAAATTGGGCGATCCAGTTTAGAACGTCGTGTGGCAGATTTAGTTGAGAGAGCTTCATTAGTAGACGCTTGTGTGGTATTTTATCAAAAGCCTTGGTGAAGTCAAGAAAAATAGCATCTGTTTGTAGGTTAGTGTCGAGGTTAGCATTCAGGTGTTGAAGAAAAAGGGCTAGTTGGGATTCGCATGAGAGGCCTTTTCGAAATCCGTGTTGAGAGGGATTAAAAAAGCTGTTAGAATCAAGGAAATGCATGACCTGAGAGTATATGATATGTTCCATGAGTTTGCAGCACACACTGGTTAGAGATATGGGGCGGTAATTTAACGGACAGTCTCTGTTGCCTGCTTTGTGAACTGGAATGACCTTCCCACACTTCCAGTCGTAAGGGAGAATTCCTGAGGAGAGTGACTGGGAAAACAGTAACAGTAAAAATTCGGCAGCTATGTGCTTAGTGTTTTTTAAGAGCTTGGAATTTATTTCGTCCGTACCAGTAGAAGATGACAATTTCATTTTTTCAATTAAGGACAGGATACCAGAGAAACTAATGCTTATGGGTGGCATTTCTGGTAAACTAGCGGAAAACAGTTCTGTTTCAGTAGGGTTAGGTTCATTTGTAAAGACAGACGAAAAGGCTATATTAAATATATTGGCACTTTCTGAACAACTTGCTTCTTGACCAGATTGATTAGTAAGGGTAACAGGAGGGGTGTCATGTGGGTTTAGAATTTGCCAGAAACGTTTGAGTGAATCAGCAAGGATTTTTGGTAGCTCAGTGTGAAAGAATGAGTATTTAGCGTTGCGCACTTCTGTTAAGTGTGCTTTTTCTGCAATGTTGTATTTATCCCATGCGCAAACACTGTTTCTAGTCTTGGCGACACGAAAAAGACGTTTCTTCTTGTTTTCAAGCGATTTTAATGACTTAGTAAACCAAGGTTTTTGGCGGGTGGGACGGAAAGTTACCTTAGGGATGAAGTCATCAGCTAATCGGTTCATTTTGTTTTTGAAGAGTGACCAGTTTTCGTTAATAGGTCGTTCCCAAAAACAATCTTGAAACGATGGAAAAAAGGCATTAAGTTCACTAATGATGGCCCCATAGTTCCCCTTGTCATATAGTCGAATTGTTTTCCTGCAAGCTTGGCGTATTTCGGGAACAAAGGCAAAATTAGCATGAATTACTTTGTGGTCACTTATTTCTTTTAGAAATGTTATAGAAGACAGGCTCCCTGAATTTGTTGTTAAGATTATGTCAAGAATATTGGCGGTATCGGAAGTGACTCGTGTAGGTTGTGATATCAGCTGAGTAAGATTAAAGTTTAGGCAAACGTCAAGAAATTCGTTAGCTTCTTTCGCATTGGGTGCTGACGAGGTTAGGGTCATCCAATCGATATTCGGAAAGTTAAAGTCTCCAAAGAGAACGATGCGAGCGTTAGGGTATTTAGTCGAAAGTTTGGTTAAAATATTATTAAGTTCGCGTGAAAAATCTGGAGTGTGTCTAGGAGGCCTGTAGCAAACACCTAAGAGCACCGACTGTGGTGCGGAACGACAGATTAACCATAATATTTCAAGGTCGGAGGGTATTTTGATAACAGAACACGAAAGCTGTTTGTTTGCAGCAATGAGGACGCCCCCGCCGCGTGTGTTGAGACGATCCTTTCTAAAAAGATTAAAGTTGGGCAAGTCGGATAAAACTTCGCCATCAGTGACGTCAGAGGTCAACCACGTTTCAGTTAGAATAAGTAAATTGCTACTGGATAAAGATACAAGGCTTGACACGTGGTGGCGTTTAGAAAGAAAGCTGCGAATGTTTGTGAAAATAATCGAAAAAGAGAGATTAGCTTTGTGACCAGGAACGGAACCATTTAATGATTTGGGGTGGGGAGGGGGTGGCTATGATTTTTCTTCGACAGTTTCGGTTGCATCGTCGAATACGTAGCGTTTGGAGCCCATAAATAATGTTTTATATCGCAAAAGAAAAGGACCAGATTTTTCTTTAGCAAAAGCGAGAAGGTGATTCCGTGCGTTCCGAACGTGAGGCGACAAATCTTCCCCAATGCTAAAATGTGTATTTTTGAGTTGAGAGCCATTAGCAAGAACAGTTTCCTTGGTTTTAAAAGAGGTAAATTTTACTATTATGGGGCGGCACCGGTCTCGCAAGTGGCGACCAAGACGGTGAGCACGCTCTATTTCCTTAGATTCAATGGCTACATTGAAATGGTCCCTGCAAAACGCAGTGATTAGCTCCTCAGACTGAGCGTTGGTCTCGGATGGCGTGTCGTCCGCTATGCCGTAAAACAACAAGTTGTTTCGTCGGGAGCGGTTTTCCATGTCGTCCAGCCGAGTCTCCAATACCGAGACCTGTCGTGTAGTCTGAGAGGTGGTGGTTGCAACGGCGTCTAATTCCGTTCGGAGCGTTTGAAGCTGGTGGTAGGGCGATTTTAAACTGTCGATTCTTTTGCCTAGTTCGGAAATGGTTTTATCGGTGCTTGAGAGCTGGCTCTTTAGGCTCTGCACGTCTCCAATGAGCTGGGCTTGACCAGAAGACAGGCCTTGTAGTTCATATAGTGTTTCATTTAGGGTGGGGGGTCCTGGGTTAGTTTCAATGTCTCCGGATAACATAAGTAGCAAAGAACAAACACTGTTAATACAATCAGACATGATACAAACACAGCACTGAGGGCTCTTCCTGCAGGCGTGAACTTTGACACTCTAGTGATGCGCTCACATTGAGCTGGTCAGCTGGCAGGCTTTCCTCAACTGTTTGTTTGTCCCTCGGGCCTAGCTCGGATTCGGGTATTGAAGTTATCCCTTTTTCTGCTTCCGCTGGAGCAGCTTGTGCATTTTCTGCGGAAAGCGACGTGATTTTAGGAGCTTGGCCTCGGTTCCATGCCTGTACTATGCCCTCTCCCAGTTTGCGCCCTTTTTCACGCAATAATCGATTCGAACGATTCGAAAAAATGTAAGGGTACTGCAGTGACAAAAATTTGGAAACTGCAGCCTCGGTCACTAGCTCCCCGAATAGTCCACTGATTTTGACTTTGGCTATGGGCAGACACACGCTGTGTTCTTCTACAACCTGTTTGATCCATGCTACTTCTCCAGTGAAGTCATCTACCGTCACCTAAGACGGATGGACAATGTCCATCGTGGCGGCACTGTCTCTTAGCACCCTGCATGGTTTGCCATTAACTTGCAGGTCGTGAAGATATGGGCTTAAAAGTTCCATACTCTCGTCTTTTTCATCTATGTAGGAAAAAACTACGCTAAGCTTTCCGCAGTTCACAGCGATATATCCCAGTTTGTGGCACTTATATTAGCGTATCGTTCTAAAAGATTCGAATTTTCTTTTCTGCTCTTTTTGTACGGTTTCCCCGTTTGGTATCTCCTCGCTCTTTTTTAAGGGCTTTTCCTCCACGTCTACAGACTCGGGTCGTCTAGTCTGCGAACCCTTCTTGAACGGAAATGGTTTCTGCGGTCCATTTCGACAGTCCCAATTAACGTCCTCGGCGTTCAGCTTTCTACGCGTTGCGTACTCTTCGGCTAATTCCGCCGCCCTTTCCACAGTGTTTACATTTCGTCTTGCACCCACAGCTTCACAGATGCTGGGATGCTTTTGTAAAACTGCTCTAGAAACATGCATTCACTGATCCTGTCTCTGCTCTCGTACGCTTCCGCGCTTTTCAGCCACTCGACTAGGTTTGCCTTTAAGCTATATGCAAACTCCGGATAACCCTCGCTATCTTTCTTGCCTGTGCTCCTAAACCTTTGCCGAAAAGCTTCGGCTGAAATTCGGTATTTCTTCAGGAGACTAGCCTTAACTTTCGCATAATCATATGCATCCTGTTCACTGAGTCTGGCGATTACTTCCGCCGCCTCACATGGCAACATAGACAGCAACCGCTGTGGCATGTACTTGTACTAATGTACTGTACTAATGTGACCTTATTGCAGTATTATCCTCTAGTTCTAAGCTGCGGTTTACGAGCAATGAAACATACGTGACGATTGTAACAGCGTGGGTGCCATTCTGCTACGATAGTGGCTGTGCTGTTATACTTTGACAAGCGTTCAAACTGTTAGCTGCAGGTTACATTGCGTGATTACTTGGCTCGGTGGACGAGATTTCCACCCATGAATAAAACTGTTTTGGTTAGTAATAACAGCATACCTTACAGTGTGAACTGTATTCGTCCAGCAAAGCCACCGTTTTCGAACTGCGCGAGCACCCTAAGCAGTGGTAGGTGCTGGATTATACATATCTTTGTTCTGTATAGCGCATGCTTTAAGCATGCGGCCTCAGCGTTTATATATCTATAAACGCTGTATGATGTGACTATGCGAGGTCGTACTGCGGCGTTAACCCGTTTTCTCTATCTTTTTCAAGAAATAGGATGATAACCATTTTTTTTTCGGTTATGTTCGTTTCGTTCTCTACGACGCACTCACACGTATTACGGAAATTTTGTCCTCAAAAATATCCATCGCATTCCTTTTATGCGATGCCTCTCGGATATTGTAGCTTCACAGAGTAAAAAGGCAATGCCGAAGCACATAGCTTAATGTGTATCGTGCTCGTTCACCAAACCACAGTGATCGCTGTGTTGAGCAGTGCCATCGGTCTCATGCAGGCGGCTAGCTTAGACATATAGTGATTTCAAGCCTACTAGACTTGAAATACGTCAGAACGATGCTGGTGTATAATAAATATTTGATAGCGCCTGCCGCTTAGATGTTTCGTGGTTGCCTTAGGCTGGCCGTACACCAGAATGCGCTCTTATGTTTTAGTCCCTACACCAAGCGATCAGACAGTGAGCAGATTTCCCATGTCATGCTGGTGATACAGACACACCGGTTCGTTGAATTAAAACCGATATACGCAGAATAGTTCACAACACATATACACACACCGTGGCTGATAATGCGCATCGCCCCTAAGAGATATTTCAGCGTACTGCAGTTACCGATGCACCGAAAGGCTTCCCTGGCGACCTTATATGAAAGGGCATTGCGCAAATTTCACAAAGTACGATCTAAAACATCTCGAAATCGTTCCGCAGCACGCGACAGCAATACTTTCAAGCAGCGCCGCGCCGGATTGCCCAAACCAGAAAGGAGGAAAAGCTCGCCGCGCGCCCTTTCCTCCTCGCCCGATGAAAAGGTCTATTCCCACGACCTTTTGGGGCCCGTTGATCGGTGCTTCGCCGACTCGAATAATCCCGCTCCGTGACAGTTTTGTAGTAACTAAGACACCAAGGTACCGATATTGCTGTACTTGCGATACCGGCGTCGAGTGCAACGAGTATGTATAAATTGAGTTAATGCGTTTTCTAGACACGTGCATAAGTTTACATTTCGAAACATTAAGCTTCATCATCCACTTTGAGCACCAGTTTCCAATTAGGTTTAAGTCATTCTGCAGACGTAGGTGATCTTGGTGGTTATTCATGCGACGGTAAAGTACGCAGTCATCTCCGAATAGGCGGATTGTAGATGAAATTCGGTTAGGTATGTCGATGATGAAATTAAGAAAAGAAGCGGGGCCGAAAACCGAGCTTGGCGGACACCGGATGTTAGTTTTGTTGTTGAAGAATGCTGACCTCCTATAACGCTAAACTGCACTCGGTCTGTTATGAAGCAGTTTATCCTCGATAAGATTAATGGGTCGAGACTGAGTACAGCGAGTTTATTGATAAGTTTTTTGTGAGCGACACGATCAAATGCTTTCGAAAAATCGATGTAGATGACGCCAGCCTCAAACAAAGAATCTAACTTAAGATGAAGGTCAGTAGTAAATTCAAAAAGCTGCTTTTCAAAGGATAACCCAGAACAAAAACCATGTTGTTTTGAATGATAAAATGAGTTATCATCGAGGTGTTGTGCTATGTGTGAATATATGACGTGCTCCAGAAGCTTGCAGGCTATACTAGTTAGTGAAATGCGGCGATACTTAGAAGGATCGCATTAATTTGCGGTCGTGAATACTGGTGCAACCTTCGCAGCGATCCAGCCAAAGGGCTGGATCGCTGCGAAGTCAACATTTTTTTCACCTATGCCAAAACATCCATGTCAAGACACTAAAGCCAGCCAAGGTAACTAGGTTCTTATTTATTTTTTCTACTTTGACTTTTATTCTTGAGGACCACATTGAGCCTCCTGAAATTTTTTTTTTCGTTCTCGCTACCCTACCCGCGGGCTGCCGGAGCTAGCCAGAGCGCACACGTTTTTCTCGTGTTGCCTCGACCACCGCGCGGCGCACTTCGGTGCGCGTTCGGTTTGCTCTGGCCGAGTGGATTTTCGCCTGGCAGAGTTTTGGATGCTTTCTGGCTAGCTGACGAGAAAAAGAAACAATGGTCGCTCGCCGCCATCACTGTGGGGACTCGACAGATCGCACCGGGTTCGCTTGAGCGCAACCTCTCCGTAAGTCCTGTCTCGCCGTTGCAGGATACCAAGCAGTATGCGCATGGTTCTCGGTGGACCAAGCGTCTCATGTTTTCTTCGATATTCCTTCCGTAGCCACATTAGGTGCCCAAAGTAGGTATTCGATTGTGGCCAACATGCTTTTCTGTGCGTTTCGTTTCGGTGCCTCCGCCCCACAGAAGGAAAAAAATACATTGTTGCGGCGCAGCGTATTGTCGCATGGTGAAAGTTCAATTTTGTTACTTCTTTTGCGGAAAGTAATGGGCCACGGGATGCTTCAGTTGCCGGATATTCTTACTATATTGTTACGTGGTAGTGACGGTTGAGAAGGCAGCAAAACTGATTAACGAAACGAGCGTTTTATTGGGCGAACTTGTGCCCTCAAAAGCAGGCTACACTCAAAGAAGGACGGTAGCGGCAAATACGATCGGCGGTCGTCGAAAATCTGATGAGCGGGTCAAGCGCGTCGGCTTTTATCCATCTGTCGTCGAATGTTCCAGAGCAATCGCTGGGACCCGCGTGCCTTCCACAAAGTTCCACATTATTCGCGTCGCGCACACACGCAATCAGATAACACAAGTTGCGGTGAAAGACAGTGCACGGAACCATCGATAACATTCCAGAAACTTCTTTTACATGCAGGCGCGTCCTGCGCTGTGCGATAACATTTGTTGTTAGGCTTTGTGACAGCTTTGTGACGGAACCCGCCACCGCCGACCTGGTCTGCTGTGAACAGGGGAGTCCCCGAGGGAACGTAGTTCGAGGTCCCTTCCCACGCACCGTTCCTGACGTCAGCCCCGAGTTTTGCGAAGACCGTCTGACCTCGGTTGAGGACCGTGAACCTGTGCGGAAGTGTGTGTATTTGTAATCCCTCGCGCAAAGAGGCGACTCGTCTACGGCTCCTGGTCGGCCGTTTCCCTCACCTTGGGATCGAGGGGGAGACCGAGTGTTTATAAACTGCTGTTGTGCGGCTGTTCAGGGTACTTTTTATCTCGCATTCATGCTAGACTGATGAACTGCAACGTCCTGATGTAGATACTGTAACTAAACCCATATTCCTCGTTCTCGATGAGAAACAGTCCTTCCCTTCAACAACGTCCCCAGCGTGGATAAGTTGGACGACGGCATGGGCCAGCTACCATCTAATTCATGCCAGGCTCCAAACTTGACAACTGATTAAAAGTGATCGGATCGACCCCCAATCCTACGAACTGGCTGACAGCGGTGAGACGGACTTTGCAATGTGGTGCTGTGTCTGCGGTGAGTGATTGGTTCTTGCTTTGACTCTCTAGGCTTCATTTCGTGGTTGTTCTGTGTAGAACAGTAGGGAAGCTAGATTGTTCAGTTTAGCTAGGTTGTGTTTTCCTAGATAGGCTTAGCGAGCAGGACCAAGGTAGTAAAACAGCAATCATGGAGTTAAAGACAGTGCTTAGAGACGAATTGTTGATTGTTGGTGAGGAACTTTTGTCACTGCAGTACCCTTACATTTTTTCGAATCGTTCGAATCGATTATTGCGTGAAAAAGGGCGCAAACTGGGGGAGGGCATAGTACAGGCATTGAACCGAGGCCAAGCTCGTAAAATCGCGTCGCTTTCCGCAGAAAATGAACAAGCTGCTTCAGCGGAAGCAGAAAAAGGGATAACTTCAATACCCGAATCCGAGCTAGGCCCGAGGGACAAACAAACAGTTGAGGAAAGCCTGCCAGCTGACCAACTCAATGTGAGCGTATCACTAGAGTGTCAAAGTTCACGCCTACAGGAAGAGCAAGCTGACGCAATCGCAAGCGAGACAGGGTCGTTATTATCACCGGCCTCAAAGAACTTTGATCAGCTCTTACGTGTGGACAGAGAGTCACCGGCAGTGGAGCAAAAAAATGATGACAGCTTAGCTAAATTACACCACACAGCTAAAGAAGGCATTGCTAGGCGCCACGTGACGATACAAGAGAGAGGAGGATTGTTGTATCGGCACTACAGAGATCGAAAGGGCAGGATTCTAGATCAGTTAGTCGTGCCTACTAAGTACAGGGAGGACCTTCTGAGCCTCTGTGATGGAAATGGGTGGTCCAGCCACCTAGCCATAAACAAATCAAAGGAAAGATTGCTTATGGAATACTACTGGCCTGGCTGTTTCAAAGACGTAGAAAACTTTGTAAGATCATGCGACGCCTGCCAGCGCTCGCGTAAACCAGGACAGACATGGAAAGCTCCACTAAAGGTAGTGCCCTTAATAACAGAACCTTTCAGAAGACTTGTAACAGACACGGTAGGGCCTCTTCCAAAAACAAAATCGGGCTACAGGTACTTGTTTACCATGCTGTGTCCGGCTACAAAGTTTCCAGAAGCAATCCCTCTGAAAGAGCTCAGCTCCACCGAATTAGTAGACGCGCTTTTGACAGTATTTGCACGAGTTGGGTTTCCAGCCGAAATTCAGGCGGATCAAGGCTCAGTATTCACCAGCGCACTGACTTCCACATTCTTGCAAAAGTGCGGGGTAAAGTTAATACACAGTTCCGTTTATCACCCTCAGTCGAACAGTGTACAGAGGTGGCATTCAGTGCTTAAGCGAGTTTTGCGTGCGCTCAGTTACGAGCACAAGGAAGACGGGGAGAACTGTCTGCACGCAACTTTGTTTGCTTTGCCAACAGTCCCACATGAGGCTACAGGATTCTCGCCAGTAGAGATAGTGTATGGGAGGACACTCCGTTCTCCACTGAGAATGTTAAGAGAGATGTGGGAGGAAAGAGGAGAGAGTGCAACAGTGGTTGAATACGTGCTAAATCTGCGGGAACGGCTAAGCGCAACCCAAGAACTAGTCGAAAAGAACATGGGAGTGGCTCAAAAGAACGCCAAATTCTATTACGACAAGAATGCGAGGCTTCGTACGTTTAACGCTGGAGACCAGGTGATGATCGTCAAACCTTCAAGAAAGAACAAGCTTGAAGTTCACTGGGACGGGCCAGTTAAAGTGTTGCAGAAACTTTCAGATACTAACTATGCTCTGAAAATGCCCGGTCGCAGGAAAGAGGTGAGGATATATCACTGCAATTAGATGAAGCCGTATGTAGAGCGGAGCGGAGTCGTTAACTGTACCATCAAAGAGCAGGATGACACCAGTACCAAGTTTAAGGCGTATAAGGCGACCTCCAACTCTGAAATCTGCCTAGAAGAAGTAGTAAAACAGTCGGTAAGCTCGCAAGCTCTAAGACCCGAGCAACTAGATGAGCTAAAAGGGTAGTTAGGGGAATATCTCGACAGATTCAGCGATCGGCCAGGTAGAACCGAACTAATAACGCATGAAATAGAGCTGGCATCAACCGAACCTGTAAGATCAAAGCCTTACAGCGTGTCTCCAAGACAGAGATATTATGGAGGCAGAGACACTGCGCATGCTACAGTTGGGAGCTATTGAGCCCGCTGAGAGTGACTACACGTCACCGCTAATACTGGTAGACACCCCTAACAAGGACCCTCGTCCGTGTGTTGATTACAGGAGGTTAAAGCCATCACTAGGGATCGGCTGTACCCGATACCCAACATTGAGGGACGAATTGAAAGAGTTAGCGCTGCTAAATAGATTTCCACCATCGATCTCGTGTGGGGGTACTGGCAAGTTCCCCTTTCAGAAAGTGCTAGCTGCTATGCCGCGTTCATCTCACCTGTAGGCACTTTTCGCCCTCTCGCACTCAGCTTCGGGCTGAAGAGCGCGCCGTTTAGCTTCTCTAAATTAATGGATATTGTCCTAAGAGACTTGCAGGAGTTCGCGCTGCCATATCTTGATGATGTAGCAATTTTTTCGGACAGCTGGGAACAACACGTATCGCACCTCAAACAGGTGTTCTCACAGTTGAGGGAAGCCGGCTTAACGATGAGAGCGTAGACTTGGTTGTTCACAGGTTACTTATCTGGGCCATGTTGTCGGCCAGGGCACGAGACGGCCGGCCGAGCTGAAAATAGCTACGATTGGAGAATTTTTTCAGCCGCGCACCCAAACACACATCCGTTCATTTTTGGGACTTGTGTGTTACTATCGACGGTACATTCCGAATTACTCGCAAATGGCAAGTCCATTAACGGACGCCCTCCGAAAGGGAGCACCGTGTAGCGTAAACTGGGATAAGGACAAAGAGAACGCTTTCCAAAGTTTGAAAACGCTATTGGTTTCTCGTCGTGTGTTTCGGGCGCCCGACTACACAAATGAATTCATAGTTCAATGCGACGCAAGCGACAGAGGTATGGGTGTGGTACTTAGTCAGGTCGGCGACGATAACGAGGAGCATCCTATCCTCTATGCCAGCCGTAAACTAAATGTGAGAGAGGAAGCCTACAGCGCTTCAGAGAAGGAATGCCCTTGTTTAGTTTGGGCCGCCCAGAAGTTGTGGTGTTACTTGTACGGAGCGAAGTTCATCTTCGAGACCGACCACTGTCCTCTGACGTGGCTCAATCAAATGTCACACAAAAATGGCCGCTTGCTCCGATAGAGTCTCACTCTCCCTGAGTACAACTTCTCCGTTAGATATAAGAAGGGAAAGTTGCATAGCAATGCGGATGGTTTGAGCAGGCTAATTTGAATTCTGCGTTGAAGGGTAAACATAACATAACATAAACAGACCTAGAAATTTATGTTCATAACTCACAGATAGCCGTTATTAATTAATGTCAATTACACCTCTCTTATTCGGGAAGAGAATGCAAGTACTTTTTTGAGGGTTTAGTTTAAAACCGTTCTTCTCTGCGCACTTGGACAATTTATTCAGGCTAATCTGCACTTGCCGCTTGCATATACTAAGATTACATAACTTGTAACCTGTTTGGATATCATCTATGTATACAGAATAAAAGATTGTACGTAGTATGACAGTATGGAGTGAGTTCATTTTTACAAGAAATAGAGTACAGCTCAGCACTCCGCCTTGTGGCACAGCAGTCTCCTGAGTAAATGGACGAGACAGGACGTTACCGATGTATCGTGCGGTGCCGCAGGAAAGACATGACCAGAGGCTCCAAGCAAGGGGAGCGGAAAAGCGTCCCCGTTTATTCCGCGTGTATGTGGCTGTGTTCCCTCACCGCCAGGTGCGATACCGATATCGGTCACGTCACACGTGCCGTAGATGCGAAGCCAGCGCTGCGCCAGGTACGATAAACCAATACGAACACGAAATGTGCGGTTGGACAGATAACTTTGAATCACGTTTAGCAAGTTGCATCGGACGCCCATTCCAGCGAGATAATGAAGGATTCCGAAACGCCAAGTCATGTGGCATGCTCTCGCCGTGTCTAAAGATACCGTCAAGAAAAACTGTTTGTGCACAAAGGCGTCACAGATATTTGTCTCGATGTGGACAAGATCATCTGTTGTGAATCTATGTTCCCCTGAATCCGCACTGCAAGGAATTTTCTTGCTTTCAAGAAAATGGACCAAGCGCCGTTTATTAATTTACTCAAAAAGCCTATAAAGGCAGCTTATTAGAGCTATAGGCCTATAGCTGCTGGCCAAAGACGGATCCCTGCCCTCTTTCAGAATAGGAATTATGACTGCTTGCTTCCAGGCGTATGGAATGTAAGTGGCAGAGGATATTCCGTTAAAAAGAGATAAGAGTGTTTTGTGTGCTTCAGGGTGTAGGTGTTCAATCATGTCGTAAACTATTTGATCGTTTGCAGGGGCCGATTTATCACAACAATGTAGTGCAACCTAACATTCCGCCATATTAAAAGGATGGTTGTAGGATTCAGTGCTCTTGTTTTCCGATCCAGAAGCAGTCGCTCGGCTTTTTGCTGGTACTTCAAGATTGTAACTGAGTAATGTAATGAGCTAGAAATGTACTCAAAATATGCCCCTAGAGAATCAGCTTGGTCCTGAAGAGTATTTCGCTGCGTGTTTACCAATGGGAGCGGATGAGTTTGCCGACCTTTTATTTTCTTCACTCTGTTCCAGGCTTTCGTCTGTGTAAGAGTTATTGCTAGAAATGTGTCTTTGCCAGCTTCCCCTTTTGGCACGGCGCCGCATTCTTCAACCCTCAGACTTTATTTTCTTGAAAGTGATCAGGTTCTCCGTAGTTGGAGAGTCTCGAAGGTGGTTCCGAGCATTATTTTGATTTCTACGTGCTTCCTTACACTCGTCGTTCCACCATGAAACACGTCGCTTACAGGGCAATCCATTTGTTACAGGGATACATACTGACGCCGCGTCAACCATAAACGCCATCGAATATGCCACTGCATCATCGATAGAAAGTGTACAGATGTTATACCAGGTCAAATGCGCGAGCTCCCTATATCGTGTCCAGTCGGCACAATCAACTTTCCACCGGGAGATATGTGGAGAGCCCTCATCACCTTTTGTTATATATAGTTTTATGACAATGAGGAAATGGTCACTCCCGTACGGATTCTTAATCACGTTCCACTCCAGATACGGCAAGAGTGTACTCGATGCGATGCTTAAATCGATAGATGAGAATGTATCGTTTGCGACACTGTAGAATGTAGGATCTTTCCCATTTAGCAGGCAAGCATCTGTAGTGAAGAGGAAGTCTTCCATTAAGCGTCCTCTGGCATCACAACGACAACCTTCCCAAAGGGTTTTGTGTGCATTAAAATCTCCACGACAATATTAGGTTCGGGCAGTTCATAGATAAAGCTGTGAAATCCTGTTTTTGAAAGATGGTAGCTCGGGGGGATCTAAAGAGAGGTAATTGTGATCAGCTGATTAAATAGTACCGCACGGACCGCAAGTGCTTCTAGGGGCGTGTTAAGATGTGATTGCCGGCAAGCTACACCCTTATCTACTACTATTGCCACACCGCCCGACGAGGCATCATTGCGATCTTTTCGGTAAATGGCATACTACCGAAAAAAGTTTTTGTCAAGGTTTAAGATGTGTTCCTTCGACACACAGCACCTTTGAAGTGTACTTATGTAAGAGTTCCTTAATGTCGTCTAGGTTGTGGAGTAAACGCATGACATTCCACTGTAATATCTGTGTGCCCATATTATATGCGTTTTGTGCTTTGTGTCAGAGATTAATTAGATTGGCTCACGAGACCTTTCCAGGCCCCGTGATATGGGATTTTTCTTTCTTCCCGGTGCGCTCGAGGGAGCTGCGCCGTTGCTTGGGCGTCTGAGACGCCGGAGTTATATTCGTTGTGTCCATCACCTCGTCTGAGGCAGTGGATAGTGCCTGCGCAGCGGGCACGTTCGCGGAAGTTTTGGGCCTATCTGCACGGGCAGTGGCCCTAGGACCGGTAGGCCCGGGGGTCTGCTGGCCCTCCTTGGCGGGAAAGGGGGGGAGGGGGACAGCGCTGGTTGTTCCAGCCGGGGTGGGCTGATGGCGTGACCGCTGTCACACTCCGTGTGATCTGGGCGGCCGCCGAATGATGTAGCGCTGCTCCCGGGCGCGCCACATCGGTGTAGGACGGATTAGACTGGTTCATAGAGAAGCGTTTGCGCGCCTCTTAGAAGGAAAGATTCAGTTTGACTTTGATTTCGATGATTTGTTTTTTTTTCCAGGATGGGCAAGAAGGAGAGTAGGCGGGGTGATCCTCGTCACAGTTAGCGGAGTTGGTGGTGGAAGTGCAAGTGTCGGACGAGTGCTCGTTGGATGAACATTTTGCACAAGTAGTGCGCCCTGGGCTGCTTCATCGGCGTGGGTTAGGAATGTATGGCCTTACACGGAGTTTGGTGTATTCTGTTTCTATTGAACCTGGTAAGTTGCTAGTACCAAAAGTTATGATTACGTGTTTTGTGGGGATTTCCTTGCCGTCTCGCCTAATGGTTGTTCTCTGCACCATGGATTACTACATATTAATTTTGCCATCCCTCAAGTAGCTCACTTTCCCTAAGATCGAGCAGGTCATCTTCAGAGACGACACCGCGGACAGTATTAAAAGACATGTGTGGGCCTACTGATACTGGAATGTCCCCTAAAGCAACTAGTTTTGACAATTTGCTATACTGCATCTAATCACGAACTTCAAGATGAAGGTCGCCATTTCCCATCTTAGTCACTTTGTAACCTGGGCCGATTGAGCTTGTCAAGGATTTTGCAACAACAAAAGGATATATTGAGCGGACTGTCTTGCTTTCGTGCTGACTGTGAATTACGTGGTACTTTGGGAAGGTTAATTTTGGACTCATAAAGAAGTTTAAGGATTCGTTGGTACGCCCCCTATTGGAAGAGTGATCAGGGAGTGGAGGGAAACTTGATTCCATCAGTAGTATTATTATATTCGGCAGGGATGGCCGCCGCCCGCCATGGAGCCCAACCAGGGAACGACACAGTACGGGAAGTATTCAATAATGCGCACACCAGCGGTACATCCCCACTGTAAGCAAATACCTATACCCAAGGTTGGATATAATGCGCAAGGTTAACCCTTGCCAAGAGGAAATTCGGAAGTAAGGAGCAGTGAAAAGAAGACAGGAAAGATGAAAAGACGAGCGAGAAAGACGAAGATATGAGAGAAGAACAGGAAAAGGCGACTGCCGATTTCCTCCAGGTGGGTCAGTCTGCAGGTGCCGTCTATGCGAAGCGAATGCCAAAGAGGTGTGTTGCCTCCGCCGAGGGGCCCTAAAGGTCCGAACACCCGGCGTCGGCTAAACCCCCAGGATCCCCTTTTCCACAGACTCGGCTAAGCCACTCCCAGCTACACGCGGGAGGGTCCAACCCTCGAGTGCTCGAGTACGTGGTGGCGGTGCTGAACCAATCGAAGCTCAACTTATTATTTCTGCAAATGGCACTAGAAACACACCCATTTGTTCACTGAGCCTATACTCAATGAAATCCTCAATACAACATGCTTTCTTCTTTTCCTAATCTTACTTTCATTGAACACCATGTACTTTTACTCAAACTTAACAGTAACTTTGTTCAGCAGTCTCGATTTCATTAAATTCAGAAGACTGGCACGCATCTGCCTGAAGCTTTTGTGAGAGTCACATGCGAAAAGCATTGCTAGAAAAGTGAATTCATCATTGGCGCTGTTTTAAGGCTTTCCCTTCGATAGTTCTTTACGCACTACATCTGCAAGCTTGGAGTGACGCCTCACACTGGCAAAAAATGACGAGAGCAAGTGGGGCAGTACCAATCCAGGTACAAGCAAATTAGGAAGAGCCACTAAGCTTCAACAAAGACGCTCCCTCACCAGAACAGGCATTGGCCTCCCTGAAGCAGTATTCGGCCACTCCCTCCCGAATGATTCCTACAATTAACTCATGGCTTTCAGTCCCTATAACAGCTGCGGAGCACCTGACCAAGGCGGCGGTCAGATCTGTAACGCAGCGTAGGGTGCTGAGAATCTGTGGACCCGGACAGAACGCCAATGGAAACTGACCCTGTCAACCTTTAATTGCCGAATTCTGTCGAGTGAAGATAGCTTAGCAGGACTCTTTGAGGAACTATCAGACGTTGTTTGGGATATATTATCGATCTTATTGAGATTAGAAGAACTGGTCAGGCTTATACATTGCTAAATAACGGCCGTGCCCTCTGCTATAGAGGTCTCCCTGATAAGAAGCAATACGGGGTAGGATTCCTAATCCATAAGGACATAGCTGGCAACATCGACGAATTCTACAGCGTTAATGAGACGGTATCAGTAGTCGTAATCAAACTTAATAAGGGGTACATAATAAAGTAGTACAAGCCTGCGTGTTGACGCAACGTGGCGCCCGTATAAAAGTTTAAACGGCGTAAACTGCGTAGTCTCCTGTACAGCAGTGTTACACGCGAAGATCACGTAGGGCAAAATCTCGTCCCACGTCTTATGCTCTACATCGATATTCATGGAGAGCATATCAGCCAGCCTTCTGTTCAGACGTTCCGGTAATCCATTGGTCTGAGGGTGATACGCCGTGCTCTTGCGATGAGAGCAATGCATCAGCTGGAAAACGTCCTGCATGAGATCGGCTGTAAATGCTGTACCGCGGTCAGTGATGAGAACAGACGGTGTACCATGTCGTAGGACGATGTGGTGTACAAAGAACTTGGCCACTTCATACGAATTTGCTTGCGGAATAGCTTCCGTTTCGGCTCACCGGGTTAACTAGTCGGTAGCGACGACTATCCATCTGTTGCGCGAAGAGGTCACTGGGAATCGCTCAAGTAGATCCATTCCTATTTGCTGGAACGGTGCTTAGGGAGGGTCCACAGGCTGGAGAAAGTCAGTCGGTTTAACTTGTGGTTTCTTGCGGCGCTGACAATCACGGCGGTTCTTCACGTACCGTTGCACAGAAGAAAAAAGCCGGGGCCAGTAATACTTCTGTCGTATCCTTGCTAATGTCTTAGCGAATCCCAGGTGTCCCGCGCATGGCTCATCATGGCAGGCTTGCAAAATGTCTTCGACACGACAAGGAGGTACGTATTTGGACCGGTTCCGCAGTTTTTCATGTAAAGGACGTTGTTGTGCAAACAGTACAATGACAAGCCGCGCACGAGCGAGCGGGGTAAAACACCTTCAATTCCTTGAAGGTGCTCGATCAGCGCAGCAGCTCAGGGTCAGCGCACTGGTGCTGAGCCATCCTTATGGCGTCGATAACGCCGACAAATGGTAAGTCATGGTCAGGGTCCGATGACGTCGTAGGGAGTGGTGCGCGTGACAAACAGTCAGCGTCGCTGTGTTTCGTTCCAGATCGGTAGACAACTGTAATGTCGTACTCTTGTAAGCGCAGGCTCCAGTGGGCTAGTCTGCCTGAAGGATCCTTGAGGTTGGCAAGCCAGCGCAGGGCATGGTGATCACTGACAGCCTTAAAGGGTCTAACGTACAAGTAGGGTCGGAATTTACCAATTGCCCACAACACTACTAAGCATTCTTTTTCAATGGTTTAGTAGTTTTTCTCAGCCTTGTTGAGACTGCTGCTTGCATAAGCAATGGGGCGCTCCGCACCAGCTTGCCACTCACAAGAACTGTGCCGAGACCCGTATTGCTGGCGTCAGTATGAATTTCAGTGTCAGCGTCTTCGTCGAAATGAGCAAGTATTGGAGCCGCTTACAAACACTTGCGCAATTCATTGAACGACTGCTGGTGCTCGTCCGCCCAAATGAAAGGCACATCGTCGCGTGTAAGCCGTGTCAGAGGCTCAGCAATTCTCGAGAATCCTTCGACGAAGCGCCTATAATATGCGCACAAACCAAGGAAGCGTTGGACAGCCTTCTTGTCTGTGGGTGGCGAAAACTCGGCGATGGCATCTAACCTGTCGGGGTCTAGCCGGACGCCTTTAGTACCAACGACATGGCCAAAGAATTCGAGCCCTTGGAACCTGAAGTAACATTTTTCAGGCTTGATGGTGAGGCCGGCAGTACGGATCGCAACGACGACACTCTCGAGTCGTGCGAGATGTTCGTCAAACGTGTTCGAGACACGACGACGTCGTCCAAGTATACGAGGCAGGTTTGCCATTTGAGTTCAGCAAGCACGGTATCCATCATCCGCTGAATGGTGGCAGGTGCGGAACAGAGACCGAAGGGGAAAACCTTGAACTCATAAAGCCCGTCAGGTGTCACAAACGCTGTTTTTGCACGATCATGTTCATGAACCTCAATTGGCCAATACCCTGAATTAAGATCCAACGAATAGAAAAACTTGGCATGTTGTAGACGATTCAATGCGTCGTCGATGTGTGGCAATGGATAAACATCACGCTTGGTGACACGGTTCAACTTTCTATAATCTACACAGAAGCGTAGTGTGTTGTCTTTCTTTCTGACTAACACTACCGGGGAGGCCCACGGGCTTGTGGACGGCTGGATCAGTTTGTCTTGGAGCATCTCTTTCACCTGATGCTTGATCGCTTCCCTTTCCACTGGAGACACTCTGTAAGGATGCTGACGAACAGGACGTTCGAACTGGCCCGTAATAATGCGGTGCTTTGTTTTGGACGTGCGCCGTACTTTGGACGACGCTGAAAAACAGTCCGCAAATTGATTCACAAGACTTCTGATGGTCTGGCAGAACAGCATTGGCCTAAATCCGTTCATTTAGGCTGGGTAACCCAGACTGCTGAAACGATGCGATTTCCAACGTGGCAATGCCAGTAACATCACTGATTTCGCGAAGAAATGCTATTGTCATTCCTCGCGATACATGCCGATACTCGTTGCTAAAATTTGTTAGCAAAACACTTGAACATTTGTTTCGCACCTGAAGAAGCCCTCTGGCTATGCAAATATGGCGCTCAAGAAGCAGGGGGATGTTTGCCTCAGCAATTCCTTTCGCGTTGTCCTCCATGTCGCATTGAACAAGGATAAGCCCACTGCTCTTTGGTGACAACGTGACGTGATCGTCAGCTACGCGAAGTGCGATGTCACGGTCGTTGTCATTACTGTTCGCTGTCGCTTGCGTAGTAGCGAAACTGACTCTAGACTCTTGCAGGTCGATGATGGCACCGTTCGCTTGAAGGAAATCTATGCGGAGTATAAGGTCCTTTGAACATTCAAGAAGAATGACGAAGTCGCCGATGTACGTGAAGCCCCGTATGTTGACTCGTGCCGTGCGCTGGCCCATTGGAGTTATGAGGTGCCCTCCTGCAGTACGAATCTGAGTTCAGTATACGCGCGAGATAGATTCTGGCTCATAACAGACGTGTACGCACCAGTGTCGATCAACGCCATGATTTCGTGGTCATCTATGTTAACTGGTACGTCGCAAGATAGTGACTCCGAACTACACTGCTTTCTCTGCGTCTCAATTACGTCATATCGTGGTCGTCGTAGTGGAGCATCTTCAGCGTTCGCAACATCAGCGACCTCACCTCCGCAAGTTGCTGGACTCACTTTTCCCGGGAGGTAGGGTTGAGTGAGCGACGCCTTGTTGCGCTCGGCATGAAGACGGGGCTGGAAGACCTGTTTCCGGCGGGTGACGGTGACCGGGGGTCACAGAATCGTGTGGCAAACGAGGTCCTGGCATCCGGGCGGTAAGCTTCAATCTCCAGGGGGCATTCTCCATTGCGCGGGCACGGCGCATTCAGTGAAAATCCACGGAGCCCAGCTCGGCGGTAAGGGCACGCCCTGTAGAGGTGATCGGCTTCACCGCAATGAAAACACAAGGGCCTCAGGTCTGCAGTGCACCATACATTGCTCTTGCGTGGTAGTCGTGTTTCAGCCATGAATGGCGTGCTGCAAGGCCTGCAATCGCCAGTTGCTTGTTCAACGGCGCGCACTCCATGCAAGTCCGGGACGTCGCTCACATCGCGAAAAATCGGGGACAACGAACTTCCCGCAGCTTCCGCATACGACATACGAGGCTGTGGCTGCCGTACCTTGTGCTGTGGTGTCTCGCTTCGCTCCGGGACTTGTACTGCCTGCCTGATTTCTTCCCGGACGACCTCAGCCAGAGCGAGTCGCGGTACCGATACCGGAGCCACCTGAAGATTTTGGAGCTCTTCTCGAACAACAAGCCTAATGAGCTCCCGCAAGGCGCCGGTATTGTCCAGGGGTGTAGCCAGAGGGTCGCGCTATAGGGTCGACACGTCGCCGTTGTACTGCCTTATTAGCTGCTGCAGTGCCTTTTCCATTGATATGGCTTCCGCGAGAAACTCTGCAGCGGTCTTTGGTGGGTTGCGTATTAGGCCACGGAATAACTCTTGTTTGGCACCGCGCATCAAGTTCCTGAGCTTCTTTCTTTCCGGCATGGATGGATCCGCGCGTCGGAAAGTCGGCACATATATTCGACAAACATAGCGACGCTTTCGCTCGGCCGCTGTACTCTCGCCTGAATTTCAGATTCAGCTCGCTCCTTGCTATCGATGCTGGCGTATGTGTTGATTAGCTACCGTCGGAATTCGTCCCATGTCGATAGGGCCACCTCAAGGTTCTCAAACCATATCCACGCATAGTCCTCTAGGGCAAAGTAGGCGTTCCGTAGCTTGCGCTCTGGAGTCCCGCCGTTGAATTGTGCGACACGCTCAAAGTGATCGAGCCAGTCCTCAACATCCTCGAAGGATGGAAGGATGTGGGGATTCGCGGCTGGACGACCTCGGTTGGTGCCGTTCAGGAATAAGACGGAACTGATGTACTCATCCTTTTGACTCGAATGGGTAGAGGCTCAGGTGGCAGTACTTGAAGTCGACGGCTTGTCCGCACGTGAACAGGAGTCAGCTCGACCGGTCTTCGTACTGGGCTTGTAGACGGTGTTCGATCTGGGAGTGGTAGCATGTACCCCGCACCTCCACCAGAAAAAGGTAACGTAGATTGAAGGCGGAGTCTTGTATAACAGACGCTTCGGTTTAACGGCGGGCCAGAAGAAGAGCTTGCAGCTTACGCGCTTCATCGTCTTTCAGGACGCCGACCGTTGCGCGGTGCGGTAGCCCCACATAATTGTGTCAATATAAAATTATTTATTTACAATGCGCTTTTTGGATCCCATCTAAATTATTATTACTTGGTTTGAGGTACCACTACTGAAACAAACATTAATAAAATATATATGCTTCAAAAGAAAGCTGTACGCTACATTGCAAACGTAGACTACCTTGCTAACACTCAGGAATTGTTTGCTCGTTAGCAAATTTTGCCGATTAATACCGTGTACGAATATTACTTAGCATTAAAATATAAGCGATGGATCCAAAATAACCAGCTTAGTTTTCTTGAATGAACCTGGCTCAGACAAAATCTTTCAGAATACTCCTTTCGCAAGAAAGAAATTTGGCGCATTCCCTTCTCTCATACAATGTACGGACAACAGATGCTCCGACACACGCTGCCCACTGTTTTGAATAAATTATTGTCAAGAAGTATAATTCCGCAATCATGTTCACTAGTTGACATTAGCAGTGCATTAATTCACTGATATATCCTTTTTGAAAGCCGCGTTTTTGTAATTTTTCTTACCTTGCTGTGATCTATCCTGTGTAATTTTATCTTGCTGCGATGCATTTCTGTGTTTCTTCTTTTACTATTATGCTGTGATTTTCTGCTTTTATGCTTTGCTCACAAACTCATGTGTATACGAGATGGTTTGCCCTTATTAAATAGCCAGAACACTACCATGTCATTTACACTGTGCGTTTTCGCTGTATGCCTTGTACCGGGGGCTCGGGCGTCGCTCAAGTGAGTGTGTTCACTTTTCGCCCGGGCCCACTCGCATAGTTAATTTTTGGCGATGTAAATAAACTCCACTTTGACTTTGACTATACTCTGCAATGGATCGCACCCACGTCATTAATTAGGTAATCGAGAAGTCCGCAGAGTACAATCCGCCTCTCTATCTTTATTTTCAAATACTGCAGCCCTATTCAGGGCTATTGCAGGAGTGGAGTACAGTAAACATAAGAAACAGAAACAAAGGCAGTTGAACATAATAGATAATAGAAAAAAAACAAGGGGAAGCAATCTTATCGCCCTAGTGCTTCTACAAAATCACGTAGTGTCAATTCACGAACAGAACCGGGTAATTCATTCCAGCACTCGTCAACTCTAGGGAAATAACTGTGTTGGAACATGTTAGTACGTGCAAAGAAAGGCTTTAGGTTGAGGGAGTGGCAACGTCTGGTTGGAAGAGCACTGGCATATCTGGTGTAATCATCAGCAGATAGTTGACAGCATGAGTGAATAATCGAATGTAACAGCTTCATGGAATCTATATGTCGCCTTGTGCATAGAAGAGATAAATTCAAGGAATTCACTGCAGATGAGGGTGAAAAATTACGATCATAGCGATGACAAATAAAGCGAACACCCTCCTTTGTACCGATTCGACTTTGTTGATGTGGCACACTTTATACGGGTTCCAAACGCATGAAGCGTACTCTAATACACGACGAATGAGCGTTTTATACATTTGTAATTTGGTGTCTTTTGGCGATTTAGATAATGTTCGTCTCAAGTAACCTAATTTTCTTAGTGCTGTAGATGTGATGTGATCAATATGCTGGGACCACTGCATGTTGTGCGTGAAAATAACTCCAAGGTATCTGTACACCCGTGCCCATGGAACTATTCTGTTATTGAAAGCGTACACATGCTGTGATGGATAATGGCTGTTTGTGAATGACACTACTACGGTTTTTGAAAGTTGATGCGCATCTGCCAGTCCGTACACCAGGTGCAAAATCTGTTGAAGGAATCTTGAAGTAAGGCGTGATCACTCGGAGAAGAAATCACCTGGTATAGGACACAGTCGGCGGCGTAAAGACGGATTTTTGACTTAATATTGTTCGGAAGGTCATTTATAAAGATTAAAAATACGAAAGATCCCAGAACAGAGCCTTGTGGAGCACCTGATGTTACATTTACAGTGGAGGACGAAGTGGAATTAAATGAACCAAATTGAGAGCGAGAGTTCAGAAAGCTAGGTATCCAGTCGATCAGTCGAGGATTACTTAAAATTAGGTTTAGTTTACTTAGTAGCTTGTTGTGTATAACCGTGCCAAAAGCTTTGGAAAAGTCTACAAATAACGCATCAATTTGATTGCCAATATCAAGATTTCTAGTAATGTCATGTGAAAATTGGCTTTCATGGACTACGAAAAGGCATTTGATTCAGTAGAGATACCAGCAGTCATAGAGGAATTAAGTAATCAAGGAGTACAAACTGCTTACGTAAATATCTTGGAAAATATCTACACAGATTCCACAGCTATCTTAATTCTCCACAAGAAAAGTAGGAAGATATCTATAAAGAAATTGGTCAGACAAGGAGACACAATCTCTCGAACGCTATTCACTGCCTGCTTGGAAGAAATATTCAAGCTGTCAAACTGCGAAGGCTTAGGAGTAAGGGTCGACGGCGAACACCTTATAAACCTTCGGTTTGCCGATAACATTGCTCTATTCAGCAACACTGCAGACGAGTTACAACAAATGATTGAGAACATTAACAGAGTGAGTGTAAGAGTGGGGTTAAAGATTACTATGCAGAAGACAAAGATAATGATGAATAACTGGGCAAGGCAACAAGAGTTCAGGATCGCCAGTGAACCTATAGAGTTTGCGAAGGAGTACATTTACTTAGGTCAATTAATGACAAGGAACCCTGATCATGAGAGGGAAATTCATAGAAGAATAAAAATGGGTTTAATCGGCATACGGCAGACATTGCCAGCTCCTGACTGGAAGCTTACCAATATCATTGAAAAGGAAAGTGTAGAATCAGTGCATTTTACCGGTGCTGACATATGGGGCAGAGACTTGGAGACTGACAAAGAAGCTTGACAACAAGTTAAAAGGACTGTGCAGAGAGAGATGGAACTAAGAATTTTAGGCGTAACTTTAAGAGACGGAAAGCGGTTTGCGTCAGAGAGCAAACAGGTATAGACGATGTTCTAATCGACATCAAGAGAAAGAAATGGCGCTGGGCAGGTCATGTAATACGCAGATTACATAACCGTTGGACCATTACGGTTACAGAAGGGGTACCAAGAGAGGGGGAAATGCAGTCGAGGACGGCAGAAGACTAGGGGGCGATGTAATAAGGAAATTCGCGGCCGCTAGTTGGAATCGCTTGGCACAGGACAGGGGCAATTGGCGACCGCAGGGAGAGGCCTTCGTCCTGCAGTGGACATAAAACAGGCTGACGATGATCCACCGATTGCACCGCTTGTCTGGCGGCAAGTCGGCGTTAGGCTCGGATCAACCACGCATGCCTCACCTGGAAGTAAGCAGTCGACAAGGGCAGTCACCTTGCCAGCATTTCAAGAAAACTTCCGGGACCTACTGGTCGCGGGTGCAGCTCAGCAAAGCGGCCATCAAGTACCGAATTCAGTGACGTCAACAGACACGATTCCATACTAGGATATAAGGGCGGAGATTCAACTCGATCACTTCGATGGACTTGGTGGTACCATCTCGAGCCACATCTTCATGCACTTCTTTCTTATGGCACGATTGCGTGGCGGCAAGTCGGCGTTACCTTCGAATCAACCACGCATGCCTCAACGGGAAGTAAGCAGTCGAAAGAGGCTGTCAACTTGCCGCCATTTCAAGACAACTTCCGGGACCTACTGATCACGGGCGCAGCTCGGCAAAGCGGCCATGAAGTACCGAATTCTGTGATGTCAAAAGACACAGTTCCGTACAAGGATATATGGGCGG
The DNA here is from genome assembly GCF_050947875.1 of Dermacentor variabilis. Classification (NCBI taxonomy): domain Eukaryota; kingdom Metazoa; phylum Arthropoda; class Arachnida; order Ixodida; family Ixodidae; genus Dermacentor; species Dermacentor variabilis. The sequence continues at coordinate 10,546,360 of NW_027460280.1, read as the reverse complement.
AAATTCATTCCGATCACTTCAGTGGATTTGGTGGCATCGACTCGAGAAACGATCTTCATGCACTTCTTTCTTGTTGCACCGATTCCCTGGCGCCAAGTCGGCATTAGCCTCGGATCAACCACGCATGCCTCGACGGGAAGTAAGCAGTCGACAAGGGCTGTCAACTTGCCACCCTTTCAAGAAAATTTGCGGGACCTACTGATCACGGGTGCAGCTCAGCAAAACGGCCATTAAGTACCGAATTCAATGACTTCAACAGACACGCTTCATACTAGAATGTAAGGGCGGAGCTTCATCCCGATCACTTCAGTGAGCTTGCTGGCACCGTCTCGAGCGAAATTTTCATGCACTGCTTTCTTGTTGCACCGATTGCCTGGCGCCAAGTCGGTGTTAGCCTCCGATCGACCACACATGCCTCAACGGGAAGTAAGCAGTCGACAGAGGCCGTCACCTTGCCGCCATTTCAAGAACATTTCCTGGACCTACTGATCATTGGCGGAGCTGAGCAAAGCGGCCATCAAGTACCGAATTCCGTGACGTCAAAAGGCACGCTTCCATACTAGGATATAAGGGCGGAGCTTCATCCCTATCACTTCAGTGGACTTGGTGGCACCGCCTAGAGCCACATCTTCATGCACCTCTTTCTTTTTTCACAGATTGCGTAGCGGCAAGTCGGCGTTAGCCTCGGACCACTACGCATGCCTCACCGGGAAGTGCGCAGTCGACAGAGGCTGTCACCTTGCCGCCATTTCAAAAAACCTTCCGGGACCTACTGGTGACGGGTGCAGCTCAGCAAAGCGGCCATCAAGTACCGAATTCAGTGACATCAACAAACACGATTCCATACTAGGATATAAGGGCGGAGTTTCATCTCGTTCACTTCAATCGACTTGGTGGCACCATCTCGAGCCACATCTTCATGCACTTCTTTCTTGTGGCATGATTGCGTGGCGGTAAGTCGGCGTTAGCCTCGGATCAACCACGCATGCCTCACCGGGAAGTGCGCAGTCGACAAAGACTGTCATCTTGCCGTCCAATTCAAGAAAATTTCCGGGACCAACTGGTGACGGGTGCAGCTCAGCAAAGCCGCCATCAAGTACCGAATTCAGTGACGTCAACAGACACGATTCGATACTAGAATACCAGGGCGGAGTTTCATCTCGATCATTTCAATGGACTTGGTGGCACCATCTCGAGCCACATCTTCATGAACTTCTTTCTTGTGGCACGATTGCGTGGCGGCATATCGGCGTTAGCCTCGGATCAACCACGCATGCCTCACCGGAAAAGCAGTCGACAAAGACTGTCACCTTGCCGTCCAATTCAAGAAAATTTCCGGCACCTACTGGTGACGGGTGCAGCTCAGCAAACCGGCCATCAAGTACCGAATTCAGTGACGTCAACAGACACGATTCCATACTAGAATACAAGGGCGGAGTTTCATCTCGATCACTTCAATGGACTTGGTGGCACCATCTCGAGCCACAACCTTATGCACTTCTTTCTTGTGGCACGATTGCGTGGCGGCAAGTCGGCGTTAGCCTCGGATCAACCACGCATGCCTCACGGGGAAGTAAGCAGTCGGCAAAGACTGTCACCTTGCCGTCAATTACCCGCCGTGGTTGCTCAGTGGCTATGGTGTTAGGCTACTGAGCACGAGGTCGCGGGATCGAATCCCGGCCACGGCGGCCGCATTTCGATGGGGGCGAAATGCGAAAACACCCGTGTACTTAATTTAGGTGCACGTTAAAGAACCCCAGGTGGTCTAAATTTCCGGAGTCCTCCACTACGGCGCGCCTCATAATCAGAAAGTGGTTTTGGCACGTAAAACCCCATATATTATTATTATTATTATTATTATTGCCTTCAATTCAAGAAAATTTCCGGGACCTATTGGTGACGGGTGGAGCTCAGCAAAGCGGCCATCAAGTACCGAATTCAGTGAGGTCAACAGACACGATTCCATACTAGAATACAAGGGCGGAGTTTCATCTCGATCACTTCAAAGGACTTGGTGGCACCGTCTATAGCCACATTTTCATGCACTTCTTTCTTTTTGCACCGTTTGCGTGGTGGGAAGTCGCCGTTAGCCACGGATGAAACAGGCATGCCTCAACAGGAAGTAAGTATTCGACAGAGGCTGTCAACTTACCGCCATTTCAAGAAAAATTCCGGGACCTACCCATCACGGGCGCAGCTCGGCAAAGTGGCCATCAAGTACCGAATTCAGTGACGTCAACACACCCGCTTCCATTCTATAGACATCAGGGCGCACCTTCATGCCGAACACTGCGCAGTGTACTTGGTGGCACCGTCTAGAGCCACATCTTCATGCACTTCTTTCTTGTTGCACCGACTTCTTGGCGGTAAGTCGGCGTTAGCCTCGGATCAACCACGCATGCCTCACCGGGAAGTCAGCAGTCGACAAGGGCTGTCACCTTGCCGCCATTTTGAGAAAATTTCAGGGACCTACCAATCACGGGCGCAGCTCGGCAAAGTGGCCATCAAGTACCGAATTCAGTGACGTCAACACACCCGCTTCCATTCTATAGACATCAGGGCGCACCTTCATGCCGAACACTGCGCAGTGTACTTGGTGGCACCGTCTAGAGCCACATCTTCATGCACTTCTTTCTTGTTGCACCGACTTCTTGGCGGTAAGTCGGCGTTAGCCTCGGATCAACCACGCATGCCTCACCGGGAAGTCAGCAGTCGACAAGGGCTGTCACCTTGCCGCCATTTTGAGAAAATTTCAGGGACCTACCAATCGTGGGCGCAGCTCAGCAAAGCGGCCATCAAGTACCGAATTCAGTGACGTCAACACACCCGCTTCCATTCTAGGACATCATGGCGCACCTTCATGCCAAACACTGCACAGTGTACTTGGTGGCAGCATCTGGGGACACATTTTCATGCACTTCTTTCTTGTTGCAGAGATTGCGTGCCGGCAAGTCGGCGTTAGCCTCGCATCAACCACGCACGCCTCCCCGCAGGGGCGTCTGCGTCAGCAGGCGTTTGGTGTGTTGCGATACCACGTACCCGAGCACACAAGGGTTGGACCCTCCCGCGTTTAACCGTGCGTGGCTTAGCCGTGTCCGGGGAAAGGGGGATCCTTTGGGGTTGAGCCGATTGTGTGTTTCAGGACCTTTATGGCCATTCGGCGGAGGCAACACACCCCTTTGGCATCGGCTTCACGTAGATGGCGCCCCCGGACTGACCTACCCGGGGGAAATCGGTAGTTGCCTTTTCCTGTGTCTCTCTTCCTCCAGCCTTCGTCTTTCTCTTACTTTTCGTCTTTCCTGTCTTCTCCTAGTTTCCGCTTACTTCCAATTTTTCCAGGCAGCAAGGGTTAACCTTGTGTGAATAGCCATCATAGGCGGCTGGCGTTATTGCCGAGAAAAACATTCGTCTGTGGCTAGTTCCTTCCCTCCCCTTCCTGATCGCCCTCAGAAAAAGAGGGCGCACCGAAGATGTGTTCCAATTATTTGGACGTCAAAGGCCGAACTTCCCACTATATCACGTCATTCACTCAGAAATATCAGATAGACAAGTACGAACAATCTCCCCTTTTCTATTAGCCCAGTCTTTGACTGATGTCCTTGGTCCAGGCTACAAGGTATCAAAGATGACAAGTGGTGATCTCTTAGAGCTGCATGATCAGAAACAATACGAAAAGTTGCCCAGCCTAGTGTCATTTGGGGATGTTCAGGTGACAGTAACTCCACACCGCACTCTGTACACCACCCGTAGTGTTGTCTCTGCTGATGATTTGCTCCAGCTGACAGAGGCTGAGCTCTTGGAGGGCTTCAGTGATCAGAATGTTGTCAATGTCAAGAGAATTAAGATGAGGCGTGATGGCAAAGAAATTGAAACCAAGCACCTAATACTCACCTTTGGTTCTAGTGTCCTCTCCGAGTTCATCGAGGCTGGGTACATTAAGCTCCATGTTAGGCCTTACGTGCCAAATCCCCTCAGATGTTTCAAATGCCAGCGTTTCGGCCACAGTTCGCAGAGCTGCCGAGGCCACCAAACTTGTGTGAAATGTAGTGTCCGTGACCACACCTCTGAAGCCCGCCAGAACTCTCTACACTGTGTAAACTCTGATGGGGAGAACGCCGCATACTCGCGGTTGTGCCCATCCTGGAAAAAAGAAAAGGAAATTGTAACAATTAAAGTAAAGGAAAATAGAAGTTTCAAGGAGGCACGCAGGTGGGTATCCTATCTGCCCAAGAACAATTTTGCCGATGTGGCGCGTCAGGAGCCAGCCACACAAAGGCTTCCGGCGGCTGTCCGACCCACAAGCAGTGAGTCGGCAGTTACGCCATATGCCCCCGCAGCGGTTGTAGCTAGCGCTGCTCCGCTACCCCAGCAGAAGGGGCCATCCTCCTCCGGGCAGGTGACCTCAAAGGTCTCATCCAACGTGCCGAGAACTTCACGTTCAACAAAGCGCTAGGAAGAGTGCGTGGTGGAATGGCGATTGTAGAGAGGCACGGAGGAGACAAAATAAAACTTGGGGCAAACTATGTGAACGCCTTACGGCTGAAAATTTAGTAGAATTTAAACAGGTTAAATCTCAGCGAAGAAGAGCGCGACGACAGGCAAAGAAGGCAAGCTGGCAGAGGTTCCTTGCAGCTATGAATTCATATACTCAAGAGGCTGAAGTATGGGATGGGCTTAGAAGGCTAAAGGGACAACAAATTCATCGTTGCCCCTAGTAAACGATGAAGGCAATAACTTGTAAGATCAAGCTCACGCACTTGGGGAACATTTCGAGCGTATTTCCAGCTCAAATCATTATTCCAAGGCATTCCTAAAGCACAAACAGCAGAACGCGAGGCCATCAAACGCAAATGCAGACAGAACGAATCCTATAACCTGTCTTTTAATATTGCCGAGTTGACAGCTGCATTGGTGGCTTTATGTCAAGAGATCTGCACGTGGACCTGACAGGATCATGTACGACATGCTTAAACATCTCCACAGCGATACTCAAATAACGCTACTCGCCCTTTTCAATGCTATATGGGCGACCTCCCATTTAAATGGAAAGAAGCTATTGTGATATCTGTTCTGAAGCACGGTAAAGATGCATCAGTGCTGACCAGCTACCGTCCTATAGCGCTTACGAGCTACCTTTGTAAGCTTTTTGAAAGAATGATCAGTCGCCTTCTCGTACATTTCCTAGAGTCCAGCAATATGCTTGACCCCCTTCAATCTGGCTTTAGGGAAGGGCGATCTACAACCGACCATCTCGTGCGCATCGATGCAAACATTCGCGATGCTTTCGAGCATAAACAATCCTTCTTCTCTGTGTTTCTTGACATGGAAAAGGCGTACGATACAACTTGGTGGTACGCAATCCTGCGCGACCTGTCGGCGCTGGGCATCCGCGGCAATATGTTAAACGTTATCGAAAGCTACTTACACAACCGTACATTTCGGGTGAAAATAGGTAATGCACTGTCGCGTACTTTCATACAGGAAACTGTGGTACCCCAGGGTGGCGTACTCAGCTGCACGCTCTTTGTCGTTAAGATGAACACGCTTCGTGAATCATTACCACAGCTATTTTTTATTCCGTCTACGTAGACGATATACAAATAGGTTTCAAATCCTGCAACTTCACAGTGTGTGAGGGACAGGTACAGCAGGGCTTAAACAAGGTGTCCAAGTGGGCAGACCAAAATGAATTTAAGATCAACCTCCACAAAAGCTCATGTGTTCTCTTTACAAGAAAGAGAGGCTTGGTCACAGATCCTTTTGTAAAATTGGGTGGACAACAAATTCCTATCAACAAAGAGCACGAATTTCTAGGTGTTATACTTTACTCCAGGCTTACTTTCATTTCACACATAAAATGTCTTAAAGCAAACTGTATAAAAACATTGAACCTACTTAAAATCCTATCCCACACAACATGGGGTAGCGACAGGAAGTGTTTATTGAATCTTTACAGGAGCCTAGTTCGACCGCGACTTGACTACGGTGCCGTGGTTTATCACTCTGCCACCCCGAGTGCGCTAAAGATGTTAGACCCCGTCCACCATCTGGGTATCCGCTTGGCCACTGGCGCATTTAGAACAAGCCCTGTCGAAAGTTTATACGTATAGTCAGATGAGTGGTCACTCCATTTTCAGAGAACATACACCAGCTTTACCTTTTTTTGAAAGGGCGCTATAGTAAGGAACATCCGTGTTTCACAACCGTTAAGTACTTGACGTGTGAAACACTTTTTCGTAATAGGCCGTCTATGTGATTGCCTTTCTCACTGCGTGTAAGAGAACTTAGCAAAGAAATAGATGTCCCATTTCTCGAACATCCCCTAATGGCTCCAGCTAATCTATTACTGCCCTGGGATCGAGTGGCAGGTGATAGACTGTGACGTATCCTTTGTAGAGGTCGCAAAGCACGCTCTTGACCTCGAACTCGCTATGCATTTCTGTAAACTGCAATGAAAGTACTCCTGCTGCGAATTCTACACAGACGCGTCAAAATCACATGTTCGCGTATCTTACGCTGCTCTTGGTCCCTCTTTTTCTGAATCTGACGAGTTAAACCCCCTAAGAAGTATCTTCACTGCAGAAGCTTATGCAGTATTGTCTCCGGTAAAACACATAAAGAAACTAAAACTCGACAGAGCAATCATATTCACAGACCTGTTAAGCATTGTAAAGCACTCATTTCTCTACAAAAGTACATAAATCCTTTCTTCAATGAACTTTACTCACTCTTATGGAACATCTATTTATCGCATATAGACATGTAGTAATATGCTGGGTTCCTGGCCATAGAAGAGCCGAGAGAAATGTGCTTGCCGCCGAGATCGCCAAATCAATGGCCTCGCAGGGTGTTCGTTCTGCTGCTGTCCCTGCCACAGACCTGAAGCCTTTCCTAAGAAACCAACTGCGAAGCCACTGGCAACGCTTGTGGGACGCTTAAACGAGTAATAAGCTTCACTTAATTAAGCCGAAGTTAGGTTTCTGGCACCCAACTACGAGAACACTAAGAACAGATGCCCTATTCACTGGACTGAGAATAGGGCACGCATTTGGCGCTCATAATTTTCTTTTGACCGGTAACGAGCCTCCAACCTGTGGTAGATGTGGCGACAGGCTGACCGCCCTTCACGTCTTCCTGGAGTGCCGGGAAGCCGAAAGAGAAAGGAGGAAACATTTTCCTTTTTGCATGCCGCCATTGCGTCCCTCCATACCCCGGCTATGTTTCTTGGTGAAGAACCGCTTCTTAAAGACCAAGGGCGCTATAACGTAAAACTATTCCAAACTTTTCTATTCCAATTCTGCTATCAGCCCTCCACGATTGGTCAAAAACTTCTTTCTACCACCCCAACTTCACCTGTCTGTCACGCGACGTCACGAAAACTGCGACACCTCCCCATCTGATATGATGTGTACACACTGATTATACATCATTTGTCAGAAAAAAGAAAAACAGTTATTTCTGATTCGACCCCTTTTCGCCATTAGCCCTCGGCTATTGGTAAAAAGTTTTCGGGCTGCACCCACTTCACCTGCCTGTCACGCGACGTCACAAAACCGCAAGAACTCACCGCGTCAAAGTGACGTGCACGCGATAAAGATGTATTAATATGCCGAACAAAACTGAATTTTCTTCGGAATAGCCGCAGGCTGCCCCGTTCCGAAAGGAATAGAAGATGGCTGCCGCCGATCGCTCAGACGCTGGCTACTCGCACCTGCCGGAGAGCATGGGTGCATTTGCGTATATTAAAACTTCTTGCGTGGCCGTGTAACGTTTTCGAGCACTTTCGGCACGTTTACCCCGTCATTCTGCCAACTCTTCTTTGCTGAGGGTCCGTTTTAGCAACATTCTTGAGCTTCCGTTGCATGCCGCCGCGATTTTCGTCCAGCCACCGCAAGCTAAATAAGGGAAAGCCGACTAATCGTAAAGGCCGGCACCACCCTCTTCATCCGGTTATCGACTTTCAGTGCAGTGGCTCGGCCCCATCGAATCCCTCTCCACTTGAGCGTTCTCCTCGCCTCTTGTCAGCCAATTAAATACGACAAGCCGCTCAGTGTAGGCAATGTTATTCGTTTTTCAAGCAAACAAAAGTGACATCTTATGAACGAGGAGAGTGTTTGATTGGTCCGTTCAGACAACCCCGCGGGTGACCGCCCGGTGCTTGCGTTGGTGGTTACGCAAATTTGACGTCAGGAGATTGGAATAGAAACATATTGGAATAGTTTTACGTTATAGGGCCCCAAAGCAGTCCTCGCTTTCTTTAAAGGTGTGCTACATGTTACAAGCCCATTCATTTCAGAGCGCATCCTCTTTCCAGAGGATGCCGCTACGATAGTTTTCTTTGTATAGCACATGCCTCTAGGCCCTTGTGTTTCAAGGGCGCTGGTGAGGCAGTAGGGCTCCAGACAATTTTAGCATCTCACATATTTTATATATTGCATCATTCTTTCTCAATGCATTTTAATGTTAATAGTACACGGCAATAGTCATTCCCATAATTTTACTACACGTAGATATTATGGAATTTACATCAACTCTTTTAGGCCCCTTTAAAGCCACGTCACATTAACTTCACAGAATCCATCAGTCCACTGCGAACTCATTAACACTAGCATGGCGCTCTTTGGCCATACCATGACGGTATTAATGGCCCTTGCGCCATTAACATCAAACATTCATTCATTCATTCATTCATTCATTCATTCATTCATTCATTCAACCACGCGCACCTCACCAAAAAATAAGCAGTCGACAAGGGCTGTCACCTTGCCGCCATTTCAAGAAAATTTCCGGGACCTTCTGATCACGGACGAGAACCGGCGTATTCAGCATGGTATGGCCGAAGAAGAAGAAGAAGCCGGAGGGAGCGGATGCACATCACGTCGGCTCCGTATTCCACGAATGTTCTTCTAGCGCAAATCGCCAAAAAGCCACCCGCTATTGCACGCCAACGGACGCAGCTCGTTCCCAGGAACAAGTGGATACCGAAAACCAGGTGGGATTCCCATTTTTCAAGCCTCTACGACAATATTTTGGCCGGACGTCGTGGTGGGAGAGCCGCGAGGCCACGCGCCGGAGCCGGCTTCCTCAACAATTGCCGATCATTTTCTCAATGATGGAAGTCACCGTAGAGGGGCGCAGCATATCCCAGGAAGAAATGGATACAAGCAAGGGATGGAAGGAGGTCAGACACAGAAGATCAGACCGGCGAACCTCCCAACATCGCGAGAGCACCTTGTCGCCGACGCGGCTAGACAAGCGCAACAATAACCCATGGAAAGGCAGGCTAGAGCACATACGCAAGGCGAGCAGAATGCCACATTTGCCAAGAGGGGATTACAAGATTGTGAGCAGACCGCGTGGAGGACTCAAATTATCCGAGCACGGTATAGTTCCCCTCACAGCTGCGGTACAAGATGCGGCAGGTATTCCTCGAGACGAAAGGGAGGAGGACATTGTCTGCCCCAACAATTATCAAAATATCCTCATCGTCAGTACCTCGGATCAAGAGCGTGCAAACAAATATCAAGAAGTAGCACGTATCAAGATTCAAGACAAGTTTTACGAGACCAATGCTTACGAGACAGCGCCTGACATGACGGCCAAAGGAGTCATCAGAGGAATCCCACTCGACGAGGGCCCAAGAGACATCACAGCAGCGGTGGTTACGTGTAAAAACCCAACGGCGATAGCAGCAAAGAGACTCAGTAATACTACCACAGTGATTGTGCTCTTTGAAGGACACAAAGTGCCCACGTACGTCCGATACAGGGCAGCGCTACTCCCTTGCTCCCTGTACAGGAAACAAGTGGACTTCTGTCACCAATGCAACAGACTTGGACACAGAGGAGATGTATGTCCCAACCCTGACAACAAGATTTGTGCGGGATGTGGAACATCAAACCCAGATAAAGACCACAGGTGCCAACCTAAATGTCAGTTATGCGGCGAGGACCATCCGACCGCAGACAAGACGTGCAAAGCCAAATTCAAAAAGCCCTTCATCGTTAAACAGAGACAATGGCACAGACTGCAACGAGAACGACAAAAAGACCATGAAGACGCTATCTCAAGAGAAGACAGAGCAGAGTCTCGCGGAACGCCTGGCCTCCTAAACGCCAGGGAACGACGCTCCAGATCGAGAACAAGGTCTCCATCCACCACCAGATCCTTATCCCGGTCCGGCTCCAGGACACCGGGCACACGATCCAGATCCAGGTCCAGAACTAGGACATCCTCTTCAGCAAACCAGACTAACACGGTGAGCTGGGCAGACGTGGTCGACGGCGTGCGCCCGGGGGCTGGTGGGGAGACTGCCATTAATAACGAGATCAAGCAACTAAAACACGAGAACGCGCAGTTGAGGATTTTGCTAGCTCGTATGAGCGATGAAATCAAAATTCTCAAGGAAGGAAAAAACCAAATAAATCCGGTAACTTCCACTCCACACGCGAGCACGAAAGAGCCATTTGAAATCCCGCACAATAAGATGGACGAAGGGGATGAGCCCCCTCCACTCAAACGCAAGGCCCAAGCCATCAGTGATAAACAAGATAACGCAGTGGTAGATAAAGCATTAGCCGATATTCAAAAGAGCCTAGCAGAAATACAAAAGTCAAATGAAAAACGGGACGCAATGATGACTGAAATGGCTAAGGCAATAGCAGCAATTATGAGTGGATTAGACATCCTAGAGGCAAACCAGTCACCAGGTAATGGACTCCCCTCTGTTGCGTCAGAAGCACCACAATCCTTACCCACTTCACAACCACCTAATTATATAAGATCAGCTTCTCTCCAACCTCCCGTCTCCCTCCCATGGTCGCACCCGAAATGAGGCGAGCTAAAGAAGGGTTCAGGATATGGCAGTGGAATTGTAGAAGTTACGAAAACAAAAAGTCAGTTTTGCAGCAGTATTTGAAAGACAAGGATACACCGGACGTCATTATTCTGCAGGAAACACACGGGATTGCAAAGCTAGCAGGATACAGATCTTTTGGCTATGCCGAAGGGGACACCAGGGCATTAACTACGCTGGTAAAAAGAAACATAACTTGCATGCAGCACAACACAGGCATAACGCACATTGACAATATTCTATTGGAACTCATCCCACAAAAAAAGACAGGACGTAGCTTATTTATTCTCAACATTTATAGTAACCCCATGCTACATAAACACAAATTCAAGAGCCTATTCCAGAAAACACTCAGACTTGCTGGAGAAAATCCGGTACTTATAGGAGGAGACTTTAATGCCGCACACACCACGTGGGGATACTTATATACCAGAGCAAAAGGAAGGGACTTATGGAACGACTCGCAAGAATTAGGCCTCACGCTTGTCACAGACCCCGCCACTCCAACCAGAGTAGGCACGGCGCTAAACAGGGACACAACCCCAGACCTAACCTTTACCAAGAATATTGAAAAGGCGACGTGGCACAACACACTGGAAGATTTGGGTAGTGACCACCGCATATTGGAGTTACACGTCAGAGAAGGGCCGAATAGACCCAAGGAACGACAGATCAAATTAGTAGACTGGGACCTATTTCGTAGAACGCGAGAGAAGACACATCAACGATCAATCGCAGACATAGAACAATGGACTAAGGAGCTCAGTGATGACGTCAAAGCTGCCGCAAAAATAGCACCACCTGAATCTAACTTGGATAAATGCGACAGCAGACTTCTCCACATGTGGGAAGCTAAGCAGTCGCTTCAGAATAGACTTAGCGGTCAGAAGCATAACAGAAAGTTAACAAAGCGCATAGCACTCCTCAACAAAAAAATAGAAGAACATGCTAAGCAATTGACCAAGCAACAATGGGACGAGATATGTAATTCCATGGACGGACAATTAAGCACCGGCAAAACGTGGCACATGCTCAGGTTCCTGCTTGACCATGACAATAACAAGAAAAATCACATGCAAGCCATTAATAAGTTAATACACGCATATGAGGGTACAGAAGAGGAATTTCTCAATGAATTACAGCAGAAATACTTAACACAGGCACCCCCTTGCATCTATCCTAGCTACAACGGGAATACAAACGCAAAATTAGACGAGGAACTCACGGAGGCAGAAATCCGCGCGGCCCTACAAAAGTTAAACACCAAATCCGCCCCAGGCCCGGACGGTATAACCAACAAGACTCTCAGGAACCTGGATGATGAATCGATAGCCAAACTAACAGAATACATAAACGAGTGTTGGGTAAAAGGAGAAGTGCCAGCTCAATGGAAGAAAGCGACGATAACGCTTATTCCAAAACCTGGTAAGAAGCTTGAGATAGACAACCTCAGACCAATCTCCCTAACATCCTGCGTCGGAAAATTAATGGAACATGTAATTTTAAACAGAGTAGACAACTTCTTAGAGGATAATACCATATACCCAGATACAATGATAGGATTTCGGAAAAATCTTTCGACACAAGATGCGATGCTCCAACTTAAGCATCAGATAATCGATTATAACACGCGCTCGACAAGGGCCATCTTGGGCCTTGATCTTAAAAAAGCTTTCGATAATGCCAACCACGCAACCATATTGGAAAACATCGAACGAATAGGACTAGGGCAACGGACGTATAACTACATCAAGAGCTTCCTATCAGATAGGAAAGCAGTCATCTCCGTCGGAGGGCTCAAGTCGCCCGAGATCGACATAGGAGGGGCCGGCACGCCGCAAGGCGCTGTCATCTCGCCGATGCTGTTTAATCTCGTCTTGATGGGACTCCCCGAAAAATTAAATCACATAGAGTCCCTGAATCACACAATCTACGCGGACGATATTACTATCTGGACCTGTGATGGCAGCGACGGATCAATAGAACAACGACTCCAGACAGCAATTAACACAGTAGAGGAACACCTCATAGGAACAGGCCTCACATGCTCTGCAGAGAAATCTGAACTTCTATTGTACCGCCCCACACTTAGAGGCAGGCCTCCCAAAGGATACGACAGAAACAAGGCTCATGAGGAAATCAAGCTACACACCAAGAACGGGCGGAATATCCCAATAGTCAACCAGCTCAAAGTGCTGGGTCTGGTAATCGAGAACAAAGGCACAAATACGGAAACCGTAAAGAAGTTAGACACAAAGGTAACAAACACCATGAGATTAATCAAACGAATTACTAACAAGCACCAAGGTATGAAGGAAGAAAGTATCATACGGCTGATACAATCATTCGTAATCAGTCAGATCACATACATAGCAGCCTTCCACAATTGGTTTGCAGCTGAAAAGCGTAAAATTAACAACATGATAAAAAAGGCATACAAACTAGCGCTAGGGGTTCCCATCAGTACGAGCACGGATCTCTTGCTAAAGTTAGGACTCCACAACACACTGGACGAACTCATAGAAGCACAACAAACATCTCAAGCAGAGCGACTAACCAAAACCAAAACGGGACGGCATATACTAAGCAAACTAGGAATGAATTATCACAATCTATATGGGGAAAAGAGCACGATAACGAGAGAAATTCGTGACAAACTCCTAGTACCAAATATACCCAAGAACATGCATCCAGGTTACAATGACGGCAGACGCAAGAGTAGAGCAGAGAAAATTATCCGAAGCTTTGGGTCAGACGACAGAGCAACTTTCGTAGACGCGGCTGAATACCCAGACAGAAATAGCTATGTAGCAGTAATCGTAGATCACACCCAAAAACCCCTTACAAGCGTATCAGTTAATACCAAACATTCCGAGACCGCAGAGGAGGTAGCCATTGCACTAGCATTGGTCTCCACGAATGCTCAGTACATCATTAGCGATTCTCAAGCGGCCATTAGAAATTATGCAAAGGGTAGGATCTCTCCTGAGGCATGGCACATCATCAGAGTCAATGAAGCAAAGTTCTCCAATGCAGAGAGGAACGGCAGGCAATTGATCTGGTTCCCAGCGCATACGACTCCAGACATTCCCGCAGTCAACCTCAACGAGGTAGCACACCGCGAAGCTCGAGGTCTTACTCGCCGAGCTGAGCAAAGAGTGACTTCCATCGGTCAGGAGAACGCGGAGGAGGAAATCTGGAGAGAAAAAGATGTATTAACAAGATTTAGTGATATTACCAAATTCTATCAAAATCGGAGGCGGGTATTACCACCGCCTCACACTAAACTGAACAGAGCTGAGTCCGTTACTTGGAGGCGACTACAAACAGAAACTTATACGAGTCCCGTGCAACTAAAAACTTTCTACCCCGATATATACGAGAGCGATATGTGCAAGCTATGCAAGTCTGTTAGAGCCACCCTTCAACACATGTTGTGGGGATGTGAAATATACCAAAATAAAATGGCAGTCTCCCCAGAAAATCTACGGGCGCGGTGGTCGGCCGTGCTGCTCAGCTCAGAACTCCAAGACCAACTTTGGGCCGTCCAGCGAGCCAAGGAAGCCGCACGGGAGCAGCAGCTCCCAGTGGCCATCTAGGCGGCCCCAGGCCCGGGCCTCCCAATCGCCGGATTCCAAATAAAGTTATCACACACACACACACACTTCTGATCACGGCCACCGCCCAGCAATGTGGCTATCAAGTACTGAATACCAGTGACGTCAACAGACCCGCTTCCATAGTGGGATATAAGGGCGGAGCTTCGTGCCGATCACTACAGCGGACTTCGTGGCACCGTCTCGGGACACATCTTTATGCACTTTTTTCTTGTTGCACAGGTTCCTTCTTTCTTTCTTCTTTTTTGTTGCACCTATGAGAGCGGTCGCGCGGGAGGAGCTTCGGCAGCTCAAGCCTCAAGTGTGTTGCATTGCCGACGTCGTACCCGAGGAGCTCCAACAGTCACTCGGAGTACCTCAACCGCCGCAGCCTCAGCCGGAAGCGATGACGTACGCTGCCGTGGTCCGTCGTCACGTTGCCCCTCCGCGCCACTGCCAGGGCGCTGTAACGGCGCAGTTCCGCCGTCCACCGCCGCCACCAGCTCGCCCGCCCGTCGCCCAGCGCAGCCACCCGAGGAAGACGGATATTTGGCGCGCCCCCGACCCCCGCCCGTTCTGCTATGACTGCGGGGAAGCCACATATGTCTACCGCCCATGCCCATACCGCGAACTGGGACTACGAGGGCTCGCCGTCATTGCTCCGCGGCCGCAGCAAGGTGAATGCCTTCATGATATCGCCGACTACCTCGCCGCTACTCAGTGAAGCCCTGGACGCGTCCGTCCCGTTCGCAATCACCAGGCCGCTACCTGTCGCTGCAGCGCTGTCCAAACACTGACCCAGCCCGGGACCGGTCCGTCAGCCCATATCCGGACAACTAAAAGCAGCAACCGATGGAGGTGCGTTTGCTGTTCGTCGAACTGACGAAGATCCTCCGCCGCCGACGAAGACGCCGAAGAGACTATCTCGACGACATAACAACGACACACCGCCGTCCCGACGAAGTCTGGCAGCAAAGAATACGCCGATGAAATACGACCTGACGACGTGACGTAACCACACGTCAACACGATGCAGCCGTGATCCGACACCAAGATCTAACTGCAATGCAAAACAAAGAACAAACGACCTCGACGTGCTTCTGGACGGCCACGCAGTCACCGGCTTACTGGACACCGGAGCCGACTACTCTATCATTAGTGGATTATTCGCCACGAAGCTGAAGAAAGTCAAGACTGCATGGGACGGCCCTCAAATTCGGACAGCTTGAGGACACCTCATACAGACAGCGGGACGCTTTAAGCCAAGCAATACGCTCTGGACCGTCAGCGGAGGCAGCGACAGGATGACAGGCTCACGCTTGTCTTTTTTCACGCTGCAGGCCAGTTATATTTCCAAACTGCCACTTGTTTGCTTTAAATCTAGTAATCCATCCGTGCTTCCGTGCTCAGAAGCCTTGGGTGGCCCGTTCTGTTCCTTGTTTCTTTCACTGTGTGGTGACGTCGAAAGCAATCCTGGCCCTTCCAAGGACGATGTCCTTGCTGAAGTACTCAAAATCGTGAGGGACCTAAATGAAAGATCTATTAGAATGGAATCTGTACAAAATTCTACGTCAAAGGCAATTCATGAGCTAAAACAACAGCAAAAAACCGTTTCAGATGCTATATCGGACATCGATCAGGACTGCAGCACGTGGAAAGCCAGACAGCCATCCTTGATGAATGGAAACAGGATGTCAGCTTATTGCGCGACAAGATTGAGGTTGTAGTAACTGATACAAACACGCTTCGTGCGCGACTTGATGACGCGGAAGATCGCTCACGTCGCGACGATATGGTTTTTTTTTTTTCGGTGTACCGGTTACTCCAACAGAAGATTAATTGCAGTCAGAGGAGAAAGCCCTAGATTTCATAAATAACACTTTAAAACTCAGTTCAACTTGCGACCACATAGTGCGCGCACATAGAATTGGTCGCTGCACTCAACGAAAATCGCGGCCGATAATAAGTATTCCTCAACACCAAAGAACAAGTTGTGTCTAAGCGTTCTCTTCTAAAAGGAAGCAGCCTGACGGTGAGCGAAGGCTTCTGTGAGGCAACGCAAAATATGAGAAATAAATTAACAAAATATGGCAAAGGACTAAATGCACCCTACATGCTTCGTTACAAAAGAATATTTGTGGGAGAAAAATGTTACGGCTACGACCTAGGTAACGATGTTGTCTGCGAAATAACGCCACGAAACAGAAAATTCCGACTGTCGAATTCTTCCCTCAGGTCGTGTCTTACATAACTCGAAACATGTTATCTTCGTTGTACTCACTAATATTCGCTGTATATTTAATAAAAGGGACGAATTGAGGTCTCTGGTTGACGACACTGATGCTAACATAATAGCGATAACTGAAACTTGGTTGACTAACAAATTAACAAACGAGGAATTGCTTCATTGCCGTAAAAGTACATTGTGTATCGGAATGATCGTACTGACAGAATTGGGGGCGGTGTATTGCTTGCTGTTAGTAAATACGTTGAGCTCTTTAATATACCGATAATCACTGAAACTGAATCTGTCTGGTGTTGTTAAACCATTAATTTCAAAAAAAAATTATCTTAGGCATCTGCTACCGGCCCCCCTCGAATATTTCGTTTTGTGATCACCTGCGTGACTGTCTAAACCAATTAACAGTAAGATTCCTCGGAGCAAAGATAATTCTTATGGGCGACTTTAACTTTCCTAACATAAATTGGTCGAGCGCATGTCCCTTCTGTGACCCATCATCCAGTGAGTTTATCGCTATTTGTTCTGACTTCACCTTAGTACAAACGGTCGTTATTCCAACACGGGTAACAGGCATTATGTCATCATTACTTGATCTCGTGATAACATCATCAGCTGATATTATATCCCCGATAACGCACTTACCTGGCCTTAGCGACCACGATAAATTATGTTTTACAATCACGATATCACTACAACTGAAACGTAAACGAGTTAAGTAAATAAAAGATTACAAAAAGGTTAACTTCTCTGGAATAAACAACGAACCTGCTTCCCTTTTTGAAACGTCCCTACTCTGCCATCTGGATCGTTCTGTCGAGACAAATTGGCGCCTTTAAAGAAAAAATATCTGATCTAATAAATCGTTGTATTCCAGTCCGACGTATATATTCAAATAGTAACGCACCATTGTATAACAGACACCTTAACAGACTAAGCAACAAAAGGAAACGCCTATTTCATATCGCTAAACGGTCACTAAATCCTGAACACTGGTTCTCATACAAATCCGCTGCTGCCACGTACTTTTCTAACTTAAGATCTGCGTAGTTTTCCTACTAAAATGTTACCCTTCCCAAGCTACTGAAAACTAACAGTAAGGCATTCTGGAGCTCTATGAAAGGAGATAGCACTAGAAAGGTCACTTCCCTAACTGGGAAAGCAATAGCCGAGCACGCGTGCGCTGACGTTCTCAATGATTCAGGCATTTTCGCCGTCTTCGCATGTTACTCCTCCTCCCGAAATACGACCTTAAGATACCTCCACATGGATCCCATAGAATAGTAACGGTACTAAATTGATCATAACTAAATTAGAAATAAAATCGCCATGAGGTGTTGATGGAATTAACATTAAATTTTTACACAGTAGTAGTGAATATTGTTCTATAATTTTAGAATGACCTTTTCTCAGTCGCTTCACAACGGCACATTGCCTTTAGATTGGAAAGCGGCTAAGATCATTCCAATTCATAAATCTGGTGATACGGATAACCCCTCTAATTATAGGCCCATTGTTTTGACTTCAGTGCCCTGTATGATAACGGTGCATGTAATTTATTCTCAGGTAATCAATAATCTTCAATCTAACAAATTCTTTACATCTAGCCAGCATGGTTTTAGTAAAACATTCTCCTCTGATACCCAGTTTCTTTGCTTTACTAACGACTCGCATTCCAACTTGGACTGTATATTTCTTGATTTCGCTAAAGCATTTACAAAGCACACCACAAATTACTGCTATCTAAACTAAGCGCACTAAACATTGATACTAATGTACTTAATTGGATAAAAGCATTTCTAACACACCGCATGCAATTTGTAAGCGCTCATGAAGTCAATTCAACTCTAACAACCATGAAACCTTGCGTTCCACAAGGGTCTGTACTTGGGCCGCTGTTATTTTTGATCTACCTTAACGATCTACCTGATAATATTTCGTCTGAAATTTGTCTTTTTGCAGATGACTGCGTAATATATCGTAAAATTACTAACGAACCTAATATTTCATCTCTTCAGGACGATTTAAATACACTGCATAACTGGACTATAAAATGGCACATGCAACTTAGTGTCAAGAAATGTACATCGATGCCAATATCCCGTATTAATCAAGCTTGTCCTGCCTATTTACTTAATAACACTTTTTTAAAGAGCGTGAGAAACTACAAATATCTCGGCGTCCATATAACCTATAACCTATCCTGGAACTTGGATATCTTCGCAGAAACTTCTCGCTGCGCAGTGCGCAGTTTCGCAGAAACTGCTCGCACCATTATCACTCAAACATTTGTTATACACGACATATGTCCGTCCACAGTTGGAATATGCATCGTAAGTATGGGACCCACATCATGCCATCTCAATCACCTACCTTGAACGTGTCCAGAATCGCTCCGCTCCGTTTATAGTAGCTAATTACCATCTTACGGCAAGCGTAACACACATGAAAACTACACTGAACCTTCCTTCGCTGTTAACCCGCAGGAAACAATCACGCCTATGCTTGTTTCATAAGATTTATTACCAGAACGCAGCACTTCGGTCGGCATGGATTAATGAAGCATTATTCATCTCCTCACGTAGAGATCATACGCATAAGGTTCATGTGCCTCGCTCCAACACACTAACACATTCGCAATAATTTTTACCCAAAACATACAACGAATGGAACGGTTTGCCAGCATCTATTGTTAGTATAAGTAATCCTGTGCAATTTAGAAACGCATTAGGAAGCCTAAAAGCAGTGAAGAAGAAACCAGGAATTGGCAAGAATCAGATGCATGCGTTAAGAGACAAAGCCGGCAATATCATTACTAATATGAATGAGATAGTTCAAGTGGCTGAGGAGTTCTATAGAGATTTATACAGTACCAGTGGTACCCACGAAGATAATGGAAGAGAAAATAGTCTAGAGGAATTCGAAATCCCACAGGTAACGCCGGAAAAAGTAAAGAAAGCCTTGGGAGATATGCAAAGGGGGAAGGCAGCTGGGGAGGATCAGGTAACAGCAGATTTGTTAAAGGATGGTGGGCACATTGTTCTAGAGAAACTGGCCACCCTGTATACGCAATGCCTCATGACCTCGAGCGTACCGGAATCTTGGAAGAACGCTAACATAATCCTAATCCATAAGAAAGGGGACGCCAAAGACCTGAAAAATTATAGACCGATCAGCTTACTGTCAGTTGCCTACAAACTATTTACTAAGGTAATCGCAAATAGAATCAGGAACACCTTAGACTTCTGTCAAGCAAAAGACGAGGCAGGATTCCGTAAAGGCTACTCAACAATAGACCATATTCACACTATCATTCAGGTGATAGAGAAATGTGCGGAATATAACCAACCCTTATATGGCTTTCATTGATTACGAGAAAGCGTTTGATTCTGTCTAAACCTCAGCAGTCATGGAGGCATTACGGGATCAGGGTGTAGACGAGCCGTATGTAAAAATACTGAAAGATATCTATAGCGGCTCCACAGCCACCATAGTCCTCCATAAAGAAAGCAACAAAATCTCAATAAAAAAAGGCGTCAGGCAGGGAGATACGATCTCTCCAATGCTATTCACAGCCTGTTTACAGGAGGTATTCATAGACCTGGATTGGGAAGAATGGGGGATAAAAGTTAATGGAGAATACCTTAGTAACTTGCGATTCGCTGATGATATTGCTTTGCTTAGTAACTCAGGGGACCAATTGCAATGCAAACTCACTGACCTGGAGAGGCAAAGCAGAAGGGTGGGTCTAAAAATTAATCTGCAGAAAACTAAAGTAATGCTTAACAGTCTCGGAAGAGAACAGCAGATTACGATAGGTAGTGAGGCACTGGAAGTGGTAAGGGAATACATCTACATATAATTATGTATACTTGACAATTATTGTGCACGTTTTATTTATTTCTTTTTCTTTTTCTATCATACGTTAAGACTGTATGAAGTTTACTGTGCTGTAGTTCTGCTGCCTTGTACGGATGGGAGGTGGAGCTAGTCAAGCTGCATCAGCGCAGCTTTTTTCCCACTTTCCACGCCACAACTGTTCTGTGTAAAACACACTGTACTTTTGGTGGTGAAAATAAACTTCAACTTCAACTTCAACTTAGGGCAAGTAGTGACGGCGGATCCGGATCATGAGACAAAAATAATCAGAAGAATAAGAATGGGCTGGGGTGCGTTTGGCAGGCATTCTCAGATCATGAACAGCAGGTTGCCATTATCACTCAAGAGAAAAGTGTATAATAGCTGTGTCTTACCAGTACTCACCTACGGGGCAGAAACCTGGAGGCTTACGAAAAGGGTTCTACTTAAATTGAGGACGACGCAACGAGCTATGGAAAGAAGAATGATGGGGGTAACGTTAAGGGATAAGAAAAGAGCAGATTGGGTGAGGAAACAAACGCGAGTTAATGACATCTTAGTTGAAATCAAGAAAAAGAAATGGGCATGGGCAGGACACATCATGAGGACGGAAGATAACCGATGGTCATTAAGGCTTACGGACTGTATTCCAAGGGAAGGGAAGCGTAGTAGGGGGCGGTAGAAAGTTAGGTGGGCGAATGAGATTAAGCAGTTTGCAGGGACGACATGGCCACAATTAGTACATGACCGGAGTTGTTGGAGTAGTATGGGAGAGGCCTTTGCCCTGCAGTGGGCGTAACCAGGCTGATGATGATGATCGTTAGTATAAGTAATCCTGTGCAATTTAGAAATGCATTAGTTAACTACATCTAAATCATGAAACTTGCGGTCAATATACAATGTGACTCTTTTATTGTATGAATACTATATTTGCAACTTAACTATGTATGTATTCACCTATCATTCCTAACTTGTGTATTAAAAAGCGTATCATCAGATTTCTATGGTAAACTACCGCCATTCTTTTCTGCTTATTATGATATGTAAATCAGTGAGCTAGCATAATTTTTCATTGTTACTTATACTGTGCCTTATCTGTACATCAGTTTTTACCTCCTTTGTGTAGCCTCTCCCCTCTATAATGTATCCTTACTCTGATGGCACGGTAAATAAATAAATAAATAAATTAATTAATTAATAAACGCCGACGCGAATCTGCACTGCAAGACTTACAGTTCATGACCGTACCTACCCTGCAACGTTCGGTGTCATCCAACAGTGCCCGCAAGACGTAATTCTCGGCATGGACTTCCTGAACCAACAAGGCGCCATCATTGACCTGAGGTCGAAGTCGATAACGCTGTCTACAGAAAAAGCGATAGCCACGGAGAGGCCTTCCAGTCAGCGTGCCTTGAGTGTACTTGAGGACCAAGTCAGCATCCCGCCTCGCCCCAGAATTGTCATTTCCGTTGGCAGCGAAACACCCGCATACGTAGAAGGCGTCATCGAGGGCGACCAACGTCTACTGCTCGACCGTGAAATTTCCGTCGCAAGAGGGATCGCTCAACTGCAGGGAGCGAAAACGAAAGTGATGCTAACAAATTTCAGCAAGGAGTTCCAGCACATCAACAAGGGCGCGATGATCGCATACATCGGCGAAACTGTGAAAACCAGCAATGCATTTGTCCTCTCGGATTCTGCCGCATCTACCCCGACGAGCGTAGTTCCTGAACCAGACTTCGACCTAAATCCAAGTCTCCTCTTGAGTAAGCAGCAACAGCTCAGAAGTCTTCTCCGACGATACAAAGACTGCATTTCGACGACATCGAGGATTCGGCAAACATCAGTTGCGAAGCATCGGATAACAACCAAAGAGTGCGCCAGAGCCCTTATCGAGTTTCTACGCGAGAACATGAAGCTATTAAGCAACAAATCAACGAAATGCTGCACGACATCCTCCAGCTGTCGAAAAGCCCGTGGGCATCTCATGTAGGCTGTAGGTGAAGAAGAAGGGCGGAGCCCTACGTTTCTGCGTCGATTATCGTCGACTGTCACGAAACACTTTGGCAGCAGCAATGGCTACGACGACATCTGCTTAATCTATATCCTGTACTGTTGCAGAATTCTGAAAGACGCAAGCTACAACGACAGACTAAAAAAGAAGATCCTGTGCCCTTACGACGCCAGGATTTGCTCGTCATCGAAGCTTGGAACCAATGACTGGTCAGTCGGCGCCACTGTCGACAAAGCCAGCGTAAAAAGGTGGCACCTCGGAAAACACTTTGGCAGCAGCAGTGGCCATCTACTAATATTATATCTTGCGCTGTTTAAGCTTGCTGCTCTCTCTTTTTTTTCCGTAGGAATAACTTTAGTGAATTGACTGCTGCTGCTGCCAAGTGTGCTGCAGTGTACAATGGTGATGAATGTCCGGAGTGTCAATCAATGGTGGAAGATCAAAATGGCCTGTCCTGCAGTGTATGCCACACCGTGTTCCATGTAGGCAAATACACTGGCGTGTCAGAAGCTACGCTGAAATCTGAAAAAGTCTATAGAAAAACTTGGAAGTGACCTAAATGTAGAGCACTCTACAGCATGGAGACAAACATGCAGAACATGTGGCGTGTGCTGCTAGCTATTAACGGAAAACTGGAAGTGCTGATGCCGCTGAAACAGATCGTTGAAGGTGTCGAGAAATCTGTGCAATTCATGTCTGATCAACTGGCCATAATTTGCTCAAACACGTGCAGAAAAACGAGCATGAAATAAGAGAACTCAGAAAGAGGGTTGAAGGACTTGAAGAAAATGAATGAATCTATTGTAATCCAGCTTCATGAATTAGGATGGCGGAGTAGACGTGCTAACCTACAGTTTCATGGAATCCCTAAAACCGAAAAAGAACTCTTGGCAAAAGTTAATGCTATCGCTACTAGATTCAGCTCCCGCAGCTATCTGGTGATGGCGTAGACGCCATACACCGGCTGCCATCACGGCAGGACAAGATTCCTGCTGTCATCTGCCGCTTCGCAAACAAACAAACCTGGGATCTGTGGTGGGGAAAGAGAAAAAAGATCGCGAACTAAGATGCAAACATGCACGTGCTTGAGAATTTGACCAAAAGGAAACGGGAACTGCTGAAAAAAAAACGAAGGATTGGACAAAAGAACACGCCTACAAATACGTCTGGCATAGCAACGGCAAGGTACTGGTCAGGAATACTGATGGCATGTCGGCGACAGTTGTATCAAAAGCATGTGAAGTTGATCAACTACCCTAGGGGTCCGACTTTCTTTAATATTTAACGTTTTCGCATCCCTAATGGACACACTTCCTTTTCTTTCCGACTAGACAATGTGCAAATCACTCCTACCCTCTGATGTATCCGCTATGTCTACTCAGAAAAAGAAAATGACGTCTTTCTTTCACATCAACGCACAATCCTTGCGCAACTAAGGAGACGAGATTGAAACGCTTCTTTCCACACTTCCGTGTTAACATGATAATGGTCACTGAAACCTGGTATCAAAATAGTTATGAAGCATTACAGTTGCCAAACTACAACGCGTATGTGCAAAATCGTCCTGATAAACGAGGCGGGGATGTTATGATAGCAACAGAAAAAACTTTTAAATGCAGCCTTCCCACTGATTTCACTCTAACTCAGGATGACTACGAAATACTCTCCGTACAAAGCGGTAGAAATGTGTTCTCTGTTATCTATCGGCCTCCTAAAAGCAACTTTTCCAATTTTGCTTGCTTTCTTGACGAATATCTGCAATGGATCACAGAAAACAACCTGAATCTAGTTTTAGGTGGTGACATCAACATTGATTTTCTTTCATATTCTGCTAACAAACTAGAAATTGAGTCCATATTGCATGCAATGGTTTCATTTCCGTCATAAATGAACCCACACGATTACAGGCAGCGACGGCAATAGATGTATTTTTTACGAACTTCCCAGCATATCGTCTTAATTATGGAGTAATTAATGTCCGTATAAGTGACTATCTTCCAATGTACCTGATTGTTGAGTGTGTAAACTCTAAAAAACAATGTATATATCCTGCAATCGAGTACCGGCGCATCAATAATGCCAACTTAAATTACTTTCTGGCAACACTTGCAAATGTTGACTGTAATGTTGTGCACAACAAAAATGATCCAGATGTTGCTTACAATGCCTTTATTGCCTTATTTAAATCTGTATATAAACAAAGCTTTCTTCTTCTAAGGCTCAAAAAGCCCCGCAAAGCTCGAAAACCATGGATAACTACAGAATGCCTTAAAATGATAAAAAGAAAACCGACCTTTATAACCGCTTTATCCAAACCAGGGCCCGCGATCGGAGATCTTTGTTTGATACGCGTTCTGTTCGGTTGCTGCAACGTCACAAAGTGGCAGTATGTAAAACTTCTGAGAACGGGGCGCAGAGAGCAGCCAATCGGCAAGCGCTGAACTCCCGGAAGTTTACTTCCCTCGTTTGCCGTCTGCTTGCAGACAGTATACTACAAAACAAAATGTTTCTCGTCTTCCAAATGAATGAAATCTTTATCTACAAATTGTATTTTTCCCCTCTCAAGCTCATTTCAAATTTCACAACGCATTTTCAAATAGTAGTACGTGTGACTTCTTCAATTTATAACTATTAGTTTCTCTGCGTCGTCCCTAGGTGGTGTTGCGCACATCGAGAATAAAAAGAAAAAAGAAACGACGGGAACAGTGGCGCACTTTTCAAGAGGCAGCAATAATAGTCCAGTGGCTCGCTGGCACCAATGATGTGGTCGATTTCGCTGTACAATCAATGCACTATTTGTTTCGAAAAACGAAAGCGACGCCGGAATTCGCTTTCTGCCATTTCTTCGAAGGCGTTTAGCACCGCCACCCGCTCTCCTTCCTCCACGAGCAACGCCAGCGCAACAACCTAAGTTCCCAACCTAAGCACTATTCGAATTACACGATGGATTGGATCCGAACGTGCCATTCTGCAGCCGCCGGTTGGATCCAATCCAATCTACCAGGCGCGCTATGCGAAGCCGGTCAATTCTAGCCACCCTAGCCGGTCTCGTAACGAGCGTATGATCACTCCAATGTTCCCAAGTCCTGTCGGGTTCGGCGCCTAGCAGACGACGTGCTCGGTTGCACGATGCTTGAAAGGAGCGCGTCGTCATTTTGACGTCACCAAATACGTGGCCGCGCCCCGCAGCTGGCGACGTCGGCGCGGAGTAGGCCAATCGCGCGCGCCGGTAACCGAACGAACGCGCCGAACAACGATCTCCGATTGCACCCCAGGGCACCGGATGACCTTGTACAATTTAAAGCATGCCGGAACCAAGCTCCGTCCTTTCTTCGTCACGTGAAACAAGAATATATGGAAAAACTGTTCAGTCAAGACTTATTAAAAAGGAGCGATCTTGTGTGGCAGAACATCAACTGAATTTTAAATCGAGGTACAACTGCTAAATGTGTGCTTCAACTTTTAGTGAAACATGAACCTGTGAGTGGGAAAAGGTTGGCAAACGATTTCAATAATTACTTTTTGCTTCTCCGGTTGATGAAAATGACGATCCCATCAATGTAAAATGTCTCGACTTACGGGTTCTTTTCGGTGCATTTGTGTCACCAACCGATGCGAATGAAATCAAAAGTTGCCTCCTGGCGTTACGCAACAGTAAGTCACTTAACATTTATGGCCTTAAAAGTTAAACTTTTAAGTTCAAAGTAAATTAAACATGTAGTTGGTTTAATTAGTGCAGTGCTAGAATATATTTTTAATTGTTGCATCGAACATGCAGTATTCCCAAAAAGAATGCAGATTGCTAAAGTCACGGTTGCTCATAAATGAGGAGACAAAAATAATCTCTGAAATTATCGCACTATCTTCATTGTACTTGTTTTCTCGAAGTGTTTCGAAAAGATACTACTTAGAAGAATGTCTGCTTTTTGTGAAAAACATAACAAACTAACTCCCAGCCAACATGGTTTTCGGCAACATCTTTCTACGGAAACCGCGCTTCTGACGCAAAAGAAAGCTTATCCTAGAGTCCTTTGAGCAGAAACTTCCCACTCTTGGCATATTCATTGATTTTTTAAAAGCGTTTGACTGTATCAATCACAAAATAATGTCAGCTAAGCTCAAGCACTATGGTAGTCGATGGAAGTTTCTTAAAATAATTCAGGTTTACTTAAGTTCTAGAGTACAGCAGAAAAAATTAACAATGATTCCTCAGATTTTAGGCACATCCCTTCAGGTGTTCCGCAAGGTAGTATTTTCGGACCACTATTATTCCTCCTGTATGTTAATGACATCGTCTGCATAAGCAAGCTCCCAACATTTGCATTTACGCACATTACACGTCTTTATTCTTCAGAGCCGCACAATTGTCAGATCTTGAGCAACAAGCCTCACATTGTTTACACTCTAGAATGGTATAGATACATTTTTTAAAAAAAACTAACATTGAAAATACGAAAGCGGTGCTTCTCAGGCCTCGCAATAAGCTGTCTCACGCGCCACCACTTTCTTCATGGATGGGTTCACCACTCATCCAAACGGTCCCAGCAGTCAAAAGTCCAGGTGTCATCTTTAAAGAAAATTTATTGTGGAATGGTCACGTCGAAATGGTGGTGAACAAACATTCAAAGATTGTTGGTATTTTGTGTCGACTGAAATACTTCATGCCGAAGCGTATCAAGCAAATGTTGTATAATGCACTGTACTCTTCTGTTGGTAATTATTGCTTTCTGGTTTGGGGTACCGCATCTTTTACCAATATCAACCACTTGCATCTCCTTCAAAAGAAAGCCATTCGAAATCCTGTGAATGCGCCGCGACTAGAACATACTGAGCCGATCTTTAAGGCACTTGGTATAACCCCCCTTCCCCAGTTGTACGAAACTTTACTCCTTCGACGGTATAAAGCAAGCGTTGTGAAAAATAACTGTTTTATGTTACAGTTGTCCGCATTAAAACGCACAGAGCTTAAGCATTCAACACGAACTAGCTTGAAATGGTTTGTACATAAGACCGGTACTAATTATGGCTGTCAAATGTAGTGGTACATCCTCCCGCATTTATTAAACAAAGAATCTCAATCGATGTACGTATAGCTAAACAATGCCAACTTTGTTATCTTGTGTTCGTTATCTTGTGTTTGTTATCTTGTGTTTGTTATCTGAAAATGTTTTCACGCTGTATCTACCAAGCCTCTCTAGGTGCGTCGGCCTCGTCAAGCCTTCTTATTGGCTTTTTGCCGGCGCACCCAACATCCAAAAGATGTTAAATAAACGTATTGTATGTATTGTATTGCGTGTATGAACAAGATCACGAAGAAGCACCCATAGCCCCTCCCACGGATAGACTACGCATTGTATCGGCTCTGCAACACTAAATACTTCTCGCTGACGGACCTTAAGCATGGCTACTGGCAAATAGAAGTCAAAGAGAGAGATCGTGAAAAGACCGCCTTCATGACGCCAGGCGGCCTCTATGAGTTCAAGCTTATGCTATTTGGTCAGCTCGGCACCTGCAACATTCGAGCGCGTGATGGACACGGTTTTAGCAGGATGGACGTAGCAGACCTGTTATGTTTACTTGGATGACGTCTTCGCTGCTAATTTCGACGACCAGCTTAGGCGGCTTGCCAGAGTACTAGAGGCCATCAGGGCTCACTCTGAAGCCTGAAAAGTGCCGCTTCGTTTACGATGGGCTTCTGTTCCTAGGCCACTTCATCAGCAAATCTGGAGTCCGCCGCGACCCACAGACGACAGCTGCCATCGCAAAGTTCCCGCAGCCCATCGACAAGAAGGCAGTGCGTACATTCCTTGGGATATGTTCCTACAACAGGCGCTTTGTCAATGACTTTTCACGCTTCGCTGAGCCGCTGACATATCTAACCAAACGTGATGTCGAGTTCAAGTGGGAAACGCCGCAGGCCTACGTATTTCAAGAACTCAAACGACGCATGGAGTACGACGAGGACGCCGATACAGAAATCCATACTGACGCCAGTAGGCTAGGGCTCGTTGCCGTCGTAGTCCAGAGGAAAGACGGACTTAAACGGGTGATAGCTTACGCTAGCCGGTCGCTGCAAACGTGCTGGGAAAAGTCAAGACGGAACCAAAAAGGACCAGTATCGTTCACTGTAAAAGACGGCCTCTTGTGCCGAACATTCAAAAACAAGAAAGGCCGCTCTTTCGAACAGCTGGTAGTTCCCCCAAAAGTATCGTGCTGCACTTCTCTATTTGGTTCATAGCAATAGCTGGGCTGGCCATTTAGGAATAAACAAAACCAAGAGCAGACTATTGAACGACTACTACTGGCCCATGTGCTTCAAGGAATCTGAGCAATGGGTACGTTCTTGCAACGTTTGCCAAAGGACCGGACGGCCAAACGAAAAACTCAAGGCGCCTTTGGTCCGAGTGCCTTTGATTGGCGAACCTTTTCGCATATTGGTAGTCGACATTGTTGGTCGATTACTAGTAACAGCGGCGGGCAACAAATACTTGCTAACACTCATTTGCCCTGCCACGAAGTTCCCGGAAGCAGTGGTGTTACCGGAATTAAGCTCCACATTTGTAGTGAACGAGCTACTCGGCGTCTTTGCCAGAATAGGATTTCCCAGTGAAATCCAATGCGACCAAGGTTCTGTTTTTACAAGTGCACTTACCACGACATTCTTGGAGAAATGTGGCATATCCATTCACCACAGCTCTGTCTACCATCCGCAAAGCAATTCAGTCGAAAAATTTCACTCAGTAATGAAGCGAATACTGTGTGCGCTCTGCTTCGAGAAGGGCACCGACTGGGATGTAGCTGTTCCCGCAGTGCTCTTTGCTCTGCGCTCTGTCACTCACGAAGCAACTGGATTCTGGTTTACGGTCAAGCGCTTCGCTCGCCGCTCACCTTGCTAAAAGAAAAGTGGGAAGACAAATTTCTGGACAAACCCGTTGTCGAGTACGTGCTGACCTTGTTGAAACGCCTTCGTGAATCGCAAGAATTGGCGCAGATCAACATGGCAGAAGTGCAGCAACGCGCAAAGGTGTACTACGACAGATCTGCACGCACTCGAGCCTTCAAGGAAGGCGAACAAGTGCAGATTTTGAAGTCGTCGAAGGCAAACAAACTGGAAGTAGCATGGGATGGCCCGGTCACGGTTAAGCAAAAGCTTTCCGGCCCAAATTACCTGGTAACGACGCCCGGTAAACGCAACGACGTGACAATCTACCACTGCAATCTAATGAAGCCATTTATCGAACGTATGCAGACGCTGAGCATCGTCATAAACGAACCAGAGGAAATAAATGTTCCAGTACCTCAAGTACCTACCCCTTGCTCTTGCTCGTCAACAGGAGAAATACTCGAATCTGTCGCTAAACAAGCTTCTTTAACAATCGAGCAGAGAAAGGAGTTAGAAGAGCTTGTCCACAACTTCAGTGATTTGTTCAGTCCCTATCCCGGTAGGACAAACCTTGTGGAGCACTACATTGATTTGGCATCTGACCAACCCTTCCATACAAGGATGCACAGATTCTCGCCCCGTCATGAGAAGCTGTTTACTCCGTTCAGAAAATGTTGACACTGGGTCTAATTGTGCCAGGGGAAAGCGAAAACGTGTCGCCGATGTTTATCGTAGAAAGTCCTGGCTAAGAACGCAGACCCTGCATTGACTATCGTAAGCTGAATGCTATTAAAAAACGAAGACGTTTCCGATTCCTAATGTTGAAGCCTTCATCGTGAAACTTTCCGCGGCACAGTAGATTTCTACGTTAGATATGGTACGCGGTTTCTGCCAAGTGCCACTCACGGAGAACGCCAGTAAGCTCGCCGCTTTCATGACTCCGACAGGCACATATCGCCCTCTGGTGCTCACTTTTGGCCTCAAGAATGCACCGTTCGTATTTTCAAAACTAATGAATCAAGTGCTCACAGGCGCCGAGTCTTTCGCTGTGCCCTACCTCGATGACATCGCTGTTTTCTCGAGCACTTGGAAATGGCATTTGGAACATCTGCAGCAGGTATTCCTTCGAATCCGTGAAGCAGACTTGACTCTCAAACTGAGCAATTGCTGTCTTGCAAACACTGAAGTCCACTACTTGGGGCATGTTGTTGGCCAAGGGAAGCGACGCCCTTCCGAATTAAAAGTTGACGCAATCACTAGCTTTCCTTTGCCAAAATCAAAGACTAACTTGCGTTCCTTTTCGGGTTTAGCTGACTATTACAGAAGCTACATTCCAAACTTCGCACATATCGCTAGTCCTCTTACAGATGCTCTGCGCAAGACCGAGCCTACTATTGTGCGTCGGAATACGGCGCGTAAGGACGCATTTGCTGCGATTAAAAAGATTCTTGTCAGCGCACCGGTTCTCGCGGCACCAGATTACTCTCTCCCCTTCTTAGTTCAGTGTGACGCCAGTGACCACGGAATGGGCGATGTTTTCTCAGGTGAGCGAAAAAAGGTGGGGAGCAACCTGTTGTCTACGCAAGTCGAAAGCTAACGTCACGCGTGCAAGCCTACAGAACAATAGAAAAAATAATGCGCTTGCTTGGTGTGGGCTCTCGAAAAGCTCTCGTGCTATCTGAAAGGTTCTTCTTTTGCTTTTGAAACCGATCACTCCCCCTTAGTGTGTTGGAACCAAATATCAAACAACAATGGTCGCTTGATGAGGTGGAGTCTGGCACTTCAACAGTTTGATTTCGTAGAGCGGCACAAGAAAGGCAAACGCCATGCAAATGCTGACTGCCTTAGCCACATTCCCTAGTTTTCTCTCTTTTTTTTTTTGCTCGTGTGCATGCCAGTCAATACAAGTCCGTTTCATTCTCGTGTTCAGTTTTCACGTGTTCTGCTCCCAGTGAATTCAACTGCCGGGCTTTCCTAAACTTCGGCGCGAGGTTGCTTCTGACTTTGTTACTGCATTTCTACCACTCTTTCAAAACGCCACTTCAGATGCTGTCGTGCAGGCTGACGCATGAACCCTGCGCCAGAGGTCTTCGGCCGGCTCCCTGTCGCTACGTGCTCGGCAGCGTTCCGGTACTCGGCGAGCAGTGCTAATTATGAGCGTCACTTCATCCTGAACGTGTCAAACTCTCCCCGGGCCTGTTCTTCGAGCCTGAAGACGCTTGGTGCCTTCGCCACCCTTTCTGCGATGTCTAGCTCATCTTGCCCGCCTGTGCCACCAAGCACCTCAATGTCATTTCCATGCGCAAGGACAATGTGATCTTGCACTATGGTGTTAGGCTGCTGAGCACGAGGTCGCGGGATCGAATCCCGGCCACGGCGGCCGCATTTCGATGGGGGCGAAATGCGAAAACACCCGTGTACTTAGATTTAGGTGCACGTTAAAGAACCCCAAGTGGTCAAAATTTCCGGAGTCCCCCACTACGGCGTGCCTCATAATCAGAAAGTGGTTTTGGCACGTAAAGCCCCATATATTATTATTATTATGTGATCTTGCAAGACGCTTCAGTGCTGTGCTTGGACAATCTTGTTGCCCACCTCTTCCCGCCTCCAGTTCTTCAAGAAGCGTCACCCTCTTGAACACCTTCCGAAAAGGGTAGCTTTGGCCGAGCTGTAACATTCGCGGTGCTGGTCGCATTCTACGTTGTAATCTGCAGATAAGATTGCCCCGCTTGCCGCGATATCTTCCTGTCTTTTGCCACTCTCTGATTTGCTGCTTAGCGCTCGAAAAGCGCGTCGCCGAACCAATAAACGTCATTGTCTTCCTGGCGCTGCGTGGGTCATCTGTTCCTTGGGCCGGTCGTCCTGCCGCCCTCAGTCTCTAGCCGTCGAATACGTAACAACATATGCTCTGCACAACCAAGAAGAGTAAGTAAGTAAGTAAGTAAGTAAGTTTATTTTCCAGGTTCAACTGGAGGGTTTTCTGGCAAAAAGCTGCATGAGCAGCTTGACTATGTCCAGAAAACCCCTACAAGCAGTAGCATACGAGTGGTACATAAATTAGACACACATACAATAGTTTTAGTCTAGAGTTGTGATCTAGTCAATAGTTGTGATCTAGAGGGTGGCAGCAACCCTCTAGATCATCTAAAACCTTCCAGAATATCTTTCCGCAAAGGCCTTCCTCATCCAGGGAAGCTGACACACTTTTGTTAGCAGTCTTCATAAAGCCCAGCATCTTTGGCGTCGGGTGCTTTAAGGAACCTTACTTGAGACGTCTGTACTAATTTCTATTAAGTAACTCGCAGCCAACTGCTGGGATTTCAGAGCTTATGTCCTCTATGCATAGATCACATGGTGCGCCTTTTCTGACTTTATGAATGACATATCCATACAGATAATAAACAATACTGTCCTCTATGTTTCCTCGAGCATAAGTGTGCTCATTGCAAGCACATTCTGGTGAGCTGCTTGGCTCCAGGCAACTTATGAACGTCGCCACAATGGCATTGCGAAGACTACTTTTGTTTTGACTTGCAGGATTCTCTGGTCTGCTTGAATGTGTCATCGACGCCGACGAGCACAGTCCCTGGCAAACCTTCCATACTCCCACGTAGCGCTGTTTTAACAGGTGTATACAGGCTTAGAAGGCGGAATATCTGCGTGAAGTTTATTATAGTTGGACGAGACTAATCTACGCCGAAGGAACGCACTAGTCCAAAGTGTCGCTGAAAAACCATGAGTGAATTTCCTAGCAAACAGTGCAATGTGAATGCAGTCAACAAATGTGAACAGTGTGCCTTACCTCCAGTGGATCTTAATTTAACTTGGCTGTCAAAACAGAGCGCACCTTGACGCAGCAGATCGTCAACAATGTCTAAAGTCGACATCAGAGTTACTTGCAGCGGCTCTGTCGTTTGTTGTGATGCAAAAAGCTTCAGGTTCTTTTGAAGTGCATTCTGTTCTGTCAAGTTTAGCAGTTCCAAAAAATCTTTGATGACCTGAAATGATTAGTGTAACAAGTTTATAGCCCTTAGGAAATGCACACGAAATTCAAAGGCAGTGCTCTGGTACACTATTTTGCCGTAAAATGCTCGCAAGTTTTTAAGAACAGAAACAAAAAGAGGAGTAAACAGACAACGTGATAGGAAAGGCGCTACACCCTTCCTAGCTATCACTTTGTCTCTTTCTCGTGGTTTTTCTTGTTTCATTGCCGTTTCATTGTTTTACTGCAGGCATGTTTGCTCACAAGGCGAGCAGCAATTTCCTGGCACACAAATAAGAAACACGAGCAAAACGTGGCACGCTACTGCACGCATTGGCGTCTCTGTCCACCCGCAGAAACGTTGCTCGCACCACCCGCCTTCGGGCCGACAGTGTCGCGCGCGCCGCCCCGCGGACGCAACAGAAGGGGGCCAGGTGCCGCTGCCGGAGTAACTGAAAATAATCTAGTAATGTTGGCCTCAGCCAGCCTCGCTCCCTCCGGAGGGTCCGCAGTGGTCGGCCTTGTGAGTGGTACCGGACTTGACACCGGCTCAACGGGCGCGGCACCACTGGCAACTCTTGCCGCCTCCAAGGTGGGCGGTGCTCCGCCGGAAGCGTCTGGTGTTGCCGCTACTCCCCCTGCAGGCTGGAACTCTGAAGTGGCAGTCGAGGGTGCTGGCCAGGTCCCGAGGCAAGGCCTAACATGGTCGGCGTGTCTGTGCCACGTGGCCCCATCTGGCATGCGGACGAGCAGCGATGAGGCGCTGGCAAGAGACACCACCTGTCCGGCGGACCAGGGTGGGCCAGGACGGAAGTTCCTGGCGGAAACTGGAGCTCCCAACTATGGCAAAGGCCCGGGACGGCCCCCTCGGTCAGCATCCAGCTTCTGATTCAATTGCTTCAGGAGCACTGTGGATCGGAAGTCCAAGATGCAAGACGTCCAAGGGTGTCTTGACCATCTGACCCAGCAGGAGCTCACAAGGGGCACGTCCAGTGACATCGTGGGGCGTAGTCCGGTACTGAAACAGTATCCGGGCAATCTGCGTCCGAAAATCCCCTGTCTGGCTCTTCTTGAGCTTGTCCTTGATGGTGTGAACCACTCGCTCGGCTGTACCATTTGAAGCAGGATGGTACGGCGAAACCATCATCCGGCGGATTCCCTTCTTCGTCAGCCAGGCCAGGTACTCTGTGCTGGCGAAAGCAGGACCATTGTCTGACACGATGACGTCCGGCAACACCTGGGCGGCGAAGACCTGTCGTAGCGCCGCAATGGTCGCACCTGCTGATCGAGTGGTGACAGGTAGAACCTCCACCCACTTCGAAAAGGCATCCACCACCACCAGGAAGTAATGGCCCTCGAAGGGCCCCCAAAAATCCACATGTCCCCGGGACCAGGGTCTCTGTGGGAATGGCCAGGGGGTGATTTCCACACGACGTGAGGCCCGCTGATGCTCCTTTCAGATTTGGCAGTTCTGCACCATGTGAGCAATGTCCTGGTCCAGGCCAGACCACGAAACATGGGACCGGGCCACCAACTTGGTCTTTTCCACGCCAGGATAACCCGCGTGCAGCAACTGCAGGACCATGGACCGGAGACTTTGTGGAATCACCACCCTGGAACCCCACAGATCCTGACACTGCCCTCTCGCTTGAGGACTGGTACGATGGGAGCGGCCCATTCAGACGTCTCGACTGGCACCAGGATGCACTCTCGCTGTAACCGTTGCAGCTCCTGGCTGACCCCGTCCGTCAGGGCGAACGGCAGTGGGCGAGACTTGAAAAACGTGAACGGGTTCCCTCACGTACATAGATGCCAGCCGTCGTGCCAGCGGATGTGCCCACCCCTGGCTGGAACAGGCACTTGAACTCGATCAGGAGGCTGGGGACGTCTTTGACCACATGCAGGCTGGCTTCCTGGTACTCTGGCAGACAAACGCCCAGTACACGAATTCAGTCGGCCCAGCAGCGCCGGCGACGACCCCTTGGTTAAGTAAAGGGGAAGGGTTGCCTCGCTGTCGCCAAAGTGAACGCTGATCTGTGCCTGACACTGGACCTGGAAGATCTGCCCGGAGTAGCTGCGCAGCATCCCACCCGAAGCCTCGACGGACGCGCCGGGGAAAGTACGCTTGAAGAGTTTCCCGGCCATTACTGACACGCTGGCCCTTGAGTCCAGCTCCATGGAAATGGGGTACCGGCAGATTTTCACGGTGTTACGAACGGCCGGCGGGGCCTCGCGATCTTCGGGGAACCTTGACGGAAAGGAGCCACCATGTCTGCTGCGACGACTCGCTTTGAAATGACGAAATGACTCACTTTGTGATGACTACAATGCGCGAGTCAACAGCCCTTCGACGCCGGCAGGTCTGCGGCGACGACCTGCTTTATGAGGACAAGAATGCGCCACGTCAACATGGGGACGGCGCCGAGATGGCTAGCCGCAGTTGGCCGAGCAAATATTGTTAGTGTGTACTGTTGCAAATGGGTCGCAAGCCCCAAGGGTAGCGTTGGCCTGGCGGCCTGGGGCACAGCTGGAAGCATTCGAAGGTCCTGGCAAAGGATGAGTCGACTGCTAACAGAACAACTTGTTTATTCTCGCATCGCAAAAGAGCGGCCGGTCAGGTCGACCGAAGTGGAGAAACGGGAGACCACGTTACTCGACGGAAGAAATCGAAGCCTCTCTCTTGGCGTCCGGGGGCAGCTGCTTTTATACTCTCGGAGGCGAGGGCAAGAAGGAACGCCTCGATAGAGGCGCACGTGACGGCGGCGCCCGGACACCTTGTGACAAGAAGTGACGCATCCGCCGGGCCGGCGCCGGTCAGACCTCCTCGCTTCACAGTTGGGGAGCTCCTCTCCCCGGCTGGCGCGCTTTGACAAGCGTGGGCACCAACATGCACACACACACGCACACACACACGAAGACACGTGGCATTGAAACATGCCTGGACGCGCTTGGAGGAGGCGTTGGGACAGCGCTGAACTGGCCAAAATGTCCGCCGCTGTGAACGAAGCCCCGGAGTCCGTTTCATCCGCGCCGGCTATACCGCACGTCGGAGGCGAAACGTAACAATACGCTGTCACCATCAATGTCTGGTGGGAGCGGGGAAATTTCTGGAAGGAGATGCTTTGCGGTGCCATCTCACGCAGCTTAGAAGTGGTCGGTCAATGGACAGACACGGCGGCCATTGTCTGCGGAGTCGAGTAAGGGATTAAGAGGCACCTGCTCGGGTCGAGCACCGTGTCTGCGAGAACCCACTCACCTCAGCGTGGTCAGTGCAACCTGTGTGGAAGTGAGTGCGTGGCCCTCCCCTTCAAAGGCGGCTCGGCTACGATGACGTTGTACGCTCCGAATTGGCGGTTAACTGCCGTTTTCCCTCACCTAGGGATCTAGGGAGGACAGAGTGTATTTAAGGAGCTGTTGTCAGCTCCTCAGGGTGCATTCCTCTTTCAGTCATGTTAGACTGATGAACTGTAACGTTCTCGTATAGATACTGTAAATAAATCTCACATTCCTCGTTCCTCAATGAGAAGCAGTTCTTCCCTTCAACAACGTCCTCAGCGTGGATAAGCTGGACGACAGCATGGGTCAGCTCCCATCTATTTCATGCCTGACCCCAACCATCACAACTGGCTGGCAGGGGTGAGGCA
This sequence comes from Dermacentor variabilis, assembly GCF_050947875.1. Taxonomy (NCBI): domain Eukaryota; kingdom Metazoa; phylum Arthropoda; class Arachnida; order Ixodida; family Ixodidae; genus Dermacentor; species Dermacentor variabilis. The sequence goes on along the minus strand of NW_027460280.1, from coordinate 10,509,289 downwards.
GACTTTGCGACGTGGTGCTGTGTCTGCGGTGAGTGCTTGGTTCTTGCTTTGACTCTCTAGGCTTCATTTTGTGGTTGTTCTGTTTAGAACTGTAGGGAAGCTAGATTGTTGATTGTTAGCTAGGTTGTATTTTCCTAGGTAGATTTACCGAGCAGGACCAAGGCAGTAAAGCAGCAATCATGGAGTTAAGGAGACTGCTGAGAGACGAATTGTTGATTGTTGGTGTGCAATTGGGCCTAGAGGTAGACGAGGAAATGCTAAAATGGGAATTATTGAAGCTGATTTCCGAAAAGGCCAGTGAGGAGGGCATTGAACTTGGGCTAGAACTTCTTAGGAAAAGAGAGAAACGGGACAGAGAGAGAGACGAACTGGACAGAGAAACGCGAGTTGAAAAAAATGCAACTTGAGCTTGAAAGAAAACGTTTGGAGTTGTCTCAATTATGGAAGTGAAGGGGCTCTGGGACGATCAAGTGAGGCAGAATCATACAGCATGGGCAGGCTGTTCAAGTCATTTGAGGTCGGGAACGACATAGGCTACTTCCTAGGCAATTTTGAAAGGACTTGCGAGAAGGTGAACTTCGGTCCGAGTACATGGCCACAGCGTTTGCTCTCTATGTTGCCGTGTGAGGCTGCGGAAATAATCGCCAGACTCAGTGCGCAGGATGCATATGATTGTGCAAAAGTTAAAGCTAGTCTATTGAAAAAGTACCATCTTTTAGCCGAAGCTTTTCGGCAGAGGTTTAGAAGCACAGGGAAGTAGGATAGCGAGGGATATCCGCAGTTTGCATACAGCCTAAAGGCCAACCTAGTCGAGTGGATGAAAAGCGCAGAAGCGTACGAGAGCAGAGACTTGATTATTGACTGCATATGTCTAGAGCAGTTTTACAGAAGCATCCCACAATCTGTGAAGCTGTGGGAGCAAGACAGAGGAAAGGTAAACACTGTGGAAAGAGCGGCTGAATTAGCCGAAGATTACGCAACGCGTAGAAGGCTGAACGCCGAGGACGGAAATTGAGATGGCCGAAATCGACCACGGAAACCATTTCCGTTCAAAAAGGGTTCACAGACTAGACGACCCGAGCCTGTAGACGTGGAGGAAAAGCACTCAGAAAAGAGCGAGGAGAAATCAAACGGCGAAACTATACAAAAAGAGCAGGAAAGAAAGTTCGAATCTGTTAGACCGATTCGCTGCTATAAGTGCCACAAATTCGGACATATCGCGGTAAACTGCGGGAAGCCTAGCGTAGTTTTCTCCTACGTGGATGAAAATGACGAGAATATGAAACTTTTAAGCCCATATATTCACGGCCTGCAAGTTAATGGCAAACCATGCCGGGTGCTGCGAGACAGTGCCGCCACTATGGACATTGTCCATCCGTCTTACGTGACGGTAGATTTCACTAGAGAAGCAGCATGGATCAAACAGGTTGTAGAAGAACACAGCATGTGTCTGCCCATGGCCAAAGTCAAAATCAGTGGACCATTCGGGGAGCTCGTGACCGAGGCTGCAGTTTCCCAATTTTTGTCGCTACAGTACCCTTACATTTTTTCGAATCGGTCAGGTCAGTTACTGCGTGAAAAAGGGCTTGAACTGGGACAGGGCGTAGTACAGGCGTTGACGCGAGGCCATGCTCGTAAAATCGCGTCGCTTTCGGCTGAAAATGCCAAAGCCGCTCCAGCGGAAGTAGCAAAAGAGGTAATTTCAGTAACCGAATCCGAGCTAGGCTCGAGGGACGAAGAAACGGTTGAGGAAACACTGCCAGCTGACCAGCTCAATGTATTTCTAGAGTGCCAAATTCACGCCTGCAGGGAAGCGCCAGCTGACGCACTCGCACGCGAGACAGGGTCGTTATTATCACCGGCCTCAAAGAACTTTGATCAGCTCTTACGTGTGGACGGAGAGTCACTGGCAAGCGACCAAAAGAATGACAGCTTAGCTAAATTACATCACACAGCTAAATAAGGCATTGCTAGGCGCAACGTGACGACACAAAAGAGAGGAGGATTGTTGTATCGGCACTACAGGGACCGAAAGGGCAGGTTTCTAAATCAGTTAGTCGTACCTACTAAGTACAGGGAGGACCTTTTGAGTCTCTGTCATGGAAATGGGTGGTCTGGCCACCTAGACATAAACAAATCGAAGGAAAGATTGCTTATGGAATACTACTGGCGTGGCTGTTTCAAAGGCGTAGAAAACTTTGTAAGAACATGCGACGCCTGCTAGCGCTCGGGTAAACCAGGAGAAACATGGAAAGCTCCAGTAAAGGTAGTGCCCTTAATAACAGAACCTTTCAGACGACTTGTGATAGACACTGCAAGGCCTCTACCAAAGACAAAGTCGGATAACGGGTACTTGTTTACCATGCTGTGTCCGGCTACAAAGCTTCCCGAAGCAATCCCTCCGAAAGAGCTCAGCTCCGCCGAAGTAGTAGACGCGCTTTTGACAGTATTCGCACGAGTTGGGTTTCCAGCCGAAATTCAGGCGGATCAAGGGTCAGTATTCACCAGCGCACTGATTTCGACATTCTCGCAAAAGTGTGGGGTAAAGTTGACACACAGTTCCGTCTGTCACCCTCAGTCAAATAGTGTAGAGAGATGGCATTCAGTGCTTAAGCGAGTTTTGCGGGCGCTCTGTTACGAGCCCAAGGAGGAATGGGAGCATTGTCTGTAACAGTGGTAGAATGCGTGCTAAATCTACTGGAACGGCTAAGTGCAACCCAAGAATAAGTTTACGCACCGGCACAGCGGTGGCGTAGAGGTAGAACACCGGTAAAGCGGTGGCGTAGAGGTAGAACACCCGCCTCGCGTGCAAGAGGTGCGTGGTTCGAATCCCGGTGCCACGCAATTTTTCACCGGATTAAAAAAATCCGCGTGTTGATGAAATTGCATAAACAGGCCTGGAGTGTGGCCTGACCCCGGTGACCAGAACCGGTAACGCACTCCCTCACCAGAGCAGGATTGGCCACCTTGGTGCAGTACTTGGCCACAACCTCCTATATGAACACAACAATCAAGCCCCGGCCCTCAGTCCCCAGCAGCTGCGAAGCAACTAACCACGGCGGCGGTCAGACCTGCGACGCAGCAGAGGGTGCGTCGCAGGTCCCTGGCTCCGGACAGGCCTCCATTGGAATATGAACCTGGCAATGTTTAACGCAAGCACGTTATCTAGTGAGGCGAGCCTAGCAGTGCTATTGGAGGAATTAGATGGCAGTAAATGGGATATAATAGGGCTCAGTGAAGTTAGGAGGCCAAAAGAAGCATATACAGTGCTAAAAAGCGGGCACGTCCTGTGCTACCGGGGCTTAGCGGAGAGACGAGAACTAGGAGTCGGATTCCTGATTAATAAGAATATAGCTGGTAACATTACAGGAATGCTATAGCATTATTGAGAGGGTGGCAGGTCTTGTTGTGCAACTTAATAAGAGGTACAATATGAAGGTTGTACAGGTCTACGCCCCTACATCCAGTCATGATGACCAGGAACTCGAAAGCTCCTATGAAGACGTGGAATCGACGATGGGTAGAGTGAAAACAAAATATACTATACTGATGAGCGACTTCAATGCCAAGGTAGACAAGAAGCAGGCTGCAGACAAGGCAGTAGGGGAATATGGCATAGGCACTAGGAATAGCAGGGGACGGAACAGACTAATATGCGGATAATTAATACCTTCCTCCGCAAGCGGGATAGCCGCAAGTGGACGTGGAGGAGCCCGAACGTCGAGACTAGAAATCAGATTGACTTCATACTCTGCGCTAACCCTGGCATCATACAAGATGTGGACGTGCTCAGCAAAGTGCGCTGCAGTTACCATAGGATGGTAAGAACTCGAATTAGCCCAGACCTGAGGAGGGAACGGAAGAAACTGGTACGTACGAAGCCGATCAATGAGTTAGCGGTAAGAGGGAAAATAGAGGAATTCCAGATCAAGCTACAGAACAGGTATTCGGCTTTAACTCAGGAAGAGGACCTTAGTGTTGAAGCAATGAGCGACAATCTTGTGGGCATCATTAAGGAGTGTGCAATAGAAGTCGATGGTAACTCCGTTAGACAGGATACCAGTAAGCTATCGCCGGAGACGAAAGATGTGATCAAGAAACGCCAATGTATGAAAGCGTCTAACCCTACAGCTAGAATAGAATTGGCAGACCTTTCGAAGTTAATCAACAAGCGTAAGACAGCTGACATAAGGAAGTATAATATGGATAGAATTGAACATGCTCTCAGGAATGGAGGAAGCCTAAAAGCAGTCAAGAAGAAACTAGGAATAGGCAAGAATCAGATGTATGCGTTAAGAGACAAAGCCGGCAATATCATTACTAATATGGATGAGATCGTTCAAGTGGCTGAGGAGCTCTATAGAGATTTATACAGTACCAGTGGCACACACGACGATAGTGGAAGACAGAATAGTCTGGAGGAATTTGAAATCCTACAAGTAACGCCGGAAGAAGTAAAGAAAGCCTTGGGAACTATGCAAAGGGGGAAGGCAGCTGGGGAGGATTATGTAACAGCAGATTTGTTGAAGGATGGTGGGCAGATTGTTATAGAGAAACTGGCCACCCTGCATACGCAATGCCTCATGACTTCGAGCGTACCCGAATCTTGGATAAACGCTAACATAATCATAATCCATAAGAAAGGGGACGCCAAAGACTTGAAAAATTATAGACCGATCAGCTTAATGTCCGTTGCCTACAAAGTATTTACTAAGGTAATCGTAAATAGAATCAGGAACACCTTAGACTTCTCTCAACCAAAGGGCCAGGCAGGATTCCGTAAAGGCTACTCAACAATAGACCATATTCACGCTATCAATCAGGTGATAGAGAAATGTGCGGAATATAACCAACCCTTATATATAGCTTTCATTGATTACGAAAAAGCGTTTGATTCAATCGAAACCTCAGCATTCATGGAGGTATTACGGAATCAGGGTGTAGACGAGCCATATGTAAAAATACTGAAAATATCTATAGCGGCTCTGCATCCACCGTAGTCGTCCATAAAGAAAGCAACAAAATCCCAATAAAGAAAGGCGTCAGGCAGGGAGATACAATCTCTCCAATGCTATTCACAGCGTGTTTACAGGAGATATTCAGAGACCTGGATTGGGAAGAATTGGGGATAAACGTAAATGGAGAATACCTTAGTAATTTGCGATTCGCTGATGATATTGCCTTGCTTAGTAACTCAGGAGACCAATTTCAATGCATGCTCACTGACCTGGAGAGGCAAAGCAGAAGGGTGGGTCTAAAAATTTATCTGCAGAAAACTAAAGTAATATTTAACAGTCTCGGAAGAGAACAGCAGTTTACGGTAGGTAGCGAGGCACTGGAAGTGTTAAGGGAATACATCTACTTAGGGCAGGTAGTGACCACGGATCCCGATCATGAGACTGAAACAATCAGAAGAATAAGAATGGGTTGGGGTGTGTTTGGCAGGCATTCTCAGATCATGAACAGCAGGTTGCCATTATCCCTCAAGAGAAAAGTATGTAACAGCTGCGTCTTACCAGTACTCACGTATGGGGCAGAAACCTGGAGGCTTACGAAAAGGTTTCTGCTTAAATTGAGGACGGCGCAACCAGCTATGGAAAGAAGAATGATGGGTGTAACGTTAAGGGATAAGAAAAGAGCAGATTGGGTGAGGGAACAAACGCGAGTTAATGACATCTTAGTTGAAATCAAGAAAAACAAATGGGCATGGGCAGGACATGTAATGAGGAGGGAAGATAACCGATGGTCATTAAAGGTTACGGACTGGATCCCAAGGGAAGGGAAGCGCAGCAGGGGGCGGCAGAAAGTTAGGTGGGCGGATGAGATTAAGAAGTTTGCAGGCATGGCATGGCCACAATTAGTACATGACCGGGGTTGTTGGAGAAGTATGGGAGAGGCCTTTGCCCTGCAGTGGGCGTAATCAGGCTGATGATGAATGAATGAATGATTGTATAATGTAGCAGAAAAGTGGGGTGGGTTCCTTGACGCTCACTGCAGGCATTGCAAGTACGCTGTTGCCAGGGTGGATGACGGTGACCACTCGACATGTGCTGCAGCATACAGAGACTGCTCCGTTGTGAGTAGAGTCCGAGATAGGATAACTCGCGAAAGTAGAGAAGCAGAAATGATTGATAGGCTTGGGGATAACTGTGTGTCAAAACCATCGATTGCCCTTTGCCGCAAAGAGTTATCGTGCCTGCGCAATGGTGTGTAAGGCATTTTTGCAAACAGCGCATGTATGATGTAAGCGAAAAACTTGTATATATGTATGAGTCCCTTGCTCGAAATAAAGATTGTTGCAAGTTAGCGCCTGTGTGTGTCACGTCTCGCTTTTGTCCTTGTCTTTTTTCACGCGCTATAAACCTCACGATGTCTTAGCAACAAGCCCAAATCATTGCTTTCCAGAATAAGCCAATGTACGTGTGTCTAATGTACCGAGTGCAATCAGTGCATTCTTAGATCAACGGCCTGCAGTTCGAACACACATCGGTTTCGAGCTGCCACCTAAGCATACGACAGAGAGACGGAGCGCACACGGGCTAGCTGCAAAGCCTCCGCTAACTGCAGAAAAAGGAGATATACACATACGCCAGATATGTGAAAAGGCCACCAGAGAAAGACGAACCCGAAATGTACCACAATGTGTGAATGAGCGTCTGCAACTTGCGTCGAACACGATGCAGATAATATGCACGCATGAGAGCGCAGCACGCTGATCACTGCCGCGAAGAAGCCTTCAGGGGACGACACTCACACATACACACACGAAAGCTTCAAACGGTTCACCACTGCTCGTATCACACCGCTTCGCAATGCGGAACGGAGCGTAAGCACCTAAAAAGATAACGCTAGAAGTAAGGAAATCCGAAAATGACCGTAGGCAGTTGGCTTAGCGAGGTAAATTTAAGTACTCAAGCGCCCGCGTTGCAATCCGTGAAGTCCCCGCGAAGATGCCGGCGAGCGCCCATCGCCTCTTTTAAACGTCTGCTAGCCAGAGAACTTCCAGAGAGCAGCCAGACCAAAATCGTCCAGGCAGGTTCTGGCAGCCCGCGGGTAGCCAGAACCGTCCAGCCCGAGCAAAACGAACGCCCGGCGGAAGTGCGTAGCACGGTGGGCAGAGCAACCCGAGAAAAACGAAGACGCTCTGGCTGACTCTGGCAGCCCGCGGGTAGCCAGAGGCTCTATTCTGGACATTCCGCCATTTTCTTCGATGCGGGACGTAGGCGCGACGCAAACAAAATGGCGCTGGTGGCCCCGTTTTGCTTACGTAACGTGACGCCAACTTGACGTTTTGCCTAAGAAACAGAAATGAAGGCGCTGAACGTAAGGTTCTAGGTAAAGCAAAACAGTTTTCCTCCACAGTAAAAATAAAGCAGCTAGCTGAAGAGGTGCGATTATTCCGTATCAAAAACGTCTCTTACTTCCGTCGTCTGCTACGTGAAAGCTATCGTTTTATAGAGCAAATATGTTAGTGTATTATAAACATACAACACAAAATAGGCAGCGTAAAAAATTACAATTGAAGTGAGAGTGTTAACTTTGAAGGTATTAAGATAAGATCCACGTGATGACGTCGTCTGCTACAAGTGAAACTATGGCCGCAGCGAATTGCAGCATGTCGTTGAAGCGCCGCCCGTACTCGCCGCGCATGAGCGCCGAACAGTGGCAACTCATGCTGAACTACATAACCTCTAACTCGGCAATGGGCCGAGTAGCTTCCAACCTGACTTGCGCCAACAAATGTGGCTAGAGCTTTCAAATGAGCTCAACGAGGCGGGTCCTGCGAGCCATTCGCCACAAGAGTGGCAACGCCTGTGGCAGGCACGTGTGGCAGCTGCGCGTGCGAAAGCTGCAGAACAGGCGGCTGAAATCAGGTTATCGATCGGTTCAATGCGAAAAGTGTTCGTGCCTTTACGAAGGTGCGCTTTAACATCACAGAGGTACCGGCGGAGGGCCGCCAAATTTGGCTGCCTCGCTGGGGGAAGACGACGCCCAAGTACTCAATATCGTTGGCGTCGACTCCGCCTTAGGCTGTGGCGGCCCCTCCTTCCCCAGGCGCCGATTAAGATCCCCTGTTAGCAGCCAAGTGAGAAACCATGCTCATGTCCCTTATCCGTGTCAATGACTTTGCGGAGTACCATATCGCTGCCTAGCAGACACGCAATTACAAGAATATTATAAAATAGTATGAGGAAGACCTCAAGCAGTAGAATGGAGATAAAGTACATATATTTGCATATATGCATCTCCATTTCAAATGCGACCGCTTTTTGCATCTACACAAAGGACGGTACAGACAAGCCTGTTAAAGAAATGAGTGGAACGCCAAGCTGCAAGATGCGCTATATAAAAACAACAAATGAATGATGCGCAAAACTTTTAACACTGTTTATTACCAAACAACAGTAAAAGCAGCATCACAACACTGCATAATATGAAAATAAGAAGCAGTTAACACAGCACCACAAGTGTAAATATCAGTGTGTAGATTGCATAAAAAATAATCACAGTTGCATTTTTATAACACTGAACTTTCAGAATAGAGTCATCAGAAGTGGAAACACTTTACATTTCATACAGAATAGTGCAGAATGCTTTGTCATAGAGATGGGGTTGATATGTGGAAATTCCTAGAAAATCATATGAAGGTATACAAATATCTATGCACACCTGAGTATAGGTGTGCACTGAACATATTAAGGTCCCTGAAATAAAGCTCTCGCCTATGTCTTCTGTCATAGGCGAGGACCCACCTTCTGTCATAGTGCAATGCTGGAACATCAAATGAAATTAAATATTGCCATTGCAACACAACACAACATACAGGCCAACTCCACAGAGGTTGCATTAAACAGAAACAAATTCTTGCATTTTGCACTAAGTGTGCTAGCCTTCATTTCTTGGCCAAATCCCATCATATCACAGATTGCACGCGCAAGCCTAGCATCGCAGACTGCCCGTGCAAGCCCCCTGCTTGAGCCAGTGCCGCAGGAGTGTGGAGATGTTGCGGCTAGCAGAAGTATCGCGGCACTGCAAGAGCATGATTATGCTTCTGTGACAGTGCCAGGTTAGTGATGGTCCCGATAAAGAACTCGGTCGGTACATAAAGATATAATGTGACAAACTAGTGCTGGGGAGTTGGCATTCCTTACCAGTGCATACACTAATGCTGAATAAGTAATGTAACACAAATGAACGCTTATTTTTTTCATTCGGGCATCCCAAATAGGCATGCATGTATTTATCTCGTGACAATAAGCAGCTGTGAGCGGAGTGGTTCTCTTTTCATGCTTAATAGTACTTTTACATGCTTCATGATACCTGGAAAAACTGAAACATGGCCCGAATTTTCCATAGACATTTGTTATGCACAAGCATAAGTCATAAGACATAAGCATAAGCACATATGCGAGAAAAAAAGTGAGAATGCAGCAACTGAGTGTCGCACTTACAGTGAAACTGCCTCTACAGTCAAAAGATTGTTCAGTGGTACTGCACAAGCGTAGACTGGCCAGCCAGTCGGTGCTTTCTGGGAGCGCAAAGTGACAAGATGAGCAAGAGAGATCAGCAATACCTTGCCGATGTCACCACTTCGCGCCATTAAAAGGCACTCATCGACGGGCCAGCCGACGCTCATGCGGTGCTGTTAAAAGAATGAGATCCTTGTACTTAATAAAATACATGGTGATGCCAGTGCCAAAGAAACGTGCACTTGCCAAGGATAAAAGAAAAATCAAGAACGGGACGTTTCGGACCCCACATGGGTCCCTTGATCACAGTGAAGATGTAAGCATGCGCTCGTGGCAAATACGTCGTGAATTAATATACAAACAGTTACACAAGCCTTCATACAGAGGAACAATAAGTGCAGACACTTGTCTCTGTTCCTGTAGTGTGAATACAACATTATGTTAAATGCGTGGTACAAACATTGCATTGGAGAGTATGCTAGGAAGTGTTGCGTAATTAAATATGAGTTTAAATGCATATTTCTTATTTCTTGTTCAACTTTTTATACAAACAGAGAAGGCACTGCCTCCTTTTGTAAGGCTATTGTTGTCCTAGTTGGAGCATGGTGACCATGAAATAAATTGTCATAAATGTGGAGAAAAAAAGATAAATACATTTTTTTCTGACCTGTGCAAATATAGCGTCGCAACACTTGTTCGTACTTTGTGAAGAGCATTCTGCTAAAAAGCATACTGAATATAAAAATGTACTGTTCTTCATTGAGCTTTCTTAAGTTTACAGAATGCGTGCACCGTACGACAGCTCTCTACAGGAATGTCACATATGAATACATAAACTATTTAATGTCTAGCTTACTTGCGAAACACTCATTTCGCAACTAAACATATAAGGTAAATGAAAACCTTGCGCAAGAAACAATGAAAGAAGAAACACCAATGCACATGACATGCTGATGGTGGGAGCAAACAACTAGCCTTTCAACACATTTAGCTGAAACATCTTACGCAGATCATTCAAACTTGCACCGCCGGTACAATTTGAAGTGTTTTAAGATGTTTGCGACACAGTATAAAAATAATGATTTTCATCAGTTGGGCCTTTGATGCATTAGCTCTGCGTGCACAAATGCATACACATTGCCTCAAGAGATTAATTCTTTAATTACCACTATAAGTGTGCTACACAATGGGAAGGATCGTACACATTAATCGGTACATGAGTTGAAGTGCTCATGGATAAAGGCAACCCATGGGGGAACATAAAATTGTACTTTATGTTAGTCAAATACAATTATCGAACTAACACACACTCACGAGCATTCACCGTTGTATAAGACATTGTTAAGATAGCCTAGACATCGGAACAGAAAACTGACAGCCCATCTTCGCAGCTGCTGCTATTGAAAAGTTGTGTTGCCGGGTGGACAACAGTGCAAGTTTTGCGCCTTTTTATTGAAGAAGCGGTTGAGGCACTGGAGGCTACTTTTGACGATACCTCCAGTCGATGCTTTATTTTATCAGATTTTTAATCTGCAAAATCTGCCCAATAGTTAAAATTCAGTCGTCGTATCCCATGGTGCATGATTGTGTTAGCAGAATTCACACAGAAATGTTTAACAACGCATAGAAAAACTGTCAATCACATCAATCAATTTCTGCGTGGTAACGAAAGAGTTAATTGTTCTCATCCAAAAACAATTTCACTGTCAGAAGTGCCACAGGGGAGGGCTAGACCTAAATTGTCAGGACTCTCAGCAGATCTTTAGTGTTCACTGAAGATACAAAGTTAATGCATGCCTGCAAGCCAACCTGCAAGCCACTGGAATGCATCTGCAGCAGCAAGTTGTTATCCTCTAGTCAAATACCAATGTATAGCAAATGCGTATACTGCATTAGTAATACGTATGCCCATGAAAAACACACTGCAAAAGAAATATAGAACAAGTGAAGCAAAACAATAGAGCTTGAAATAACTAGTACATGCTTTTTTGGTCATGGTCATCTCTTTTGCAAATGGAATGATGATTTGCAGATGAAAACACATCCTTGAAATCCCATTAAAATGTATGCAGTCATCACAGCAGGACACCGTCTGCGTGCTCCCCAAGTGCACCGAACCCTTCCACCCCTACAACCACGTGGCCGGATGACTGCGGTGTAAAGGATGCTCAGCAGCGCCGCCACTCTGGCAGCAGACCAGCGTCGCCTGCTAGAGGTGCAGGAGCAACACCTCCAGGTACAGACAGGGTTCATGCAGCAAATCGACCAGAGCATGGCAACGGTACTATACTAAATAATTTGATTTCACAAGCATCCTAAAGATCAGATCACGGATTCATTGCCGTTACTTTCAACAGATCACAGCACAACAGGTGGAGCAGACCCGATCACTTCGACAATTAGTCACCACCCTGCAGCAAATGCTTGCAACTTTGCAAAGGCGAAACTAACTATCAGGTGAGTTCGGCATTCGTTTCCCTGCGAGTACATCAAAGCTATGAAAGGCAGTGCTAACGAAATGGATGCACGGTTTTCTCCGAATAAGCTGCTTTGTAACCATACTTCCCTGGATATAGACAATGCATGCTGACCACTGCGCTGAACAATGAGACATGGTTATCTTTTTATGAGCAGTCCAAGGCGACTGTTGCCAAAAGTAAACTGGTGAACGCTTGTGATGTCATTTGGCATCACTTGGGAATTAGATAAACTTTGCAGTGCTGCAGCATGGGAAAACTTTTTTTTCACTTTAATTAATGCATAACTCGAGGAGTGCGGGTAACCATGTGGCTGTGAAAGCTTGTGCGATGACATTTTGTTCAATGCGTAGCAAATTAGACACTTAGAAATCACCCACATCACCGTTACAATGATGCCAGCATTCAAGAATGGCACTTAGTTGTCCCTACGTCGATGAATGCGAAAGCACTGCAGCCATGTCAGCAGAAGCGCGGCGACATCATGTGACCAGCGGTGTTCGTTACAAGGTGCGCACAGCACAAGGCCTTGGGTTCGACTTCCACCAACGGTCGAGGGTTCGTAGCCTTTCTGCATTATCGTGTGGTCACGCCGCCAACACTGCATTTTCTGCCTCATAAGCCACTCAATGCTTTCGCATTAAAACAAGGCCAATGAATGTGGACAGAGAAAGGACGAAATTATTAAACATGCCGTCCAATAGAAACGTGTCGACTTTGTAGTGCCGCTGTACCTATTCCATCACTATGGCTCCCACAAGAATATCTGGGACTATCTTGATTGATTCCCACGCAGGCAAACATATTCTTTGCTGTGCACATCAAGTCACATCTTATCCTCCATTATAAGGAGAGGAGCACATAGCAAGAGGAGATTCTCCACAGACACTGGCTTACTTACATTTCACTACTGAAGGCTACATAAAGGAACAAGGTTAAGAGCAAGCATGAATTGCTAAGACATGAAAGAGAGCCCTCAGCCAGTATACCAAGCTACACAAAGCACACACTGCAGACTCATCCTGCATGCCCACGGCACCAATAGATGAAGCACTTGTTCTTCTTGCACATGAAAATCACATTGTCTTGAGAAAACACTGCTTATGCACACCAGAGCATCACACTGTAGGCTCATCACCAGGCACACCTAGCACATCACCAGATGGAGAACATGTTCGTGTGGCACGTGAAAAAAAAACTACCTAAGCCAGCATACACACAGCACACTTAGACAATACACCAAGGCATCACACTGGAGGATATGCATCCTCCACGCCAACTGTTGGCAGAGTGACTGCGCTGCAGGTCTTATGATGTAGAAGTCAATGGTTCAAGGAAGGTAAAACTGCTAGCTGCTGGTCAGGGTCACAGATCTTCCATTGACCAGGCAGACTGCCTTATTGGTATTACATTTGGATTCTCCCATGCTCCCATCATGTGGTCGATTATCCTTCACCGGGGCGGTAAAACAAGACGCCGTGACGGTAGTCCAAGGTGTGCTCACCCTGCTGATGAGAGTTCTCATATCCTCGCTCAGCACATAGGGCCATAAACGTAAAATGAGTATGCCACTAGGAGCACAATATGGCGGCATGTGGAAAATCAAACCAACAAAGGTCTATCCTCTTGCATTAATACTGAACATAAATGGAGCTTACTGGAGGCTTCTCATTGTTTGCCGCTATTATAACGTGCAATGGCACATGAAATCTTGTGGCACATAAAAGGAAAGTAATCCCTGTCGTCCTGAAGAACTGAACTGAAGGGTACATGACATTTCACACTATGCTTGCACCAAGAAAATAATAAGTGTCTGACTACCTGCCAATGACACGCTTATGGACTAGCTACTAAAATATGCTGCGTCTTGCAGCTGTCTGTTGCTTTCTGCAACAAAAACAAAAACATACCACAGATAAAAATAAAAATTTGAACAAGAAAAGAAAAGCACTGCGCTTGCAGGGACTACAGTTAGTATTTTAATGGCTGTCATTTGCAGGGTGGCTACTTGGATATGCTGAACTGCTGGCCTGCTCAGAACATTTGCAGCATCCTTTCGCGTTTCTGCCTGCCCGCCCTGTAGAGTGCTGCCGCCGTCACATCTTCGCTGTCATCGTATGCGTTCACGTCTCCGTCAAAGTCGTCGATCCCAGAGGTGCAATCTGGCTCTGGAAGCTCAGCGCGCATGCACAAGTTGTGCAGCACTGCGCAGGCTGCAATGATTTTTGACGTGAACGCCGGCCCATAGTGGAGCGCCCGGTGCCGCTGCAGACACCTGAAGCGCATCTTGAGGACCCCAGTAGAGCGACGAGTGGGCGGCGCTAAACATGGCTGCACCAGAAACGTGGTTCCCAGGAACGGGTGTGGCAAGCTGGAGCGGATAGGCGCTGTCACCTGCACATTATTTAACAATGCATTGCACACTAAATAAATACCTCATTTGAAGACATGAGACAACAACCTTTTCGTAGCTCAGAGCACTGATTTCATAGCACTGATTGGCACATGTTCTTATTTCGATGAGCTGAGCATGTAAAAAATTCAATTACGGTATGGAGTATTGCCTTGACAATTAGATTTATTTCCAGTCACTGTTGTTTATTTGACTGCATCTCAACATATGTGTACAACTAATTTCATATTGTTTCAGTTTTACAAGTTACAGTAACTACGCTTTCACGTTAAGTTGCACAACATTACTGTAGATTTCGTTCGCAAAATGTGAGTGATAATTAAGAATGTTCATAAATTTGCCAGATGTGTGTGACATTTGCAGGGATGTTAGACAAACAGAAAAATCTGGAGAGCAGCCTTTAAGTAAGGCACTTTAAATGTGCCACTTTCATGAAAACCCTTTCCTCACTAGTATTACCACCACTGCACACAACTGTATTTCGTTCATTACAAGTCACATACCAAGCAGGTATTCACCACCATGAAGCAGGCTCCCAGACCGGCACTCTGCGTAGAGGCTTGATGCTTTCCACACAAAAGAGTCGTGCACAGATCCTGGGCATGAGGTTTCGAGGGCAGTTATTCTGAGGCTTGCATCACACACCTGCAAAAAATTATGTGTTAGTTACATTTCACCGAATGCTTTGCACAGTAAATATTATGGTCATGCAGGACTAGACAATGATACAGTGCAATATTCATCTGGTCAAATTTATTTATGTCATCTACATCAAAGGACGACGTGATATTTTTCTGTTGCTTTTTTTCTAGAATGCCCGAGCCCTTTCAATTTGCTTTTTATTTAACTAAATATTTCTTACAACGATCGTGTGCATCGTTTCATTTACAGAAACATTTTTTAGACCGATCATGCGCATCCGAAATAAAACATCTGTGTCTGAACTGTGTTCTTTAAGTGTGTTTATGTCAATGGGGCGTCACATTTATGTTGATGTCACAGGGACACTTTCCATCGCTATATTGTTCGACCCAGTTTCGTTGAACAAAGTGACTAACGGTACGTCAGACGTACGCAAAATCCCAGAAGCTAAAGGTGCGTCGAACGTGCCTTTCGAGGCTTGACTGGCGTTGCAGAAGTCGCGGCAGTGCTGAGCGCGTCACAAGTTGGCGGCTGGACATAATTATATCGATTTAATCGTTTTTTTTACTAATTGTAACAACGTATCATTATTTCGCCTTATTGGCGGCGCCTCCAGGACGCCCAAGCTAGAACTCGGACCGGTCCGTAGGTTTGGGCTCGCCGAGGCCTGCCCGTGCCAGGGGTGTATAAGATGGGCTGTCCGCGATAGATCTATTATAATCTCAGGTGCTCTCCTGAGGCCTCCGTTTGCCAGTTACATGTGCCCTCCTGGAGCAGTGCTTGTAAAAAATCCAATCTATCGTCGTGACGGGAAAAGCGGCCCGCGACTTATGCGGGTGTTACACGGCGCACTTTTGATCGCGATCAAGCCCGATCCGGATCGAATTGCTCGGTCGGGATTGGGCCCTTTGCAAAAAATGTGCGAGAGAGCAAATCGCAGCCGAGGATTTCGATCCGGATCGGTACTGATAGCGATCAGAAGTGTACTAGTCAGAACCTTGCCCCTTTATACGCCGCGTTAATAAAAACTTACCACCATGATGTTCAAGGCGTTCTGCCTTTCCGGCAGAAGTAAGCCGCTTTGTTAGCATCGTCCCTCTCCGATGGTGCGCTAATGCACACTAATGTGCCGTCCACAGCCCCGACGCAACCCTGGAACCTGCAGTCTCTGCGCACGAACCCTTCGGATGCAGAAGTCAATGCCGCTGTGTCGTCTGGAAACGAGATCCATGCGTCGCCGATGCAATCCACGATAGCCTCGATGACTGCGTGAATCGAACGGTTAACGCTAGATTGACTTGTAGTCAAGTCCTCGTCACTGGCAATCGCACCTTGAAATCCGCCTTTGGCAAGGAAGCGACGCGCGCACAGGACTTGAACTTCTACAGTCAGCGCTGTGCCAGTGTTCACTCGCTCCCGCACAAGCACCGGACAAAGCTCTTCGCACAACCACCGTGCCAAGTCCTTACTGAGTCGATACCCACACCGGAACATTTCCTCAGTCATCTGGAACGCATCGCGATGCTCACGAAACTGCCGCTCTTTCTGCAACTCCAGCCACTGCGCAATAAAAGGCACCGCCATTGTTTTTGCGTTCTAAAATCTACGAGAGGCGGCTGCGGTCTACGGCTGTAACTACGGGGTGCCTTCTGGAAGGTACGTAGAGCCCCCCGTTACACCAGCACGATTTCCCATTAGAGTTATAACAAAAATCGCCTTGTAAATGCACTCACATAAAAAGTTTTGTTTGGGTGCTCTTAATAAACAAAAAGAAAGTTAATTTGCCCTTCGTATTGTTTGCATAAATATGTGCATGCTCCAATGCGGCGACGCAGCAGCCGCCTGTTCAGCGTTGCCATCGCCATTGCATATGGCCGCTCATTACCATGATTCGCGCGGCTCGTCGCAGCAAAAATTACGGCGGAAAAACTCATCAATGGCGGCCCAGCGTAACGTCACGTATCGTCAAAATGACGTTTACGAAACAGCCCTTCCTGTGACGCTCCTCACGAGATATTCCTTCAGCCAATCAGCAAGCTGGCATGGCGCATATCTTGGATCGCCACCACATATTCGCGCAATTGCACATGCATTGCACTGGCTTGTGCATGCTACCACTCACATTCTTTTTGAAGCGCTAACATTGCAATATAGCTGCCAAGGACCAAAAAAATGTATTAGTCTACAAAATTTGCAGCTCCACGTCACGTTTCATCATCTTGATGAAAACGCAAAATTGCATTTTGCAATACTTCCGCTTCCCGGCACAAATTTCAAAACACGCGACCTCTCGACAGCCAATCGGAGAGTAAACATGGCGGATAATTGCGGCCGTACAGCCGCCATGCGTGTCCAGAACAGCGCTATAGTGTACTAGATCTAGTACACTATAATAGCGCCCCAGAAGTGGAAAATCGAAGCCTAGTGTTGCCTACCGAGCCTGGCGGGCCAATGAAGATTATGCCCGAGGGCATGGAGTTTCTTACAAAAATTACTAGACGGAACTCTGGCGCTAGTGTCTACGAGAGCTGCAATGGGAGCGGTTGTCCCAGCATGGGAATTATGGGAAGTACATGGGATTTGCCTAAACTTCGTCCTTTTGGCTTCAAACACGGCTTTGTGTCTTTATAAACTCGTCATTTTTAACAGTGTATTGCGTAATAAATAATTAAGCAAACATCATTAAAATTGCCTGACGGCAGGATTCGAACACAGGGACTCTAGCACAGAAGCCAGATAGTGAAACCATTAAGCCACGGACGCATGTATCGACAAGCGAATGAAACGCCCTTATGAATTTATCGCAGGCATGCCAGTGCCTTGAGACGCTTGGTGCGTTTCGATTTGGCCACCTGGACAAGCTCAATCGTTGCAATTAATAGCAATTGTACACGTTCCCGGCGTCTTCAGCACTTCGAAGAATATAGATTGCGCTCAAACATGCGACAATAAGATTTATATAGCGTAATATACAAAGCCACAAGAACGTCTGAATCCACAAGCACGAAGATCAGACAAATCCATGTACTCCCCACTATTCCCATGGTAGGACAACGACTGCAGCGCCAGAGTTCCCTCTAGTAATTTTTGTAAACCCGCCGTGGTTGCTCAGTGGCTATGGTGTTGAGCTGCTGAGCACGAGGTCGCGGGATCGAATCCCGGCCACGGCGGCCGCATTTCGATGGGGGCGAAAACACCCGTGTGCTTAGATTTAGGTGCACGTTAAAGAACGCCAGGTGGTCAAAATTTCCGGAGTCCTCCACTACGGCGTGCCTCATAATCAGAAAGTGGTTTTGGCACGTAAAACCCCAAATATTATTATTAATTTTCGTAGGAAACTCTATGCCCGAGGGGGCGTCACATGCTTGTTACAGGTGGATAGCAATTTTCGCACACATTTCTAACGCGTTTTTTATTGCATACTTTACAGCCATGCTGTGTTCCTGGCATCAATCTGGTGTCACTTTGGGTTGACATCATCCTTCGTTGGTGATCAGCACAGAAACAAGCCCACGGCAATCTGCTAACTTTCTTAGTACCTCTGATCTCAACAGTGTATTTTCTTGTCTGCGACCACTGAAACGGATCCTTCACGATGACGTAAATTGTGTACCGTACCCGTGATCTCTTCTGTTCAGCATCAGAAACTATGGACGAAAACCTGCACCCAGCGTATGGCGACTTCCTTATGGGCCGATGTACCTGTGAACTCTGGGTTAATTTTTGTCGCCGTGACTATTCAGGTAAGTCCACAGAAATGCCCCACTAAATTTCTTATTACACGTGAACTGCAATGTAGTTGTCTTCGACCGCTGAGCCAGCCTGCAGTGAGGCTTAGTAAAATGTTTAGTCACCAAGATATCTGTGATCTTTTCAGAAGTATTTGTATCTGCTGCCATGGAAGAACAGCCATGCTCTGCCTCTGGTTACTTCCATTGAGGCTGCCTGATACCCGTGAATATTTATAATGAACTTGTGTTTGTGTGCGGCCACTGAAGCAAGCCCACACAAATCCTCTGTTAGCTTTTGGTACGGTTGAACTCATATAATGCATTTTTCTGTCTATGACTGCTGAAGCAAGCATTCTGCAAACTTTTAATTGTGCAGTCGCCAAGGTACCAGTGACGGCTTCAGCAATATTCGGCTACGACCACGGAAAGGTGACATTCAGCTTCTGTTTACTTGCTTAGAGGCCTTCAAGCCTATGAACACTCATGATGAATTTGTGTTTGTGACCACTCAAGTACAGCAAGTGTCTTGTAACTTCTAGTACCTGTGAAATCAGTTTGATTTTGTGTTTGTAACTGCTTTTGTATCTGTGACCTCTGTAGTAATGTTCGTGCTTGCAGCTGCTTAAGTGATCCCTCAGTAATTTTTTAATGCCCAGTGTGTCTATAAAATATCTAGTACTTTTACTGTTCGTGTTTGCAACTGCTTAAGTGACCCCTTAGTAATTTTTAATGCCCACTGTGTCTATAAAATATTCAGTACTTTTACTGTGCGCGACAACTGAAGCAGGCCTGCAGAAAGTCTGGAGTGGCTTCCTTCATGGCTAAGACACCTGTGAACTTTCCAGCAAATATTGCATTTATGTGCCTGCGACCGTTGAAGTGAGCCAGCCCACAGTAGCCCTCCTACCAACTTCCTTCCGTCTAGTCAGAATCACTGGTTGAGAGGTCCGACTGGGAATAATCGTCGCTGCCGCTGTCACCGCCCTCCCAAAGCGCATCGTCCAAGGTTCCGTCGAGCACGTTCAACAGCCCCATCTTCTTGAAGCTCTTCTCGACAATAGTGGGAGAAACCAGGTCCCACGCTGCGAGTATCCACTCGTCTCTAGCGGCGGTCTCCTTATTCTACCTGTGGGAGCGAGCCCATGCTCTGCGCTCGCCATCCTTTCCACGTACATCTTGCGCACGTAGTCCTTGAAAGGTTTATTTACGGAGACGTCCAAGGGCTGCAGAACAGATGTTATTCCGCCCGGAATAATTGCCAGGTTGGTCTTCTTGTCCTGTAACTTCTCCTTTACGCTGTCCACGAGATGGCCTTTGAAACTGTCGAGCACCAACAGCGATGGCAGTCGCAGTAAGGCCCCTGGTCGCTTAACCCAGACAGTGTCGAGCTAGTCGTTCATCAGTTCTTCATTCATCCAGCCTTTTCTTGGGCGCGGATAAGAATACCGCCTTCAACCCTCCATTTGGGCAATGTCTTCCGCTTGAAGATCACGAACGGCGGTAGTTTTCGGCCATCAGCTGTCAATGCAAGCATGAGCGTGCAGCGCTGCTTTTCACAGCCGGTTGCCTTTATAGGAACGGACGAGAAGCCTTTCACGCTCACTGTTACGTTAGGTGGCATATCAAAGGTCAACGGGGTTTCGCCTGCGTTCCCAATCTGGGACATGTCGAAGTTTCCAGTTTTTCGTAGCCCAATCAGAAAACGCTAATACAGAACAACCTTCTCCTCGTAATCATGTGGCAACCGCTGGCACAGGGTCGTTCTCCGTCTGAGAGACAGCTAATGGCGTCTCATGAAGCACGTCACCCACCCTCTGCTTGCCTTGAACGTCGCAGCAGGGACCCCTTTTTCCTGCGCTATCTTTCTTGCCTCGAACTGCAGCATTTCGCACGACACGGCGATACCGGAGTACCTAAGCTCTTGCACATATTTGAAAAGGTCTTCTTCAACGGCAGGAAACCTTTCTTGCTTCGGTCCTCTGAACGCTCTCCTTCCGAAATCGAATGAGTTGGAGAAACTCATTCGGCTTCGCACTCGGAGCGAATGTGTACTCTCAACCCCAGAAACAAAGCAAAACAGGACAGAGCATTTGCAAATTGAAAGCCGCACTCGTAAAGAAATAACTTTTGCGTGTTTTAATGGACTTCTTACTTTAAAAAGACAAAATCTCTGCGGCAGGCGGTCGCAAAATGTTGTTACTCTCCAGCTCAGCAGCGTCTGGCCGCCGCCCATGCCGCCGCCACTCAGCTCGTCGGCCATAGAACGTCTAATCGCTTCCTCTGATTATTGCGCCTTGCTCGTAATGCAAAGTACGCAGCAACTAATCGCTTCACCGGCTGCAACTTAGCGTCATTGTCCAGTGTCGCCATGTCAGCGATATTGTTTGTTTTCAATTTATCGGCTAGTCAGGTGGCTAAGCCTTGTTTTGGTTTATAGTGGCCACATAGGGCGCTATTCTCGACAGGCATGGCTATGGTTATGGTGTTCTAGAAGGGATACTATGGTGGCTAGAGGGGGAGGTGGCTGGGCTGCGCCGCGTATGGCGGTGCGGCATTTTTTCATGACAGCGACAGGTGGCGCGCTCGTCGTCTCCGAGACGCCTAGCGTGATGTGTTCGAGCAATCTCTCCGGCTCCAAGCGCGCGTCGTGAAGTCTGTGGAGAAGTTAGCTTCGCCTTCCCCGCTTTTGTTTGCTTGTCATAAGGAGTTCTGAGTAGCCTTCTTGACCCACGCCGCTGGAAAAATTTGGTCGGTATGCAGAGTAAGCTGGATGATCTCCTGGATGTGGGCCACCTAAATGAAGTTCACGAGATGGTAAAGCATTGTGATGCGATGCCAGATCATCGTGAAATGGTGGGATCAAATAGCGACTCTCGCATACCCTACTACGTTAGCGGGTATGTTACCAGGAAAATGCTAATGAGAGCAAAGTGCGAATAGTGTTCTCTAGCTGTTGCTTCAAGCAAAAGACTCGCGCTTGCTTCCGGAAGAGTCGTGCGGCGCCTTACCAACCACATGGATAGAGGTGGACTACTTTACCCATCTCAGGCACAAACAGACTTGCTTGCTGCGATGGAAGATGCCTTCACGCATTCTTTCAGCTTTAACAAAAGGGTTGAAATCTGGGCCAGTTGGTACATACTTGAACGAAAAAACCAGTCAAAAACACAAAGGACAAGAGGAGATCACAAATAATAATATATGGGGTTTTACGTGCCAAAACCACTTTCTGATTATGAGGCACGCCGTAGTGGGGGACTCCGGAAATTTTGACCACCTGGGGTTCTTTAACGTGCACCTAAATCTAAGTACACGGGTGTTTTCGCATTTCGCCCCCATCGAAATGCGGCCGCCGTGGCCGGGATTCGATCCCGCGACCTCGTGCTCAGCAGCCTAACACCATAGCCACTGAGCAACCACGGCGGGTAAGGAGATCACAAAGTCACGCCAGACAGAACTGCATACGGCACCCCATAATAGTCACTTAAAATGTTAAAGCGGCACTGGTACACTGCAAACAACCGCCTACTGCGGAAGCTTTCTGTTTGGTGCAATTATGAGTTGCACAAGTGTTGCACTGAGCGCGAAGCTAAAGCGCGGCGATAAAATGACCAAAATTTAGTACATAGTACGTTAGGCCAGCTGCAGTGATAAAGTTGCCTAGTCTTCAAAATGATTTTCCGATGCGCGTATTGCGCCCCAAGAAACCGCGGAGCGAGAAAGCACTTCACAGCGGAACCAAATAACCGCAGCGGACCTTAGCCAGCGTACGGGAGGCATCTCGGAGCCTACAGCAGCGCCGCCGCATCGTCCTGAAAAAAAATGCTGCCTCTCCGGCGCTCCGATGCCGACACCTCCCCAACCACCGTAGCATTACAGTGTACTCTCTTCTAGTACACTGTAGTAGCATGGCGGCTGCACGGCCGCCATTATCCGCCATGTTGACTCTCTGATTGGCTGTGGAGAATTCACGTGTCTTGAAATTTGTGCCAGATGGAAGTTTTGCGAAATGCAATTTTGCGTTTTTATAAAGATGACGAAACGTGACCTCGAGCTGCAAATTTTATCAACTAATAAATTTTTTTGGTCCTTGGCAGCTATATTGCACTCTGCACTCTAAGAAAAGTTTACACCCTTTGGAGTGACCCTTCTGCCACACAACGATAATCGTCATCTGCCTTGATGCGTTTCCTTTCTTTAACGCAGCGAGCCCGGTACTTTCCAGTAACGAACGGCATGCGCGTTATCAGCATGATAGCATTCCCGACAAGAAAATAGCAGGCGCGGCGTTTTCAAGAAAGGAAACGCATCAAGGCAGATGACGATTATCGTTGTGTGGCAGAAGGGGCACTCCAAAGGGTGTAAACTTTTCTTAGAGTGCGCGACGTTAGCGCTTCAAAAAGAAAGTGAGCGGTAGCGTACAGAAGCCAATGCAATGCATCTGCAATTTCGCGAATATGTGGTCGCGATCCAAGATAGCCGCCATGCCAGCTTGCTGATTGGCTGAAGGAATATGCTGCGGGGAGCGTCACAGGAAGGGCCGTTTCGTAAAGCCCCTCAATCTCCCAAAGTAGCGCCATTCGCTTCCCTCCTCCTCCGCTCGGCGCGGCCTCGATGGTGGCGCCGCCGGTGGTGGGCCTGCCGTAGCAGACGACGGCTAACACTCTACGGGAGGAAATCCGCAGAAAAGTTCGTTCGAGCCCTGCGGAGCAGTTTTTTCAATCGAGATCTTTCTTCGTCAGTCGGTAACTGGCGTTTAGAATTTCGTGTTGGAATTGCGGAAGAAATAGAGAAAATGACCATTATTTAAGGCGTAAAGCGCGCGACGTTGAGAGTTCGTGTTGCTGAAACACGACGCAAGCACGCGGTGTACTCAAACACGCGCGTAATTACCTAAGTTTCAGGTGTTGGCAGCGTGAAAGTATGTGTACGTGGTTTCGTAGGTTCATTCACGTACCTGCAGGACACTTTTGTTCAGTAGGCGCGTGAGAGATTCCGGCTGTGTGCGGTCAGCAACTCCTGGCAAGAGGGCCGTTTTTTTCATTGCGGGGTGCTTTGGTAATCGTGACGATATATTGTTTTTTTTTTACAAGTACTGCTCCAGGAGCGCACATGTAATGGCTAACGGAGGCCTCTGAATAGCACGTAACATTACACTAATGCAGGCGTCGCAGGGAGTGTTCACATACAAAATTGGCTGTCCGCGATCTTATACCCCCTTGGCATGCACAGGCTTCGGCGAGCCCCATCCAGCCCTTGTTCTAGCTTTGGTGTTCCCGTGGCCACTTTGGTGCCCTGGAGGCGCCGTCAATAATACGAAATAGTGACAAGTTGTTACAACTAGTAAATAAAATTTATTGAATACAATCGCGCCGAGGCGCCAACTTCTAAAGCAGCGCTAGCACGCGAGTATTATGAAACGCCAACGAGGAATTTACCGGCCCACGTACGACTCTACGATCAAAGTGCACGTTAAACATCCCCAGGCGAGCTAGATAAAGTTATCCGGAGCCATCCACTACGACCTCCATCCTAGCTTTAGTCGCTTCGGAACGTTAAAAACGTTAATCACCACAAACCAAATCAATACATGCGGGCGTACATTCGAAGCTAAAAGACTGCATCGTAAGTCATAGTGAGCCTTGCAAAAGCGTCGAGAATGTGCTAACTTCTGGTGGAGCTCAAAACACACCCTGAATAAAGTCGCTTTTATGTCACAGGCCAGCTGCAGATGCGTGCATTTCACCGCAAGACGAAACTACATGAAACAAAGAGAACACATTCGAAAAAAGAAGTCAAACAACGAGCAAAAAACCACGCAGAGCATGAACACACACTTTTTGGAAGCGGAAGGCGTGAACTAGGCTCAAAATAAGAGGTTGTGAGTAGCCGTGCGTTCTTTGCCACTTCCTCGAAGTCAGGCCGCCCGATCCTGCGAATCCACACTTCTTTTTGCGTTGCGCCCGCCGGACGGCAAAGCAAAAAGCTTTTTGCCCTCGCTGTGTCTGTTGCGGCAACCGAAGGTGCAGCAGCATGGCATCGCAATTAAGTTCTCGGCCCTGCACATTCTATTACGCTAACGCACTCCGTCAGTCCGCCTGCCGTACTTTCGTCGTGCAGGCCCAACAATGGAGGTCGGCGCGCGCTGGAAAGAAAAAACATACAAAAGCGCGGCGCCTGTTCCGCGCTGGAAAGAAAAAAATATACAAAAGCGCGGCGCCTGCTTCCACGTGACACACATTGGCCAATGGGGGAGCGGAGGAGGCTGGGGTGACAGGAGGTGTGGAGGAGGACGCGCCAGGGTGAGCGGGGTGGCGGAAAGATCTAAGAATGGCGCTACTTTTGAAAAATTGAGGGGCTTTAATGGGCTGTACAGAACCGATGGTGCATTGCTTGCGCTGCGCGTTATTTGTGATCATTTTCTGCCGCAGTCGAACAGATGTGCAAATGCTCCGTGGATGTTAAGATGCATGCCCGAAACTCACTTAATATAAGAGATGAATTATATGTGCTTTCCTAGGGCATCTCAACGGCCATTAGACGGATTTATTAACCTGACAGCAAACGTTTTGCAGAGGCCACAGTAGTAATCTGTTTTGAGCCACGCTACCACATAATCAGAAATTATTTGGACTGAGAAAGAAAACTGATTGATTAATGGGTTTAATATATTCTGCATGCAACGCTCGTGCTGGAAGTAGCACCGTAGTAAAGGGCTTCGAATTGATTTGATGCAACTCAGATTCCAGGTGCACACATTTTCTTTTGCGGTTCGCATTGGGAAAAAAGTGACCGCGACATCCGCGACCCAACATCAAGCGCTTAGTTCCTCAGCCGCTGTTGTAGAAGAGATAGGCAAAACAATATGTACGTACATAGCATAGCCCGAAGCCAGAGACCTTCCCTTCTTGGCATTTACCCTCTTTCGCGATTAACATTTGTCCCTCGTTCTTTCATTCTGTTTCGCGAATCCCCCGCAACGACTACATTTGCCCGTACAGTTTATCCATGAATTTTTTTTATTTACATCGTGAAGTGCTCCCGAATGTCAGGCTCATGTGCGAGTATGAGATACACCGACATCCTACATTTCTATGAGAGGAATCGAATAGTATTCACAAAATTAGCTTTTTGAATGCATCAGAAAAAATTGGCTGAAGGCTTAGCTTGGTTAAGCCTGGAAGATTGCGAAAGCAATACCCTTGGCTGCGCCTTGGTTCGGCTGATGGTGTGGACATGGTTGCCCTTTGTTAAACTTATGGCTATACATCATCCGACATAGCGCAAGGCAGTGCGCCGACCACTGCGAGGAGGCGAGCTGTAGCCCCATTTATACTCCTAGCGTGACGTCACACCAGCGAGCGCCCTCTCTCGGTAGCGCCGCAACAGCGGCGCGCAAGGCTTCGCCTCCACCATCGATGCCGCGAGCTGGGGCCCCGTCTCGGTCTGGCGTGACGTCACACCGGCGAGCGCCCTCGCTCGGTAGCGCCGCAGCAGCGGCGCGCAAGGCTTCGCCTCCACCATGGATGCCGCGAGCTGGGGCCCTGTCTCTCGGTCTGGCGTGACGTCACACGGTCACGTGACGCGCAGCTGTGTAATGAGGCGCCACGACCACCGATGGACCGAAAGTGCGAGCAGTATTGCTTTCGCAATAAAAGTTATGCAGTTATATAAACACAAAGAAGTGTCAGCATGCATGTTGCACCAGCCTCCTAAGAACAGTGGTTAACTTTCAAGTGCAATTTCCTTTTTCGTTATGCTTCTCTTGCCTGCAGCATGACTGAGACATTTAACATAAATGCGCACAACTGCTGATGCGAAATCATTAGCATGCAATTTGCAGCGTATGACATAGGAATTTACTTAGCTTTCACTAGAATCATGACATCGACTGTGCTGCCGCTGCAAAGCTCCTCTTGGCTGAAGAAGGTTACTGCAATTCAAAAAGTAACTTATTGGAGGGATACAGCAAGCTGTCACAAATTTCGTGAATTTTGAGACTGTGCTACTGACACTGAAGTTCTGCAAAGATCGGAGAGCGGCAGTCCTCACATTTGTTGCAAGTAACAAATTTCTGCGCGATATACTTTGCCATATAACCGTTGAGGCCGTCATCGCTCCTTTCCTTCACAAATGCCCAGTGCTCTGCTGGCGTACTGTTTAACCTTTGCTCTACAAGCGTCAGATTTCCTGCGTCAACTAATTCATGAAGCGACACAACGTTCCCTTCCTTTTAAGAATTATCAGGTAAGTTAAGTGAAGTAGCGATACGAAGTCTTCACTGGCCTCTGTGTTCCCTCTTTGCATTGCCTTCGCCAAGTTATAAAAAGACAGGTAATTCGCGACAATAAAAAATTGAGACGGCGTTGAGTGATCGCTGGATCCGCACGACTGCCCCACAATACCAAAGAAGTTCTCCAACGTTTCGTGGCTACGGCCTGTTTACATTCGAGCCGCCCATCGCCGCAAGCCGCACCGCACGCGTGCGGTCGCGCGACAAATTGCACATATGGAACACTTGTGCACAAATTTCCGTTTACACTGTGTACACTGTGTAAACCGTACACTTATTGTAAACTGAAATTTCGATCTGCAGAAGCGTTCGATATGTGCAATTTTTCGCGGGACCGCACGCGTGCGGTGCGGCGATGGGCGGCTCGAACGTAAACTCTAGATGTCAATAGGGTCCATAGATATTTACAACCCTCTCCTTCCATGTATTCTAACAGAGCCAAAATGCTGCACAATGTCACACGGAGCCCATCTACCGTCGACTGGCTCAAGAAGCCGCCAAGTCATTTTGCATGCGATTTCTAACGAGAAAGAAACTCGAGAAATTCCTTCAGAGTGCTTCAGAGCAAGCACGCTACAACCGGCCGCAAAACACGGAGAACGCACTGATCAGTGGGAGAACGCGTCCGTACAGCCCGTGCGACTGCAGCGCCGCCGCATACATCCGGGACCTGTCTACGCTTCCGGCTTCAAAGCAATGCTTGGCGCGCTCCGCCATCTGAACACACTGCCCCTATTCTACACTCTACACTCTTAAAAA
Organism: Dermacentor variabilis; assembly: GCF_050947875.1. NCBI lineage: Eukaryota > Metazoa > Arthropoda > Arachnida > Ixodida > Ixodidae > Dermacentor > Dermacentor variabilis. Next base: position 10,481,504 of record NW_027460280.1, on the reverse strand, counting down.
AATGTACACCCTTTGGGGTTTATCTTGTCCCACAACGATAATCGTCATCCGTCTTGCCCGCTTTTCCTTTCTCTAACGCGGCGAGCCCGGTACTTCCCAGTCACGAATGGCGCCGCGTTATCAGTGTGACGCAGCATTCTCGACAGGAAAGTAGCGAGCGCCGAGTTTTCAGGAAAGGAAACGCAAGCAAGGCAGATGACGATTATTGTTGTGAGACAAATTTACACCCCAAAGGGTGCAACCGTTTTAAGAGTGTAAGAACAGTTTACACCCTTTGGCTTGCCCCTTCTGCCACACAAAAATAATCGTCATCTGCCTTGATGCGTTTCCTTTCTTTATCGCTGCAAGCCCGGAACTTTCCTGTGACGAACGGCACGCGCGTTATCAGAAGGGGCACTCCAAAGGGTGTAAACTGTTCTATGCTGATAACGCGCGTGCCATTCGTTACTGGAAAGTTCCGGGCTCGCAGCGATAAAGAAAGGAAACGCGTCAAGGCAGATGACAATTATTTTTGTGTGGGAGAAGGGGCAAGCCAAAGGGTGTAAACTGTTCTTAGAGTGTAGTACACTCTAGTAAGATGCTTCGCCGTGCTCCCTCACGGATTGCAGAATCAAGCGTCTTTCCTTTCTTTAGATCACTATCATCGCTCTAGTAATGCGTACAAAAGAAGTTTTATTTCAGACTATGGGCGCTATTCTGGACGTTCCGCCATTTTTTTCGATGCATGACATTCACTCTAAGAACAGTTTACACCCTTTGGCTTTCCCCTTCTGCCACACAAGAATAATCGTCATCTGCCTTGATGCGTTTCCTTTCTTTATCGCTGCAAGCCCGGAACTTTCCAGTGACGAACGGCACGCGCGTTATCAGAAGGGGCACTCCAAAGGGTGTAAACTGTTCTATGCTGATAACGCGCGTGCCATTCGTTACTGGAAAGTTCTGGGCTCCCAGCGATAAGGAGCGGAAACGCATCAAGGCAGATGACGATTATTTTTGTGTGGCAGTACACCCTTTGGCTTGCCCCTTCTGTCACACAAAAATAATCGTCATCTGCCTTGATGCGTTTCCTTTCTTTATCGCTGCAAGCCCGGAACTTTCCAGTGACGAACGGCACGCGCGTTATCAGAAGGGGCACTCCAAAGGGTGTAAACTGTTCTATGCTGATAACGCGCGTGCCATTCGTTACTGGAAAGTTCTGGGCTCGCAGCGATAAAGAAAGGAAACGCATCAAGGCAGATGACGATTATTTTTGTGTGGCAGAAGGGGCAAGCCAAAGGGTGCAAACTGTTCTTAGAGTGAGAGTGTTGACGCGACGCGAATAAAATGGCGCCGATCATAGAGTTTCTCACTATAACACCTAGAGCGAAATCTGGCGCCACCGTCTATGGGAGTTTCTTAAGGGGCACCGTGCAGTCATGGGAATGACGGTATATGTGTCTGCGAGGCTCGTGTTGGCTGGTGTTGTACGAGGCTTCGTCTAAAACGTGGATATGGCTACACAAATAACGCGCTCTCAAAGTAAAATCTTCATAAAATGTTTCCATTCACGCATATTACATCTTTAATCACCTACAATGCATGACCAAGGGAAGAAAATCAAGAACAGACGATAAACTGTTTCAAAGCGAGTGCGAACCGTGTCGTCTGTCCTCCAACTTTAGCGGCCCGCTGACACTTTTTACGTAACATATAATCGTACACGCAATAACAAGTTCTCATAGTTAAACAAAACATTATTTTGCGTAATATTAAAACCAAAACAACTTTTGACGTGCTGTTTTAGTTGAAAATGACTCATTGTGACAGACGGAACGGTGCTTGCCAAGCGCGTCTTCAAGGTGTCCTGTCTCTCCGAGAACGATACCAATCCGAAGTCACAAAATACCGGCATTCCCATGCATACCACAGCGCAGCAGCGCCAGATTTCCCTCTAGGTAATGTTGTGAGAAACTCTATGGCGCCGATGGCCCCATTTTGCTTTCGTAACGTGACGCCAACTTGACGTTTTGCCTAAGAAACTGAAATGAAGGCGCTGAACGTAAGGTTCTCGGTAAAGCAAAACAGTTTTCCTCCGCTGTAAAAAAAAAAAAAAAAGCAGCTAGCTCAAAGCGCATGATTATTCCGTCGAAAACAACGCTTCTCGCTTCTGTCGTCTGCTGCGTACAAGCCGCCGTCTGCTTCATAAGGTAAGATGTGTGTCCCCGCATAGAGGAAGAAATTGGTCCCCGGGAAATGGAATCGGTCATCATATATGGCGCCAACGCACTTGTTTTCTACCTTGAGACAACATACGCGACCTACCAGTGGTGATGCGCGCGCGTTCTAGGCCACGTTATCGCTATTAGGGTGGCTGTGAATACCGACGGCGCTTTCCTTCAGGTGCGCGCGACCCCCTTGCGCACCGATGCCACCAGGGGGAATGTGGCGCTGCCGCTCGCGGCGGGGTACGGCGGGGTACTCGTAGCCTCGCTGGCCTGCGCCTCCGTGCCTCCGCTGTCACTTGGTCAGGCCCCGCACACTCTCAAGTTCAACAAATGGCCACAGAGGGCGAAAAGTCAATCGAGGCGCGTTTCAGCGTAAGCGCGCAAGTGGAGCTACTGTAATTTAGTCGAATACATTAATTTGTGCTTTCTCTGCTAGGGGCGCTGAAGATGCTGAATTTTTTACTTTACCCAAACCATTGACATAAGCAATCGAGGTGTCTAAGGATGTTTTGTTACCTCAGACAAATAAGCAGTTGATCTTTTTTTAATTTGATTGTTGAAGCTGCCTTTTAGTCATAGCATCAAGGTTTTTGTACTTGATTAACCACCGACAGCCTATTGGTATCGATGTGTTTCCTGGCCGTTGGCGTTCGAATACTACGGCGGTAAAACATTTTCGAAAGCATGCTGGTTTCGTCTGCGAGTCATTACATAGACTTGCTGTAAAGAGGTCTACTCTTGGCAAAAAATAGTGCCTCATTTTGTTTAGGCGTTGATTATCATAATGAATGCGGCGGGGGTTGAGGGAGTACGCTTGAAGGTACGTTTTTATGCCGTTGATCTCCATAACACCGTAAGTACGCAAACCGATGTCACAGAACACCCGATGCATCATTGTGTGTTCTCCGTCATCGCTTGTTTGCTGTACCCCTACTAATTCTTCATTTCTTCAAGTGTTGTATCCTCCTTTTGTCCTTGTTCTCTTGTGCTTCACTTACAGTATGTCGTTCCGTCAGCTGTAATGCGCATTTGCAAAACCAATACGTTTGATAAGACGCAGTGGTTATCATAATTTCACTACACATGTATTAAGCTGGCACATATGGTTCAGATACAGATGCCTGTATGCGGACTTGCACGACGTTGATGCGGAGATTAGGATAATTATGACACCCGTAAGGAAGAGGCAGCTGACGGCCGTAAGCTGTTGCGTTCTTTCCGCCAAACTACCCGGCCTGGTAGTGCTGTAAAGATGCTGTATAGAAGTGACACGCGGTGACAGGGAAATTATTATACTTAGCAGCTGACCGTACGTTTTGTAGCTTAGGTCTTCTTTCTTGTGCGTTTGTGCTACCCTTATTAATGAGCCATTTCTTGACTATGTTCTTGACTATGTAACCGCGTTTGTGTGGATGCGTAGACGTATGCTTTTTGTTGTACTTGTAAAATGCAAATAAAATATTTTCAGGCTTACTCAATCTTTGGTGTCGTGTGCGTTTATTCCAGTCGAGGCCATCGTGCCACCTGGAAACCGCATTCTGTCAGTAGCCCTACACGAAATGCAACAGCTGAAGCGCGGCGGCACAACTCGGGGTAACGGCGGCGTAATAAACGAAAACCCGCTCGGGATGCCCTTAAAAGTCAATGCAGAGTGTGCCTCAACTCGATATGACTCAGCGCCACATGTATTCTGCTGCGCCTCGATCGTGCTACCGCCAGTTTGGTTGCTGTGTGGCAAACGTAGCGCCTACATATATATGTAGGCGCTACGTTTGCCACACAGCAACTTAACTGGCGGGAGCACGATCGAGGCGCAGCAGCCAGAAACCCAGTAAAGCCACAGAACACCTGGTAAAGCCAACGGCCATACTGTGCAAAACCCCGTTTCCGGATGGATGGATGGATGTTATGAGCGTCCCCTTTGGAACGGGGCGGTGGCTTGCGCCACCAAGCTCTTGCTACTATGCTGCCTAATATCCTACCTAGGTTAACCAATGAGAAACAAAAAAAAGACACCATGAACTACCACGTCCAAATTTTCTGATACCCTATTGCGAACTGTGCTTTTGTACGTCTCCGTCTTTTGTCGTTTCCCTACTTTTCTTCCACCAATCCTCCAATCGCCTCTTACTGATGTCTATTGCGGACCTGTTTGCTTTACCATTGCTCCCGCTGAACCCAAGGGCTTCAAGGAGGCCAGTGGTGCCTAAATCGACCGCTGGATAGACGTCTTCACATTCTAATAAAATATGCTCCGTCGTTTCCCTAGCTTTACCGCAGCAAGCACATGCTTCTTCTTCCTTCTTATATCTCGCTTTATAGGTGCGTGTTCTAAGGCATCCCGATCTCGCTTCGAAAAGTAATGAGCTTCCCTTTGAGTTATCATAAATGGTTTCTTTCCTAATTTCGTTTTTTCCCCTTAAGTAGTTACTCATGGCAGGTTTCTTTTCCATTGGCGCCACCCATGAGATTAATTCAGCCTCTCTGACTTTCCGCTTGACCTTCTTTGTTGCTGTGTTGCCCACCCCACAGGCCGCATACTTGCTGGTAAGCTTCCTAGTTCTTTTCCTCCAATGTGAATCAATGTTTTGCCTGTACAGATACCTGAACACTCTCCCAGCCCATTTACTTTCCTCCATATTCCTCAGCCGTTCTTCATACTCAATTTTACTGCGAGCTTCCCTCACTTCAAAACTAGTCCAGCCCATATCCCCTTGCACAGCTTCATTTGTAGTCTTCCCGTGAGCGCCCAATGCGAGGCGACCCACTGACCTTTGGTTCCCGTCGAGTCCTGATTGTACCCCTGATTTAAAGCAAACAACCGCATTTCCAAAAGTAAGTCCTGGAACCATTACCCCTTTCCACATACCTCGGAGGACCTCGTACCTATTGTATCCCCATAGCGCTCTGTGCTTCATTATGGCTGCATTTCTCTTCCCCTTGACTGTTATGGTTTTTTCCTGTGTTTCCATATATCCGTTGCCTTCGTTTATCCATATACCAAGGTATTTATATTCTGTTACCCGAGGTATTTCTTGGCCCTGTATCTCCACTGTCTGTTCACTGTTTTCATTGAATACAATAACACCTGATTTTCTAACACTAAATTTCAAACCTAAATTGTTGCCTTCCTGTCCACAGATATTAGCCAGACGTCGCAAATCACTTTGCTTGTTTGCGAGCAACACAATGTCGTCTGCATAAAATAAACCTGGGAGTTGCTGCTCTATTACTGTACCTGCCTGTTTGTATGATAGATTAAACCCGATATTACTTCCTTCTAGCGCCCTCTCCATCCTCACCATGTACATCATAAACAGCAGCGGGGATAAAGGGCACCCCTGCCTCAGTCCCTTGTTGATATGAACTTTCTCCGCGCTCCTCATCCCTTCCCATTCAACGCAAACAGTATTTTCTAGGTAAATCTCTCTCAAAAGCTGTATACAATCGTTACCTAAGCCTTCCCCTTCCAGAATATCCCACAAAATGCTGCGGTCTACGTTGTCGTATGCTCCTGTAATGTCCAAAAAGGCCACATACAACGGTCTGCTTTCTGCTTTTGATATTTCAATACACTGAGTAAGAACAAACAAGTTATCATCCAAACGCCTACCTATTCTAAAGCCATTCTGAAGCTCTCCCAAAATGCCATTATTTTCTGCCCATGCTTGAAGCTTTAATTTGATTGCCTGCATTGCTAGCCTGTATATTACCGATGTAATGGTCAACGGTCTATACGAGTGAATTCTGTCTTTCTCCCCCTTACCTTTATAAATTAAATTCATTCTACTTTGTCGCCAACTGTCTGGTATTCGTCTATCTTTTAAAGTTTTTTCAACTGCTTTCACGAGAGCTTCCTTACTTTTTGGTCCCAGTTCATTTATCAGCCTAACGGGAACCTCGTCTAGCCCTGTGGCTGTGCGCTTAGGAATTTTCTCTTCCGCTTTCTTCCAGTTTAAATTTGTAAGCACTAGCTCCTTTCCCCCTTGGGTCTCTTTCACGCTCTTTTTTTCCTTCAAATACAACCTCGTCCTTGCACTTGAAAGATTCGGCTGTTACTTTTTGGATGTAATTTATTGCTGCTTCTCCTTCCAGTCTGTTTTCATCTTCGTCTAGGATATGTTGTTGTATTGTTGTTGACTTCCTGCCTAATAATTTTATGTGATTCCAAAATATTCTAGGTGCGGCCTTCTTTTTCTCACGTATTTCTGACAACCAACTTTCACTTTCACCTTTTAATTTTGCTTGCACCAGTATTTGAACCATAGACTTTTTCTCTCGGTATATTTCCCATTTACTGGTTACTTCATCCTGTGGCAACTGCGCCTTCTTTGCCTGCCTGTGCTCTCGAGATGCCTTCTGTCGTTCGGCGATCGCTTCTCGTATCTCCTTGTTCCACCAGCTTTTCGGTTTCTTTTTTCCTTTCCAATGAACATGTTGTTTCTCTTTCCGTATTTCTGTCGTTACTACACTTAGAAGCTCACCATATTCCCACCCCTTACTTGGCAACTTGCCAATTTCTTCCTCCACTCTAGTGACTATATTTGCTATTTGTTCAGCGTTCAAATTTGGACTGGCCATTTTGCTTTCGTTGCTCTCTTTCCCAACTACATATCCCATTTTCAAAATGATGCGTTTATGGTCACTCCCTATGCTGCTAAACCCTTCCTCATCGATGACCATTTCTCTCAACTTATCATGAATTCCTTCTGTCATCAGACAGTAATCAATGGTCGATTGCCGGTTTCCCACTTCCCACGTTATCTGTCCTTCACACTTAGGCCCTGTATTCACGATCACGAGGTTATGTTGCTCGCAAAGGTCTAGCATTGACTTCCCGTTATTGTCGGTATAGCCATCTAAATCCTGTATGTGGGCATTCATGTCACCTAATAGGACTATCTCAGCACCATTCCCGAAACCCCTAATATCAGCGCTTATGCATTCCACTAACTCTTTATTCTTCTCTGTGCAATTTATTCCGGTCCACAAATACGTAACTCCAAGCCAAGTTTCTTTCCCACTCATTGTACCTGATAACCAAAGATGCTCTTGACATTGTGAATTTACTCTTTTCCATTTGGCTCCCTGATGGATGAGCATTCCGACTCCCCCTCCCTTTCTTTCCGGCTTAGTTCTGTTGCACCCTTCCCATACATAATTCTCAATAACTGGCGGCTCTTCTGAGTCTCTAAGGTGCGTTTCTGTAACCGCATACACCCCTATTTGTTCTCTATGCAACTGCTCCTCAATCTCTGCCCACTTTTCCTTTCTTCTACCGCCCTGCATGTTTATGTAGCCTATTGCATGGCGAGCTCTTGTTCTTGCTTTCCTCCTTTTTCTGTTTTCGACGGCGATGCTCTTCTGATGTTCCCCTAGGGGACCTTCTTTATTACTACCTACTCTGACCTCCTGAGCGCCCGCGGGCCTCCTAAAAAAGCAACAGCGCGACCCCCAAGTCGCCAGCCCACTTCTCGTGCTAGCCTGTAATTGAAGTGGATCCCATCTCGTTTAAAACCACCACAACTTCTCACTTCCCTGTTTACTTCGACAACCTCGAAGCCTTTCTCTCGGCTCATTTTCCATATTGTCTCATTGGCAGCCATTACGGCTCTTTGTACGTGACTGTCACGCACAGGCACCTCCGGCACCGTGCACACCACGATCTGCACCTGAGGGGATAGCTCGCGCAAGTCGTCCACCCCCTTCGCCAAGCGCTGGGCTAGTCCTGGCCCTTTCCCGTTGTACAGCGCCACCTGTGGTCGCATACTTTAGTTCACGACGCCACCGCTACGCTTATTTCTGTAGCGCTGTGGAAGGTACAGTTTCGCTTCTCTAAGTTTGTATAGGTGTTCTGTGACTTGGTCTCGTGGTTTCACTGTCTGTTCACTGTCTGTTCACTGTTCACTGTTTTTCCGTTTCCTGTTGTACAGCGCCACCTGTGGTCGCATACTTTAGTTCACGACGCCACCGCTACGCTTATTTCCGTAGCGCTGTGGAAGGTACAGTTTCGCTTCTCTAAGTTTGTATAGGTGTTCTGTGACTTGGTCTCGTGGTTTCACTGTCTGTTCACTGTCTGTTCACTGTTCACTGTTTTTCCGTTTCCTGTTGTACAGCGCCACCTGTGGTCGCATACTTTAGTTCACGACGCCACCGCTACGCTTATTTCCGTAGCGCTGTGGAAGGTACAGTTTCCCTTCTCTAAATTTGTATAGGTGTTCTGTGACTTGGTCTCGTGGTTTCACTGTCTGTTCACTGTCTGTTCACTGTTCACTGTTTTTCCGTTTCCTGTTGTACAGCGCCACCTGTGGTCGCATACTTTAGTTCACGACGCCACCGCTACGCTTATTTCCGTAGCGCTGTGGAAGGTACAGTTTCGCTTCTCTAAGTTTGTATAGGTGTTCTGTGACTTGGTCTCGTGGTTTCACTGTCTGTTCACTGTCTGTTCACTATTCACTGTTTTTCCGTTTCCTGTTGTACAGCGCCACCTGTGGTCGCATACTTTAGTTCACGACGCCACCGCTACGCTTATTTCTGTAGCGCTGTGGAAGGTACAGTTTCGCTTCTCTAAGTTTGTATAGGTGTTCTGTGACTTGGTCTCGTGGTTTCACTGTGTGTTCACTGTCTGTTCACTGTTCACTGTTTTTCCGTTTCCTGTTGTACAGCGCCACCTGTGGTCGCATACTTTAGTTCACGACGCCACCGCTACGCTTATTTCCGTAGCGCTGTGGAAGGTACAGTTTCCCTTCTCTAAATTTGTATAGGTGTTCTGTGACTTGGTCTCGTCGCCTCTTTTGGAGGGTTCCTTGCGAGAACCTGTCATTCGAGGGCGAGATGCAGTCGGCAGCGAAAAAGAAGACGGAGCCTTGGTGCTTTGTGCCCGGATGTGATCCTGGGTGCAGGAAAACGTCAGAAAAAGTATCTCTTCCGTTCCCCTGCCTGCAAACAAACGTTTGCCGAACGGGATCGAGCAATCCCAAGGGCCAGGCTCATTGAAGCTATGACATCGAGGTTCACTGCAGAAGTCATGACGTTCTTTTAACATAGTTTTTCGCTCAAAATGGTGCATGATTGTTGTCTTTGGTATATTAGACGGGGCAGCAAGAAAGGGGCCACCCTTGAAACTCTTCCGTTTCTTGATGAATGTGAGGCTCACTCCAAAGGGCTCAGCTTTCTTAGTAACAGTACTTCTGAAGGGCTGAGGATGAACATCCATTCAACAAAACACCTTCTAAAGTACCTTGCAGAAAACGCTGACTTCATGTACATGATGACTTCGAAACTGAGCCAAGACCGCCTAGAGCAATGTTTTGGCGTTGTGAGACAAGCGAGTGGGGCAAACAACTCAATTCATTCTAGTCATAAGGCATGTATACGTGCAAGCTTGGTAAATAGTTCCTATGTTTTGCAGAAGTTCGGTTTGCTTATGTAACAAATGTTGCTTGTGCACATCCAGGTGTTTAAGCTTCTACAGTATAGCAGGAGCCCCAAGGCGGCAATGTGCCGTCGGATGTCCTGGAGTTCTTGTTATCTGTTGAAGAGGCGCTGGCTGAACAAGAAAGCCACAGTGAAGACAGCGTGAAGGCTGTGCCAACTGATGCCGTGCAAGTGGCTTTGGACCACCAAAGTTTAAGTAGAGCACCGCAGCGACGCACGGCTAATTTATTACATTGCAGGTTATGTGGCCAGAAGGCGTGTTTTTCCCACACATTGTGAGGCTACAAAGCAGCATCTCTTAGTGATAAAGGCAATATCCCCAGAGAACTTCCATCAGAGGCATCCAAAGAGCGGGACCTTGGGGGTATTTTATAATTTTATATCCCTCAGAATAATTCTATAAGCTGGTCAATGCCCCTGAAAAGAAACTCACTCGTTCATTCACTGTACACTTGCATGCCAAAGCTGTGGCCGAAATGTCGTAGTCTATTCGTGACGTGCCAAAAATTGGTTGCCTGGACCGTTCTGTTACCCTGACAGCCTCAGTTATACGTTTTTATCGCCTCACAAGGATTTACTTTTTGCTTAAAGGTGTCAGTCAGCAGGGTAGGAGAAGAAACGGAAAACACTGAAATTTTGTGTGTTGTAAAGTTATGACAATTTTTTTCCTCACTTGTAAATAAAAGATTTCATGACCAGATCTGTTGCTTCACTGTCTGCAATCATGGGAAATTGCTTAAATGAGCATCAAAATTACATGCTACAGGTCAAGTGCAGACAGAAAGTGGTTTGTAAATACGTCGAGACGAATTGTCGGGTAATGTCTCTTAATCTGCAGACATTACCTGATACGCATAGGGTGATTGACTACTGTACGTGACTACGTCATAGGGTGATTGCTTAGGGTGATTGACTACTATGCGTGCGTCACGCATAGGGTGATTGACTGCTGATCTCGAGGACGATGGTCGCATTTTCAGAGAGGCGAAATGCAAGGCGCCCATGTGCCGTATTATTTCAGTGCGCGTTAAAGAACCCGAAGTGGTCGAAATTATTTCGAAGCCCCCCACTAGCCCCTAACACCCTGAGCCGCTTCACGAAATGTGCACAGACAAAACGCGTTTGAATCTCGATTCAGTGTGAACTGGACCCGTAAAATTTCACAGGAGTAATGATGTGGGCTGACACAACATCGTTTTCATGATAAAGATTCATTCTTTGACGCTCGCAGAAAGCGCGCGATACTCGAAACGGGCTCACTTTCACTTGGGTGCTAGAGATGCAGCCGACGCGAGGCTGGCGAGGCGCTCATTTCGGCTGCCTGCTTCCCGCGCCTCGGTCAACAGCGCCGCCCCGCGGCATCGGTGCGCTGTGGGGTCACGTTTTCGCCGCCGGTATTCACACCTCCCCTTTTAGCCACCCTAATCGCTATCTCGTGAGACGCAAGTGACTCAGCCCGACTCGGCTGGCTGAGAAATGGCCGAATATCACCGATAGCGTTGCGCGCGCCAGAGATATCCACTAGCCCGACGCAAGCGCCGGCGCTGCCATCTCTTGTTCACTTCGCTGGTTACTCGCACCGCGGGAGGAAACTTCAAGGCACCGCCTTGCGTACATTTCTTTTATAAATTAGAAAAAAACGCCGTTGTCATAACTTTTGATTGTGAGAAAAGGTATTAATCTTTATTACAATACAAATGCAGCAGTGAAAAGTGGACAACGTTGCCGAAAGTTTGCTATGTTCAATCATTATTTCGTATAAAGGCGTTCTTTTAAAAAATGATGGCCCCAAGCACAAATGCCAACACCACCCGAGAGCGATGCAAATACTACGAGCACGCGTTATGAGCAAAATATTTTTATGGCACCAAACGACGGGGAAAATGTGGCGATACGCATTCCTCTCGGCCGCCATTGCATATGGCTGCTCATTAGCATAATTCGCGCGGCTCGTCGCACAACAAATTATGGCAGAAAATCTCAGCAATGGCGGCCCAGCGCAACATCACGCATCGTCAAAATGGCGTTTACGAAACGGTAAAGCCCCTCAATTTTTCAAAAGTAGCGCCATTCTTAGATCTTTCCGACACCCCGCTCACCCTGGCGCGTCCTCCTCCACGCCTCCTGTCGCCCCAGCCTCCTCCGCTCCCCCATTGGCCAATCTGTGTCACGTGGAAGCAGGCGCCGCGCTTTTCTATATTTTTTGTTTCCAGCGCGGAGCAGGCGCCGCGCTTTTCTATATTTTTTTCTTTCCAGCGCGCGCCGACCTCCATTGTTGGGCCTGCGCGACGAAAGTACGGCAGGCGAACTGACGGAGTGCGTTAGCGTAATAGAATGTGTAGGGCCGAGAACTTAATTGCGATGCCAAGCTGCTGCGCCTTCGGTTGCCGCAACAGACACAGCTAGGGCAAAAAGCTTTTTGCTTTGCCATCCGGCGGGCACAACGCAAAAAGAATTGTGGATTCGCAGGATCGGGCGGGCTGACTTCGAGGAAGTGGCAAAGAACGCACGGCTAGTCACAACCTCTTATTTAGAGCCTAGTTCACGCCTTACGCTTCGAAAAAGTGTGTGCTCATGCTCTGCGTGGTTTTAAGCGCGTTGTTTGACTTTTTTTTCTCGAATGTGCTCTCTTTGTTTCATGTAGTTTCGTCTTGCGGTGAAATGCACGCATCTGCAGCTGGCCTGTGACATAAAAGCGACTTTATTCAGGGTGTGTTTTGGGCTCCACCAGAAGTTAACACATTCTCGATGTTTTTGCAAGGCTCAATATGACTTACGATGCAGTCTTTTAGCTTCGAATGTACGCCCGCATGTATTGATTTGGTTTGTGGTGATTAACGTTTTTAATGTTCCGAAGCGACTAAAGCTAGAATGCAGGTCGTAGCGGATGGCTCCGCATAACTTTATCGAGCTCGCCTGGGGATGTTTAACGTGCACTTTGATCGTAGAGTCGTACGTGGGCCGGTAAATTCCTTGTTGGCGTTTCATAATACTCGCGCGGGCGCGCTAGCGCTGCTTTAGAAGTTGGCGCCTCGGCGCGATTGTATTTCTTCAATAAACTTTATTTACTAGTTGTAATACCTTGTCATTATTTCGTATTATTGACGGCGCCTCCAGGGCACCAAAGCGGCAACGGGAACACCAAAGCTAGAACCAGGGCTGGATGGGGCCCGCCGAAGCCTGTGTATGCCAAGGGGGTATAAGATTGCGGACAGTCAATTTTGTATGCGAACACTCCCTGCGACGCCTGCATTATTGCAATGTCACGTGCTCTTCAGAGGCCTCCGTTAGCCATTACATGTGCCCTCCTGGAGTAGTACTTGTAAAAAAAAAATAATATATCGTCACGATTACCAAAGCACCCCGCAATGGAAAAAACGGCCCTGTTGCCAGGCGTTGCTGACCGCACACAGCCATTCCGCCTGTGTGCGGTCAGTAATCTCTCACGCGCCGGCCGAACAAAAGTATCCTGCAGGTACGTAAATGAACCTACGAAACCACGTACACATACTTTCACGCAGTCAACACCTGAAACTTTGATAATTACACGCGTGTTTGAGTACACCGCGTGCATGCGTCGTGTTTCAGCAACACGAACTCTCAACGTCGCGCGCTTTACGCCTTAAATACGCCTTGATAATGGTCCTTTTCTCTATTTCTTCCACAATTCGAACACGAAATTCTAAAGGCCAGTTACCGACTGACGAAGAAAGATCTCGATTGAAAAAACAGCTCCGCAGGGCTCGAACGAACTTTTCTGCGGATTTCCTCCCGTAGCCTGTTAGCCGTCGTCTGCTACGGCAGGCCCACCACCGACGGCGCCACCGTCGAGGCCGCGCCGAGCGGAGGAGGAGGGAAGTGAATGGCGCTACTTTGGGAGATTGAGGGGCTTTATTTATTCTAAGCCGTGATCCGGCGAAGAAACATTGCAGCGAGCATCGCTGACGCTGCGCTACGCTTTGCCGGAAAACAGGATCCCACGGCGACCGCTGCAAACACACATCCTGCCTGTTTGTTCCATGTCTTTTTTATTTCGCTCCCGAGTGAAGTTACGACGAGAAAGGTTTGCCTAACTCTGGTGCCTACTGTCAGCGGCGGGTGTGTTCGTGTACTGTGTCACTGCGTTTCTCGTCGGACGGGGTGAAGTGATGGAGGAAAACCATTCTCAGGAGAAATGAGAAAAGCGTGCGCGCATATGAAACAAACCTACGAGCGTCCCAACAGAAAATATTTGCAAAAGAAGCTTCCAACGCAAAGATTTGTCGCCGTCAACTTAGCGTGAACGATCGTTGTCAGCAGTGAGATAGCCGAGCGTCTAACGGCGGTGTTCGAGCGTTGTGTAGCACCGTCGATAGATTGCTTTCCACCAGTGCTCACCGCGCGCGCAAGCTGTAGAATGCGTGCTGTGGCACAGTCACGCATAAGTTGTGTTGCCTGCGCTCGATGTGGTTTCCCACAACATGGCTTCGCGCTGCTGTTCGATTCTCGTGATATGTTGCAATTAAAAATTCCCAAGACAGCATTAAAAGAACGGTTCAAAAAAAACATACGAGAAGGTAGGCACAGCAGCTTGTGTACCCGCTCCTATAATACCTCTACCCGCGTCTGTTTGTAAATGTGTATGTTTTCTTGCGTTTGTCAATTTTTTTTATTTCCCACATTTCTTTATATTTTTTTTCTTAGTTTTCGCGTTTGTGTGTGAATACGTGCCTGCTTGCATGCGTGTTCGCGCTTACTCTTATTTCTATCCTTTTATTTTATATTAGCATTTGTTTTTGCAAGTTTTCTTTCAGCAAAGTCTTTACACATTTTCATTAATCAATCTCATTCAAAGCAATAACTCCTGTACACTGCAGGGCTGGCCTCTTCCATCTCATTAAAACCTTTCTCACTGGTCTACCTCGTCTTCTCAATCTGCCTACTCGCTGTGTTTTCTGTCCTTGCTTCTTGTGTTGTTGCTGCAATGTGATTAACCAACTTGCTCAAAACAAATTTTGATCGCCTCTGAAAACAAAGGTTTAGAGATACATTTTCTCAAAAGCGTCATGTGGGTTGCACAGTAACATGAAAGGCTGCATATTGTGAAACAACACCTTGCTATGCTGTTGCATTTTTCATGCATTCAGTATTAGTAAACAGACGGTTTCGCTGCCCATCACATATGATGGTAAAAATTTTCGACACAAATAACATTGTGCAGTGGGGTGTCATTTCCTGTCTGACGCTTTCGTCATTGCAAAGACATTTTTCAGTGAATGGAGCCCAGCAAAGGAGCGAACTGAGAGCTTTTGCCACTTTCACCATTTATTAATTCCCAAATGTCATTGTCTCAACCTGGCCGTCAATTGCTGTGCCAATGGCTTGTGAATTAAATAATTGCCTCAATAAAACACATTCAACTTCACTCAGCATTTCTTAGTACGAACAATGCTAGTAGAGCTATTCAGGGTGAATAATTATGCTTACATTGGTGTTACTTGCCCGGTCAGATAAACAAATACAACAATGGCTGTGGCATGACTGTGATTTGATGTGCAGACTGCAAACGGTGCCTTTCAAGCGTGCCCTTGACTACTGCTATTAATAGCTACCCAAATGAGTTTTCTGGGCTTCACTAAGCTAGTGATGTTTGATAATTGTTCTCTTATTTGCATTAATTGCCTGGGACAGATAACCAAAATAAACAATGCCACCAAATGAATGTGTGTTTGCATGCAAGCTACCAACAGTGGCAGTCATTTTCGCATTGACTGCTGTCGTTTCACCAACAGTGGCGACGGCTTGACTGCGCTTTAACGTGCAGACTGCTAATGGTGCCTTTCAAGCGTGCCTTCGACTACTGCTACTATAGTTCCCCGAATGCGTATTTTGTCGTGGACGCCGTGCAGCCGCGAGGAAACCCAAGCCGTGCACGTAGTCGTGTGCCCGAAGCAGGCACCATGTGTGGATGAATGCTGCCTCCACGGTCGACACACCATAGCACTGGCCTTCCGTCAGGCAAATCCCAGGGCACAAACATAACACCATATACGCTTCGAGAACTCGCTAGTGTTGTTCTCGACCGTCGGTATCTCGTTGCGGCGAAAGAAATCGTGCACACGACCTCGGCGCGCACAACGTGTCATACTTTGTGCTGCGTCTTCTTTTCTCTGTATTTCGTAGGCGCTTTCGCAAGGGGGTCGACAGTTTGCCACCCGAAATATGTGAAGCTTTGACCTCCCTCCTTACCTTGAACACTGTGCTTTCGCTGACACCGAGCATCTTGAGTTTGTAATGGTTGCGATAAATGCATTGTTTTATATAAGTACTTGTTCAATAGCAACTGATTCATTTGAAGCTCGGAATAGTAGTAAATGTGCCGTGTACATGTTAACAAGCGCAAAAGCCATGCAGAGCTGCTCTTTCTACTTTTGTCACTTGCAATGAAGCTAAACAGCAGATGACGGGCAGCATTGTGGAAGGCACTGGGTTATTTTTCTGTCACGATCCGGCATGTGCTGTAGCACGAGAGCTCTACTAAACCAGTCATCAAAATGCAAAAGTATTTATTTATACAGAGAATTGCGCGTTTCAGAAGCACGATTTTCTGAGCGGGATTATTTTAGTCGCGGAGGCAATTGGACGTCGCACTTCGGTCATCTGGGCGGGGCCTCCCCTTTTTTCTAAAGTTGTATCCGACTATAGTATGCGAAAAAAAATACAACAAAATTACTGCTTTGCCATGACTGGAGGTTCGTCGCTTCTGCCAAATGATGCCGTCGGCATGATGTACACACGCGCAGATGGCCCACGCATATGTCTATGGTTTGTCTGGTAACTCGGCAGAGTGTTTGAAAAATGAGAGGATGACCACACCTAGTACATCTCGGCTAAATAACTACTGTTGCATAGTGGGTTGCGAAACCGCATACAGTAGGTTGAAAAGTCCAGGCCAAGCTCTCGCTCTTCGGCATCCCAAAAGATAAGGAAAGGCGCTGGGTGTGGGAGCGCAATCTTCACTGCACCGATCGGCCCTTTGGAAGTCACTGACTCCATTTGTGAGCTGCACTTTGATGCAAAGTACATAATGAGGCATTATATGCATATCATCGAAGGCCAGAAAGTATCTGCACAGCGTGGAAAGCCTGCGCTTCGGTCTGACGCGGTACCCACAATCTTTTGTTTTCGTATTTTCCGGAGTATCTCTACGAGCAGCCTGTACCAGAGCAGACCACGCGAAAGAGAACGGCCTCATATGCAACAGATGAAGGCCGGTCATGAAATAGAACGCTCCCGCTCTCAGTTGAACCATCATTCAGATTGGAGGCATGTGACAATGGAAACCTGCGCGAGCTCGAAGACATAGACAACCGATAACATGCTTCTTAATCCAAGCAAATATTCACCCATGCGATCTGGAAAACCAACATCTCAGGCGTATGACGCATAAAAATAGGAAAGAAAACGGTTATTCCATAAATATTGTCAAAACACACAATTAACCTACGAAAAATTTGCTGCACATAACGAATAATGTGACCCACATGCTCCCTAAATGTAAAATTGCTGCTGTTATTAGGGCAT
This sequence comes from Dermacentor variabilis, assembly GCF_050947875.1. Taxonomy (NCBI): domain Eukaryota; kingdom Metazoa; phylum Arthropoda; class Arachnida; order Ixodida; family Ixodidae; genus Dermacentor; species Dermacentor variabilis. Next base: position 10,464,300 of record NW_027460280.1, on the reverse strand, counting down.
TGGCGAAATTTTGTTAGCATTCAATATATCGCCTTGAGAAAGGAAGAAAACAAAGGTCTACCGATTTTTATTTGACCCCTAATTATGCCACACAGTTAATTTATTCCTGTACCTCATCCCATTACTGCACATGATGCCCATTTCTTTGGAATATGAGCTCTGCATTTCGTTATCTCTTGACACAGTGAAACACGCACATAGGGTTTAAAAGGGAAAGCAAACTGAAAACGCGATCCATCTGACTGCATGGCTACGGATAATCCAGGCACGGTCATCTTCGAACACAACGCTGCGCTCAACCGCGGCGGCACGCTGCCGACTGGCGCCTCGACCGCGCACGGGGGCGTGGCCTCCAGAAGAAGGTAACGGTGGCGCCATCTGGATTTTCAATAAAAAATGTCTTAGCGCGGAGCCCTTGTTGGACCCACTCTCCGAATCTAGTATACTCTAGCATTACTAAAATAATTTTTTTCAGTGAAGCGACGTCCCAAGAATATTTTTAAATATATGGATTGCTTATGGAAGCACTTTATACCTACCTTGCTCTACTTTAGTTGCCACGTTTCTTCGGAATGATCGCCATTGATATCACCACCGAATGAGCACAATAGGAACCGACATAAGCTATATGCTGGAAGGGCAGAAGGTAGCTCAAGTACTAGCCGGACTGATGTATGCAGATGATATTGTACTGCTTGCTGACAGCCGAGTAGGGCTACAGGAACTAATGAGCATATGTGGAGAGGAGGGAGAAAAATTGGGACTGCAATTCAGTAGAGAGAAGTCTGGGATAATAGTATACAATGAAGAAAGGGGGGAACCATTGGAAATACAAAGCACTAAGATTGATCATGTTGAAGAATACAAGTATTTGGGCATATGGCTAAATGAGGGCAAAAAGTACTTGGAAGAACAGGAAAAAATTATGATTGAAAAAGTGAAAAGGAACTCAGCTGTAATGAAACACAAGGCACTATGGAACTATAATAGGTACGAGGTGGTTAGGGGCGTATGGAAAGGGGTTATGGTACCTGGCCTCACATTCGGAAATTCGGTACTGTGCATGAAATCGGAAGTTCAGGCATGCATGGAAACGAGACAGAGAAGTGTAGGCAGGTTGGCCTTAGGAGCACACGGGAACACCCCTAATGAGGGAGTGCAGGGGGACATGGGATGGACGTCATTGGAAGGTAGAGAGGCAATAAGCAAGCTAAAATGTGAACAGAGACTTCCAGCACTGGAGGAAAAAAGGTGGGCAGGAAAAGTGTACAAATATCTATACATGAAAAGTTTGAACACAAAGTGGACACTCAGAACGAGGAAGCTGAGGAATAGATACCTACAGCCGAGGGAGGGTGTCCAACGTGGTTCTAGTGTGGGAAAGGAGGTGAAGGGGGCGGAAAGAAAAATGTGGGAAGAAAGAATGCTCGGAAAGCCAGCGCTATCTATGTATAGGTCACAAAAACAGGAGATTAAGAGAGAGCTCTTATTTGATAACTCGCGGGGCAGCTCACTATTATTTGAAGCTAGGACGGGGGTTTTGAGAACGAAAACATACAGGGCTAAATTTGAAGACGGGGACCTTTGGTGCACAGCTTGCGGAGCCGAAATGGAGACCACAGAGCATATAGTGCTGAGATGCACAGACCTTCGCCCGACTCTGGCAGAGGGAACAGTGGCAGATATGGAAGGGGCATTGGGTTTTCCCGGGAAACGAGGGTAATAGACGAGAAAAGAGTGGCAGTAACGAAGGGGAGGCTAGAGGATTGGTGGAGGAAGTCAAGTGAGAGATAATACCATAAACCGGGGAGATAATGTTTCCTATACTTTTTTAGATAGTTATTTTGGGGTGAGGAGGGGAGTGAAAACTAGTTTAAGGAGAAGACGATATAAAGAAAGAAAAAAAATAGGAGGGGGAGCAAAAGGCTAGGTGGCGCCAGCCGCCGCCCGTTACAAAGGGTATAGCCGCCATCCATCCATTAATTTTTAGAGTGTAGCACCTCCGCGGGCGAATGACATTCGTTGCGCTGAATGCCATTCGATTCGAATGACATTAAAACTCACAGTGTGACAGGGGTATCAGACAATTTTTTGTTTTCCCCATAACTCGCTAATTAAGTTTATTTACCCAACTTTTTCATTATTGGCTGACGACCCCAAGTATGATATGCAGATTTGTAGAGCACCTTCAGAAACCACCGATCAAGTTGTTTCCTTTACGATGCGTCTCACGTAGTCCTTTTTTCCGGGTCGCAAAGAAAGCCCATGAAATATGAAAAAAAAAACCACGTGATGGAGCGTTTGTGCAGTGTTATCATGCTGCTCTCAAGTGTGCGTTCGGTGAATAAGGTAAACATTACAGTTAAAAATACAGTGTGATACTATGGTAAGGAAATTTACTAAAGAAAGTAATATTTAATCGATGTGAGAATGTTTCGTTCACTCAATCATTCCTTCAACGCGGCAGACACTAGTTAGAAGGATGTCTGTTAGAAATTACACAAACATCATTTATTACCGTTTTTATTTGTGATTTTAAGGCCCATCTGGTAATAGAAGCGTTGTGTGAGAGCCCCACAATAATTTTTTTGAGTGATGGCACTATGGCTTAAGTGGCAGTTAACAGAACACGATTTTGACATCCATGTCTGCCTATACTCCATCTCACAAGCTGGTTGCAGCTATTCTTAGCCAATATGAATGCCAAATGCCCCTCTAGACATGCTTATCTGCGCCATGTCCTCTGCTCAGCGTCTGCTTGCCATCCTGTTACATGCTCCATGGTTGGTGGATTGATGCAGAAAAAGTGTTGACGTTGTAACCATAAACTGCGTTTACATGGATGCAACAGCAGGGTGTCGCTTTACCTGCAGTTACCACCCTCCTTAGCAAGTAGTACGGGTGAATGCCTTTACAAATGTTCACCTGCGCCACAGCGTCTGCTTGGCGTCTGCTTGCTACGGTCATCACGTACCATGCTAGAGCGGGGTAGATAAATAAATGATGCAGTGACAATTAAGCTTTTATAGCATTCCGCATTGTCAATGCATCACCAATGCTAATGCTGTGGTGCCATCTGATAACTGGGAATCAAACTAGTTTTACAGCTCGGTGCTGTGTCTGCAGTTCTAGCAGTGCTAAAACAAACAGCCGATCACAATAATTACGACAAAACATGCCTAATGATTTGACCTAAGCTTGAGATCAGACTTAGCAATGATGAATTTTGCCACTTTTTCTGGCTGACAGGGTGTAGAGCCAGTAACAAATGAGAATTCGGGTTGAAGTGGATGGTCAACGCTGTATGGGCGCTGCCATGTTGCCATGGTTAGGGTGGCTATTACGGTTACTGGCAGTAACTGTCAGTAATTCTTGGTACACGGCATGTATGCGCAAAGGTCCTAAAATGTTGTGTATCACTGTATGTACCGTATCATGCAGCAAGCAAAAATAATACCCCTGACACACGGGCAAACGTAAAGTCCTTTGCAGTAAACCCCTTTTGTTACTCTGAAGGACCCTTTGCAGAAAGGAGTTGCGCCAATGACACATGGCCCCGCACTAACTTCCTTAGGTTGTTCCTCACATGAACGCCAAAAAAAAAAAAAGTTGCTGGTTGTCAAAGCAGCAAGAGAGAAAAAATTTTTTTAAAGCTGCGTATTTGGATTACATTTAGCTATTGTAGAAGCCAACAATATTTTTTTTTGCTGTTGATGGCTTATAATGCGCATATTAGTTTATTTTATTTGCATTTTTGAACTCTTAGCAGCAATTATGTACAGTCGGTGTTTTGCTATGCTACAGTGTACTAGAATAGCTGTGCATGCTGTTTATTCTGGCGCTGGCTACGTTTCTGTAGTCATTTTTCACGTCTTTTTGTCCCTTCCTTCGTGCATGCAGGCGTAACGCGTTTCATTGAATGTGTTATTCGCCCAATTGTGATCACGTGACAGAACTGTGCATTTGCATCATGGCTCAGCGAAACACTAGCGATGAAGCAAGAATTGAGGTTGCTCTGACGCTTGTCGCTCTCAGATCTTTTGAAGATGAGATAAAAGCAGCCAAGGCAAAAGTGGAAAACATCGAACATCTACTCATCATGAGCATGCTTCATGTTGATTGCTTCGGCAGTGTCCCCTTGAGCCACCAACCGCGGAAGGTAGGTCTACGTGCTCAACGATTGATGGTTTCACGATGCTAACACACCAAAGACGACGCAGCAAATAACACTGCCAGAATTCAACATGGCGGCACTAGTGACGTGATTCGAGCGTTTGAGAGTATAACTAGAGTAAATCTTTACTGTTTGACAAATCGCATTACCACTAAAATTTAAAACATTTTCGCAAGGTAAAAAAATACTTATGGGGCACCGTAGTTGTGTGGCAGGTGTCCTTCTATTGACGAGTTGTGCACGCTGTGTGCGAGAGTAACTCTTTTTTTCGCTCGAAAAGTAGATGCGCGATCTCCTTTCCCACAAAGGTGCTTTTCCTTAAAGGAGATACTCCTTTATCGTGTGTCACTGCACTTGAACTCCTTTCCGGTAGATGTCCCCTTACCTAAACGACTATAGAGTGCCCATGTGTCAGGGGTATAAAACTGCCTAGTATAATCGGCCAATTACGCTCAGAACTATATGCCACTGCGTAAGAATAGTGCCTGTGTATACCTTCGGCAGTGCAGTAACCAGCTTGAAATGGAGTATAGTTTCAATTTTATTGTCACCGGATTGTCACTACTCAAAACAAGAACAGCCTGCTCCATAAAATCATTTTATTAACAATTCAAATATAAATGTACAGGCACACTTAAAAAAATAAATGAATAAACAATAAACATTGTGACTACGTTAGTACATTTGCATAAACTTCAACCTTTACAAGTTGGGATGCCGTCATCGTCATTGACAGCACATTTGCTGGTTTGCCGCTCATAGCTGCTCATTCACGTGCTTTTTTCCAACAGCTTTTTGTGTCACAGCATTCCGAGCCATCTGAGTCACCGTATGTGTTCCGAGCTTTGCTCATTTTTTCAACTTTCTTGTGGACCCTGCAAACAAATGCTTCGAAAGAATTCAGCCATATGCTTCACAAGGTTAAATTGCGCTTACACTTCTCTAAGTTGGAAGTTGACGTTCCCGCCATCATGATTTCCTAATGGCATAATCTCCATGCAGTAACTTTGAAAAGCTCAGCGCAAGAGCTTGTGATTTCTTTCCCGTGATGGTAGATTTCATTAGCGTTGCTTAGTTTTGCGTTTGCGTATTGTCACTTTCTACAGCATGCCAAAGTTAAGTTAGACAAAGCGTCATGTTCCTAATAAAGCTCATCTCGAAGAGCTTCTGGTACTATATACCAGGGCAAATCAAAGTCCTTGCCCCTATTTTTTTAGCCAAATTATGGCTGTAAATGTGAAGTCAACATCTCCATTCCAAGCAGTTGACTTTTCTTGGACCGGCCGGCCTTATCTGCCGGTAGCTTCATGGCACGGCACTGCTGTCAGTTGTTGCAGATGGCGGTTGTGCTTCACACGTCCATGGCGTATGTGCAACGAAGTGTGATTCATTTTCTATGAGCAAGGAACGCATGCCCATCGAAATCCACAAGGAAATGCAGCCCACATATGGGGAAAGGTGTCGCAATTTGAGAAGTGTGAGGTGGTGGTGTTGCGAGTTGACAAAAGGCCGTGAGGACTTGCATGACAATGAGTGTTCGGGGAGGCCATGTGAATCGCTGACTGACGACAACATTTCTCACGTTGATGCAATGGTGAAAGTGGATTGGCACAAGGTGCAACCATCAATGCCAACAGTTATTCTTCCACAGTGTCACGTCTTCTGGCTGCCATCAGGCGAAAACGCTGAGGGACTCTCGATGTACGTGGTCATGGACAATGCGAGGCCACAAGTGGCTATCAGAACAGCCGACAAACTCCGGCCATGTCTGTGGTCCTATAGTGCAATTCAAATCGCCTGCCCTCAAGCGGGGGGAGTAGTGACGTTGCATATGCTATCGCCACCCTTTACTGCTGTTGGTGAGTAAAACGGCACCTGACAGACAGTGCTACGATTTTCTGTTCAAAATGCAAACGCGCAGCCACGAAGAAGCCGAGCCAAGACAGAGCCTTGGATTCACCACTGCGGCTGCTCTTGGTCATGTGGCGTGGACCGTTCGGGAATCCTGTGACATCACAAGGATGTAGCATTCTCTGCTACTTGCAGATTGTAAGTGTCTTGTGAGCCAGAAAAACCAGCGCAGCGCTACGCGATAACAAAACTACTCAAGTGTGAAAGGGCGGTCGGCGCAGAGTGGAGAAAACGAAATCTTTCGATCGTTGTCAAAGGTAACACCAATGAGTTATCTTTTCTAAAATCAAACAGAACTGGACAAGTACTTCGTTTTTTATTATAATGAAATACAATAGTCTTTTTTATTATGAGTTGTTGAGTACTAGAGACAAAATTATAATGAGTAATGCCCTCGTCATTGGGCTAGTACTTGAATGACCCGAGGGAGACTCTAATCGTGTCTTGCATTTACCTCAATTTCTTGATTACTTGAGTTCGTGATAATATTGTTGCCTTAGATGTTCTCAGCACCAATCTATCACTTCAGCTTGAGTTGATATTTGCCTTTAGTGTCCCTTTAAACCCCATTGATTTGCCAATGTGATGGGAAGTTTCATCTGTCTACTGGAAACAGAAAAGCAACATGATGCATTTTTATGGGAATCATTCTTAGGTTATCCTGTTATTAAATTCATAATATTCTTATGCTTGGAACTGTAGGAGCTGCACCAATAATTTTTTTTATTTTCTTCTGCGTTTGCAGCCATGCAGCCAGCCACTAAACCATTGATCCAGCAGCCAGCCAATCAGACCCTTCTAGGGCATGAATGTAGGTTGTACTGCATGGCTTATACAAATACCAGACACCAAGACGAAATACACCTACAAATAGGTTCAAGAATAGTTTTATTCATTTCCAGCTGGCAAGTATACTGGGTCTCAAAGCTAACCCAAAGCAAGGTGAAGCCTTTTTGATTGGGTGAGATGACATGCATGCTAGCAATCTCCTTATGAAGCCTCTAGCAGTTTTTCTTGTGTTCTTAGTAAGTGGTAGTGGTTCATGCCATTGTGTCATCACAAGATTTGTAGCGTACACTTTAAAAGCATCCCTTTCAACTGTTTGTGACGCTGTATTTTTGTGTAGCTCCCTTTTATGTGTTAGAAAAGGCACTTTGGTACATAAGCAGTAAGTTCCTGCAGCTTTTTAAAGGTTCTGGGGCTTTCTTCCAAGAATATAAAAACAGCTTCACAAATGACAGCACGTCCCAAACTATTGAAAGTGCTGGTTTCACAAGTGGTCCATAAGTATTTCATTGATGCTGTGGCCATTACTGAAAAAATTCTGGACGCTTCTTCGGGAGTGTTGGTTGCTTCTGCACAGAATGCTTCACTTTTTTTTTAACTTGCTTTGTGTTGGCTGGCATACTCTGTATAGACTCCTCAAGTACAGTCACCATTGCCATTCACCTTTTTGCTTCGGCTGCCTAAAGATTCTGATGGCCTGAATATGTTAGCTTAGTAAATCGTCCTTCCAAAGCAGGATGTTTGCTCCTTATAGCTCAGAAATGTTAAATATAAGCCACTGTAGATGCATCTTCATTGTTCTGGTTAAATCTGATGGTGGCTGTAGTTACGGTAGTATTTATGAAAATGGTAACATCTGACAAAAGAGAAATATGTAGAGTCCAATGTGCAACTCTGCATTGTTGATCCTTATTTTACTTATTTCTTCATTCAACAGTTTTGTCATCAGCAGTATTGCTGCTTTACGCTTTACTTCTTACTATCAAATACATACAGTGACCCATGTAAAATCCCTAATATAGTGGCTAGTTTGCGTGTGCACGCACATTCCATCTGGGTGTTTTGGTATCAGCTGTGCAGCATCACTTACATTCTGTACATAAGGAACTGGCCAGTGTCGTAAGCTCTTTGCACATAGCTCCATTGAGCCAGTCTATACATCTCAGCAGCAAGCCACTCGGCTATCCCTTATGTGATGTACTTATAGCTTGAACTTAGGTGACCATTATACTGAGGCAGCGAAAGCAGTGTAAGACAATGGAGAAAAAAAAATGACACTGGTTTCATTTTGCTAACATATCTTTATGGTAGGGGCGCAACAGAGCAAGTAAAGCACATCAGAAAACAGCAAATATTACTTGAAATTGACTTCTTTAACTTATACCGTAAACTTTTTTTTCTTGCTCTTTGTGATACACTATACGTATTTCCTTCCTCAGAATGCCTAGCTTAGCAGAAGTAGTAACACTGCTGTGATTTTGTAGTGTTTGAGTTTTTTAATTTGTAACACATTCAGTAGTGGTTTCTGTACTGTATATTGGTAAAGTGAATTAGGTTGTTTTCGACAACTGACATTAACGCATGCAGCTTCATATGCTGAAGCTACCTTTGTAGGAGCTTGGATGGGAGCATGTTTGTAAAGGTCTTGTGCATTTTTTTTGTGGTGACACCCACTCTTGAAAATAGAATATTTAGTTAGCTGGCAATGTGAAAAAGGTTTTGGGGTTTTTAAGTCATACAGAATGAATGTTCCATTTTCGGGAAGGACTGTCAGCTTGCAAATATTTTACTTGCTAGTCTAGAATGTCCCATGTTTATTCTAGTCTACTTGCTTAGCACTCAAGCTTGTGTACTTGTTGTTCATTTTTGTCATACTGCATTGTTGATTTATGTATAATTTTGTCCTTCGATCATTTAGCCAGCTTTAACAAACTTGTGGCATGTTTTATGATGTTCTTACAGCTCATCCTGTGCAACAAAATGCAGATATTTATAAGTGTAATATCTGTAATTATTTATTTATTTATTTATTTATTTTGTACTGCCAGCCTGTTTTAGAGGCAGGAGTGTGATATACATAAAGGGTTTAACAACCTAATAACATGTGAAATACAAGAAAGAAAAAAAAAGAGAAAAAAAAGGTGGAAACAAGCAAGGCGTCATCTTGTTACAATGCAAAAAAGAAGAAACAACAATAAAAAAGGAAGAAAAAAAAACGAAAGGAAGATATCAAAGAATTCTGCAATACAGCAAGTTTACCCAATGGCTTATACACAAAAAAGTAAGGGCGCCCTTAACATGATATGATCTATATCACACAGTATATGGAATAGGACAGAGATCGTGGGAAACGTTTCGGGTCATAGATTAATGAGAGCGTGTACAAAGGAGAATAAGGTTGCGCTTTGAAGAACGTTTTCAGGCAGGGTGTTCCAGTCGTGGATGGTTCGGGGGAAAAACGACTGCTTAAATAAAGTGGTATGGTGCGAATACTCGTCAAAACTGAATGAATTTAATTAAAGTGTTGGGCGCCGGCTACAAGGTGTAATATACAATTTTTTACCTAGTTTTACATGCTCCCGATGAATTAAATATAACGTTTTGAGCCTCTCTCGATATCGTTTTACCTCTCAGGTTTCCAGGTTTGCCTCCTATAAGAGAGAGCTAACTGATGTATGACGGCGGTAGGAATTAAAAATAAACCTGACTGATTTCCGCTGCATCATTGCAATAATATTTATGCCTGCTTGGGTGTAAGGGTCCCAGACAGGAGTAGCGTACTCTAACAATGGTCTGATGAAAGTCTTGTATGCTAGTAATATTATATTACTTGTAGATTTGGCCAAGGTCCTCCTCAGGTATCCGAGCTTCTTCATGGCTTTTTTTTTAATGTGAGCTACATGGCTACTCCACCTAAGGGCCGACATAATTACTAAACCAAGGTATTTATATTCAGTAACAGAGGATAAGTTATGGAGATTAATGCTGTATACAAAGGGTAATGGCTTCTTTTTGCATGTAATAATCATTGATACTGTTTTTCTTAGGTTAATGCTCATTTGCCACTCTAAGCACCATGGCGCTATTGCTGATAAAGATGAATTTAGGATCGTCTGATCTGCCTCGCTGTGAATTTCATAATAAAGTATGCTGTCATCTGCAAACAGCCGAATTTTAACTGGTATATTATTCACTATATCATTGATAAAAACTAGAAAGAACAGAGGGCCCAAGACTGGTCCCTGTGGGATTCCAGACTGCACATCGGATAAGTCTGATTTCGCATTATCAACAACGACTGTCTGTCGCCTGCCCGTAAGATACGCCGCAATCCAGTGAAGTAGTTGGTCGTTTTTGAGAATAGGTTTTAACTTTGATAACAACTTTTGGTGGGACACACGGTCAAAGGCTTTCTCAAAATCTAAGAACACCATGTCGATTTGGTCTTGACCGTCTAGTGCTGCCACGATTTCATGCACTGTTTCTAATAGTTGTGTTACGGTGGATTTACCACGATGGAAGCCGTGTTGTCGCGCACCACAGAGGCCGTTACTTTCTACGAAGACTGAGACGTGCTTTAATATTATGTGTTCTATCACTTTTGATGAAGTACAAAGTAGAGAGATAGGACGGTAAGATTGTAGCATTGAACGGTCACCTGATTTAGGGATAGGAATTGTTTTTGCATGTTTCCAATCACGTGGGGTTTCTGCACATGAAAGAGATTTATTATAAATAACGTAAAGATATTTGGCGCACCATTTGGCGTATCGCACCAAAAAAGCATTAGGTATTTCGTCGACGCCTGGCGACTTCTTTATATCAAGATCAAGAAACAAGGACAGTACACCTGTCTCGTTTACTTCGAGATCACCGATGGGTGGAATATCATTTAAAACAGCTATGTGCGGTGTCTTTCCATCATCGTTCGTGAACACAGAGCAAAAGTACTTGTTAAATGCATTTGCAATTTTCAGTTTATCTGACAGTATGAAACCATCCACATAAATATTGGACACGTGAGTTTTTTTCGGCGATAAGTACCGCCAGAACTTATCCGGGGATGACAGAAGAAATATTTTTAAAACAACATTTGGATAATAGTCTTTAGCTTTTGAAATACCAGTTTTAAGCTGTAGACGTAGGTTGGTTAGCTTTTCGACGTTAGCCTTTGAGGGTAGTGCTTTATATGTTGCTTTCTTACTTGCTTTAGTTTTCGCCCAAGTCGTATGAGGTCTCTTGTCATCCACGGATTCGTTTCACATAAAACTTTCCGCTTTTTGGGCACAAAAGTGTCGATACAGTTGGGAACAAGATTTTTAAAGAAACACCACAAATCGTCAACGGACACAACGCGAGATTCTGAAAAAGATGCAAATTCAGAAAATTTATTGTATAAGGCATCAAGTATGCCGACATCACTAGCGCGCGAGAAGTCGGGAATCGAGGACTGGTTTTTAGAGGGTTTTAATCTGAAATTTAGCTCTAGTGTAAGGCACATCATTCTATGATCCGAAATTTCCTGGAATATGTTGACACTCGGATTACAATTGAGGACTTGGTCGTTTACAAGAAAGAGATCTAATGTGTTTTGCGCGCAAGTCGGTTGTTTTACCAGTTGAGCCAAAGCATGAAAAAGAACAATGTCAGTTAAAGGTTGCGAGATCATTCCCCACCTGTAGCAAGTTGTTTTTTCATCCACTTTAATTTCCATTAATTTATCGTTTCTTTATTTCATTTATTAAGAGCAAGTAATTTCCCCTATGTTGTCCTTGGTGTCAGTGTTTGTTGGCTTCGTATGATATGACTAACAAAAATCGGGCCCCTCGGTTCACCCCCTTTCTTCTCATTTATTACATAACGGGGGTCTCAATCCGGCAACATTGATGCCTTCAGGTAGCATGTGTGGGTTTATTGACCGGTTGCCTTCACCCAAAAAGACCACGTTCTCGTGACGCCTGCGGCCGAAAGGATGTTTCATGTCCGCCGCCAAGGTCTGTGAGTGGTGGCGCTGGCTAACACTCCCAGGGTTCTACAATTAAGGAAACAAATACCCAAGAAAGTGGACGGGGAAACGGCACTGTACTTTGTCCTCTAGTTATTTAGCTAAGTTCTAATGTATGTCTGACCTGACCTTAGATTGTAGCGCGAAGGGACATGGACACAGACTAGAAGCAGACAGGACGAGCGCACGTCTTGTCTGCTTCTAGTCCGTGTCCATGTCTTTTCGCGCTACAATCCAAGATCATGTTACCGTACCAACTCGCCCAACTTTCTATCCTTTTGTATTTCTGACCTACCTTTTATAGTTAACTTTGGATAAACATTTTGTAGTGTTCCACTTCTGTCATTCTCTGCAACAAACTGTTAGCAGATTCTGAGAAGTGTATTATTTCTGCATACTATAACCTAGTCGTGACAAGTGCCTGTTAGGGTTAAACTAATCTTCGAATATCAATAGCTAATTTTTAATACTTAACTGTATAGTTGCTTATGTGTGCAATAAAGTGGCATCCTGAGTGTCAACAGATCTCTTAACACATCACAAGTTTCATGTATATTCAACACATCATAAAGTCTGGTAGCTTTGCTCTGGCTCTTCAATAAAAGAAAGAAAAAATATTTAGATCTGTGTTGTGTGTTCAGCATAGCAGGCAGTGCAATGCAGCTGCTTCCATGTCAGCATGTTGGGAACATTATGGCAGTGCACATTTCATCCCTTTACTCATGGTGTTGCCTTAAGTCAGACACCAACATGTATGCATTAAGGGTTTGTCCCTTTCACACTGCAACAATTTCATTAGCCCTGAGCCAGCAACTGGTAGTGCACATTGCCAGTGGCTGGCTGAGCGCTAATGAAATTGTTTATTAAGGCCTTCTTATTTTTTCGAGTCAAGAATAGTGCTCTTAATATCTCATGGATGTCAGTGTGTCATGGATTGATATCTTTTAGATGTACATAACATGCAGCCTTAACCTCTGTGTAACATACCAAGTTTACGATTTGCATGCATTCTAGATAATCTATAGTACATCTGTAGAATGTCATTGGGAGAATTCTCTATATCTGTTGGACGTCTTGAATCTTTAAAACCTAGCATTCTACAGAGGTCTTATGGAAATTTGTAATTCACTGGGAAGTCAAATATAGCATAGCTGCTTATGTGTTTTCAAACAAGGTTAAGCATCCCCAAGGAACTTGCACATTCTTTAACATACACCCCCAAAGCATGGTTTTTGTGAGCAAAACCCCCCCATCGAAATGCTGCTGGGATCGAACTCACGAGTTAAGCACTGAGCAGCATGCCATTCCTTTTCACGGTGAGGAAAGCCCTGCTTGTGCAGTTGATCATCATCATCATCATCATCAGCCTGGTTACGCCCACTGCAGGGCAAAGGCTTCTCCCATACTTCTCCAATTACCCCGGTCATGTACTAATTGTGGCCATGTTGTCCCTGCAAACTTCTTAATGTCATCCACCCACCTAACTTTCTGCCGCCCCCTGCTACGCTTCCCTTCCCTTGGAATCCAGCCCGTAACCCTTGATGATGATGGGTTATCTTCCCTCCTCATTACATGTCCTGCCCATGCCCCATCTCCTTTTCTTGCTTTCAACTAAGATGTAATTGACTCACGTCTGTTCCATCACCTAATCTGCTCTTTTCTTACCCCTAACGTTACATCCATCATTCTTCTTTCCATAGCTCGTTGCGTCGTCCTCAATTTAAGTAGAACCCTTTTCGTAAGCCGCCAGGTTTCTGCCCCGTACGTGAGTACTGGTAAGACACAGCTGTTATACACTTTTCTCCTGAGAGATAATGGCAACTTGCTGTTCATGATCTGAGAATGCCTGCCAAACGCACCTCAGCCCATTCTTATTCCTCTGCTTATTTCAGTCTTATGATCCGGATCCCCGGTCACTACCTGTCCTAAGTAGATGTATTTCCTTACCACTTCCAGCTAGTGCCTCGCTACCTATCGTAAGCTGCTGTTCTCTTCCGAGACTGTTAGACATTACTTTAGTTTTCTGTGCAGTCGATCATTCTGCAGTCGATTGTGGAGTCGATCAGTGGGCCACAAATGGTGGCGACAGTTGTACAGGCATTCTCCATACACTTATTTTACCAACGTGGCCCTGACACATTACTTCCATTTAGTAAACGAAGCATTGCATGCTGTTTACTTTCATTGCATGGTGGGCACAACCATGTACAATCACACATTGCATGTTTTGACTATCAGTAAATGTGGTGGGCATTCATGCATGAAAGGCACAGTTTGCACAACTATGCCTTCCAAAGTAACACCGAAGAAAAATGAAGTTTGTATACTTTTTTTAAATCTGGACACAGTCCATTGCAGGCATTCTGCTAGCTCATAGCTGTGGCTGAAATGCTCAGCTGATTCAGATATCCAGCTTGATGTCTGGAGGCCGCGCAGGAGCGAGGCGGAGCCGGAGGCTATCTTTCAGTAGCACTGGCAGCAATGCATCTGGGAAGCTCCGCGATGTTGCGCCAGCCTGGTTGCAGAAAAAGAACAGCAGTGAGCAAATTATCTATACACATCACATCACAACATAGTGCACTGCCCAGTTTAGAAATGTTCTTTTGTGGAAAAATTGACAAACATTTTGTATCTATCACAAGCAAAACATGCCGCCCAATGTGCAAACTGTACATGCTGTACAGCTACTTACTTGCGCAAGGGATATGCAACCTTCAATGGATCAAGCATAGTGAAAGAGCACTGATGGTAAAAAAGCAGAATAATAAAGGAACACATGCAACAAAGACTGGCACAGCTTATGCTTGTATTGCTCATTGTTCTCCAACAAGTACGGCCTTGTTGAACATGGAATGTGTACATTGCACGTAGCATGACAGCATGTTCTGTGGCCAACATTCAATGTCTCTGGCATAGGTGTGTTTTATCCAGCTTCCTAATGAGGGAGCAAATTTTGTTTGCTTTTCGTCTTTGTAATTGACATCATGGATGATGGTGAGTGAACAAGGAATGTCTCTTGAGGCAACATTATGGCAAGTGGACATCAGGGCAGCAACTGCTTATCTTAGCAGCATTTCTGATCGCATTGCTAGTGCCATGAATGGGGGTAGAGTAGGGAAAGGCAAGCATTTTTTACCTGTGACAGAGAGAGAACAGGGTTGTTTGTTCTTTCAATAAGAAGGGGTGGCAAAAATGGTCAAAGGAACACTAATAATAGCTGCAATGACGCTTGGGCATAATTTACTGTGACAAGAGGCTAGGTAAGCCAGAAAAGGTGCAAAAAGCAAATGCCTGGGAATTCTCACACTAGCTTGCATCATAGACTGCGTCTGCGATCGTTAAATTCTTGTCACCAAAGATGGGCTACATTGCATCCTCAAACAGCCAAACATTGAACTTGGCAACTTTCAAGGCTGAGATGTCACAGTACCAAATAATGGAACTTAATTTTTCTCTTCACATCAGAATTTGAAAGAATACCTCATCAGTCCAAACTGGCAGTGCCCCTTTAAACCAGAGGTGATTATAGTATTTGTTGTACCAATTTATTATTTCTTCTCACAAACTGTTCTCCACTAATTTATTATCATACCTAGTTTAATTTTCTTGTTTTGTTTTCATTTGTTTATCATTTGGTTCACCCCCCCCCTTTTTTTTTGCACTCTGCTTTCGACAAGATGTGTATTGATGAGAAGAGTTAACTGCTGGGCTAGCTGGTGATCTTGCATACTGAAAAGATTTTGCGCCAAAAAACAACACACACAAGAAAGACGATGACACCACGGGCGCCCATGCTGTCGTCGTCTTTCTTGTGTGTGTTGTTTTTTGGCGCAAAATCTTTTCAGTTGTGTATTCGTACTCTGCTTCTTTTCCCATTTTTACTCTAAACCGAGCATGTCTTGATTAGAGTACTGCCCTCAGTCCAGGCCAGCCGGAGGAACTTATGAATGCACATGCCTTAAAAATGTAATTGCTCAGTTGGGGTATCTATTAAATAAAACTGCAGCGGCAATAAAGCACCACAAAATTTTCGTTTCTGATAGAGCACGTGTACAGCTAACATAAAAAAGGTTGACAGTAATAAAAATAAAATAAAAATTTCTTGCAAGGCATCTCATTTAAAGCTCTTTTGTACGACGTACTTAAGCTATGAACACTAAGGACACTTGTAAAAAGAAGTCTCAGTTTCACCCAACGGTGAAGCATTGACAGTGGCAACAAGGTATAGCAGTGTGCTCAAGCTCCTTGCATGGTGTTTAACACATGGAGGCAACATTACACAGCATGTGAGACAACTGCTGGTGTATACAGCAGGAACGCTACAAGGCATGTCACAATGCCGGTGCAATGAGGAACACTGGCAACAGCATTGCACCTCGATAGTGCATGATGGAAAATTTGTAGCGTTTGCCAACTCTAGATTAAGCTTGTCGTTTATTGTCCTTTCTGCTCAGACCAGTGCATGCGCCATGTTGTGGCAACCACATACAGCTGCTCAAAAGGAATGTGTGTGCGCACAACGCCAGCATACTGAGCCCGAACTCGTACCCTGCGTGACTTGGCTTGGACACTTTTGCGACTAAACACACTCTTTGTATTTCCCACACACATGGGTCGATACAGCAACAGCATGACGGCAGTGGTACCAACCCAGTGTCCTACCATAATAACCCGAAGATAAAGTCCACCCCTTTTTCTGGCATCATTTGCTAATGTAAGGCGAACGCCTTAGGTGTCTATGTTGGCGGTGCCTTTGGTGAAACTGCGGCGTTACGAAAAATGGCCGACGATGCAAAGAGTAAAAACACATCAAAAAATGCCCGGATTGACGTCAGGTTTCTCAGGGAGGTTCCTGTAAACAAAGTAAATTAGCAGCTTTGAAAACGAAATTTGGCACATTTGGTTTGGGTGGGATTCGAACCCAGGGCACGAGCACACTTCCCTGAAGCCACGACTGCTCCACAGTTCTGGCTTACTAAATGTGTGCTTAGTGCATGCCTGAGTGCACATGCCACGTCACAGCCATCTTGCTGACTAGTGTGTGTGTCACTGGGCGGCGCACGTGACAGTGTGGAGGAGGTGATGCCACGTCACGAGTGTATAAAATGAGCACGTTGATGACGTTGCAAGGTCTACAAATGGTATAATGCTTTTCATTCCTACACGTAAGCAGTCTTAAGTGTCTGTCGAATGTTGAGTAATTGCTGTCACGCCAGGTGTTCTTGCACTGAAAAGGGGGCGCATGCATGCACTCTGTGCACCGACATCATAGCCGGAGCAGTGGCGGCGGTTGTCGGTGGCAAACGATGGAGGAGTATGCACGCTCTTAAGGATCCTGATGACGGCTGCACAAGTATGCCACTGTGGAAGAAGTATGTGCCGCTGCACCTTAGTGAGGAGGTCGCCTTTGTGTCCATACGTGCACTTCCCACTGTCGCTTGTTATGTCTTGCAAGAAGTCTAGCCCCGACTGTATAACTTAATGCATTACCAATATGTCTTACAAAGAAGTCTAACGCCGATTGTATAACATCAAGTATTGCCAAATGTGAAGCAGGCTTTCGCCTTCTTGTTTTACAAGAGTAACACCTACGAAACTTTTTTTTCCAGAACACCAAGCCCACTTCTCGTAATCGCACTGCCTTGGGGAGGTAGCGCCACCACTACCAATGGCAAAAACAGGGTCAGTCAGCTACTGCCAGGGACAAGTAGCAATGCTGGCTGGGAAGGGCAGTCATGATTGGTTTATCCCCCTTTGCAGCACCTCGGCAGAAGCTAGGTGCCATGGGAGAGAAGTGAACAATGCTAAACAACCATTGAATTTGCAAAACTTGGTCATTTGGTCTCATTGCATAGCAGCAAGGACATCGGGTCGCGACAAAGCTTCAAAATTGAAAAGACAGTGGAGGCAGTCCAATGGCACCGGATGACCAATAGTGCGCATGGATGAATGAACCGGCAACAAAGACCAACAACATCACTGGCGAAGCGAGCATCCTGATCACCAACACTGGATGCTCTCGCCATGGGTTTACAGTTGTGCTGTGTGCGACCGCAGAAGGGATCAAGCTTCCCGCGACCCGCCGTGGTTGTTCAGTGGCTATGGTGTTGGGCTGCTGAGCACGAGGTCGTGGAATCGAATCCTGGCCATGGCAGTCGCATTTCGATGGGGGCGAAATGCGAAAACACCTGTGTACTTAGATTTAGGTGCACGTTAAAGATCCCCAGGTGGTCGAAATTTCCGGAGTCCTCCACTACGGCGTTCCTCATAATCAGAAAGTGGTTTTGGCACGTAAAACCCCATAATAAAATTTGTTTTTTAAGCTTCCCGCCTTCATTATTCTGAAGGAATCCAAGGTGCCGTTACATGCCATTAGCATTCCAGGTGTGTTACCCTCTCACTCCCCTGTTCCATTCACTTCTGGTAGTCTGTTTTGTTGTTTACAAAAATTCAGTTTTTTCCCCAAGGCATAGAATTCAGTAATAACAGCCTGCCATCCAAAAATTATTATATAATATGCTCTCAAGAAATATAGACCGCGAAATGTTGGCAAAACAAAACAAAACAATTTGAAGTGCGCAGTGAGTTTCGCAAGCTACTGTCATTGGCCATTTCCCCTTGCCCTTCCCCCCAGCCGACCACATATCACCGTGTGCATGACAAGGTCATCGATACATTGTTCGACAGTGATAGTGACTGTTCTTTTGAAGGTTTTGAGGAAGACTGAACAAGAGCATATTGTCACGAAGATAACTAAGACGGGCTTGCCGAAACAGAACAGCCTTCTTTTAATGATGGCCGACACCTAAAAACCCCGGGGTACAACTGCACCCTTCGTTGTCGTCTCTCTGGCGATCGGTGCCTGTAGTGGGCAGCTTACTTCGCGTCATTACTTCCCATGTGAAAAGCAAGCGTCCCAGTCGCTGATCAGAGGGTGATAAAGGGCGCGGGAGAAAGTCTATGAGATGGACACGTCTTCACAGGCATAGTACGGTTTGATCCGTACTACGTGGACAATCTCGACGCGTGGCTGTCATCGGTTCGAGCTCATAGTAGTACTCTGAGGGACTACCTCGTAGTTCACATCACTGAGTCGCCTGACGATCTAGTACGGGCCAAAGTATCAACGCAGTAATTTTTCCGACAGCCCCTGATGACGGATGGGTGTCCAGACCCAAATGTAGTCACTGGGTTCGTACTGGATGTTCCTTCGGCCACTGTTGTAATGGCGGGTGTCAGTACTCTGCTGGAGGTTGCGAACAAACTGTCGAGCTTCTTTGGCCTTCTGGACAATGTCGTCAGCATTGTTGCTTCTTTTTTCGTTGTCGACCGGGAGCACGGCATCTAAAGGTGTTGTTACGCAGCGCCCATAACACAGTTCAAATGGTATGAATCGGGTGGTTTCCTGAACAGCCATATTGTATGCGAATGTCATATACTGTAAAATATGGTGCCATAACTTGTGCTATACGTCAATGTAAATTGAGATCATATCGGTGACAGTTCTATTGAGGTGCTCTGTAAGCCTATTAGTTTGTGGGTGATAGGCCGCAGTTTTCCGATGACTGGTGCGGGTCAGTGTGACAATCTCCTGTATTAAGTCAGCCGTAAATGCAGTCCCTTGATCGGTTATTAAGGCGGAAGGGGCCCCGTGACATAACACAATGTCATGGACCAAGAACATGACGACTCCTGTAGATGTTCCGCAGGGTATAGCTTTTGTTTCTGTGTACTGCATTAGGTAGTCCGTTGCGACAACTATCCATTTGTTGCCTGCGGATGACGTAGGGAATGGACCGAGAAGATCCAGTCCAACCTGTTTAAACGGTGCTGGAGGAGGGTCCAGGGGTTGCAGAAGACCAGCAGGTTTCAAAGGTGGAACCTTGCGCCGCTGACAATCATGCAGCTCCTCACGCAGCGCTGAACGGATGAGAACAGCCACGGCCAGTAATACTTATGGCGTATGCGCGCTAATGTCCGGCACATGGGTCGTCATGACATGCTTGCAACACTTCTTCACGCAGTGAAACTGGGATGACGTGAAGGAATGTTTCTTGGCTGTTTCTGAAGTTCTTTTTGTAGACAACATTGTTGCGGAGGCAGTAAGAAGCCAGTCCTCGTGAGATCGGTCGTGGGACAACGTCGGCTCCCTCGAGGTATAGAATGAGGGGAAGCAATGTACTGTCAGTACTGTGGTGTTGTTGTGCAGTTGGTTTCGTTTCTAGTTTCGGTTTTGTTGTTACGTCATACGTGACGTCATAATGGCAATAAAAAAGGCTGGTGCTGTCAAGGGACAGACACAGAGAAGTGAGGGATGTGATCGCAGACGATTGAAGTCGTGGTTGCTCTTTTGGGACGGAGGCCCCCCGAGTGTGGCTCGGTGCGTCTGGCCACCTGACCCAGCTACCCTACACGTACGATACAACATATTGGCGACGAGCTAGGCCTTACGATGACTTTCGCGGGACTTACGCCTCTGCCTGCATTTCTGGAAACCCCCGGTCAGCGACTCATACCATGGAAGCAGTGGAAGGAACTATTTTCTACCTACTTGGAAGCGTCGGGTGCCACCGAGTTTGCTGCTTCTCGGCAGAGAGCCATACTTCTGCATTCGCTTGGCGTCGAAGGGCAACGTGAATTCCGCAACGCGTCGATGAACACTGCTACTACTCTGTCTGCTACTACTCCCACGGTGCCAGTCCCAGATCAGCATACTACTTCTACAAGTCAAGTTACAGCGGCGGAAGATGCATTTCAAGACGCGCTGTGCATTTGTGACCGCCTGTTCTCAACCACGACGAATGTGCTTGTCGAACGGCACCGCTTCAAACAGAGGATACAAAATCCGGGTGAGCCTACTGATGTCTACATTGCTAATTTACGTGAACTAGCAAAGAACTGTGAGTTCAAGGGATCCTCCGACATAGCTGTCCGTGACCAACTCATTTCTGGTATCGCATCGGACAGGCTTCGTGAGCGTTTCCTTTTCGAAGGCGCAATGCTGACCTTGGACAGGGCAGTTACGATAGCAGAACATTACGAAGCAACTTGGAAGAGCCTTCGAGAGTTCGGCGCAGCGGAGGACGTGAAGTACGTACGACATTCAGGCGCTTCGGCGTCGAAGTCGCGTGACGGTCGCCGTAAAGAGTTCATGACCTCGCTGCGGAAATGTCAACAGACGCAGCCGGCGTCTGCAAGGGATACGAATCAGCGTCGTTGCTACCGCTGCGGGTCTACTCGACATTTGGCAAATTCGCCGAATTGCAAGGCTAAACATAAGAAATGCTTTGGGTGCGGAAAAGCAGGTCACTTTCAGGTTATGTGCCGCAGTTCGGAATTTAAGGAGAGCGAGACGGAAGTGCAAGAGGACGCCAAGCAACGCGTAACGCAAGTGCAAGCGGACGCCGAGCATCATGTGACGCTGCTACATGTCTGGACCGGCGTTTCGCGCCTCAGCATTTTCATCGAACTGCAAGTTGAAGGCATTCCTGTGAACTTTTTAGTAGATACAGGGTCGTCAGTATCCATAATAACGGAGGACATTTACATAAAGCATTTTCAAAGTAGGAAAGCGTTGCTACCACCTGCTGTTGCTTTATTGGATTACTCTAACGGGAAGATCACAGTGAAGGGATGTTTCTCCGCTACCGTTGCTTACAAGCAACGCACTGTCCCTGTTCTCCTGTATGTTGTACAGCAGGGAACCGCAGTACTTGGAATGGACGCCATCAGCAGCCTGGACTTGCATATACAGGGGGCTGAGTTGAAATGCCTGCAAATGAAAAGTGTTGCTTCCGACCTTCTACCTCTGGAATTTCGGGAGAAATTCAGCCACTTGTTCTCAGATGAGACAGGAGTAGTAAAAGGCTTTGCTCATCACATCAACCGCAAGGTGAATGTGACCCCAGTGGCCGCTAAGCTACGTCGACTTCCTCTGGCCCTTCGGGAACAAGTTTCTGCTGAAGTACAGCGGCTTGAGCAAGCAGGCATAATCGAGAAAGTGGATGCTTCTGAATGGATTTCTCCGGTGGTAGTGGTCCGAAAAAAGAACAGCAGCCTTCGGCTTTGTGTGGACCTTCGTGAAGCCAACAAAGCTATCATCGTTGACGGATTTCCTCTTCCACATAGTGACGACCTACTACATCAGCTAGCAGGGGCAACACACTTTTCAAAAATCGACTTGGCATCAGCCTACCATCAAGTGGAATTAACGCCTGAAAGCCGCGATCTGACGACATTCATTATGCATGACGGTCTTTTTCGGTTCCGTCGAGTGTGTTTCGGCCTCGCCTCTGCACCAGCCGCTTTTCAGAAGATGATGACTTCAATCCTGAGAGGCTGCAAGGGTGTACTTTGCAACATAGACGATATTATCGTCTACGGTAAATCTGCGGCTGAGCACTCTGCAAACCTTCATGATGTTCTTCAGTGCATCTCAGCGGCTGGCCTGCGGCTTAACGAAAAGTGCGTGTTCAATGTGCAAGAACTGACATTCTTGGGACATGTCGTCAGCCACAACGGCTTGTCACCCTTGAAATCGAAGGTTGAAGCTATTGTTCAAGCCCCAGCGCCCACGAACACCACAGAGCTACGTTCGTTCCTGGGACTTGTCAGCTATTATGCCAAGTTTGTTCCTCACTTTGCTGACGTCGTAGAGCCTATTCGCGAGTTACTTCGTCAAGGAGCTTCTTTTTCCTGGGACGACAAGGCTGCTCAAAGCTTCCGTGGTGTGAAGCAACTACTCGCAACAAGCAAGGCCGTGCACATGTTTAACCCCTCGCTACTTCCGGTAGTGACTACAGATGCTTCCGACCACTGTCTGGGAGCAGTGCTACAACAGAGGTACGGAAATGAACTCCGCACCGTTGCCTTCGCGTCTCGAACGCTGTCGCAAGCGGAGCGCAAGTACTAAGTAGGAGAAAAGGAGGCACTCGCATGCGTATGGGCGTGTGAACACTGGCACGTTTTTCTTTGGGGAAGGAAGTTCGAGCTACGAACTGATCACCAAGCTCTGATTACTCTCCTCTCATCCCGGGGCACAGGTCGCCGGTCTACCCGAATTGCAAGATGGTCGGCACGTCTACTGTACTACAATTTTGATGTACTATACCACCGTGGAAGTGATAACAAGGTGGCGGATGCTCTATCACGATTGCCTCTGTCAAACGTACAAGAACAAGAGGAAGAAGTTGTGTCGCTTGTTTCCACCTGCATCACAAAGGCACAACTTCAGGAAGCTGTTCAATCCGACTTGCTGCTACAGCAGGTGATGACTTACGTAACAACTAGGTGGCCGGCGAAATGCAGTCTTCAGCCTGAGTTGCGGCCCTTTTTTTACGTACGGGATGAGTTGGCAGTTATGGACGGCCTTCTATTGCGGGATGAGCGCCTGGTCATACCAGCTGCATTGACATCAAAGCTCGTGGAGTTGGCGCATGAAGGTCACCAAGGAATTGTGCGCACAAAGCAGAGGATTCGCGAGCAGTATTGGTGGCCAGGGCTCGACAAACAAGTAGAGCAGGCAATCTCGTCTTGCAGTGTCTGTCAAGTGGCAGATAAGTCAGCGAAGCCTGCAGTAGCACCACTGGAATCCATTCCGCTACCTGAGCGTGCTTGGCAGAAACTAGCGCTGGACATTGTCGGTCCTTTTACAAGCGCTAGGGAGAGCTGCAAGTTTGCAATAACGTTGATTGACCTTTATTCCAAGTGGCCTGAGGTATCCTTTGTCTCAAGTGTGACAAGTAATGCTGTAATCGGATTCTTGACAACAGTGTTCAGCAGAGAGGGGTACCCAGATGAGATATTAACAGATCATGGACCGCAACTGAAGTCTACCCAGTTCGAGGATTTTCTCAGAAAGCGCGGAATTAGGCGCTCCTGCTCATCGATTTATCATCCTCAAAGTAACGGACAGGTGGAACGTTTCAACAGGGTCTTGAAAGACTACGTGCAGCTTGCAGTTTTGGAACATCGACCTATTGAGACAGCAGTATTGGAGTACCTGGCTGTTTATCGCAGTACACCACATGCCACAACGGGCATTCCACCAGCTGTACTCTTGCATGGACGCGCTCCATGCACCATGTTGGACATAGTGGGCGTATTCCCAGGCCCAGGTTTCTTTTACAAGCCGGCACCAGAAATTGCCCAATTACGGAAGAGGGTGAGAGATAAACAAATGAGCAGCAAGGAGTATACAGATAGAAAAAGAGGGGGCGAAAGTGCCAACGTTCTGTACAGGTGACTTCGTGAGGGTGAAAGACCCTCATGTTTCGAGGAAAGGCGATTTGTCCTACAGTGAACCCCTGAAGATAGTGAGTAAAAAGGGAAATAGTGCTTTCACCCTGGAAGACAACAAAACATGGAATGCCGAGAGGCTGTCTAAGGTGCCGTACACGGTTCGTTAAGGAGGCTCACAGTTGACAACAGCTGCTCCTGTGGCTGGTGACTGGTATGCCAGTTTTCCTGTTGTTCCTGAGCCCCAAACTATGCCAGCTGAGCACCCTGGCCTTCTCGATACCACTGAACGAACAGCTGAAGCAGAGAACGAGCTAAGAGGAGAGGAGCATCAACTAGAGTCTCCATCAACATCCAGAAGTGCTACAGCATAGTCGGAATGCAGAATTAGAATTCGCCGACCTCCAGCATGGCTGAGTGACTTTGTGACCTCTTAGACTGTCTTTGTGAAATGTTCAAGTTTGTTTCCTTGTTTCTTTCTTTCTTTTAAGGGAAGGTGTATGTTGTGTTGTTGTGCAGTTGGTTTCATTTCTAGTTTCGGTTTTGTTGTTACGTCATACGTGACGTCATAATGGCAATAAAAAAGGCTGGTGCTGTCAAGGGACAGACACAGAGAAGTGAGGGATGTGATCGCAGACGATTGAAGTCGTGGTTGTTCTTTTAGGACGGAGGCCCCCCGAGTGTGCTCGGTGCCTCTGGCCACCTGACCGAGCTACCCTACACGTACGATACAACAAGTACGTTGGAGGTCAGCCATCTTGACAGTGTCTACTACACCAAGAAACGGGAAGTCTTGCTATAAATGACTTGGCTTCGAAAGTATAGGTGCACGTGAGAGGCAGTCGGCGTCGCGGTACTTCTGTCCGGATTGATAAACCACTGTGACGTCGTACTCCTGAAGGCGGAGGCTTCAACGAGCGAGGCGGCCTGAAGGGTCCCTAAGACTTGAAAGCCAGCACAGTGAGTGGTGGTCACTTACTACTCATAAAGGTCGGCCGTACAGGTAGGGTCAGAACTTGCCAATGGCCCAAATGACAGCGAGACACTCCTTTTCAGTCGTGGAATAGTTGACCTCCGCCATTGTCAGACTACGGCTTGCATAGGCTACTACTCGTTCGGCGCCGTCTTGCCACTGCACGAGTATGGGCACCGAGCCCCACATTGCTGGCGTCTGTGTGGATTTCTGTGTCAGCCCTGTCGTCGAAATGCGCGAGTACGGGGGCTGTTTGCAGTCGCTTCCGCAATTTTGCAAATGCTGCTTGTTGCTCGTCCATCCACTTGAAGGGTACATCTTGGCGTGTTAATCTCGTTAATGGTTTGGCAATCCTTGAACTGTCAGATGAACTGATGCGAAGTCCAGGTATACTGACCCGAGTGGGTTAGGAGTGCAGCGAGTTCACGAAAAGAAGGTAGCCATCTTTCTGCTACTCCACAATGAATTTGATTGAAGGCTAAACAATCTCTCCATTCATCGTTTCTAAGTCTCTCAACCAAGTTTTTGGTACAGGTTACAAAGCATCCAGAATGGCAAGCGGTGATCTCCTCTTGGAGCTCCACAACCAGAAGCAATATGAAATTTAACAAAATGACGATAGTAAGCACAGAGACCTAACAAGCATAAATCTGCCTTCATGTCAATTGGACGCGGGAACTCTGCAATGGCAGCTAGCTTCCCGGGGTCTGGCCAATCACCATGAGGGCTGACATGACCAAGAAACTTGAGCTCCTGAAAGCCAAAATGATATTTCTCAGGCTTGATAGTCATATTTGCTTTGCTGATGGCGATAGTACATGCTTGAGTTGTTCTAGATGTTCATCAAACATCCTCGAAAACACCACAATGTCGGCTAAATAGACTAAGCACGTCTACCACTTCAGTCCAGAGAGAACAGTGTCCACCATCCGCTGAAATGTGGCAGATGCAGAACACAGGCCAAATGGGAGGGCTTTAAATTCATATAATCCATCAGGCATCACAAATGGTGTTGTTTCGCAGTCGCACTCATCTACTTCAATCTGCCAGTACCCTGACTCAAGATCCAAAGAGGTGAAAAATTGGGCATGGCATAGACGGTCCACAGCGTCATCGATCCGTGGCAGGAGATAAACGTCACGTTTGGTGACACCGTTACGATGTCAATAGTATACACAGTAGTGTAGTGTATTGTTCTTCTTTTTAACCAACACGACGAGGGACGCCCATGGACTTATGGACAGCTGAATCACGTCATCATTGATCATCTGTTGAACCTGGTTCTTTATCACCTCCCTTTCCGTAGGTGAAACGCGATATGGATGTTGACAAACGGGGCATGCTGACTCATCCATAGGAGTACGATATTTCGCAATGGAGGTGCGCCATACTTCAGACTCGGTAGAGAAGTCATTTACAAGGTTGAGTAGTTGCTGTTTCTGTACTTCCAATAAGACGGAGTTAATCTGAATGTGATCACTCAGGTTGACCGCTTCCAATGAATTAGGCGAAGCAGTTCCGAGCGAGGCGACAACCGTGAGGGCAGCAATTTCATGGAGGAAAGTGAAAGCTGTGCCTTGCGGTAAGTGCTGATATTTGTTGCTGAAGTTGGTCAGCAGGACTAATGAGTGTTCGTTCTGAAGCTGGACGAGGCCTCGTGCAATGCAGATGTTCCACTCAAGCATTAATGGAATGTTTGCTTCGGCGATGCCCTCATAGCAGTCGAATGCCTTGTACGTTACCTGGGTCAGTAGGCTGCTTCTTGGCGGTACCGTTATGCTGTCATCGACGATGCACAAGGCGTTTTCGGTGTGATTCTCGTTGCTAGCGGCGCTTGCTATGGCTTTAGCCATAGAGAACATCACACTCGATTTTTCCAGGTTGATTATGGCTCCACTTGACTGTAGAAAGTCCATGCCGAGTATCAAGTCCCTCAAGCAACTGAGCAGAATAATGAAGTCCCCGACGTACGTAAATCCACGAATATTTAGGTACTCAAGCAGTGCATCTGCAACGGGAATTAGTATATGACCTCCAGCAGTACGGATCTGCGACCCAGTGCACTGTGTAAAAACTTTCTTTAACTTTGACGCAAGCTCTCTGCTCCTAACCGAGCTCTCAGCACCAGTGTCAATTAAAGCAGTGACTTCTTCATCGTCTATGGTAACCAGTATGTCTGATGTTACAACTTGTCATTGATCACCGGAATGCACCTGAACGTCGTTTCATTGTAGTCGTTGTCGTCGTGATGGAGGATATTTGATGCGCTTGGTGTCAGCGGCCTCACCTCCAGAGGTCACTTGACTCAGTTTTCCGGGTTTGTAGGGCTGGGCGAACGACGCCTATGAGCGTCTCGAGGAAACACAGGACTGGCCGATCGGTATAGAGTGGGCGATGAAGAAAGGGGCTTGTGCCTTCGCTGCTCAAATGAATTATCACGATGCGCGATGAAATTCTCTATCTCCATAGAGCACTAACCAGGTCGTGGACGAGGAGCACCTGGAGGGAATGCACAGAGACCCATGAGCCGATAGGGACACATCCTGTAGATGTGGCCAGCCTCTTCGCAATGAAAGCATAGGGGCCTGAGGTCAGGAGCCCACTAGACGTCGCTTTTCCGGGGCCTCGAATCCTCGATGGATGGTGGACTGCGACACCTGGATGCTACTTCCGTTTGTTCGATGGCCTGAATGACGTTTGAGGGGCTGTACAGCGACGGTCATCGTACCGCGTCCGCATAAGTCATTTGGACTGGCTCCCACCGTTGTGGTACCTCGTAGCTTTCAGGAGCTCGGATGACTTGCCTTATCTCCTCACGCACTATCTCTGCCATAGAAATTGGTGCTGTCAGCCCGTTGGTTACCTGCAGTTTCTGGGGCTTTACTTGTACCACAGCCCTGATCCTTTCACGCAGGTCCTCAAGGTGGTTTCCTGAAGTCATGGTAGGAGGGCTGTTCGAAAGTTCCATCACGTTGCAGTCGTATTGCCTGACACGCTGTCGAAGGGCTCTTTCCATTGCTGTCGCTTCAGCAAGGAAGTCCGCAAGTGTAGTGGGTAGATTTCGAATAAGCCCAGCAAAAACCTCTTGCTTCACGCCTCGCATCAGATATCGGACCTTGTCTTCGGCCATTGAGGCATCCGCACGCCTGAAAAGCTGAGCCATGTCTTCAGTATACGTGGTGACCCTCTCGTTCGGGACTTGGAATCTTGCCTGTATTGTCAATTCCACTCTCTCTTTCCTGTCCGTGTTGGAGTATGTGGCGCTCAGCTGTTGTCAAAATTTGCCCCACAAAGACAATGCCATTTCATGGTTATGAAACCACGTCCTCGCAGAGTCTTGGAGCGCAAAGTACACGTTGTGCAGCTTGCGGTCTTCGTTCCATCCGTTGCATTCGGTGACCTGCTCGAAATGGTCTAGCCAATCTTCCATGTCTTCAGTAGCATCTCCGTGGAATACAGTCGGCGCTTGTGGCTAGTTGATGATGAACTGCGTCGGCAGAACAGCTGGAGCAGAAGGCGGTGGGCTCAGGCTCATCGTCCAGATATGCTCGGGCAAAAGACCGTGCTCAGGTTGGAGCCCTTGCAGACAGTGGCTGGTACGTATGTGCACAGGGGTAATCTCTCCCGGACTACTCACAGGAGACGTGTCAGAGGTACACTGCGTCGCCGGCAATGGTACCATGTACCTCGCACCTCTACCAGTAAAATGTCACGACAATAACTAAGACGGGCTCACCGAAACAGAGCAGCCTTCTTTTAATCATGGCCGACAACCAAAAAACCCCAGGGCACAACTGTGCCCTTCACCGTCTCCTCTCTGGTGATCAGTGCCTGTAGTGGGCAGCTTACTTCGCGTCAACATAAACAAACCTTCACAACCTTTGGTGACAATGTT
Organism: Dermacentor variabilis; assembly: GCF_050947875.1. Classification (NCBI taxonomy): domain Eukaryota; kingdom Metazoa; phylum Arthropoda; class Arachnida; order Ixodida; family Ixodidae; genus Dermacentor; species Dermacentor variabilis. Next base: position 10,435,319 of record NW_027460280.1, on the reverse strand, counting down.
TTCTTTTTTCACCTTTTCTTGACTTTACACCAAAAGTTAGCCCACTCACTCTTTTCACCCGATTTTCTCTAGATTTTACATAGGCTACCTCTCGAGATATTATGGTAATTACTATCCCAATAAAATCACTTTTGTAAATAGTTCTTACATCAAGAAAAAGCTTAAAATTATATTAGGTACAAAAACAGCTGAAAGTTCAAATGTGTATATTCTAACTTAAGTACAAAAATAATGAAGGTGGGAAATGCGCTGCCACACCAACCCAGCAGATGCCCACGATGAAGCACTTATCAGGTCCACATTTAAGGCCCATGAAGAACGGTGCAAATGTGGTTATAGGGTCCTTGAAATGGTTTGCACAAATTTTTTAGATGCGTAGGGTATAGCTATAGTAAAAAACTCAAACAATTGAAGTCAAGCATCTCATATTAAACAATTACATGTTACCCTCCTCCTTAGCCATGCTTTTTCTCCTCAACTCATTCGCCGAGTGACCTGCGCTAAGCTCTGCCCTCACTGGCTCTGCGTCATGATGCGACTCCATGTCACCTACTTCTGGTTGCCTTAAAACCAGCGCGCCTCTCCAACCTCTCCACTAGTCGCCTTGCTGTTGATCACCGGTGAGAGCTATCCAAGCAGCATGCGTTTCAAGCGTTCTGTCGCAGTGCCAAGTCTGTCTGGTATTCCGGTAACCACAGGCAAGCTGGGCATTTTGATGGATGGGCGGAGGGGTAAACTAAAGCCCCTCCATAATACTACCGCTGTGACGATGGTGCTTAGCGTAAACGAGAGCAGCCTGCATGGTGTAGCCACCTGGTGATGCAGAGCTTAGCCAGCCAAACACAGAGCTACTATTGCTGTAACCAAGTAGACAACATTTTAAAAATTTCAAAAGGCAATGTGTTAATGATTACACTGCCGCCAAAAATTTACACCAGCAGCAATGTAGAATACACTTGGTTACCAGTGGCGTAGCCGGAAATTAATTTGGGGGGGGGGGGGGGGCGGGTCTCCACCGCCAACTACCGCTCCTCCGACTCCTTCTAAAGAAAAAAATTATGGGGTTTTACGTGCCAAAGTCACGACCTGATTATGACGCATGCCATAGTGGGAGATTCATAGACATTTGGACCACTTGGGGTTCCTTAATGTGCACCTAAATCTAAGTGCCACAGGTGTTTTCACATTTCGCCCCATCGAGATGCAGCTACAGTGGCCGGGATTAGATCCCGCGACTTCCTGCTTAGTATCCCAACACCATAGCCACTAAGCAACCACTCCTTCACCTCTCTCTCTCTCTCGATATATATATATATATATATGTGTGTGTGTGTGTGTGTGTGTGCGTGTGTGTGTGTGGAGGTTGTACACCATGCAAAGAAACTCGCTCCCCGGACAAGAATGCTTAAACGAGGATGCATGTTTTTGCATTGTCGAAACAACACTCTGCTTAAGTTCTGACAAAAGCTTTTCATTGCTAAAATGTGTAGCCACTTTGCATCAAATTATGCAATCATCCTTACGCTATTTTTAAAAATGATAATACTAAAAAAAAACTAATTTCATTTATGAATTGATGCATTTATATAATGCATGTCGATGACCGAGCTTTTACATGGCTTGGAACAATGAACAGTGCTAAAAATGGGGCCAAACAATAACAAGACAGCGCACTATTGTGTGTCTTGTTTGCAATTCAGACTTGTTGCAGCCCAGGTAACAGTGGTGATAACCGATGCTTCCTAGCCAGATCTTCTAGTGAGCTGTTTAAGGCTAGTATAGTAGCGCCGCTCAGGACAAGCAAAAAAGGACAGAGGTAGGGGTAATCAAAGGGAGCGGAAAACAGGGCGAGCGCTAGCGATAGCGCTCACCCTGTTTTCCGCTCTCTTTGATTACCCCTACCTCTGTCCTTTTTTGCTCGTCCTGAGCGGCGCTACTAGCCTTAAACAGTTATGACATACCAACTCGCCCAAACTGCCACGCTTCTAGTGAGCGGTACGGCCATGGCTACGTATGGAAGAGGGTAAGTATTATTTTGCAAGTAACTTATCACTCAATCGCACTTTTGGTGTTGTGGGCATGGTAAATTAGTCTAGATTTAAAAATACAGAAACGAAGCTTTGTACAAGTTTCTAGCAAGTTTCGCCCACTTTCGATGACCTGCTGTCTGACTTTGTTAGAAGAGATGTTTGGAAGTAACTTGCGATCATGGTATTGTAGTCATCCTGCAATGCATATTACCACACTCTAGAATTGATGAAACAGACAGTCCGAAGCAGGGTTGCTACCTGTTTAGAAGCCTTTGTGAAAATTACGCTATCTGCAGTTCACAGTAAAATAAAGGCCAGTAGCTCCGAGAGATTTGAAAGTGTCGTGTCTCCTGATACCCGTCTATTCTGGAAACTGCCGAGACATTTAGTTAGGATGGGCTTTCCGCATCAATTAAGCAGCACATGTTACGACGGATTAGGGGAGCCTCAGCTAGGCGATTGGCCATAGTTGTCTGGTGTTCAGTGATCGGGCAGTGACGAGATGCTCTTTCTACGACCATAATTATCCATCAACTTTGTTCTTGATGCCTTTTATGTGCCCCTCCCCCCCTTCATATCTATCAGCCCACTCTCCTCCTTAAAATTATTTTCCGTTAGTCACTGTCACACTCTTCAACATTCAATGGGCTACTGAATGGTGCGGCAGCCCCTAACATTCCTTAATTTCTGTTTCTCTGTGGACTTCACGGCCATTCACCTAACAGCCCTCCCATCTGTTTGTTGTGGTGGCTTCTTAGCTTCCCAGGACCAGTACCCCCCTCCTTGAGATATTTTGCCATGCGCAAATCAGTGTTCTGTAGGTCTTTCTTTCTTGTCCCATTTCTTGTGCTGTTTTTCATTCTTAACAGCTCTTCTCAAGTTTATTAGCATAATGAAAGTCAGAGACAAGGGAAAGAGAAAGAAGAAAAAGAAAGGGGGAGGGCGCATATTATGCGTTTACTAGACGAGCAAGTCACAATATTTTTGGAATGCTTTTCTTCCGCACAGCGTGGTTGACGATTCAGTCAAGTACCAGAAATGAGAAGCTCTTCGACGACCTGAAGGCCTGGTAAGGAGCAACAATGCCTCCAAAGTTTTATGCACATGCTCGTCCCATCTTTACCCGTTTGTGGAATTTTAAGCGTTGATCCCCCTCAACAGTTATGGTTAACATAATCCGGAATGAGGTAGAGGCGCGCCATGAGTGGGGCCCCAATGCTCAGTGCATGGGAGAGGGGATCGCCCCCATGACAACCCCTCAGACCGCCACACTAGCCATTGCTTTGATTTCACATTCAAGTTTTTCCTTTCATCCATGTCGCTCTTTTGGAGCCCACTTCCTGAAACTTTCTGTTCCATGGGAAAGGGGAAAAGGGGGGGGGGGGGGTTCATGATAAAATTTCAGAGGTGGAAGGGGGGTTCACCCTCCCCTCCCCCCCAGCTATGCCAGTGTTGGTTACTGCTATATTAGCTTTGTGTTTCTTTGGTGGAACTCTGTGCCACCAGGTGGCTGCACTGTGCAGGAAGTTCACGTTTGCACCTCCAGTTATCTGGTAAAATGACCAGTCCATTTGCGCTTGCATTTGCCTGAATACCGGACATGCTAAAGGTCTCTATTATGGTAGTAATCCTCCAGCGTGAATTAAACGTGTAGATCCTGACACCGATTGGATGCCGACAATCCGATGCACTGCAGCCACTCCGCTGGTCTGCTGCCTTGCAGAGGGGCACGATGTCACACCTTGACATATCACCGACCACTAAGCTTGCAGATCACAATGTAACAAGGGCGATACATGGTGTTCGCGAAAAGAAAGCTCGACCAGCACTGACCGCGCAGCTCGCATCAACAAAGAGGACGTTGTAACACAAGCAGACGACACTTCTTGTGTATAGGAAGTGCTTGAGTTTAGTGATAAATTTACGTTGTGTATTCTCTTTGTTACTTATCTAATAGAAACAAATTAAGCAATATTCCAATTATTAGGCACATTTGTTCACTGTATAGTTCAGATAGCTCGCCCAACTGATGTCGATTGAGATAACCACATCAATTGGGATGGGGCAGCTGCAATTGATAGCGATGTAAATTTTAAAAATATTACAATAAATTACACGCTTTATGTGCAGCGCTTAAATGCGTCATTTAAAGGTCCCCTGAAACGGTTCGGACAAAGTTTGTAGACGCATAGGGTACAGCTAAAGTTAATAATTCGTACCACAATTTGTGTGAAGCGTGTTATATTAAGAGAGCTACAGACGATTACAAGTTACCCTCCTTCAAAGTCATGTATTTTCTCCTCAACTCGTTCACCGAGTGATCAGGGCTAAGTTCCACCTTCACTGGCTCTGCGTCGTGATGGCAGATCGTGTTGTCGACATCTGTACTCTAGGAGCGAGCGCACGAAGCCTCTCCAAACTCTCCGCCAGCTGCTTGGCAGTCAACCCCAAGCGAGAGCTATCGAAGCAGCGTGTGTTGCGAGCATTCTGTAGCAGCGCCGAACATGTCTGTTATTTTGGTAACCACAGGTGACCTGGGCATTTCGATGGATGCGTGGAGGCATAAACTCAAGCTGATGAAGGAACTTTAGCGCAGATGTATGGAGTGGCGTGATCGGTCTGCACAGTCCAGTCAGCTGTTGGTGCAGAGCTTAACCAGCCAAACGAACCGCTAACATTGCTTTAACCAAGTGTAAAACATTTTAAACATTTACAAAAACGTGTTAACGATTACACTCCTGCAAAAAATTTACACCAACAGCAAAGAAAACATTTCATTACTGCTACTGTATGTGGTTGAGGTCTGTGCCACCAGGTGGCTGCACTGTGCAGACCATTCACATTTGCGCTTCTGCTCCTCCTGTGATACGGCACGGTCAAATGGCCAGGCCCTGTCCCCTTGCGCTTGCGTTTACCCAAATACCGAACTTGCAAAACGCTATTGTGGTAGTAATCCTTCAGTATAAAGTGACGGCCGCAACACGTAAATCCTGGTGCCCATCGGATAGCGAAAGTCCGATGCGCTGCAGCCAGTCCGCTCGTCTGCTGCCTTGCTGAGGGAGCGAGACGTCGCAGCTTGACATATTGCCAGTCGCTACGTTTGCAGCCCCCAATGCAACAAAGTCAAATCATGGTGCTCGCAAAAAGACTGAGACCGACTCTGACCGCAGAGCTCTCGTCAAAATGAAGCACGTTGCAACACAAGCAGACAACGCTTGCTGTATGCCGGAAGTGCTTGAGTGTAGTGAGAAATTGTTCTTGTGCATTCCCTTTCTGTTACTTTCTTTTTATAGAAACAAATTAAATAACATTCCAACTATTACAAACAACATTTGTTCACCATAAAGTTGGAGAAATTATTGATAACGCGCCCTGGGCACTCAATAGGATAGCTTGCCCTACTAATGTCATTGGGGCAAATGACGTCAAATGAGTAGGGGTGGCTTAAAATTTAGCCGAGCAATGTGCTGAGATCAGAAGGACCTACTCTAATGACTCGGTATGTTTGTACAAAATCGTCAAAATCATTTCAGGGTCCCTTTAATGATCAGAAGGACCTACCCTGATGACTCTTAAGTTTGTACAAGATCGTTTCAGGGTCCCTTAAGGAGTACTGACACAAAATTTTCAAGTCGAGTTAACTTGTGCAATTGATGTTTGTGCACACACACGCACACACATACTGTCTACAAACTATCAATGGTGAATATAGCTTAGAACGTATTTAAAATCAATTTTAAAGTATGTGCGTGCAACCAACAGTAAGAAAGTGCAGCACCTCGTGACATTGACATCAAAAGAACAGGTTTGTAAAACACCGAGATGTTACATCACGAGTCTGTGCAGGCTACCATGCTTCCTACCCGCCATGGTTGCTCAGTGGCTATGGTGTTAGGCTGATGAGCATGAGGTCGCGGGATCGAATCCCGGCCACGGCGGCCGCATTTCGATGGGGGCGAAATGCGAAAACACCTGTGTACTTAGATTTAGGTGCACGTTAAAGAACCCCAGATGGTCGAAATTTCCGGAGTCCCCCACTACGGCGTGCCTCATAATCAGAAAGTGGTTTTGGCACGTAAAACCCCATAACTTACCATGCTTCCTGCATGTGCTCTCCTACTCAGTTCTTGTTTGCACGCCGGATGCATGACCAACTTGCTAGATGTCGTCACGCCGGTTCGTACAACTACCGCGTCGGTCAGACAGCCGCAGCCAATGACAGCACCACTAGTGTGTACGTCATGGCCATGTAGCGAGCAAGTTCCTCACCCCTCCAGTCGTCCCACTGCTTTATTTTTTTCTCCCTGGTCGAGACACTGGCCTCCTCTGCCGCTGACGGTGGCACAAAAATCGGCTACAATTTGTTTCTGACATGAAATAACTCGTAGAGTATAGTGACTTTGAAAGTGTGTAGGTAATAAAATGTTACGTGAAATAGTAAATCGTTAGTGTGATCTCGAATCGCAAGTAGTCAGTGCAGCCGCCGCAGTAATCGTCTCTGCGAAGTGGCTCACCTGGCTAGCGTGTTTTGTCATTGCTACCAATGGCATCGAAAAAACTAATTGTTGTATTGTCCGTTATGAGCGACATGAATGTGCAGACATTGATTGTGTTGATGAATATAGGTACTTTATTCGAGCTGCAGATGGATCGCAGGGGCCGTCGGCCCTGTATCTGGCAGCCAGCGAGCTAGGCCTATGCTGTTTCCCAGCGATTGCCAGCTCGCCTGGCTTGCTCGTTCACTGCCGTCGGCGTCGATATGTGGCAGAAGTGTACCGAATTCGTGCTCACCAGGGCTGCAACTAGAAGGGGGGGGGGGGGGGGTTTAGGCGGTCCTGATTGCCCCCACCAAACTTATTGGGCGATACTAAAATATTTACATGCTTTCACAGCGACCACCAGCTGCCAAAATTTTAAATGCTTTAGCATTTGTATGGTTATCTAACGGAAAAATCGTTCCTCCGTCCATCCATCCCGTAAGGTGATCACTTTCAACATGGCGCCCGCAGCAGCGAGCGAATTCACCTGTGTGCTGCCTCTCGTTTCAAAGCCAACGAAGTGGCAAGAACACATTCGCAGTCTGCCGCTTTCAGAGATCGCTTTCAGGATACGGGCTCACGTGTCTCTCAACACTAAACAGGCACGTAACCAAGGGGGGGGGGGCAGGGGGGCCCGCCCCCCTCCCCCTTTTCGAAATTAAGCGGCATAACACCTCCCCTCCCCGCCCACGCCACCAATCCTCACACACATTCCTAAAGCGCTGCCAAATTAATGTTGAGATTTCACAGCTATTTGGCGGTCAACATTTTGCTGCCTTTTTCACTCCTTTTGGATGGCGGTAGTTATCGGCATCTCCTGGGGTGTGAAGGCCAGTTTTCTCATAGATTCGACGCCCGCACGATTAACTCGAGATGCGTTCAGCTGTCACCACTTATTCAACGGTCACGCGCATCACTGTTGCTTCGTTAGTTCAACCTTCTTTGTTTAGACAGATCCAGGGACCAGGAAAGAGATTTCGTTGTTGCGTTTAACTTGTCCTTTTGCTTCATTATTTCCTCGAGTGACGGCTCGCTGCGACAGTGGCAGATCTTCGTAACCATATACCCGCGATATGGGTTAGATAAGGTGGAAAATAAAATAATGCGAAACAGCATCCATAATAAAATCCTGCAATAACCCATAAGAGGAAGCTTTAGCGGGCCCAACTCCGATGCGGCCTATTCAAACAGATGTAAAACGCAAAAATGAGTTTCCACGATAACCCCGGGACCGATTTGAATGAAATTTGTTGCGTTTGAGAGAGAAGGCTTTCTTTTTCATGATTTCAACTAAGATGTCATTAACTCGCGTTTGTTCCCTCATCCAATCTGCTCTTTTCTTATCCCTTAACGTTACACCCATCATTCTTCTTTCCATAGCCCGTTGCGTCGCCCTCAATATAAGTAGAACCTTTTTCGTAAGCCTCCAGGTTTCTGCCCCGTAGGTGAGTACTGGTAAGACACAGCTGGTATACACTTTTCTCTTGAGGGATAATGCAACCTGCTGTTCATGATCTGAGAATGCCTGCCAAATGCACCCCAGCCCATTCTTATTCTTCTGATTATTTCAGTCTCATGATCCGGATTCGCGGTCACTGCCTGTCCTAAGCAGATGTATTCCCTTACCACTTCCAGTGCCTCGCTACCTATTGTAAACTGCTGTTCTCTTCCGAGACTGTTAAACATTACTTTAGTTTTCTGCAGATTAATTTTTAGACCCACCCTTCGGCTTTGCCTCTCCAGGTCAGTGAGCATGCATTGCAGTTGGTCCCCTGAGTTACTAAGCAAGGCAATATCATCAGCGAATCGCAAGTTACTAAGGTATTCTCCATTAACTCTTATCTCAAATTCTTCCCAATCTAGGTCTCTAAATACCTCCTGTAAACATGCTGTGAATAGCATTGGAGAGATCGTATTTCCCTGCTTGACGCCTTTCTTTGTTGGGATTTTGTTGCTTTCTTTATGGAGGACTACGGTGGCTATGGAGCCGCTATAGATATTTTTCAGTATTTTTACATACAGCTCGTCTACACCCTGATTCCGTAATGCCTCCATGACTGCTGAGGTTTCGACTGAATCAAACGCTTTCTCATAATCGCATGTATACATAATCGCTCATAATCCACGTATATATTATGTTTTCAACGAGAAGAAAGGGGGTTAACCAAGGGGCCCGATTTTATTAGTCATATCATAAGAAGCCAACAAACACCGACACCAAGGACAACATAGGGAAAATAACTTGTGCTTAATAAATGAAATAAAGAAACGATAAGTTAATGGAAATTAAAGTGGATGAAAAAACAACTTGTTGCAGGTGGCAACCGAACCCACAACCTTCGCATTTCGCGTGCGATGCTCTACCAATTGAGCTACCGGGGCGCCGTTTTCCCATCCACTTTCTTGGGTATTTATGTGTCCTAGTAGAACCCTGGGAGTGTTAGCCAGTGCCACCACTCACAGACCTTGGCAGCGGATGTGAAACGTCCTTTTTCGCGGACGTTCCACGTCCACGAAATGCGAAGGTTGTGGGTTCAGTTCCCACCTGCGGCAAGTTGTTTTTTCATCCACTTTAATTTCCATTAACTTATAGTTTTTTTATTTCATTTATTAAGCACAAGTAATTTCCCCTATGTTGTCCTTGGTGTCAGTGTTTGTTGGCTTCTTATGATATGACTAATAAAATCGGGCCCCTCGGTGAACCCCCTTTCTTCTCGTTTATTACATGCGAGGGTCTCGGATCCGGCAACATTGATGCCTTCAGGTAGCATATGTGGGTTTAGTGACCAGTTGCCTTCACCCAAAAAGATCACATTCTCGTGACGCTTGCGGCAAAAAGGACGTTCCAAGTCCGCCGCCAAGGTCTGTGAGTGGTGGCGCTGGCTAACAATCCCAGGGTTCTACTAGGATACATAAATACCCAAGAAAGTGGATGGGAAAACGGTGCCGCGGTAGCTCCATAGGTAGAGCATCGCACGCGAAATGCGAAGGTTGTGGGTTCGCTTCCCACCTGCGGCAAGTTATTTTTTCATCCACTTTAATTTCCATTAACTTTATTTATTTATTTGATTTACTAAGCACAAGTAATTTCCCCTATGTTGTCCTTGGTGTCAGTGTTTGTTGGCTTCTTATGTTATGTTTTCAAAAGGTATTTATGTGCTATGAAGATATTTCTAATTGGTGAGGGGAATATAAGAAACAGTTTAAAAGTGAGACATCTACATAAGCGCTGTTGTGAAATGTGGACATGCGTATGCATATGCAGGTAACAAAGTATGAAGACAGCAAAAGAAACTGGTATGGTCAACATATGATATTTTGCTGGCAGCTGGAGAATGTAATGTGTATGTAAGCATCGAAACCAACATTTGAAGCTGTTGATTTGCAGAGGGATGTGCGAATATTTGCAACTTTCGAATAGTGCATTGAATAGTGCCCTATTCGATTCGGTCGTCACTATTTGTAAATGTGAATATTTTTTTTAATACCTTTCGAGTATTTCAAAACACCAACTGCACCCACATAAGCATAAAATTGCAGAAAAGTACAGTAAATTTTTACCCCGACGGGTATAGTACAGACATAAAACATGAGAACTTGCGTAGTGGAGCAAGCTACATCACTTACAGGGGTGGGACTGTCCAAAGTAATTTTGGAGCAAGTAAAGTTGTGTTTTGGAGCACTTTGGAGCAGACAAAATTGCATTTTGGAGCAGCTTGGAGCTGAATAAATTTTATTTTGGAGCAATTTGGAGTTGATAAAATTTCATCTTGAAGCACTTTGGAGCAGGTCAATCTGAATTTTGGTTGAATAATGGAATATGTCAGCACACTTCAAAACCCCAACTGACCAACACGAGCGCTGTACTGCAACTGTATTAAGCAACATCTTAAGCTGAATTTTGAAGCAGATTACTCTGCTACTGAAACCGTCTAGTGCATGCAAATTTTGGTAATAGTGCCTGTAGATATTAATTAGTGATAGCAATCACAAAAACATGCATTCTGCAATAGTGAGCCAGAAATTTGGAAATGTAGCTCAAGCCGTTTTTATAAATGCATTTTTCTTTAATGTCTTGACAGTGTGGGTCAAGTACCTGGAAATGTGTTGCACCAGCAGACGTATGAAGCCATAGTTACGAACTACTGTGGTTTATTATTGCAATAGTAATTATATGGGCACTCCAGGCGCATGTACGCCGGCGTCGCCGTAACGTCCCGTAAAAAGTCCAAGGGCAATAATTTGGGCCAAGGGCCGTAAATTGCATCAATTAAAATTGATGTATAACAATGTGAACAATCAAACAAAACTGAATTTTGATAAATACATGCAGTTAAACAAATCAAGACACACGAGACATAAGCACGAAAAGAGTGTTCTAATAGCACAATGACAAACTTCGGCGTACCACTTTTCGTTTTCCCCACAAACTATCGCGGAGTGCCGCAAGAAGTAACAAATTTAGCTAGCATTTAATCATATCTAGCTGCCCTTCCTGACTATGAGTAATCTATCAGATTTGCTACTTCGATTTTCTTTGTGTCATGGGAGTGGAGCACACAATGTGGTCTTACTACTGTCATAACCATTTTTTTTCAGTACACTCGTCCACTAATTTATGTCCCTTTTTTTTTGTACACGCCATGTTTTCGGATTGTTATTTGAAAGTGATCTTGACTTTGCGTTCGGAAACCTTCTTGCTCTTTTCTTTATGCTTTTTGCTCTTTGTATTCTTTTTTTCCTCTTTTGTTCTCAAATGTATGTACCTGTGTCTAATGTAATGCTATTATGCACGTTATTATGTGCTATTATGGCAAGGTGAAGCGGCAGCCATGCAGTCACTATAAAACCCAATCTTGCTTTTTGTGCAGTTTATCGCTCGGTCTGGCACGTTGCAACAACCTACAGATCCAGCAATCACCGGCTGTCCATTGCCAGCGTTGCTGATGGCCCCGATCTTCAATAATGCGTCCTCATGTCATCAGTCCTGCTTTAATGGTGGCATCCCTTCCATGGTCAGCAGGTCGACAACACTGCTGGCGATTGCAGTGACGCAGGAGGATATAAGGGCATTGGAAATTCTACGCCCCTTCAGTGGGCACGGTGGGGCGGCAGCCATACAGTCGCTCAAAAACCCAATCTTGCTGTAAAACTTTGATTTGGGCGAGTTGGTTTATGACTATCCAAAAGGGCGCAGTGCGAATGGGTCAGAGACAAAGAAACACAACCTACAACACAAGCGCTGACTAACAACTGGTTTTATTTGCACCGAAGCCGGCCTATTTATGCACAAAAAGGCTTGCCATGTAACATTGCAGTTAGCACAGATATGGTCACACATGATCAACCAAAAGCAGGATACTATAAACGTTTAACAACACGTTACTAAATTGACAGAAACAGTAAGAATAAGATATGCTCATCGAACATAGTTTACTATCGCCACATATCTCAATGCTTTGGTCTAAGGTGAAGTCACTATGCATAAGAAAATATGATAACAGAAACAAGGAACATGCACACAGAATAAGGTATCCACACACTTGGTTTGAGCAGGCTTCTGTAACGGAAAAAAAAACTTCAAAAGGGGGTGAAACTTTTTAGACCTAAACAAAACCTTCAAAAAACTCAATCTCATCGTCATTCAAACATATGGATGGCTCGCTGACACAGTTGTCTGCCAATCTTTTGATAAAAAAAGCTTCCACGATTTCTCGTTCAGTTGTGTCTTTTGCTTTCATCAGAAATTTAGTGTTGTCAAATTTTGCCATGCAGCTGCACAGTTTGCAATGTTCAGCCAGAAAGCTGCCTGTCTTATTACGTACATTAAGATTATGCTCCCTGGCCTGCTCGTTGAAACATCTCCCTGTTTGGCTTATATACCGGCGCCCGCAACCCAAAAGAATTGCATAGACAACATTTGCTATACAGTCTGTGAATTTATTTCAGTGCTGATTAGTGCATTGAGGCAACTTCTCTTTGTTTGTCATTGTAAAAATTTTTGACAACTGACATGGCACAGAAAACACAATCGGAACCTAATGCTTCGAAGCAATCTTCTTGATGCTGTGTGACAATTTATGAATATACGGAATCACTTGCACCATCCTTTTTTGCTTACCAGGCTTACTTTTTGGATTAGGGTTCTTAATCTTTCGAAGCAACGCTTCTGAAACGGCAGTAACTAAAACCAATAGGTATCCTGCTTCCTTCAGCCTAATCACGTGGAAGCTGAAGCTTTCGCTCATTACGTGGAAACATGTTTTCATAAGGGCTGATTGAAGGCACTTGATTAAAATTCCTCTTTTGACAAGTTTGGAATGGGCCCTGTTAAAAGGCAGTAGCCTCTTTTTAGACCTCGGGTTATACTTCCGGCATATATGGTCATCTCTAAATAGCAACAATAGGTCCAGATATTGTAGTTGGCAGTTCTCTGAAGTTTCCCAAGTGAAGCTAAGATTGAGTTCCTTGAAGGTTTTGTTTAGGCCTAAAAAGTTTCACCCCTTTTTAAAGGTTTTTTTTTTCGTTACAGAAGCCTGCTCAAACCAAGTGTGTGGGTAACTTGTTCTGTGCGTATGTTGCGTGTTTCCATTATCATATTTTCTTATGCATAGTGACTTTTCCTTAGGCTGAAGCATTGAGATACATGGCGATAGTAGACTATGTTTGATGAACATCTCTTGTTCTTACTGTTTCTATGGATTTAGCAACGTGTTCTTAAACATTTGTGGTATCTTGTTTTTGGTTGATCATGTGTGACCATATCTGTGCTAACTGCAATGTTACATGGCAAGGCCTTTTTGCGCATAAATAGCCCGTTTTGGTGCAAATAAAACCAGTTGTTAGTCAGCGCTTGTGGTGTTTCTTTGTCTCCGTCCCATTCATGCTGCGCCTTTCGAATAGCCGATCTTGCTTTTTGTGCAGGTTAGCAAACCCCCCTCTCTCTATGCTAAGCGGACTAGGAATGTCTGCCTGCTGCTACTACCGTGCCCAAGTGTGCTCTTTCAGTGCTTGTGCGAATGCGTATTTGTTACAAAGCTCTTGACGTGTTATGGTGACATTGAACTAAACCCTGGCCCTACTAACAAATAAATGCTCGATGCTATTGCTAAACTTTCTGAAGAAGTTGACCACCATCACGTTGAAGTCATAGAAGCTCTCAGCGACGTAAAGAGAAAGCAGGAGGTCTTAGTACAAACTGTCGCTAACCTAACATCCGCGGTTGAATCCTTCGTTGAATCATTCGACGGTTCTGCAGTTCTCAATGATGCACCACGTCTAATCACCAAAGCTGTCAGAATGGAAGGCCAGGCACTAAGTTCTCGAATGGACAATCTTGAAGACAGGTCCAGATGAGATAACCTATTCTTTGGAATACCGGACTGCCCAAATGAGACATGGGCTCAGTCAGAAGGCCTTGTTCAAGATGTTATGTCTCGTCACCATAAAATACAAATTTCCGACTAAGAAGTTTCTCGAGTGCACAGGTTAGGATCCCACACCGATAAAAAGACTCAACCAATTATCATCATGTTTTCGTCATCTAAAGTGAGGGATGCAGTCTAGGGGCAGAAATATAAGCTCAAAGGGACAGGTGTATCAGCTAGTGAAGATTATTGCAGAGCTACACGAAACTCAAGGAGGAAACTAACACAATTTGCAAAGGTAGCCAGGAAGCCGTACTCTCTTTGCATGAATAAACTGATCATAGATAAACGTACGTTTACTGCGCAGTAAGTGACAGCATACACGAAATTACTACGATCAGCAGATACACATGATAGTGTGGGCACTACAGCTGCACGTGCTGGCATTTCCAGTGCATCATAGCTATGTTCGCCCAGATCCTGCGCAAAAAACGCCTCTATTTTTCTTTCCAATATACGGAGTATTCTGAATAAATGTGTTGAATTGTCTTCCGCTATTGATTCCTGCTCTGCTGATATTGTTGGTCTGATGGAAACTTGGCTTTCTGCAAGAGTTAAAAATGAAGAAATTTTGGACTGAAAAGTGCTACCAATTTTACCGATGGGATCGTGATTACCGGTCTGGTGGTTGTGTTCTGCTGGCGGTTGCCGATAGGCTTGCTTCCCATGTAATTCCTATTGTATCTTCACTTGAGCTTGTACGTGTGTGCGTGCTCACTGATTCTCGCGAAAAAATTTTTTGTCTGTTATCGGCCATCAACTGCATCGCTGTCCTTCTGTAATGAACTGCACGATGTTGTCAATCAGCTGTTCGTCAGATACCCAAAATCGCCCCTCTTCATACTTGGCAACATTAATTTTCCTGACATTAGGTGGGAACGAGACTTGGTTTCCTTAAAACACGAGTCAACTGAAAGCTAAGAATTTTTAACTTTTTGTCAGGACTTCAACTTAACTCAGCTCGTTCATCTTCCCACTCGCATAACTCCCACTTCCGCTAATATTCTAGACTTAATACTTACCACCATACCAGACTTAGCTTCCGGGTTAACTCATTCACCGGGAATTAGCAACCACTCTATAATTCACTTCACTTTATGAGCAGAGGTTTCCAAGAAGAAAAAAATTAGGGTAATCCAAGACTACGATAAAGCAGACGTTACTGGAATGAATAGGGAATTGCAGGTCTTTGTTGATCGCTTTTTCACCGGTTTTGAGCAGTGATCGGTTGAGAGCAACTGGTTGCTTTATATAAACAAACTCTTGTTTCTTATCCGATCGTATTGTACCTAAAAGAAAAGTTTCATCAAGTACTCGCTTTCCATTGTTTAATAACATGTTAAAGTGCATGCGTAACAAAAAGAAGCGGATATTTCGATGCGCAAAACTAACAGCCAGAACAGACCACTGGTCCTGCTATCAAAAATTTAACAGAGAATTCTGTACTGCGCTTTCAAAGGCCAAGAAGGAATTCTTTGATAAAACTGTTCCTTTGCTACTGCGTTCTAACCCCCATAAATTTTGGAGCATTATTAATGGTGCTAAAAGGACACATTCAATTAATCCAACCTAATGTTCCAGCAGTTCAAAGTGAATTCTGCAATGTTCTGAACAATGTGTTTGTTACTAATTTTCATAAGAGCACCCCCACAGTATTTCTGCATATACCAAAACCCAACTTTTTACCAATGGATTCCATCGCTATTGATGAAGTTGGTGTCAAAAGGCTAATTGTCAACTTAAAGGTGTCTTCATCGGCCGGTATAGATTGCATCATGTCAAAAATGCTGAAGTGTACACAAGTTTATTCTTAATTGATATAGTCAAAACTTTTTGAACAGTCATCACAGATGTTTACACTGCCCTCTGATTGGAAGATAGGGAAGGTGGCCCCTGTGCATAAATCTGGTGATGTACATTCCCTCAATAATTACCGTCCTATATCATTAACATCCATTCCAGTAAAAATTCTAGAACTATATATATACTCGCACGTCACTGAATTCCTTGACTCCAATTCCTTCAGTATTTATCAGCATGGATTCCGTAAAGCAGTTTAGTGCGAAACGCAATTGCTATTTTTTACCTATGACTTGTTTATTAACACATATCATGACTTTGATACTGATTGCATATATTTAGATTTTGCTAAAGCATTTGACTCTGTTTCACACGATCTACTTATCTTCAAGCTTAATCAACTTAACATAGGCCCCAATGTACTTTCATGGATTAAGGAATTTCTAACCGTAGTCAGTATGTGACAGCTAACAACTTTTCTTCCGCTAATTTTGTTGTAACATCTGGTGTCTCGCAAGGGTCCGTTTTGGGCCCTCTGCTTTTCTTGATTTATATTAATAATCTTCAATAATTTTCCTACTTGCCTTTCTTTCTCAACTGTCCAACTGTTTGCAGATGACTGCAATTTACCAAAAAATTACTAACCATGCCAATTATCTCAACCTGCAACGTGATCTAGATAGGGTATTTGAATGGTGCAGTAAGTGGCTCATGACACTTAATACAACTAAATGTAAAAGTATGCAAGTTTCTTGCCACAGCACTAATCATTGTCCGCGTCCTTACTCCCTCAATAATATTCCATTACCATCAGTTGACAGCTATAAATACCTTCGTATTCAGATTTATTCTAATCTTTCGTGGAATACGCATGTCGAATATGCAATTAACAATGCCAATCACATGCTTGGTTATCTGTGTCGAAACTTTTTTGATGCCCCATCGTCCCTGAAGTTAACACTTTACAAAACCTTGGTACATTCTAAATTAGAGTATGCATGCGCCCCCATACTCAGACTACACTCATTCAAACTCTTGAAGCCATTCAGAATTGCACAGCACATTTCATCTTATTGAATTATTCACGTCATTCCAGTGTCACATCTATGAAGAAAACCCTAAAATTGCCTGACCTTTCGTTGCGTCGAAAGTCATCTCGCCTTAACCTTTTTCATAAAATCTATTATTATAAGAACGATTTGAAGGACATTCTGCTTCATCCCCCTCATCATATATCTTCAAGGACCGATCATTGCTTCAAGGTAGGTCTACCTTCTTGTCGCACAAAATTGTGCAATGATTCTTTTGGTTCCTAGAACAAGTGTCGCATGGAACCACCTTCCCTTCACAATTGCCAGCATAACCGATAACCATGAGTTCAAGATCGCATTACAAGATGCCGTGTAATACTTTTTTATTTGTTTTGTTAGCTGCACGTCCTGCCATATTTTTCTCCCATTCCTTTCTGTAGTGCCATTGGGCCCTGAAAGTATTTTTAATAAGTAAATAAATAAATTGTACTGGAGAAGAACGAGAAGCAGGCACTGCTTCGAGAAAGACGACGACAACGAATGGTTGGAAGCCTTGTGCCTGTGTTGCTGAAGCTCTGTGTCCTCTCGCTGCGGTGCTCTGCTATATGAACGTTTTAGCAATCGAACTATAACGCCTCTTGACATTTGGTGGACGTGCTGGGCCCTTCCCAAACCTGGAACTCCACAGCCGGACGCTCCCTACCGTTTCTCCCATGCCTCAGAACGCCGCGCAGCCCGATCATCCCCTGGCATCGCCTGTCGTCTGCTCCAGTGCTCTACGCCAACGAGATTCTCCGGTCTTCAGCGGCAACGACGACCATGACATGGAGGATTGGCTCTCGTCATACGATCGCGCGAGTGCGCATAACAAATGGGATGACAAAGCGAAACTGACTAACGTCATCTTCTATCTTTCTGGAGTCGCTAATCTCTGTTTCCGGAATCAAGAATCCAACCTTTTCACCTGGACAGAATTTACCCATTGTTTCAAAGAAGTCTTCGGACGCCCTGCTGTGGGCAAGCTTCACGCAGAACAACACTTGCGTAGTCGCGCTCAGCAAAAGGGTGAAAACTTCACCAGCTACATTGAGGACGTGGTTGACCTTTACCAGCGCATTAATCCCACCATGCCCGACTCTGAAAAGATCAAGAATGTCATGAAGGGCATAGAGGATGATGCCTTCCAAATGCTCTTGGCGAAAAAGCCTCAAACGATTGACGAGGTCATTACACTGTGCCAGAGCTACGATGAGCTCCGCAAACAACGCCTTACTACGCGCCGAGCTGCCGCGCCCGACGACACGATTTCGGCTTTAACTGACACTTCCAGTACTGCTCCCGCCCACTCTTCATTCCTCGACCAAATCAAGCAATTCTTTCGCGAAGACGTCGCGCGCCAACTGTCACTGCTGCTTGCTACCCAGTCGTCTTGAGTCCTCTTTGTCCCTAGAACTCCGATGGGTCATATACGAACAAGTCAGCGACGCACTACCTCTCGCTATTCAGCCACCTTCAGTGCCGGTTCCACTCACGTACGCTGCCGTCATCGCCAGGCCAAGACCACCGCCTGAAGTTGTGCACTACACCCCCACAAGCGACTTCTATGCCTCGCCTTCTTTAGCTGCCAACTACTTGCCCAGATGCAGCTTCTGCGTGCCTCCGCAGCCCCTACGCCCAGCTCAAAACAGTGAACCGCTACCTAGGCCCCTGTTGATAATCCATGGTGTACCCAAGACAACCGGCCGACCTGCTTTGCGTGTGGCTTTGCTGGCCACGTGGCACGGTTCTGCCGCCGGCGGGGTTGGTATCCTCCCGATACTGTGAGATGTCAAGGGAATGCTCCTGACTCCCAGTTCCGCACTTCGCTCCTTCATCTCCTGTTCCCCGAAGCTTCAACACTCATCGGTCTCCATCTCCCCGTCGACGTTCCCTCTCCCCCATCGTCCGCCGCCCTCCAGCTGTGGAGGAAAACTAAAAGGCGCAGTTCCGGAGGCAAGCACTGCGATCTCTTCGAACTGCTCAAGCCCTCATTTATTCCCTACGAACGTCATTGAAGTTTTTGCCGAAGGTGTCGCCGATCACGCGCTTGTCGACACGGGTGCCACAGTGTTCTGTCATTTCGCTGCGTACAGCAAGCGCTGAGCTAATTGAGCCCTTAGGTACATGTACCATCCGCGTCGCCATACAAGACAGTTTACACCACATTGAGTTTATTTATTTATTTATTTATTCAATGCTGCCGGCCGCCTTTTGGTAGCCAGGGCAGGAGTGGGTACATGACACTTTTCATATTATTGGTCCATCAAGAAAACAGCAACAGTAACAGTTACGACAGAGAGCCACATAGGCACACAGTAAGGTTACTGTGAAGCAAAGCAAACAAAACAAGATGCAAACACGTTACATTCAAATCCAAAAAAAGAAAGAAAAAAAAACCGAGCTCACAAAGGTTATTGGCTAGAAGTGACTGCTGAAAAAAATGCATCGGGTGATGATAAGGTGGCCACATCGTAGGGCAACTTGTTCCAGTCTGCTATCGTTCTTGGAAAGAATGACAGCTTGTATGTGTTGGTTCTGCACTGAGGCATTATAATTGTTTTGTCGTGTTTGTGTCGAGTCTGTCGGGTTCTGTTGTACTGCATGTAAGTGTGGAATTCTAATTTGGTATGATTATTAATGATTGCAAATAGCATCTTCAGACGGTGCATTTTTCGACGAGATTCCAAGGTGGGAAGACCGGAGCGGCTAAGAAGATCAGATATCGATACCTGTCTTCCGTAGGCGTGGTGTATAAATCGCAGTGCCTTTCTCTGAACCCCCTGAAAACTTTTTACATTCGTTTTAGTGTGCGGAGTTTGTTGTTCTTCCCCGCTGCTCTCATGCCATGATTCTAGGATGGGACTTCCTCTCATCTCATCACGCTGTTATTGATTGTGCCCGTCCAGAACTTGTGCTGACTCTATTTTGCGGCAGTCCTTCTGAAGATTTGCCTCCACCGACGCTGATATCCCTCCTTTCTCTTCCGCCCTTGTACCCGTTTCCAGTGCTGCTTTCTGCGATTCCACAGTTCTTTTCACGCCATCTCAACTTGCTGCACGCCATCATCCCTTCTTGCTTCCCTTTGCCCTCCTTCCCTTTCGCCAGGGCTACAGCACACTTTACGTTTCGAATCCGTTTTCGTGTTCATCAAGCTTATATCGTGGCGAGTGCCTCGGTTTTGCTGATGAATTCAACACGAGCTCTGTGTACGATGTGCCTGATGACTCGACTCCTCTTCCCGTTGACGCCATGGCTCTCCCTGTCTCTGCGCCTGCATGTGACTGAACGTTTGCTTCATTTATTGATCCTAACCTCACTCCGCGTCAGCGCACACAGATCGTCGACCTCCTTAACCAATTTCGAACTTCTTTTGACCTCCAAAAACAACGTTTAGGACGTACAGTCAGTGGCGTAGCTAGGTTGTCTGGCACCCAGGGCTCATAGGTCTTCTGTCAGCCCCCCTCCCGGTGTAGTCGAGGAAGGCAAGGATATCAACAATTTCCGGGTGTCTTCAGCCATATATGACACGCCCCCCCACTGGCGCCTCGCACCCAGGGCCCACGCCCCCCCCCCCCCCCCCTTTGCTATGCCACTGCGTACAGTCGCGTGCAATATGACTTGCAACACCCTTGTTCGTGGCTGAAGGGCTCCAGGTCTGCGCAGTGGCTCTGACATGCAAAATAACGGTTTAATAAATACCACTAATTGAAGCTGTGTTTAGGCCTGGAACTTACCCTGTGTCTGTGCAGCCGCAGAGTCTTGGAGCCCGTTCGACCAGGGAACCGGTGTTGCAGGTCATATTGCACGTGACTGTACCTCCACAGTCGTTCATCACATCAACACCGGCAGCCACGCACCTCTACGCCAACGTCCATACCGTGTGTCTGCACGAAGCGCCGTGTCATTGATGAGCAAGTAGGAGACATGCTTCGACACAGCGTGATACAGCCATCACACAGTCCCTGGGCTTCTCCGGTAGTGCTGGTCAAAAAGAAAGATGGGAGTATTCGTTTTTGTGTGGACTATTGACGTCTAAATAAGATAACCCGGAAAGATGTCTGTCCTCTTCCCCGTATCGACGACGCACTGGACTGCCTTCAAGGCGCTGAATTCTTTTCGTCCTTAGACTTACGATCCGGTTATTGGCAGGTCCCTGTGGCTGATGCAGACCGCCCGAAAACAGCATTTGTTACGCCTGATGGCTTATATGAATTTACCGTGATGCCCTTTGGCCTTAGTAATGCGCTTGTTACATTTGAAAGAATGATGGATAACATCCTCCGGGGCCTCAAATGGCAGACATGCCTTTATTATCTTGATGACATTGTCATCCTTTCCCCGGACTTTTCTTCTCACCTGTTCCGACTCAAACGCATGATCACTTGCCTTGCCGATGCTGGACTCCTGCTCAACTTAAAGAGTGGCATCAGCATTGGTGCTGTTCTTGCACAACGAAAGACTGGCTTCGATGAATATGTTGTTGCCTTCGCTAGCCGCGCACTCACGAAAGCGGAAGCAAACTATTCCGTTAGAGCAAAAGAATGCCTGGCTATCATTTGGGCTATAACTAAGTTTCGTTCTTACATCTACGGCCGCCCGTTCGACGTCATCACGGACCACCATGCACTCTGCTGGCCTTCATCCTTGAAAGATCCCTCAGGCCGCCTCGCTCAATGGGCGCTTCGCCTCCAAGAGTATGATATTCGAGTGCTGTACCACTCTGGCCGTAAACATTCGGACGCGGATGCCTTGTCTCGCTCCCCAATGTCAGGCCAGCCCAATCATCAGAAAGCACAAATATGGGAGTCCTCCCTCACCGCCACAGATATGCTTTCAGAGCAGCAGGAGGATCCATGGATTGTTGCTATGCTGGCTTTTCTGTCAGAACCATCAGGGCCTTCTACTGGCCGTGCATTGCGTCCCCAAGCACACCACTTTGCTGTTCATGACGGGCTCCTATACCGCCGTAACTACCTCTCGGATGGGTGCAAATGGTTACTCGTGGTTCCTCGGCATCTACGTTCGGATATATGTGCAGTGTTTCACGATGACCCGCAATGCGCACATGCAGGAGTACTCAAAACATACGCGTGCCTGCGAATTCGTTATTACTGGTGCAGGATGTACCGATTCATCCGCCAATATGTTCGCTCCTGCCTCGCTTGCCAACGCCGCAAGAATACCCCTCATGCTTTAGCTGCTCCACTGCAACCATTGCCTTGTCCAGGATGGGCCTTTGACAGGGTCAGAGTTGATCTTTATGGGCCCCTTCCGTGTACTTCAGATGGCAACCGCTGGGTGATAGTGGCGATTGATCATCTCACATGCTACGCCGAAACTTCGCCTCTGCCCAATGCATCTGCAGGGGATGTTGCCTGGTTCCTTCTGCATAACATCATACTTCGCCATGGAGCCCCCCAGAGAGTTGCTGAGCAACAGAGGCCGCGTCTTTCTGTCTGATGTTATAGAAGCGCTGCTCAAGGAATGCAACGTAATTCACCGTACCTCTACTGCATACCACCCGCAAACCAATGGCATGACTGAGTGCTTTAACCGCACTCTTGGCGATATGTTAGCCATGTACGTCGCATCTGACCAAACCAATTGGGACCGAATTCTACCCTTCGTGACGTACGCTTATAATACCGCCACACAGGTCACTACAGGATTTTCCCTGTTCTTTCTTCTTTACGGATGCGAGCCTTCCTGCACAATGCACACCATCCTTCCGTATCGCCCTGACACAATGGAGGCTACTACCCTCTCCGAGGCTGCTGCACACGTGGAAGAGTGCCGGAAGCTCGCCCACACATCTACTTCGGAAGATCAGCAGCGACAGAAGCACCTTCGGGATATTCCCTCTTCTCCGGCACCCTATGCCCCTGACTCACTAGTCTGGCTTTGGGTTCCCGCTACCAGCCCTGGACTTTCACCCAAGCTTGTGTCCAAGTACCAGGGTCCCTACCGTGTCGTCAGTCAAACGTCTCCTGTGAACTATTTGGTAGAACCCCTTGAGCCACCGCCGCCGAGGGCGTGAAATCGTGCACGTTCAGTGGCTCAAGACGTACTTTGACCCACCTGTGCTATCTTGCCCGTAGGTCGCTGAGACGGCTCCTCTTCTCCGGGGAGGCAATTGTACTGGAGAAGAACAAGCAGCAGGCACTGCTTCGAGAAAGACGACGACAACGAGTGGTTGGAAACCTTGTGCCTGTGTTGCCAAAGCTCTGTCTCCTCTCGCTGTGGTGCTCTGCTATCTGAGTGTTTTAGCAATCGAACTATAACGCCTTTTGACAAAATAAATAAACATTACTCCATTAATAACCACACCTGCCCGGGCTGCCAAAAGGCAGCTGGCAGTATTGCACAAATAAATAAATACAAATAAATAAATAACTCATCATTGCGCGCCGTATACTGTATCTGCAACTGAAAGCATACAAGAGTGATCTAACGATGGTGGCTCAATCTCGTGCGTGCAAGGGAGAAAAGCAGGGAGGAAGCGCGCCGTCTTCCATCGTGCGCAAGGCACCCGGGGAATGGAGGGGGGATGGAAAGCGCCCTTTTCTGGTGGCTGCTGCATATGACGCAGCTAGTGCGGCCGTGTGGGCCTTATCTTGAAAGCGATCTGCGATGGGGTCAGAGCGCAAGCGCCGAGTGCTGATAGCTTCGTGTACGCCACTTAGTTCACGTTGAAGCAAGATGCAGCACAAAAATCAATTCAAAAGTATTCGTCCTCACTGGAGTGAGGAAGCTGCTACCACGCTTCCTCACTCCAGTGTTTTGACAGCAAGTGTACGTGGTGATTGAGTGAGATGTTCACATTTTCTTGTGCACGCAGGACACCATGCTTGTTAATTTAGTTAGTAAGCTAATGATTGCAAGTTTATATGACTTGTAAAGCTACTATCCTTACTTCGTATAGCTGTCTACCAATTTGCTATCGCAATTGATACGTCACCTTTCGGGCGAAACTACTCTTCTTGAAAGGCATTTTTACGTAACAGACCAGGGCGATTCTAAAGCACCTACTAATGCTTAACTTTCTGGTATAACATAAAGTTCTTGCAATCTGTTTTTATTCTAAATCCACCATTAGCCCTTTATGATAGGTCACAATGGTCCAGGCTTCACCCATATGGGCATGAACACAGATTGGAATAGTTTTAAGTTATACCGGCACTGGGGACAGACACGCCTGCCTGCTGGACCTGCTGCAGCGCATGCCTCCTAATATCTAGTTCGCTCGCAGTGCCCTCGGCCTCCGTTTCATTGTTTTGCGCTTCAGCTATAGGGAACACCGTGCTACTCAGCCCGCTCGCCCCCCCAACCGTATTCTAATACACTCTAAATACAGCCGCCCTAGCCATTCTGACAGCAGCGTGACGAAAGCCGGAAGTGACCGCATGCATGCCCGGCCACTTGCCAGAAACGGCGAAAAGTCGTGTTAGAAGCACGACATGTACGAGAAACTGTGCAGGATGCGGCGTCACGCGGTGCGAGGAATGCGAACGAATGCACTCATTTTTGGAGAACGAATCCGCTCGCTGTTTGCGGCCACTATGAGAGCACACATGCTGAAGTCGTTCTGGCGCAGCGTTGCACAATTTCGCTCAATTTTCTGTGTTTGCTGCAGGAGTTCCACTCCTGCAATTAGGTAGCCACACTTTACAGGCTGTACAGTGATCATTTGCAACCTCTGAAGAGCCCTGTGCATGCAAAGAAACATGTTTGCTCCTAATACTCTGTGTTTTTCAAGTACAACACTTCATAACGTACTACAGTTAAACATCGATATTGACACGTGTACTTATCTTTATCGGGCGACCCCGTTTCGCCGCCTAACAAATGTTATTGCACAGCGCGGAACGCGCCTGCATGTATCCCAAGTTTCTGGAAAGTTATCGATGCTTGTATCTGCTGTCTGTTGTCGCCAAACCTTGTTTTATCTGATTTCATCGCCTGACGCGAATGGTATAGAACTTTGTAGAAGGCGCGCGGGTCCCAACAATTAGTCTGGAACATTCGACGACCCGCTGATCAGATTTTCGACGATCGCCGAGTGTGTTCACCGCTACTGTTGTTCTTTGAGTGTAGCCTGTTTTTGAGGGCACAAGTTCGCCCAATAAAACGCTCGTTTTGTTAATCACAGTTTTGCTGCTTTCTTAACCCTTTCAGACGCCACTTTATCCCGTTGATTGAAAAGTTGCTTTCACCACCATCTCTTGCATCTTCAGAATCATAGAACATGTATAGCTGCAGAAAAGATTAAGAATTTTCAATTGTTTAGCGAGTTTTGTCAAGTTTACAAAATTTCGACTCCATGCGAAAACTCACTACAGGAACACAAAATGTGAGAACATGTACTATTTCGTGTTTTGAAAAGCACTTATCCAGCCACTTGAAAATTATGCCTGGTGCATGACATTGTAAAAAACAATGAAAGAAGTGAACCCGCTACATATAGCATACTGACACAGAGTAAAAACACCCATCCGTCTATCTTCCCACTCATTTTGCTAAAACATTCTGCATGTTACTCAAAATTGCAGCACAGTTCCAATAATAAGTATTTCAATATGTATGAAACACATTTTAAATACCATTACTTTCATCAGGGCTTTTGCTATTGATGCGCTCTTTTGCTGTGCACAATTGTGTAGACAGCGTCTCAAAGGATTAATCGTCACTACCACGTGACATCTGGTGGAGGTGCCAGTGCGTTCATGTACCGAATGCCCCCGCAAAGCTGCGATCCAAGCCCGAAGGCCGAGGACAATACCAACATCCCCCAAGACCAGCCTGCTAGTCGTAGACTGCAAGGACTGCCCCCAGAGCACAGACTTCTACCTGAGTCGACAAAGGAGATAGTGGTCAAAACAACCCCAATGGCTGCCCCAGCGTCCCCCGTTATCCTACAACAACCTCGGGACCCACCGACCTTCCATGGAGCAGCGGCTGAAGACCCGGAATCCTGGCTGGAGACCTACGAACGAATCGCAACTTTTAACAACTGCGACTCCGACGACAAGCTGCGGCATGTATACTTTGCCTTAGAAGATGCCACCAGAACGTGGTTTGAGAACCGGGAGTCGACCTTGACAACATGGGACCTCTTCCGTAGAGGATTCCTGTGCACCTTTACGAGCCTCGTGCACAAGGAAACGGCCAAAGCCATGCTGGACGCCCGAGTACAGCTACCTAACGAGAACGTTGCCATCTTCACGGAAGAAATGAACCGTCTGTTCCGCCACGCCGACCCAGATATGCCTGAGGAGAAGAAAGTCCGCCTTCTCATGCGTGGTGTGAAGGAAGAACTTTTCGGCGCAATGATACGAAGCCCACCGAAAACCGTAGAAAAGTTCCTTCACGAGGCCACCAGCATCGAGAAGACACTCGAAATGCGGAACCGGCAATTCGACCGCTGTACAAACTCTACCCACTACGCAGGAATTCAATCACTGGCCACGGACGATCTGCGCGAGACCATCAGGGCCATTGTGCGCGAAGAACTGCGCAAGGTCTTGCCTTCGTCGCAGCCTCAAGTTGCCTCGATCGCCGACATTGTGAAAGAAGAGGTGCACCGATCACTTGGAGTTCCTGAGGTGCAACCAGAATCACCGCAGCCCCAGCCAGAAGCGATGACCTACGCCACCGTCGCCCGCCGTCAAGGCCCCCCCTGCACGGCCACGCCAGGGCCCTTTAACGCCACAATTACGTCGTCCACTGCCGCCGCTGCCAGCATGCCTGCGCGTCGCCCAGCGCCGCTACGCGAGAAAGATGAACATTTGGCACGCTCCACAGGCATGCGGGTCCCAACGATTAGTTTGGAACATTCGACGACTGCTGTATAAAAGCTGACACGCTTGACCCGCTGATCAGATTTTCGATGATCGCCTAGTGTGTTCGCCGCTACTGTTGTTCTTTGAGTGTAGCCTGTTCTTGAGGGCACAAGTTCGCCCAATAAAACGCTCGTTTTGTTAATGACAGTTTTGCTGCCTTCTTAACCATCACTACCACGTGACAATATAAAGAAGTCAGTGAAATCGGCAATTTGCATCGCTATGTAAAAATTTCGTTGTATTGAAATTTGACCTTTTATGCAGATAAGTACAGTCGCCGATCAATATTTTTTTACGTGGAAAGGGGCCGCGGAATTTTCCAAATTATTGGGCAATCGAAAAAAGCAAATTTGAATGAGACAACAAATCATTTTGGTAAATTTGGGAGTCGGCGACGAATGATACAGTTTCATGCTACGTATGTCGACGATATCTTCACTATCGGCGGTACGAATTAAGCAAAGTCGGCTACGCATTTGCATGCACTCTGCCCCCGCGGCTGATAACGTCACTCATACTGGGACGACGCTATCAGCCAGGAAAAGCGCTGGCAACGAGGAGGGAATGCGTTGTCTGCCTCTCGCTCCAACGAGTCACCGAAAGTCGAGACTACTCAAGCTCCAATACTAAACGTGCGGGAAGACAGCCGACATAGTGCGAAGCAGTATCAGCATGCCCACTTTTTGCACACACAGTAGATTACCTCTAAAGCAGGGTGTGCGGTTGTGTATGCACTCAGCCACACTTACAGTCATGCACTAACATGGCAGAGGCTCGGGCCAGAAATCGAGACATGCGCCTACTTACCCCCCACTCCACCCCCCTCGCGGGCGCTTCATCACGTTACCATGAGCTCACTCCCCTCCCTCTTTCCCTTTACTCACGCGGGAAGGCGTCCCTCGTGAAGCCACCATCTTTCTTGTCTCACCCTCGCACACTCACTTGCATCTAAAGCACACAGTGCATGGGGCGTGATAGGATCTTATCGCACTTGGACTTTACACGGAACATGATGCGCTCCACTTCGGCCGTCGCTCTTGTCACGCCCCGGTGCGTGATTTGAGAGGTGCGTTTGCAAGTAGCCGCTTGTATTTCAATCATTTGACCATCTGCATCTGCGGAAGTTTCTATTTATTGTCTCGGAATTCCTTTGCAGTGGCAGTGAAATTTTGTTATGTTGAAATCACATACAAACACTTCGTTATATTGAGGTTCTAAATACGTGGTGTTCTATGGACAAGAGGTTATGAGAAGTTAAATACTTCGTTATATCGAGAATCTCGTTATATTGAAGTTCGTTATATAGAGGTTTAACTGTATATAATGGCAGAAACTTGCTAACTTTAAGAATACTGGGATGCAAACATCAATTTACATTAACTGTGACAACAGCTATTCATTATAAGAAAGGAATTCCATTCAATTCAATTCTGGCACTATTTCATTCAGTCCCAAAAATCGCTATTCACACACCTCTAGTATTGCATCTTTTATTGTGCTGTCTTTCTCATGTGCATTACAAACAAGCAAGTCACATAAACTTGCACTCTAAGCATATAACATGTAAATAAGGAAAGTTCTGCAGTGGGCTAGTTCGTTCAACATTAATACTGTTGCGCAAAGTGACAAAATGACAGGACAGGCAAAAAATGTTTTGATGCCATAATCATAAGCTTTGTTCATATGCTTGCGACAGTGGAGCTTCGCTTCACCTGTGCGCTTTCCCTTCATTTACCTTGCAGCCTCCTTAGTAAGCAGAAAGGATGAACGCCCTCATAAGTGCTCACCTGCGGCACAGTGTCTGCTCGGCGTCTACTTGGCATTTGCTCACTACCATCATCATGTACCATGTTAGAGCGGGGTTGTAAATTAATTATGCAGTGAGCAATTCGGCTTTTATAGCATTCCGCATCGTCGACACATCACCGGTGCTACTGCTGTGACGTCATCTGTTAAATAGAAATCAAACCATATTTACTGCTCGGCACTGCCTCTGTGGTCCTAGCAGCATCAAAACGAACAGCTGATCTCAACAATATAGACAAAAAATAGCTAATGCTTGTCCTCAGGTGGAGGTGAGGCTAGGCGATGATTTATTTGTTGTTACTATTTATTTGTTGCAGTCAGGGTGGAGAGCCAGTAACAAGTGCAAATTGGGATTGAAGCAGGTGGTCTGGGCTACGTGGGGTGCTGCCATGTTGCTTCATAATAACGGTTAGGGTGGCTACTAGTGTTACCAGTGCTAGCCCCCACAGTAATTCACAGATATACGATGTGCAGGCACAAAGGGCCTAACATCTCGCGTATCGCTGTAATATATCATGTGTCAAGCAAAAATAAAGCTCTCTAATGCCGCCAGTAATCAGACAGTTAAGCCTGGAACTATATTCTGCTGTGAAAAGATATTTCCTGTGTACACCTTGTACCGTCGGCTGTGCTGCAAGTCACTTGTGAGATAGAGTATAGCCTGAGCAGCTTGTATGATGGACCATTCTCCGAGGCTACAAAAGGCCTATTGTGCTTCTTGAAGGCAACTGGACTGTACAAGCCCCTGAGGCTGTTGGCAAACGTTCCTCTTCAAGTGCATCCACACTGACTGTCCCTTTATTATTTTTCTCATCCTTCCTCTTTCTCATCTATTTTTTCCCCTTCCCAATGTGTAGGGTAGCCAACTGAGCACAGGCCTAACCTCCCTTACTTTCCCTCTTCATTTCTATCTCTGTGTATACCAGTTGGCTGCATACTACATTTATCTCGGTAGAGAAACTCTATGAAATAGTATTTTTTTACTACATGAACCTCTTTCATTTAAAAGTTCAATCCTGTAAATCTAAAAGATGTGTTTCCCATTGAAATCAACCTTAAGATGCTCCGGGTGGTCATGAAATGTTTACATGCCTTAAATAAATTATGTAGTATCCAGTGCCGGATTATGAAATTTTGAGGCCCGCGGCTATATTTGCTTCAGGCCAGCAGTGATGCTGACTATGATGCCAACAACAATCATGGTGATCAGTTAAATCTGCTTTGTGAAAACATGTTTCTTTTCTTTGGTCGTCATCATCATCATCCTATTTTATGTCCACTGCAGGACAATGGCCTCTACGTGCGATCTCCAATTACCCCTGTCCTGCGCCAACCAATTCCAACTAGCGCCCGCGAATTTCCTAATTTCATCGCTCCACCTAGTCTTCTGCCGTCCTCGACTGCATTTCCCTTCTCTTGGAACCCATTCTGTAACCCTAATGGTCCAACGGTTATCTAACCTGCACATTACATGACCTGCCCAGCTCCATTTTTTTCTCTTGATGTCAATCAGAATATCGTCTATACTCGTTTGTGCTCTGATCCAAACCACTCTCTTTCTGTCTCTTAACGTTATGCCTAGCAATCTTCATTCCATTACTCTTTGCGTGGCCCTTAGCTTGTTCTCAAGCGTCTTTGTCAGTCTCCAAGTCTCTGCCCCATATGTCAGCACTGGTAAAATGCACTGATTGTACACCTTCCTTTTCAGTGATAATGGTAAGCTTCCAGTGAGGAGCTGACAATGTCTGCCATATGCAATTCAACTCATTTTTATTCTTCTATGAATTTCCTTCTCATGATCAGGGTTCCCTGTGATTAGTTGACCTCTGTAAACATACTCCTTCACAGACTCTAGAGACTGACTGGCTATCCTGAACTCTTGCTCCCTTGCCTGGCTATTCATCATTATCTTTGTGTTCTGCACATTAATCTTCAACCCCAATCTTACATTCTCTCTGTTTAGGTCCTGAATCATTTGTTTTAACTCGTCTTCATTGTTGCTGAATAGAACAATGTCATCGGCAAAACAAAGCTTGCTGAGATATTTGCCGTTGATCCTTACTCCTAAGCCTCCCCAGTTTAATAGCTTGAATACTTCTTCCAAGCACGCAGAGAATAGCATTGGAGAGATTGTGTCTCCCTGTCTGACCCAATTCTTCATAGGTATCTTCCTGCTTTTCTTGTGTAGAATTAAGGCAGCTGTAGAACCTTTGTAGATATTTTCCAAGGTATTTACGTAAGCAGTCTGTACTCCTTGATTACGTAATACCTCTATGATTGCTGGTATCTCTACTGAATCAAATGCTTTTTCGTAATCTATGAAAGCCATATAGAGAGGCTTATTGTACTCTGCGAATTTCTCGAGAACCTGATTAATGACATGGATGTGGTCCATTGTAGAGTATCTCTTCTTGACGCCAGCTTGTTCCCTTGGTTGACTAAATTCCAGTTTTGACCTTATTCTATTGGAGATTATTTTGGTAAGTATTTTATATAATACTGGGAGTAAGCTAATCGGTCTATAATTTTTCTAATGTCTCCCTTTTTGTGGATTAGTATAATGTTTGCCTTCTTCCTGTTTTCTACGACCCTTGCAGTCGATAGACACTTCATATAGAGCCGCAAGTTTTCCTAGTATTATGTCTCCTTCATCTTTGATTAAATCGACTGTTATTCTATCCTCTCCTGCCGCTTTTCCCCGTTTTATGCCTTGCAAGGCCCTTCTGACTTCATCTCTGGTTAGAGGAGGAGTTTCTGTATACTGTTCATTATTGTTTCAAATAGAATACTCCTGATTCCTCTGGGTACTGTACAGGTCAGTATAGAATTCTTCCGCTGCTTTTATTATACCTTTGAGATTGCTGATGATATTACCCTGCTTATCTTTCAGTGCATAGACCTTGGTTTGTCCTCTGACAAGTTGTGTTCTCACTGATTTCAGGCTGCGTCCATTTCTTACGGCTTCTTCAGTCTTTCTCACATTATAGTTTCGAATATCACTTATTTTCGCCTTTTTGATCAGCTTTGACAGTTCTGCGAATTCTATATTATCTCTTGAGTTTGTCACTCTCATTCTTTGTCGTTTCTTTATCAGGTCCTTTGTTACTTGGGAGAGCTTGCCTACTGTTTGCCTTGAAGCCTTGCCTCCCAATTCAATGGCTGCCTCTGAAGCAAGCCTAGTTACGGTTTCATTAATTGCGTCTATGTCATCTTCATCTCTCTGTTCTAAGGCTGCAGAATTGTTTGCAAGTACCAGCCTGAATTTGTCTGATTTTACCCTTACTGCTTCTAGGTTGACCTGTTTCTTCTTGACCAATTTCACTCTTTCCCGCTTCAAAATGAGGGGAATCCTAGCCCTCACTAACCTATGATCACTAGACTTTACCCTACCTATAACTTCTACATCCTGCACTATGCTGGGATCAGCAGAAAGTATGAAATCAATTTCATTTCTTGTTTCACCATTAGGGCTCTTCCAGGTCCACTTTCTGTAGCTGCGCTTCCTGAAAAAGGTGTTCATTATTCGAAGCTTATTCCTTTCCGCGAATTCTACCAGCATCTCTCCTCTGTCATTCCTAGAGTCAACGCCGTAGTTGCCAATTGCTTGTTCACCAGCCTGCTTTTTCCCCACTTTTGCGTTGAAGTCACCCACTACTACAGTATACTGAGTTTGCACTTTTCTCATCGCTAATTCAACATCTTCACAAAACTGATCTACTTCATCATTGTGACTGCATGTTGGAACGTAGGCTTGTACTACCTTTAATCTGTACCTCTTATTCAGTTGATTACGACTACAGCTACCCTCTCATTAATGCTCTAGAATTCGTCAGTGTTGCCCGCTATGTCCTTATGGATTAGGAATCCTACCCCGTATTGCTTCTTATCTGGGAGACCTCTATAGCAGAGGACATGTCTGTTATTCAGCAACTTATAAGCCTCACCAGTTCTTCTAATCTCACTAAGGCCCATGATACCCCAAACAGTTCCTCAAAGAGATCTGCTAAGCTAGCCTCACTCGACAGAGTTCGGCAATTAAGCGTTGACAGGGTCAGTTTCCATTGGCGGCTTGTCTGGACCCAGAGAATGTAACGTAATTCTTATGATCCGTTGGGCACATTGCTTTCATTTAACCGTGATGTTAGTCACAAATTTACTAACTGCTTGACTGCCATCAGTCAGGAAAAAGAGAATGCTTGTTGTAAAGCAACAAACATTTTAGTTATACATGTACATTTTAAATTGCTCTGCATATGTGGCATAAAATGTTGTTGAATACGAGAAAAAATATGGAAAGTGTAAGTCACATTTGTCTAGAGTATTGAATTGGCTGCTATGTTTCGGAAACAGAAAAATCACAGGTTGGCGCCACTATGACATCATGCATGCTCATGCCCCAAGCTAGGTCCATTTACTATAAGACAAACATGGAACCTAGCACGTACCACAAGGTAGCAGCTTCGGAGACTGGCACAGTCCACAGCTGGTCACTTGACCACGACAAGTACGACTCAGACTGTATGACTCTACCTTGAAACCTTAAATGGAATTGGAGGCTTATAGCATGTGCAATTCTGACGAGTACTTTAGACCTGATACAGAAAACAAGCGGCAATTCAGGCTAGTTAGTCTGTAATACTGCGGTCCTAATAGCGCTAAAAAGGCAAGGATGGGCATAATGACAACACATGATGCTATGGGTTGTCATGTCTGTCTCTGCCCTTGTCTTTCTAGTGCTACTTAAGCTCCCAGAATAAACAGTAGGCTTGTGACACTTGCTATTGTTCACATACAAAAATTAAACTTCTGACAATATCAGGAAGCAAAAACAAATTTCGCCTCTAAAAATGCCTTTTGTATAGTGAACTCTGGTATAGATTTGGCAAAAGAAGTACTCAACAAGTGCTGTTCAATGGATATAACGACTAGAGAGTGCAGCTTCTTGACGTTGGAGCACAAGCAATTCTTAATCAAGGAAAGCTTAGAAAATGAGTGTTTGTTCTCACAGTTTTAGTCTAGATTCCAACATTTTCAGGAGGTCACGAGGAGTACTATCTAGCATAGGTGTGCGACCTCAGCAGGAAATGTCGAGACAAGATAAATTCTGTACATTTAGAATAATTTGTTGGCCTGGTTGGTGAGTTCCGCACTCTACTCAAAGGCTCAAAAGTTTTATACTTAAGGCAGAGAGAGCCGACATAAGTATCTAAAGGGAGGCAACAATCGTGGAAGCTCTATACCAGGCTTCTGAAGCAACACTGCACGCTCCTGCAAACCGCTCATGAACCTTGAACCTCGTTTCACAGAAATACCATAAAAGAGTTTTCAGCTTTGGCAGCTTTTTTCGAAATGATTGCGCCTCGACGCGAGTTTTGCCAGTTTTTCCGTCTTGAGCCTGAGTATGAAGACAATCTTTCATGCCTCAGAAATTCGGAACAATTTCTTTGCATGAGTCACCCTGTAGAAATTAGATTGTATTGGACAAATTTTTCAGAAAACAAGGCTTTCTATATTGTTCAAAGCTGTTCAAAAAGTAGTTCGAGTGCTTTGACGATGCAAAAAAAAACACGCACAACTTCTCACAAGGAGTAAAAAGTTTGACTGCCTCAACACAATTATCTACACTCCATGCACTTCTAGGTTTAAGCAGTGATCGCAGCATCGTGCATGCATGGCCAGCGAATTCTTTATGTGCACCCGCAGGCCCTTGTATTTCCCTGCCATGTTTATAGTTTAGTGTGCTCGAGCCATGTTACTGGCATTGCATAGAACTGGCCACGATAGCTATTGACTGAACTGCCATTATGCTGAAGAAGAAAACACACACTTGTTACCACAAGTTCACCCGTGTACATTTGGCACAAACCCACTGAATCTTTTGTGAACGTCACCATGTAGCCTGTACCAAAGGACATGGGAAAGCTAGTGAACGTGATACACATATGGTGTAAAATTGACGAGGGAGCAATACTCAGCTTCTTGCTCCACTGCAACAATCCATCTCGTTAAGTTAATTATCTGCCATCATGTCAGCAAACTCATCGCATGTCGACTTGCTAATATAAGAGGTTTGCTATACGTCATTGTCATGATCCAAATGAAAAAAGAACAAAGACGCAGGGGGTGTTTTGCAAAAGAGAAAGAGGTGAAACCTCGTATTTCTGTGTAGGCAAGAGAGAAAGGTGCCTCGCGTGCTGGCCGAGCAATGCCTCTGTGCAGGTCACCTCCTCATACTACATATTCTTTACTTTCATTTCAGCGACTATTATACTGTTTCGAAGAACTCTGGTGGTAGAACACTCCCTGGAAGACACTTTACAGCTTTTATAGTATAGCTAAAATTTTCCACAGGGCCCTCGCAAAGTTTTTTTTAATTGCTGAGGATCCCATCAAGGGTTTGTATTCCATGAGTTGTTTCACTGTGTACCCCACATTGATAAGCTTTCCAAAAATCTGAGCAATGCTTGTTACATTCTGCTGAAGTGCCAAAATTGTTTTGACACAGAAACCCTTTGAGAAATTTATTTCAGCCTCTTCAATAGCCATCTGTGTTACTGTGTTACATCTAGAGGCCATGCGTACATTGAGCCAGTTATGAAACTTCAAAAGAGGGCTGGCTGTCTGCTTTATAACTTTATCACATTACAATGCTAACGTAACACTGCTCTTTCAAAAAGTAAACATCTTACCATATCCTTCATTACTGGACTTCAAACTCTTGTAATGGTCAATGATAGCATCTTTGCAACTACCCTTTCTCTGCGAAGAACTTTACATAATCGGGACACTGTACACAGTGCACTACAAAAAATGTTTCTGGTTCCAGAGGTAAACACAGAATTTCAAGTGTTGGAGTAGTCTAGCGGAACGTTCTGCCCACAGAAGTTAAACATGAGGCTTATCTTGGGAGATAATTAAAACTGTATTTTCATGATCTCCTTTTTTTTTGTTTAATATTATATTCATTGCTTGCCTTTTTCTTTTTTCTGGTGCAGTTTCCTTTACTTGTAAATGTTTAGTATGCTGTTTGCATTCTGAAGATTCTTTGTATTGTGTTCTCTTCTTTGTCTGATGTAAAGTGCTTACTGTTGCTTAGTTTGTTAAGTACATGTGTCTATGCTATCTTAATTGCTTTGCTTCCTCTACATAGTTTTGTTATGGATCTCAATTAGTTTCGTGCTCAGGATCCAAATGCACTTGTTCACGTGTTTTACTCTGTACTGTATGCAAGAAATAAATTTCAATTCAAGGAAAAATTTTTCTCATAGGGCCCTCTGGCAGTCAAGGTCGTGAGGCTGCAGCCCCCTTAATCCATGGATTAATCCAGCTCCAGCAGTAACCAGTAGCTTGACTGCAAGTTTTGGCTTGCCATCTCTTTCATCAGGTTGACATTGATTTAGACAGCAGAAATCCTAAAATTCATTGCATGCTGAAAACAGCCTTAAACCAGAGGGTGCAAATAAACTTGTGTTCTCAAGAACCTAACCTTTCCTTGGGGCTTGCTAGAATGAAAGCCAGTTTAGGAAACTTAATCTAAAACTCTATTTTGCTGACTGCAGCATTTATCATGGATGCGAAGGGGGTGTTGTGACAGAAAGCTGGTGCGCACGTACAACGAAAAGTACTATGATGCTGATCAAAAGTTTTATAGGTGTAATGTGTAAAACCACAGTTATGTAGAGGAATGACATGAAACTGGTCATAACTTGAAGCAATGGTTCATTACAGATGGGGTATACATATATGGGCACATAAACATGATGCTCAATGCAAGTATGCATGTCCCATTTATCCACACATTCTTTATATTTATATTGTTCTTCCAATACATATGCTCATCTTGTATTTATGCACGCATTGCTACGTGTTGCCAAAGAAACCAATAGGAAACACAGACCTAGTCAAGCCGATTTTATCGCTTTTTGTCTGTGCCCCTGTCATTTATACATTGTATAGATACGAAATAAAGTTCAAAGTTCAAGTGTGCCAGGTGCAAGCTTGACTTGAAATGACAGTCATTTTTCAGATACAAGTGGCGTGATGAGATACTGGGAATCAATGCTTGTTATTTCTTTATTCACACAATGATCTGTTGTATAATATTTGTGCACAGATACCCCAATTAATGACGCATCTCTGAATCACAGATGTCACATCCCATCTGCCCTATGCAACTTTGCCACATGAAATAGGAAGCTCATTGACATAGTCAGTTAAGGATTGTGCAAAACTGTTTTCCTGTTTCTTGCAGTCTTGTCTATCATGAGTACTTGCATAATGTGAAAAAGAGTACCTTGATGTTCTAAATGTTATGTATATATGACAACACAACTATTCTTTTTCTATGATCAGAGGAGGCTTTTGTGTCAGTATATCAAATGAAGTTCTTTAACAAACATGCAACAGGTACTTGCATGTGAACAAGCGTATGTAGCCTCCCATAGGCAAGCACGTTGATGAAAGTATCTTTCAGCCAGATTGGCAACAAAACCTTTCCCATAGGCTTTTTCGTGTGTAAAAGCTGACCACACATCTTTTGATCTAGCTGATTTATCTTTTAAGCTACAGGTCTGTGCTGTTTTCCTTGCAACGAGTCCTTGTACATGTGTCCAAGAAATGCGAGTCCTTCATTGTGTTTCTTTTTCTACAACTTCGATGTTTCTTTTGGCAACAATTTATTGCACATTTTTGAAAGCTCTTCATACAGCAACCATTCTTTCTTGGAAAACTTATTTCAAATGAAGTGCTAAAGTTGTTGATAGACTATTCATGTAGTTTTTTTTAATATCCTTTGTCCCCAATAGTTAGCCCTCTTTTTGCACTAGCTGGTTGAGATGTGGTACCTAAATATATTGAAATAAATATTGTCACTGCAAGTATCTACGTCATCGTATGACTACTTAATATTTGATGCTTACTATTTTTACTCAATTTATATTTGAAACTTAACATTCGCCCACCTCTACTTCTTATACAATGCACAAAGATGCACCCAAGCCGTAGTTGTGCTTTCTGAAGTGTTACATTGTTGTATACAATAGTGGCAAAAAGCAGCTCTTCATAGAGAATTTGATTGTGTTGTTTTATGTATTCTGTTCTTCTGCCATATGTACTGTGAACTGATAATTATATAGCAGACAGATATACAGCCTCTCAATGGAACAGACATTTATTTGATACACATGAACTTGCACCTTGTTCAGCTGGCTTTCAAAATTATGCTGATTGTGGCCAGCTTATAGTATCTATAGAGTCATGTTGACGGTGTGGCCTGAGGGGACGTGTGCAATGCTACTGTGAAGCTAGTTATTGTTCTCACAGCAATGCATTAAGTAATGTTATTGCTTAATTATTATAAAAAAAGACAGCATCAGCCAGGTTGTAAGAGTGAGAAAAATTATTTGTGAAATTCACCAAACACACAAAACAATATAATATGAATACATACAATGTGCTAGTTAGCATTTCTAGTGATTAAGAGAATGATATATGGGATGCTGTGTTAATTGGATTTATTTGTTATGTTACAGCACAGGCTGTGAAGTTAACTTGAACATGTTTAAGTATTTACAAAATTGGGAAGGTGGCAGTGAGACTCCCTGAGGAAGCAATACCTCAGTCATATTAATGGTATGACTTGACCATATAATTTCATCATTGCTTGTTTAGAAATATCATGGTGGGTTAGAACCTATGAAATGCCACACCAGCAAGGCTGAACATCCATCCTTACTTCTCAGAGGCTTAAAGAATGATACAAAGTTATGCTTTAAAGCACATTTTGGTAGCAGATATGTGCCATGTTCATTTCAGGGGAATGGAAAGAGGTGATTGAGCACAGCCATGCTGTGGTAGCATGCGTGAAAGAATACAGGAGAGCCTGGGGGCTAATATATGTTAATAGAGTGAACAAGTAGCTGTGATTTGCAAGATTATTTTAGTCCACAGAGGATGCTGCAGTAAGGTTTGTGCAACTACTGTAAGCAATACGAGAACGAGTGAAAGATTACTAGTAATATATGTATTTGTATGACAGATGATAATGTGCACCCAATTGCCGCTATGCATTTTTTCTATTTTATGTTCAGCACAGAGTGCGAGTCACTATGGCTTCTAAACTGCAAATTTCTGCATTCCGTTTCACAGTGCTTATGGGGCTATCTGCATTCATTTGACTACTTTAGAGATTGGATAATAGAACGTGTCCGCATTGCAGATTTACGCAGAACATATTACGAATTCGTCACAAAGCTCCACCCAAGAAACTGTCTGTTGGTTATGAAAATAAAAAATGGCAATAAACATTCCCTTACTTTCTTGCGCTGCCATGTACACGGTGCTAATGAACTAATATCTATATTGCAGACTTTATATGCTTTCATTAGAGGTAGGTGCAAGTTGGACTGACACAATGAACATGCATTCATTGCGTACAAGCTACTGCATGTTGGAATTGGTGTTACAGCAGGCATGGCAAATGTTCTCCCCTACTTGTGTCTTGTGTACCATATGAGCCAGCATTTCATTTCATTGTTGTGTACCTGTTTAAGCTGTTACTGATTAAGCAGGGCAAATATAAAACGACTTACTACGTCAACCATTTCACATGCAAGATCACTGCACTCATTGCAGAGCTTATTATAGAGTTTTAGATCAGGGGGATGCAATCGTTGAGGCCCCAAGTACTACGGGGCCTCAATGCTTGCGCCCCCTTAATCTAGATCTCTATAGTTGCTTGATAATCTTGGTTTGCTTTGAGATGAAGTACAGTAACTGTGCACCTGTTTGTTAGCCTATGCACTTCTCTTTTTAATTTGGCTGTGCATTAGCTAGCTAGGTTGTCACTACATGAATGGGACATTTGGGCCATGCCCAATGCAACCAAATAACATTACTTTGCTGACTTAGCTTGCTCACTGACTGTGCAAGCTTCTTTGTTATCTAGGGAAAAGAATAAAAAGAGAATGCATGCATAAATGATGTTGACAGCAGCAAACGGTCTCAAGGCAATCATTCTTGATTGTCACCATTGCTGAGAGAGCAAGCATGCCTGTATTCACTTTGACCACAGGCTGTACATTGTTTAAATGCTGATAGAGGTATGGATAAATAGTGAAGGGGCAGCAGATTGGCCACCAAGGCCTTTTTGCATGGGCACTGCTGCCTCATGTGCCTCCGCAAACCTCTGTCATCGCATAAGGCATGAATGAGATAATGCCACATTTATTAGCGTGGACCTTTTTTGGAACCAACAGGAAATGTAAACATTATGTGATTTCACAACTATATGGGGTGTCTTTTCAGCAATATGAATATTTGTTTTCATGCAAACGTTCCGCTCTCAAAAACATATCTGATAAGCATCTCTGCCTAAGGTAAACATTATGTGATTTCACAACTATATGGGGTGTCTTTTCAGCAATATGAATATTTGTTTTCATGCAAACGTTCCGCTCTCAAAAACATATCTGATAAGCATCTCTGCCTAAGGTAACTATCATACATACATATCGCTTTTATGTCTGTCATAATCAATGGTAATCAATAGCTTAAGACGTACTGGTGGGCTAGTTGGTTAGTCATGATGTAATCAATTGTAGGTTCACTTTTAACTTGACAGCTACTAAAAAAATGGGAGCAGTAAAGTGCAAGTAAATCAACAAGCCGTTGTTGAAGATTCACACGCATGCTCGGTGATAAAGAGAAGTGACTTTATCTACACAGCTGTATTCCGCGATGATAGAACTATCTAACGCTGCAGTGCATCAGCGTGCTACGCTGTTGCTACGACAGATCCCTTGTTCATTAGCTTAAAATATGCATGTGTGTTCGTGTGCACGAGCATTTTTGCAAGCTTTCGCTAGCACACCTACAATGAAATCACCATCGCGCCGGACACAACCGAGGACATAGCGATGCATGTTGTTGCAACATTAGGTGGTAGCAATAAATAAATAAAAGAAAAAGTGATGCAGGTAAGATGACTGCACAGTGATCCAAAGGTGGGTCACAGCATCGATGCAACATATGCAGTACAGAATGTGACAGTACAAGAGTTGCGTTTTTGCCAAGATGCGAAAGTTTTACCCACATCGACAAAAATATGGCAGTGTCATCTGCTGATGGCGATAGTTGCCGACTTCGAACACCTTTGCTCTGCCGAATGG
Organism: Dermacentor variabilis; assembly: GCF_050947875.1. Lineage (NCBI taxonomy): Eukaryota > Metazoa > Arthropoda > Arachnida > Ixodida > Ixodidae > Dermacentor > Dermacentor variabilis. Next base: position 10,394,642 of record NW_027460280.1, on the reverse strand, counting down.
TTGCCAGCTCTCAATTAACAGACATCGAGTCCACAAATCGGAGTGCGGATGTCGCTCAAGCTAACTAATAAAAAAATAGCTAATAAGAAAACAAACATCATAACAAAATCCTGGCATGCACAAAATTTTGCTGGTTGCCAGCACACGGGGCTGCCAACGCACTGTTGCATGTTGTCAGTCGCTGGTTACCTGTTTAGCCAACCAGAGGGCGCATGCGAATTGCACTGCACCATGCAATCCCAGTGTAAATGCAATTTTGTGACTTGTCCCGCCTGCCTTCCATGAACCGCCTGCATATGGTGCGGCTTGCGGTGATGGGCTGCTCGAGCATGTACCGGCTTTAAGCCCCAGCAGGGTGATTTTCGTAGCTTGAACTCGACCCCCGCGTTACGTTAGAATAATGGCAAAATTTACTATATTGAAACAGATATTCTAAATTGCACAGTTTTTTACGTTATGGCAACATTATGGCGATGCAGAGCGTTCCGTATGATGGCCACTTCGAGAGACGAGTAACTTTGATGGACAAGGAGCTGGGAAACTCCGCTGTGGCTCGGCGGCTTGACGTCCATGAGTGGACAATTCTCGGATGGTGGCGCCAATGGGAGGCCCTTTGTAAATGTGGGGCTGGGTGGGAGCGCCTCATAGTGGCCTGGTCCCCGAATCAAATGGTTGTGCAGTCTTTTAAGATGTACTTAATCTCAAACAAGCTTGACAGCATGGATGACTTGATTCTTGGGCGATCACTTCAAAAATAGCTTCGCTTTCATGAGACTTGGCTAATTTTGGCACAGAACCCCTCAAAGTATATGGCCAACAGCGCTCTTGGCACAGCGCCAGAAACACTGGTCAGGGATGCTTGTGATGCGGAGTCACGCAAATCTCCCAAAGTGATCACCCAAGAATACTTCCCAAGGAAAGGTCCGTCTCCTCCTCAGACAAAAATGAAAGTGAAGAGAACTCGTTTCCGAATTGATCCCTTGAATGAAGTTACCATTTCTCCTTTTGTTCATCTTGCGTTACATTTGCAGTTGTTTTTTTTTTTTTTTTTTCGCGGACTTGCAGTCCGCGAATTGAAAGTCCGCGAATCGACCTTTGCGAATCGAGGTCGCGTTACATTTGAGTAAATACAGTACTTGATTTTGTAGAACATAAAATTTTCAACCCCACCCCTTACGTAACACCCCTGAAATGGGGGGTTCTTAAGAAAAATAAACTGAACAATGTTTGACGCAATGTCCAAGACAAGATTGTATGCAATACTGTTTAGCGATATAGGGCCGTAGTTGCTTACTAGGTCTTTCGAGGAGAGTGTGTTGGGAGGCTAGTTGGTAAGACATTTTTTTGTGAACTTAAACTGCGCTAGGGACGAGACACCGAGGTAGATGAAGACAGGACTAACGCAGACTAACAACTGGTTTATTGAAATCACACAATGCTGCCTCTTCGAACTTCGAAATGTAGGGGCTTGCCGAGAGAGTGTTCCACGGTCACGCGGTTATGATCCGGTTTACGCATGCGCATAGTTTGAAAAGGCAGCATTGTGTGATTTCAATAAACCAGTTGTTAGTCTGCGTTCGTCCTGTCTTCATCTACCTCGGTGTCTTGTACCTAGCACAGATTAAGTTCACAAAAGAAATAGGTCTTTATTGCCTCATTTAAACATTGGCATTACTTTGCCAATCTTTAATTCATGTAGTATTTCGACACAACTCGACACAACTCTTTGTGCATGACTGAGTGAACCTGATAACATGATAGTAAAATAATGCTAACTACAAAATGAAGTGTGCACAGCTCCAGAGGGAGAGCTGAATTGATGGGCATTGCTTGCTGAAAGGTGAGAACAATACATGGCGGCAAAACAACAAGCTACACACCTGCAAAGGGCACTGCAAGGGTTGTCCCAGTGGCTGTGATGTGCAGCACTGGCAGCACACTTCCCTAGCCCGTTCAGCAGGTCCAAGAGTTGCCAGGCAGGTCCTGTGGTAGCAGTGGCTGCAACTGTCCCAGACATTGACCAGTGTATACATTGCAAGCACTGAAATAAGCATGTCAATCTTTCTTGACATTCTAATGAAGATCCCAGATGCAAGGGACAAAAACCACATCACCCCAAAAAAGTGGAGCACATGAATGAAAACAGGCTGTTAGTGTATAACCTTGTGGGAAAGGTGGCAAGAAACACCTGTTCAATGCAAGGCTGCTTAAACAATGCTTCAGGACACTTTTGTTTAAACTTGATAGCAATGAACTAAGAGATCTTTGAAAGAAGTGATAATGAGGTACACTGTACCCTCGTGCAATCACTCTTGAATGAGGTAATCATCAACCTACTTTTATGTACACTGCAGGACAAAGACATTTACCAGCAATCTCCAATTACCACTATCTTGTGCTAGCTTATTCCAAGTTACGCCGGCAAATTTCCTAATTTCATCACACCATCTAATTCTCTGCCATCTTTGACTGTGCCTTGGCACGCATTCTGTGACCAATCATGCACGCTCAATTGCACAAGTGCAGCCTGTTGCGTCACGCCCAAAAGTGGGAGGGAGCACTGTGCTTACAGTTCCACCAGCATTCGTGTTAGTAGATGTGACACTGCTACAAAACGCCATGCGCGTTTCCAGTACAAAAATGCACCTTGCAGCGTTTGCGAGTTTTTTGAAATGGTGAAATTCCTGCTGAATCCTTTGCAAGGTGCAAGTATGCCAAGAAACTGCCACGTACCGTCGTGTATGTCTGACGTAAGATAGAATTCTGACTTGAGCTACCATGGATTTCCGGTGGACACGGAACGCCAGCAAGCATGGCTAACTAATATGTCTAGACAAGGATCTGGTGGGAAAAGAAACCAGGCGGGTACCCTCTGGCTGCCTTTTTCGGTGCCTTTGAGGTCACGGGTATGGCCGAAGTTTTGATTGAGCGATCGTGCCATGAGGATAGCCTGAAGTCGGTGGCTTTCCGTTTCTTACTTTTTGTGCCAGAGGTAAACACATTGCCATGGTAATAACGAACGAAAGACCTTATATAGTAGAACACACAGCATTTTGGCAAATAATTAAAATTATGCTATTCATTGACTCAAACCAGGCATACTCTTAATTGTGGGTTACACCCTGCGTGAATGCTGTGTAGACCTTATGTGAACATTGATTATTATGGGTAGTAGAGGTTTTTATTTATTTCTGCTTCTTTTTCAATAAGCTTTCAGCTCTTGGTGATGTGCCCATTTTCATATTTATTTGTATAGGGGCCGATTGCTGTGCTTTCACTAGTACAGTTGTCCAGCATGCCTGAAAAAGAGATACGAAAAAAATTAATTTCACGCATACCAAATGATCAGTGCATCTCGAAATATGTCGAAATGAAATGCAAATTTCTTGTCCACACAGGAAGCTGTTGCATTGTCCCCACCAAATTTGAAAGTGAGAGTGATGAGAAGATATACTCATTAATTCTGCAATGCCTTTAAATGACTCTGCCAGACAGCTTGTATGTCATTTTAACAAGGACACCAGGCTCACCTGTTATAAGCCCACAGACAAGGCAAGGTCTTAACAACTTCTAAGTGAAAGCATAAGAACTGGCGGTTGCAAATACATAGTATGTAACAAATAAGTTCAGTGGAATCCCACATGGTGGAGCAAATGTCATCAGAGAGAAAAATTGTCATCCACCCGAATGTAGCGCGAAGCTACAAAGGAAACACATATGGGTTTCTCAGAAAGAAAGACTCGCAGTTGAGAAAAATTCGTCTTAGTCCGGGATTTGAACACGAGACCAACACCTTTCTGGGCCAGTTGCTCTACCATCTGATCTAGCCAGGAGGCTAGCAGATTGCAGTGCAGTACCTAAATAATCTACAACTCGAAGCACAGGGAATGAACTTGACAATGATGATAATGAAGTGTATGGTGCCCTGTATCTGCCTTTTGAACGTCGCTATTGGAGATAACAAATAAAACTTCAGCATACTAGAAGTTACAGCTTGACTGATATTGTGAACAAACATTACGAAGAACTTGAAAGCAATATCTTTTGTAACTTGTTTGGTCAGTAACTAGCCTATGCAATGCCATCCTGTACAAAGAGTTGGAAGCCAGAGACTGCATTTTGTTAAGTTTTGCCTGGTTGCCCAGATGATCTTTTGTTCTCACAACTTGCCCGGATGTTCTCGTTTGAGTGCTCAGATAACGGCTCTGGCTTTTGGCTCAAGGTCACCTGAAGGTCGCCAACAACGGGAGCTAAAAGCATTTCATGCTTAAAAACAGTGCCAGAGTGGAAATGATGTCTCGAAGGTGAAGCTGCACTGCAGCCATCTTAGGAGGGGCATGATAAAACATTAGCTTATGGTGACGTAGCACTTTTCTCACACTTTCCATGAGTTAATCATGACTTATTTTTACCAGACAGGTACTTATCTACGTGTATCTCTGTATTACTGGTTTTAGTGTGAAATCTGAACATCACGGCAACTTTTATTGGAGATAATGTCGTCAATACTAAGACGAAGTTACTATTTTCATTGGGAACAACCAGCTTTTATTTTGTAATTAGTCTAGCATTACAATAACAGAGCCAAATCACATAATCTGTAAGTGGACGTCACCCGACAAGGCTCTATTTCAGAGGTGAAGCAGGGGGCAAGCGTTAGCTTCACTTCTCCTAGTAACAAGCTACGGGAGCTTCCACTTTTTTTTTAAAACCTTCTTGGATTAGGTAGTGCTGGTCCAGTTTAGTGTATCTTTATGCATTGCAAACTTGGGGAACGCAACTTATCTCCTCTACGCATGTTGTAAACTGGCAAAACATCTCCCAGAAGGTGTTTGTGCCACGACACCACTCTGTCACCCCCAGCTCGTGGTCTATTACAGTGGCCATGCTGTAATAGACCACGAGCTGGGGCTGACAGAGTGGTGTTGCGGTGCAAACATTCTGGGGGATGTTTTACCATAATAGACCACAGGTTATATGGTCTACACATTAAATGGCCTGCTCAGCTCCATTTCTTTCTCTTAGTGTTAACTAGATTATTGGCTATACCCATCTGCTCTCCAATACAAACTGCTGTCATTCTGTCCGTTAACTTTACAGCTAACATGTTGCATTACAATGCTCGGTATGCGGTTCTTATGCATCTTTGTTAACCTTCAAGTTTCTACCCCAAATGTTAGTACTGGTAGAGTACAATGATTGTACACTTTTATTTTCAAGGGTAGCGGAAAGCTGCCAGTCATGATTTGGTAATGTCATGAGGTGTCATAGTTTGGTCATGGATTTGGTATATGCTACAACCCATTTTTATTCTTCTGTAAGTTTCCTTAATGATCAGCGTTTCCTGCAAGTAACTGACCTAGATAAACATTCTACTCTTGGACAAATTCTAAAAGCTGGCTGGCAATCATAAATTCCTGTTCTCTTGCCAGGGTATTGAACATTACCTTTGTCTTCTGCATACTAATCTTCAACCCTACTCTTACACTTTCTCGCCTAAGGTCCTGTACAATATGTAGCAGTTCATCCCCAGCGTTTATGAACAGGACAATGTCATCTGAAAACCATAGTTTGCCGAGATATTTCACCGTTGATCTTCACTCCTAATCCTTCCCAGTCTAATAGCTTAGATAATTCTTTTAAGCATGGAGTGAACAGCATTGGAGAGACTGTGTCTCCTTGTCTTTCTGACCCCTTTATTGATCAGTTATTTATGCTTCTCCAGTGAAGAATTAGGGTAGCTGTGTCATCTATATAGACAGTACACTTTTGTTAAATTGATTCCAGTTATTTCAATCTTGACTGAAGGTCCCAGCCGGTGCCCATACATTCCTATGGGCCTGTGCAAGCTCCATCACTTGAAAGACATGAATGAATTAATGTATGGTGTTTATTGGCGCAAGGGTCAGGTATGGCCAAAGAGCGCTAGGTCCGTGGTGATGAGTTCGCAATGTAGTTATAAGTTCTATGAGGTTGATGTGATGTGGCTGTAAAGGGGCCTTAAAAATAGTCGCCCTAGAGTGCGTAAAATCTATCTGTAATAAGATTATGTAGATGACAAATGACGTGTTCTATGTGCAATAAAATCCATCGTGAAAGAATGATGCAATACAGAAAATATGTTAGTGAAATTACTGCCTCGCCAGAGCCCTTGAAACACAAGGGCCTAGAGGCATGTGCTATATGAAACAGCTATCACAGCGGCATCCTCTAAAGAGAGGAGACGCTACAAGTGTGTGGGGCTAATAACATGTAATACAACATCTTTCAGGAAGCCTAGGACTGCGTTGGTGTCAAAGAGCAGTTTTGGGCAGAGTAACATTACAGGATGAAGGGGTATGTGCTGCCTGTACGCTAGGGAAAAATGTTTCTTTCTCTCAGACTCGACTTTCCGACACTCCAGGAGGACGTGGAGGATGGTCAGCCTCTCCTCACATCTACCACAGGTTGGAGGATCATTTCCAGTGAGTAAAAAGTTATGCGCACCAAATGTGTGTCCTATTCTGATACAACAGAATGGGACATCTGTTCGCCGTTATTTTGCTATGGAGGGCCAAGAACCTAACTGTGGCTTTATCACGCGCAGTTTGTTATTTATTTCTTCGTCCCACATGCGTTGCCAGTGGTTTCGTAGTTTCCTTCTTAAGAAAGGCTTCAGGTCTGTGACAAGGACTGAAGCAGTAGGATTAACTGCATGCAATGAAATTGATGTGGCCATCTGGTCCGCTAGAATGTTACCCTAGATGCCCCTATGTCCAGGCACGCAGCATATAATCACATGTTGGTTAGATATATATGCTTTACACAGGACGGAATAGAGTTAATTAATTACTGGATTTTTGTGCTTACAGAATGACATCAAGGCCTTCACAACACGAAGGGAGTCCGTATATATAACTGATTTTTGGAGTTTTGCTTTCCTTATATGCTGCACAGCCGACAATAATGCGTAGGCCTCAACCATAAAGATGCTTGTTTCCGGATGCAGTACATCGGATTCCGAGAAGGATGGACCGATGGCTGCATAGGACACCCCCTCATATGACTTCGATGCGTCTGTGTAGAACTCCGTGCTGGAGTGCTTGTACTGGAGTTCCAGGAAATGCATTCGGATTTCGATATCTGGGGCGTGCTTTTTAACTTGTAGGAAAGATATATCACATTGTATCAGCTGCCACTCTCAAGGTGGTAGCAGCTTAGCTGGAGGCATTAAACAATGTTTGAGGAGTGGAACATCCATTTCAACACTAAGCTCCCTCACACGAAGTGAAAAGGACTGTCTTACAGAGGGACGATTACGAAAGAGTGTAGCATATGTCATATTGTTAACGGTGTTAAAACACGGATGTTGAGAATTAGAGTGAACTTTCAGAAAATATGTTTGGCTGATTTATGTTTTCTGCAGATGGAGTGACCACTCATTTGATTCTACATACAAACTTTCAATGGGACTTGTTCTGAAAGCGCTAGTGGCCAGTCGGATTCCTAGATGGTGGACCGGATCTAGCATATTTAGCGCGCTCTGGGCGGCAGAATGATAGATTGCGGCACTGTAGTCCAACCGTGATCGAATGAGGCTCTTGTAAAGATTCATTAAACATTTCCTGTTGCTGCCCCATGTTGTGTGGGATAAAACTTTCAGTAAGTTCAGTTTTTAAGCATTTTACCTTGAGATACTTTATGTGTGGAATAAAAGTTAGTTTAGAATCAAGTACAATGCCTAAGAACTTGTGTTCTTTGTTCCCAGATATTCGCTGACCATACATTTCGATACTGGGATTTGCAATGAGCCCTTTGTTTCTCTTGAAAAGCACGCAAGAACTCTTGTTGGGGTTCACTTTAAATCCATTTTCGTCGGCCCATTTGGACACTTTGTTCAAGCCCTGTTGTACTTGCCTCTCGCATACTGTAAGGTTGCAGGATTTGAAATCTATCTGTATGTAGTCTACGTAAACAGAATAAAAAATGGCTGGCGGTAATGAAGCATGAAGGGTGTTCATTTTCACGATAAAGAGCATGCAGCTAAGCACACCTCCTTGAAGTACACCAGTTTCTTGTATAAAAGGTCGTGACAATACATTGCCGATTTTAACGCGGAAGGTACGTTTGGACAAATAGCTTTCTAGTATAGTATTTAACATATTTCCATGAATGCCCATTTCCGATAAGTCTCGCAAGATCCCATATCGCCACGTTGTGTCATACGCCTCTTCCATGTCGAGAAACATCGATAAGAAGAACTGTTTACGTATAAATGCGTCCCGGATATTTTCTTCAATACGTGCAAGATGACCAGTTGTGGAGCACCCTTCTCTGAAGCCACACTGATAGTGATCAAGCATTTTGCTCAGTTCAAGGAAATGAATGAGTCGCCGATTAATCATTTCTTCAAATACCTTACAAAGGCAACTTGTGAGGGCTATCGGGCGGTAACTTGCCACTGAGGAAGGATCTTTGCCTTGTTTCAAAACAGGGACCACAATGGCTTCTTTCCATGCAGTTGGAAGGTATCCTGCAGCCCAAATGGTGTTGAAAATTGTGAGTAGTGTAACTTGGGTGTCATTGTATAGGTTTTAGATCATTTCATACATGATTCTGTCAGATCCCGGTGCAGAGCTCTTGCATGCGCTCAAGGCAGCTCTCAACTCGGCAATACTAAAAGGACAGTTGTGCGGTTCATTCTGTCGACATTTTTTTATGAGTGGCTTCATTCTTCTATTTGTTTATGTTTCAGAAAGGATTGAGAATAATGGTTTGAACTTGACACGCTCTTAAAGTGCTCCCCAAGTGAGTCTGCCTGATCTTGCAATGTATCGCCCTGTGTATTTACCAAAGGGAGTGAATATGTTTGCCGCCCTCTAATCCTATTAACCTTGTTCCAGGTTTTGGCCTCATCTGTAAATGAGTTAATACTCGATAAAAACTTCTGCCAACTTTCTCTTCTGGCCTGTCGGCGGGTTCTCCTGCCTTGGGACTTCACTTTCTTAAAGTTGATAAGATTCTCTGCAGTGGGGGAAGCGTGTAGCAGCCCCCACGCTTTGTTCTGTTTCTTACGAGCGATCCTACATTCGTCGTTCCACCACGGGACATGCCATCTGCATGCCAAGCCACTTACTTCAGACATGCATTTAGATGCAGCATTTATAATGAAGGCAGTAAAATACTGCACAGCAGCATCAATTCCTAAAGAAGACATGTCATTCCATGAGATACTATGAGAGTGCAGAATTTCTCCCAGTCGGCTGTATCGATCTTCCACTTAGGAGCCTATGGTGGATATTCATTTTCTTTATATGTACTTAGCAGTATGGGGAAGTGATCGCTCCCGTAAGGATTGTTGGTTGTAAGGATGATTGTCTTCTCATCCAAGTTCAGGCAGTATAGACGGGGAAACTATGCTAAGGTCAATTGAAAAAGAGGTTCTGTTTGCAAGAGAGTAATATGTGCGTTCCTTCTTGTTTAGCAGGCATGCACCAGAAGAAAAAAGGAACTGTTCAACAAGACGTCCTCGTGCAACTATACGAGAATCGCCCCACAGGCAGCTGTGTGCATTGAAATCGCCAAGAACAATATAAAGTTCTGGCAATTCATCTATGAAGGACTGAAATTCATGTTTATTTAATTTGTAATTTGGCAGTATGTAAAGCGAGAAAACAGTGATGAGTTTGTTTAGGAGAAAGACTCGAACCGCCACTGCTTCAAGAGCTGTTCGTAGCTGTAAACGTTGACATGCTATGTTTTTTTGAATTACAATGGCAACACCGCCCGATGATGCGATAGCATCATCACGATCTTTGCGAAAAGTAACATACTGTCGAAGAAAGTTTGTGTGTTTTGATTTTAAGTATGTTTCCTGTAAACACAGCACTTTTGGATTGTGTTCGTGGATGAGTTCTTGCACGTCATCAAGGTTTCTAAGAAGACCTCTGACGTTCCACTAAATAATTTGTGTATCCATATTGGAAGTAAAATGGGTGCTGTGTGTACAGAAACAGAAGTATTAATTACAGAGATTTCAGAGATTAGATTACAGAGCTCTTTCGAGGCCCTGTAACGGGAGTTTTGCCCTTTCTGGAGCGTTCGAGGGAGCCTCTCCGCTCCTTAGGCGCTTGGTGCGCTGTGAGGATGGGTGTAGTGTCCATTGCCTCTTGTGAGGTGCCGGACACACGCTCTTGCGAGCGAGAATTTTCCTGAGAGAGCCTCGCCTCGGAGGGCAAGGCCCCTGCGCTCACCAGCCCGGATGTCGATGGGGCTGCCTGTGGGATTGGGCTACGCCAGCTGTTGCCAGCGCTGGAAGGGGCCTGGGAGGTTGAGGCAGCCTTGGCTGCGCCCACCTTCGGGGTCGATGGTCCCTTCTTCTGGGTTGACAGAGCAGAGTTAGCTGCAAATGCAGCGGGGGCAGATGGCGTAACTGCTGACTCACTGCTTGTGGGTCGGACAGCCGCCGCAAGCCTCTGTGATGGGCCCCCTGACGCGGCCCATCGGCAAAGGTTTTCTTGGGCAGGTATGAAACCCACCTGCGTGCCTCCTTGAATGATATATTCTCTTTTACTTTGATCGTTACAATTTATTTTTCTTTCTTCCAAAATGGGCACGACCGCGAGTACGCGGCGTGCTCCCCATCACAGTTTACACAGTGGAGAGCGTTCTCACAAGCTTCAGAGGTGTGTTCAAGGGCACTGCATTCTGCACAAGTTTGACGGCCTCGGCAGCTCTGCGAGCCATGTCCAAAACGCTGGCATTTGAAACATCGGAGCGGATTTGGCACGTAGGGCCTAACACGGAGCTTGATGTACCCGGCCTCGATTGACTCGGGCAGGGCACTTGAACCAAAGGTGATTATTAGGTGCTTCGTCTGAATTTATTTACCATCTCGCCTCATCATAATTCTTCTGACATTGATCACATTTTGCTCACTGAAGCCCTCCAGGAGTTCTGCTTCAGTCAGCTCAAGCAAATCATCATCCGACAAAACACCGCGGGTGGTGTTCATAGTACGGTGCGGGGTTACTGTTATGTGGGTCTCCCCAAATGACACTAGTTTCGGTAGTTTGTCATATTGCTTCTGGTCGCGGAGCTACAAGAGGAGGTCACCACTTGCCATCCTCGATGCCTTGTAACCTGGACCAAAAACATCAGTCAAGGACTTTGAAACAAGGAACGGTGAAATGGTTCGCACTGGTTTGTCTGACTTTTCAGAGTGAATAATGTGAAAGCAGGGGAAGTTCTGGATTTGGCGTCCGAAAAACTGGAATAAATCTTCAGTGCACCCTCGTTTCTGAGGGTGATGAGGAAGTGGGGGGAAAGAAGTTTCCATGGAAATACGAAAGAAATTCGGCAACAGCACTGACAGCCCACCACGGAGCCCAATGAGGGGACGCGGCCGAGCTTTCGTACAAGTCTGCACAACGCCAGTCGTACGGCATCACTATAACCAAATATGGTGTACCCAAGGCAGGATAGTCACACAAGGTTAACCCTTGCCGCCAAGGAGAAAGGAAGTAAAAGGAAGAGAGAAGAAGACAAGGTCAAAAGTGAGAGAGAAAGACAAAGATTTGAGTAGAGAGAGAGACAGGAAAAGGCGATTGCCGTTTTCCTCCAGGTGGGTAAGTCTAGAGGGGCCGTCTATGTGAAGCAGAGGCCAAAGAAATGTGTTGCCTGCGCCGCGGGGCCACAAAGGTCAAACACCCAGCATTGGCTCAACCCCCAGGATCCCCCTTTCCTCAGACATGGCTAAGCCGCGCACGGCTACACGCGGAAGGGTCCAACCCTTGTGTGCTCGGGTACGTGGTGTCGCAACACACCAAACGCCTACTGATGCAGATGCCCCTGCGGGGCACTTGAAAGACAGGTGCTGGAGACGGCTTGCAGTATGACAAATCACATGGGTACAGTTGCCGTGTCAGAAACAGGGTAGCAGTCTGAGAACAAATGCTTTAGCAATGCCAGTGAAGCCTTAGCTGCCCTATGGTTCACAGCGCAGCTATGGTAAATAACAAGACATCAAAAAAGAATTAAGAAAAAAAGATAAAATTGTTGTTAATGGCTATCACATCTCCCCGTGGGAGACAAAACTCTAGCTGCATAGTGAATGTATTTTAAAAAATTCAGCGGCCCTTCCATTCTGTGAAGAATGACCAGTAAAGCTGTGTGTTCTTCTAAAATGATGAAATTATATATGTATGTATGTATGACTATATATATGCAATTAAAGCCTGTGTTTTGGCAGTGCCCACTCGTCACGGGCACGCTGTGGATCGTCACCGGGTAGGGGATTGCTATGACGGGCCATAGCGGCACCCTGCCGCCGGTGCTGACAATTTAAGTTCTGCTCATACCGCCATTCTTGATGGGCACGCTGCAGGTCTTCGTTGGTCGGCACACACGATGGGCCAGGCTCAACAGATGCACAATCGGTCTTAGCAGCTTCCCGCCACCGGCATGCCCATTGTCGCTGTCACTCCCGTCATCGTTCTAGAAGGACACGTTGCTCCTCTTCTGTGTGTAAGATATTCGTTCGCCCCGTGGAACCGCTCAAGAACAACTACCGATAATGTTGCTAGGTGACACTGACATCACTCTATAGACGAACACACACTGGACGATACATATCTGTACGATTATTGCGGCCTTTACAGGGACTCGGTTGCTATAGTGGCATGCCTCCTAGAGGTGGTGAACAGCCGAAGAACAATGGGTCATCAATCACTCGACACTTGCGACGAGCGCACTAGGATGAACAATGGGCCATCCATCATAGGTTTTGACACTTATGCTAATGAACCTACAAGACTATAGTCGGGTACAGCTTTAGAATGCGGCAGAATTTGCCCCTGAAAGGCCGATGCACGCGAGCCTCCACCAATGGGCGCGCACTCTATAGACTGATGTCATGTGCCGGACAGCCGATGACCCCGCCGATGGAGAACATGGCAGCCCATGCTTAGAACTGATGCTAATGAACCTACAAGACTATAGACCTTTGCACTGGAAGCCTCGAACCAGAGAGTAGGAAACGGATATCAGGCTCCCAGTAGCGAGAGTAGCTAGCGTCTCATAGTTGCCATCTCTTGCTGGACTGTCACGCGCGCAGTTCCCGCATTGACTGCACGACGTTTTCGCGATGTTATGCTTATCCGCACAGGCTATGCGAACGTCCTGGCAGCACTGCGCTGTGTACGGTTGTTCGAACAACCAGAAGTGCAATGTTCTGCAAGAGGACTGCGGCTGCAACATGTACCTGTTGTATCGGTTTCCTTGCGACGCGGTACTGAAGCATCGCTGGATTAGCGCTGTAAATAGTAAAGGATTCCTCCCTACGGAGTCGTCGCGCGTCTGCTCGATTCATTTTATCGACGGGAAGCGGACATCTGAGAATCCAGAGCCGATGGTTCAGCTCTGATACGCGAGGTAGGTAAGATGCGCTGTATGTGTCTCCATCGTCAGCCCCTAATGTTTAGATGGGCTATAAATATGCAAATATGAACCAAAAAGGTTAAAGGGAAGCTGAAAGGTTTTCCAGAAAAAATGAGTGAACATGTGTACATAATGGTTTTCAACCCTCCGAATTCGAATATCGTATCGAAATTGAGCGAAAGAAAGCGCAAATATATATTATTTCGACGAAAAGTGCAGCAGCGGACACGCCCAGCTCGCGCGTCTCGTTTCCGCCTGTGATTGGTCGGGCGCCTCGTGACGTCAACTCTAGTGACCGACCGCTGCCGCTACACATGAAGCGCGGTGCCAGGTAGTTTGGTGCTGTAATGGAAAATTAAGAGGTAATGGAAAATTTAGAGAGACTGCGTTTTTATGAGGAGTTCGGCGTTACTCCCTACATGTACGAGCCGATTGCGAAGAGCCGGCCTCTCGAAGAAGCAAACGATGCTGGTGCGAGCAGTGCTTTCGACGCGAACGAAAGCGAAGTCTTGGTATCTCCTCGTGTTGGAAATGCTCTTTGGTGAGTATGTTTTTTGCAAAGCGATCTAGTGATCTCGCCGATCTTTCGCCGATCTAGTGAGCTCGTTTCCGGTCAAACAACTGTAGTGTTGTGTTCCTGCATGCCTCCTCGTGGAACGTAAGCGGGGATGCGATCGTCGGCATTTGTGCGCTGTCCAAAGCTGCCGGCAATCTACAAAGACGGTTTAAACGCGTGAAAAGCTTCCGGGTTCATGCAGTACGTGTAGTGACCTTCATCTGTGCGCCATCCGCACACTACTCGTAACCGAAGTCGTAAAGGCGGCGAATTCTGTCGGCTACGTGAGACGGTCGGTTTCTCGCTGTGCGCGAGAGAAGGGGGGAGCGTAGCGTCCTGGCGTGCGCCGGCTTTCCAGCACATGCAAACGCACGTTGACTACCACTCTACATACACGCAGACGCACCAACAAAGGAATGCAGGGTCGATCGAAGCAGATTACGATGGCACTCACGCAGAAACAAGCACGGTCAGGCACGGTCGCGCAGGCTGCGAAGCAACAAAACACTAGAGTTGACGTCACAACACCGCGGTTTCCGGTCTCCGCTCGCATCGTCAGCGTCAGCAGCAGCGCGCGGCATTCGACGGGGGGCGGAGCTATGGCGCAATTTTAACCGACGATTACGTCGCTCCTAATTGAAAAAAAAAAAACCAAATTTTACCTACATGGTTTATAAGGTTCCCGCATCCGTATATGAGCGTCTTATTGAATTGGACAGACTCTTCAGCTTCCCTTTAATTCAGTATTGGCCTTGTTGGCTCTTTCTTTTATTGAAATGAAAATAAAAGAAAGAGACGTAGTCACCTTACAATGGTGACGGCTACTCCTTTTCTCATAGCAGAAACAACAATATAAAAAAAAATAATGTAGAAAAATGAAAAAAAATTATGAAAAACATCATTTCATAGGGTGAGAAAGCCACAGCACAGTCCTATACGCCCATGAACATCAGAGTGTAAAAGTCAATTGCAAGTTGCACCACAATGAGTTAGTAAACAGTCACAAACACACACAAACGGCCATGATGTAGACTTCGATGAGCATATAAACGGATGAAGAATTATAGTGTTAGATAATTCATGCACAACAACAAAAATTGTATAACACGCAATATACAAGCACTAATAATTACAAATAATAGAATAATGCTTTAGTGACATCGTGTGATTATTCAATTCAATGCCTAGTATTTGTTGAGGATGCCTGTGTCTTCATAAAAATGTTCAATTGCGTTCAATGCTTCTCGCTGTGCTATTTTCGATGGCCATGGGCCCAGCAATATTGCGAGTGAGAAATGCCGGTGAGGATCGATGGAGTGTAGCTCTTGTTCTAGTTGCTGTCTTTGTATCTCGTATATGGGGCATTCGAGGAGTAGATGGCGAACGTCCTCATCGTCGTGGCCACAGGAGCAAGCCGGGGAAGGAGCCCATTTGATGCTATGTAAGCTGACAGTGGCTGATGTCGACGCCATTCCACAATCGCACGGACTGATTGGCAGCCACGGGCGCTCAAAACAGGAAAGCATTCACCGTAATGCGTAAAGCGACACCTCTCAACACTGGTGATACTTGCACTAAACGTCCAAAACGACGCTGGGGAGACTTAAGACACGGAGAATCATGGGTGAAAGCAGCTGCAGCGCTGAGCTGACGCTTCCCGGCGCCATGCGGCAGTCGCGTGCAGTCGTACGGCCGCTGCCAGCAGGAAAGTTTCCGTCTCGATGAGTAGCCGATGCCTCTCGACACTGGTGAGAATAGCACGAAAGTGGCAAGACGACTCTGTGAAGGCTGAAGATACGGAGATACACAGATGTAGATAGCAACCAACGTTTTTAAATCTGTTTGTTGATAGCAACAGCAGCGCTGAGCCGGCTGAGGCTGAGCAACGACAGTCCAGTATGGCATCGCCGCCAAGCAGACGCTAGGCGGCGCCAGTAGTACAAATATGGTGGTGCCCGTGGAAGCCTCAGTGCAAAGGTCTATAGTCGGGTACAGCTTTAGAATGCGGCAGAATTTGCCTCTGAAAGGCCGATGCACGCAAGCCTCCACCAATGGGCGCGCACTCTAGACTGATGTCATGTGCCGGACAGCCAATGACCCCGCCGATGGAGAACATGGCAGCCCATGCTTCGAACTGGGTCGAGTTGCGTCAGCGGGACTATTTCTTTAGTTGCGGAGGCAATTGGCTGCCGCGCTTCGGCCATCTGGGTGGGACCTCTCCTGTCTTTTTAAGTTGTACCTGACTTTTACGCTAGCTCGGGAGACGAATACTTTTCTTTGTCAACGTGACGGTGTACACGCACGGACGCAGAAAATTTGCCACGCTAGCAATATACGGCTTCACTGTAAAACACGTGGAAGCGTTTGCACAATGTCTGCATTTGTCCTGTGAAATGCTGCAACCTAACACCACAGGCATGCTGCAAATACATGTTACGGATACGTATACTGTGTTAGTCATGAAAAAAAAGAATAGACTAGAAAACAGGACAAGAGAGAACAGAACACTGCCTTGTCTTGTCCGCTCTTTATCATCCTGCTTTCCTTGTTTTTTGGGCATGAAGCCTAAAGCCTCAGCTTTAATTTAGACGAACTTAAAATATATAGTTATTTATTTACTTTCTCTTTTTTTTTCAATATTACCCTGAAAGCGCAACTTGGCTGGTTCAGGTGGGTTATCTGAAGAGGCAGACATTATCTGAATAACAAACCGCAATGTCCAGGCAGCTATAATTTAGAAGATTCACTAATAAACTTTTTTAATTGTTCATTTAGAGGGGCCCTGAACCACCCCTCGGGCTTGGAAAAAAAATATTCCACAAGTAGCTTTCGATGCTGTGAACATCTCAGCCAAATTTTTCAGTCGTGTGCGGTGTGTAGAGCTCACAAGCGGAGCATGAAGTCACCTTTTTCTCAAGCACCCCGTTATCAAACAGAAGCCTTCTCCTCACCTGTTTTGAAGCTGCTCGCGACTTACATATATCATCATACGTAAAATTCCTTAAATAAACGGCTGCTGGCCGATAGCTGACATCTATTAAGAAGGGTTTTTGAATCAGTGCGCTTCTTCCTACTGTTAGTGTGTATATTATTTGACGCAGTTTAAAAAGCAGGCTGAAATAAGCGAAATTCTGCGCATAAAATTTTGATAATTACGCACTTTCGAAAAAAAGCCGACTATTGCCTGTTCACACTCCGCGGTGCCTGCCCAAATATTGTCGCAGTGTCAGAAACTTGAGGGACAAAAGCACCAGTCACCATTGAACAGTAACAAGAACAGACTTTTAATACCAGACGATTGCCACTTTCATTTCATCTTTATTTCCTTAAAGACCCCGTAGTAGGGGTATTACATAAGGGGTGGGGATACAACATATACAAACAAGTGTTATAATGCATTGAATTCTGTAAATAAAAAAGTTGTTACAACCTCTTGTTCACTATGCTTCTTTTAAATGCTGATATATCTTCTTATTGTCAGCGTCGCTGCCGCACTACGGACGCTGTATTTGCCTCTCTTCCGAGGGAAGCATGGTCCTGCTGCGCAACTTAAGCGCGTGCATGCATGAAACATAAAAACGCGAGTCACTTGGATAAGTACGGCTTCATGCGCACCACATGCACCACTTGGGGTAGGTGCTTTCATCATCTAGCAAGACCTCATAGTTTATATCGTTCAGGTGTCGGATCACTATGTATGGCCCAAAATATCGCCTTAGCTGTTTTTCAGAAAGTCCCCGATGCCATATGGGTATCCAAACAGACGCACCCGCGTCGGGTGTGTGGGCGACGGATTTGTGCTGATGATTGTACCATGTTGCATCCTTGTCTTGCTGGTACCGGATGGGTACACGTGTAAGCTATCTGGCTTCTTCAGCACATTGAGCTAATTCTTCAGCATCTGAATGGACGTCATCAAACTCGTGCGGCAGCATTGCATTCAACATTGTTTTGGCTTCATGACTGTGTATAAAGTTTAATGGCGAATTGAATTCTGGGGTGTTATGTGCCAAAACCATGATTTTATTATGAGGCATGCCTTAGGGGGGACTGTGGATTAGTTTTGACCACCAGGGGATCTTTAACGTGTCCCCAATGGGCGGGACACGAGCGTTTTTGCATTTCACCCCCATCGAAATGTGGCCGCCACAGCCGGGATTTCATCCCGGTGCGACCTCATGCTTAGCAGCGCAACACATAGCCACTATGCCACCGTAGTGAGTAAGTTGAATAGTGTCATACGAGCCGTTTCCTGCCGAGTGGTGTTATATGCGAAGGTTACATAAGGCAGAATCTCATCCCAGTTCTTATGTTACACGTCGTACATGTAAAGCGTGCCTGAGAGTGTCTTTCATCCTCAGTCCATTTGTCTGAGGATGATAGGCTGTAGTTTTCTGGTGGGCTGCGCCGATGAGTTTGAGAACTGCATCTAGATGTTCGGCCGTGAGCACGGTTCCCCTGTCAGTAATTACTACTGCTGGAGCACCATGCCTAAGGACGACGTTTTCCACAAAAGAATCGAGCTGCTTCAGCTTTTGTGCCCTACTGGGTAGCTTCATTCTCTGCATACCGGATGGGGTAATCGGTGGTGGCAATAATCCACCTGTTCCCTGTAGAAGAAGTTGGAAATGGTCCAAGAAAATCCATGCATATTTTGGCAAATGGCATTCCCAACAACTCTACAGGATGCAGTAGACCAGCTGGCTTGTTGGGTGGTGTTTTGTGCCTTTGGCAATCAGCATAAGTGCATCCATGATGTTTAACAGCAACTGTGAGCTTCGATCAATAAAACTAGCGCCGTGGTCAGAGCAATGTTTGTGTGTAGCCTAGACGACCTGAGGTGGCCTCATCATGACACGCTTTGAGAATTTCATTGCGAAGTGAAGCAGGCATGACCAGTAAATAGGTGCTGCCCGTCGAAGAAAGGTTCTTCATATAGAGAACATCGCCCTTCAAACAAAATGACGCTAATCTTCTTACAAACAGTCGCGGCATGTCTTTAGCTTGGCCTTCTAAGAAATCAATAAGTGGAAGCAGTTCTAGGAGGTTGCGTTGCTGCGTGAAATGGTAAATGTATCAACGACTCCAACGAGTGCTGCGTGCGCGTCCTTATCCTTGGTGACCAAGAGAGGCAGTCGGCGCCAGTGTACTTTTTTCCCAACATACAATGGTCATGTTGAACTCCTGAAACCTGAGGCTCCAGCACGCCAACTGGCCCGATAGGTCTTTTAAGTTAGTCAGTCAACAGAGGCTGACATCAATCCAGAAGAGTGTTTGGAACAGTGTGCTTCTTCCTACTGTTAGTACTGCGTATATTATTTGAGGAGTTTACTAAGCAGGCTGAAGTAAGCGAAATTCTGTGCTTCAAATTCTGATAAAAATTATGCACTTCTGGAAGAAGCCAGTGGTTGCTGACAACAGTGAATGAGCAGCCATACAAATCAAGACGAAATTTTATAACAGCCCACACTACAGCAGGGCATTCCTTCTCCGCAGTGGAGTAGTTTTCCTCAATGCGCGAGAGAGTTCTGCTGGCATAGGCTATCACTTTTTTTGGAGCCATCTTGCCACTGCACCAGCATAGCACCCAGACCTACATTGCTAGCGTCGGTATGAAGAGCTGTTGAGGCATCCTGGTTGAGGCATCCACCTCTTTATATTGCTACGTGCTACTAGAAAACGATGATGATGACCTTTGGAATTAGTGGGATGTACCCATAAGTCGCCACTGCAGATCTAATGACAATGATGAGTTTTGCTGGATGTTGGCTGGCTTCCATGTTGGCCAATGCTTGCTACCCTTGTAAATACACCCTGTAAATAGATTCGCTACAGTGCTTTCACATAACAATGTAATCCATCTGAAAACGCCAAATTGCACTATTCTTGGCAGGCAACTTTGAACAAAAATTCGTTCCATCTAAAAAATAAAAGGAATGAAACAAACTCGGTAACACTGGCAGTGAAATGGAAATATTGCACGAGAAATGGAAAGAAAATAGCGTGCATTGTCGATACTGTACAATTTCACACTAAAAAGGAAATACCGCACAATGACACACAGGGACACATGCAGTGCTCGTTGAATATCTGTGAGATCACTGCATAGAGACAAAATTGGTTTCTCTTTAACAGACAGCATACAACACGTATAGTTAAACCTCGATATAATGAAGTCGGTAAAATTTGCAATTCGCTTTGTTATATCGAAATTTTGTCATACCGAAGTTTGACCTTTTCTGAAAATAAATAGGAATTTTTCTTACATGGAAGGGGCTGTAATATTTTCCCAATTATCAGGCAATCAACAAAAGCAAATTTTAAAGAGAAAGAAATTTATTTTGTTGAATTTGAGGGTCAGTGACAAAAGATAAGATTTCATGCTGTGTCGATGATATCTTCACATCGACAGCGGTGTTGCCAATTTAGCTGTTTTCTGCGCTGTCTAGCAAAAAATTTATTCTCTTGTGGTCGGCGAGTTCTTTACAGTTTTTATGTAACATTTTTTTTGGCGGTATAAAAATTTAAATGCTTAGACAATATTTCATGCTTCATGTGTCGCAAATGTGCAGCTTATCCATGCCCTTTTGGAAGTTAGAGGAAATTGTCACCTCCACTCAAAAACAGTGTGCATCGCATTTCTTCCTCCGTGCCTCTATGCCTCTTCTGAACTATAGCTTTAGCAGTCTTGGCAGTTTTTAGAAGTTTCACTCATTGCCATTTTCACAGACGCACTTAAAGAGCAGTTGCGTCAGGCCACATAGAAAATTTTGGTTTTACGCTAGAAGTTATTACGTACCCTCTAGGAAGCGTCCTACCACACTTATTTTTCCAAATGGTTCATTAATAGCTGAGGTAGAAATACTTGAGTGCCATCAACACATGATTTCAGGAGGCAAGCACCACTGTCAACATGGACATTCTCATCCCTTGCCCAGTCTAGCCTCTGCAAGCTAAATTTCTTCCCTGCATTCTCCCATAGCGGAGTTCTAGGATCGCATAATGCATAGCACACTTCAGCTGATGGTCTCACCTGTGAGCTGTTGCATTTCTCTTGTTTCGCACAGCAGACAATTTTGCGCACTGTGCCCGAGAACAGCTGACTAGCGGTACAAACCAATGCTACACTAACACTGAGGCAGATGCAAGTGGATCATAAAGCATGATCACACGCTGAAACACGGTAGAAAATTACATAGCTTTGCTTTCTACACACATAACTGCATGATGTGGGAACAAGTAGATGAAACGGAAGTACATCTCTCTTGCTATGGTACCAAGTAAAACAAAGACACATAGACAATCAGCAAAAAGTTTTGTTATTTCTCTAAACATTAATTTATCGATTTAAGCAACAGATTTAGCAAAATGTTGACAGTCACTTTAGCATACGCTAAAGAGGATGAAAGCAAAAGCCTGCATGCTCACAAGACACTAATTAGCTTCACCTTAACAAAGGTTGCAAGTAGCACCTTGTCCTGTCTGTATTCCTTCCCGTGTGCCGTAACTATTGGCGCTTCATCTATTGAAAGCTATGCACCAACTAGCCCCACAATGCGTTTTACTGCAATATTTATCTCTCCTGTCATTTAGGTTTTTGTGGATCAAGAACGATATTCCTGGCTACTGTTGTGCTGTACTCAATCTTGGCTGGCTGTAATACAATGCACAACAGCAACTGAAACAATTTGTTGGCTGACTTCAGATTTCAAGTAGCTGTGGGAAATGCGTTCGATGATCACAGTAGATTGCATTATTAGAATCAGTGTCATGTGTAGCAGGGCCAGTAAATACGTAAAATCTATGACATTTTGCATGGCCAGGTTACCAGTATTAATGGATGATGCTAAAATGCCGAAGCAATGCCTTAAAACAACTTTTGAACCCAGTATGAAGACATAAAAGTCCCCAAAACAATGCTTAAAACTCACTTTTCAAACCACCTTCAGAACTTCTATTAGACATCTAAACGTACTCAAAACAATGGCTAAAAATTATTCGTCAAGTCATTTAAAAAATGTATAATAGATTTCCAAAAAAGAGCTCCTATAATATGTCAATAGTCTGCAAGCATAGCATTAGCAGTGGCTACACAACATTCTGTAGACGATTATGGGTAAATTACTGCTTAAATGAGACTGTTATCAAATAATAATAATGTTCATTGCCCATTGAGCATTATTATTTATTATTATTACTGTTATCAAACGTCTGCATTTTCTTGCAAACACATTTTGTATGCATCTATACAAGATTTTTTGTATTTCGCGGTCTGCCTTGAGTGAGCTATGAAGCTTAAAAGTAGGTGAAGCCAGTGGCTTCACCTACAAGCACAGTGACATCTTGGCAAACTTGTCGAGTACCCATAGTCGGGCGGAAGCTACTTCCAGGGTCCCTGAAATGGTTTGCACAAATTTTGTAGACACATAGGGTACAGCTACAGTAAAACATTCATACCACTATTTAAGTGAGGCATCTCATATTTAGAGAGCTACAGATGATTACAAGTTACCCTCCTCCATAGCCATGCTTTTTCTCCTCAAGTTATTCGCCGATTGATATGGGCTAAGCTTTGCCTTCACTGGCTCTGCATCATGATGTGACGTCGTGTCATCTACTTCCAGTTGTCTTGGAGCAAGCGCGCAAAGCCTCTCCAACCTCTCCGCCAGGTGCCTAGTTGTCGATCCTGAGCAAGAGCTATCCAAGCAGCGTGTGTTGCAAGCATTCTGTTGCAGTGCTGAGTGTCTGGTATTCCGGTAACCACAGGCGTGCTAGGCATTTCGACGGATGGTCAGAGGTGTAAACTAAAGCCCCTCTATACTACTACTGCTGTGATGAAGGAGCTTTAGCGTAGAAGTACGTGAACGGCCTGATCAGTCTGTACAGTCCAGCTACCTGGTGGTGCAGAGCCATGGAGCAAGAAACATTTAGGAGAGGAAACTTCGCTGTTTGCGGCGACCAGAAAAGGTCACAAGCCCGCGGAGCTGTTATCGTGCTGGCGGCGCCTGGCGGCCTGGAAAGAAATTACCGCCGTTGAGAGCACGCCGGTGCCCGGGCGCTGCATTTTTTTTTCGCTGCGGCTTCTACGACGCGCCGCATGGCGCCGCCACTGTATATGGCCCCGTTGGCGCATACAATTGTGACCTTATCTGGTCGCCCGCGCTCGCTCGCGCTGACGGGAGTTTCACCTCCTAAATGCGTACTCCGTGTGCAGAGCCAATATTTCTGTAACCAAGCATAAAATATTTAGGAAAACAACGTGTTCACGATTTGGTTTCTGCCAAAAGTTTACACCAGCAGCAAAGCAGCAATACACTTTGTTACTGCTATATTACTTCTGTGTTTGATTGAGCTCTGTGCCACCAGGTGGCTGCACCGAGCAGGCAGTTCATGTTTGCACCTCTGCTCATCCCGCAAAACACCCAGGCCCAGTCCGCTGCACTTTCATTTACCCAAATACCACACATGTTAAATTCTATTGCGCTAGTAATCTTTCAGCAAGAAGTGATGGCCGCAAACGCGTAAATGCTGGTGCCAATCGGATACCGACAACCAGTGCTGCAGTCACTCCATAAATTAACATAGTAAATGACAAGAGCGGACACTCGAACTGTTTTGTGGCCGAGCTATGGAGATTCGCCGATTCTGCTAGGCGGCAGAGCACATCAAGAAAAATATGGCTGCGGCCGTGGCTAGCAGCTTGACAGGCGGCATGATCCAACACGTGGGAAGCCCAGTCAAGCCCCATCACCGGGTTCTTGGTTGGTTCTTTATTCTATGCTTGACGTAGTAGTTCTGCGGAAACCCGCAAGGTGGAGAGAAGCAATGAATAAAGGGAAAATGAGACATCCACCCGTTTTGTAGCAATTGCTACAAAGGAAACCCATACGGGTTCCTCGAAAGAAAAGCCTCATAGTTGAAGAAAAATTCGTCCTGGTCCGGGACTCGAACCCGGGACCACCGCCTTTCCGGGGCAGCCGCTCTACCATCTGAGCTAACCAGGCGGCTAGCAGATGGTAGGGCGAAGTCGAATTTGTCGACAACACGAAGCAAAGGCAAGAGTTTGACGTAGTAGTTCTGCGGAAACCCGCAAGGTGGAGAGAAGCAATGAATAAAGGGAAAATGAGACATCCACCCGTTTTGTAGCAATTGCTACAAAGGGTTTCCTTTGTAGCAATTGCTACAAAACGGGTGGATGTCTCATTTTCCCTTTATTCATTGCTTCTCTCCACCTTGCGGGTTTCCGCAGAACTACTACGTCAAACTCTTGCCTTTGCTTCGTGTTGTCGACAAATTCGACTTCGCCCTACCATCTGCTAGCCGCCTGGTTAGCTCAGATGGTAGAGCGGCTGCCCCGGAAAGGCGGTGGTCCCGGGTTCGAGTCCCGGACCAGGACGAATTTTTCTTCAACTATGAGGCTTTTCTTTCGAGGAACCCGTATGGGTTTCCTTTGTAGCAATTGCTACAAAACGGGTGGATGTCTCATTTTCCCTTTATTCATTGCTTCTCTCCACCTTGCGGGTTTCCGCAGAACTACTACGTCAAACTCTTGCCTTTGCTTCGTGTTGTCGACAAATTCGACTTTGCCCTACCATCTGCTAGCCGCCTGGTTAGCTCAGATGGTAGAGCGGCTGCCCCGGAAAGGCGGTGGTCCCGGGTTCGAGTCCCGGACCAGGACGAATTTTTCTTCAACTATGAGGCTTTTCTTTCGAGGAACCCGTATGGGTTTCCTTTGTAGCAATTGCTACAAAACGGGTGGATGTCTCATTTTCCCTTTATTTATTCTATGCTTGCAGTGTAGTTCTGTTAAATGTGCCCAAGGATCATTCCTGGTTTCTTCTGCCAGCGTCTGACACTACTGCTTTATCACCGTTTCATGGTAAGGCCACAGGAAGTTCTTTTGCACGTTGTTAAATACTTATTTTCTTTGTATGTCATGGTGCCTTGAAGCCATAAACAGTTTGGGCTGCTGCCCAGTGGGCTTGGTGGAACCAACAACAATGGGACGTTCAAAATGCGCTCTACTTACATATTTCAGGCCTTGCTGCTCTCGGTCACCAGATTGAGCATGCACACGTGTGTGAACGGTGCCAGAGTACTAATCAACGCAGCATCGACAAGCAAGATTGAGCGTCATTCTACTGACCCTGTTAACATGATCCTCGCTGCGCATGCCATACCAGTGAGCGGCATCACGTCATCGGAGCATACAGCTATAAGAAGAACGCCCTGCGACCGAATCCTCAGTGGGCTTGGTGGAACCAACAACAACGAGACGTTCAAAATGCGCTCTGCTTACATATTTCAGGTTAGTTATCCTTGTACCTGTAGAGACGATGATAGGTGTCTGTTTGTTCTGCCAAGCCCACACACACTGCTCTCTATCGTATGTGATTGCATTCATGTCTGCAAATTATTAATGTGCGGGGGATGTTGAAGAAAATTCTGGTCGTAGCAGTGCTGAGATGTTCAAAAAACTGTTAACAGGTCAAGAGGCTATTCGTAGCAACTTGAAGGAAGTGAAACTGAAACTTACTGAAACTGAAAAGATTCTGAACAAATTTGGTGCACGTCTAGAGAAAGCCGAGAATAAACTGAAGGAAATGAGCGTAAAAGCTGGCACCATTGAGTATAAATGATCATGTCATGAGACTTCAAAACACTATCATGCAGCAACAAAGTAAGCTTACGGCGCTGGAGGACCGAAATTGTTGAAACAACTTGGCTGTCTTTGGAATTACGGAGGGGCCGAATGAATCTGAAGAGGTACTTCAGTGCAAAGTTATAAATGAAGTTTTTTGTGATAGACTTGGAATAAAGTGCGAATCGGTAGCTAGAATTCATCGGCTTGGGAAATCCTCGTCAAACCACCCGGTTATTCTTTATTTTAAGGACTATCTTGAGAAACAGAAGGTGCTCAGCAGATCTGGAAAGTTAAAAGGGACGAAAATTTTTATCCAAAATGATTACTCTTTGGAAACCCTAAGAAAAAGAAAACAGCTATGGCAAACTACGAAACACGAGAATACGGGAAAGAAAATGTCACTCATAAAGGATAAACTTCGCATTGGAAAAACGCTTTACATATGGAATGATGCATCTTCCACACGTGTTCCAGTTCTAGCTGCTGACAGCAAGGCATCCAAATCATAGCGATCACAGATATCCGACAAATTTTTGTGTATCCTTTCTTTGAATGCCAGGAGCAACATTTTGTCAACAAAATAGATAAACTTGAAATTTTGTTACTTATGGCTTTCCCTAGTGGTTTTGCCTGAAACCTAGTTAAATGAAAACATTAGTGATAGTGAAATTAATCCGCCTGGCTTTAGCATATATCAACGCGATCGTGGTTCACGTGGTGGGGCAATTGCAGTGATTGCTAAGTCTGTTACAAATGTTCATGTCATGGAACAGATCGAAGACCATGAGAGCTTGTTTCTAAACATCACAAATGAGTTGTCGTTTGTACTCTGTGAGGTTTACAGGGCACCTGAAGCTGATGTGTCTTTTCTTCCTAGATTGTGTGATCAATTGGTTAAGTCTTGCAAATGAAATATAACAGGAGACTTCAACTTGCCCTCCATAAACTGGAAACATCTGGCGTACGGTGAATGCACTAATACAGATACCATTCTTGATATAACGCTTGCTTTGAATTTTGAACAAATTGTATGTGATTTTACTAGAGAGCAAGCACTCCTGGACCTTTTTTTTTTGTCAGTGAATCTTTCTCTAACTGTACTATTGCCATTGAGCTGGGTATTTCAGACCATAAATTATTGTTTTTCACCTGGTCGTGCCCCAGGGACGCCAGATACAGTCGGTCTAGTGCGACAAATCATAGAGATTTTGAACGAAGTGATGATACCTCAATAATTGAGTATTTAGAAAAAACACTAGTTATTGATGCTCATTCTGGGAATGTTCACGACCTATGGTGTCATCTTAAACAAGTAGTGTCATTCTGTACTAAAAACTTTGTACCTATGAGGAACGCTACTAAAAATCGCAAGAATCCGTGGGTTAGTCGTGAAATCATCCACATTAAACGTAAAAAGTAAAACGATTAAGAAATAAATAAAATATGTGTAAGAAGACCCTCATGGAACTGGGGAATAAATTGGCAATTAAGGTGCAAAAACAAAGCATAATTACTTCACTTTTTCACTTCCACAATTTCTTAGAACTGATCCATCAAAATTTTGGCGTTACCTCAGAAAGACAAATGAGTCTATTCAAAAGATTTCAGTAAATGATCACCTTGTCAAAAACGCAGCCGATATAGCTCACGCATTTAATCTATATTTTCATAGTGTTTTTTCCCCTAATGAAAACTACGGCATGCATAAGGAGCTTTCGAAGACATGTACCAGTGATAACAAGCGAGGGTGTTCTATCTATGCTACAAAAACTGAACGAGAAAAAAAGTGAGGGTAAGGATGGCATCCCTACTGCGTTGATGAAACGCTTCGCAGCACAGATTGCAGACTATTTGGCAAATCTTTTTCAGCTTTCTTTAACCACTAGTGAGCTTCCTGATGACTGGAAGATAGCACGCGTTGTGCCAATTTTTAAGAAGGGGACAAGCTTAATATAACAAAGTATAGGCCTGTGTCGATTATATCTACTTGTTCGAAACATATGGAACATGTCATAGCGGGATATATAAGGTCTTTCTTGTCTAATAATAGAGTTTTGTCTCCTTATCAACACAAACTTACCAAGGGAAGATCTACGACTCAGTTGCTCACCACTGTACATGATTTTACAATGGCATTGGACCACTCGGGGCAAATAGATGCATTCTTTATAGACTTTAGCAAGGCGTTTGACAAGGTGTCGCATACGAAACTAATACATAAGTTGAGATTAACCGGCCTTCCTATCTAATTAGTGAATTGGGTTGAAGCATACTTACACAGCAGAAAACAATTTGTTGTAGTAGATGAGTGTGTGTCTGATATGCTCCCTGTTTCTTCTGGTGTGCCTCAGGGCAGTGTACTCGGACCCTTGCTTTTCTTGGTTTATGTAAATGATCTCATTGAATGTTTATCAGATACAGTGTGTACAAAATTATTCGCTGATTACTGTGCTATATACAAGGAGATATTGTGTGAGAGTGATCACATTGTATTGCAGGACCAATGGTTCCAGATTGAGCAGCGGTGTCGAACTTGGGATATAGAAATTTATGTGCAAAAAACATTCTTATTAACAGTTACACGTAAATTACAGCCTAGTTATTATTCCTATAGTCTCTGTAGTCAAGTAGTAGCAAGGGTCACAAGCTATAAGTATTTAGGCGTTACACTTACTTCTAAGTTATCCTGGTCAGGTCACGTTTCAGATATATGTGCATCAGCATTTAAGAAGTTGTGTTTCCTAAGAAGGATACTAAACAAAGCTCCAGCAAAGTTAAAGTTACTAGCATACAATATTACATAAGGTCAAAATTAGAGTATGCTTCCGTAATTTGGGATCCCAAAACTAAGCAGGATATATATAAACTTGAGATTTTGCAAAGAAAAGCAATCCAATTCATTTTTGGTAAATATAAAAGGTGTGACTCCCCTACTAAACTTATGCAAGAATACGGGATTACAACATTACAAGTACATCAAAAATAAGCTCGGATAGTGTTCTTGCATAACATGTTGAAAGGTAAATTTGACATGTCCATACCTTCATATGTAAAACTCTTAGACACCAGAAAGACTCGACACAATCATGACCATGCACTGAAACCGATATTTGCTAAGACCAATGCATTTAAACAAAGTTTTTTCCCCAGACAATTTCAGACTGAAACGCTCTTCCTAAAACCATTTTTGAGGAGGCTGATTTTGAAACGGCACTGGAAAAATTGTTGTTCTATTTTTTTTTTCTTTTGTTACCAAGTGTGTATTATATGTGTAGTGATGTAACCCTGTTTCATTGTTAATGGCGTTATTCATTTATAATCCTGATTTATACTAATTATGTTTTGATTTCCCACTCCTGCTAGGGCCTGTCGTGGCCTGCAGTATTGTGAAATAAATAAATAAAATTTGCAATGTTGAATTTCATTTTGCATTCTTTTTTTTTGTTTTTTATATAGTGTGCAGCAATGAGTGGTGATGCCAGCGATAACAGCAATGTTGCCACGTCCAATCTGAGAGGCACATTCAAAACAGTGACGACAAAGTTATAAATTAAAATAAAATGGTTCGTTAAGAAATGCGGTCTTGAACACATGCCGTTCGGTGCGGAGAGCTTTATGTTGTGCACAGCGACTTCTGAAAAAGTATGGTGCGCCGGTTTTGCAAAAGAAATGTGAGTATTTCTAAAGCGTTACACGTGCAATATTTGCACTATGGCAATAATGCATGCTCTCTCAACCTCTGTAGCAGGCTATGTGCACTTGAGCATTGTTATTTGTTTTGCATTGGGCTGAAGATACGTGTTTTCATGTTTTAATTGTGTATGGAGTCCTTGCTGTAGAAAGTTTCTTGTTTCTTAGCATTTATAACAGTGCTTCTGTGACCTTAGATCAGAAAAATATCCATTACAGGAAGGAACGTAGCATCTCCATTCAAAAGCTTTGAAGGCTCCATGATCGCTTACCTTCTGCCTGTTATTCTACATCCTGTAGGAATCTCCAGTATTCCTTCCTCAAAATACGCTCTACAGACAAAGGACATCATGCATATTCAAAGGCAAATTTCCATGTATCAGCAGACGATTGCAAGGCTTTGAAGACAGCAGGCGAAGACCCCCAATACAGTCGTGCTTAATTGACTGAGATGCCAATATCTTGCAGCTGTTTAATGAAGAACGCACTGGAAATTCTACTTCCTCACTAATACTTGGCCTGATTGTTGTGCTAAGTTACAGCTTGAAACATAATGAATATGAATTTAAACAAACCTAACATAAAGTGAAACACCTTTGTGCAATCGTCGTCACAACAGATAAACAGCGGCACAAGTGCCTGTACAAAATCACTCGATTTATGCAACGTTATTGGTCAGAAAAAAGAAATAAAAGAAACGAATATGAAATCATGGCCTCCGAGATTCAGCGGCATGCGGCGACCATCTTGGAGGATGGCGTGTTTCACTGATTCTGCTAGGTGTGCTGTGAGAGCCAAAGTCGGCCTCAGGCACCTACGGGAGTGTCCACTCATTACACTTACTATATTACTCTATGGTCACTCCACTCGCATGTTGCCTTGCAGAGGGACACAATGTCGCAGCTTGGAATGTTGCCGATCGCTACCTTTGTAGCCCCCAACACAAGTGCGAACCACGATGCTTGTGAAAAGACAGATCCGAGACCAACACAGACCACACAGCTCAAGTCAAAACGGAGCACCTTGTACCACAAGCAGACGACACTTGCTGTGTGCTGGAAGTGCTTGAGTGTAGTGAGCAATTGTCCTTGTGCCTACTTATTCTATTATTTTCTTTTTCATAGAAACAAATTAACTAACATTCCACTATTACCAACAAAATCTGTTCACCATCAAATTGGAAAAATGATCAATGATGCACCCTGGGCTAATTGTATAGCTCGCCCTACTGACATCATATGGCCACCACGCGTCACTTGGTCTGGGGCAGCTGAAAGCTCATGCAAGAGAGTGGTGCCCTCGCAATCAGTAGCAATGTACATGTTTAAAACCTTATAATAAAATACACACTTTATGTGGAGTGCTTAAATGCATCATTTAATGATTACAAGGAGCAACCCTAATGACTCAGTACGTTTGTACAAAATTGTCAAAATCGTTTCAGGGTCATTTAAACAGAGTAAAGCACCTTTTCTGTGCCTTGCTAAGTTCTGATTCAGTAGTTTTGAGTGCAAGTATAACTGTGAAAAACTTTTCATGGTATAGTGAACACATTTTGCTAACTTGGAGGCTAGCAGATTGCAGGTAATCGGACAAGCACAGTGCTCCGAGCATTCAATCATTTTGGCCTGCGAACTGCTAGCCTCTATAGCTCAAATGGGATCAAGTGGCCGCCCCAGAAAGACTTGGGTTTAGGTTGAATGCCCGAGCCAGGTTAAATTTTTTTCTCAACTGCGAAGCTTTCTTTGTGAGAAAACTTAATGGGTTCCTTTGAGGCTTCGTGCTGCAGTCGGGGGATGAAAATTTTTCCTTTTTAGGCTGTAATAATGCATGGAGAAAAAAATCATATGCACTCTGGGAGCCGGTCTAAGCAAAGCTGAGGTGAACCGGCCAGACACATCTTGATAAGAGATGTGCAGCGCACTTCAGCAATGAATGTGGTTCCAACAGGTGGTGGAGAAATGCAACACAGCACCACCACCACCAAGCACAGCACCTAAATCTTCGGATGCCACAAAGCTGTCACATACGTCTTAAAGAGCTAGTTGGCCCAAGAGAAGTGTGCATGCGATTGTGGCCTAAATTATGGAGACTATCCCACCAATTTTCTCTTAGTTTATGTGTGTGGGCTATTTGGCAGCAGCCCCAGTCAGCAAAGTTGACAATTCTGGAAGGAAGGTGCATTTTCATAGCGGAAATATGTGGTCGCAAGTCAATGCAGCAACGTCACTGTAGGCTTGCCTTTTCTGTTCTAACCATCTAGAACATCTGTTGGTAAAAACATCAATTCATTGAGCACTCTGAAGCAATAGGCCATTGCAGCAGCTGCATGTGTTTCCCATGTAGCACAATAAAATCATCCATAAAAAATTGGCACTTTTCGACAACTTCTGTAGATGCACCAATTTCTGCTGAAAATAAACATCGATAAGCATTTTGAAAAAACAAAAATTAGAAGGCTATGGCTACATTGCCAAGTCATAAGTGCACTATACGTTGGTTGGGGCACATCCTCAACTGATCACTTGATCCTACCATGGTCAAAGTTCTTGAAAGGCTCTCTGACTCTGCCTTTTGTATTTCTTTCACTTGTCTGAACCATAGAGTTTCATACAATAATTACTAGAGGGAACTCAGGCACTAGTATTCTTCTGGCTTCAAACGGTGTGGTGACTTTGTAAACTTGTCAGTTTTAAGAAAGTACTGTGTAATCAATAATTAAATAGAGGTTATTAAAATTGTCCAACACCAGGATTCCAATGCAGGGTCTCTAGCACAGAAGCCTAAAACTGAAACCATTACGCCACGAGCGCATGCGTCGATAAGTGGCATAGAATGCCATTATGAATTTCTCGCACGGAAGCCAGCTGTTGAGATGCTTGGTGTGTTTTGATTTGGCCGCTCCGACAGGCTGAACCACTGCAATTAGTAGCGATTGTGCTTGTTCGCAATCTTCTGGACTCAGAAAAGTATACATTTCCCTTAAATTTAGGACAATGACGGTAGATAAAGCATAATAAATAAAGCCACTAGAACGTCTGAAGTGTCAAGCACGAAGATCAGAGAAATTCATGTACTATCCACCATTCCCATGGTGGCTGAACGACTGCAGTGCCAGAGTTTCCTCCAGTAATTCGGAAACACTATATTCTAAACCGACTCATTCACAAGTATTTTTGCCACTGCAGAGCTTACATATGTTCTGTTCAGCAAAGACTTGAATATGCAGCTCACCGAAACATGACCACAGCCCCTGGCTCGGAGAAGCCCTTGCCGCAGGCGAGACAGGCCGCCGTGTGTGACACATACGCCCTGTTGGCAGCTGCCTGGAGCTGGCAAAGATGCAGGTGCACATCACTGCTCAGCAGTCGGCTGGTGGTGTGCAGCAGGGCCTGCATCACCAGTTCACATCTGCTACCCCTGTGGTGGCAAAGGCTTGGCATGGCTGCACACACCAGCTGACACATTCGCAATAGTTGCCCACATCGGAATAAATATTTATGGTCAGTGCTCAATACAAAACCAGGACAAATGTCACCTGATGGTAGCATCACACTGAAATGCAAGACAGCATGTGTAAGGTGTGTCTGGAAAGTAATACGACTACTGCCACAAAACTAATTTATTTTAACTTACCAATACAAACACTTCAAGACCTTCAATATATGCTCTTTGGGCGTTGTATAACGTGGTCAGTATTTCTGCCAACATTGCTACATCTCCTGATAGGCAGCAACTGGAACATTCTTCAGAGCCTACATCCCAACTGCTTAGTCTTCTGTTTACAGTCTGAAAACTAGAGCACCGTCCCCACCGATCATCGGCTCAGGAAGCAGTGAAGGCACTTTTGTGCTTTCAAAGAATGTCTGATTTTGACAAGCGGCTTCAACTCAATGACTGTCTGTGCATGTCTCTATACCCTCTCTCTCTTCCCCCAACATAGGGTAGCCAACCATACTCTGGACTGGTTAACATCCCTGCCTTCCTTTATATATATATATATATATTGTGGGGTCTCTCACACCCGGGCTCTTGGGACAAAGGAACGACAACATAGTAGTGCAAACAATCACAAGGGCATTTACCTTTTGTAGATCAATGCCTGCTAGCCGAGTTGCTATCCACAAAACATGCCGATGGGCGTGCGACAAATCTACAAGTCCGACTCACCGCGACCGGATAGCGAGCGAATATGTTCGCCCCATGCTGGATCCCAACGCCTGATCGTTCGTGCGTACGGTCACGCGAATGGTGGCGCGTTCGAAGGCGGCCACGCGAGACGGTCTCGCAGAAGCATGGGTAGGCGCACGCATGGCACGGCACGTCCGCACTGCTTGCTGTCCCGAACCAAAGAGGAAGCGCCTTGTTTTTCGGCGCCCAAGTAACCCCGCCTGTCGGCGGCGTTAACAGTGCAACACTCGCGCCATCTCTCGTACTGCGCCTCAACCACTCCGACCGCCGCGAGCGCCAGGCCGCGCGAGCCGTGCGGGAAAACAACATATCAGGGGACGCGTGAGAGTCGCGCATCCCCACATCCCCCCAACCTTAAATCACTACATATTCCGGCGAAACATGTCGCACGCTCTAACATCAACGCATGCTTCGCGAACAAGGTAGTACATGCAACGTTGGCCGCGCCGAGGAAATGTCCACACGCTGTCCATAACATGTGAGCCGACTGTCCTTGGGTACACTGCTGGCGTCCGCCGGTCACAGCAGCAGCTTTGCAGACTCGACGGCACGATTCCAGGCCAGGACTCCGGAAACGATGACGCAGTAGTCCGTACGAGCAAGCGTCGCTCGCGCTGACGCGCCCTGCTGGCAACAGCCGCCGTAGCTGTCGGTGACCGCCGGCTCTTTTGTCCGCCGCCGAGGGTTGTGAGCTGGATACAGGAGGCCGCCGAAATCGCTGCGCCGAAACTGGCCACAGCATCACCATCGCCCGGGATGGCTCAATCGTAGTCCGGGGCAGCAGCGCAGACGATGTGCAGGTGACGGCAAATCAGGGGTGAGTCCGTTCACACTGCGTACACTCAACACACTCGGCAAACACTAAAGTAGTGCAAGGGAGAGGAATTCTGCATGCGCATCGCCCACGTGGTACGATGTTCAACTCGGCTAGCAAAAGATCGGGCAGCTACTCAGATGCTAAGTTCACGTGAACGAAGCTCGCTTCCTTGAGTCGAACGAGTAATTTCAATTCGTGCGAGGCTAACTAGAATGAGGGAAGCAAAGTGCAACACCTCAACGCCACGGTCCACCAGGTTGTGTCCCTCCACATGCGACAGGCAGCTCTGTAAAGCCTTAGGCCTAAAGCGTCGCTACCCTGACAACAACCGGCATCCAAAAAACAACACCCAGAATGGGCGCAAAACAGGCAGCCGCAAGGAGACGTCAGCTCTGTTAGGTGGTCCTACCCCGCTCGGTGCACACAGCATCCGAGTTGACGGCGCCCACTATCGCAGACGGTGTCGGAGCGCCCGGTGCCAGGCCGCAATACCAGTCAGCCCGTAGTGGCACCCGTGGCCTGCGGCCACCCGGCTCCCAGAGCCGCGACTTCATCAGAGTCAAAGAGATAGAAGAAGCTATTTACATAAGAAATTCGGACCACCCACGAGGCTTCCGTACTCACTCGCTTTAGGCTTGCCACTGCTCCACGAACGCTAAGCCTTGCTCTCCCAGGATGCAGACCTCGTGGCTCTTGTACCGACGAATGTCATTTAAAAAAAAACACTTGCGAAAAGGCTTAGCATGTTGACATGTTCAAACACACTACAGCCACCGTCGCCTCGCTCAAGAAAGCACGCCACCAACGCTAGCGATCAAAATCCACGCTAGCCCTATGCTTTGGTTCAAACAAAGGTCTCGAACGAAGCAGAACTGCTAAAACTATCGTCCGACGCCCCAAGAGCCCCACGTTGGGCAGCCAGATGTGGAGTTCTCCTCCGTGCTCTTGGGACAAAGGAACGACAACACAGTAGTGCGAACAATCACAAGGGCA
Source organism: Dermacentor variabilis (assembly GCF_050947875.1). Lineage (NCBI taxonomy): Eukaryota > Metazoa > Arthropoda > Arachnida > Ixodida > Ixodidae > Dermacentor > Dermacentor variabilis. The sequence continues at coordinate 10,359,335 of NW_027460280.1, read as the reverse complement.
TTTATTGCACCTTTCATAGATCAATGCCTGCTAGCCGAGTTGCTATCCACAAAACATGCCGATGCCCAGGTAGCACAAAAGAGATACGTAACGTTTTCGTAGCGTTTATCCAAGACGATAAAAACGGGTTAAAGAAGACACAAATGAGAGAACTTCGGCGGGAAAACGTCGTATATCTCTGCTAATGTCCGGCTTAATTACTTTCTTGAGACGATCTAGAACAGGTCTGCAAGACGTATTCGAAAAGCTGGTCTAGAAATAGGATTGGGAAAGACACTAGTAATCCCTGTGCCAAAACTATTCGTAACCAATCTCTAAACGTTTTTAGGATGTTATCAAAAAGCTGGTCTAGAAGCGGTCTTGAAAGGTTTACGATCATCTGAAGCTAATTTTCGCGGGTGACGGGCGCGATCAGACATCGTTGTTCAAAACACGCGTTTAGTTTCGCCTCACGCGAAACAAACCTCATTGGCCTAGGCCGTTGACACGGCCTAGGCCAATCGCGTGAGGTGAAACTGATCGGGCATTTCGAACAACGATCTCCAATCGCGCCCTAGATGAGTAGAAGCGTCGGTGTTGACTGTAAGAGCCATGGCGCAGTGCCAAGCACTGTTCCCCGCATGGCCGGCGCATCCTCTACCAAGTCGCACGAAAATGAGCCTGTTAGGAATAATGAATCCTTAATACCGCCTTTAGTAAGCTACGATGCTTACAAACATAATGGGAATGACTTCCTGCAAAGAACAAATGGCCACGTCTTGGCAGGTGGCCAGACCAAGCCCTTCATGCCAAGAGTGCATGAAACGAGAACATTGTGACAAAGCAAAAACACTTTATTAAAATGTAATGCTTATGCAAGGTTCGAACAAACTGTGTGAGAAATGCAAATAGAAGTAAAAGTACATCAATAATGACAAAAGTCGCGGAAAGGATTCGTAATGAACTCGAAAGTGAACATTCACTAGCACATAAACAAAATTTCAAGTACACATACAAAAATGAACAGAAAAACCTGGAGTGTACTAAAGTGTCTAATTTATGATAGTAAAGTGCACATGCTATTAGATGGACTAGAGTTATGCAGAAGTGACATCGAAGCGAATGGAAGAAGTAGGCTGAAAAATGCAAGAGTATGAATCGGATGGTAACTGCCTCCAAGGAATGTTACCAATCAGCTAGAAGCTTGAAAAGAGCACAAAAAGAAATACCACCGCATACCATCATAACACAATCCTGTGGCAGAAATAAAAAAAAAATGGGAACAATGCAAAATTGGAAATATTGCCTTTAGGATATATCAAAGAAGGTAATGGCGAGAAAAAATAACCATACAACAAAAAAGCAATAAAGTGAAATTAGTGCAGAATACTTAAACATGTGACAAGTGTAACAAGTGAACACTACTGCGGTACAGCGAACGATGAGACAGTAATGCTGCATCTTGCCACTCCAGAACGTGAGAAATGAATATGCAAGCCTCATATTAGAAACTTACATAAACATGGAAATAAACTGGAATGCACTGGAAGCTGCATTTGTGTAACAAAGGAAGGAATGGTCATAATAAATAGTAAGCATTTTATCTAAAAAGCCCTTTACAAGAGGCAAAGTTGTACCTCTCTGGCAAAAACAAAGTTGCAACGAATAATTTGCAAACCAGCAAATACATTAATTAGTACACTGACATGTCACACTTTGCGCACATCTCCAGTCTCCTAAAGTAAAAAAAAAAAGCACTCTGAATGAGAAAAACGTTGAACACATGTAGCCCAGAGCAAATTCTTTGCCAGTTCACTCACACTTTCACATCCAAAAACATTTGCAACAAAGTCCAGGCACAGTTCCATTGATGTTTACCAATTCACCCCCACTTTCACGTCCAAAAATATTTGGCACACAGTCCTGGCAGAGCTTCATAGATAAACAGCTTGAGAGCACCCTACTGATTATTGTGCAGTCCCGCTGCTGGAAATAGAACTGCCGCACATGCTGGTAGTGGTTTCAATGTAGACACACCTGCTGCCCTGGACAGGTATGCTCAGATATCTGCACTGGTGCTCCATTTTGTCGAAGTAGACATATTGATGCACTACGCTGGTAATTGAAATGTTTTGAATGCACAAGTATTGGCTTCACCAGAAAGACTTGCCCACATACCACCACTGGCATATATATGCACTTGCTCTTCACTCAGTAGCATTGAACTTAAAGTGTTCCCTATGTGGGAGCCATGTGTAAAACCGGTGTCATACGACCACTCTCGATCGCGATCAAGCCCGATCCGGATCGAAATTATCGATGCGACTGGCTCACTCTCGTAGCTTGCGCAGAGGAGCCAATCACGACCGAGAAATTCGATTTGTAACGGACTGGATAGCGGCTAAAAGAGCCCCGTGTGAAACCGGTATCAAATAATGCACAGACGTACGCTAGGAAAATGTGTTGCACAAGGACAAAGAACTGCGACATGCCCTGTTGTGCGAAGCGGAAGCGCGTGAACAGAACACATGTATGTGTGTGTGTGTGTGTGTGTGTGTGTGTATATATATATATATATATATATATATATATATATATATATATATATATATATATATATATATAGGGGTTTTCTTCAAAGTTCAGCACGCTGGACCCGACGTAAAATACGCAGGAAAGAGACGACGAACTTTTTGGGAGATTTCTTTTTCTTACTTAACGTTTTCGGCTGGTGGACCAGCCTTCGTCAGAGTACTCTGACGAAGGCTGGTCCACCAGCCGAAAACGTTAAGTAAGAAAAAGAAATCTCCCAAAAAGTTCGTCGTCTCTTTCCTGCGTATATATATATATATATATATATATATATATATATATATATATATATATATAAACTGCCAGAGCGCTTTGCGAACTCCATGCGCACACATGGCACCCGCACGAACTCGGCAGGCCGCCGTAAAGCGCGAAGGGCGCACAGCGTACATTCCGACACATGTCCCAAACTGCAAACAATCGTACTACCTAAAGCATACAAGTTATTTTATACCAAGGGCATACTCGACTCACGTATGCAGCATCCACAAGCGAGTTATGCAGCGTACATGCTGTATCCATTCGCCAAATAGTAAAATTGATAACAAGCACAAAGCTACAAGGGACTCAATACATTACCACCATTTGAGGCGTCAAATAAAATCGAATTTGGCCGTTTCATATATTGGACACAATATATGGACACATGTGGTACCTGGTGAGACCATGAAACACCCATCACGTGAGTAAAGGGGGCGAAAACACAATCGAGAACCTGAAGCGCAAACGATAAAAGCACGGTATGGTGCACGTAAAATTCTGTCAGTGCGCTGTAGCGCGAGGGAAGAAAATAGGGCGAGCACTTGACCTCACCTTTTGGGATACAGCACTAGTACTGAATCATTAAAAAAAAAGCCTGTTTGAACCAGTTCCCTTGTCTGCAACACTGTTGCTAAACGGGAGACTAAAATACCACGATGACGGCTCTATTGCGGAGATCGGCAAGGTGTGCACAGACAGAAATTTTGCCGCCTTTCTTCGCATTCTGCAAAATGCTTTCTTGTTAGGATCACGCATAGCGGCTGATCCCGACGCTAGGGACACACAGGCATGATTTCGTCCCTCTAACTTTCGTCCTTATACTGCCCTTAACGCCTTAATTACAGCGTCAGTGAAAAGGCGCCTCACATAACATGACAATGAACTTGAAGAGCTGATTAGTGCCCTCCACTCCGCGCCCTCCAATTGAAAACACTACTGATTTCCAAATTAAACTACACAAACAGATCGCACAACCCAAACTAATCACAGAACGTAGTTTTCTTGACGGCAAAACCCTGCAACACTTACATGACAAAGGGCAGCGGCAGCACATTCAGAACAGCCGCTATCATACCACAGCGCAATACAAGTGCGATAACGCTATTATGCCCGGCTCAAACAGATCGCACAACCCAAACTAATCACAGAATGTTGTTTTCTTGACAGCAAAGCACTGCAAAACTTACATGACAAAGGGCAGCGGCAGCACATTCAGAACAGTCGCAAACAGACCATAGTGCCATGCGAGTGCGATAACGCAACTATGCCCGGCTTCACGAATAACGTGGCCACCTTGATCACATAACAATTGAAAACACCACTGATTTCCAAATTAAAACCACACAAACATATGGCACAACCCAAACTGATCACAGAATATCGTTTTCTTGACAGCAAAACACTGCAACACTTACATAGCAAAGGGCAGCGGCAGCACATTCAGAACAGCCGCAAACACAGCACAGCGCGATGCGAGTGCGGTGACGCGACGACGCGACTATGCCCGGCTCGCCCGGCATCACGAATCACGTGGCCACCTTGGTCACATAATTTGACGACGGTATCGCCACCTTGCGCAAAGTTGGATCGCGTTGATGGGTTTTTGAATATTGTAGAAGCCGCTAAAGAGGCTGACGCGCCGTGGCGTGGCGGTGGCGCCTTGAGTCGTTTTCAAAACGTATTCACCCCTCGTTTTTAAGCTGCCTGGCTTCCAACGTTATCAAAATGTATTCACCCCTCGTTTTTAAGCTATCTTGTTTGGAACGTCTTTGATGCGTCGATTTTGGTCAAAAATCCGTTTCAGACGTTGAATCCCTTAATACGACGTTTTCAAGACTTTGTGTGCTACCTGGGTGGAAACACGACCAATCTAGGAAGTCCGACTCACCGCGACCGGATAGCGAGCGAATATGTTCGCCCCATGCTGGATCCCAACGCCTGGTCGTTCGCGTGTACGGTCACGCTAACGGTGGCGCGTTCGAAGGCGGCCATGCGAGACGGTCTCGCAGAAGCATGGGTCGGCGCACGCGCGGCATGGCACGTCCGCACTGCTTGCTGTCCCGAACCCAAGAGAAAGCGCCTTGTCTTTCGGCGCCCAAGTAACCCCGCCTGTCGGCGGCATTAGCAGCGCAACACTCGCGCCATCTCTCGTACTGCGCCTCAACGTTCCACTCCGACCACCGCAGGCGCCAGGCCGCGCAAGCCGTGCGGGAAAACAACATATCAGGGGACGCGTGAGAGTCGCGCATCCCCACAATATATATCTGAAAATGGTATCCTTTTAAGCTGTGTTTGATCCGGGGGAAACAAATATAGTCAGCTGGTGCCCGGCCAGGACTGTAGCAGGGCTGTCATGTCGTGCTTGGCCAGAAACTTTTCACCCATGCATGGCTCGGCGCATTGTCCTGATCTAGGTAGTGGCAATTTCATCGAATTTTCATTCTCAAACAATGGAGTCCAGTTAAACCTCGATATAATAAACTTCAATATAACCATATTCTCGATATAGCGAAGTATTTAATTTTTCATGACCTCTTGTTTATTTCAACTCATGGGTCCAGTGGGCCGAGGATGCCGCCAGGACCCACGAACTCCTGACCGTCACCTAGGCGGGGCCTTTGGCTCTCCCCACCAACTCACAGGACACGAAATAAAGTTATTTCCTCCTCCTCCTCTTGTCCATAGAACACCATGTATTTTGAACCTCAATATAACAAAGTATGTTTTTATGCAATTTCAATATAACAAAACTTCACTGCCTCTGTAAAAGAATGCCGGGACAATACGTGGACGCAGATGGCCAAATAATTGAATTACAAGTGGCTGCTTGCAAACGCACCTCTCAAATCGTGTGCCATGCGACAAGGAGTGACCGCCGAAGTAGAGCCGCATCATGTTCCAAGCGCGATAAGATGCTATCATGCCCTGCACACTGCACTTTAGGTATGAGTGAAGCTGTGCGAGGGTGAGCAAGAAAGATGGTGGCTTCATGAGTGCTGCCTTCCTGCACAAGCAAAGGGGGGAGGGGAGCGAGCTCACGGTAATGTGATCAAGAGCGCGCGAGGGGGGGGGGGAGTGGAGGGTAATTTGGCGTGCACCTCGGCCGTGGCTGCCCATGGCTGTAAGCGCGGGTGAGTGCATAGGCAGCCGCGCACCCTGCTTCAGAGGTAATCTGCCGCATGTGCAAAGGTTGGGTGAGCCAAGACGCCGTGGCTCCATGTAAGCTGTCTTACCGCGCATTTAGTATTGGCGGTGGCATAATCCCGAGTTTCGGTGACCTGCTGGAGCGAGAGGCAGCCGAAGCATTCGCTCCCCATTGCCGGCGCTTTTCCTGATAACGTCGTCCCAGTGCAGGCAACGCTATCAGCCATGGTGGCTGGCAGAGTGCAAACGAAAGCGTGGCTGGCTTTGCTTAATTCGTACCACCAAGAAGATATTGTCCATATCATTCTTTGCCGACTCCCAAATTTATAAAAATGAATTGTTTTCTCATGCAAATTTGTTTTCTTCGACTGTCCGATAATTAGGAAAATTCTGCGGCTTCTTTCCATGTAAGAAAAATCGATCAGCAACTGTACTTATTTACATAAAAGGTCGAATTTCAATAGAACGAAATTTCGATAAAACAAAGCAAATTACTGATTTTACTGACTTTGTTATATCGAGGTTTAACTGTACTTCCATGTAAAATGTAGTGTAGACAGTTTGCCCAGATGGTAGAAATTTTGTTGCTTGATGGTGTTCTACATTTCGAAATCTAACCCAGGAAAAAATTTCTACAGAACCCTTCTTGCAATGACTGTCAATGTTAATGCGATCAGCAGCCAAGCAATGCAGCAACACATGATATTGCCACTGCCGAAATGTGTCATGTATGAGCCATGCACTGTAGCTGGGCTGTTCTCTCACGCTTCCCTCTGAACATGTTATCGCCATACTGCAGCACGCCCGCAAAGTTCCCCTGTTTTGTGCGGCCTCCAAGATGCGCAGCGCACTGGTGAATGCTACCACTGCAGGCACTGGTGGGGCACCGCTAAAGTGTTGGGCTGCTGTGCTTAAGGTACTCATGTGACGAGAGGTTTGATTCTGCTCAGCACTGCAACAATTCTAATGGATATTTTTCTCATTGAAGAGGGGAGTATGAAGGCTAGATACCCAAAGTAGCTCAAGTAGGCAAAGGATGCTGAATACCTGTTCAGCAATTGCTTTTTTCCCTGTAATGCCCCACTGACACGTAGCTTAAGCTCTCTTTTTGCCATGCAGCTCTACTGCTCAGCAGGAAAGTCTGATTAATTTCTGGACACCCCCTGCAAGCAAAATTTCTGGATAGTGGCAGAATTCAATGATATCGAAATTTGGGCTTGTTGGCTGGTGATCCTTTTCCTGTGTTGCACTTATAAGATTTTGAGAATACAACGCAATAAAACAGCCATTCTCCTGTTTATGCAAGCTGCCTATCTTTACGACATTTTTGAGGTCCCTTCCATGTTCGGGTAATTGGGTCACGACTTTATTCTTACCGTCAGAAATGTACTCATTTTTGATACTTCTATATTTTATTGTTTTATTTCAAGACATATTAGTTGCGAAAGATACAATCATACATAAAGTCGTAGCTTAATCATTAATGTTTTGAATGAAAGTAAAGCAAAAATAAATAATGCTCAGAATTAAAAAAGAATTTTGATGTGAAATTTAAAATAATCCCCTCAAGAAGGTTGAATAAAAAAGAATAACTCGGGATTTTCCTCAAAATCTGAGACATACAATATCTGTGCCTTACTCCTAGTTTCCGAATTCAACTGGACCACACCAAAAAATTTAATGCAGATTTGGTAACATAAAAATTAGCCAAAGCAATTCTAGTACTACGCAGGAAAGACGGTTTCAAAAACTTGGAAACAGGTGTGCGCCTATTGTGAAGGGAGCATCCTGATTTCCTTGCAGCAAGCACTTGGTTCCTTTATTGCTGCATTTTTAGGCTTTTGAAACGTCTGCCAAGTCAAGGAACATAGATCAACCTCTTCATACTCGTGCTCAATCAGCTTCTCTCTGCAAGTAGAGTGGTTGTGTACCTTGAACTAACAATGAAGCCTTCATATGCTTTGTACAGTGTTCAAAGAGAAAAGGATGCTAGCCAAGCTTCTACGGAAGGTCAGTCTGAGATCAAGTGAGTGAAGACACAACATGATGGGAAGGATTTCTGATACACTAATAGATAAAAGTAGCAGAAAAAAAGTGACTCAATATTATTTAGACATTAGAACAATACATGATCCTGAGCTTATGTCGACATTTGAGGCATCTTTAGAGCAGTGTAACAGTTGGAAGAGAAAACAAAACTGATGTTCTCGTGTTTTCACTGCTGCTGTCATTAAAAAAGTCGAGTCATTTAATTTCGGAAGTGGTAGCAGCACTAGGTTCAGCTTGACGATACCTCCTGCCGAAGTTTCATTTTTTTGGGACTCCCCAATGTGCCCAGTATTGCCAACTCTAACCAAAAGTACAATTGCTGTCTCCATTGCATATGGTGCATGGCATTGCTCATAGAAGAGTTCTGATGGCAATGCTTAACTTTGTTCAAAAGTTAGCGATAATGGTGCTTATTGGAGCTTCAAGGAACAAATACCAATGCAAAAGTTTTGAGTGCTGCAGGAGACCCACACTTGGTGGCACCAGTTCCTGAGCGTAAGGCCCTCTGCTGGATAATTTTCAGTCATTCAATACGAATGCCTCCATTTTAGATTGTCTACAAATTTGTTCTAGCGATTTGGGCAACAAAGCCATGTGAATGAACAGGAAACCAATTAAGAATTAACAGATGCTTAAACAAGGAAAGAAGATGGGACGAGTGCTGGACAACTAACTTTATTTATTTTATGAGATACATGTACAGTGTTGTACCTGGAAGTCCTTCTGGACAAAGGATGCACACCGGTGAGCGTGCAGCTATGGAATGTCATTCACGCTTCATCATATTTTTGATGCCAAAAAGCTGGCAACAAAACCAGTGTCACCTGACTGACGATGATTATGTCTCGCATCTTCGTCTGTACGACGACCCAGAGCTGACGAATCAGACGAGTTCTGAGACCCCAAACTCTAATGGGACATCGGTCATACGCGACTTGCAAGGAGCCTATGCTGACGACCTTGTGGAAACAATGTCGACCCCGGTTTCACATGAAATCACATCTTCATTGCATTCAGACGGGTAGAAGGTTAGACACCAGAGGCAGAGTCCGTCGGGGAGGCGACACACCAAGGGTGCGATTTTGCAGACTGTGCGACAGTTCTAATTGGCCAAGAAGAAGGACATTGAATTCCCTCAACGAGTGAAAGGGGGAAATGAGCTGCTTAAAAAGGGGAGCTGAGGTGTTGAAGAGGGTTCTCAAACATGCAAAGACTTCATGTAGTGCGCTCCGAGAATCATGGAGCCGTTCTTGTAAACCATCATCATTTAAATTTGTACATAAAACCTCTTTTCTCGTCACTCTGGAAGTCTCCTTCTCCTGGCACCTGGCACAGCACCAGCCATGGAAACTTTGTGGCTGCTCGGACCCCCAACATCACTACAACAGTTCAACCTCAATACAGTAAAACCACATTAATTTGACCTTTGTTAATTCATAAAATTGGGTGATTCGGACTCGTCCTCTAGTTCTGGCAGGTGTGTGCATCATTTAATGCAATCAAACTCTCGTTAATTTGGACATATTGGGCCACATGTTGCTTAATTAGGACAACTCTCGGAGCTCGGCGAGCGTGGAGTGCCGTGATGTGCAACGCAAATGAGCAAAAATGGCACTAGAGTCCAACTGAAATGAAGTGGCGGAGTCCGCATCACCATAGTCATCAGCAGAAATTCTATGTGAATGGCAGCAACATGGGAATGCTTCGTGCCTCTCTGTGACTATTACATCTTGAATGGGTGCACACAATGCGTGTGTCTTGAAGCATCACGCAGATCGTTGCGGCACAAGACGGTGACACGCGTCAAGCTGGTGGTGCTCCAGTGGCCTGAGACATGTTTTGTTGTTTTCTTATTGCGTGGCGTTTTAAGAGGGTGATGGGAAACCGAAATGAAACCAACAAGCTGTTGGGCGTGGTCGGATGCCGCCAAAGTGAAATGTGATGTGCACATCGCGCCACCTGCAGCAGAGAACGGTGGCACACTTGGATTATCGCCTGCTAAAAGTGTGCAGTACACTCCCAATGGCACTACGCACCACGTGCTATAAAACAGATAAACGAAGATGCTTATCGCAATAGGATTGGCAGTAATAGCTGTGAATGCCACATGCGATGACCCCAGAGATTTGCTGGTACCGAAAAAAGGAACTGAGTGCGCACCGGCATTTTCACGTGTGATGGGCGGGTGAGTATTGGGGCGAAGCTGCCACGGCGGACAGCTCTCTATTGTGCGTGCCTCACATATTTTCTTGTTTACATGGTATCTAGCAGCCGGAAAACATATCATACGATTGCAGTTTGGCAACGTACTGAACGTTGGTGCCGAAAAATCATGTTTTCCGGGAACGTATGAACTGGTAAAAAATGAGCGTAACTCTATTGGGTCACTTCTTGCGTTCTCGATTGTGAACATTGGCACTAGAAGAACATATCTAACGGAAACGTATCAATGTGATTCTACAGTTTATGTTAATGCCCTAGGTTGTGGTGAAGCACACTACCAAACATTGAAAGGCAAACATTGAAAGGGCAGCGCATTTCGGTTATCACCTATTAACCCTTTCGGGGTCAATGACATAAATATACGGCGCCGCAAACAAGTCCAAATTGGTTGAGGCTGTAATATATTTATGGCGCCATCTGTACTTTTAAAAAGTGCGCCAATTTCCTAATTATTTTCTTTTCTGGCATGCGCTGACACTATGTGGGAATACAGGGAATTTTTTCCTCGCGCCTCCCTTTCTTGGTTTTCGTTGCATGGTTTGTTTTAGAGCTAGTTTGGTCCGGCGCGTCTAATACTACCGCTCGCGCATTGGCGCGCGCGCGGGCAGGCGGCGATTTGGGTTTTGTTCTGCAGGCGGTTTCGGCGTCTTGCGCTCGCAAAACTGATAGCTATCTAGTTACTAATCGCTCAAAGGGCAGCCGCCTGTTTCTCGCTCGTTTAGTGCTCACAGTGGTGAGCATAGGAAGGATGCCACCGTGCATGCGTTTCCTTTTCTTTTTTTTTGACACTCGCAAAAACTAATTGCCTCTGGTTGGCGATAAGATGAAAATTAGTGGAATTTTGTCACACGTTTTGCTTTCTTGATGGGCATACAACCACACAGTTTTCTTGAGTGTGCTCACCTATGCAGTTCAATTACGCTATGGACGTAAATATTAGTGTAAGAGCAAGAACATTAGAGGCTTGCGAAATATTCTCATGTGCACATATTTTAAGCCTTGAACTATAACAATGCATCAAACTTTTAAATCTTATAAGTTTATTTCCATTTTTTTATTGTTGTTATTCATAAATAAAGAGTATACATACCAACGCAAAACATTTTTTCTCACTTTACGGTCACCCTAGCAAAATTACGGTAAAATTTTTTTAAATAGGTCCCTCAGAAGAATTGGAATCTGCAATTAAAAAAAATCGACCCTGGGCAGTCGCATAAGGTGAAAGAAATTGACTCTGAAAGGGTTAGAAGTGTGCGCTACACTTCCGACAGCACCACACGTTGGGAAACAGACAGGCAAAGATGCTCATCGCAATAGGATTGGCAGTGATAACTGTGAATGCCGCGCGCGACGACACCAGATAAGATTTGCTGGTACCGAAATGAGCAAGTGAGTGTGCGCTGGCGGGCAGCTACGTACTGTTCGTGCGAGCCTCGTGCATTGTCTTGTTTACATGGGACCTAGTGACCTAGTGGGGGCACGACACCGCTCGGCACACCATGCTGACCCACGTATCGTTCCAAGTGCTGCTATGCTGGCCCCTTGTTCTCCCGTGCACATTACCGGACCCGTTACCATTGCCGACGCCATCTTCTGTCAACGCAACTGAACCCGTCGCCACCAACCAACCCTTCTCCGCCACCTTTTCTACTGGAAATCCAGTTCCAGCGCGCACAGAAGTGCCCGTCTGGCAACACCCCGCCTCGCCTACATCACTTGTCACAGGACCGCACCAAGCACTACTTAACCGGGAATGGAATGGTGCCTGCGTGGGGCACGACACCACTCGGCACACTATGCTGATCCACGTATCGTTCCAGGTGCTGCTATGCTGGCCCCTTGTTCTCCCGTGCACATTACCGGACCCGTTACCATTGCCGACGCCATCTTCTGTCAACGCAACTGAACCCGTCGCCACCAACCAACCCTTCTCCGCCACCTTTTCTACTGGAAATCCAGTTCCAGCGCGCACGGAAGTGCCCGTCTGGCAACACCCCGCCTCGCCTACGTCACTTGTCACAGGACCGCACCAAGCACTACTTAACTGGGAATGGAATGGCGCCTGCATGGGGCACGACACCACTAGGCACACCATGCTGATCCACGTATTGTTCCAGGTGCTGCTATGCTGGCCCCTTGTTCTCCCGTGCACATTACCGGACCCGTTACCATTGCCGACGCCATCTTCTGTCAACGCAACTGAACCCGTCGCCACCAACCAACCCTTCTCCGCCACCTTTTCTACTGGAAATCCAGTTCCAGCGCGCACGGAAGTGCCCGTCTGGCAACACCCCGCCTCGCCTACGTCACTTGTCACAGGACCGCACCAAGCACTACTTAACCGGGAATGGAATGGCGCCTGCGTGGGGCACGACACCACTCGGCACACCATGCTGATCCACGTATCGTTCCAGGTGCTGCTATGCTGGCCCCTTGTTCTCCCGTGCACATTACCGGACCCGTTACCATTGCCGACGCCATCTTCTGTCAACGCAACTGAACCCGTCGCCACCAACCAACCCTTCTCCGCCACCTTTTCTACTGGAAATCCAGTTCCAGCGCACACGGAAGTGCCCGTCTGCCAACACCCCGCCTCGCCTACGTCACTTGTCACAGGACCGCACCAAGCACTACTTAACCGGGAATGGAATGGCGCCTGCATGGGGCACGACACCGCTCGGCACACCATGCTGATCCACGTATCGTTCCAGGTTTGTTACCTCGGCAACTCAAAGGATTTTCGTAGTAGTGACCACTTTCTCATTGCGGTGTCTTGCCCCATTCGCGTAAATTGGCGCTTTGTGATTTGTTTATGTAGTGACATGATTGCTTTTGAACTGCTTTCAGAGCTTATGCTGTTATCGTCAGGTGATGTCGAGTTGAATCCAGGCCCACTTGCTGCTACCGACCTCACCCCTTTGTTAGAGGCAATTCGAGCAGAAATCGTAGAAATACGAGCATTTCAAGCAAACCAAGACAAAATATTATTGTCCCTTCAATCACGCGTAACACTGCTGGAATGCACCAGACAAACACCAGACAATGATTCTTCAAAATCCCAAATAACTCAGATCCGCAACGATATTGCACCCCTAAAAACTACAAGCATAAATACTAGTAATAGGATGCGACGAAATAACTTACTATTCTTAGGATTATACGACTGTGTCGGTGAGTCATGGAAGGAGTCTGAAGATAAAATACTGGCATTGTGCGCAGATAATCTAAACATTAAATTAGAACCCAACTCTATTGAGCGAGCGCACCGAATTGGTAAACTTTGCGAATCAAAGAAGCGGCCTATCATTGTAAAATTCACCCATTTTAAGACAAAAGACAACATTCTGTCTCATGGACGAAAATTAAAAGATACCAGCTATGCCATCAGAGAAGACTTCGAAGCTACCACGCGCGCGTCTAGATCTAAACTATTACAGTTCGCCCATACTCAGAAATGTGCATTCAAACTCAGTTTCGATAAACTTCATATCGGTAGTAAGTGTTTTTTCTATGACATCGCGCCTTCTAAAGTTGAGGAATGCACACCACCAATGCGTCATGCAAACACGCGAACTATAAATTCTGTAAGTACACCCACAGTCTTGACCAAATGATGCCTCAAGAATACTAGCTCAAGTTCCACTCTCAAAAGGCTGCCTAAGTTTTTGAAGTTCAACATAGCATTCACTAACATACGAAGTGTAGTGCCAAAGCGAGATCAGTTACGCAGCTATGTTAGCGACACACAATCCGATATCATCTTGCTAACAGAAACGTGGCTGAGCTCGGACATAGACGATAACAAAGTTTTTCCGTCTACAACTAACTTCACATTATACCGTAACGATAGACAAGGCCGAAGGGGAGGAGGCGTTCTTATCGCTGTTAGAAAGACATTATCATCTTACCTAATATGTCACGATAGTAACCTTGAACTTTCATGGGTATGTGTCTATAACAATACGATAGGAACAGTTTTTGGCATTTGTTATAGACCACCTGATAAACAACAAGCTTTTGTTGATTTGCTGTCTCAATCCCTAGCAAACATTAAACTCAAGCTGCTGAATGCACCAGTTTTTCTTTTCGGAGATTTTAATTACCCCCAGATTAACTGGAGTAGGCTGTCTGTATCAACAGGGACCTTTTCCACTGAAGCAATGCAGTTTCTTGAAGTAACAGAAGATTTCAACCTCCAGCAGATGATAACATGCCCCACCAGAGGCGATAACATACTCGACTTACTTCTTACAAGTCACCCGGACGACATTTCCGCCATTACCGCGATACCTGGCTTCAGCGATCATTGTCTCCTGCACGTTGTTATTCGTCTTCCACTGAGTAAGAAATCATCTACCCAAAAACTAATCTCTGACTACCGGAGAGGTAACTATGAGGCCATAAACAGTGGACTAGAGTCATTTTGGCAAAACTTTCAGACCACTTTTTCGTCACGCTCAGTGAACTCCCAACTGGGAACTATTTAGAAACGCAATGTTAAAGCTAAAAGATAACTACATACCCACTATTGTCGTAAAATCAGACTATAACAACCCTTGGTTCAGTAAACGTGTAAAATATCTTCTTAAACGTAAAAAATGTCTCTACAGGAAAGCAAATCAAAGTAATAGCACTGCAGCGTGGGAAAGGTATCACGCATGCGTAAAACTGTATATTCAGGAGGTTAGTCAAGCTAAAGATAAATTTAACAGTCACGATCTACTCTGCATTCTCCAATCAAATCCAAATAAATTTTGGCGCATGCTCTCCACTAAGACAGATCCAACACCATCGAACTCGTTGACCTCGATGGTGAACCTATCCATAATGATGAATGCGCAACCACCCTAAATAACTACTATTCTTCTGTATTTACTGCTCCCATTCACGTACCTGACCTGCCCACACTTACTGCTTCAGTGCAAACTATGCCAGACCTAGACATATACGCGGAGGGCATATTTAACCTAATCAATAGCCTTAAACCATCATCTTCCGCTGGCTGTGATGGTATTAGTAGTAAACTTCTGAAGAACACCTCTCATGTATCAGCACAAATACTCTGCGTACTATTCAAACAATCGCTAGAAACGGGGACCGTTCCAGGTGACTGGAAGAAAGCTAATATCTTGCCAATTTTTAAATCAGGTGATCGCTCAAACCTTATCAATTACCGCCCAATCTCCCTTACAAGCATCTCCTCAAAATTACTTGAACACATTATAGCCTCAAACCTAATGAAATTCCTTGAAAGCAATAATTTTTTCTACCCATTTCAGCATGGTTTCCGAAAACACTTATCGTGTGATTCCCAACTCGCCGAATTCACCCACGACATTATGATTATCATGGACAGGAACCTGCAGATCGACGCCGTTTTCTTAGATTACTCAAAAGCTTTTGACAAGGTGCCTCACAAGCTCCTACTGCAAAAACTATCTGGACTTGGAATCAGTAATAACTTACTCAGATGGATTGAACAATTCCTATCCGGGTGCACACAATACACTTCCACAAACAATCACCGCTCACCTCTTATCGATGTGACTTCGGGCGTCCCTCAGGGCGCCTGTCTGTCCCCTTTATTATTTCTAATCTATCTAAACGACTGGCCTACTAGCATACATTGTAAACTACGACTTTTCGCAGACGACTGCGTAGTTTACAACACTGTTAACTCCTCTGCGATGTTCTTTGCCTGCAACGTGACCTCGATGCCATCTCGTCATGGTGTGAAAAATGGCACATGCCTCTTAACTTATCGAAATGCAAATCTATGTCTTTTACCCGAAAACGCAGTCCTTTTCAGTCAATTTATCGGATTAGCTCTGTCAACATCAGCGCTACTTCATCTTACAAGTACCTGGGTCTTATTTTGACGTCATCACTCTCTTGGATAACACATATCGAAACAATACGTCGCAAAGCTGCGCGCTCACTCGGGTATCTACAAAGAAATCTAAAGAAGGCATCCCCAGAGGTAAAGAAGTTGGCGTACTTGACATTTGTCCGTCCACAACACGAATTTGCTTCTGCTGTCTGGCATCCATCTCAAGATTACCTAGCCGCATCATTGGAATCCGTTCAAAACCGAGCCGCCCGCTTTATCACTTCACATTATTCACGGTACACTAGTGTCACTTCTTTGAAGCAAACAATAGGTCTGCCAACACTGAAGTCTCGCCGCATCATATCACGTCATTGCTTGCTGCACTCTTTTTTTACAATCCACGCTCAAGGCACCACCTTCTTAAACCACCATTACGAACTTCCTCTCGCATAAGTCACAGCTCTGCCATAGCACGTTTACCCAGCCGCTCATCTGCCATGACCACTTCCTTCTTTCCTGATGCAATCGTTTATTGGAATGCGCTCCCTGACAACTTCGTTACCTGTACTGACTGCAAAAAATTTCGTGAATACCTAACAAATCACTTTGAATAACTTTCTGTTCCCAGTGTACATCGTTCAGGAACCCATCATAAACCAATCGGAATAGTCTACCCTTGTCAACCCTTCCACCTAGTCTTTTTCTTTTGTTTCTTTTATTGCGAATGTATTGCCGTGTTACTTCTTTCAATTCGATTTTTTTTTCTTTGATTGTTTAAAGTCGTACAAAATCAGCAATGTGTTTCCTTTCTTATTTTAGTTGTTTTGCAAGAAACCACTCTTACACGTGTTTGTATTGCCCCCCCCTTGTGTAATGCCTTCGGGCCTTCAAGGTGATAATAAATGAAATGAAATGAAATGAAATGAAATGAATGTTGGTGCTGAAAAATTGTGTTTTCCGGAAACGTATGAACCGGTAAAAAATGAGCATAAACCTATTGGGTTATTTTTTGTGTTTTCAGCTGTGAATGTTGGCACCGGGAAAACGTACATAACGGGAATGTATCAACGAGGTTCTACTGTATTTAAATTTCACTGCATTAAAATTCTACCTTACATGCAAAGAAGTCTAGTCATCAACAAACGTTTCTTACACAGGAGTGGCCGTGAAGAATGTTAGAATAATCGGGTATTTTGAAAAAATTAATTTCAATTACAAAAAAAATTATTTCAATGAATTTGAGAATTGGTGACCACTGTTAAGGTTTGACGTCATGCCAACAAAGTAATCTCTTCACAGCAGCTGTATGGCACTCGGGAAGGAAAGGTCCAACACACTGTAGAGATGGGCGTAAGCTAAGGTTTCGTGACCATTTCAAAACCGCTGCAGCTTGCCAACATAAACCATGGCAGGAGTGAGAGGACACCAAACTTTACGTGCACCTCAGTAAACCCCTCTCTACACAGTTTGACCAATGGAGCGTAAAGACCTGTCAGACAGTTTCGCTTTAAAACTGCATGGACGTGAGGCGACAACCT
This sequence comes from Dermacentor variabilis, assembly GCF_050947875.1. NCBI lineage: Eukaryota > Metazoa > Arthropoda > Arachnida > Ixodida > Ixodidae > Dermacentor > Dermacentor variabilis. The sequence goes on along the minus strand of NW_027460280.1, from coordinate 10,341,719 downwards.
GAATTATGGCAACTTCATTCACAGTTCCCATATTTGCTATTTTGCAAAATTGCATGTGCATAATGTAAGAAAAATAAAACAAGATCCAGTACACTGCCCAAAATTTCGGTCTCCTTTATACATTGGTTCAACAAATTGGTTCTATAGAGCCAGTGGTGGTGCTGCAGGTAAGTGCAAATAGCAGCAGCTCCAAAAAATCGGTTGGCTACTTATATCTAAACTTGTTGCAGGAGCACTGCACTCATCGAAAACACTTCTGAGGTAAAAGTAGTCTGTTCATCTATATCATTAAATTGAGCATGACCTTGGGCAACCCAGAAGTGAAGCAGCTGGCACCATCTTGTGGTGCGCTATGCCAACTCGCGATGCTCTCCGTGGTTTTCACAATTGGTGTGCGGGCAGGTGGCAGGACACGCTAATGATGGCGAACTTGCGTAGCCAAACCTTTTGCCCCGTCTCGCCATCGTTCATTTAAGGGGAACTAAGCAACGCAAATGTCATGATTATTTTGCATGGAAAATGCTTTCCACAAGGCAAAATTTTGATTGTTATATCCAATATGCGGTGAATGACACATTGTTATTACAGTTAAACCTCGACATAATGAAGTAGGTAAAGTCGGCAATTTGCTTCATTATATCGAAATTTCGTTGTATTGAAATTCGACCTTTTATGCAAACAAGTACAGTCGCCGGTCGATTTTTTCTACACAGAAAGGGGTCGCAGAATTTTCTGAATAACTGCGCAATCAAAAAAAGCAAATTTTAATGAGAAAAGAATTCATTTTGACCAATTTGGGAGTCAGCAATGAATGGTACAGTTTCATGCCACATCCACGACATCTTCACCTAGGCGGCACGAATTAAGCGAAATCAGCCACGCTTTCGCTAGCACGCCACCCCCGCGGCTGATAGTGTCGCCAGCACTGGGACGACGCTATCATGAAAAGCACCGGCAGCGGGGCGCAAATGCTTCGTCTGCCTCTTGCTCCAACGGGTCACTGAAATTCGAGATTACACAACCTTCAATTATAAACATGCGGGAAGACTTTACATGATGCCACTTTGTCTCGGCCCCCCCACTCTTTGCTCATGCAGCAGATTACCTCTAAAGCTGGGTGCGCGGCTCTGTAGGTGCTCAGCCGCACTTACAGCCATGCGTAGCCACAGCTGAGACGCACGCCAGAAATCGCGATCTGCACCAACCCCGCCCCTCGTGCTCGCGCATTACCACAAGCTCGCTGCCCTCCCCCTCTTTCCCTTTGCTCGCACGGGGAGCAAAGGTGGCACTCGTGCGTGAAGCCACCATCTTTCTTTCTCAATCTCGCACACTTTCACTAGCACCTGATGCACAAAGTGCGCGAGGTGTGACAAGATCAAACTACACTTGGACTTTATATGGAATATGATGCGGCTTCACTTCGGCAGTCCCTCTTGTCATGCCACACGTGATTTGAAAGCTGCATTTGCAAGCAGCCACTTGTAATTGAATCATTGGACCGTTTGCGTCCATGGAAATTTTCATTTATTGTCTCAGCGTTCCTTTGCTGCGGAATTAAGCAAAATTTTGTTATATTGAAATTGCCTACAAACACACTTCATTGACGTTCTAATTGAGGTTTAATTACATGGTGTTCTATGGAAAAGAGGTAATGGAAAATTAAATACTTCGTTATATCAAGAATTTCGTAATATTGAAGTTCGTTATATTGAGGTTTAACTGTACGATATGGCTCTTTTTCTCATAGCCCTAATGCATAAGTTGATACTCTTAAAACATCTCATCATTATAACCAATACATCATTATACATGGTATCATTATAAGTGGACTGCACGTTACTACCATGTCTGCGTCCCAGAGGTGCTGTACTAATCTCCTTTAAGAAACAGATAATCTAGGAGTTGTTTGCTTACCAATGGGGCACCACATAACTGAAAGCAGTTGTTATATATTTACAATCTGCTGAGCGGACTAGATGCCCTGCTGTATCAGTGCTACATGCATATATTACATGATGTAAATAAAAACCTTTTTTCCCAATTGAATGCCACACACACAATATTTCAGTTTGTTTAAAAATTATAAAATAGCCTGTATTCAATTTCATAATTAAAGATATTTTCCTAGAACATCTTATTTAAAAATTTTTCTGTTCGAGCAGCCCTGGTCATACATTAAAAGTTGTAGAACACTGTACCAGGGAGCATTCTACTGGAAAAAATTGTAAAGGTATTCACTGCGACGTGGGTTATTACCTCTATGTGGCTATGCAGGGATTTTCTGCAGTGCACAAGTGACCACTTCGTTAGAAATCAACAGAGATGAAACATTCTTGTTGCTTCTGATCTGATTAGCCATGGCACCATCTGTCTGCACGTTGAGGAAGTTTCTAAGGAGCACAACTCCCTGGTGACTCACTGGTGGGTCACGACATACCCGAAGAATATGACAAGTCACCCACTGGTGGGTCATCATGCACAGAAATCGAAACTTGAAACAGTGTTGCGCTGCAGTGAACCTTTAGATGTTTCTCTGCTGTGTGGTGCATTTCCAGTGGTGGCAGTTTAGTGCACTTAACTTGTGCTTTGTTTGTGCACCTATGGTGAGACTGCTAAGAGAATTCCTTTCTTCTCTCTTGATTCTAAGCAAGATACCAACTCATGCAAACTTTGTTGAACCCAGTGACAGGCGCAGTTTGCCCATCTGGCAAGGAATACACAGCCGTGCACCCAGTACACAGTAGCAATTGACACAATCGGGCTCTGCCAATCAATTTTCATCAAGTTGCACTGTAGTTGGTTTACACCAGAAATGAAGGATTTGCACTCACATCAAGCTCAAAGTTTCGAAATTATTCAAAATCAATTATGTTTCTGGCAGAAATTATACATTATAATTTTCACGGCATGATTGGGAGGCTTTCAACATCTATGGAAGCTATCATGGACTAGGTGTTGGAGAACATTTTTTGTGGATACTATTGCAGCAAGATGTGCTTGACCTCACCTTTTCATAATTGTGAGTGTCCAGCATCTTCACCACAAAGTGACGCACCTCCCCAAACTTGCCTGTGCTGTAAGCTGGATCCTGCCATGGAGGAGAGCATGGTGAGTAACGGTTGTGCCAATGACTACCGAGTCTCACCTGCATCAGCTTGTGCAGGATGTGTGGCAGTGCCACAAAGCCCATCATGCTCCCCAGGAGCTGGTGGGTCAGGAGCAGGAAGTCTGCAGAGCAAGTGGGAAACCATATACACTGTGTTGTGTGCTGGACAAGGGCACCTGGGAGTGCATGGCCGTGATTGTGGCTATCAGCCGGTGTTTTACAGTTGGCACGGTGGTCGCCAAGCATCCCAGCCAGGAGAAATTATTGATTGATTGCCTGGGTTTTATATTTGAAAACAAGTTCTGTCATTGAAACAAGAGACTAGACGGACAAAAGTGTCAACTTTCAATGTAACTTCTATTAGTGAGCAATGCGCAATTTTATACACAGATGAGATATGATGTGTACCTGGTTGGTACAAACAGACAACAAAAAATAAACAAGGAACTTTTAAACAAATAACTCTATTTAAAGAATAGTGACATGTGTGGCACACACCTTTCTATGCCCAGTCTGAGCCAAGAAATGAGAGTTTAAAGCTGCAGACCTTGCAATAGATACTCTAATTAGGAATGAATTGATTGATTGATGTGTAGTTTTTATTGGCGCAAATATGATTGTGCAAAGATGACGTAGTCATAGGAAGGCGTCAACATAGCGAGGGAAATGCCCTGTGGGAAGACTTGTGAGCATCGCCCGAAATTCAGCACAGGAAGGCAAGCAGGATTGTCATGTAGAGTTATAACAGTGTGCGGAATACCAACACTATGTGTCAACAGAACGGCAGTGAGTGGAACGAGCACATAGTCACCGTTGGGTACTGGTGGAGAGTGTATAAATGTAACACAAGTCATGGCTTGCGGCGGGAAACAGACATGCTCGGCAGAGCAGAGCTAACTCTTGACAGGTCTCGGTTGATCAATTGCACTTGGTAGGCCAAGCTATACGGTACCAGGAAAACAATCGATAAGGGCGGAGTGGGCGGATAAAAAGTTAAGACCGAGGATGACGTGATTGGAACAGTGGGCGAGGACGTTGAACAAATCAGAAGTTTGGTGGCCGGCAACACTGATACTTGTGGTACATAGGTCAGCTACAGAAGACATACCACCATCGGCCACACGTACAGCATGTGATGGGGCAGGGGTCATAACTTTCTTCAACTGCTGATGAAGGTGACAGCTCATAAGAGAAATATGGGTGCCAGTGTCGATCAAAGCTGTAACAGGTAGGCCATCCACTTCAACATCGATCAGGTTCTGATTGGTAGGGAGCATCAGCAGAGGAATGTGAAGGCACGTCATAATTGCAGCAATATCTCCAGGAGCTAGAGCCATTAGTTTTCCAAAAGAAAATGCCGGGAGCAGGATGGGGACAGAAAATGGCATGGGGAAGGCAAACGAGAAGGGTCGGCGTCGACATGAGGGCGAGCAGCTGTGCTGGGCAGCAATCGTAGTGTTCTTGGCAGATGTTTCTGGTTCAACTGGGGGTGGTACCTGGTGCTGGCTTTGGGGTGGATAGCGGAAGCTGGAGAAGCTTGTTCGAGAAGGTGTGGACCAAGGACTTCGACAATGCCTTGAAATGTGTCCGACACGTCCCCATAAGAAGCAAACTGGCTTGTCGTCAGGCGTCCTCCCCGCATTCGGATCGTGATAATTGGAAGTAGGACAATGGCGTTGGAAAGGGTTGAAGGTGGCTGAAGGGTATATGTCAGGACGGTTCACAGAACAGATGGTTTGAATGCCCACATTTGCCAGTTCTTGACAAACAATGGATTGTATATGCGATATGGTGCGAAATGCGCAGGCTATGCAGCTTCGATTTTGCATCGAACGATTTGGGTGATAGCCTCCGATGTTGAAGGCTGAATCGCTATACGAACATCCTCACACATTGATGTCGATGCCTTGTTTGGAAGCTGGGGGAAGTTGTGGGCAATGCAATGGATTTTAGCATCTTTGAAGCGTCGGCATTCAGCAATAACCGCCTTGACTGTCAAAGAGTCTTTAAACACGATCAGGTTAAGTGCATTGTCCGTGATTCCCTTTAGTATGTGCGCAACCTTATAGGCTTCTGTCATTTTGGCGTCAACTTTTCGGCAAAGGGCCCACCCATCTTGAATGTATGTCAGGTATGACTCGGTAGACGTCTGCACATGCGAGGCAAGTTCTTTCTTGGCAACACGCTGGCAGCCTGCAGGTTGGCCAAACAACTCGCGAAGTTATGTCTCACATACGCTCCAGCTTGTGAGCTCCTCTTCGTTGTTATCGAACGAGGCCTTCGCAGTTTCCTTTAGATAAAATATTACATTCGCTAGCAGCAACGTCGGGTCCCACCTGTAAAGTGCGCTTACACACTCATAAAGTCGAGTCCAGTCATGAACGTCGTTGCCATCAGCGCCGGAAAAGGTCCCAGGATCACGGGGTGGAGCTAGGATGATGGCTGGCATGGCGGCCACCATTGACAGTTTCACCGCCGGAAGACATGCCTGTAGTGAAGACTTGGTGACTGCTGCAGAGCTCCAACTTGTGTCAGATTTTCAGCACCTCCTTCAAGATGTTACGTGGAAGCAGACACAACAGGGAAGCATATTTACAATATATTTACAAGGCGAATAAGCACTGAACCATATGGTCAAATGCGCGTGCCAGATAACAAGAGTCTTCTTCATCTACGCTTCTCTAGGGGAATATTACCGTAACAATATTAAAATAAAATGTACCATTTTATGATAAGAAGAGCAATTTTGACTTTTATGCTTTCACAGTTAATTACAATTTAGAGGTTGTATTCTATTAATGCAAGCAATTTGTTGCGCTTAGTTTTGAGTAACCAACTTTACGTGCCTTCACCAGCCAAGTTAAGCCGTGTCAGGCCTATCAGCCATGAAATCGACAGCCGAATTGGGGAATCGGAGGTGTCTAATGAATCAATCTTCATTACACATGTTAGTTGAGATAAAGTGATAACTGCAGTCACTTCTCCTAGCTTATGAACCTCACGTATTACCACGAATCGAACTTAGTTTGGTGCGTAGTTAGAGCCGTCACTTTGATGGGTGCCGCTATGTTTGTTGACGCAAAGCTTTTGGGGCAGCTTTTACGGCTCCTGCTAAATCAGTGAAATAGTCTGCCTGACATAAAACCCAAAGACAGTTTGCATCTTGCATATGCACAGTGTTTTTGACGCTATTTCCTTGGGGCCCCAAAACATTTGGGGCCCCTATTCTAAAACTCTCTACTGTGTGTTGCAGAATGTTACACTGAGCACATGAGACTTATGCAAATTAAGAAGCCGTCTCCTGCCATAACCCCAGGTTGTGTGCGATGGGAGCTTCAGCAGATTCATTGTCTTGAGGCCCTTCACTTTCAGATATTTTGAAGTGGGATATAAAAGTTGGTTTGGAGTCTAAGATATATGATACCTAAAAATTTATGTTCAGTGCTCACAGATAGGTGTTCTCAATTAAGATGAATAATGGGGTCTCGTAATACAGTCAAACCTCAATATATCGAACAGTGCAGTGATCACAAAATAGTTCGATATAGCCAGAATTCGATATATAAAATCATGTCAAAAACATAAAAAACTTGTACAAATCAATCAATTAACCAATCATGGCGCAGTAAATACTCACTTGAAGCTTTACACAAAGTATTCATTTCTTTGGCTGAAAGTACTGCAGCATTGTTGCCTGCTTCTTATTGGCAGCTGCATGCTTAACCATGGCGTCCTCAGCATAGTTTCAACGATCCACAAACGAAAGGCCGGTGCGTTCTATTGCACCGCAGTAGCGGTGAAGAAGGGCCAAAGCAGCTACAGCCTCAGTTGAAGTTGGGAGTGAAGCGACATGAGCGCTTGCAGGATCAACTTCGGCAGTATCCTCATTTGGCCACTACTTCTGCTGCGATCTCCATGTCCTGTTAATCGAAGCATTTTGAAACACTGTCAATAACAAAGTACTAAGTGGCATCTGCCATGTTGTCTATGAGTGAACCTAGTGAACGTGCGCTGTGGAAGCAAACCACCATTCCTCGCAAGGCGTGGCAGGCGCAGGGAGGGGCACCAAGGAGGAGTCAGTGTGGCAAATGCAAGACGTCAATGATGTTGTCGAGCTAGCCAAGCTGCCGCGTGCATACACCGCTACGTTCAAACGGCGCCCTCAGCGCAATTGATGTGTGCAGCTATAGTGAGCAGCAGTCAGGAATGCCCATCCCGCCACCGCTATCTTCAAAGGTGTAGCAGGAAAGCTCACCGCCTGTCAAGAAAGGACACATAGTCTAGGGTAGTAAAGTTCGATATATCAATTTTACATCCAACCCTGTTCAAAATAAAAAATTAAAAATGTGTGCGATTTTCCAGGTGATATAGTAAGTGTTCGATATACGCAATAATTCCATATGTACATGTGCTATATATCGAGTTCTGATTGTATACCTTTTTTATTTGAGAAGAGAACGGACATACTTTTCAGAGGGTTTAGTTTAAATCTATTCTCGTCTGTCCACTTAGACAATTCATTTAGGCCAAGTTGTACTTGTTGCTCACAGATAGGAAGATTACGTAATTTGAAGCCAATTTGTACATCATCCACATAGACAGAATAACACATTGTACATGGTATGACGGTATGCAGCAAGTTCATTTACACAACAAAGAAGGTACAGCTTAACACACCACCTTGTAGTGCACCAGTCTCCTGCACAAATAGCCAGGATAAGATGTTACTAATTCTAATGCAGAACGTGTGATTGGACAAGTAACTTCAAATAACATTCGGCATAATGCCTCGGACTCCCTTACCAAAGAGAGGTCATGAAAAATTCCAGAACAGCAAGTGGTGTCGTATGCTTTCTCCATGTTAATACCAACAAGAAAAACTGCTTGTGTAGAAAAGCATCATGGATATTAGCCTCAATGCAAACTATGTGATCTGTTGAGGATCTACATTCTCTGAAACCACATTGTAAGGAGTTTAGTATTTTAAAAATTCACAGGGTTTCTTATGTTATCTCTAAGATGAATTGAAGGCGTAAGCTCAAGTGCCAATGCATTAAAGATGAACACATGATGTGCAGATCCCCCTTAATGGTTCGACTCTGACCAAAGGTTGCGAGTTTGACTCCCACCTAAGGTCGTGGGTTCAAGTGCCTTAACTATCTTAATTAACCTTGCCTTCATTAACACCAAAGGTCATGGATTCGACTCCCACAAATGGTTGTGGTTCGACTCCCACCAAAAGTCGATGGTGCGTAGCCTTAACACCAAATGTCAAGGGTTTGCAGCTTTTTTGTAGCTTTCGTGTCGTTGACATGTTTTTGGTCAACATTGACTGACTTATTTATTTATTTATTTATTCACAGGGTGTCTACCAAGTTGACATTTCCAAATTCACTAAGTTTTCCAGGTTTTCCATGAGTGCCTTTGCAATATTGCCCGAGTGACAGAGAACTTTGTTTTATGTCGAGACGGGCTGACACCATGTCGCCCGATGCTGTTACTCTTTAGTAAGCATGTGAAAAAAAAAAAAAGCTACTTAATCCAGTTTGAATATCAAGGAGTAGCATTTATTTCATTCAAAACGTAAACAGAAGGCAGGGGTTAGTAAAATGCACAGCGAATAAAATATCTTCGAAAAAACAATGGTAAAACCCATTGCGATTCGAGTTGAACATTCTCAAATAAAAAAACCAAGGAAATGCATACAGAATCAAATATTTTCGAATATGAGCTACTTCTATCAACTGACAGCAAGCTCATTGGTAGGAGGCCCGAACTCTGTCACAAGTGAGATTCTCTCTTAACAGCTGGTAAGTCGACCTCAATTGTCCTGACATACTCGAAGCCTGCGCACAATGCCTCAGTGTTGCGTTTCACTGCTTTAAAGAGTCAATTTCAGTTTCGATGAGGGACACCTGCATCTTGGTGTTAGCCAACAATTTGTTTTGTTTTTTTCAGGTCATGCTCCTTCAAAGAAGCAAGTGGGGCTTCGCTTCCTTTCCTGTTCATTCCTCAACGCATCAGTCCTTTCTGTTCTCGTCCTCCTTCCACTGTCCATTCGCCCCATGCACCATTTGAAGCATCCTCTTGGTCAGTTATACAGTCGACATCCGACTTTTCTGACTCCCTAGGGGCTGCAGAAACGTCTGAAAAAATGAATGCATGTCTTTTACTACCTTTTAAGGCTCAAATTGCCACAGGCACATCTGAAAAAGCTCTGAAGCCCTGCCAGTATGCCTATTCAGCATATTGGTGCTTGTACTGTGACAGGAGATGGCTGGTGCATGCCTGTATAACTAAGGAATATATACTGTGTCCCGTAACAATTGCCTCTTCCAATGCTCATTATGCTTCACTGCAATACTCTTGTGTATGCTTCACTGCGTAACATTGCTGTACTGAGGCGAAGCACTGACCTTTCCGAGCTTTGAAGCCAATCGCAAGGAACACAAAGGCGGAGTCGGTGCCATTGCTGACAGCAGTGAATTCTTTTAATGAAAAACATGGCACAGAATGGCAAGAAGCTTAATAATTAGAAGAAAGGGGGTTAATTAACGGGCCCGATTTTTATTAATCATATCATGAGAAGCCCCAACAAACAAAGACACCAAGAAAAACATTGGGAAAATTACACATACTTAGTAATTGAATTAAAGAAATGATAAATTAATGGCAATGAAAGTGGAAGAAAGAACAACTTGCCACAGGTAGGGAACGATCCCACATCTTCGCATTACATGTGCGAGCAGTACAAGTAATTTCCCATATGTTTTTCTTGGTGTCTTTGTTTGTTGGCTTCTCACGATAAGAAGCTTAATAGGGAGCCTCGAAGCAGCTAGGCCTAGCATTGCCACAGTGGTGGCTACGGCTGCCAGCGGACCTACGGACAAGAGAAAATGGCGGCAGTGGTGGCTTTGATTAATGCCATTTCGGACCTACGGTCACGGCAAAAAGTCCAGAAAATCAGGCGTGCAGACGTGGAAGGGTTCTTGTGGCTGAAATTCCATATGTTCTTATACATTCACTTTATGGGTACGCGGTAGTGCCGCAAAGCCGTCTGAATTATTGGGCAGACAACAGTTGATTGTTGACTGTACACTTGTAACTCCTCCAGCCGACGACACGGCACCAAGGACGATTCGTTTCGATTCCTCTCTGCTAATCGATCCAGCATTAACGCGACTTTCGTTCTCTTTCGATAAATTTACAGCCAATTTTCCCTGATAGAAGCACAAATTCTCCGAGTTTTACCCTGAGTATTTCCAGACTACTCAAAATCCCTGAGAATTCCGGTTTTCCCAGTTGGTAGACACCCCAATTCACAATACTCCCATTCTCTTACGAGACCAAAGCAAGAGGGCATTAGCCTAAAATGCAATGAACACTATGCAACTGTATTTTGACAGGCGGCATAAACAACAGTACCTATTCTGAAACAGAAAATAACAATGCTAGTTACATGCGAACAGGACAGCGGACTAATTTATGTACCACAAAGGATACACACACCTAGAAAATAGCCAACTGGCTCTTTGCTATGAAAGAAAATAGTGAAAAAAAAAGAAAGAAACAGAAGACTAGTTACTAAACATACTTTCAATTTTTGAGGTGAAATCCCCAAAGGATTCTGTGTTAGTAATGGATGGGTCTAAACGATTCCATTTACTGAGTGTCAAGGGAAAAAAAGAGTGTTTGAAGCAATCGTTGTTATAAGAGTATACTTTTAGAGTGTACGCATGTTTATTTATTTATTTATTTATTTATTTACTTAGTTACTTTCTGGGCCCGGAGGCACTAAAGAAAGGAGTGGGGGAAACATAACGAACAATTTGTGCAAATAACATTGGATTTAAGCAAAGGCATCTTGAATGGCGTTCTTGAAGTTAGTAGTGTCCGTGATGGCGGCGATGGCAGTGAGATGGTTCCATTCCGTGCTTGTTGGAGGAATGAAAGAATCACTGTAAAGATTAGTCAAATAGCAAAGTACACAGTCGCCAACAAAAAGCTTAATAGAGTAAAAAGTAATGCAGTCAGGGCGGTCATTAATATAGATGAGGAAAAGCACCTGTTTGTTTCTTAGTGTTCGAGATTCTGCAAGAAAGATGTATTTGGATGCATAGATCCGGCTGTGCTTATGCAGGAGTTGGTGCAGAAACCTCAGACGTGCCAATTTTGCTCTTATCTCAAGCGTAGGTAGTCTGGAATATGCTAAAAGGTTATTGGGCGAGTCGGTTCACTTGTACTTGTTATGAATGAACCTAATGGCCTTCCTTTGTACCCATTCAATTTTGGCTAAATTAGTTACAATATTTCATTAGTTGTTCATAAATACGACTTCGCCTGCCTTCTGCTAGCCACCTGGTTAAATCAGATGGTAGAGCGGCTGCCCCGAAAGGCGGTGGTCCCGGCTTTTCTTTCGAAGCTTTTCTTTCGAGGAATCCGTATGGGTTTCCTTTGTAGCACTTGGCTACGTTTGGGTGGATGTCTCATTTTCCCTTTAATTAATTTTTTCCACCTTGCGGGTTTCTGCAGAACTATTACGTTAGTGACAGTATGCGGAAACCATACAGTGTTAGCATACTCTAAGATTGGGTGCACAAAAGTTGTGTAGGTTAATAGCTTAGTATGTGTTCGTGCAAATGGTAGGCACCTTCGTAGGAGAACCAGTTTACGTAAAGCCGCTGCTACGAGATTGTTAATATGCTAATCCCATCTCAGATCTGAAGTCAAAGTGACACTTAGATACTTCTGCTGCGTAACTCTTTGCAATGGTGCGTTGTTAATTATGTAAGTGTATTCAGATGATTCATTCTTTTTTCCTTGTTATCGTTATACAGAATGTTCTTGATCTGTTCACAGACATTTTCCACTGCTTGTGCCAGTGAGCTATCTTGTCTAGTGAAAGATTTAATGCCGAGTGATCATCACGATTGTTAATTTCCTTATATATGATGCAATCGTCTGCAAAAAGTTAAATTTTGCATTCTATATTGGCGTGATGTCATTTGTAAAAATAATGAATAATAATGGCCCCAGGATGGATCCTTGGGCGACACTTGAGTTAACTGAAGCTGTCCTTGATGATGCACCTTCGAAAACCACAAACTTTGTTCGGTCATTTAGAAAGTCTTTCACCCAATTCGTAATTTCTCCATCCCCAATAACATTTTGTAGTATTGAAATTAGTTTGTTATGGCTCACCCAATGAAACGCTTTCGATAAATCAAGCAGAATTATGTCAGGTTGGCTACAACTGTTGATACTAAACGAAAGATCATGGACTACTTCGGTAAGCTGAGCTATGGTTGATAATCCTTTCCTGAAGCCGCGCTGATGGGAAGACAGAAGGGTATTATTTTCTAAAAAAAAGAGCTAAGTGCTTTAAAATTATGTGCTCGAGTAACTTACATGATGTACTGGTGAGTGATATAGGTCAGAAATTACAGTGGGCTGCAGTATCTCCTGCTTTGTGGATTGGTATTACTGTAATTACTAGCCTAATGATCACACTCGCCTAATGATCGCACCCCTGAATTTTGTCATCAAAATTTGATTTTTTTCTTTCCCGTGTAATCATTGCACCCTGAACTTGTCGCAGCGATATGTCGTGTGCCAAGTCATCGAAACCCACCTCCAACATTACATAGAAGACGGTGACCTCTTCCCACACACCACGCTTGTCTTCAGGCCGGGACTTTCTGCGCAAGATGCGTTCCTAGTCCTAAGGGAAGAAGTTCTCAAGGGCATTCCGAAGGGAGTAGAACACCTCCTGCTTGCACTCGACCTAAAAGGGGCCTTCGATAACATCTCTCACAAGGCCATTCTCAAGGGACTGAATGACATCAGCTGCGGGGAGTGCATCTTTAATTACGTTAAATTGTTGCTGACGGGCTGGACGGCAACCATCGGAATAGGCCAGACTCGATCGGATATGATCGACGTGCCGAACAAAAGAACACCGCAAGGGGCGATAGTCTTCCCGATTCTCTCCAACGTCGCGATACTAGTGCTGACCAAAGAGCTGCGGAAGATTCCCGACCTAGGTTACGCCCTGTACGCAGACGACATAACGCTCTGGGCCACCAATGGCTCCCTAGCACGAAAAGAGGCGACCCTTCGAAGAGGCCGCGACGGCCGTGGAGAGATTTGCGGCAGCGAGCGGGATGCGTTGCGCGCCTTATAAGTCCGAGGTGATCCAGGTGCACGGAGGAGGTATCTACAAGTCCCCTGGCCCTATCGACCTATATCTTGAGGGCCAGAAGATCACGGAAGGCAATAAGACTAGGATTCTGGGTTTTTGGATCCAGAGCAATCTGAAAGCCTCCCACACCATCCAAACCCTAAGGTTTGCCACCAACCAGATCTCGCAGATTATCAAACTAATTACAAGAAGCCGCAAGGGCATGCGAGAAGAGGACACGCTTCGCCTCGTCCAGGCTCTTGTGATCAGTAGAATAACGTATAGCATGCCGTATCACTACCACTCGCTAAACAAACGCAACCAAGAACAAGTCGATGCCATCATCAGAGGCGCATACAAAACGGCCCTGGGTCTCTCTGTCACCACCTCAAATGAGAAGTTAGCGGCCCTCGGGATCCACAACACCTTCGCTGAGCTGATGGACGCAGTTATGGTTTCGCAAAAGGCCAGACTACAGAACACGGCAGCGGGCAGAGCCATCCTCCACCGGACCGGGACGGCAACAGAGCTCCGTGCCCTTGATGGGCAACGATCACTCCCGCCTGAGGTCAGGGGCAAGATCAAGGCAAACCCGATACCAAAGCACATGAGTCATGAACTCTATGAAGGACGACGCAAGGCTCGCATCGACAGACAGCGCCGACAATTCAAGGGTGACCCGTACGCAACGTACGTGGACGTGGCGGTGTACCCTGTAGGGGGCCTCTTCGTAGTAGCCGCCGTGAACAGGAGAGAAAACTCCTTGACCCTCGTGGCCTCTGTAAGGGCAGAGACCCTAGCTACGGCTGAGACCATATCCACGGCGCTGGTAATAAAGCAAGAAGGCAGGGTAGGCAGGGAAGTTCATGTAGTTACCGACTTGCAACAGGCCTGTTGTAACTTTACCAACAGACGAACACCGCTGCTGGCGGCTCAGATTCTAGGCCTGAGGCTGCAAGAATATCATCAAATCATGTGGACGCCGGTCCATGCGGGTCTGGAGGGGAACGAAAGGGTGAACGCCCTAGCTTGAGCGCTAATCAATCAAGCGGGGCAATCGTCTCATCAATCCCCACCCTTTACCTTCATGCCCCTGCCGTCCAATTACTGCGACCGACTCGAGATCCAGCGACACAACCGCAGGATTTATCCTCCCCCTCACAGAAAGCTCAGCACTGAAGATGCAGTAGCTCTCCGACTTATTCAGACAAACACATTTCCAAACCTACACAGAGACAGTAAAATGCTCCCACATACATATCGCGGCATCTGCCCCTGGTGCGGCGACACACGCCCTACACTCTTTCACATCTCGTGGGGGTGTGGGGGGCAAACCTCAACACTTAAAGACGCCTAGCACGTCATTTGAGCAGTGGGAGGTACAGCTGACTGGCGATACCCTGGCAGGACAAGAAGCTCTCGTCCAGCAAGTACGTTGAGCAGCCATGGCCAGTAGAGTCCTGGAATGAGAACACCACCTACTCGACCTCAAGAGTAACCACCTCGATGGTCTAAATAAATGTTTCCTCTCTCTCTAGCTAATGATGATCGTGCTTACCATCTGTAGAATGCTACGCGAACGACTTTTAAGACATACCAAGCAGTCTGCACGCACCCAACATTCTTAAGAAGATGCCCCATTTCATTCCTTTCATCACTATCCACACTTCCATGAAAAAAAAAAAAAAAAAAAAAGCTACAACCAAACTTGCCTCGGCTTTATTATTTGTAGGCTTCATAATGGTTTTGGTCAACAACAACATAAAAGGCACCTTTCGATTCTTCTCGTCTGCACTCGTGGGCACGCAACAAATTGCGAGCGGCAACAATAGTGGCCGCATTTACACTGATACGTGCACCCCATTCATATGCCGACGCTTGTAACGCAGCTAAGATATTCGCCCACCCTTAGCGGAAACATGCCGTATTAGGACAGCAGTGAAGGCAAACGCTGCAGTTTCCGCAGCATGTCCGCCATGTGTTTCTATGTCACTGGCAGCTAAGTGCATCCATATCTGTTTCTGTCCCCTCAAAGTGGACATAGCTACGTTATTGTCGCAAACTTGTCGATATTAACGATATTATTCATTACTGATACGGAAGAAACTGTTTCAATGTGCGTAATGTACTCACCAGAAGAAAAATAATCGCGTTCGGCGCGTTCGGCTTGCTCCGCCGGCCGCCATTGTTGTTTTGGTGTCCCGCACTGACAGTGGTAGCCGCCTGCTTGTCATCCCGCAGTAAATGCGGGATAAAAAGAGAAAATGTTTCTTTCCATGGGAAATTTAACCCGCGTAATGATCGCAACCATGAATTTGCGTCAAATTTTTTGACAAAAAGTGCGATCATTATGCGAGTAAATACAGTACTTTTGCTATTTTCCATTAAGATGGCAGTTTAGCTGTTTCAACAGATTTGCAATAAATTATGCCGAGGTATTTAGAGCACCATTCTGCATACCAGAACAGAAAATCGTTTGCGATATCATTGTGGCCACATGCTTTCTTGGGATGTAGATTCTGAAGCAGGTTAAGAATTCCCGAGTAACTTACTACTAATGGTTCAATGGGCCTAATGGAAACAAGAAAGACTGGGGGAGTGACATTGTTATCATCAGTAAAGACATATTGAAAATAATTGTTGAACATATCGGCCTGATTCATCTTTTCACTGTCTGTTAGAGAAGACTGTTTCCCTGCCCAGCCGAAAATGTTTACAAAATCTGTGATGGTTGTTTTTGATGTAACCAGGAAGTGTTACAGTGAAGTACTGCTTTTTTACCAGTTTTGCTTTTTGTTTGAAATCCACAATAGAACATGCAGGTTAGACGTGCCTGCAGGATTACTGCGTTTCATTCTGATTGCATGACGCAGCTTTTTCACTGTGCGCTTTACGTGTATTACTTTGTGGGTTATCCAAGGGTTATGTTTTTGTGGCCTACTAGTTTTGAGTGGTACAAAATGTGGCATGCATTATGTAACAGTAGCCTTGAAGCTCGACCATAGGCTGTTAACATCAGTCGTTGGATTGATAGTGATGTCTGAAAACATTTCAAATTCGTAAGCTAAGTTGGTCTAGCATCATCAGCTTTATGGAAATTTCGTACAGTGGTTATTGATGGTTGTGGTGGTAAGCCAAATCCAAGTTGCAGCTGACAGACTGGTATGTGGTGATAAGACATCCCTGGAATAATATTAATGACCCCTTCCTTTAACAGAAACTGATCACTAATCAACATAATGTCAAGTATGCCTTTTGTTTCACCTTTTATACCTGTTGGGTTAAGCACAAATTGGTGTAGACTGAAATTTAACATTAAATCAATTAGTGTCTCCGATGACTGTGACGTGAAATGTATGTTATTCCGGTCGCCCATGATGATATGGCGAGAATTATGGGCGTGGCTCAGAAGATACCCTTGAATGGCTATTATGCATTCATGCCCCGATGAGCGGCTTCTGTAAACACACCTGGTGACTACGCTAACGCCATTGCAATTAATCTTACAGAATACCGCCTCAGTGCCCATAACATCGGGAAGCGGGACAAAAATTTGGAGGACACTTAAGCTTCGCCTTTAAGAGTGGAACGTGATAGCATTCAAAGACCCCTGACTGTTTTTCATGCTTCCTGGCAACTGCAGCTTATTTAACCATAACATTTACCGGGAAACTCTGGTGGCGAATGCTATGCAGGAAGGCAAGCTTTCTGGTAGAAATGTGGCCTCTTGCGTGGGTTGATCTCCTGTTATTGTTTCGCACTTTTAATATTTCAGTCTGAGAAGACATAAGATAAAAGATAAAAGATAAAATGTGCGCTGTCAGTGTTTCTTTTTCCCTTACATTTATTAGTGGGCTGCCGTTCTCAAAATTCCGAGGAATAACTTTGTAAAGAATGAAAGACAGGGTATGAGCAAATTTGGTGGATGAGTACGTGTGGTTCAGAATTAGGTTCAAAATTCTTTTTGCCAAAGCGACGTCCAACGCCGGACGTCGACACCGGATTTTCTGCGTTAAAAGGAATATATTTGTTTATCAGCAGGGCCACACCCCCATAACGTGTAGGCTGATTTTTCCAAATTACTGCGTGCTCTAGGCGGGGGGTGGGGGGTGGGGGGGGGGGTGGATTTCTTCACTAAAGATATCAGGCGTGAGCCATGTTCCTGTGATAGCCACGATGTGTGGTTCTTGATCAAGCAGTAGTTCCTCAAGGCATCCTGTT
Organism: Dermacentor variabilis; assembly: GCF_050947875.1. Lineage (NCBI taxonomy): Eukaryota > Metazoa > Arthropoda > Arachnida > Ixodida > Ixodidae > Dermacentor > Dermacentor variabilis. Next base: position 10,324,212 of record NW_027460280.1, on the reverse strand, counting down.
TTATTTACTATGGTTCGAGCATTTATTGCTAGTAAAGCTATTTCTTTGATTGAGCGTTTCGTCGAGTATTTGGCTGATTTACTTTGTTGTCATTTTTTTGTGAGGGAACCCTTTCATCCTTTTCATCATCCCAGACATAAGCGATATCATTAATATGAAGCTTGGTGTATGCTAAGGCAACTTTTTCTTTTTTGTTTCGATTGGGTTTTGTGCCGTCAAAGATTTTTCCATGTCTCATGAGTTTCCATAGAAAAATCTTCCCCTCTAGACAGCTTAGTATCCATGAGCTTGAAGCCATTCTTTAGGATTGCCATTCTTTAGAACCCCATTCTGCCTAAAATCCGGACGCTTCAGAACGACAGGCCTTATTTTGCTTGGGGCGTATCTGCCCAATCTATGAATTCATTCAATTTGAACTGGCTCTAGCTCAAGAATATTTTCTATGTCTTTGTTGACAGCCTGTTCAAGTTTTTCACATGTTTCTTCTTTCATTTCTTCTAGGCCATAAATAATTAGGTTTGACCGATGGCTGCGATTCTCAAGTTGCGAAATTCTCTGCTCAAGTGAATGGATCGTGGTATTCATAGAATAAATCTCATCTTGGCAGAGAACTACTTTTCTTCAAGTGCGCCTAGAGTGTCCAGTTCGTTGTCGGTATCTAACAATCTTTTTTCCTTAATTTCTTTAACGTCAGTGGAAATTTCATTTAGTTGCTTGGAAATTTAGGCAAAGTTAGGTCCAGGGTTAGTCTCTAAGTCACTGCCTAGCAACAACTATTTTTTCAGAAACAATGCACATTCGGACGCTAAGTCACTCAGCCGCGGGCAGGACAGCAATAAAGGACGGCGGTCACTAGAGCGGATACATTTGAATGAATGAATGAATGAATGAATGAATGAATGAATGAATGAATGAATGAATGAATGAATGAATGTGTGTTGTTTAGTGGCACAAGGGCCAGGTAGGGCCAAAGAGCACCATGCCAGTGTTAGTTACTTCACAGTGGAGTGATGAGTTCAATGAAGTTGATGTGAAGAGGCTGTAAAGGGGCCTAAAATAGTCGCTGTAAAGTGTGTAAAATCTATGTGTAATAAGATAATGGCAGTAGCCAATGACGTGTACTATGAGCTTTTAAGTGCATTGAGAAAAAATGAAACGATATACAAAATGTCAGATGAAAAAATTGGCTAGAGGACTACTGCCTCACCAGAGCCCTTGAAACACAAGGGCCTGGAGGCATGTGCTATAGAATACTACTATCACAGTGGCATCCTCTGAATAGAGGAAGCACTACGAATGCATGGGGCTAATCACATGTAAGACATCTTTCAGGAAATCTATGACTGTGTTGGTATCAAAAAACGGTTCTGGACCAAGAACCATTACAGGATGAAGAGGGATGTGCTGCCGGTATGTTAGGGGAAAATGTCTCTCTCTGATTCGGCTTCCCGAAACTCCAGGAGGATGTCCCCAGGAGGAGCCTCTTCCCGCATCTACCACAGGTTGGAGGTTTATTTCCAGTAAATAGAAAATTATGAGTGCCAAATGTGTGTCCTATTCTGAGATGACAGAATAGGACATCTGTTTGCCGTGATTTTGTTGCAGAAGGCCAGAAACCTAATCGTAGCTTTATTATGTGCAGCTAATTATTTGTTTCCACATCTGACAAGCGTTGCCAGTGGTTTCGAAGTTTCCTTCGTAAGAAAAGCCTCAGATCTGTGGCAGGGACAGCAGTGGTAGGAATAATAGCTTGCGATGCAATTGAAGTGGCCATCTCATCCGCCAGAACATTACCCTTGATGCCTCTATGGCTAGGCACCCAGCACATGCTGGTTAGATATATATGCTTCACACAGGACAGAATAGAGCTCAAGGAGTACTGGATTTTCGTGCTTACAGAGTGACATCAAGGCCTTCATGACGCTTAGGGAGTCTGTATATATAATTGCTTTTTGGAGTTGTGATTTCCTTATATGCTTCACAGCTGACAATACTGCATAGGCCTCAGCCATAAAGATACTTGTTTCCGGATGCAGTACATTGGATTTTGAGAAGGATGGACTGACGGCTGCATAGGACACCCCGGCATGTGACCTTGATGCGTCTGTGCAGAACTCCGTGCAGGAGTGCTTGTACTGGAGTTCTAGGAAATCCATTCAGATTTTGATCTCTGGAGCATGCTTTGTAACTTCTACAAAGGATATGTCACATTCTATTAAATGCCACTTCCAAGGTGGTAGCAGCTTAGCTGGAAGCATTAAGCGATGTTTGAGGAGTGGGACTTCCATTTCAACACTAAGCTCCCTTACACACAGTGAAAAAGGCCGTCTTACAGAGAGATGATTACAAAAGAGTGTAGCACAGGTCATATCATTAACAGTATTAGAACATGGATGTTGATGATTAGAGTGAACTTTCAGAAAATATGTTAGGCTGATATATGTTCTCTGCAGATGGAGCGACCACTCATTTGATTCTACATGTAAACTTTCAATAGGACTTGGACCCCAAGCGCGCTAAAGATGCTAGATCCCATCCATCATCTAGGTATCTGCCTGGCCACTGGCGCTTTCAGAACAAGTCCCATGGAAAGTTTGTATGTAGAATCAAATGAGTGGTCGCTCCATCTGCAGAGAACATATATCAGCCTAACATATTTTCTGAAAGTTCACTCTAATCATCAAAAGCGCCAGTGGCCAGGCAGATACCTAGATGGTGGACAGGATCTAGCATCTTTAGCGCGCTTGGGGCGTCAGAGTGATAGATCACGGCACCATAGTCCAATTGTGATTGAATGAGGCTTTTGTAAAGACTCATTAAACACTTCCTGTCACTGCCCCATGTTGTGTGGGATAAAATTTTCAGTAAGTGCATTGTTTTTAAGCATTTTGCCTTCAGATATTTAATGTGTGGGATGAACGTCAATTTTGCATCAAGCTCAATACCTAAAAACTTGGGGCCTTTGTTCATGGGTATTCGTTGCCTGTGCAGTACGATACTGGGATCTCGAACCAGCTCTCTCTTTCTTGAGAAAAGTATACAGGAACTTTTCTGGGTGTTATGCTTGAATCCATTTTCTTCTGCCCATTTAGACACTTTGTTTAGGCTTTGCTGTACCTGTTGTTCACAAACTGCGAAGTGACAATTTTGAAGCCGAACTGTGCATTGTCTACACAGACAGAATACATAATTGTTGGAGGTAGCGATGCACAGAGCGAAGTCATCTTAACAATGAAGTGCATGCAACTGAGCACGCCTGCTTGAGGTACACCAGTTTCTTCTATAAATGGATGGGACAATATATTGCCGATTCTGACTCTGAAAGTATGGTGGGACAGGTAGATTTCTATAGTGTTGAGCATATTACCACGAATGCCCATGTGCAATAGGTCTCATAATATACCATATAGACATGTCGTGTCGTATGCCTTTTCCATATCAAGGAATATAGAGAAGTACTACTTGTGCACAAGTGCATCGTGAATGTTTGTTTCGATGCGCACGAGATGGTCGGTTGCAGATTGGCCTTCCCTAAAGTCATATTGAAATGGGTCAAGAATTTTGCTGGTCTCTAGGAAGTCCATGAGACGGCGATTGATCATTTTCTCAAAAAGCTCGCAAAGGCAGCTTGTAAGCGCTATAGGATGGTAGCTGGTCAGCAACAAAGTATCTTTACTGTGCTTCAAGACTGGGGTCACAATAGCTTCTTTCCATTTGGATGGTAGATACCCAGCAGCCCAGATAGTATTGAAAAGTGTGAGTAGCGTAATTTGTATGTCAGAGTGCAGGTGCTTAAGCATATGGCACATGATTATATCGGGGCCCGGTGCAGAGCTCTGACATGCTGATACGGAAACTTTATGTTCGGCAGTGCTAAAAGCACGGTTATAAGGATTGTTTGGGCTACACTTCCGATTCAGTGGTTTAAGTTCTTCTATTGCTTTATTAAAGTTCTCCGAATAGTGAGTGGAGCTACACATGCTGTCAAAGTGTTCACCGAGAGCGTCGGCATGGTCTTCCAACCTGTTTCCTTCCTTTATCAACCAGAGGCAATGCATGGATTTGTTGTCCCTTAAGCCTCCTTAGCCCGTTCAATACTTTTTGCCTTCAGTGTGTATGAGTTAATGCCGGACAAGAACCTTTCCCAGCTTGCCTACTTAGTTTGCCGTGACATTCGCCTTCCCTCTGATTTATTGTTTTTAAATTCTATCAAATTTTCTGCAGTTGGGGATTGACGAAGTATGCCCCACGCTTTATTTTGCTTTTCCCGCACCTCCTTACACTCATCATTCCACCATGAAACTCCGTCTTTTGGCTGAGCTACCGCATGATTGCGGAATGAAGTAATTTGCTGCCTTGATGATAAAAGTAGTAAACTACGCTACCGCATCGTCAATACTAAAATCGGTGATAAAATGTTGGGATAGGTAGGTAGATTCCTTAAATTGATCCCAATCGGCAGAAGCTAGCTTCCACTGAGGCACATGTGGAGGACATTCATGTTGAATGAAGTTTAAAATTACAGGAGAATGATCACTTCCACAAGGATTTTTAATAACGCTTCACTCTAAGTAAGGGATAAGAGCTGCCTAGGCAATAGATAGGTCTATAGAATAATGAGAATTGTGAAACATATTATAATAGGCTGGTTCATTTTTATTGAATAGGCATGTACCGGTGTTTACTCAGAAGTTCTCCATGAATCGGCCTCTCGCGTCACGTCGTGAATCTCCCCATATTGTGCTGTGAGCGTTAAAATCACCCACGAGTATGTAAGGCTCAGGAAGCTGAGCAATGAGGTTATACAACCCTGTTTTTTCTATGTGACGATTCGGGGGTAGTGGTATTGACCGAAGGTGGAAGTCAAACTCCAACCGTCCCGAAGTAAAAAGCCGTTTATTTAACATATACAACCAATATATATAATGAACAGAAGCGCCCCCTGGGGAATAAAGAACTGAAATGAATAACGAAACTGAATATAACATACTCCCTCCCTTATTTTTAGTGGTTAGTTGTTAGTAAGTATTAGTAAGGAAAACCCCAAAGCATGCACACTGTACTTATTTACACATATTTACAACCTATGTACACAAAGTCAGACCGCCAACTAATTGGTCTGATAGTCTTGGAGCCAGGCCGGTGGCCGGCGTTCTCGGGTCGGCCGCGTTGGACGTCGCACTGGCGACGGGCTCGTTGACTGCTGCTGCGGTATGCTAGGAGACAGTGCCTGCGTCCTGGGAGAAGGAGGCTATAGCACGGCAGGCTGCAGCACATCGGGAGACAGCGGCTGCGGCGTGGCAGACTGTAGCGCCTCAGGAGACCGCGGCTGCGGCGTGGCAGGTTGCAGCGCATCAGGAAGCTGCGACGTGGCGGGCTGCAGCGCATCAGGAGACCGCGGCTGCGGCGTGGCAGGTGGGCCTGGTTCCCAGGTGCCCCTCTCCGGAACCCTGGAAAGCTTGAAGGCATTCCACGTACGGCCGTCTCCAAGTCGGAAAGAGGCTGGTCCCCTCCTCTTGATCACCTCAGTTGGTGAAGGAAAGGCGCAGTCTCCCTTGACCCAAACAGACGGTTTTTTGATACAGACAAAATCGCCTACGGCTATCTTCGTCTTCTTGGCGGCTCTCCTTTTGTCCGTGCAGTGCTTGCTGCTTTGCTGCCGACGCCTAACCCTTTGACGAAGTCGCGCCAACTCCTTGGCTGGGTCTTCAGCAAATGCTGGTGCTGAGAAACCCACAGCATCCAGCCTGGTTCGGGGCATTCTCCCATGCAGCAGGAATGCTGGGGCGAACCCGGTGGTGGCGTGCGGAGTACAGCGGTAAATGGCAAGGTATTCTGTGACAGCTTTCCGAGGCGGTCATCTTTCGAGGAGTGAAACTTGAATGAAATTTTCAATGTGCGATTAAAACATTCTATTTGCCCATTGGCTTGGGGGTAGTATATCGAAGAATGTGAAAGACTAATGCCTCTGTTTTGCAGGAAAGTTATGAACTCACGCGAAGTGAACTGAGCTCTATTGTCGCAAACGATCTCTTCTGGGTAACCTTCACGGGCAAAAACACTTGTTAAAAAGTCTTTCAGGGTGCTCGTGGACACTTCGCTGCAAAAATACACCTCTGGCCATTTAGAATGGTAGTCAACAAGCATTACAGCAAATCTGCTGTTGTAAGCTGCATGCTCCAAAGGACCAACAATGTCTAGGCCAAGCTTCTGCCACGGTCGGTCAGGCCATTCAATAGGCTGCAACGGTGCTGGTGATGTTTTGGCGGACTTATCTGCCTCCAGACAGATATGGCAGTTTTTTACTGCCATTTCCACTTGCTTATCCATTCGTGGCCACCAGAATTGCTCACGCAGTCGTGCCTTCGTGCGCGTGATACCCAGATGTGTCTCGTGCGCGGTGTCGATGATCTGAGCCGTGAGGGAGGACGCTCTCCACGCAGAAGCAGGTCATCGACAAAAGAAAGTTCTTCCCGAATGGCGTAGAATGGTTTCGCCTCTTCTGGTATGGACTTCTTTGGTGGCCAGGAACTCAGCACGAATGACTTGATGGTTTCCAGGCAACTGTCGTCGAGGGCGGCCTGCCTGAACTTCTCCTTAGTCACGCAGGATGGCTCAATGAACGAGACAATTTCTTCCTCCTTAGCAATCTCTGCCTCCGAGGTAGGTGCTGGTAGCCGAGAAAGTGCATCTGCTACAGTGTGTGGGGATCCCTTGCGGTATTCAACAGTGAAATTGTAGCAAAGCAGTCGTGCACTCCAGTGTGCAATTCGGAGTGGGCGTCTTCCATGTCCTTGTGACGACAGCAAGGACACCAGTGCCTGGTGGTCTGTTCGAATGGCGAACAGGTGGGTGAAATGGCGAACCCACAGGTATGTGTGCCATCGCTCACATGCCCAAATGCACGCAAGGGCTTCTCGTTCCCCGAGTGAATATTTTCTCTCTGCAAGCGACAGTGTACGAGATGCGAAAGCGACTGTGCGGAGCTCGTGGCCACTTTGTTGCTGCAGGACTGCTCCCAGCCCACAGTCGGACGCGTCGGTCGACACAATGATTGGCAATGACGGATTGAACATTTGGAGGACTGTACTCGACGAAAGCATTTCTTTGACCCTCCGGAAACTGCTGTCTGCTTCGGCAGACCAGATGAATGGCTCATTTTTGCGAAGTAAGACTCTCATAGGCTCAACCACTTGTGCCAAGTGTGGAACAAACTTGGAGTGGTATTCTATGAGACCCAGGAACGAACGAAGGGTGGCCACATCAGTTGGCACTGGTGTGTTAACTATGGAGTCTACTTTCTCTGGAAGTGGCGAGATACCACGTGCAGTGACCTTGTGCCCTAGAAAGGCAAGTTCTGGAACGTTGAAAAGGCATTTGTTGTTCAGTTTCAGACCTGCGTTCTTGATCTTTTGCAGCATGGTCTTCAAGTTTGAAAGGTGTTCTTCTGCGGTCTTGCCAAAAATGATGACATCATCAATGTAGAACAACACGCCAGGGCAGCGGTCAAGGATTTTCGCCATCATCTTCTGAAATGCCGCAGGGGCAGAAACCAACCCAAAGCAAACTCTTAAAACGGAAAAGGCCACCATGAGTGATGAAAGCTGTCATATCCCGGCTGTCAGGGTGCAAGAGAACCTGATGGTAAGCGAAAGCCAAGTCAAGTTTGGAGAAGTATGTAGCGCCTACCAAAGCGTGAAGCAGCTCCTCTGTATGGGGCAATGGGAAACTGTCTGGAACAATAGCTGTGTTCAGCTCTCGGAGGTCTACGCATATCCTGATGCTACCATCTTTCTTGTTAACAACAACAATGGGGGACACCCATTCAGAAGCATCGATCCGCTTGATGATGTCAAGGCTCAGCAACCTCTGAAGCTCATTTGATACTGGTGACCGGAGAGAATACGGCAGACAGCGAAGCTTTGTAGTTACAGGCTGCACGCTTGCCGTGTTTATATGCGATGCGTGAACCCCTTAGCAAGACCCACGTCGGGACTAAAAAGTGAACTGAACTCATGTGCTAAGGCTGGCAGAAGAGCTTTGTTACGGGGCTGCGTGCTTGACGGTGTGGAAATAGAACAGGATAGCGGGTCAACAACAGTCCGCTGCGGAGCAATGGACGTGTATAAGCACTTGAGAGCAGAACCCTCAATGCGAAGATCCAAGGCTTTAATGCCGTCAAGACCGATAAGGCAAGTTCCTCGGTTAACAACATAAAAACGTAGCGAAGCTGTGCGGCCTTTAAACCGAACGTCTGCCTGGAAACAACCTAGCACTGGAATCGGCCGTTGAGAGTAGTCAAACAGACTAACATGCGGAGCAGGCAGGAGCGGAACGCTCTGAAAATATCGACCGAATTCTTGCTCCGACAGGATTGAAACAGACGACCCTGAATCAGCAAGGATGTCAAAGCGACATTCGCGACTTGCACTTGAATATGAATTCCGCTACGCACGGAACGTTGCACAGTCAAAACTTCCTCAGCACTGCTGGATGACGAAACATCTTCATGAAATTCAACTTCACGGACTCGGCCTTGCATTTGGGTTAGCTTGCGGTTGCATACCCTTTGAAAGTGGCCCTTGTGACCGCAAAACGAACAAGTCTTGCCATGCGCTGGGCACTGCGGCGCTGACGCGATATGGTCCTGCGAGCCGCATCGGAAACAACGTGGCGAGCCGGAGCGGCTACTCTGTTCTCGGTTCCGCTGAGGGGGGCGGTTCTGCTGTGGCACACGTGAGCCGCCCGCACTCCTCGTTAAATTCTGCTCTAAGGTGGCTGCCGGTTTTAAATTCCTTTTTTTCGAAAAATGCAACGATGGTTTTCGACGCTGCCGCAACGAAATTGCTTCGACCGAAGCAGAAAGCTCCTTTAGCTCTTCAGCCGCCTGCTCAAACTGAAGTGCAATTCGAACAGAATTCTCGAATGGAAGTGTGGAACCCTCGAGCAGTAACCGCTCACGTACGCGAGTGGAAGCTACGCCGGCAATGAATTGGTCCCGTAGAGCATCATCTTGCGAGGCAAATTAACAATGTGACGCTAGCTCCCGTAGAGCGGCAACAAAGTCATGAACGGACTCGCCTGTGTGTTGGCTGCGGCGGTGAAAGCGATGACGCTCGATGATAACGTAGCGCGACGTCGAAGACTGGTGCCGTAATGCGGCGAGTGCAGAGTCGTATTTGTCAGGAGGGGCCACGACAGACTTGTCATCGGCGCGTGCTGCGGCACTTGGCGCAGCCGGTGCTGTGGCGCTGGTCCCTGCATGTGGCGTCTGATAAATACGCTGGCCCTCCGTCCCCAAACAATGCAAAAGAATAGCCTTGAGTTGCTCCGGCTTGAATGCGGCGGCTCCGGATGCCAGCAAGTACACATTGAACATCTGCTCCCACTGCTCCCACGGCAATGAGGGACGGCCGGGCGTCGGAAGGAAAAACGGTGGCGGAGCAAGCCCGGTGAAGCTCATGGAGGGCGGATACAGACGGCGCAGTGGGGCTGGGGGTACGTTTATGACATCCTCATCGCCAATGTGGTATTGATCGAAGGTGGAAGTCAGACTCCAGCCGTCCCGAAGTAAAAAGCCGTTTATTTACCATATACAACCAATATATATAATGAAGAACCGAAGCGCCCCCTGGGGAATAAAGAACTGAAATGAATAACGAAACTGAATATAACAGGGGTATATAAATAGAACACACAGTCACCAATTTATTGAAAAGCATTGTCCGAACTGACACTGCCCCAAGGGGCGTCTGAAGGGCCACATGTTGACAAGCTACAGACTTGTCAGCAACTATTGCTACACCATTGGACGACACAGCAGCGTTGTCTTGGGTCTTTCCGGAAAATAGCATATTGCCAGAGAAAGTTTGTGTAGATTTAAGATGTGTCTCCTAAACACACAGCAACTTTCGATTATGTTAGTTTAGGAGTTCTGTAATATCGTCGAGGTTATGAAGAAGTCCTCTAACATTCCATTGTAGTATTTGTGTCTCCATTATGATAAACGTGTTTAGTGCTGTGTGTTTAAGAGATGAAGATTAGCTCACGGGCCCTTTCCAAGTGCCGTGATGTGAAATCTGTTTTTTCTGGAGCAATTGCAAGCGTCTCGCCACTCCTTAGGCGCTGGTGGCATCGTCTGGCTGGTGTTACAATCGGCCTGCGGGGGCTGGCAATCCTCGGAGAAGCGACCTCCGAACCCTTCCCAGCCTGCTGCGATGACTCACTTTGTAAAGACAACAATGCACCTTGTCAACAGCCCGACGGTGCCAGCATGTCTAGCCATGTTCGACGGGCTGAGTACTGTTAGTTGATTCGCTGCACCTTTACGGTTTGCTTGGAGCAAGATAACTCCTGGATGGGAATGTTTTGCGGTGCTTTCCCACGGGCCCCAGAAGTCGTCACAGTCAATGGACAAACACGGCAGCCACTGACTGAGGGGTCAGCTCTGGGATCAAGACGTGCCTGCTCAGGTCAAGACCTCTCGAGAACCCTCTCACCTCGGTGTGTTCAGTGAAACCCAAAGTGCGAAAGTGAGTGTGTGAACCCTCTCCCTCAAAGGCGGGTCGACGACAATGACTTTGAACGCTCCCATTGGTCGAAGGTTTTCCCTCATCTAGGGATCTAGGGAGGACATAGTGTTTTTAAGCAGTCGTTTCCCGCTCTTTGGTGTGCATTCTCTTTCAGTCATGCTAGACTGATGAACTGTAACGTTCTTCACCCTTCATGTAGGTTTTGTAAATAAATCCCATATTCCTCGTTCTCGATGAGAACAAGTCCCTCCCTTCAACAACGTCCTTAGCATGGATGAGTCGGACGACGGCATGGGCCAGCTGCCATCTATTTCATGCCCGACCCCAACTCTAACACTGGTTGTTGCGTCCATCGCCTCTTGCAAGGCACTGGACGCACACTCTTCCGAGTGCTGCGTTTGACATGAAGGCCTCGACACATCGGACGAGACCTTTGAGGCCACCGGCCCGGAGGTCGATGATCCCTTCTTCTGGGGTGGCGGAACAGCGATGTAGCTGCCGGGGGACTGGATGGCGACACCGCCGGCTCACTGCATGTGGGCTGGACAGCCGCCGGAAGCTGTGTCGCTGCTCCCTGATGCCTCACATTGGTAAAGGTGTTCTTGGATAGGTAAGATACCTGCTTGCATACCTCCTAGAAAGTTATGTTTTTCTTTACTTTAATTGTTACTATTTCCTTTTCTTTTTTCCATGATGGGCACGACCGCGAGTATGAGGCGTGCTTCCCGTCACAGTTTGCAAAGTGGAGAGAGTTGTCGCAAGATTCAGAGGTGTGTTCATGCATTTAGCACAAGTTTGGCGGCCTCGGCAGCTCTGTGAACTATGGCCACAATGCCGGCTTTTCAAACATCTGAGGGGATTCGGCACGTATGGCCTAACATGGAGCCTGATGTACCCAGCCTCGATGGACTCAGGCAGAATACTTGAACTGAATGTAAGTACCAGCTGCTTGGTCTGGATTTTCTTGCTGTCACGCCTTATCTTAATTTGTTTAACACTGATGACGCTCTGCCCACTGAAGCCCTCCAAGAGTTCAGCTTCACTTGGCTCCAAAAGATCGATCATCTGAGACAATGCCATGGGAGGTATTCATAGTACGGTGTGGGGTTACTGTTACTTGGGCATCCACAAATGATACTAGATATGGCAGTTTTTCATACTGTTTCTGGTTGCAAAACTTTAAGAGGAGATCACCGCTTGCCATCCTCGATGCTTTATAACCTGTACCAAAAACTTCGGTAAGAGACTTCGAAACAAGGAATGGTGAAATTGTTCGCACTGGTTTGTCTGATTTTTCAGAATGAATGACATGGAAATGGGGGAAAGAATCTTTTTGCCAACCAAAATACTGGATGACTTCATTGGTGTGCCCTTTTTTCTGAGGGCAATCAGGAAGTGGGGGAAAAGAACTAGCCATAGATGAATGCTTAGTTTTCGGCAGTAACACCAGTCACCCACCGTTGAGCCCTACAAGGGGACGCTGCAGGGCCTCTAAAAACAGGTCCTGCAAAGGCCAGCTGTACGTTACCACTATAACCTAGGTAGGCTACTCACACAAGGTTAACCATCGCTGTCTAGAAAATTGAAAGTAATGCAGAAGAGAGGAGAAGACAGGAACGATTAAAAGTGAACGAGAAAGATGAAGATTGGAAAGGAGGATCGAAAAAGGGAACTACCGATTTCCACCGGATGGGTCAGTCTGAGGGTGCCGTCTATGTGAAGCCATGGCCAAAGGGGTGTGTTGCCTCTGCCGAGAGGCCTTAAATGTCCAAACTCTCAGCATCGGCTCAACCCCCAGGATCCCCTTTTCCCCAGACACGGCTAAGCCACGCGCGGCTAAGCATGGGAGGGTCCCACTCCCATGTGCTTGGGTATGTGATGGCACAACTCACCAAATGCCTGCTGATGCAGACGCCCCTGCGAGGGAGCGGATACATTTGCCGTAACGTTTCCTCACCTGCACAAAGAAGACAAAGCAGTTAGGGAACCGCATGGTGAAGGTGCTGTCGTGCCCTATGGCCATCACACTCCTGAGAGGCGAACTTATACATGGCTCCAGTAGGGGCGAGCGTGGGCAGCCGCATGCGCAGAGATCCGAGCGTGTTGACAATGATTGATAGCATTGATTGTCGAAAAGATTCATGCTATCTTTGGCACGTGGCTGCTCAATGCATTTTGTCCTTTCGGATCGGTGACAGCAAATGGCTTTCCAGTAATGCCAGTGCGTGACCATGTCATATACCAAGTAGAAACTGCACAAGGAAGACGAAGTGGTTAGGGAACCACATGCTGAAGGAGCTGCCGTGCCCTGTATGACAGGTAAGGCTTTCGCCTTAATAATTTCAAGATAATGAGGCAGGTGTCGGTTTACAATTTCCTCAAAGTGTTTGCAGAAACAGCATATCAACACTATAGGCCTGTAACTGTTGGCCAGAGACGGCTCCTTGCCCTTTTTGAGAATTGCATTATGATTGTTTTTTTCCAAGAGGATGGGATGTACTCGGTAGACCACAGGGCGCTAAAAAGTGATAGGAATTTTTTGTGGGTTTAAGGGGTTTAACTGTCTGATCATGTCATAAAGTATTTGTTCGGTTCCTGGAGCCGAATTGGCTACAGCAGTTCACTGAAGCCTGAAATTTTGCTGTGTTGAATGGATGATTGTATGGTTCAGCGTGTGTGCTTTTGCAATCCAGAGGCAGTCATTCTGCTTGTCACTGATATCTTAGGAATGCGTCAGAGTAGTAGGAAGAACTGAAAATATATTGTGCACCTAGAGTTGTTCTTCGAGTGTGTCTCCCTGGGTATTTACCAAAGGTAGAGGCTGAGATTGCCGGTCTTGTAATTTGTTGACTGTTCCTTTCCTTTCCAGGCTTTCCTTTCGTCTGTATGAGAATTCATACTAGATATGTATTTTTGCCAGCTGTGCCTTTTGGCGTGGCAGTGCATTCTTCTACCATAAGAATTTATCCTCTTAAAGGTGATGAGGTTCTCTGTAGTTGTTGAGTTACGAAGGTAACTCCAAGCCTTGTTTGGTTTCTGCACATTTCCCTGCACTCGTCATTCCACCAAAGAACACGTTTTGAAGGCGACCCATTTCTTTCGGGATACCTATTGATGCTGCATCAACTACAAATGCTGTTAAGTATCCATCTACCAATGCATTATCAATATTAAGTATACAGATATCATCTCAGGTCAAGTACGTGAGCTTTCTGTATCGCTTCCAGTCGACCTTCCACCTAGGAGCAGGAGAAGAGCATTCATCCAGTTTTGTACAGATTAAAACAACTGGGAAGTGGTCAATTTCATATGGGTTCCTAATAACACTCCATTCCAGATATGAAAGAAGTGCACTAGACGCTACGGTTAGATCCATCAAGGAAAAGGTTTTGTCTGCAAGGCTGTGGAAGGTCGGTTCCTTCTTGTTAATTAAGAAGGTACCTGAGAAGAACAGGAAATTTTTTATTAGGCACCCTCTTGCATCACAACGAGAGTCTCCAAGCAGGGTGCTATGCACATTGAAATCTCCAGCAACTATATAGGGTTCAGGAAGCTTATCGATAAAATTCTGGAAGTCTGTTCTCAATTGTTGAGACTAAGAGGGATATATAACGAACTAATCGTGACTAACTTATCAAAGAGCACAGCTTGGACTGCAACTGCTTCAAGGAGCATTTGGAGCTGTAATTGCTGGGAGGCAATTTCCTTATCTACTATTATTGCAACCCCGCCGGACGACCAACAGCATTGTTGCAGTCTTTGCTGTAAATGGAAAATTGTAGGAGAAAGTTTGTGTGGAAAGATTTAAGGTGTGTCTCTTGAACACACAGCACCTTCGGATTAAACTTATGTACAAGTTCTTTAACATCAACAAGGTGACGGAGAAGATCCCCAACATTCAATTGTATATTTCAGCATACATGTTAAGAATGGTGTTTGTGCTGTGTGTCTAAGAGATGGAGGTTAGGATAGCTTGCATACAGGGCCTTTTTCGGGCCCTGTAATGCAATGCTTTTCTCTCATGCCACGGTGCTGAGACTTGCAGCAGTCCTTCAGTGCTAGCCGTGCTGTTTGGCTAACAGTAATGCCTGTTGCCTTTTGCGAGGCGCTTGGCATCTGCTATTGTGAGTGGCTCGTTTGCCGTGAAGGCCTCTTCTCAAGAGACAAAGCCTTTGAGCCCACCAACCCTTAGTTTGATGGGCCATCCTTCATGGACAGCTAAGCAGCGTTGGCTGCTGTTGGCAAGAGGGTTGGTTGCACAGGCACGGCCAGACTCTACATGGGCCGGGCAGGTGCCAGAGTCTGTTGCCACATGCAGCACCCCTTGCGCACTGCATCAGCATACCCTGTGGTATGAAGAAAGGATATGCACTTTTGCGCTTCTTGGAAAGAGATGTTCTCTTTTACTTTTCACGTGACAATGTCCGTCTTTTTTCCATGTAATGCAGGATCGAGAATATGCTGCATGGCCACTGTCACAGTTCGGACAGTGAAGCACGCCAGTACAATTGTCATAAGTGTGTTTATGGTCACCATGTATTACACATGCCAGTTGGCATCAGCAGCTCTTCGAGCCATGGCCAAACCTTAGGCACTTGAAGCACCTACACGGGTTCAGGATATATGGTCTTACCCGGATTTTAGTATATCCTGTTTTGAGGGTCTCTGAGAGAATACTAGAGCCCATTGTAAGGATCAGCTGCTCTGTGGCAATTTCATTGTTGTCTCGTTTAATCTTTATTCATTGTACTTGAGTTATGTTCTGTTCTTTCCAGCCTTCTAGGACCTTTTCCTTGGTCAAGTTCAAGAAATTTTCAACAGAGATTACTCCTTTGAATGTGTTCATTGACTGGTGCGGGGTCACCGTGATTTGTACATCACCAAATGTTACAAGACTGAGAGTTTTTCGTGTTGATGCTGGTTGCGAACCTCAAGGAGAAGGCCGCTGGCCGTTTTTGTCACCTTGTAGCATGGACCTAGTGTGGTGATTAGACATTTGGCGACAGTGAAGGGTGAAAGTAAAACAAAGTGAACACAGGAGAGATGTGAAGTGAGAGAGAAAAACGAAGATTTGAGACGAAGACAGGAAAAGGCAAGTACCAATTTCTCCCAGATAAGTCAGTCTGGGGTTTGCGTGGCATCGAGGCCAAAGGGGTAGGTTGCCTCCCCCAAGGGGCCTTAAAGGTCCTAACATCTGGCATTGGCTCAACCCCCAGCATCCCATTTTCCGCAGACACGGCTTAGCCATGCATAACTAAACGCAGAAGGGTCCAACCCTTATGTGTGCTCGGGCCTGTGGTGTCGCAATGCACCAAACGTCTGCTGATACAGACACCCCCGCAGGTATCGAGTAGGAATGGAACAGGGACGCAGCTGCCCTTAAATTATGCCTTGTATGGATGCGTGCCGCAGTTTGATAACACGTGGCTTCTAGGAAAGAGCCGGGATACATTGACTCGATAATTGCTAGATTAATTAATTAAATGCTGAGTTTTACATACCAAAACTACGATCTGATTCTGGGATTCTTTAATGTGCACCCAATGCATGCATGGTACACAGTATTTTTTCATTTTGAGCCCACCAAAATGCACCCGCGGCTGCTGGGATTTGATCCTGTGACCTCATACTTAGCAATGCGCCATAGCCACTAAGCAACCATGGTGGGTAATTGCAAGAAACCTTTTACATAAAGAAACAAGGTGACTCTTGCATTAGTATTTTGTCGGTTTCACTTGACAAAAAGAGTGTCAAATTTCAGATTCGGTTTGCTGATAACTTTTCTGGCTTGTGATAACTTGTCTTGTGATTTCAACTATTTTGACAGCATTCCTACAAGTTCGGCAAATGTAATGGTTGTGCGCATTTATGTTCTGTACCTACATATTCATGGAATAAAATTAGTTGCGAGTGAAGTGCTTTCTCTGTCTCCTTTTGCTTCTTCTGTTGGTTTTTAACCTTGTGCCACATAGCCTTCATAATCTATGCACTAACTAGCCCAACATCATACTCTGCTGAACTTCTTTTGCTTCCTTTTTTTCTTGGGGAGGATGGTGCACTTCCAGTGGTGGTGATCAGCAGTCAATGATTTAGCCAAGTCACTTACCCTAATTGGCAATGTGCTGCAGGCTGTGCATCTTATATAGGAGCATATGTGCTTGTGTTCTTGACTCTCAGTCATGAAATGGGTCTCCCTCGAGATGAAGGGTTTATGACTGAAATTTCAGCTCTTTTAGTTTCATGAATCACCTTTGATAGTTTGCAGACAGGATCATCAGTGCAATATCTACGCACCTCGCCTGCAATGTCCAAAGCGGGTGAGGGGCCACACAAAAAAAAAACCACAGGTGGGAGCCTAATCCAAACCTCCACGTTACGTGTGTGTTGCACAACCAATTGTCTTACAGCGGCGGTTGTTCCCACGTCCACATTCTTGGCTAGTTATGTGTATGAGATATAACCATGGCCGTGTTAGAAAGCACTACCCAAGGCCATGGCATTGAACATCCTTTTGACTGATGGTGTCAAATAGTACAGAACAGCCGCTGCCATGGCACAATTAGTAGTGCAACATATGCGAAACGCGGAGGTTTGGGTCAGGCTTTCATTTTAATGTATTAGCATCCTTAGGCTACCGTATTTTCCGGTCTATAAGTTGCATCTTTAGATAAGTTGCAGTGCCCTCAAAACAGCAATATTTAAGAAAAAAAAATTTATATTAGTCGCACAGGTGTATAAGATGCATCTTTTCATTCCGTAAGCGATCAAAAAAAAAAAGGTGATTTTTCACTTCATGAACATGAATGATATGGACACTCCAGGCACATTTCTGCAGTCATGGTTGCTGCGATGTTCCATATGAAGTCCAAGGACAATAACATTGTTCCTGCGTGCCATATGCCGTATGTGTGAGTGAAAGCATGCGATGGTGAGCCGAATCACGCACAAGAGAGGAAAGCGAGAAGGCAGCACAGGAGGGAGGGAGGTGGCGGCTTGTACTCCGGTAGCAACTCCGTAGTTTACAGAGCGGTGCTTGTCGTATCTTGAAATTGATCTGCAGATGCGATGACTTCGGAGTCAGTCAACTCGTGGCTGGCCTGCCGCCGCTAGTGTTGCTGCTCCGTCCTTATCGCACGGCGCTCGGCAACTCGATCACGAGAAGAACCCGGTACCTTCATAGCACACATACAACCTGTAACAACTGCCAGAGGAAGTCAATCCAGCGTGTTTCGCGTAGCCATAGCATCCAATCCAATTTTGACGACAGTTATATTAAATATATATATATACACAAACAAGTAACATAATCACGGCCACGGCGGCCGCATTTCGATGGGGGCGAAGTGCGAAAACACCTGTGTGCTTAGATTTAGGTGCACGTTAAAGAACCCCAGGTGGTCAAAATTTCCGGAGTCCTCCACTACGGCGTGCCTCATAATCAGAAAGTGGTTTTGGCATGTAAAACCCCAAATATTATTATTATTATTAAACAAGTCACACCTCCTAAAAGACGCACCGCTGAAAAATTAAGAAAAGAACTGCGACTTATAGACCTTCTCATCAGGTGAGGCGAAAAGGGCGCACAGCATGCCTTTCCTCCTCTCTGGCTTGTGCGATCCGGCGCAGCACTGCTTGAAAGTATTGCTGTCGTGTGCTGCGGAATGATTTCGAAAAGGTCTAGGTCATTCTTTCTGAAATTTACACAATGTCCATTCATATAAGATTGTCAGGGAAGCCTTTTGGTGCATCGGTAGCTTTAGTACGTGGAAATATCTTTTGGAGGTGCAAACATGTGACGTGCATTATCAGCCGTGGTGTGCGTATGTGTTGTGAACTATTTTGCTCATATCGGTTTTATTTCAATGAAGAGAACCAGTGTCTCTGTATTACCAGCATGAAATGGTAAATCTGCTCACTATCTGATCGCTTGTCGTAGGGACTAAAACATAAGAGCACATGCTCGTGTACGTACGGCCAACCTATGGCAACTATGAAACATTTAAGCGGCAGGCGCTATCAAATATTTGTGATATGCTGGCATCGTTCTCATGCATTTCAAGTCTAGTTTGCTTGAAATCACTACATGTCTACGCTAGCCTTCCTGCATGAGGCCGATGGGGCTGCTCAACACAGCTATCACTGCGGTTGGTGAACAAGCATGATACATATATAAGCTATGTGCTTCGGCATTGCCTTTTTGACCTGTAAAGCCATAATATATGAGAGGGATCGCATAAAGAGAATATGATGGCTATTTTTTAGGACAAAATCTTCGTAATACATGTGAGTGCGTTGTAGAGAAAGGAACAAACACAAGCGAAAAAAAATTTCGGTTATTAACCTCTTTCTCGAAAAAGATAGAGAAAACGGGCTAACTCCACAATACGACCTCGCACAGTCAAGCAGCACAATGTTTATAAATCTATAAACATTGATGCCGTATGCTCGGACCATGCACTATATAGAACAAAGACATCTGTAATCCAGCACCTATCACTGCTTCACTGCTATCATTGCACTCATTGCACAGTTCGAAAACGGTCGCTTTGCTGGACAAGCTTAATTCACACTGTAAGGTGTGGTGTTAGTATTAACCAAAAGTATTTTATTCATGGGTGCAAACCTCATCCACGGAACCAAGTAGTCACGCAGTGTAATCTGCAGCTAACAGTTTGAACACTTGTCAAAGTATACCAGCACAGCTCTTATCGTAGCAGAACGGTACCCACGCTGTTACAATCGTCGCATATGTTTCATGGCTCTTAAACCGCACCTTAGAACCAAATAAGAATACTGCTATAAGGTGACATTCGTGAATGGAACATTTAGAAATACACAACTGATCTCCGAGGTTGATTGTAGGCTCAAATATGCGCGCGCACATCGCGCTGCATGCTCCGTCTGCCTCGACGCCAGCAAGAACTTCGCCCATGCCGACTTAAACCACTTCAGCACATCTCACAGAACCTTTACCATGTAGAAGACACACGTCATATTAAATAGACCGCACGTGTGTGAAAACAAACGCCAGAAACTACGGCCGAACGTATACCTGCCATGCAAGACAGAGCGCTCACCCAAGCCAGCATGCCGACTGCCAATAGATGGCGCCACTGTGTAGCTACATGGTGGCGCCCATGAAAAAACAGTGTATACACTGGAAAATATGGTACTTCACGCACTTTCCAGGGCCCAACTATTTATGTTTGCATCTAACTATGTATGCTTTATCTAACGGTCTCCCGCCTACGTGGGCCACTGGAGATAATCCATGTTCGAATGGGTAGCTCATCGGACTGCTGTGCTGAAGAAACAGGATTTGAAAGGAACTGTTTGACCAACTTGGGTCACTGAGCATATGGCAATGTGTACATATGCGCTGCTCTTCAACAAACCCCTTTCAAGCCAACATGGGTTACTGTAGATGCGGAACTGTGTAGGTACCGTGGTTTGAAGGACCTCTGATGCCGACAGGAACACTGGGTATGTGCCGCTCTATAAAGACGAAAAAGATCCCTTAAATTTCACTGATGCTGATCAAAATCGAACCCATATCACAAGGGTTCTTCAACTACAGCAATCCGATGCATTTGCAGGCTGCGCAACAAATGCACTGTGTATGTGTGCCGCTTTACAATGAACGTCTTTCATGCCAATGCTTTGGCGAGCTGCGCCACGAATGCACTGGGTATGTGCCGCTCTTCAATAAACCTCTCACCAACTCAGGTCACTAAATATGTGCCATTATGTGTGAGGCAAGCAAGGAACAATTTTCAGCATTCGAAGGCACCGGCAAGCTACGCTTCTCATCTTGGAGGCCACATGCGAACTTCTTCACTGCATCACTAGATGGTGCAATGAGCCCAGAAAGAAGTGAAAGAGAAGAGCCCAGTTGCCGCATGACATATTTCTCAGCGGTCTCGCATACTGGCATGCAAGCATTTCGAATGCCACGTGCAAGATTCATGTCGACAGCACTAGATGGCACCAAGTGTTCTTAGGGAAGCATGAAAGTGGAGTCCTGCTGCACTATATGCCTCCTACATAACATGTTTCGACGGTGGCAGTGCTTTGTGTCGCAATATTGATTCAATGCTAACACACTACCATCAACAGTCATCGTGAGATGGGTTCTGCCACAATTTTTTCTTGGTTTCTGTAGTCGTGTATTGACGTGTTCATGTTCCCAATTTCATTGGGAACCACATGGGGAAGCAGCTTATATTTGTACCTATGTTTTCAAAAGGAGTCACACCATGGTCTGAACCATCTGAACCAGAAGGTATTCTTGTTTTGAATGGAATTTGGAGGTGGCAGATCCCAGCAAAGGAGAGTGAGCAGCTTGTCGCAACACACAATTCTAAACAATCGAGGGGGGCTACATGTAAGTGTTCCAAAAGAACAAGTTTCATATTTGGCCCCAGCAATGTTTTTCTTTATGTGATTGCCCATGGCAGCAGCTTGGCGACATTTTGGCTCCATATTTACGCACCTGCAATGTACTGGCTACTTTTCACTTTTGGACCTGGCAACCCTGTGGCACAGGACCTGTCATTAGATGGCTGCAGTGTCATAAAATGGAGCCCGATGTAGCCGTCGTAGCACAGGATGGGGCCAGGTGAGTGGCCTCTATGGCAGCACAGGATACGAGTGGCAGCTATCTCAATAACCTAGGGTGATGGTATAAGCCACCCGCTGCCGTCTCCCAAGCTGGAGACGTCATGTGCCACCTTGTATTTCATTTTCACTTTAGCATTCCTCGAGGAACACTTTGTCTCTCGCTCTTCATTTATTATAGGTATTTTTTTCGAAGCACATGAACACATGAGACACTTTAAAGGAAAAAGGAAGTCTCGCAATATAAAACCACACGAAAAATTCAGGCCCTGCAAAAATGTTGTTTATAGAATGGCCTTAATACCTTTGTCGGCGCCCAGTGCTGAGCGTAGCTGACGCTGGGGTGCCATGACCCTCTCGAGCACAGGAAACCAGAGGGCCTCTCGCTCGGCTGCACTCAGGAATGGGCAGCTGCGCTGGCACAGCTCCACTGCTGCCTGCAGTCGTGTACGCGCCCCTTGCAGCAGCTGCTCTCGCATGGGGCCCTGCTGGGCACATGCCTGCAGCTGCGTGTCCAGGAACTGAACCACGATGGCATTTAGTAAATACATTGCAGGTTTAGCACAAGTAGGGAAACAATATGTGCAACACTATGAAGAAATATGAAAAAGACAAAAGAAATTGCACAAAATATCTGTCACCAAAATTTAAAGACTAAGTTGAGAGAGGGAGAAAAAGAAAGCAACTTCTGAGTGATACTTTCCAAGCACAGGCAAGTTTTTTGAGGACAAAACTTTCTTGAAATAATTCCACCATTGCAGCTTCTCATGCCATTTGTTCATAAGCATAGCAAGAAGCTTCCTCACACTGTGTCAGGGCATGTAGCTCTGACACAGGACCAGAAGAACTTGTGGTGCCCAAGTCCCTCCATACAATGAGAAAACTCATACATGCCGACTAGCATGTCCCTTTGTCTGAGCTACACTCTGTCCTGTGGGGATGCGTGACTCTCACGCGTCCCTTGATATGTTGTTTTCCCGCATAGCTTCAGTCTCCTGTAATACGGTTTCGTCGCATGGCTTGATGCCCGCGGCAGTCGGTGTGGTTGAAGCGCATCGCGAGAGATGGTGCGAGTGTGGCTCTGCTAACGCCACCTAACAGCGGGGTTACTTTTAGGGCGGAAAGGAGAAGGCGCTTCCTCTTTGGCTCGGTATAGTTAAGCGGCGCGAATGTTCCGCGCGTGCACCGATCCATGCTTCTGCGAGACCATCTCGCGAGGCCTCGTTCAAACACGGCACCGTTCGTGTGAACGACCAGGCGGTGGTGTCCAGCATGGGGTGAACATATTCACTCGTTATCCGGTCGCGGTGAGTCGGACTTCCGCGATTTGTCGCGCGCCCATCGGCATGTTTTCTGGATAGCAACTCGGCTAGCAGGCATTGGTCTATGAAAGGTGCAATAAATGCCCTTGTGATTGTTTGCACTACTGTGTTGTCGTTCCTTTGGCAAAAGAGCACAGGTGAGGATCCCACAGTCCTTATGCAGGTCCTGTCCTCCAGCATGCTTGTGCTTTAGAGATAGGCATCACATACAAGTCGCTGCTGTTCAAAATGGATGCCCATCCACCTCATAACCATGCTCACTACTGGCTAGTACATTACGATTTAGCACTGTGTACTATCACATAGCAACTAAGGTAGAGAGCCCAAGTAAATCACAAAAGTTCATAACGAGGCACAAATAAAGCAGTGTAAACACGGGAGGGCAACCAACAACATCAGCTGGTGTCTCTCGCACACTGTGGGTTTTTCCAGTTTTGTGTAGGTGCTTGTATGAAGCAGAACACATATGCACATGTGCTGGCTTTTTATTTTAGACAGTACAACCCACTTCATGAGCCATTATTACAACCGGGTTGTACGAAAAAAGCAGAAGGGAAAAACATCGAAAGATTTTAATTTGGGAGAAAGAAGTAGAGTCTGTATAAGTGGAACCCACTTATGCAGAAGTATAAGTAGGTTCCAATTATAGCATTATCACTGTACAAGTACTCAGACGAAACAATGAGAAGCTTTAACCATCACCTTTTGTGTCTGGTCTATGGTAAAATAAACCATTTACTACAATATTCCCATGCTGCATTATTGGCTATAACAATTACATCTCACTATTGGGTGTCTGTGCCAAGAGAAAAAAAAAAAAAATATGTGTCTGTGCTGCCATGAGTTGACAGCATTGACGTAAAAGGAAGAGAGGCATGCATGGGTGTGATGAAGTTGTGCTATGCAGGGCTAAGGTGTGTGGCATGCAAACAGGTGCGGCATATCACATCTTTTTTTCTAGGAATTTGCTTTTTCAAGCCTTGTATTGCCTCACTTGTGTCGGCGTCGGTGTTGCTGCACGAAAAAACTCAAGCCGCACGAAAATAAAAATTGCTTGACAGGCTGCGGATTCAAACTACTGAACTCTGGGTTGTGAGACCGTCACACTAACCGATTCAGCCACTGTCGGTTCACCATACCCACCCTTTGAAGTGGGGTTTTATATGCATGAAGAACTAGACGCAGCCCAAGGCACACCCAATCACAGGCGTCCCCTCCCTACAGAAGAGGAGGAGGGGGGAAAGGGTGTGCTCGAGTGTTCGCTCGCCTTGCACCCAACGTTTCCCACCAGTTCAGGCCCAGCAATCAGATGGAGAGGTTTGGTTCGTTCTGCCAAAAAGCAGGCTGTGAAGAAGAAACGGCACCGGGAGTGGGCCGCGCGTTGTGTGTTCGGCCGAGGAACAGGCAGCCATTTATGAACGCTGGTGGGAACTCGCTCGAGAAAGGGTGCGTCGTCAACGTGCCGCCTTGCCGTTAGGGAGCGCGAAGCTTAGGCGTTACGACAATGAAGAGCCGTGGATCTTGAGCTTCGCTTGCACCCCTCTTCACAGCAGTGGAAGGGCAGCGCTGAAAAAGGCAGTTCTTTTACCATAGGACACACACAAAAGTTCACAGTGCCGCAACTGCTGATTGTTATATCTGATATATTGTTAAAACCAGTATTGTTATAAGTGGGTTCGACTGCACCACTGTTTCTAAAATGCTAAGTTTGCCAAGTCCACGCTGATGCGCCATAGACAAGAACGGCACCGCTAGTGGTGCTGCTGCGCCGGCATTGACAGTGCCGCATGCGGGGCAAAGTTCAACTAGCGGGTGGTATGCCTCTCCCATCTCTAGTTAGCACCGCCTTGATTGCCTCTTGCACTGCGCATTTGGGCACGTTTCGTACCACGTGCGGTGTGTGCCTACGTGTGTGTGCGTGGACGTTTTATTCGAAGGACGATGTACAGTACGTTTCACACTTAAGGGAAAACTCGGAGCGCATTGCATCGTGATGCGGCGAGCACTTGAGTCAGGCGGGGGCAGCAACTCGCGCAGGTGCTTGAGGGGCGGGGTCTTGAACGGCGTCGTCTCCTACAGCAGTGCGCGCTGGTCTCATTGTCGGGAAGCATTCTACTGTCAGTTGCAGTGCACCGATCACATCGTTACTGCGTGAAATGAGCTGGTATTTTTTATTAAGCATTGTGCGACGCCCACTGAAACGCCTCGAAGGTAAGGTATCAATCGTCACTCACAGCACATACATAGACGAGCGACAAAAAAGGACGATGAAGACAAGCGCCGACTTCCAACTGCCCCGCGGGGCAATTGCCCCGCAGTTGGAAGTCAGCGCTTGTCTTCGTCGTTCTTTTCTTGTCCCTCGTCTATGTATGCGCTGTAAGTGACGATTGATATACCATGGAATACCAACTAGTCTGTACCCAAACCTTGCTCGAAGGTACGTTCATCGCTGCAGGGCAGTCATAGACGACGTACTGATTCCATACATTTTTGACTGCCCGTTCCTGGAAGGCAACCGTACTATATATTCTAACGCGATAGGCCGCCGATCCACACTGCTCGTGTTGTGCAAGAACTGCTGGAAGAGCACGCCGTCACTCTCTTGGAGTGGCCGCCTCGATACCCGGGCGCCAACATCATTTAAAATTAATGTCTGGGGCTCGTTGAAAGTATCGCTGGCGCACCATCCCATCTATCAGTCACCCGAGGATAGGCTTCGATCCACCATTGTCAGCGACTGAGATGTGCTGCGAATGAACATATCCCTGATCAAGTCACTCTACACTTCACTGCCTTCCAGGATGAGCGTTGTCATCACTGCCACTGCGGACATGACGAGATACTAACTGAAGTTCAGTTACCCGGCGGGCAGGGTCTGTCTGGTGTAGTGAATGATTGTCGAGAAAAATCAGTTCCAGCTCATTGTCTTAACCTAAAACATTCCTTTAATCGTATCCGTTTGTTTCATCGTGTTTACCCCCATAGTTATCATTGTTGAGAGCTTTGTTTTCCTTTCGAGTCAAATAAAGACTGAGCACATTGCACGCACATCTTGGTGCGTCATGTCGCTGCATATTACGGTAGCACACACAGTGAAGAAAATATACGTGTACACGCTCAGTACCCTGGCCTTTCGAAAGAACAAACTAAGCATGCTGTCAAAAGAAGTTTGTGGAACTCCATTATTGCCAATGAAGGCTCAGAGTTTGGCGTCGCACAACGTTTAGTAAAGAATATCAGCTCAGATCCCGCAGTACCGATGAAATCGGTGAACTGCCCCTAACAGTAGCACGCTTCCCGACGATGCGGCCAGCGCCGCCATAGCAGACTACGCAGATCACGACTGCCCCTCGAGCGTCTGCGCCTGTTTGAGCTGCTGCCGCCGCATGATTCCATTGCCTGCCACATTGCGATGCAATACGTTCCGAGTTTTCCCCTAAGTGTGAAACAGACTGTACACGCTTCTATTTGCCTTCAAGAAGATTGGTACGCTTGACGATTATTTTTATGGCTGCAATGCAGCAAAAGGGCAGCGTCTGCTTAGCCATGTAAGTGACGCTGAGCAGGTAATTGGACACGACATCGTATGTGCTGCCGGAAAAATCGTCGGCACATACGATGCGGCACATACGAGCTAAAGTAATTTTTGCAGTTTCTCACAAAATGTTTGCTACAAATCTGTGGTGTCTCTGATGGCGACAACGGACTTCCATTGACACTGTGCGGAAATAAACAAAATGTATCGCTGCATAGCACAAGTACGATATGCGCACACAACTTTAACTAGTACGTCCCCTACAATATAGAACAGAGACAGCAATGTAAATAGCTTGGCCATTTTTTAACAGTGCTCAAGAGGTGGAAGTTGAAAGTATTAATTAGTAATCATTTCTGCTTCAGCAATGCTAGCACAACCAAGACGCGGGCATGTATCATCCAATAACTTGATCGATCGGTGCAGTGGTGATGCAGGAATGAACTCTGGTCATGTTCAGTGCATCTTGCACATATTGTGACGTAGCAGTTGTCACTACGTTTATTCCGACTCGAAGATACGGCGAACCGGTCACCCCCACAGCACGGATCACACTCGAGAGCCAACCCCACAAGCGATGATGAAGAAGAACCCCATATGAGCCCCACATGATGATGATCATGTACAGATGACAAAGAATAGCTTATATCTGGCTACACTAATGTCCCCTTGCGCGAGAGTGGCCATCCTGGCCGCAATTCAAAGGGGCGGCGAACGCCTCATGAAAGGCTTCATATGGGACACGTGGACAACCTCAGCGGCAGGGCAGCGGCGGTCATTTGGAGCAACAACTGGTACCACGCGATAGTTAACCGGAGAAGTCTGCTCCAAGACTTTGTAGGGGCCGATGAACCGAAGTTGAAACTTGTCACACAAGCCAGGAGTACGAACTGGTGTCCGGAGTAGCACTTCGTCGCCAGGGCGGAAGCACAAAACGCGATAAGAGGCGTCGTAATGCTGCTTGCGGTCCTGTTGCTGTGCTTCGGTGTTGATGCGGGCGAGCTGGCGACAACGCAGAATGCGGGACACATATTCTTCACAGGAGGATGGACACTGATTGACAGTTGACGCGAAGAAAGAGACGTCAAGACAGGAACTGGGCGAACGACCATAGACAAGGTAGAATGGCGAGTAACTGGTTGTGCGTTGAATGGCGGTATTATACGCAAAAGTCACGAATGGCAAAACTGCGTCCCAGTTTCTGTGATCCGGTTCGATGTACATGGCTAGCATGTCTGACAGCTTGCGATGAAATCGCTCTGTGAGGCCGTTAGTTTGTGGATGGTAACTGGAGGTATTCTTGTGGGTGGTTCCGGAGGCTCTGAGTACTTCGTCTACTAGTTGCGAGAGGAATGCTTTTCCACGGTCGCTCAGGAGGACGTGAGGAGCACCGTGGCGCAGTGTTAACGACTGAAGTATCAATGCAGCAACTTCAGAGGCTGAGGCAGAGCTCACACAAGTTGTTTCGGCGTAGCGTGTCAAGTGATCAATGGCTGTCACAATCCATCGTTTACCGGTGGGAGTCACAGGAAGAGGACCATACAGGTCAATGCCAACGATTTCAAATGGTTGCGACGGACACGGAACCGGTTGCAGTTGTCCGCTTGGAGCTGATGTAGGAAGCTTTCGACGCTGACATAGGGCGCAGGAAGCGACATACCTCGCTACACTGGCGGACAATCCAGGCCAGTAGAAGCGACCTTTGATGCGGTCATAGGTTTTCTGGAAACCAAGGTGACCAGCAGTCATGTCGTCGTGAGAAGCCTGCAGGACATGAGCACGTAGAGAGCGTGGCAGGACAGGAACCCAGCGCTGACCGTCAGGGTGATAGACATGACGGTACAGGACGCGGTTGTCAATCTTAAATTGCGTCAACTGTCAACGAAGGCGGGCGTTAGGCGGGCGCGAAGCTCCTTGAAGGTGGACTATGATGCGCCGACAGTAAGAGTCCGCAAATTGATGAGATTGGAAGAATGTGTTGTCATGTTTAGGCATCTCGTCTACAGTGGCCAACAAGAAAGCATGTGAAGAGGGGTCGTGCGAAAGCTTGTCACGGATGGTAGTTGGAGGTCCATTGCATGGTGTCGTAGGAAGCGGACAGCGAGAAAGCGCGTCTGCATCCTGGTGTTTTTTTCCGCACTTGTAGGTAATAGTAAATTCGTATTCTTGTAGACGAAGGATCCACCGAGCAAGTCGTCCAGACAAGTTTTTCAGCGTCGAAAGCCAGCATAATGCATGATGGTCTGTAACGATGGTGAAATGGCGGCCGTGAAGATAAGGTCGAAACTTCTGTACAGACCAAACGATAGCTAGGCATTCCTGCTCCGTGATGGTGTAATTCTTTTCGGCGTTTGTCAGAACGCGACTTGCGTATGCGACGACCCTCTCCCCTAAAGTGTCGTCTCGCTGTAGGAGAATGCCACCAATGCCATGACCACTAGCATCCGTATGCAGGAGGGTAGGAGCAGCTTCATCAAAATGGCGTAGTACTGGTTCCGATGTGAGAGCGCGCTTCAGATGGGCGAACGCAGAATCACATTCGGGAGACCACACAAAAGGAACATTAGAACCCAGCAATTTGTGCAGAGGTGACGCTATTGAGGCGAAGCCTCGTATGAATCGGCGAAAATAGGAGGCGAGGCCTAGGAAACTGCGCAAATCTTTGGTCTTTTCGGGACGAGGGAAGTGCCGAACTGCTGAAATTTTGTCAGGATCAGGACGAATGCCATCTTTGCTCACAATGTGACCTAGTACCTTGATCGTCTTGCTCGCAAAATGACATTTCTTGGTGTTTAGCTGAAGTCCAGCGTTGGCAAGGCATGTGAGAACTTCATCCAGACGTTGCAGGTGCTGAGAGAAAGTTGACGAGAAAACAACAATGTCATCCAGATAGCACAAGCAAGTCTTCCACTTCAGGCCACGAACAACGGTGTCAATCATGCGCTCGAACGTTGCGGGTGCATTGCAGAGGCCGAATGGCATGACATTAAACTCGTAGAGCCCATCTGGTGTTGAAAACGCTGTTTTCTCTTTATCGTCCTCATGCATAGGTATCTGCCAGTAGCCAGAACGTAGATCGATGCTGGAGAAGTACTCGGCACCCTGCAGGGGATCCAAGGCATCGTCTATTCGCGGCATAGGGTATACATCCTTGCGTGTGATCTTGTTAAGTGCTCGGTAGTCGACACAAAATCGAACAGAGCCGTCTTTTTTCCGAACCAAAACAACGGGGGAAGACCAAGGGCTAGCAGAAGGGCGTATTATATTCCGTTGGAGCATGTCGGTGACGTTCTCGTCAATGACTTTCCTCTCGGCTAGCGATATGCGATATGGTCTACGGCGCACGATGGATGTACCATCTGTCTCTATCCGATGCGTCGTAATCGAAGTCTTTCCCAACGAAGCTGAATGCACGTCAAACGAAGCTTCATGTTTCTGGAGCAAAGCAAGCAATTGTTGTGACTGCGAAGGTGTCAGGTCGGAACTGATGGCAGCTGCAAGAGCTGAAGGAGATGCGGCCCGTCTGGTACAAGGAACTTCAGAGGAAGCTGGTTTAAATGAAACAACAGATATAGACTCCGATTCGGTGGCGGAAGCCAATGTAGTGCCTTTAGGGATGAGAATTTTTTCGGATGTCGGGTTTGTAGCGTAGAGAAGTGCAGAGCCATGATCAAACCTAACCAGCCCTGATGCAAAGGTAATCCCTCTTGTGAGACAGCATGCAGATGGTAATACGAGCACGTCGCCGCAGTCAATCACATCAGACGTGATAGTCACAATGCTTTGATGGCGAGGAGGTAGCGCGGTATCTTCTGCAGCAAGAAAGTGAAGTCGTGCGTCATCTGCATGAAGTGAATATGTCGTGTCGGTCATGTGGAGAACGCGTTGCCCACAGCAGATGGAGGCGGAGGCCGTAGAAAGAAAATCCCATCCCAATATGAGCTGCTGGGCACACGAACTTAGCACTGCAAATTGTACGTAATGCAGAAGTCCATCGATGGAAATATGAGCTGTGCACATGGCGATAGGTCGAATGGCAGCCCCTTGAGCAGCGAGTAGCGTAGGTCCATCATAGGGGGTCGTAACTTTCCGAAGTTGCGAACACAATTCACAGTGAATGACTGAAACACTAGCACTAGTGTCTATAAAAGCTTCTACTTGTACACCTTCTATTACAATCGATATCACATTGCATGGGCGCGATGGAGGAATTTCTGTCCTGTCGTTCGATGCAGCTTTTCCTCCAAAAGCTGCATAATTTAGTTTTCCGGACGACGATCGGCGAATTGAGAAGCAGGTCTCAGTGGGGACGTAGAGCGGCGAAGGGGGGATGGCGAGCGGCGTCTCGCAGGACGGTACGTCTGAGCCGTCTCGGATGCTACAGTAGGCGATGGAGAGCGTCCGCGCGGTGGACCATAAGGATGGCGTTGGTCATGGAAGCTCCCTAGACGTTGAAAAGTAGCTCCGGGCGAAAAGTCATCCCGTTTGTATACATCATATCCGCGACGCTCGTCTTGCTGGTGCTTGCGGCAAAAATGTGCTATGTGGCCCCGATAGCCGCAGTAGTAGCAGATGGGACGAGGAGGACGCCACTGCGGATAGCCGGTAGACATGGACGTGATGGGGCCGGTGTTGGTTTTGGAGGCGTCGGTGAAATGATGACTGGAGTAGCTGCAGCTACTTGTGCGTACGTGGATGGGGCCCTAGGGCTTAGAGGGTCCGTGTACGCTGCACCAGCCATGGACGCCAATTCCTCCTTGATAACGTCTCGCAGATTGGTATCGGAGGCATGACAAGGCATAGGCCCTGCGGCTAAGCCAAGATACTGGAGCTCTTCTCGAATTATGGCGCGTATCATTGCTCGTAAAGTAGGGTCGTCGGCAGTAGTGTTCGCAGTGGTGTCTGGCTGCAACCGTACTGATTCGAGTTCGTCAAGGCGCTGGCAAGTAGCGACGATATCAGCAATGGTAGCGGGGTTCTGGATGGCTAAAGCATTGAAAGCAATAGCTCCGATGCCTTTGAGGATGTGGCGAACCCTGTCTGATTCGGTCATAGCCGGGTTCACACGTCGACAAAGAGCAAGCACATCCTCGATGTACGACGTATAAGATTCACCGGTTTGTTGCTGACGAGTGTCGAGCGTCTTTTTTGTGAGGGCGGAACGAACAGCCGGTGTGCCGAAGATTTGGCGGAGCTGCTGTTTGAAAGCGCCCCAGTTCGTGAAATCAACCTCATGGTTGAAAAACCAAGTCTTCGCTACACCGGTCAGATAAAAGGCGACGTGACGTAGCTTGGACGCATCGTCCCAACGGTTAGCCGAACTCACTCGGTCGTAGTCGTCCAGCCAATCCTCGACGTAGTCCCCACGAAGTCCAGCAAACAGATGGGGATCACGCTGGTGTCCACTGACAACCCAATACAGGGAGGCTGGGGTAGCCGAGGCCGAGATGGTGGAAGTAGAAGTGCCTGTTGGCTCGTCCTGCGACATGCTGGCGGACAGCTGGCACAATCGGCGACCCGATCGAAGCTCCAGGAGGTTGAGCGGCGAGTCAGAGGACGGAGGACCGAAAAGCACACTCCACCACTTGTGACGTAGCAGTTGTCACTACGTTTATTCCAACTCAAAGATACGGCGAACCGATCTTGCCCACAGCACAGATCACACTCGAGAGCCAGCCCCACAAGCGATGATGAAGAAGAACCCCATATGAGCCCCACATGACGATGATCATGTACAGATGACAAAGAATAGCTTATATCTGGCTACAATATTCAATTTCTCGGCACGCGTGAACTTCGGCCAGCACATATAACAAAAGTGGTTTCCATGCTTGGGCAGCGCACACACAAACGAAACACGAGAAAGAACACAGGACAAGCGCTGGTCGAACTGAAAGTTTTTGTATGAATAAAAGGATTATATACCGAGTAATTATTAAATTCATGTGGGTTACATATAAAAACCGTCATACACTCAAGAGTGATCAATGAACGAGCTCGCTTCGTTTGCCATTTGTTTACTTCGTTCGGCGCACCGCACTAATCCGTCT
Source organism: Dermacentor variabilis (assembly GCF_050947875.1). Taxonomy (NCBI): domain Eukaryota; kingdom Metazoa; phylum Arthropoda; class Arachnida; order Ixodida; family Ixodidae; genus Dermacentor; species Dermacentor variabilis. The sequence goes on along the minus strand of NW_027460280.1, from coordinate 10,292,156 downwards.
GTCGTCTGCTTTTTTCGTACCATTTTCTTGTGAATCGGCAGAATTTCACTAGTGGCATCAACCATTTCGTGTTTACACTGCTGTCGTGACAGTTGACAACACAATAATAATTTCCAGTCATCCGAAGAGGCGCCGTTACAAACAAGAAACGTTTCGCACGCAGCGAGAACTGAACGCGTTGCACGATCTTGAAGGGAAGCGGCAGCGGAAACCTACACCCGTTGGTGATGAAATCGTGATGAAATATCCCACTCCATATCGATGGCACAAAGGCTACTCAAGTTCAACCGGGCTGTCTATCATAACATCTGGAGTGTCATTCAAGATCTGCCACATGCTTTTAAAGGATTGACTGGTGGTTCGAGCTGTGCCTAAAATGACATACAATATGCCAACGAATAGCTAACGACCAAGCCAGTGCTGTAAAACGCCTCATGAATCATGAATGCACAGTTGCAGCATGTACGCCATATGAGGCTTCTGGAAGTTGGCTTTGTTAATTCCAAGGAAGATGTTCGCATGTTGTCTGTATAGACGGCCACCAGGTTTTTTATAAATTCCCCATTCTAAAGCTGTCTGCAAAACCTTTTGGGTACATTGATCCGCTGTGTGCCATTTGGACATGTGTCTATACCTGTAGCGTTGTCGATTGATGCATCCAGTTATGGTTGACCCAATGTGCAGTGATGCCAAGGTCCAGAAATCAGCTGTTCGAGTGATAGAACAGGCTGCAGTAAGTTCATCTTGGAGTCTGAACTTGTTCGCATTGAACACACCCTAACACTCACCACGGTGGCTGGAGCACTTTCGTCAGTCCAGGGTGTTCAACAAAAGCTGCTGTCCTGAACTACACTTGCCTGCTTTTTCTCATGCGAGTCTTGCTGCATTGCATGGTGATGCTCCGACTGTACAAAAACACCTTTTTGTCATGTAAGGCAGCAAACATGTCTAGGATTACTAACTTCAACCCTGGAGTTTATGTTAAATCTAAACTTTCCCACAAGATGAGTGAATGAGTGCTTTATTCATCCCAGTCAGTTCGGGAATGGATGCCAGACAAGAAGCTACAAAAGAGCAGCTTGAGGACGTTTGGGGTCCAGAAAACAAGTGAAAGCATGCAGGCATTATTTATGTCAGCAGGCAATGACCCTCTCATTCATGGTTGTGCCTTGCTGAAAACTGGCAGAAATGCCAGTGACATAAGTAAGTAACGAGTTCATAGTCCCTTTAATGCAGGACAAGCATCTTAAGCACCACAGGAAAAAAATATCTAGCTAGTGCTGTCTCATACAATTTACTTTGGTTTTTTGTTTGCACCCTGTAGAGTTCCACCACAGTTTCGCAAAAGAACACCCTGTACACCATTGTTTCGCAAAAATTGCCACACCAAGACCAGCGAAGCCAAGTTTGACGTTACTAACTGAGTGGCATGGTGATGAAAACGATGAGCAGTAAGTTCTGGTGGTACTGCTGTATGCGACAAGTGATGCACATGCTCTATACTACTGAATAGAACATTTCAGTAGACAAGCCGATTTGCTACATGCTTACTGTTGGTGAGGCAATAAAGCTTTGGTGCTATTTAAGTCATGCCAAAGCAAGGATGAAGCGCACAGATGCAGCACGTACGTCGCGCGAGGCTTCTGGAAGTTGGCTTTGTCAATTCCAAGGAAGATGTTGTGTGCATTGTCCGTATGGTTCATTTGTGCAGTAGGCACTTGAACACTTGCATTCTACGAAAGCGCTTTGAAGGGTATGTTACTAACTGCCACTACCCTTAGCATATCACTGGTCTTTTGTTAACAGCAGAGTCTGGCTTTTCTAGCAGAGTGTTGGTGAAGCAATAAAACTTTGGTTTATGCTAGTTGATTCACACCAAGGAATCTGTGCAGTAGGCACTTGGGCACCTGCATTCTCCAAAAGCACTTTGAAAGTTATCAACCTCTAGTATTAGCCCCTGTAACATATTTTTGTTGTAGCCATGTAAGGTTGGGTTTCATGTCTCATGTCCTTTGATGTTTATCTTCCCCGCACTGTTCTCACATCTCCTAACATTCAGCTTCCCCATGTAACATATACGCGATTGTGGAAGTCTGTGTTGTAGTATGCAGCTGCGTCGAGAGATGGCCCAAATGTCTTGATGCAAGCCCCACCTGGGGAATATCTTGGGCACAAAACTTCCTCCTATTTGGCTTCATGTCGTTGCTCTTCAAGCCCTAGGAAGTTCAGCTTTGGAGAGCAATGTCGGTGAACACAATCACTTGGACGCGCTTCCATTCACAGGATTCTAAATGACTTTCGACTATACCACTAGAGAAAAATTTGAGGGTGGTGAATGGGATTCATGTGATAGTGATGAGTTAGCATCAGCTTTCCCCAATTTTTGCCTTTTTGTGCATTCCTGTTTTGTGTGCAATAATACAAGACATGCTAGATTCTTCATCACATAGCCTCGGCATTCTTTTGTCGACGCTCTTGTACAAGATCACTCGTACCACTTGTAGAATGTGCGGGGCCTATCATTATCGTTAACTGTACAGCACACGGACACAAATGCAGCCAGTAACGCGACTATCTGAACGCGTGACATGGGTGCTCAGACTTGTCCGGGAGCAAAGTGTATCTACTGACGGCCGAGCACCAACTGCATGGGCCACATTCCAGCGTGCTGTGTCCCCACCACCTCATCTTGTTCATTGACTCCATACCTGGCGGCTCCCCCGAGTTTGGAGAAGATGACATATGATGCGCACTTTCTCCCCTCTCCTCTCTTGTTATCTAGAAGAGTTGATTGTTGGGCAAGTTGGTTTTCCATAACTCAACAAGTAAATTAGCGCAATAAAGACCACAGACACAAAAAAGGTGGACATCAGGTGCTTCCTCCCCTTCCACCAGCGTCTGTTTCTTCTCCCCTCTTTTGCAATACACAAGTTGAAAGACAGGTTTTCATTCGCATGAGCACTCTAATGCGAACGCATTAATAACTGAAAGGTTGGTGTGCATTCAGAGCCATGCCTGGGCAGTGTGACATAACACGTACAAAAGATGAAAAACAAAAGATGTCCTTTTCATTCCTTTGTCTCTCATATGTCGCAATGCTAAGGCGTAGCTATGAATCGTTTGAGTGCCCTGGATGGGTGAACATTTGCTAGGTTGCATGGCGAGTTGAACTTTGATTACTCAGTATGCTCATTAGGAACTATCCCTTGTATTGCCGAAATTGTATAGGAGGAGAGATGTTCATACAACTGTGTTCTTCGTTCCACAGGAGATTTGATGCTCCACAAGCTTGATTACTCTAGAAGAGGCTACCTACATGAGCAGCACAAAGAATTAGGCATAAACAAACTATACTGAATTGCTACAAAAACTATCAGCAAAAATGTACTACTTTAGGCAAGTTTATGCTTCTACACTTCCTCCCGCTTTCCTCCTACATGTGAAGTGAAAAATAACCGTTTGCTATTTCCCCTTAACTAACAAAAAAAAAAAAAAACATTGTTTCTCCTTCTCGCTTGCTGCAATGTAAAAAATTCACGTAGCATTTTTGTCATCAGCCAGAAAAAATTACCAGTTCAAACATTTTTTTTCAATTTCAATATTGCCACAAGAGGCCTCGAATCAGCCCACATCTGCTGCAATAACACTATTGAACCATACCCTTTGGGATGAAATTTTTGTAGGCCAAAAGCATTTAAGTTCTTTGTCTTTACCAGTTGAGAAAATCAAGGAGGGTAAGCTTACCTGCAGCAGTATGGTCAGAGCTCCTTGAACATCACCAGTCTTCTCCAGCAGATAAGCTGTGGCATCTAGGACCTTGTGCCTATGGCATATCTGTAAAGACAAAAGCACTGAGTCTGATATAGAGTCATAGTATCCTTTCCTGTCAAGAATGCTCTGTCACACTGATAACGCGCATGTCATTCATGGCTGGAAAGTACCAAGCACACAGCGTTAAAGAAGTGAAAGGTGCACAAGATATGCGATTTTTATTGTGGGACATGATAAGCCCCAAAGGGTGCAAAAGTTTTCAAGAGTGTAGCCTGCTCAAGCTTATCAAAGGAACCTGTATGGGTTTCCTTTGTAGTAATTGCTACAATTGGGTGGATGTCTCATTTTCCCTTTATTAATGCTGCATGAACCACCGACGCCGTGCAAAATGTTTCCTGAGCTCTCTGCTAGGGTACAGTGCATGCGCACTTGGAGCATGCAAAAGGCAGATTGCTACCACAATAGAAGTACTTGATTCCATTCAACAGAAATTGTATTGATAAAAATATTTTCCAGGCCTTCATATCCTAGAACTGAGCTGTAATCAGTGCTGGCATACTAATTTGGGGCTCCCTTTAAGAGTAGACTGTGCTGTGACACTAATTCGTCGGCAGTGTTAATTTGACACTGCATGTGTAAAAGGGTCACCGTCGCCTCCACTCGCCACTTCACACTAAGTTAGTAAAGCTCTTCGTACGCCCCGAGTAATGCGGCTTAAAATGCATGCATTTTGGTCAGGATCGGAAGAAATTTCAAATAAAGTGATACTTCGAGTAAAGCGATTTCGTTATAATGAGGGATTACTGTACAGTGGTCAGGATAAGGGATATTGTAGCATGGGAATTGTCTGAAGCGTGAACCTGAGAAGGAACTGGAGAGGTAGTTTCAATCTTCCAGCAGACAATGCAAACAATACTGTCGGATGCAGCAGGAACAGGTGGGAGACAGAGGTCCTCACAGGTAGTTGCAGTTAGGAAGACAAGAAAAGCGGTGAGTAATGCGATGGCTTCTGGCTTCTTCAAAGCGGTGGCATTCAGCAATGATGTGCTGCATTGTCGAAGAGCTTGCAGGAGGTGGTGCGAAGAGGTAGCTGCGGGGCCACGGTTTACTTAGGTTGACTAGCCATGCATCTCGGGAGCAGCAGCTACTGCGGCCACTCAAGTCAAGCGCACTAGCGTGTTCTTTTCTGGCGCTACATGCATGTGAGCCGTCCTCTTCTTCACCGGCTATGGAAGCGATAGTCGCACCACTACAGGGCCCCCTCCTAGGGTGAAGCCTGACTGAAACATGTTCAAAAGGTGCACGACAAGGCGCACTGTCTTGTGTAAGTGACACAGGGCGCATTGTCTTGTGCATTGAGAATGTCCTCTCGTGTTGTCGATGTCTGCGCGCCCAGTTTGGTGCAACTCGGCAAGCAGAGTTGAGATGCATTGGTAGGTTCTTGGCGCGTGCCAAGAGTTCAGGATGTTGAGGTGAACAACGCTGAAGACACGTGTCATCGAACAGCATGCAATGGTGGCAGTGTGTTCGTAGTGTGATTGGTAGTGGCAGTCGTTGGTAGTGCCCGGTTCAGCAATCCATGAGATATGTACCAGGCTGCACCAGCAGCATAGGTGGTGAGCGAGAAGCAGCAAAAGTGATGCTGTGGTGCGAAATCATGACCTGCTGCAGGTTCTCGTAGATGCCCGGACCTGGTAGAAGGCGGAGCTCCGAAAGAAAACCGTCCGGCAGCTTGTAACTTGCATGGAGATAACAAAAGTGTTGGTCACTCACGTTGCTGACATAGAAGTGATTCTCAAGCTGAAGAAATCAGATGGCAGAGTTGTTCCTGTCAAACTTCAGTAGACCATGCATCTGTGGAAGGTGTGAGCACAGACCACGAAAAGGCTTGCCTGTTGCTGCCTGTGGTAAAATCTCAAATGACGATAGCATGAGGGTTGCGATGGTTGCTAAAGACGTAAAGGTCATGCTTGTAGCATCGCCATGCTTGTGAGAGTGAAATCTGTGCCTAGCGGAGCTGGTGGGAGAGTCTCTGAATCGGCGATAAGTGAGGTGCCCCAAAACGAAAAGCGGATAGCTTGTTGGAATGTTAAACGAAGGAGAGCAGCGGGCCGTAGAGCAGCCAAAAGTGCTTACGTTTGGCCCAGTGAATTCCTTGGAAAGAGTCGTCACACAACTGCCTTTGAGCTGGGGAGGAGGCTCACGGACCAAGTAGAGGTGTGATGCTGGGCTGGCACATGCTGACGATCGGCACAGGTGGACGCAGGCAATGTGGTACGACAAGACGAGGAATGACACGATGGTTCAAATGGTGAGAGATGTTGTGACTGAGCGCTTGAGGTCGCGTAGTGAGCGAGGACGGCTGCCTGCAAGTCCTCATAGAAGTTGGGGCCGGGGGGTGGCAGCTGGAGCCTGGAACACAGCTGGAGCCTGGAAACTTGTTGAGACGGAAGTGGCTGTCCAGCTGGATGAACCAGATGTCTGGCATGTCGATGTAGAACTCCCGGACACCCTACAACCTCAGGACATCTGCCGGACTGCGTGAGGCAATGTCAACTTCACCTTGGTAAAGTCGGTGCATTGACGCTGGCATGGCTGGGCTCGGTCGTCTGGGTCACCAATTTGTGGGAGAGAGAGAGAGAGAGAGAAAACATTTATTTATCATGAGTTTGGGCGACTTCCTCGCAGGGTGGAGCCCTTAGTTCAGGGCCCCATTGGCTCGCGCCACTCCGCGTGCCCGCCGGATCAGCCGTCGCTGCTCTTGCGGGTCTGAGCTGGTCAGCGCAGTCTCCCAGGAGGAAGGGGAAGGTGAAGGAATAGGGGAGTAGCCCGGAGGGTGTGGGCACTCCCAAGTGCAATGATATACTGTGGGCTTTGCTCCACAATAGGGACAGTATGAGGGATATTGTGTGGGGTGAAAGAGGTGAAGATAAAAGAGGCAGGGAAATGAATTAGTTTGAAGCTGTCGCCATGCGACGGCATCTTCTCGATTAAGGGAATTACTATGTGGTGGAGGGAAGTGTCTCCTGGTGTCTCTGTAATATTGTAGAATTTCAGTGTAGTTCAGTGGTTCTGTCGGCGCGTCGTCTGGGTTGGACAGCTCTTCCAATGGCGCCCGGTTAGCAAGCTCTCGGGCTACCACATTAGCGCGTTCATTACCATGGAGAGAGGCGTGTCCAGGTGTCCAGACGATACGCACCCTGTGTAACGCTGTGGGGTGTAATGATGTAAGGATGCGATGTGTGTAGGGCGTCACCCTCCCTTGTGCCAAAGTCCTGCAGGCGGTCTGAGAATCAGTGACCACTGTGATAGGTCCATCCGGTGCCGGCATGGTTGAAGCGTGTACGATGGCTAGGGCAATAGCAGCCTCTTCCGCCGTGCCACTGTCCACAGTGTTGAGCGTGGCCGAAGCTCTCAGAATGTCTGCCCTATCTAGTACAACTAGACATAGGGCGCGTTTCTGTGGGTAGCGGGCTACGTCGGTGTATAGGACTGGAGTGTTTGATTTGTCATCGCCAAATAGGCGAGCCAGGGCTTGTGCTCTTGCCTTTCGTCGACCTTTATGACGGTCAGGGTGCATATTCCGGGGAATTGGGGCCACATGAATTTTGTTGCGAATGCTAAGCGGAAGAAGTGTGCGGTTTTCCTGTTGTGGTGTTCTTCGTATTTGGTATCCTAGCCGGGATAGAATGTGGCACCCTTGCATTGTTCATTGCAGACGTTGCAATTGGCTGTTAAAATGACCTTCAACTAGTTCGAGGATTGTGTTGTGCACTCCCAGTCATAGTAGGAGCTGCGTAGATGCATGTTGGGGTAGTCTCAGCGCAGCCTTTAGTGCCGTACGGAGGAGGGTGTCCATCTGGTGCATCTCAGTCTGAGTCAGATTATGATAGGGGAGGTGATAGGTTAATCGGCTAATTATGAGGGCTTGGATGATTCGGAGTACGTCTTTTTCTTTCAGTCCTTGTCTGTGGTTTGTAATGCACTTTATCATGTGCATTATTTGGGTAACTTGTTGGCGGAGCACGTGTAGGGTATGTGTGGCCTTCCCGTTGTGTTGTATGTGAAGTCCTAGTACACGTAGTCTGTCTACCCTTGAAATAACGTTGCCATTGAGATGCAATATGATGGCTGGTGGAATATCGGCCTCGTTCCGTTTTTTGAATACAAGCAGGAGCTCCGACTTCTCAGCCGCGCATGTGAGTCCTCCGGCTGTTGCATACTCTTGAACTATATTTACGGCTTCCTGTAGTGCGTCTTGAATGGCACCGTCTGACCCTGTGGTCACCCAGATTGTAATATCATCGGCGTACAGGGCGTGCTGCACGTTCGGAAGTTTGTCGAGGAGCGGTGGTAGCTTTGCCATCGCCACGTTGAACAGGGTGGGTGAGAGAACCGAACCCTGGGGAGTCCCTCTGCCGGAAAGTTTTATGATATCCGACCGAATATCACCTAGGCCGATGGTGGCTGTTCGGTCAGATAAAAAGGCTTGGACATAATCATAGATGCGCTTTCCGCATCGGGAGAATGCAAGGTTGTTTAGAATCAGGTCATGTGAGACGTTATCAAAGGCTCCTTTGAGGTCCAATGCCAGAATAGCTCTTGTTTGAGCTTTACTTGGACCATCCACAACATCCTCCTTAAGTTGTAGGAGTATGTCCTGCGCAGACAGGCCTGGTCGATAGCCGAATAAGGTATTGGGAAAGAATTGGTTCACTTCGAGGTGAGGCTGGAGGCGATTTAGAACTACGTGCTCGAAGAGTTTGCCAATACACGAAGTCAAGGAAATGGGTCTGAGATTTTGGAGGGACAGCAGTTTCCCGGGTTTCGGAATTAAGGTGATATCGACGTGTCAGCATTCCTGTGGAAGCGTTCCGTTTTGCCAATTGTCGTTGTAGTATGCAGCGAGTTGCCGTATGGTCTGGTCGTCGAGGTTGCGTAGCAATGCATAGTGAATGCCGTCTGCTCCGGGCGCCGCGTTTCGTCTTATGCCGTGTAGGGCTGCCCTCACTTCTGTCTCTGTAATATCGCCGTCCAATTGGGTTTCTTCCTCGTGTGAATAGTCTTTGTACTCCGGTCGGTGGCCTGTAGCAATGTATCTTTGTTGCAGTGTTTGGAGGAGCGCGTCATCATTCATTTGTTCTTTGTGGATGATAGTGCGGACTGTGTTCGTTGTATGCGTTGGGTCGAGTAGTGCTCTGAGGAGAGACCACGTTTTGGAACTACTTAGTGTGCCATTAAGGCGGTCGCAGAGGTTGTGCCAATTGCTATTAGTGAGGCTGGTGGCGTATTTTTCAGCTTCTGCTGTGATCCGGGCGATTCTTTGTTTCAGCCTACGGTTGTGCCTCTGCCTCTTCCATTGTTTGGTCAGACCTCTTCGAGCATCCCAGAGATGGAGCAGATGTCTGTCCACATCCGGTGTCTCCATTGTTGCAGTAATTTGCTTAGTGGCTGCTTTAAAATCTGCTTGTAGCTGTTGTGTCCACTCGCGTAGAGATGGCGGGTCGTATTGTTCAGATTTGGTTCTGTTGTGCCGGAAAGTGTCCCAGTTCGTTATTTTAATTGCACGTTCTGGGGTGCGTAAGGCCACCAGTTGGACGTCTGTGGCTAGAATGCTGTGGTCACTGCCCAGATTCTCCATTAGGTTGATCCAGGAGCATTGAGTCAACCCCTTGTCCATTGTTAGGTCAGGGCAGGTATCCCTGCTTACACTGTTACCCGTTCTGGTTGGTTTGTCAGGTTCTGTCAGCAGAGTGAATTGATGAAGGTTCATGGCATGGGCTAGACGGCGGCCTTTTGGAGTTTCTGTTTGGTACCCCCAGGCTGGGTGGGACGCATTGAAATCTCCCAAAATAATCAATTTTTTGGCTTGTTTACTGGCGGCCGAAAAAAGTTGTCCGAAGTCGTCTCGTCGCGATTTGGGTGCACTGTAGATATTAAGTAAAAACACGCTGGTTTCATATCGATTCCTAGGTACAATTTCTAAGAGCACATGCGGAATGTGGGAGCTGTCGAGCGTGTGCTCGATCACTGTGATTTGTTTGGACACAAGGGTGGCAGCTAGTGGTTGTTTGGTGGTGTCATGTTTGTCGGTGTATGCATTGTATCCACTGAGTGTGGGAGTGCAATGTACTTATTGAAGTGCTATAACGTCTGGTGGGTGAGGACGTGTGGCTAGGAACTGTGTGAGGGAACCCTTCTTCCTTCGGTACCCTCTACAATTCCATTGCACACCCGGAAGGTGATGGTAGGGCGCCTCTTAGGTTTGCTGGCCATGATTGGTTGATACCGCCTCGCTGGCGAGGGCAGGTGTTGTTGTACGAGCCGGACGCGTATAAGGGTGTGACCTTCTTGGTTCTCTAGTGGCGTTAGTGTCATGTGGAAGTGAGTCGTTTTGGTGGCTGAAAGTTGAGCTAAAAGTTGCACTGATGAATTGTTTCATGTCAGTCATGGCGTGTTGTATGACCTGTTGTAGCATTTGCTTGACATCAGCCATGATCTCTTCCTTCATTTTTTGCATCTCCGCTCTTAAAACAGTCGCCATTTCCTCTATCATTTCGCACACTTCTTGTTTGGTGCAGGAATTGTGAGGGGGTTTTTCAGGTGCGAGTGTGTGTGTCTGGGTGAATGAAAGCGTCGCTGTGGGAGACAGTTTGTTTTGTTTGTTTGTTTGCTGTGCGGACGGAGGTGAAGGAAGGGAGGGGGAAAGAGGGGGAAACTGCGCTGACCAACTCACCGCTGTCGCCTTCCTGGTGTGACGGTCGGGCGTTTTCGTCCACGCGGCCTGAGGTTCCTTTGGTGGCTGTTTCTGCTGCATCAGGCTGCGGCTCCCAGATCGGCTTCGACCACGTTGTTGCTTCTGGTCCTTGGACGGCCTGAGGACCCTGGACCTACTGCAACTTTGGGACTGGCTGTGTCCCTGGGATCGGTAGCGAGGACGACCACGTGTTGCATCAGTAGTCGCAGGTGCCGCACCGTTGAATGTTGTTACCTTGCTGGACTTCTTGTCGCGCTAGAGTTGTTGCTCCGCTATTTTCTGCTGCTCTCGGAACACGTGGCTCTTGTTAAAGGGTTTGCGTTGCCTTACAGGACATCGAGAGTCAGTGGCGGGGTGCTCACCACCACAATGAAAACATTTCAGCGTGCAATCATGTCCTTCGGAGGGGTTGGAAGTTCCGCACGCAGCATACTGGGGTTTATCTGGGGTTGGGCAAACATCTGCTCGATGACCCGTGGAGAGGCACACGCTACACAGCTGCTGTCGGGGTTTATGAATGTAGCACCGGTATTCTGCCCCGTAATAGTAGATGTACCGGGGAACCCGAATGCCAGAGAACGTGATGATGGCCGTGGCTGAATTTCCCATCATTCTTGCATGCAGGACCTGAGCCATCGGTGATCGGATATTTGTCATCAGCGTTGTCGGGGTTGTGTTCCTTTCTATGCCGGAGATGACTGCTTTGCAGGAAGCATCCGGAGCAGCCACATAGGCCTGAACCTCGTACTGCTTGTTTTCCAGGCATATAGACTTGATCAGCTGCAGTCTTGCCGCTAGTTCTTCGGCCGGTGTGCTGACCACTGCGACGTTCTGCTCTCGGCGTATGCGGATGGTTAGCTGGTGGAGCGTGCTCTCGTTTAATTGAGCCGCTGTGCCTATAGCTCTGGCTATAGAATGCTGCGGCCACTCACCGAGATTCAGTCCATCTCTCGGTCGGAAGACCACTTTCAAGTCGTCGATCGGTAGCGGGGGCAGCTGCGAGCTCTTATTGCGCAATGTCAGATGTAGGTGGTCCTGCTGTGCGGGTTCGGTGTTGGGTCGTAAGCTCGACGTAGCTTGGACCTGTTTTTTATGCTTTCGGGCCACGAGAAACCAAGTCCCGTCTTCGTTGTCTTGAGTCGGTTCTTGATCCATAGCGGCGGCTGGTGTGGTTTCATCCAATGCTGCAGCAGGCAGGGGGTCTCGGGCAGCCATCGTCACGGTAGCAGGGCAGTGGGCATGTGCGGCACGCGATGCTGTCGCGCCGTTATCGCGGCGCCCGCATTAGGCCTAGCGCTGCGGCCTGTGCGCCTCGAAATGTGCAAGGGCCGAGGTCTCACCGGATCTGGCCGATCTTGGTCTCAAAAGATTTCACCCGTGAAGATCCGTCGACTGGTGGTGGTAAGCAAGTTGTAGAAACAAAAGATCAGCTGTGAGGTGGTCCAAGAGCCGGAGCTCATTCGGAGTTCGTCCTTCTCACTCAGAGAGGTAGCTTCCATGGCCACGGTTTATTTAGGCCCTTGAGTGGCTACCGCAGCTTCTCAGGTCGAGTATCCTAGCGTGTTGTTTTCTTGCGCTACATGCACGTGAACTGTCCTCTTCTTCACCGGCTCTGGAGGTGATAGTCGCGCCACTACAAGTTCTTAAATATGAGATGAGTAGACGTGTCACCTGCAATTCCTTTGAGGATGTGTGTGACCTTTCCGGCTCTGGAGGTGATAGTCGCGCCACTACAAGTTCTTAAATATGAGATGAGTAGACGTGTCATCTGCAATTCCTTTGAGGATGTGTGCGACCTTTCCAGCTTCTGGCATCTTATTGTTAACCTTTTAACAAAGTGCAAGAATGTCCTGAATGTATGTCATATTTGCGCCTATTGTGCAAGTCTGAACTCGGCATGCAAGGGCTTTCTGTGCGGCCTACAGGCTTGTCGAACAAGTCCTTGAACTTTTGTTCACACACATCCCTGCTGCGGTGTTCCTCCTCGTGGCTCTCAAACGAGATGTATGCTGTTCCCAGGAGGTAAAATATCACGTTAGCTAGCATGACAGTCTGGTTCCAGTAGTTGCTGGTGCTCATATATCGGCACAGTTGAAACCAATCTTAATCGGTGTTGTCGGTGCTGGAAAAAGTTCCTGGGCCGTGCAGTTGTGCCAGGATGACTGTGGGCATGGGTGGCGACGTGTCCCAAGCATTCTCGCTTTCAGCTGGCATTACAGATGCATCCAAATAGCACCCACTGTGTAAATCCATATCACCTCTTGAAGAATGCACAACCTCCACCAAAATGTTAAGAGGAAGGCAATTTACAACACATTCAGCTGCATATGCATACAAAATAAAAGACATTCCGCCCAAAATCAGCAAGTGTCATCTTCTGTACTGTACTCAACTGTGTTTCTGGTAGTGCTTCGTAACAATAACGGCAGTACTTAATTTGTGGGTTGCTGTGTGGCGATGCGTGACTCTCACGCGTCCCCTGATAGTAGTTTTCCCGCTTAGCTCCCGTCTCCTGTAATCCGGCTTCGCCGCGTAGCATAAGGCGGCCGTCGGTGTGCTTGCAGGGTAGTATGTGATATGGCACGAGTGTTGCTCTGCTAGCGCCACCTAACAGCGAGGTTACTTGGGCACAAAAAGAAGGAGACTCTTCCTCTTTGGCTCAGGATCAGCAAGTGGCGCGGGTGTTCTGCGTGTGCGCCGATCCATGCTTCTGTGAGACCATAGAGTTTCTCACTATATTACCTAGAGAAAAATCTGGAGCTGCTGCGCTGTGGTATGCATGGGAATGCCGGTATATTGTGACTTCAGATTGGCATCATTCCCAGAGAGCCAGGCAAGCACTGTTCCGTCTGTCACAATGATTAATTTTCTACTAAAACAGCACATAAAAAGCTGCTTTAGCTTTATTATTACACAAAAACATGTTTTGTTTAACAATGAGAACTCGTTATTGCATGTACAATTATATGAAATGTAAAAAGTATCAGCGGGCCGCTAAAGTTGGAGGACAGACGACAAGATTCGTGCTCACTTTGGAACAGTTTGTTGTCTGTTCTTGCTTTTCTTCGCTTGGTTATGCATTGCCAGGTGAGTAAACTTAACAGGAAGATGCAATATGTGGGAATGGAAACATCTTATGAAGATTTTAACTTTAAGAATGCGTTAATGTGTAGCCATATCCACGTTTTAGATGGAGCCTCTTACAACACCAGTCAACACAAGCCTCGCAGACACATATACCATCATTCCCATGACAGCACAGCGCCGCTTAGGAAACTCCCATAGGCGGTGGCGCCAGATTTCCCTCTAGGTGTTATAGTGAGAAACTCTATGTACGAGACCGTTCCGCGAGGCATAGTACAGCGGTAGCCGCCTGCTTGACCTGTTGCCACCCCGCAGTAAATGCGGGATGAAAAATATATTTTTTTGTGGGAAATTTAACTCGCTTAATGAGAGCACCCTTGAATTTGCGTTAATTTTTTTGGAAGAAAAATGTGATCATTATGCAAGTAAATACGGTAATAGGTAGTGGCTGACTTTGGAGGCATGCAGCATGGTAGGCTACTGCTGGGTGTGCAACGGAGCCCGGTGTCAGCCTTATTCACACGTATCCTCCGCAGGACAAGGAGCTGTGTGAAGCATGGCTCACGAAACTTAGAACTGGCAAACAGCCATCGGCTACAACTCGGGTATGCAGCAAGGACAGACGCGAGGAAGATTTCTGCTATGACGCCGGGACTGCGATGTTCGGTGAGTAGCAGAAAACATGTACTGATACGCTTGCCCGCGCCGGCTGCACGGCTAATGTCATGACGGTTTGGTCTATGAACTTGTTGATGTTAGATACTGGTAAATTCACTGGAACGAAAAGGGAGCGCTAAGACGCACTTAAAAAAAAGGCATGGCATATGGTCATGTTTGTGTTATGAATCAAGGCGCCGGATTACGAAAAAGAAGGAAAGGAAATCGCATGCTGAGAAGACCGATAAACATACAGTGCGATGCAACTTGAGAAATAATATTGAAATGTCCAAGAATTTAGAAGAAAAAAAAAGATTGAATCATCGTGATGACACATCACACGCTCCGTAAGTGTCGAAGTCTCTATAGCGGAATTATTTTTGAACAGTTCTGATAGCGTCCATGCAACAATGCTTGATAGTGTATTGTCGAATGCTCATATGCTGCGGCCTAAAGCTCACGGCACGGTGCGAAAACGCACTCACAGTGAAAGCAAAACATTGTGTGCGGACATGTATGCAGACGTGCAGACGGTGTCGCTGCCAACCCGTGCGATTGCTGCATTGAGGCTTCATTCTGTTATGCTCCATTTGGTTATACAGACAGCCCACTATAACATATTTCACATAGTTTACTCTCAGCGTTTGCCTACCTTTCACGCAAGAAGCCGGTTTGGGAGATTCCATCGCGGTGACCATGCGCACTGGTGTTCACTGTACGTATTTGGTAATGAGATAGCATCTGTGAACGATTCTGTGCTTTCAGTTTGCCCAAGATTATTATACCGACAGTCAAAAACTTCCCTCATTTTGAGAGTACTTACATAAATGTACAGGAGGGTTGCCGCGTGGTGTTCTTATTGAGCACCGTAGGTGAAACGTATGAGGAGCGTGCTGCGTGATCCCTCATACTATGTAAGGGAGGCGCTTCCGACAGATGGCGACTCCATAAGTCCTCGCCCCCAATAGATTAGAGGCAGCAACGTAAAAAGTTTAGACATTTTTCAACAGTGGTCAAGAGACGGAAGTTGAAAGTATTAGTAATCATTTCTGCTTCATCAATGCCGGCCCGACGAAGACGTGGGCATGTATCGTTCAGTAACTCGATCGATCGGTGCAGTAGTCTTGAACTCTGGTCATGTTCAATGCATCGTGCATGTATTCAATTTCGCGGCATGCATGAACTCCAGCCACTGCTAGCACATGCAACAGAAGTGGTTTCCATTCTTGGGTAGCGTACACACAAACTAAACACGAGAAAGAAGACAGGACAAGCGCTGATCTAACAACTGAAAGTTTTTATCTGAATATGAGAAGAGGTTTATTTGCAGCTCCTTACGCAAAGACACAGTGACTGGGAACGACAAGACAGCCCGAAGCACTGTCCAAAAAAGACGCCAGCAATTAACACCACAAGCTGCGCCACGCAGTGGCGATGCGGCTGTGCCGAGAGACGTGTCTTCTTCTTCACACTCTCCCCCCGGACAAAAAGAGCCATCCTGGTGCCTTAAGAATTGGGAGGCAGAGGGTCGTGGTAGGGCTTGAAACGTGAGATGTGGACAATATCACGTCCAAGCCAGCGCAAGTCGTCAGGTGGTGAGAGTGGCTCAATGAGAAAATTCACCGGGGATGTTCGCTCCAAGACTCGGTAAGGCCCTTCGAATTTCGGGATGAGTTTCGAGGAAAGCCCCGGCATTTGGAAAGGGACAGACAGCCACACAAGAATGCCTGGAGCGTAGGAGGTGTTTGGAAGCGAGTCGGTGCGGTGTTCTTTCTGGCACTGCTGTTGCTCTACCGTAAAGGAGCGCGCTAGCTGGCGGCATTCTTCGGCTTGTCGGGCGACTCCGGACACAGGTAGACACTCGGAGGCGCCAGAACGACTCGGAGGCGCCAGAACGGTATGAAAGGAGCGTGTTGATGGTATGCGAAGGCTCTCGGCCATGCAGGAGGAAGAAAGGTGGAAATCCCGTAATGGCCAAGATCGGTGTGTTGTATGCGAATGTGATGAATGGAAGGATGCGGTCCCAGTTACCATAATCAGATGCTACACACATCGAGAGCATATCACCAAGTGTGCGGTTAAATCGCTCTGTGAGCCCATTAGTCTGCATATGATATGCCGTGCTTGTCCGATGGATAATGTGGCATTCCGAAAGCAAACCTTTGACAACTTCAGAGAGGAAGGCGCCACCTCGAGGTGCGCCGTGTCGAAGGATGAAGCAATGTAGGATGAAAGAGGCTACATCCCACACTGTAGCACTTGGTAAAGCAGCAGTTTCGGCACAGCATGTCAAATGGTCAACAGCAACTACGATCCACCGATTGCCATCTGTTGTCATAGGAAGCGGGCTGTGTAGGTTGATGCCGATGAGATCGAAGGGTGTGGCAGGGCACAGGAGCGGTTGCAAGACATCAGACGGGCGCATAGGTGCTGATTTGCCGCATGGACAGTCAAGACAGCACCGAACTTTTGTACAAAATTGTACATGCCGCACCAGTAGTAGCAATGGCAAATTTGTTTGTACATCTTGAAAACTCCGGCATGGCCACACTGAGGATCGTTGTGGAAAGAGGCACAGATACCTTAAGCTGCGGGGAATCACCAGAAGCCACTGACGGCCTTCAGGAGCGGATTTGCGTTGATGGAGCAGCTGGTCACGAATGGCGAAATGAACTGCTTGGCGTCGGAGGGTTCAAGATACAGGGATGGTCGATGATCCATATAGATAGTCGAAAAGAGAAGCGACCCACGGGTCACGACGTTGTGCGGTGGCAAAGGAGTCCATGTCAAGAGATGACACGGAGTGTGCGGAAGTTGTTCCACAGGTCGAGTCTGGAGGTAAAGGTGAACGAGACAGGGTGTCTGCATCTGAGTGTGTGCGCCCGCTGCGGTATATGACGTGAATATTGTACTCCTGGATGTGTAGTGCATAACGGCCTAGGCGACAGTTGGATCTTTCAATTGGCGATCCAACAAAGTGCGTGGTGACCTGTGACCAAGTCGAATGGGTGCCCGTACAGGTATGGTCGGAACTTGCCAAGTGCCCATGCTAAAGCCAAGAACTTTTTTTCGGTCACGCTGTAATTGGACTCAGGCTTTGTCAGCATGCGACTCGCATAGGCGACTACGTATCAGGGGTAGCTGGGCTTTCGTTGGGTGAGGATGGCGCCGAGACCGACCCCGCTGGCGTCTGTACGTACCTCAGTTGCAGCTGACGGGTCAAAATGGTGAAAAATAGGTGGAGAGGTGGGAAGACAACGCAGCATAGCAAAGGCGGAGTCACATGCCGGGGACCATGAGGAGAGGGTGGCGTCACCACGGAAATCGAAGATGGTTGGCCGGAGTCAACATTTGTGGGGATGCGCGACTCACGCGCGTCCCCTGATATGTTGTTTTCTCGCATAGCTCCCGCCTCCTGTAATCCAGCTTCGCCGCGTGGCTTGATGCCCGCGGCAGTCGGTGTGGTTGAAGCGCATCGCGAGAGATGGCGCGAGTGTGGCTCTGCTAACGCCACCTAACAGTGAGGTTACTCAGCACGAAAAGGAGAAGGCGCTTCCCCTTTGGCTCGGGATCGATGCTTCTGCGAGACCATCTCGCGAGGCCTTGTTCGAACACGCCACCGTTCGCGTGAACGACCAGGCGGTGGTGTCCAGCATGGGGCGAACATATTCGCTCGTTATCCGGTTACGGTGCGTCCGTCTTCCGTGATTCGTCGCGCGCCCATCGGCATGTTTTGTGGATAGCAACTTGGCTAGCAGGCATTGCATGGTCTATGAAAGGTGCAATAAATGCCCTTGTGATTGTTTGCACTACTGTGTTGTCGTTCCTTTGTCCCAAGAGCATGGGTGAGAATCTCACACATCAAACGAGTGTCCGGGGACGTCAACCAAAGACGAGTCGAGGAGTTACACGAAGCCAAGGCATTCACCAACGAGCAACGTAATAGGCGCACAGAGGGGATTGTAGAAGTATATATTGCTGCAGCTGCCGGCAACGTCAAGCATTATGAAGGGTAGTGGGATAGATTTACGGTTCATGAAGACGTCGGACGCTGTGAAGAGGACCGTTGCATCAGTGATGAAATTGCAAGACGAGTACGAGGGCGAAGGAGCCAGGTGGAATATCTATGGATGTCCTTGTGCATGGTAAGTTTAGAAGCGCGATCCCGATCTTCGTGCAATGATGCGTCAGACAGAGGGGAAAATTCAACTTTGGCGCGTGCGCAGCCGATCACAGCTTTATGACGGGATAAGAAGTCCTATCCAAGGATGACATCATGCAGCAGGCTGGAAGAACAATACACTCAACGATATAAATAATGCTGTGAATAAGCATACGTAGAGTACAGGCTGCATGCGGAGTGCTGGTCGTGCGAAACGAGAGTCCAGAAAGCAGCGTGGTCACCTTACGCAGTGAACGGCACAGTTTGGCAGCTATCACAGAAACAGCTGCGCCGGTATCCACAAGAGCGAATGCAGGAAAACCTTCTACAGAAATTTCAACCACGTTAGCAGGTCAGGTGCGAGGACTTAGACAGTTCAAAGGGGGCGCAGTTCTTGCCTCTTGAACTGTGACGTTCAGTTTTCCTGGTCAGATGGTGCGAGTCACCGACACATTGGGGACAGCGAGCGCTGCGACGGAAATTCTGGGAGGTCAGCACGAGCACACAGTTGGGGGGAAGGAGTGGCATGTTGGCGAAAGGGCTGGCTGCCATACTGGAAGGGCCGGGAGGCGTCGCCGAACGCTTGAGGGCGATGGCGGCAATATCAGGCGACATGTCCGAGAGTGCAGCAAGAATAACAGATGGGACAATTGTCAGGCGTCCTCCAAGGATTAGCTTTTGGTGTAGTCCAAGATACAGCATGGGCCTCCGGTGGCACCGGTTGGGTCTGAATTGAGAAAGACGCAGGTAGAGGCCTGCATGCGTACTGCCTGCGCATACGTAAGAGGCACGGCTGCAGGCAGGACTGGCATGCGCATAGGTGAGAGGCATGGCAACAGGCTGCACTGCCAGTACAGAATTGAGATTGCCGGCTGCAGGCGGCTGATGATGTGCTGAAAGGACAACTTAAGCGACTTCTTCAGAAATGAAGGTGCGGAGCATGTTTGGAAGATGGGACATGGGCTCCTGAGTGAAGGGGACTAAAGAAAGTTGGCGGGCAACTTCCTCACGCACGAATTCCTTGAACTGCTGAAAGAATGAGGATGGGCTGTACATGTTGTCAAGGCTCGCCAACGAGTTGTCGCTTCCTGGAGCACGACGAGTCGAAATGCATTGCTTCCTTAACTCATAACTTTGGCATAGGCTGACGACTTCGGAAACAGTGCACAGATTTCTGGCTAGGAGCATGGAATGCCCCGTCATTGATGCCTTTCAGTATATGGTGAATTCGCTCAGCTTCGGAGCATGGTGGCGTTGACTCATTTGCAAAGGTCCACGACATCTTCAATGTAGCTCGTGAACATTTCTGCCGTCTGCTGTGCTCGGGTGCACAAGCGTCGTTCAGCACGCAGCTTGCGAACAACGGGTCGGCCGAACATTTCCGTAAAGGTTGTCTTGAAGACTGACCATGTGGGTACGTCATTTTCGTGGTTGTGAAACCAGAGTTGGCCAACACCAGCCAGATAAAAGATGATGTGGGTTAACTTCGCTGGATCATCCCACTTGTGCGCACTCACCCGTTCGTATGCCGCAAACCAGTCTTCTATGTCTTTGCCGTCTGCACTGCTGAAGATCTTGGGGTCCCATTGTCGTGAAACGCCAGAGCGGAGCAGGTGACGGACTGTGGCGTCGGCGCTGTTTGGGATGAGCTGCCGGTCATAGCGGGCGGTAGTGTTCTTGATCGCAGCTCCAGGGTTTCAAGTGATGGGGTTTGACTCCCAGCACCTCCACCAATTGAGAAGAGGTTTCTTTGCGGCTCCTTATGCAAAGGCACAGCGACTGGGAATGGCGAGACAGTCCGAATCACTGTCCAAAAAAGAGGCCAGCAATCAACAGCGCAAGCCGAGCCTCGCGTTGGCGATGCAGCTGTGCCGCGAGACGAGTCTTCTTCTTCACAAATAAAAGGATTATATGCCCAGTAATCATGAAATTCATGTGAATTACATGTCAAAACCGTCATAAAATGTGAGTGAAAAATGAACGAGATCACTTTGGTTGCCAGTTGTTCACTTTGTTTGGCACACCACAGTAATCCATGTATGTCGTCTGCTTTTTTTTGTACCATTTTCTTGTGAATCGGCAGAATTTCACTGGTGACATCAATCCTTTATTGTTTACATTGCTGTTGTTACAGCTAACAACACAATAATAATTTCCAGTCATCCGAAGAGGCGCCGTCGCAAACAAGAGACGTTTCGTGTGCAACGCGAGCTATGTGCGGGCGCGACCTTGAAGCGAAGCGGCGGAAATGTACACCCGTGGGAGGTGACATCTTTACGCCCGGGGAGAAACGAGCACTGCCGTCTAGGATAAAACTTGGCGTGCGGATGTCTATACCAGAATGGACAAACACTATCGTTCGAACGCGCCACTGTTCGTGTGATAGTACACGCGAACGACCAGGTGTTGGTGTCCAGCATGGAGCAAACACATTCCCTCACTATGCGGTCGCAGTGAGCCGGACTTCAGTGATTTGTTGTGCGCTCATCGGCATGTTTTGTGGATAGCTACTCGGCTAGCAGGCATTAGTCTATGAAAGGTGCAATAAATGCCCTTGTGATTGTTTGCACCACTGTGTTGTCGTTCGTTTGTCCCAAGAGCACGGGTGAGAACCCACATCTGGCATCCAACGTGGGGCCTCTTGGGGCATCGGACGATAGTTTTAACAGTTTTGCTTTGTTCGAGACCTTTGTTTGAACCGAAGCGTAGGGCTAGCATGGACTTTGATCGCTAGCATCAACGGCGTGCTTTCTTCAGCGAGGCGACAGTGGCTGTTGTGCGAGTCTTTTCAACATGCTAAGCATTTTCGCAAGTTTTTTTTTTTTTTTTTAATGACATTCGTCGGTACGAGAGCCACGTGGTCTACATCCTGGGAAACCGAAGCCTAGCACCCGCGGAGCATTTGCAAAACCAAAGCGAGTGAGTATGGAAGCCTCATGGATGGTCCGAATTTCTCATGTAAATAGCTTCGTCTATCTCTTTGACTCAGATGAAGTTGTGGCTTTGGGAGCCGGGTACCGCGGGCCACGGGTGCCGCTACGGGCTGACTTGCATTGCGGCCTGGCACCGGGCACTTCGACACCATCTGGGAAGGTGGGCGTCGTCAACTCGGATGATGTGTGCACAGAGCGGGGTAAGACCACCTCACAGAGCTGACGTCTCCTGCCTCTATTGCGCCCATTTTGGGTGTTGTTTTTTGGATGCCGGGTGTTGTCAGGGTAGCGACGCTCTAGGCCCAAGGCTTTACGAATGCCTGTCGCAAGTGGAGGGACACAACCTGGTGGTCCGTAGCGCTGAAGTGTCGTACTTTGCTTCCCTCATTCTAGTTAGCCTCGCATGAATTGAAATTACTCGTTCAACTCAAGAAAGTGAGCTTTGTTCACATGAACTTAGCATCTGAGTTGCCACCTAATCTTCAGCTACCTGAATTGAACATCGTACAAAGTGGGTGATGTGCATGCAGCTTTCCTCTCCCTAGCTCTACTTTAGTGTTTGCTGAGTGTGTTGAGTGCATGCAGCGTAAGCGGAGTCATGCCTGGTTTGGTGTCACCTGCATGTCGTCTGTGCTGCTGCCCTGGACTACTATTGAGCCACCCTGAGGCTAGTTCGGCGTAGTGACTTCAGCAGCCGCCTGTATCCGCTCGCAACCCTCAAGTGGCCGAGAAAAGAGCCTGTGGTCACCAACAGCTACTGCGGCTCTTGCCAACAGGGCGCATCGGCGCGAGTAACGCTTGCTCGTACCGACTACTGCGTCGCCATTTCCAGAGTCCTGGCCTGGAATCATGCCATCGAGCCTGCAGAGCTGCTGCTGTGACCAACGGACACCAGCGGTGTACCCCAAGGACAATGTCGGCTCGCATGTTATGGACAGCGTGTGGACTGTAGGAGCCGAGTGCGGCGGGGGCTCCAGGGCCCACTTGGGTCCTGGAGCCCCCGCCGCACTCGGCTCCAGAGTTTCTCCGGACTTTTCCAGAGGGCGCTGAGCCCCCCCCCCCTCCTCTGGCAATACTGAAGCCTACCCCCCCCCCCCTCCACCTAACGTGTCATTGCCAGAGTTTTGTCAACCACATCATTTGGGTTTCGTTTGACCTGCCTTGACCTTTTCACTTAACATTTTATTGTCGCTAATAGCTAACTGCATCATTGTTGGCATGGGCGTGCACAGATTTTAATCCATAATTTGCTTTATTTCTGCAAATCCTGACAATAGGAGAACAAGCGCATTAGAACTACCAGCGGCACCTGCCCCATCAGTATTTTCTCACTTCAACATTGTTTTAAATTTTCACTGTAAACATCATGCACATATACAATATATTTAACTATATGCACAGGAAAAAGTTGATTATATTTTTAAAGAGAAGGGTGTAGCCAATTAACAATTCCAGCATTCTGAGTGTTTCATCAGGTGTTCCCCAGGGCTCCGTGCTCGGTCCCGTCTTATTTCTGTGTTATATCAACGATATTGCAGAGGCAGTTTCCTCGGGTGTTAAGGTTCGGTTATTTGCAGACGATTGCCTGCTTTACTCACATATAACATCCAAAGAAGATCAAATTACCTTAAGCAATGCATTAAGTAGTATCCATGACTGGTGCACAAAATGGAAAATGAAAATAAATCATAGCAAAACTTCATTTATAAGAATAACAAACAAAATTAAAGATATTTTTCCATTTGAATACGAAATTGAAGGACACAAATTACAGAAAGTAAGCTACTTCAAGTATCTAGGCATAACGATAAGTGAAAATTTAAATTGGGATAGGCACATTCATAGCTTATGAAGTGCAGCCGAGAGAAAAATCTGGACTTTACGCTGGAAACTAGGGCAGGCAACCACAACAGTGAAACTAACCGCCTATTTGACATTTGCAAGACCAACTTTGGAATATGGCTGTATCGTGTGGGACCCCTACACGAAAAACCAGATAGCAAGGATTGAAAAAGTACAAAGAACGGCGGCTAGATTTATTCTGTCTAGATATAAATCTACGGATTCAGTCTCGGGGATGTTGTCAGAACTTAAATTACCCCAACTGCTAGAGCGGAGAAGAGTTGCTAGACTTAAGTTCCTCTATCTTTTGCGGGGTAACTTCTTTAACATAAACACCGGACTGTACATAACAAAGCGCTCGGCCCCACCATTAAGGAACAGTCACAACCAACAACTTACAACCCTCCAAGCTCGGATCAACACATTCAAATATTGATTCTTCCCACGAACAATTAAAGAATGAACTGGTTGCCACAGCACATAACGCAAACAGACTCTGTCAGTTTGTTTGAAAAATCAATACACATTTACCTTGACCTACACAATTAACCACGACAGTTCGCTTGTAGCGAATTTCACCTACTTGGAAATGTGAATGTTGCTGTGTGTGCTTCTACTACCGCATTTGTATTTTGTTGTGAACCGCAGGTTGTGCACACAAATTTTATTTTGTATCTACATGTCTGCAAGGCTGTGATTGCCAATGCATTTACTGCATTGCAACAAATATTTTCCGCCCTGCAACGGCCCAAAAATGGGCTAACAGTATTAATAAATGAAATGAATAAAATTATTTCTAAAAGCATGGATAGCCAGCCTATGCCTACAGAATGAATATGTTGCTGTATGTTCACATTGCTTCATGATGCTTTGCATGCTTTTTTGACCCTCAAAAAAACCTGTAGACTTTAGTGACCCCTTCGGTAGAGTCTTTTAACAACGGCGTGTGAACTGCATGTGAATGATATGCATGTCTCAGTCTTGCTTCTATGTCCAATAAGCAAAGCTAACGACTCATTAAAAAACGCTTCTAATAATTTATAACATTTATTAGGGATGGAAACATCATCACTTGCATGCAGAGGTCATAAATATCTACAGTATTCACCAAGATGAAAAAAAAAAGCAATGCATTACTCGAAAAAAACCTACTGCATATTGTTTCCAATACAGTGGAGTAGCTGCCAGTAATTTTACGTTACTGAAATGTATTAGGTAATTGTAATTATCCAACTCGAGACGTACTATCATAATTATCAAAGTGTCAATGAGACATATGTAGGCACAGCCAAGGGACATCTA
The DNA here is from genome assembly GCF_050947875.1 of Dermacentor variabilis. Taxonomy (NCBI): domain Eukaryota; kingdom Metazoa; phylum Arthropoda; class Arachnida; order Ixodida; family Ixodidae; genus Dermacentor; species Dermacentor variabilis. The sequence continues at coordinate 10,267,648 of NW_027460280.1, read as the reverse complement.
ACTGCAGTATTTTCAGTGATGTACTGATTGCGTACAATTTTTTTCAGACTGATAAATAAACCCTACGAAATATAGCGAATACCATGTGACTGCGCTCCTACCCATATCATAAAGCAGCCCCCTCGAACAGGCTCCTTCTGAGTTAGGCAGAATGAAATGAAGGAAATAAAGAAAAAAATCACTGCCCAAGCACTCTGTACAGACGGTTAACCAGTGAAGCTGAAACGTGCGGCCCCGGTGTTTATCACTGGGTTAATCCCGACGGGTCATTAAACGACAGCTTGGTAGGCGGCCGGATCCTCGGTGTGCCGTTGCTGCTTGCGCTCGCCTGCATGAGCCTGTTCTTGTGCCCGAGCTGCAGCATTGGGACGGTGTAGACGAGCTTGTTCGTGGTTCTGCTCGCAGCATTTGTGATCAAAAGCTGCCTGCTCCTCAGGAGTACGTGTGACGTGTGGCCTACCTATTTATGTAGCCGGAGAGAAACTGCTGCGTACCTGCTCAGCTGTGACAGAGAGAAACGACGTCACTACCAGCGCAGCCAATTACGTGCCTTTTGGTTTTTTTTCCCGTGCATTTGCATAGGGTTGCACCGAAGTAGTTTTCGGCGTACAGGCAATGGATGGATGAACAGACAAATGGGCTAGCTATATACAGCTTTGCAGTAAAACATTGTGATCGAGCTTGTGCCTTATCTGCTGCGCCTCGGCCGAAGTAACACGTCGCGTTTGGTGTTAGTTGGAAACAAGCTGTAATAGCTGTTGCCTTAGCATAGATAAAGTGCACGGATGGTTCTTTTTTTTTTCCGACAAAACCTATCACCCCAAAAGCGAATTGACAACAAATGTTTAAAGGTGCGTTTTGTTTCATCCCAGTCATCATGTCTTTCCCTAAATTTACGCCGGTGCTATGATCGATCCCATCTTCTTCGATCACACACTGACTGGACAGCATTAGGTGGACGAAATCCTTCAAGGAGTGGTGGATGGGTTTCTCAGTGAAGTCCCGCTATCATGTCTTCCATTTCTGTGGTATCAGCAAAGTGGGGCACCAGCGCACACCAGCACACAGTAGCAGTTGAGCACGAAAGTGGCTGGATGCGACTTTTCATGCACAACAGATTAGAAGGCATGGGCCTGTAAATTGGCTGGACAGGTCACCTAAGCTCTCTCCACCTAGATTTCTTTGAGGTTATGTGAAAGATCGTGCTTACATGATCGAGACGGACGTCAGGTTAGTTCAAGGCATGAATAACGGATGTCTGCCGTCGAATTCAAGCGTCGGACATCGAGAAAGCCACTGAAGGTGTGACAAAGCAGACACAGTACAACGTAGTTGCAAAAGGAGACCTATTCAAACATGTCCTCTAGGCAGCAACTGGTGTTCAACGGTGCTTACAAATTCATAGATCAAAAGTGCACACTGATATCTGGTGTATTTTTGTTTGTTTGTTTTTTGTGCAGGCATTCCTATTGCCAATTCGGCTCATCTAGAAGTGCTATATTTGCTTTCTTGAACGCATCGATTTTGCCTTTTCTCTACACATGGGTCGCTTCCCCAGTCAGTTTATTTTCCTTTTATTTTTTTCCCATGACCCTGTTTTTTCAGCACGTAAACACTCTCATAAAAACTAAAACCGTCACTTTAATTTGGCTTTGGTCCAAAGCAAATTTCTGGCGCGAACTATAGCTGCACGCGCACTCGGTCGATGCGGTGCGAGCAAAGCCGGGATTGCTTTTCGTGTTTCATGGTTGGTCAGTGTGGCGCTTCGGCCACGTTATCAATGGGCTTTTGTTATCAGTGGGATCAGTCGGCCTTGAGAGACAGATAGTATGTGTGACTTAGATAGGAAGGAATAGCTGCAAAGCTGCGAAACCTGCTGTTGGTGCTCCTTCTGTACCATGATCAAAGGGGATGCACTGTCTCTTCGGGTTTGCAACAGGCAATGCAGTTCCTTTCAATAAGCCTATTTGAGGGCGGTGCTTTATGATGTGGGTGGGAGTGCAGTCACGTTGTATTTCTTATGTTTCGTGAAGTTCGTTTGCAAGTCGGAAAACATTGCATGCAAATAGTATGTCGCTGAAAACACAGCAGTTAAATGTCATTTGGGGGTGCCTGGATGTGCCTACAAATGCCTCATTGACACTTTGATAATTAGGACAGTACTTCTTGAATTAAATAATTTATTGCAATTGAAGAATCAAATTTCAGGAACGAAAGGATTACTGGCGGCTACTCCACTGTACTGGAAACAATATGCACTAGGTTTTCTACGAGTAACGCAACTGCTCTTAATTTAAGTCTTGGTGCATGATAGTTGGGGCACCCCGTATAATTCAGTCAGTAACTGAAATGAGGCCATGCCGAATTCACACAAAATCAGAATCAACAGCAGTCATGCGAAGGAGCGCTTATACTCGAACTCACAGAAAAAGAAAACAAAGGACAGAGAGAGGCTGCAGTTTCGCCGGAAAGGCGAAGCAGTATTAGTGATAGCAAAGTATATGACAATTACACAAAGGAAGATTACACCACTGAGAGACGCCAGATTCTTGTTGGTGGGAGAGGACTCAGGCTGTGAAATTGATCAGTCTCCTACTATGAGGTCTTGTAAATTCTCATACAAACACACTTCTGTGAGCAATGCTTCGAGGTGGCACGAAGTTTCTTAAAAGTGCAAGAAATATATATATATATATATATATATATATATATATATATATGAGGTTAGGAAAGCTGGTTGAGCCACCCCTGGGAAAAATGAAAACTTTCCGCCTATGGTGTGGACATTTGCTCGGCGCGACCACGGTTGCATGTGCTACCTTGTTCGTGAAGCATGCGTTGATGTTAGACCGTGTGACATGTTTCGCCGGAATATGTGGTGATTTAAGGTTGAAGTTGAAGTTTATTTTTCACCACAAACAGTACAGTGTGTTTTACACAGAACAGTTGTGGCGTGGAAAGTGGTAAAAAAGCTGCGCTCATGCAGCTTGACTAGCCCCACCTCCCATTGGGGTGGGGGGATGTGGTTATGCGCGACTCTCACGTGTCCTCTATGTCGTTTTCCCACTTAGCTTTCATCTCCTGTAATCTGGCTTCGCCGCGTGGCCTGGTGCTCGCGGCAGTCGGCGTGGTTGATGCGCATTGCGAGAGATGGCGCGAGTGTGGCTCTGCTAGCGCCACCTAACGGCAAGGTTACTTGGGGGCAAAAAGTAGAAAGGCTCTTCCTCTTTGGCTCGGGATCGACAAGCGGTGTGGACGTTTTGCGCATACGCCGATCCATGCTTCTGCGTGGATTGGCGACCCTCTTGTGAGGCCCATACCAGGTAGGACGAACACGATCGTTCGAACGTGCCAATGCTTGTGTGATCATACGTGCGAACGACCAGGTGTTGGTGTCCAGCATAGGGCGAACATATTCGCTCGCTATGTGGTCGCCTTGAGCCGGACTTCAGGGATTTGTTGTGCGCTCATCAGCATGTTTTGTGGATAGCTACTTGGCTAGCAGGCATTAGTCTATGAAAGGTGCAATAAATGCACTTGTGATTGTTTGCACAACTGTGTTGTCGTTCCTTTATCCCAAGAGCACGGGTGAGAACCCACAGCTGAAACAAATCTCTCCATTGTATTTTGTGCTACCCAGCAGTTACTTACTCGTGTGCATGAGAAGCAACAAACAAGTGAGGACGTAGCCCAAGAGTTCTGCCAAACCCTTTGCCATGCCAGCATAACAAGTTTAAAAAGACACTAAAGGCAAATGTGAAGTCGACGTGGACTGTTTAAATATCATTCCAGAAACCTCGCAATGCTTGTTTCGTGCCAAGAAAATATTTAGTTTACGAGAAAATTGCATCTGAAGGGTCCGAATACCTTTATCGCATTTCAAATCCACTGAACTGGGGGAGTGGTGACGTTGCATGCACCATCGCCACCCTTTGCTGTCGTCAGTGAGCAAAACGGTGCCCGACGGACGGCGGTACCGAGTCAAGATTGAGTGGCGTATTTGACGAGACGTTCATTTAAAGGATCGCCAGCTGTTAGTGCGCAGACACGAGAGAGAAAATCTGAGGGCTCTTGCTCTTTGAATATATGACTCTGCCTAGGCCCTACGGAGGAGGTTTCTTAGCTCGGGTTGTATGCGTTTGTCCCCTAGACATGCCAGCATTGCGGAGTGCGATCGAGTTTGTTTACACAACGCTGCTGGCTGCCCGCGCGTTGAGGCAGTGGGAACAGATGCTCCATTTGGTGAACGCTGTCTCTGAAGAGGCAAGTTTCTGACTGGTGTTGCATAAGTCGCGGGTTGCTTTTTTCGTCGCGACGATAGATTGGATTCTTTACAAGCACTGCTCCAGGAGGGCACATGTAACTGGCAAATGGAGGCCTCAGGAGAGCACCTGAGGTTAGCAGGCGGTGCAGGATCTCCAGGGCACCAAAGGGGTAATGGGGCGATCAAAGCTGGAAGCGGGGCGGCCCGTGGGTTGCGGCTGCGGAGACCGAAGTGTCTTAGGAGGTGTTCGCATAAAAAATTGACTGTCCGCGATAGTGGACAGCTGATCTTATACACCCCTGGCACGCGCAGGCCTTGGCGAGCCCCAACCCATGGACCAGTACGGGTTCTAGCTTTGGTGTCCCCATTGCTGCTGTGGTGTCCTGGAGGCGCCGCCGATAATGTGAAATAATGACACGTTGTTACAATTAGTAAAAAACAGCATTGATTAAATATAATTATGTCTAGCCGCCAACAGCATGAGCGCCACAGGAGTGAGACAGTCTGTCCAACAAAGCGGTCGCCAAATCGGACGTCAGTTGCCCGCCTACAACATGCGCTAAGAAACCTCCTCCGTAGTGCCTAGGCAGAGTCGTGTATTCAAGGAGCAAAAGCCCCCAGATTTTCTCTCTCGTGCCCGCTCTTACTCGCGCCTGTGCACAAACGGCTGGCGATCCAATGAACGTCGCATGCGGATTCGCCGCTACAGCTGCTTTTTGCTCCGTAGACTGTTCAGGCATCCCGCATCATCACGTGGAAGTTGAATTCTTCGCTACTAGCAGTTTGTGTGAGTTTCACAAGCCAGCAAAACTAGCGCAGCACTACATGATAGCTACTGAAACGAGAAAGAGCAGGCAGCGTGGAGTTTAGCGAAAACGAAACCCTTCGACCGCCCGTGCCCTTGTCAGGTTTATGTCAATAAGCACTTTTTTTCTAAAAGTGAAATAGAACTGGACAAGTAGCATTTTGTTTCGTCTTATAATACAATACGAGGATTTTTTGTGCAACGAGTGGTTGAGTTCTAGTGACAGAATTTAACTGAGGAGTCCTATCGTCATCATGCCAGTACTTGAATGTCCCCGGGGATTCTCTAATAATGTCCTGCATTTACCTCGATTTCTCTATTATTAAGGCTCTGTTTGCGATAATATTGATGCTTTAGAGGTTCTTGAGCACTAATCTATCACTTTAGCTTGACTGATTATTTGCCATTATCCCTTGAAGCAAATGGACCAATTGGTGACCTGTTTAGAAAATGTGTCTGGAAGCAATAACCATGTCTTCTGCTTAGAAAACGTACAAGAAGCACATTCTACAGGCATTAGAAGCAGACTCGAAAAGAAATCTGCGTTGACTGCTGGCAATCCTGTTGCTCTTGCAATAAACGGATCATCTGACCTTCGTGGTCGTCCAGCTGTCGCTCTGCTTGCAACATTTTGTGATCTGGATTTATGCTCTAGAAAGACTGTGATGCTGGTTTTGCACATTGTTTAGCAGTGCAACGCTTTAATGCAGGCAATGCTTTTGCAAGAAGTCTTGTTGCAGTTTGATAGGTGATATTGTTCTGTTTGTCACTGATGCATATCTGAAAAACCGGTCCAGCGTGCCCTCTGCTGCTCACCTGCCTGTTATCGTAATGCTCAAGAGTTTTTGTCAACTCAGACAAAAATTTCAGGCACTTTGTAAGAGCATGGGCATGCAACTAACAGTTTTATTTATAGTCTGCCCTACTCGCTTGTTTTCTTTTTATGAATCCCTGAACTATGTGCTCAAGTACTAGAGGTTCCTCATGAGTTTCCTCGGAAGTGATGAAGCCAAAAGCGAAAACAGAGGTGTGCGAATACCAAAAAGTGAATTTTGAATAGAATGTTAAATCAAATCAAGAAAAAAAAAGACACGAATGTTGATTCAAATATCAGAAATTTTATCACAACGGTTAATGCTTACAAATTTTGGCAAGTAAACATAATGCTGCACATGCTTGGGAGCATCCTAGTCACCATTATCATCACCACCATCATCATCATCAGCCTATTTTATGTCCACTGGAGGACGAAGGCGATCTCAATTACCCCTGTCCTATGCCAACCGATTCCAGCTAGCACCTGCGAATTTCTTAATTTCATCATCCCACCTAGTCTTCTGCCATCCTCGACTGCGTTTCACTTCTCTTGGCACCCATTCTGTAACCCTAATGGTCCACCGGTTATCTAATATACGTATTACATGACCTGCCCAACTCCATTTCTGTCCCTTAATGTCAATTAGAATATCAGCTATCCCTGTTTGCTCTCTGATCCACACCACTCTCTTCCTGTCTCTTAATGTTATGCCTAACATTCTTCATTCTATCGCTCTTTGGCCAGTTCTTAACTTGTTTTCGAGTTTCTTTGTCAGTCTCCAAGTTTCTGCCCCATATGTCAACACCAGTAGAATGCGCTGACTGTACACCATTCTTCTTAATGATAATGGTACGCTTCCAGTCAGAATCTGACAATGTCTACCAAATGCCCTCCAACCCATTTTTATTCATCTGTAAATTTTCTTCTCATAATCAAGGTCCCCTGTAAGTAATTGATCTACGTAAACATACTCTCACAGACTCTAGAGGCTGACTGGCGATCCTGAACTCTTGTTCCCTCTCCTGGCTATTGATCATTATCTTTGTCTTCTGCATATTAATCTTCAACTTCACTCTTATACTCTCTCTGTTAAGGTCCTCAAACAAATGATTGAGCCTCCTAGTATCGCATAACAAGAATGTAGCCAGTTATTAAAACATAGATACATAGAAATCAAGATATATAGTATGGTTTCTTATTAAAGGAAACTCCAAATTAGTATGCCAGAGCTAGTTACAGCTCAGTTCTATCGTATAAAGGTCTGAAAAATATTTTTTTTATAGATAGGATGTCTGTTGAATAGAATGAAGTGCTTTTTTTTCCCTCTGAAGGTAAAGAATTAGTGATGTTATGTAGTAATGAGTACCATTGAGGTTCTCAGTTTAACAGTGTACCTGTGTTTTATGGCAATTTTTTCACTGCATGGAAAGTTTTGCTTTCCTGTATTTTTTGTGATATACAGAAGAGCTTTCCCATACTTACGGCATGTGGGATATCATAAGGCTAATCTACGGGACAGACAAAATCATGAACCATGCATCATGTAGCTTGATCACTACTCTGCGCGTAGCAATCTTCAGTGCTATGCAGGTCGGACACAGGTCAATGGTAAAGAGCAGGCGCTTTTTCATTGTCAGGTTCGGTGTGATTTATCACCCGTCAGACTCTGAGATCGAGGTTGCAGCAAGTTCGTGCGATGCTCCCCTCCTCCATCTCCCCTCCTCAGCAAAGATTTTAATATAAGTTTGTAACAGACTAATAGAAATTCTATTGGTTGTATTGGTTTATCTATAACACCAATAGGTGCTGTGTGTTAAAGGGACTGACAACTGGCCAGAATGTGTTGTAAGACGTTGATGGAAATGAAATGACCATGATTTATAGTGATCGAATTCAGCACGCTGTTCGGGACTGAAGAAGGAAATATAATTTTAAATTGGCAAAGAAAGTCAGAAAAACCAGAAAGTGGCGAGGACTGGCGGTGAAATCTTGATACTTCGAATTGTATCAAGAGATTAGTGTACGTAAGTCGACTGTCATTAAGTGCAGTATAATTATTGCATAAAATTGCAGTTAGTATATAATTATTAGACACTTTGCGCTTTATTCTATGTGTATTACTAAGTAAAGAAAGTCCATGCTAATTATCAGCACTCTTGCTGTTGTATGCGCACGAGTATAGCACAAGTTTGCAAGTACCCAGAGTTTTATGATCTCCCTACGATACAAGATGCCATCAACGAGTTGTGCTGTAAATGAGAACGTTTTTGCCTTTGGTTGGCGCCTCTGTCACGCTGCACCGACGCCGAGCTCTCGACCGACTGTCGGCAGATTGTTGGCGTCGGTACAGTGTGATAGAGGCGCCAACACAAAGGCAAAAATGCTGTCGCCGACAGTCAGCAGACCGAAATTGGTGTTGGGTCGGCCTAGTGTGAGTGAGCATTTATCAATCGGCATTCTCCAGGCGTGCTGCTTATGGCGGGGACAATGGTCTATCTTGCAAATTGTATTTGTTGCTTTCGCTGCCGCTTTCGTCCATCGAAGCATGACATTCAGGTGCTACTTCGTAAGGATCTAAATTCTGAGTAGGCATGCGAGCTAAAATCCTTTGTTACAGCTCGCTTAGGACTTCGAGAGACAACATCGGAAATCAGAAGCACATGCTTGGCTACAGCAACACGAACTATGTATCACGTGTAAAAGCATCGTTTCATTTTCGATGTGCTTGGTTTTGTTTTGACTAGTCAAATACCAAAGCAGTTAGACAGGAAACCGTAAAAACACATAGCTATTATCGCAGAAATACTTTAACACCTTGGAAAACATCAATCGCAGGAACGTCGACTTGATAAACAAAATAATATTTTCTCACACCTACGGCCGCACTTGTCGTCTGCCTCCCACTAGTGCCGGCCTATAATCACTATCGTGTTCACCTATCACAGTTTTCAGCATGCTTCCAGTGAACGACTTCATCCTCACTGCAGATGGAAAAATTCTGATAAAAAATGTTTCATGTCGTTTTCCGCGTTACTACCTCAAGATTATATGCTCTGGCCAGTAAGCTTTCCATTGCGCTAAAAAAAAAGCGGGTACCATGAAAATTGGTTGTCAGTTCCTTTAAGGGCTGACAGTACATGCTGTAAAATGCTCGAACATATTATTTTTACCAATCTGGTTAATTTCCTTGACTTTAACTAATTTTTTACATCAGCACAACACGGTTTTCGGAAATCTTACTCCTGTGAAACCCAATTAATATCGTTTACACAAGCACTACACCATATTCTTGACAAATCATCACTAGCTGATTGTATATTCTTAGATTTTTCAAAAGCATTCGACAAGGTGTGTCACAAACTATTACTTCATAAACTAAAACGACTTAACATAAACGGTAACCTTTTGAAATGGATTGAGTGTTTTCTTCTCAGCCGCTTGCAATTTGTCTGTGCTAACGGCATTAACTCCAGTTTTACAGACGTCCATTCAGGTGTTCCACAGGGTTCCGTCCTTGGACCCCTACTGCTCCTAATTTACATTAATGATCTTCCCTCGCTTATCAACTCCCATATCCATCTGTTCGCTGATGATTGCATCATTTTCAGAAAAGTTGCCAATGCTAACAATATTGAATTACTTCAGTTGGACCTAACCACTATAGGGAACTGGTGCAATGAATGGTTAATGGAGCTCAATATTGACAAATGCAAAGTCATGCGTGTTTCTAGGAAAACATCTACAATACCATCGTACTACATTAACAACATGTCGTTGGAATCAGTTTCTTCATATAAATATCTTGGTGTTTGCATCACTTCTAACCTCAGCTGGTCTCTTCATACTGAGAACATAATTAAAAATGTTAATCGCATGCTTGGCTACATACGTCGCAACTTTTTCAATGTAGCATCTAATTTGAAACTTTTGTTATATAAAACTTTCATACGACTGAAACTCGAGTATGTGACTCTGGTATGGGACCCTGCTCATGAAAAGCTAATCACTGATCTCGAGATGGTTCAAGATAACTTTGTACGTTTTATTCTTGCTAACTTCAACCGCACAGCAAGTATAACTAACATGAAAGCTAATCTTTGCCTCTGGCATCTCGCACAAAAGTGTCTCGTATTGCCCTCTTCTACAAGTTGTACCATTATCATACTCTACAAGATCACCTCATCCCCCATCCAATTTATGTATCCCGTTGCATGGATCATCAGTAGAAAGTCGGCATTTTGTCATGCAACACTAAAAGTTTTTCACAATCATTCCTGCCACGAACCTCACGTGACTGGAACCATCTTCCCGCCGAAGTTGTAGGCCTTACTAATTATGAACAGCTCCGTGAAGCCTTAGCTAATATTGGATATACAGGTGCCATTTAAACATTCATGCAACCAACTGTATTTTTCTTCATTATTTTGTATTTACCACTTCCCCTCTGTAATGCCCTTGGCCCTGGGGGTATAATAAATAAATAAATAAAAATAAAATAGACCAAGGTAGTGTAGCATGTGCACACATTACGTCACATTGCTGAGAACAACAAAACTTTAAAATTAAACCTCAATATAACAAAATTTTCAATAGAACGAATTATTTTATCCTTAATAACCTTTGTCCACTGAACGTCATGTATTTGGAACCTCAAAATAACGAAGTGTGTTTGTATGCGATTTCAATATAACGAAATTTAACTGCCGCCACAAAGGAATGCCCAGACAATAAATTGAAACTTCTGCAGACACAGATGGTCAAATGAATAAATTGCAAGCGTCTGCTTGCAAATGCACCTCTCAAATCACGTGCCACACAACAAAGCGACCGCTGAAGTGAAGCCGCATCATGTTTTGCATAAAGTCCAAGTGCGATATGATCCTATTGCGGCCTGCGCATTGTGTGCTTTAGGTGCAAGTGAAAGTGTGCGAGGGTGACACAAGAAAGCATAGCCTTCCCGCACGAGCAAAGGGAAATAGGTGGAGGGGCGCAAGCTTGTGGCAACATGATCAAGCGCACGCAAGAGAGGGCAGGTAAGTTTGCACACGTCTCGATTTCTGGTGTGCATTTCGGCCTTGACTGTGCCTGGCCATAAGCCTGGCTGAGCGCACACACAGCCACACACTCAGCTTTAGAGGTAACGTGTGTGCAAAGAGTGGGCATGCCGAGACGGTGTGGCATCATGTAAGCTGTTTTCCAGCGTATTTATTATTAGAGATTGCATAATCTCAAGTTTGAGTGACCTGTTGGAGCGAGAGACAGACGAAGCATTCGCTCCCCACTGCCGATGCTTTCCATGATAGCATTGTCCCAGTGCAAGCCACGTTATCAGCCATGGGGTCGGATAGCACGTGAAAGCATGGCTGGCTTTGCTTAATTTGTACTGCTGATGTGAAGATATCGTCGACGTGGCATGAAACTATCATTCGTCGCCGGCTCCCAAATTCATCAAAACTAACTGTTTTCTCATTCAAGTTTTTTTTTTCTATTGCCCGATAATTCGGAAAACTCTGCGGCCCCTTTCCTTGTAAGAAAAATAGATCAGCAACTGTACTTATTTGCATAAAGGGTCAAATTTCAATACAATGAAATTTTGATATATAGAAGCAAGTTGCTGATCTCACCAACTTCATTATATCGAGGCTTAACTGTAGTTTGAAGCACTGGTACTGACAACATAACCAGACGTGGCCAATGCACTCCGATGCATCCAGCATTGAGATGGGTTTTGCTCAATCCATGCATTGGTCGCGCTGACTGTGCTGACCCATAATGCATTGCATAAAAGAAAAAAATGGCGCCTGCCCCACTTCGCTGACACTTGCAGACGACCATTCTAAGTGGCACATGGGTTGGGGATTGTTCTGCGCATGCTCCAAGGAGAGCAGCCGATGCCGTGTGCACTCGAGTATAGAGGGGACAGCACATTGGCTGGCGCAACATAAGTGGCGTAGCTTGACTGGCTGCAAGCGACGCTCGCCCAGGCGCTGATAACGTCGGACTCTTAATGTGCCTTTAGACTTATTAGTCTTATACAAACAATGTTGCGTGTCTACTAGTTTCCTTATTAGACTAATAGGTCCTATATAGATTGTCGCTGGTCTGTTAGAGGACATGTATTACTGGATTCTGCCATTCTTGTTTGCTGCCTGCTTCATGCCACAGTGAAAATTGATGAAATATTAGACTTGGAGACGATGCAAGACAAGTGGTCTTACCCCTGTGCTTCGCAGCTTTCAGAATCTATCAGGGCAGATCAATGAGTGGTGTTTCCCCCAGTGCTGATTCTACAAAGTGGAGGTAAATTTCTGCTTATTTATGGTTCTAGTGCAGTACAGAGTTGTTTATTTTCTTTTTTATACTGATGGTGGATGTACTTAAGTACAGTGTCAATGGCCCAATTTTTGCATGCTATGTATGTACATATGCACTAAGTACTGGTGAGTTTGCTGTCATGGCAAGCTTGTTTCCAACAATGCTGTGCTAAATTTGTGCATAGAGTTGCTCTTTATCTGCACACAGTTTCAATATAATACATGAAACATTGTGTACATAGAACGCTGCAATAGGCTGAACGTCTAGTTCACCGCTTTGCTCTCTGCCTCTACTCACATTTTCTTGGGAAGGGGGCCTTTTCTTTAGATATATGAAGCCTTGTGAAACTTTCTCCTAAAAGAGGCTATGTGCAACACCAAATGATGAAGTGTTTTGTGTGCAGGTAGAAATACGGATACTGCAAAGGGCAAGCAAGTGACGCATCTTTGCAACACCTCCAGATTTGTTGCTGTTCTATTAGCAGATACACAACATCATGAAAAGTATGAGAGAGCTTAAAAAAGAACTCAATGGCTTTGTTGAAACAAACCACTGTGCAAGCGAGGGTGTTTATCCAAAACAAATGGCAATCCACAAGGCATTGACTGCATAATGTAATTTAGTACCATATTATTTGTGATAAATTTTATGCAAGAGTTGACTTGCTTTGCATGCAGGGAAGCAATATAGATACAAGCAGAGCCTCTCAATGCTTTTATGGTCATGAAACTTCTCCATAATGCTATGGGAGAGCTTCATATGTTGACCACGCCTTCCACGAGGCAGCGCTAGGGGTCCTATGGGGGCAACGACGAAGGCGCGCGAGCATGTGGCTTATGTGCAGCCACGAGACTACAGGCAGAATGTGATGGTAGTGGTGTGGCAGCTGCTGTTTTCTTTCATGATTTTGCTTTCGATCACGAGCAAGTGCAGTGCATATGATGCGCTAACCTGAGATGCCGAAGACTTGCTGTGTGACGGGTTGCCGCTCTGGTTACAGAGGTACGCACAAAAAATGGTTTTAGCTTCGACTCCAAGCATGTCCGTGTCTGCGAGAAGCATTTTGACCCCCCGGATATTATTCGGACTGACGAGTTTGCGGTTATTTGAATATACTGTCACATATTAAAACACTATGTTTCTCAGAGTACTTTATATTTTATCATACTATCATTACATATTAAAGGATCTTGTCCATTTGTGAGTTTCTGCTGCTTTTTAGAAAGGTCTGCTCTTCTGTGTCCCAATTGCTTTTATTTTGTACGCGTTGCTCTATGCTTCCGATCCCTGCACACATCTTTTTCAATGTGTGGCCACTCACAGCTTATCTTATTTTGGAAGTAAGAGAACAGCCAGCATCAGCTTATCTTATTTTGGAAGTAAGAGAACAGCAGCACTGAATAAAAAATTTTCATATGTCTTCTCGTACTCACCAGCGCCTTCATCGTCACTGCATGACAAAGCAGAAATAAATAGCCCACATAGCAAGAGTCTTCAGCAGTGCTTTGCCACCTCCACAAGTGTCAGCAAAAAGGGATTGTCAAACTGCCAGTGTTTTCATCATGTGATCGCTTCTGTAGCGCGCTCCAGTTCTTAAAGTGCCGCCAAAACGTATGATTTTCAGCGTCAGTCAGCTTTCAGTATTTGTTGCAAGGTAAGCACCAGTCGTAAGCTTATGTAAATAATCTTATGCACTTTGACAAAAGCAAGGACTCGGCCGACATGGCCACAATCGGAACACGAATGCTACTGACCGCCACGCTAGACCTTCCAGTGTGACATTGCAGACAAGTTGCGATGAAAATAATGGCAAAGTAATGTGCAGGCTGGGCGCATGTACGAAAAAATCCTGTTTATAACAAGCAGCGAGAGAAAGTAAGCGCGCTATTATATCAGAAAACAGCCGCTAGCAAGGTTTACTAGCGACCGGTGTCAGTTACACGGGGTTATTAATGTCTGGATGTTGCCGCCAAGCTTCCAGATAACCACAAATGGACAGTCAGCGGTGCGCAGTCACTGAACACTGCAAAACGCTAGACCACAAGATTGACTTCAACAAGACTGCTGTGCTGGAAACCGAGCCAAATCCATGCAGGAGGCTGCTTTTTGAGTCGTGGCACATTCAGTAAACAAACGGGAATGTTAATCGCTCCTGGGGGAACCTTCCCTCGTCTTACTCCCATGGCGTGCGTTCATTGACCCACCGGTTGTCCACACGTGGGTTTAAAAAGCCACGCTGCACCTTGCCCGCAGTCACACCCTGAAGAAGGAACCGAGCTGGTTTTGAAACGTCGGTATTTATAAAAAAAACTTGGTTTAAATATTTACTTTCGTCTTACCTTAAATAATGGGTTAAGTAGCGTCCATACTAAGGACAAATATCAGCCCCCCGAAAGCACAAATACTAAAGAATGTCAGCCTGTTTGCCGAAAAACAGCCGCTGCGAACAGCTTGTGCGTCTGTTTTGTGCCTCCCTCCTTGACAGCTGCGCCATTAGCGTCATGCGCTGTCTCTATATGAAACTTTGGCCGAAGTCTCATGACCAGGAAAAGCATTTAAAGACTCTCATACAAGTCAACAAAGCCTGCAGTGAAAGGTTTCCAACCTCGTTGCCACCAAAACACAGGCAATTTACTATACATAAATGTGAACTGTTATAAATTCTTGCAGGTGACCGAGGACTAATATATTTGCGTGAGAAATCCATAAACCTGCATAAATGAATATATGGCCATGTGATGGAGAAACAGAGCCAGAGCTTCTCTGCTGGAAATGACAGTGGGAAAACTACACTACTATGTTGGGACGAGCATCTGGCTCCTATGAGAACTATGAGAAGTGTTATAAATAAAATACACTGTGCCGTTTGACGTCCAGATGCTGCACAACCCGCTATGATGCACGGGATTAATTGTGATTGCCTGAGGTTCTTTGAGCGTAACACGGCACACAAGTTTTTTGTGCAAGACTGCCCTGTAAGCACAGAGCAGCTGTCTCTCTGCTAATAATGGTTAGAAGAGAGCATTACATGCAGCAGGCATCAGGGTAGGGACAGAGCAGATGACAAAGTGCGTTCGTACAAGTAGATCAGGCAGGATGATCAAGGAGCCAGCATTGAAAAGCGGAGAGCACCGAGTTTGGCCTTGCGGCGTGTCCACGATTACAGGTCATGGCAGCAGCTCTCTCCCTCCTGCATGTGTTTTGTCTGGCATAGTGCCACCTGACAAATGCGCTACAAACCACCCATCAGCATTTCACAATCTGTCACTTTCAGGTGAGCGGAGTTGGCACTGTGTTACACTCTGCTAGCAAGTGAATGTAGAGCGCATGAAATGCACTCACCTCCAGAGTCTCCTCAATGCGATAGCCTTCAGCAGAGACCAGAAAGGGGCCCACAGCATCAGGGTCAAACTGGCACATGAGCTCAATGTACCGCTCCTGCACTGCAGCAGCAACGCTATCCTTGGCACCCTGAGTTGGGGCTTCCCTGCAGAGCAGATCCAGACCCACCTTTTTTCAACTAGTTAGGAAAAGTGCCCATTATCCATTTGTCCCTTTTAGGTTGCAGGTTGGTTTTTAGTTTGCTGTCATATCACTTGAATATGTTGATTTAGCAACACTCACCTGCACAATCACTTTTGCACCACTTTTATTGAAATAATTGATTTTCAATTCTGCAGGGTCGTGCTCTGATGTTCTCATTTCATTTGTAAAGCCCATGCTGATGTAGAACACCATGAAAAGTCATGGCCTCACACACTGACACTGCTGGCATCAACTGTAGATATTCAGTCACACTGTGAAACATGCCCCCTACTGTGCGAGTGCGTCAGAAAGAATGTTCCCAGTCACCACAACAAGCACATTTTGTTCAGTTTGCCACATAACTTCATTTATAGTTGCAGTATATTCTCTAGCAAAAAAACTGATAGAAATTTCTAGAAATTTGTTAGGAATATGCATAGGTTGTACGGGTCCTTTATGAGTCTGATATATATTCCTACCTGGCCCATAGAACTCTTAACCAGACTGGTAGGCAGCAAATAGATCTCACTGTGCTGCCTACAAGACCAAATAGGATGATGTATCAATTTTTTAAACCCAGACAGAGATCATCATACATCATCATCATCATCATGATCAGCCTGGTTACGCCCACTGCAGGGCAAAGGCCTCTCCCATACTTCTCCAACTACCCCGGTCATGTACTAATTGTGGCCATGTCGTCCCTGCAAACTTCTTAATCTCATCCGCCTACCTAACTTTCTGCCACCCCCTGCTACGCTTCCCTTCCCTTGGAATCCAGTCCGAACCCATAATGACCATCGGTTATCTTCCCTCTTCATTACATGTCCTGCCCATACCCCATTTTTTTTCTTGATTTCAACTAAGATGTCATTAACCCGCATTTGTTCCCTCACCCAATCTGCTCTTTTCTTATCCCTTAACGTTACACCTATCATTCTTCTTTCCATAGCTCGTTGCGTCGTCCTCAATTTGAGTAGAACCCTTTTCGTAAGCCTCCAGGTTTCTGCCCTGTAGGTGAGTACTGGTAAGACACAGCTATTATATACTTTTCTCTTGAGTGATAATGGCAACCTGCTGTTCATGATCTGAGAATGCCTGCCAAACACACCCCAGCCCATTCTTATTCTTCTGATTATTTCCGTCTCATGATCCGGATCCGTGGTCACTACCTGTCCTAAGTAGATGTATTCCCTTACCACTTCCAGTGCCTCGCTACCTATCGTAAACTGCTGTTCTCTTCCGAGACTGTTAAACATTACTTTAGTTTCCTGCAGATAAATTTTTAGACCCACCCTTCTGCTTTGCCTCTCCAGGTCAGTGAGCATGCATTGCAATTGGTCTCCTGAGTTACTAAGCAAGGCAATATCATCAGTGAATCGCAAGTTACTAAGGTATTCTCCATTAACTTTTATCCCCAATTCTTCCCACTCCAGGTCTCTGAATACCTCCTGTAAGCACGCTGTGAATAGCAATGGAGAGATTGTATCTCCCTGCCTGACACCTTTCTTTATTGGGATTTTGTTGCTTTCTTTATGGAGGACTACGGTGGATGCGGAGCCGCTATAGATATTTTTCAGTATTTTTACATATGGCTCGTCTACACCCTGATTCCGTAATACCTCCATGACTGCTGAGGTTTCAACTGACTCAAACGCTTTTTTGTAATCAATGAAAGCTATATATAAGGGTTGGTTATATTTCGCACATTTCTCTATCACCTGACTGATAGTGTGAATATGGTCTATTGTTGAGTAGCCTTTACGGAATCCTGCCTGGTCCTTTGGTTGAGAGAAGTCTAAGGTGTTCCTGATTCTATTTACGATTACCTTAGTAAATACTTTGTAGACGATGGACAGTAAGCTGATCGGTCTATAATTTTTCAAGTCTTTGGCGTCCCCTTTCTTATGGATTATGATTATGTTAGCGTTCTTCCAAGATTGCGGTACGCTCGAGGTCATGAGGCATTGCTTATACAGGGTGGCCAGCTTCTCTAGAACAATCTACCCACCATCCTTAAACAAATCTGCTGTTACCTTATCCTCCCCAGCTGCCTTCCACCTTTGCATAGCTCCCAAGGCTTTCTTTACTTCTTCCGGCGTTACTTGTGGGATGTCAAATTCCTCTAGACTATTCTCTCTTTCATTATCTTCGTGGGTGCCACTGGTTCCGTATAATTCTCTATAGAATTCCTCAGCCACTTGAACTATTGCATCCATATTAGCAATGATATTGCCGGCTTTGTCTCTTAACACATACAACTGGTTCTTGCCTATTCCTAGTTTCTTCTTCACTGCTTTTAGGCTTCCTCCGTTCCTGAGAGCATGTTCAATTCTATTCATATTATACTTCCTTATGCCAGCTGTGTTATGCTTGTTGATTAACTTGGAAAGTTCTGCCATTTCTATTCTAGTTGTAGGGTTAGAGGCTTTCATACATTGGCACATACTCCTAAACCTTCCCAGTTTAATAGCTTGAATACTTCTTCCAAGCACGCAGTGAATAGCATTAGAGAGATTGTGTCTCCTTGTCTGACCCCTTTCTTCATAGGTATCTTCCTACTTTTCACAGGTATCTTCCTAATTCTAGAAGCGTACGGTGAAGGGCTAGTTGGTATGACATTATGAGAACAAAGAAAAACTGCGCAAAAAAGAACAAGATAGAGAAAGAACCACACGACACAAGTGCAGACTAACAACTGGTTTAATGCTCCAACGCCACTTTCCCACCAACAACAGAACGCATGCGCACCAACCGCAAAGACCAATGCCGCTATCATGTAGTCAAGCCTAGAAACGCCAACTCCTTGCGGTACAAATGTATGGAAGCCTCACTAACACATTTATCCGGCCCTAATCTCGCGATTTCTAAAGCTTCGATTACTTCGCGCTCTTTCTTATCACTTGCGCGTCCGACAACCTTAGTCCTGCCGAAAAGTGGAGTACAAACTTTGCCGTCATGCCTGCAGGTCTTGTAATGCTTAGGAAGATGCTGTCCTCTAGAATCATCTAGTGAATTGGCATGTTCTAATAATCTAATATTAATGCAGCGGCCTGTTTGTCCAACGTACACGTTGCCACAACTCAGCGGAATCTCATAGATGACATTCGCTCTACAAGGCACAAACTTGTTCCTGTGGTTAGTGCTGCACTCGATTTTCTTTTTCCTATCAGGTCTAGCTAAATTACACAGACTGGACAGCTTACAAGGTGCCGAAAAGAGAACCTGTATGCCGAATTTACCCGCGACCCTCTTCAGGCCGTGCGAGACCCTGTGGACATAGGGCATAACTTCATACTTCCTCCTCTCCTGTGGATCCACCCCGCGAGGCTTTGAACTTGGACAGGGACTCGGCAACAGCCCGAAGAAGGGCAAAAGGAAAACCGGCCGACCGAAGGCGATCAGCCTGGGCATCAAAACTAGACTGAACCTTGTGTGGACAGGACTTCACTAACGAAGCCCTGAGGCACGTTGACGCAATCCCCCTCTTGACCAGCTTCGAATGGCTCGAGTTGAAGGGTAGAAGTGCTTTTTTCGACCTAGGCATGTACGCCCAGCAGAGGCGTACATGCTCTTCAGCATACAGGTTCTCTTTTCGGCACCTTGTAAGCTGTCCAGTCTGTGCAATTTAGCTAGACCTGATAGGAAAAAGAAAATCGAGTGCAGCACTAACCACAGGAACAAGTTTGTGCCTTGTAGAGCGAATGTCATCTATGAGATTCCGCTGAGTTGTGGCAACGTGTACGTTGGACAAACAGGCCGCTGCATTAATATTAGATTATTAGAACATGCCAATTCACTAGATGATTCTAGAGGACAGCATCTTCCTAAGCATTACAAGACCTGCAGGCATGACGGCAAAGTTTGTACTCCACTTTTCGGCAGGACTAAGGTTGTCGGACGCGCAAGTGATAAGAAAGAGCGCGAAGTAATCGAAGCTTTAGAAATCGCGAGATTAGGGCTGGATAAATGTGTTAGTGAGGCTTCCATACATTTGTACCGCAAGGAGTTGGCGTTTCTAGGCTTGACTACATGATAGCAGCATTGGTCTTTGCGGTTGGTGCGCATGCGTTCTGTTGTTGGTGGGAAAGTGGCGTTGGAGCATTAAACCAGTTGTTAGTCTGCACTTGTGTCGTGTGGTTCTTTCTCTGTCTTGTTCTTTTTTGCGCAGTTTTTCTTTGTTCTCATAATATCTTCCTAATGTTGTAATAAAGTTTATTTACAAAAGGAAAACAAAGCACTTTCAAAACTGTGGATACTAACTGCAGCTCTAACATGTCAGGCTGAGTTTGTGAATGCCATAAATTAGTCACTAACAACGTGATTTCATTAAAACTTCTTTCTACGCTAGTTGGTGCATACTTGCTTTGAAAATTATAACAGCGCTAACACATGCATCCACAAAAGAACAAGGACAAGACACAAGCAACATGACTAGGGTTTATTTTACACTCCATTATTTAAACAATAAGCAAGGAACTTTAGCTATATTTAAACCAACACATAAGAGGAAAAACACAGACTGACGTACCAACATCACCATGCCCATTTGTGCTCACAGATGCTGCATAGAATGCCATGTCTAATTGGCACATGTTTTTATCACATTCCAACTTCATATAAAGCTATTTTCTCCAGACTATGCGCTTTTGCATTCGTCCCACAAGTGTTGTGATATGTGACAGAACACAAGTGAGCTTGTGCAAAGAGAACAAACTGGCATGGCACACTGACAGGAAGCAACGAAACGGGACAAGCATCACTATTGGTACAAGATCTACAGCAACACATCAGAACATGACAATACAGCAATATTATTTAAGCAAAAGTGAGTACAGATTTGAGAACTTATTCAAGTAAGAACATGGATTTACCATTTTTAAAACCACATATTCATGAATAAAAACAGCCAAACATCAAGCACACATATTGTAAAATCAGAAGACACAATTCTTCACTGGGTGCTAGTTCAACCACTGCACATTGAAATGTGTAAGAGCAGCTTAAACTGTGTAGCCTTCAGCCAGCCACAGCCAAGAACACTATCAGCAACAGGCTTCATATATAGTGTTTGGAGTCTTTGATTCAAGCCGTAATACACTGTTAAAATAAAATTTCAGAGTTTGCTTGTTTCATTCATAAAAAAGACAGTGTCTTGGTCATGCCACCACAGTAAACGGATATACTTGCACCAGCTACATTGAGTCAAAGGAGAAAATAACAAAGTGAGAAAGACAGATGCATGGTGTGAAAGTGATGCTGTTGTACCAAGTAGCACAATTGCTCACTTCAGGCATCATTCAGCTGCTTTACATTCCTCTGCATACAGAGTGAGAAGCTTTACCTCTTCACCATCTGCTAGTGAAGCACTGTTTGTTCACTGTGATCACCCACTCAAGACAGTCACTTGGTTAAGTAGGGTCCTTCGCTACATGTAAGGACACCGACCCGAAACCATGCATAAGTCTTGTAAAATATTGTCATGTTTTGGCTACCGCAACTGTTGATCAGCAGCTGCATCACTACTGCCAACATGCAGACCATGCAATTCCCCAAGCACTTGTTCAACAAGAGTACAATAATGAAGAGTGGCAAATTGGGCTAGCTAGTTCATTAGGAAAACAAGAAGCTATCGCAAGAAAAAATAAACAGTCTAAAATTTTCATGGCTCTGGCTTGTTTAATATATTCAAACATCAAAAAGCTGATTCTTACAAAATACCATAAAGCGTGGTGCACTGTTACCAACTGCTATTTTTTAAAGCTATAATCTGTTATTACCAGACATTCATGTACCATGGCTGAAGACATACTGTTCATCATTACCATGTCTTAAGCGCGGGAGTTAGTCTCTTTCATAAAGGTTTGGTAATGTCGATACAAAAATATTTTGGTCTATTTCCATGCACAAAGGCGCATAACTTCGCTGGGTGTTACATAAACTAGTGGCTCCTCTCTTCTGATGCAGACTGAAAGGTGCTTTGCATGGAGAATTTCAACAGAAAATAGTTTCTGGCATTGCATAATTATACATGAATTCGCTCCAGTAAGAATTTTACAAATAAAAAAACATGCACCTGAGAAGCTGACAAATGCACTGTTGTTAGTCTTTGTAGTCAGAGTGTACTGGAGAGAGTGCAATGTTCATTGGTTGATGACCATTCGGTAATATTCAGTCACACTTGTTGATTCACAGCCACGGTTGTGGACTACAACCTGTTTTTCACTTTCATCCAAGTTCAGGCACAGCTTTCCAGTGCCTAACAAAACTGTCTGCTAACCAGCTCTCATCTCCTGTACACCAAGAAAACTGACTGCTTCTGGTGAAAAATTTAAACTAGCTTTAGCTGCCTGTAACTTTCGAGCAAGTACATAACATTCCAATATTTGTAAAGGAACACCATTAGCTCTGCTGACCAGTTTCACAAGAAGTACATTTCTGCCTTCAAATACAAACGAAGAATGTGACTAAAGAGGTCCTAGTTTAGCCACACTTTTAGGAAGATGCAGAATCTGGTGTACATTGTATGTCATCGCACCCAATCCATACAAAGACTGTGTTCTCATAACAAGCTCTGAGAGAAGATCGGATGATCTCATTATGGTCATCTGAAGGGACGGTGTCCAGTAGAAGTAGATAGACACCCTCCACAAGCAAACTGAAATGTCTGACATACTTATCCGGCAAAAAGCCATGAAGGCATGGTAATGAATAATGAAGAACCCACCACTTCCATTCATTAGCTGATAATCTTCTTGGTGTACGTGTGAACCAATTCTGTAGCTTGATTGCCAATAACCTCCTGTTTAAAGAGGCTAAACTTTGTCATGAACCAATGTAAGCATCTTTTCTCTTTTAAATGTGATCACATTTTTATTCTTTTTAAGCTGTTGTATGGTGTATATTTGTTGTTTAGGTTTGTTCCAATAATCCTTCCTTTGCAACTCCTGGGCTTCATATTTTAGTTATATGTATTGTCTTTTATGATAATATAAATACATTATTTCTGACTCATTTTTTGGGCAATCGAGGAAGCTTGCTTCTCCTTGAAGCACGTTACACCTATACAACACACATAGATACTGATAGACTATAGATGTCGCAAGCTAATACGAATACACTATTACACTAATAAAAAGAATGTACTAGTAGACCTGTACAAGCAGAATAGCACCGATACGTTCAAAACAGAACTAAAAAGGAATTTTATCAGTGTATCAGTTGTATAGTTTCATAATGCAATAGAAAAAAAACTGATAGAATTTTTATCAGTTTATCATATATTTCCTGCTAGGGTTCCATTTGCAAAAATATGACATTAAAATAAATGTTTGCACCTGTGTCCAAAGCATGCTGATCACAAGCCTCCATATGGAAGTGTGCCAGATGCTCAACAGAGAGCAGCATGCATGCCCCTGCTGTGGCTCTGTGTCCTACCTGCTATTCCAGACACCCTGCAAGAACTGGTAGAGCACCCACGGCTGGCCCTGCAAGCAAAAATGTGCTCACAGTGAAGGTTGACTGCACAAAAAGTCACTGGGAAATGTAAACATATGCTGCCAAAACTACCATTTTGGTCATGTCCAATTCCCAATAAGAGGAATTTCTGTTTGAGTTGCAACAACCTTTATTGCTATTTTCTGCAGTGAGTGCCATGTAGTGCTAATATAAGCCTGTGTCGCAAGTCAAAACTACACACTAATGTCATCCTGTGAAGCTAAATATGCCACTGGCAAAATGCCTTGCTGAAGATCTAGATTTATTATAAAAAATTACTGCAGAAACTCCCTAGTGGGACTTGTCAGATAGTGCGTCAGCATTCTTTTCAGTTGCTCATCTTGCACACATACGTCTCTGACGCCTCTGAACGCATTAGGTTTGCCGTTCTTTTTGTTTTTTTTTTTTACCTGTATACCATATTTTTGCACGTATAACCCTCACCAAAATTTCTAAGAATGTAACTGTGAAGTGGAAGTGTGGGTCATCTGCGAATTTCGTCTTGATGTGTGGCTTCACAGCAACGCACCCCGCCCTGCCGTGAAGCCATGTTTCAAGGCATGGTTCTCTGCCATGCAAAGTTTCGTTATCTCCTAGATAATCCCACCCTCTCTCCACCCCTGTGTGTTGAAGCTTCCTTCTCCCCTCTTTCATGGTTGCCTATTCTCCTACTCTTTACGGGTCGCCATTTTGACTTTAGTAGCTAGCGAATAGTGCACATGGCGCTGGCAAATTCATACGTCACCCGTTCCTGCGGTGCTATGTCGGTCCTCGAGAAGTGCTTCGTGGTACGACAGTAAGCTAAACTGCCACTGGAATTTTCAGCTTGGTCACATTTGCCTCGTCGCTGTTGCCCATATGGGGCTTGTCCGTCCGTGCTGTCATCCGCTGTCGTGCGAGTGCTAGCTGCGAAGTGATCCAATCATTTCACCTATCATGTGACTGATTCATCCAAGATAACGTCCGCTGTGTGAATAATTTGTCAGTATCACAGAAGAATGGGGGAACTGAGCTACTCGCCATAGATACGACGTGAAAGAGTCGTGCATCAGCGAGTGGCGAGTGTTTTTGAGATTTGAGCGCCGTTGTATGCAGTTATGGCCACTCACGGCACTTTGCGTGCATGAGGGGCCAGTCATGTGGCAATTCCTGTATTAATGGACTTCATTCATTCTTGGAAAAATACTTTTATGTAGGATGCCTTGACCAACAGAAAGCTGGATTGGGAGTTTTTCATGTTGCCCTGCAATTTTCTCATTGACAGTTTCAGTCTAATTATAATATTTGAGAAGTTGATTAATGTAATTATGCAGAATGCAAAAAATAATCTGAGTATCTCCAAGCGATGGCAAACAACATTACCTTGGTTCTGTCAAGCTATGTGGCATTTGCATGTTTGCCATTCTTGGCAGCAGTGGTAGTAGTGCATGCATGCCCAGCTCACACATCCCGGTCTGATTGTACAGAATTTGCTGCTACTGCTGGATCAACTACACGTGTCATCAAGCGGGATATCTTGTCAAGCGAGATATTCAGAAGACCACCAAGTGGTGCTGGCTTGTCCTGGCATCACTACTTCAAGGCTGCCTTCACCTACCATCAACCATTCTTCGCAGCAGCAGCAGTAGTGCTTGTACATCGGCTCATGCATTCCTTTCTGCTCATTCGGGTTGGTTACGACAGTATCTGTCATTTTCTTTGTTATCCTGTTACTGTCGCTACTGCCACAAACTGTTCTTTAAACTACTTGTATCCTTGCAATGAGAGTTTGGTGCTTTTGTAAAGTGCTGTTAAATCAGCTCACTTGTGCTGAGCTCGCTAAGAGAATTGTTGAACTGGAGTCAAGGCTTCTCAATGAATCTCATCATAATACTGATTGCATTGTTGACAATATTGTCGTAAAAATGAAGACCTCTAGGGATTATGTGCTGGAGCTAAAGCATGTGGATAGCCTTGAGTCCAGTTTAAAATTCCTGAATTATCTGGTTGAAAAGCTGCAGAGTGAAAAGGCCTTACTTGTGGCAGAAAACAAAAACCGTTAAAACTGAAAACTGTTCCCTTTCCCGCAAGGTCTCCGAGCTAGAGCAGTACTCTCGCATTAACAAGATTGAGATCAGGGTATCCCCTGTACTCAGGGCAAGGACTCTGTTGCTGTTTTGGAGAGAGTTGGCAAGAAAATTGGATGTCGCATGACTTCCTCTGATCTCGATGTTGTTCATCGAGTCTACTAAAGATACGGGCAAGAAGAACTTAAATGTAAGATTCTGTTCTCAAACAAAAAAGAATGATTTCATCAGCAAGGCACGAAACGCAAGGCTCTGCCCGAGTGACACTGGCAAATATGACAACAGCTTCCCTATATTTGTTAATGACCTCATGACACTACAAAATATGGCACTCTTTTCCAAAGCAGTGGTTTTAAAAAAATCTAACAACTAGAACCACTTGTGGGCTGATGATTGTCAAATGGAGGCTAGAAACACAAATGAGAGCCGTGTTTGCTGCATTGCTGAGAAGCCTCTATTCCAATGCTTCGTTATCATTACTGTCCACCATGGCTTGTTACCTGTCAACATCTGCACCGAGTAAGTTCATATGGTGCATCTACCATTCAATAATTCGCTTCAATGCTAGAAGTCACCACAAGCATTTCGCTGACTATCAGAGCCTTTTCTCAGCAACTAACAATGCCTTTTCAATAATATGTGCATCTGAAACTTGAGGACAAGGACCTATTCTAACTCATACATTTCTGAGTATTCTCACAGAGACATGAGTGGTAGATCTATATATATTTCGTTTAACATTCCATACAAACACCAGCATGACTTGGAGTTAACTATTAGTTACTGTGAATCAGTATTTCTTAAATTTGGTTCACCCATCTTCTGTATATACAAAAAGAACTTAGTTTGGCTGCATTTATCGCTCCCCTCCTCCTTTGGTTATTGACTTCTGTTGTGTCCTTGATCAAGCAATGTAAAAAATATTGTACATTAATTGCAGCGCAATAATCATGGGCGACATCAACATTAACCTTTCAGATACCACTTCACCTATTTCTTGTAATTATTCAGGCACCTTTCATAGTTTTGGGTATCAATGTTTAATTACTCTCCCTACGCGCTTGTCTTACAATGGCGATGGCGCATTAAGTGATCACGAATTACTGACCCACCGGATGCAGGCATTGTTAACACCAACATTACCGATCACTACCCTATCATTCTACGCTTTCACAATCACTCAACCTTAACCCTTTCTTGACAAGTGTTACTTACAGGCAACATACCAAAAAATAATGTTTTTCTTGCCATGTTTCAGTATTGAGCACAAAGTTTCTGGCTAAATGTCTTTGGCCAACACTGAATGAGAGGCAGCCAGTGTCATTTGTTGGATTAGAGCAGGAACACTGGACGAGGAAGAAGAAGCTTGGCATGCGATTCACTGTCTTGTGAAAGCAAGGTCAAAGGAAACAGGCCAATGCAACACATCCAGCTGCAGTGATGTCACACATGTGATGTAAAGCAAATTATGTGTATACACCTATGGTTCACATATGATGAGACCTGTCTGCACAAATTGAAAACAAAGCTTTAGGTGGCTTGGAGTGTGGGATTCTCACCTATCCTCTTGGGTCAAAGTAACGACAACACAGTAGTGCAAACTATCACAAGGGCATCTATTGCACCTTTCATAGATCAATGCCTGCTAGCCGAGTTGCTATCCCCAAAACATTCCGATGGGTGCGTGACAAATCGCGGAAGTTCGACTCACCGCGACCAGATAGCGAGCGAATATGTTCGCCTCATGCTGGATCCCAACGCCTGGTCGTTCACCCATACCGTCACGCGAACGGTGGCGCGTTCAAACAAAAGCCTTCGCGAGACGGTCTTGCAGAAGCATGGATCGGCGCACGTGCGAAACGTCCACGCTGTTTTCCGACCTCGAGCCAAAGAGGAAGAGCCTTCTCCTTTCAGCATCCAAGTAACCCCGCCGTTAGCAGCGCAACACTCGCACCCTCTCTTGTACTGCGCTTCAACCAGACACCGACTGCCGCGGGCATCACAGCATCACACAGGCCACGCGGCGAAGCCGGATTGCAGGAGACAGCAGCTATGCGGGAAAACAACATATCAGGGGATGCGTGAGAGTCGCGCACCTCCACAGGAGTGAAGCCCACTTCCAGTTTCCTGCCTGAGGTTTTCCCCCTATTGCTGAAAAAATTGCAAAAAATATGTTTTCCTTTTGTTGGTTATGCTTATTCTTGATGTGTTTTGCATATTTAGGTAGGAAATTTACATTTTTCTAGGTATTTATATGTGTCGTCATTACAGGGTTAAGAAACACTTCATACTACAGACCTGGTTAAAACACGTTGGCGGGCTAGTTGGTTAGAATCCATGATAGAGTGTATAAGTGCAACTGAACGAGGATGTAGAAAGAAACAGATACATAGAGACAGTGCTTCACTTTCAACTATAGATTTTATTTTCACACGCATCGATATATATATATACCGTACGAATGGAAACAAATGTGACAGGAAAAAAAAAAAAACATTCAGTGGTGCATATCGATGAACCGTACATGTATGCAAGACATGGTGAAAACATATACTGCAATGGTTACAAAGATAAACTGAGGAATCATATGTCCTTTAAAGATAGTGACACTGATGGCTTGCTCATGCACCTTTCCTGTAATTTTGCAATTTCGTAGGCTTCCACAATCTCCCTTGTTATCCTGCTTTGAGCCCTCTACAGAATGGAAGTACTTTCAAACATGGGTTTGCAGGAACAATCTCGACAATGAATACCCAAATGACCCGAGATTACCCTAGTGATGTTAGAGCGATGCTCTTTTAATCTCTTATTGATGCATCTGCCGGTTTGACCAACATACGTTCTTCCGAACAAAAGTGGAATGGCACAGACAACATTATGAGTGCAGGTTACACATTGTTTGCAATGTTGAGTAGAACATGCATGCCTTTTGTTATTCTCTGTATTAACCTGCTTGCATAGCTTCTGTAGACACTCAGGGGCAGAGAAAACCACATCCACCCCCGATTTCGCTGCTATTCTTCTGAGATTTTATGAAATGCAATGAATGTATGGTACCACAGCAACTTCCTTTGCTCTTGTAGTGGCACTGATTCCATTCAATGTGTTTTTACACTTCCTGCTTAAGCCCTCCGCAACAGAGGTGAGCACACGCATCGGGTAACCAGAATTTGCCAGGCACTTGGCCTGATCTCTGAAGCTGGCTTTCACTTTGTGTTCACACGACTTCGTCAGAGAATTATTGGAACACGATGTTATGACTACACGTTTTACGATTTTTGAATGAGCGGAATGAAATGGTAGGACTGGCTTATTGCCTCTCGGCTGATAACTCCAGCAGGCCTTTTGTGGGAAAAACTACAATCTCAAGTCTAAAAACCTTACGAAATTGTCTATGGGGACTTCATGTGTCAACGATAAAGGGGACACTTCAGTAAACGAGGTTACAGATTTTGAAACCAGTGAGTCAAAATTGTCTGATTCATTATTCAAAATGATTAGAAAATCGTCAACAAATCTGAACACTTTCATGACATCGGTGTTATTTTTCAGGCGTTCATCAAGAACCTGATCACGGTTAGCTAGATATAAGTCACTTATGCAGGGAGCAATACCTGACCCAATGCATATGCCATCTTTTTGTTTAACATTTCCCTCCCAAGTCACGTATGTCGAGTTAACATAAAAATGAAGAAGTTCTAAAATCCATCGCAAGTCAAACCAGAAACGTTTTGAAACCAAACCGCTCCAAACTTGTCAATGCAGTCAGTTACACATTTCATCACATCATTCTGTGGGAGAAAATAGTACAGGTCTTTTAAGTCTATAGAAAAAGCGACAAGGTTCCTTTCTTGCCAGTCTTTAAAGAATACCACTACTTGTTCAGACTTAGTTACCAAAAATGGGTCGTCGATTGGCAAGAGCTTTAAGTGCTTTTGTAAAAATGTGGCTACAAGTTTCTGCCAGGTTGCGGCCCAAAGTTCGCGACTCAGCCAAAGAACTCTGCTCCTGATCTATTGGCAATGGTACAACAAATGTCAAAGCGAGTACCTGAAGCCGAGTCAGAAAGGTGTGTATCAGAGGGAGTGGATGTGCTAATGCGGTCCCATCCCTTTAGCAAAAGGTTCTCCTTGAACAAGACTGTTAAGTTCATGAAAGACAATGCGCTCACACTTATCCCTGCGGATAAGGAGGGCGTTTTCATGGTGATGAACAGAACGATGTATAATTCAAAGGCTCGTGAAGCCATTTCATCAACTTTCAGGGTCCACAATGACATAATACTTAAGAATGTACAAAATGAAGCAAAGAAGCTATGCAAAAGCTTCAAACTAGATGGCTTATCCCGGTCTATAGAAAAAAGCACAAGGGGGGACCTTGAACTGTTTTTCTCAGCAAAAATGCACAAGAAAGCAAAAACGCAAAGAAAGTTGCTGTGGTAACACACATTCATTGCATTTCACATACTCTCTGAAGAATAGCAGCGAAATGGGGGGTGGACGTGGTTTTTTCTGCTACTGAGTGTCTACAGAAGCTATGCAAACAGGTTAATAAAGAAAATAACAAAAGGCATGCATGTTCTACTCAACATGGCAAACAATTTGTAACCTGCACTCATAATGTTGTCTATGCCATTCCACTTTCGTGTGGAAGAATGTATGTTGGTTAAACCGGCAGATGCATTAATGGGAGATTAAAAGAGCAGTGCTATACCGTCAGTAGGGTAATCTCGGGTCGTTTGGGTATTCATTGCCGAGATTGTTCCTGCTGTCGGGCCCTTGGCCCTCTCTGCAGCGCGCACGGGGGAAACCTTTGAAACGCGTGCCACAACGGCACTCGTCGCATGGAGAATGCGCATCGATCGCGGTATTGTAAGAACTCGCGCGGGGACTGCCGGGAAGGTGGCTGCCTGATAAGAAGGCAACGGAGACTGCACTGGGGGCTTTTTTCCGGGGTGCGGGCCTGGGGAGGCGCTGGTGGGGCGTGGCCCGTCTAGGTTTCTTTCCGAGCGTGCTGCAGAGCAGGGGAAAAGGCGTTTCGTGTCCGCGGAAAGAGTGCTCTTGTTGTTCGCTTTTGGAACTGTGTCTGCGCGCCTGGTTCGGTGCTTGCTTGCTTTCTGCGCTTTATGCATTCTGTTATCGACCGAAATATTGTGTTGGTTGATGGTTTGTAACGGCCGTTCTTTCGTCGCTCTCTTTGGCTTGTATATTTTGTTGCCTCGCTGTTTTGCTGCTTTGCTTCTTTGCTGCTTGCTGCTTTGCCTTGTTCTTTTCTGCTAATGGCCGCGAGGCTGCGGCAATTGTTTGAGTGCTACATTCTATCGTAAATTAAAGCGGTTTTTGTTCCTTGCGCCTTTGGTCCTTTGTCGTGCTGGTCGCGTCTCGCGGAGCCCTGAGCGAACGCGAGGGGCCTTCATCTGGCGCCCAACGTGGTTTTCTTCTTTCTCGTTGTTTTTGTTTGTTCCGGAGCACGCTTCCGCACCGCAGGGACCACGAGCACGGGAACAAGGGAACCGCCCCCATCTCGAGGCAGCTGGCAAACCCCCCTAGGCCTACTTGTTTCGCTCCGACATCGGGTCCCACAGCTCACGCATCTGTACCCAACCCCTCTGACCCGCGTAAGCTCACTGAACGTTTTTATACTACCTCTCGCTCTCCTTGCGCCCCGCTATTCGGCGCCATCCTGCCTCCGCAGAACCGCTTGACCATTCCGTCGGACCGCTTTGCCCGTCCAATTTCAACACCAAAGATGCACCGCCGGCATTTTAATGCACCTACGTTCGGGTAAAGTCAAGAAGGGCGCGGTTGAAAATCGTACTCGCGAAACCACTAGTACGATGCCTGATAAAAAGGACCAGGGCGCACCAGCACAAGATATGTCCAGCATTATTTCCCAGCTGACCGCGCTGCTCGAGCATCAGACAAACATAACTCCAGCAGCCAGTTTCCGTTTGCAGCTCTCTGTGCCTACATATGAAGGCCACACAGATAAGAAATCGGTGACAGACTTCCTTCAGGAAATGCAAGATTACCGCGATGCGGAAGCTATTACCGATGACGTTCTTCTTCAGCGCGTTTTGCCCGTCGCCCTGACTGGGTCCGCCGCCCGCTGGCGTCGTCGCCAGTCATTCCAAAGTTGGGCGCACTTTGAGCAGCTACTGCGAGCAGAATTCCTCCCCCCCCCGACTACGTTGTCCGCATGAAAAACGCCCGTAGTCAGGCGGAGGAGGAAAGCCTCCAAGAATACATACGGTCCTTTCAGGAGCTTTACGAGCGCGCAGACCCTTCAGCACCCGAAACAGAAAGAGTCACCCGGGCAATCCGGCAATCTCACCCACGCTTCCAGGCTTATCTAAAGGGCCGCACCTTCTCTTCGCTTGACGATCTCGCTAAAGCGGCATCCGATATTCAGGTGGCGATGTTGGCAGAGCTAGCTTACCAGCCTCCACCCCCGCCTCAAGCCTCCCTCGAGCCGTCTTGCGCGTGGCGCGGTTCTCCATTTGCAAGCCCGGGGGATATGATACCGCCTCCAAGGGCGCTGGATCCATTCATTCACCGCACCTTTGCCACCCAGGTACCTTTCCGGCCTCCGGTCCCGAAACCTGCCACAACGTTGCGAGACACTCGGGGCCGCAGCAGGCCTGTAGCGGCTGCCGCCCAATCGGGCGCAGCACATACACGCAGGAGCATTCCAGTCTGCTTCCAGTGTGGAGGACGAGGCCACTACAAGAGCCAGTGCCCGAGCCCTCCTGGCTCCCGCCAGAAGGGAAACGACGAGGGCCGGCGGTGGTGAGCAGCTCCCAGTCGCCGGCCAACGACCTACCGCGCCCCGACGCCCCCTCGGAACATGCAGGCTCCGGAACAACCTCTCCGGCAGCAGCCGACCCTCACGCGGTGTTACTCGCAACATCGAAGCATCTTGCAGCGGCTGTCAACCACCGAGCGGGGGCAGGCGTTTCCAAGACTACGAAAAGCCGGGTGTTTTGGTCGTCTCACCATCCTGCTGTCACGGCGCTGAGCCGCGGACAACCTCGGCAGCGGAGAGGGGGAAAGAAACAGCTCCTCACACTCGAATCACCACCGGCATCAACGGTAGTAGCTGTACCGGAAAGGTGTCACCCCCCCAGATCGAAGGCCCAGGATCTCGGACAAATGGTGAGGTCTTTGCCGTCCACGTTCAATCTTCTTGATGACCACCTTGAGAAAACACCATTGGTAGCGGTCAGAATGGCCGGAATAGAAGTACCTGCTATTTTAGACACCGGCTCTGCTGTTTCCGTTTTCGGCGATCGTGTGAAAAGCGCCTGCGAGACGAAACATCTACAGTTACGAAGTGTAAACACGACCCTTCACATAGCATCCGCTCACGTTGTGTCCGCTACGTCAGCAGCCCGGTTAATGGTTACCATGAATGACAAAAAATTCCAGCAACGCTTCCTACACCTTCCAGGACTTTCTTTTCCTGTGATTTTGGGCCGTAACTTCATAGCCAAAGCAGGAATCGTTCTCGATCTCTCTAAAGGCACCTACCAGTACGGCATGCATGCACATTCACTCAAGTTCATGAGTAAGCCAAGAGAACCACAGTCAAATCTGTTTACCGCCAATATCTCTGCGGTCTCCGAGACTGGTAGTGGTATTCTCACTGTTCTGAAGTCTTTCACAGGATCTCCGGCGGAGAAGACCAAAATCGAGACGGCGCTTAAACCATTTGCCGAAATGTTCACGGAAGCTCCTGGCAGCGTTAATGTGCTGACTCATAGGATAGACACCGGATGCGCCCGCCCAATTCGTTTCAACCCGCGGCCCCTGAGCATCCACAAGCGAGCACTTCTTGATAGTGCGCTAGACGAAATGATCGCTACCGGTGCAGTAAGACCGTCTAAGAGCCCTTGGGCATTCCCAGTTGTACTAGCACCTAAGAAAGATGGCACGGCGCGGTTGTGTGTCGACTACCGTCGGTTGAACATTGTCACAGTTCGAGACTCGTACCCCTTCCCATCAATCGATTCAGTGATGTATTCACTTGGGTCCGCAAAGTTCTTTACTACTTCAGACTGCAGCAGGGGCTTCCTGCAAATTCCGATCGCCCCCTGCGATATTGCAAAGACTGCATTCACTTGCCATCGGGGATTGTTCGAATTTGTCCGATTGCCTTTCGGTTTGTGCAATTCACCTGCAACCTTTCAGCGTGTAATAGATATTGTGCTTCAAGACGCCAAATTCAATTATGCGATGGCTTACATGGATGACGTGGTAGTGTTCTCGAATACCCTGGAGGAGCATCTCGTTCACCTAACCACCGTTTTACAGCGAATGCAGGCCGCAGGCATCACCATTAACCCCCGAAAGGTTCAACTGGTTTCGCCCAGAATCAACCTCCTAGGTTTCATCGTCGAGCAAGGCACATTCCGACCTGACGAGGAGAAACTCCGGGCCATACTGCTGCTTCCACCACCAACAGACGTAAAGAGCCTGCAGCGGTATTTGGGCATGGTGGGCTTCTACCGCCACTTTATCCCCAACTGCGCTGACCTGGCAAGACCTCCCCACCAGCTCCTACGGAAAGGTGCCAGTTGGTACTGGAATGACGTGGAGCAGGGATATTTTCGAGCTCTGTCATCGGCTATCGCCGATACCGCACGTCTGCTGCTTCCCGACCTCAACCTTCCATTCACCGTGCAGACCGATGCAAGTGAGTATGGCATCGGCGCAGTCTTGCTTCAGAAGCACCAAGGGAAGCTTCACCCTCTGGATTTTGCAAGTCACACTCTCACAGGAGCAGAGCGGAACTATACCGTAACAGAGAAAGAGTGCCTAGCAATTGTATTAGCACTCAAGAAATTTGACATGTATCTGGATGGGGCTGACTTTACTATTCAGACTGACCACCAGGCGCTGACGTGGCTGTCAAAGCTACAAAACCCAGCCGGCCGTTTAGCCCGTTGGGCCCTCTCTCTTCAGAAGTATAATTACAGAGTAGAATACAGGAAAGGCACCTTCAACAAGGTAGCGGACGCCCTGTCCCGAGCACCACTCTCCGGGGATGGCGAGCCGGCACCCGAAGTCCTGGCTGTGGCAGTGCCTGTGGACGCCTGGGAAACACTGATCTCCCGCCAGCAGCTACTCGACGCCCAGCTAAGCGACGACCAGTGCAACTTGATACGCAAGGCACTGGACGGCGCCAACCCTGCCGGTAGCGGCAACTACGACTGCTACATGCAAGCAGACGACGGCCTGCTCTTGCGGTATATACCTGCTGCCGATACGGATTGCGGTGAGTCCCCATTCCGTGTCATTGTGCCTAGGAAGCTGCGCAAGCCTTTTCTAGAGTACTTTCATGACACCCACCTCGCCGGTCATAGCGACGGCAAGAAAACCTTTGAGAAGTTGTGTCGCGTCGCGACATGGCCGCACATGAGAAAGCATGTCTTCAGATACGTTCGCACATGTCCTACTTGCCAGACCGTGAAACTGAGGGGAGGGAAGCCACCAGGCTTCATGCAACCAGTTGAGAGCCGATACCCATGGGAAATTGTGGCATGTGATGTTATGGGCCCATACCCCAGGTCAGCTAAAGGGAATCGATACTTGTTAGTGGTCACTGACCATTTCTCCAAATGGGTAGAGCTGTACCCGCTACGCAAGCTGGATTCTAAGATAATCTGGGATAGGCTGTTGGAAGCATTCACCCGTTTCGGTTTCCCAGCGCAGTTTATCACGGACAATGCCACATATTTCACAGGCAGGATAATCGTTGACACTTGCAAAGCTCTTGGCGTGCAGCACAAAAGGACAACACCCTACCACCCTCAAGCCAACATCACGGAGCGTGTGAACAGAAACCTTAAGACAATGCTGGTGGCTTTCAGCGAGCGGCACAAGGACTGGGACGTTCGTATCCAGGAGATGGCTTTCGCCACAAGGACCACAGTAAACCGGTCGACAGGGTTTACGCCAGCAGCTATTCTTCTCGGTCGCGAGCTTCGTTTTCCTATTGAGCATGCATTCACCAACGGCTCTGAATTACAAACTCGCAATTACTCCACGTTCACACAAAATCTTTCCAGCCGCCTGGCCCACACTCTGAAGGAGGCCAGGGAAAACTTGGACCTTGCCCGCCTGGAACATGGGAACCAATACAACAAAGGCAGGCGGCCTCTGGAGTTCGCGGTCGGCGACGAAGTGCTCCGCCGCACGCACCCACTCAGCGATGCTGCAAAAGGGTTTGCTGCTTCCCTCGCGCCTAGATGGGATGGCCCTTACGTGATCGCGAAATGTATTTCTAGTTTGGTGTACCTACTGCGGGAAAAACGCGGCAGCAGAGTAATAGGGCCCGTAAGCTTGCACGACCTCAAAGCATATTACGAGCGCCCATCCGACAGCTAACCGTGCTTCAGTCATTATACGAGTTCAGCAGTTAACGCGGCTGTGCCCTACATCCGTTATCTGTTAATCGTGACGTTTTTACATATGCTGTCCTTGGATATCCTCGCCTTACGCAGAATACCACGCTACCACTCCAACGGGCGTGACCAGCCTGGCTGTAACGGCGGCCCATCGAAACATCACCTAGGTCGTCGGCCTCTCACCGAGGCGACCGATGTGCGCTAGCGTCAGTTGGGCGAAAAGTGCATTGTCTCCGAAAGAGCGCACCCCTTAAGCGCATGCCAATTGGAGCCGTCACGTGGAGCTCCGAACGACGCTAGACAACATTCCAGCCCATCGTGTGCCAACTGCCCCAAACATTTTGCTTCGCAAAAGCCGTGATGTACTCGACTAGGACGATGCATGGTGCGGTTGGACATAGTGTTGTTATATAGTGTTGTTACATAGTGTTGTTACATAGTGTTGTTACATAGTGTCCTTACATAGTGCTGTTGGACACCCAGGCGGGTGTCTGGTCTTGTACGGGGGGGAGTGTCGGGCCCTTGGCCCTCTCTGCAGCGCGCACTGAGGAAGCCTTTGAAACGCGCGCCACAACGGCACTCGTCGCATGGAGCATGCGCATCGATCGCGGTATCGTAAGAACTCGCGCGGGGACTGCCGAGAAGGTGGCTGCCCGATAAGAAGGCAGCGGAGACTGCACTGGGGGCTTTTTTCCGGGGCGCGAGCCTGGGGAGGCGCTGGTGGGGCGTGGCCCGTCTAGGTTTCTTTCCGAGCGTGCTGCAGAGCAGGGGAAAAGGCGTTTTGTGTCCGCGGAAAGAGCGCTCTTGTTGTTCGCTTTTGAAACTGTGTCTGCGCGCCTGGTTCGGTGCTTGCTTGCTTTCTGCGCTTCATGCATTCTGTTAACGACCGAAATATTGTGTTGGTTGATGGTTTGTAACGGCTGTTCTTTCGTCGCTCTCTTTGGCTTGTATATTTTGTTGCCTCGCTGTTTTGCTGCTTTGCTTCTTTGCTGCTTGCTGCTTTGCCTTGTTCTTTTCTGCTATTGGCCGCGAGGCTGCGGTAATTGTTTGAGTGCTACATTCTATCGTAAATTAAAGCGGTTTTTGTTCCTTGCGCCTTTGGTCCTTTGTCGTGCTGGTCGCGTCTCGCGGACCCCTGAGCGAAGGCGAGGGGCCTTCACTGCAAACCCATGTTTGAAAGTACTTCCATTCTGTATAGGGCTCAAAGCAGGATGACAAGGGAGATTGTGGAAGCCTACGAAATTGGGAAATTACAGGAAAGGTGCGTGAGCAAGCTATCAGTGTCGCTATCTGAAAAGGACATACAATTCCTCGGTTTATCTTAGTAACCACTGCAGTATATGTGTTCACTATGCCTTGAATACATGTATGGTTCACCGATATGCACCACTGAATGTTGTTTTTTTTTCTGTCAAGTTTGTTTCTGCTCATATGGTATATATATATATATATATATATATATATATATATCGATGCGTGTGAAAATAAAATTTATAGTTGAAAGTGAAGCTCTGTCTCTGTGTATCTGTTTCTTTCTACATCCTCTTTCAGTCACGCTTTACACTCCATCATGCTATAGAATTATACTTGACAAAGAAATGTTCCTTGCTAGCCTAAATAAAACTGACTGGTCGTCAATTGAATCATCTTATGATCCTCGAAAAGATTTTTCACACTTTCTAACAGCACTTTCGTCATATTTCAACTCCCTTTCACAGATTAAATTCCAGAAATAAGGTTGCATCGCTACAATACCCATGGATTACAGATAAGCTTCTGTATGCAATGCGGTCTTGTGAAAATATGTACAAAAAACAAACGACCTTTCCATACTAAATTGCTTGCCCGTTACAAACTATTTTCTCACTTTCTGCTCAGCTGAGAAGTGCGAAGCAGAATTATAACAAACTAAAAATTGTACAATGTAGTAATAAGACTAGGAAGAAATGGGAAATAGTTAACACCTTTTTAAACTGTAATACCCTGAATATCATATCGAGAATCATTCACAATAAGAGGGTATAACCGTAATCCACTTGATATTGCCGATGCCGTTTGTGACGCTTTCTTCATTGAAGGGTCCTGAACAACTCCTTGGATTTGGTGAGAAAACATAGTCTGCAAGTAGTATATGCTGCTGTGAACATCCCAGCCAAGTTTTGCGGTCGTGTACGACAGGTGGAGCTCACAAGCGGAGTGCGAAGTCACCTTTCTCTAAAACACTGTCCCTTCAACAGAAGCCTGCTCCTCACTCTTTTCTAAACGCTTTATTTCATAATATAGCAGATTCCTATGCACAGCTGCTATTGGCCATTACCTACATCAATCAACAAGGGTGTTTGGATCAGCGCGCTTCTTCCTGCTGTTACTGTGTATATTTATTGGCAAAGTTCAACAAACAGGCTGGAGTAAGCGAAAATGTGCTTTCAAATTACAATAATAATTACGTACTTCAGGAAGAAGCTGCCTATCGTGTGCTCACGCTTGCCCCCCCCCCACAGTTACTCGCGTAGACATTAAACTTTGGCCACTCTGCTTAACGGTGTCGTAGCCGTCGGGTTTTGCTAATTTCGAATAGCTTTGAAAGCTCAATTAGCCTCGAACCACACAAAACTTAAAGCCACACCACACGCATGCTTGCCAGTGTGCGTTCACTCCTGGCCTCTCCTTGTTAGATGCTTTGGCAGACTTATTGATAGCGCTTCAAAATGCACAATTTGGGTGCTTCTACTATCCGTCGGTCAAGCTGGTGAAGGACAAAGCCGGTCCACACTATGTAACATGGCCAGATCAGCATATTAGCCCGACCACATACTCAAGCCCTGTCATGCACAAAACAAACGCTGTGCATATGCACTACAGTTGCATGTAGCTGTGGTCTCCTACGCAGCGTAGATACCGCGGCCGCCACAGCGTGCAGCGACGAGTCCACTAGCTAAGTGCACTCTGGCTCGCTGAGGACAACCGCATTTGGCTTACATTTGGTGCGTTGTAGGCACCAAAACTGGAAGTGGTTTCAGCATTAACATCCAAAACCAAACTTAAACTGCGTGCCACAGTGACATTTAGAAGGTGGAGCATTGTGGGCACGCCTCACTCCACCTTAGCCTTTGCAGTCCAAGGCATTGAAGGAGGGGTGGAAGCACTGCAGAGACCGTGCTTGATTGCCAATAACTCCGTTTCTGCTGAACACACTGAAGTACTTCTTGCGGCAAGGTATTTATGAAATAGCCTATTTCACTTCAAATGCCTTGCTCCAAATAGATAAAAAGTGGTTCAGGGCCCCCTTTTCTGATTCCGCTTCATGCAGTAACACATCTATTAGCCGCCTACCTCATTTACTTTTACTTTTTCCAACTACACCTGATGAAGTAATTGCAATAATTAGGACCCTTAAAGCCACTAGCGCTGGCCTCGAAAATATTAATGGTTACCATATTAAAATGATTGCACAACATATGGCTAACGTTTTCTCTGATATCATTATCATATTTAAAACCGGTGTGTTCCCACGAGAACTTAAGTGCAGTCGAGTCATTCTTGTTTTCAAAAAAGGTGATTGCACGCTCATGCAGAATTGTAAACCCATTTGCGTTTTTCCATTTTAGAGCGCAGCTCTTAGGTGGCAATTCCTGCGTTGAGCGTGGGCGTGCCACGGTGTACCTTTGCGTCGTACCTCGTCATAACCAAGTGAACGAGCACAGTGAAAGATGAAAGCGAACACGGAGCGCAGTGTGAAATAAAAGGAGAGCGCATGAGAAGTGGAAGAGGAGGGTACAGTGAAAGCATCAGGTGGAAAGCAGAGGAGGAGCAGATTAAACGGCCTGCGCATGTGCAGAGTTGCTGGCGGCCACAGCAACTTCAGCCACGAGGGCAATCTCATCTGTACTGCCGAGAAGGGGTGGGGGCAGGGTGACGTGAGGTGAGGGGTTCGCTTGTCGCGGAGTCAGCTGCTGAGTCCAGTCTACGGTATCAGCATGTGTCATGGGGACCACTGCTCCTGCAAGGGGCGGTGGCAAGCGGCTACAAGTAAGGTTTGATGTGACGCTCCCTTGGGTGCTGTCGTCTCCGGCACTGGTGGCACTATTTCCCCGCGACGAAGGCCCCGCACTAGTCGTTGATGGAACGAAAGCATGTGAAGAAAAGCATAGTGCCATGCAAGACGGGCTGTGCGGCGACGATGGCTACAATATGGCACCAGAGTAGTGCTTGTCGTCTGTATAAAAACAAAGTGAACTGCTCCCAGCATTTGCTTCCCAATATAAATCTATATAGTCATGATACAAAATATTAACACGTGAAATGAAAACACGTATAGAGCTGCGCTCAAATTTCGCATTAGGGAGTATTGTAATTGTTGGCGAATTTAAAAAAAATAAGGTTACTGAACAACTTATTGAAAGACATCTAATAACATATTTAAATAAATTTAGTATTCTTTAACCCTATCAAGTTGGCTTTCGTTCTGGCTTCTTAACTAATCTAGCACATATAGCTATTACAAATTACCTTAAAAATGCAATTGATGATGGTAAATTTGCAGGATCCATATTCATTGACATATCTAAGGCCTTCGACACTATTAACCACACAATTCTTTTTGCTAAACTTGAAGCCATTGAAATACCCGGTCTGTCACTACTTCTAATCCATAGTTACTTACAAGAATAGAAAACAAATCAACATTTCTGGATTCTACTCTAAAGAAGCCACTACTAACATAGATGTACGGCAGGAGTCCATATTGTCTCCTACTGGTCCTAATTTATATTACTGACCTGCCTAGTTGCCTCTCCTTGTCGAGGTGCATTCTGTGCACTGACGACACTACCATATTTATTTCTAACAATTGTGTAACAACGCAAACAAGTAAGCTAAATGAATATCTTGTGAAAATCTCCATGTGGTGTGAGCATAATAAGCTGCAGATTAAATATATTAATACCAATTTTGTTGTCTTCACCTCGCATCAGCAATTGCCTGAGCACCTTCAATCCATTTCCATCAACAATTACCTCATCACAACAGTTGATCATTGCTCCAATTAAGTGTGGAGTTTGATCATCACCTTGAATTTCACCGTCACACAGCTGGCGTAAAAAAAATTTCACATGGAATACGTGTTCTAATTGAAACACGACCGCATTTGTCATTTTCTACTATCATATTGCTTTAATATGCTTTTGTTCATCCTCATATTGAGCACTGAGTCATGGGGAAACACTTGTAAACCTAACATCATTTCAAGTCATTCAAAATCGAGGTATTTGCCTAACATTTTTATCTCGTATCATTAGTGCTGATCAGTTATTACATGCACATAATATTCCAAGTGTGATTGATCTTGTTACACAGCAAGGGGACTGAATGAAGATACAGGCGTTTGCACTTTACGAAACGTAAGCTGCGACGCGCGATGCCGAGACGAACCTCGTTTTTCTCTTCTTCAGTCCCCTTGCTGTGCCGCACCATGTGGCAATATAACCTCACCGTTTTTATTTTTTGGGCATTAAATAATAATAGTAACCATCATACCAAAGACATCTCTTATAAATACAAACAACACTAGATTTGCAGACAATATAAAGTTTATTTCACCCAGCGTTCGCACCAACTATGGCAAGCAGTCATTACATTTTTTAGCTTTATCTCTCTGGAACATATCACCATCTCTTTAAAATTTCTGAAAGCTCACAGATTTCATACAGAACTTAAAGGGCCCCTCACCAGGTCTGGCCATTTTGAGTTGACAAGCGCAGAGCATACATTGCGCAATAACAATCGTATCTACAAAGTATTACATCGCTACGCACAGCAGAAAGATCTGAAACTTCAAATCAAATGTCGTTTTCCCTTCTCCTTGTGGCCTCAGCACTGCAAGCTGGAGGATGATGTACATGTGCTAGTGCGCCTACGTACACGTGTTTGCACTGTGATGTCGCTCGTGGTGACACGTGACTTGGAGAATTATTCAAGGCAACATCTGTTATTTGTGTAATATGCTGCTTGAATAGATGAATTAAAGCTTAGAGAAATAACAAAACACACAAACCGAATGTCTGCATGTTTTTGTTTTAGTTCACACCACAGCAAGAGAGATGTACTTCCGTTTCGTCTGCTTGTTCCTATGTCGTGCAGTCGCCTGTGCAGACACTGAAACTATGTTATTTTCTACCATGTTCAAACGACAGGATCATTCTCTGTGATCCGCTTGTGTCTGCCTCAGTATTTGTGTAGCACTGACTTGTACTGCTGGTCAGGTGTCCTCGTGCAGAGCATGCAGAATCGTGCACTGCGCAAAATGAGACAATCACAACAGCTCACGGGAGACACTGTCAGCGGAAGTGCGCCGCGCCACTAGAAAGTGAGGAGAAAAGAAAATTGAAGACGGGGTTCATGACGTATGCATCACGCGATCCTCAAGGTTGTGGGAGTTCCACTCTGCGTCCGGCTAGGGCTGAAGGTGAGCTCCAGATCTAGCTCCACTGCTCCCCACTAGGTCTGGTATGGGAGAACACAGGGAAGGAATTTCGCTTGTGGAGGCTAGACAGGGTGAGCGGGGAGAGTGT
Organism: Dermacentor variabilis; assembly: GCF_050947875.1. Lineage (NCBI taxonomy): Eukaryota > Metazoa > Arthropoda > Arachnida > Ixodida > Ixodidae > Dermacentor > Dermacentor variabilis. The sequence goes on along the minus strand of NW_027460280.1, from coordinate 10,225,382 downwards.
CTCACTTGGCAGCAGAGCTTGCCTCCTGAAATCATGGGTTCGCGGCACTGAAATATTTATATCTCGGCTATTAATGAGCCGATTTGAAAAATTTTTATGGCTTAACGCTCCTTAGAGGACACGTAACAACTTCCCACATATAACCAAAATTTGCTATGGGGCCTGGTGAGGGGCCCTTTAGGCCCCCCTTTTTTTATTTAAGCTTCCACCGACTGTCCTTTTTCAGTAGTTTTTATATTTCCTTTTGCTTCATTTTTGAAAAATATCCCTTTGTAGTTTTCCTTATTATTGACTTATCCACAGCCGTGTTATTGCTTAATGCATTCAACTGCTATTTTCCTGTTCCTTTGTGCCTAGTCTCCTAAGAGCTTTTATTATCATAAATGTTAAATGTTACCACCGTTTGTATAATTCTTGTCATCATGCACAGGAGGTCTCATTTCAGTTTCTAACTAGAGGACCTTCTTCTGTATCTACATATCACGTAACTATCCCCATTTTTGATTAAAAAAAAACCAACTGATTCCGATTCTGACAAGCGGTACATATATTGGGAGCGCTTTTAATGCATGTCGTCATTTTCATCTACAGATAATCACCATCTCAGATCTTCTTCTTGGCAGGTGCTATCTGTGGCCTCATCTAACAAAAGCATTTGGTCTGATTTCATCCCGGCTGCCTGCTCTCCCAGGAGTTGCGCTCAGGCTTCCAGGTGCAGCCGGACTTGAATGGCTCAGCTTTTACTAATCCTATGGCTTCAGCAGCCCCAAGTGCAGCAGTTTGGACTGTCACCAGTCAGCGTGATCCCTAGGTGTTCACAGAGCTCCATGGTGACGATACTGAGGACTTGATTGACAATTACAACAGAGTCAGTGATTATAACAAGTGGGACAAATATCAAAAGTGAGTAAACGTCACATTCTTCCTCACCCATGTCGCAAAAACATGGTTCCTCAACCATGAACAGGAAATCGCCGATTGGGCCACATTTACACAGAAGATCCGACAGATCTTCGGCACTACTGCTGGCCGATCTCATGCTGCCAAAAAGAAGCGCGCCGACTGCTACCAACCCGAAGGCAAGTCGTATACCTCGTACATTGAAGATGTCTTGGCGCTTTGCAGACACGCCAATAGCAACATGACAGAAACAGAATGCATTCGACACATTTTGAAGGGAATCAGCCACGTAGCATTGAACACCTTGATGGTTCAAAATCCCACTTCCGTTACTGACATCACCACTACATGCCTGCAGCTTGAAAAGCTTCGCTCCCTTGTTGCGTATGAATTGCCGGAAGTATGACGCTAGGCCAATAAAACTGCGAAGCTCTTTCTGGTTGCACAGTTGAGGAAACTTGAGAACAGCAGCAGTTTTATCTGGGTCTGGTTGAATACCTTCCTTGCTGATGATGTGACCGAGTACTTTAATGTTCTTGCTGGAAAGGCGGCATTTCTTTCAATTTAGTTGGAGGCCGGCGTGAGTAAAGCATATCAGGACTTCATCCGAGAGTTAAAAATGCTGGAAAAAACTAGAGAAACAGATGACAATGTCGTCCAGGACACGCAGCACCGTGTCTATTGTTCGTTCGAATTAACTTGAATTCTGGGATTTTACGTGCCAAACCCACGATTTGATTATGAGGCACGCTGTAGTGGGGGACTCTGGATTCACTTTGACCACCAGGGGATCTTTAACGTGCCCCCAATGCATGGAACACGGGCATTTTTGCATTTCACCCCCATCAAAATGCGACCGCTGTGGCTGGGATTCGATCCCGCGATCTCGTGCTTAGCAGCGCAATACCACAGCCGCTAAGCCCCAACGGCGGGTCGTTCAATCGAATGTGGCAGAAGCGTTGCAGAGATCAAAAGGCATTACATTAAATTTTGACAGGCCATCAGGTGTAGCGAATGCAGTCTTTTCTTGGATTCTAGTTTTTCGAGTTGGGGTCAAGACGCAGCATGGCAGCATGAAGTGATGGTAGGTGAAGGAGAAAAGCGGCGGCATGAACAGGAATGGCAGGATGTATCCACAGAGCTCACAGGGGATGGAGAGCGACAGGCGGGAGCCAAGTACACATGCGGTTGGTAAACGTCCAGTCGACAGACAAGCTCACATTCAAACGTTGCGTAATCTCAGCATTTGCTCCAGCTGATGGCAGAAGTAAGAAATATGCCCCCGGATGCTGCAGTAATAGCAAGTGGGTCAGGATTGACACCAAGGAGTAAAAGACACGATGCATGGGTTGCCATCGAAGCTAGGTGGGTACAAGCAGGAGCAGTTGGCAAGGCTGGGTCTCAGGGTACATCAGCTTGATACCGGCAATGGATGGCTCTAGTCGCATTGTAGCAGCTTGTTTGAAGGCAGGGACAGGCGTTAAGATGGCGCTACCACAGGTGGCTACGAGGTGACGTCAGCGTATGTGAGGATGTGACGGGGTTGGTGGACAGAGTGCATGTGGCGTATAAGACAGTGACACTACTTTGTTGCTGATGATCTGACAGAGTCCAGAAGGTGTGTACTGGTGAGAAGCAAAACAGGAGAACATTGCATCTTGACTGTGAAGCTCCTTACCTATGACAGTGTGTATCAAGCCCGTAGATCAGATAGATCAGCCTCACCGGGAAGATGCGCAATGTCATAGAGACATGGCACCTGAAGGGAGTGAAGCTCGTCAAGCCGCTGGCATGTCATGGTGATGTCAGTAACCAAAGTGGTATTTGCACCACCAAGGCATTAAATGATATGGGGTTGATTCCCTTCAAAATGTATTGAATGCGCTCTGCTTCCGTCATGTCACTACTGGTGTGTCATCAAAGCGCCAAGATGTCCTTCGTGTTGGAAGCGGTCAGCGAGCTTCTTTTTGGTGGCATCATATCGGGCAGAAGTAGTGCTGAAGATCTGTCGTACCTTCTGGGTAAATGCGGCCCAAGCAGCGATTTCCTGTTCATAGTTGAGGAACTATGCTTTGGTGATGGGGGTGAGGTAGGATGCGAAGTTTACTAACTTTTGATGGTCGTCCCACTTATACAGTCACTGACTTCATAGTAGTTGTTGATCCAGTCCTCACTGTCATCACCACAGAGTCCTGTGACGACCTGGGGATCATGCTGACGCCTATTGACAATCCAAACTGGAGCACTTGGGGCTGCTGGAGCTGTAGGGTTAGTAGAAGCAGAGTTGCTGGAGTCCCAATATTTTGCTTGTAGGCAGGTGCAACCGGTGGCCTGAGCACAGCTCCAGAGAGAACGGGAAGCTGGTATGGCATGGGATCGAAGAGAACCTACACCGCTTAAATGGACAGAACCAGACTGAACACTTTTATAAGGTGAGGCCAAAGATAGCACCCACCAAGAAGAAGAAGATATGGGATGACGATGATTATATACAGATGAAAATGATGAGGTGCGCTAAACCTGCTCACAATATACAATATATTACCACCATAGGACCCCACGTATACCTATGGAGTGCATCATGTCACGCATTACAGACAGATGGACGGAGGGACAGACATACAGATTTTCAAGGGAAGTAGCCCTAGAATGCCTACACATTAAAAAACAGGCTCAACTTAAGCAAGATGGCCACATTCTTTGGTCCTTGCAAGCACATCAGCTTTACAATGTCTGTTTGTCTGTAATACTGCAGAATCCTCTCATTATCATCAGTTGGCCTGAATTTCATTGTTGGAAGCTTTTACAGGGTGTCCCCTGGTTAGGTTTACTGGTGGTGCCACCAAGGCTGTACAGTCGAGCCCAGATAAAACCGCTCCACTTAAGACAAACTTTTGCTTAAAACGAACGAGGCCTATGTGACCGTCAAAATATATGCTATTTAAAAGGCATAAAATTGCACGTATAACGAATGTCTTTGAGCCCTGCCAATCGGTTACAGTGAACAGACAGCGTAAACCCGGCGTTGCGATGCGAAGTAACGATGACCTCCAACCCCTTTGCATGCGGGGTCTGTTTTTCCAAGCCTGCTCGCAGGCGAACTATGTGTTTCATGCCTCACTACTCTCTCCCTGCCGTCTCGCGCTGCCCCCAAGTGTCAGCATGTGGCTTCCATCGCCCTCCCGCCCGTCCTTGCAACTCCGCTCCCCTCTCCTCACTCTTTTTTGCAACTCCCTCACTGTCTCCAGAGGCGTGCTACGGAGCCGGCTAAAGTTCAGAAGTTTCGCTTTCTGGCTGTTACTGCGAAGCAGGCCTCTCCACACTAGTCCCCATACTTTCTCACTTCCCGAGTTGTATTCCGGATGGCGGACAGGAATGCCATGTCTTCAGTGATCATGAAATGAAAAACGCTGGACATAGCAATGAAGCGAGCAATTTTTACAGAACTGTCTCAAGGTGCTAAAAACTGCGAGTTGGTGAAGCAGTACACGTCGAAATCAACCATCTCGATGATTTTAAAGAACAAGCAAAAGATCATCAGCTGTGACGCCGATTCGACGAATAGAAAGTGCCTGCAAAAGGCCACTATGAGGACATAGAGGATTTGCTGTGGTTCTTCGATGCACGGGCTCACAACATTCCAATAAGTGGATCAATGATGCTGGGCAAAGCCAAAAACTGCGTTCCTGCTAGATTTTACTGACTTCTGCCTAGGCAATGGCCGGCTACATCGATTCAAAGTGCGGCATAGGATTGTTTTTTAAATTGATTGTCGGCTTTGGTGGCTTCGGTAAGTGACCAAGACGTTTCCACTTGGCTTGTAAGAAACCGAGCCATTATTGTAAGCTACGTGGGACAGGACATGTATAACACAGACGAAACTGTGTTATTTTATCAGATGCTGCCAGACAAGACGCATGCCATGAAAGGCGACACATGCACTAGCGGCAAGCACAGTAAAGTGCATGTTACAGTACTTCTGTGCACTAATATGGATGCAGCGACCGGCACGTGACCTTTGTAATTAGAGAATCAATGAAGCTGCGCTGCTTTCGGAGCTATGTACCTGTGTGTTACAGGCACAATACTAAGTCATGGATGACGCATGATTTATTCACAAAGTGGCTGGGTGAGTTTGACCACGACATGCAGAGGCAAGGCAGGCGTGCTGCTCGTGCTTGACAACTGCTCAGTGCACCATGTGCAAACTTTTCTGACGGCAGTTACTCTACTTTTCCTGGAGCCCAATATCACGTCGAAAGTACAGCTACTTGATTTGGGCATAATATGTGCATTTAAAGCATCGTATAGGCACCGCATTGTGGAGCGCTTGCTCATCACCGTTGACTGCCCAGCTACCAAGTTGCCACTTCGAGCTTCACCGTATTCCACCCATTAACAGCTTAAAGTTATTGCTCAGTGCAAGACGCGGCTGCATGATTTGGAACTTACTCTAATTTTACAGTTGAATCTACTGTTGTGTATGTTCTCTCTGAACCTTGTGTAATCAGATAGTACGCACAATGTGAATAGTGTTGTACTCTCTGGAATATGTGCGAGCACCAGCAATTGACCGATTCCAAAATTGTGAGCGCCACCTGCAGGGAAAATGAAGAACCTTGCGCCACGCCGTTTGGTTGGAAAATAAGGCCTAGGCTAGCATGCAGTCTGTGCTCCGTGTATCGATACAACCTGCTTTCTGCGTCATTTCAGTGCTTTATTGAATTGCTTTCAATCAGTGCATGAGTAACGATTGAAGAAGACAACATGCCCCTCGCATTTGCGCACCACGGTACTTCTTGAAGTTCTCCGTAACAAACGACGGCGTTCGGTGGTATCTGTCCTTGAACACTTCGACCGTTCGTCAGGCGCATCGAGGCTGGGCATTACATGATGAAGGTTACGTGGCAAATCAAATTACAAGCTTCTCCACAGCTGATTCAGCAGGTGTACTGACTGGTACGGGCGATGTGCAAGCCGTCCATGAAGATGGGCATGCTAGTGTGTACGTGGTTTCGGCTTGGTATACGACCAGAACATGTGTTGGCAGCTCATGTACAGTATACACATAACGTGATATGTTAAACACTGCCAAGCAACATTGTTTAGATACTTTTAGCAACTGTCAAAATAATGTCAAAAATTCCTTTATACTCAGATCATTAACTACCGTATTAAAATACATTTTTGATGCCTCTAAGTTTCAGTTCATGATAACTTTTCAGTAAGCGGAAATGCTAGTGGACCAGATTGTTGCACAGCAATGTAATGATATGTTTTTGTTACAAGCAAATACAGTTGACTACTCGATTTAGTTCATCAGCTTCGTAAAATAAGTTGTGTGCTGCATTTACATTAGGAACTAATAGCAGTGTGGCTGTGTACAACTCAAAGCAGAGCGCCCCAGTGTTAAATCACGCCCAAAAAAAAAAAAAAAAAAAAGAAGAGGGGGAAAAAAGAAAAAGGGGGGGGGGGGTGTTTGGCTTGAACTGGCCTGATAGTGTGCATACCAAGGAAACGTATTAAACATGGCCAGCGATAGTACATATGTTAACACGCAGAATATGAGTGGCGGATAACAAGCTAGCCAACGTGACAACAAACCACCTTCACGTCAGCATGACGATGTGTTGTAGACCTTATGCAAGTGCCTATGCTAACAAGACAGCCAAACTAGTGATGGCTCCAGAATGATTCAGTGCTAAGCGAACTCGAATAAACACCCTGACGGGATCGTACACTCCTTTTGCAGTCCCTATTCATTGTGATGTAACATAGTGACCCACAGGGCAGCACTACAAATTTTCTTCACAGCACATTCGTCTACTTAAGTTTGCAGTCCTTTTGCCTTTTCACGCAGCAGTTGTGACGCGGGCAGTCGTGGCAGAGCATGAGCAGATGATAGTCAGCTTCTTCCAGAAGTACGTAATTCTTAATGAAATTTGAAATTATGATTTTCTTACTTCAGCCTGTTTATTAAACTACACCAATAAGTATACACAGCAACAGTCAGAAGAAGCACACTGATCCAAACACCCTTCTTAATTGATGTCGCCTATCAGCCAGTATCAGTAGCACTGATACTGGCTGATACTGGCTGATACTGGCAGTATATGACAACATATGCAAGCCGCCAGCAGCTTTGAAACGGTTGGGGAGATGGCCTTGCTTGAAAAGTGAGTGCATGAGAAAAAGTGACTTTGTGCTCCGTTTGACCTCCACATGCCACGCACGACTACAAAATTCGGCCGAGATGTGCACTGCAGTGTACGGGCACTGTTTTTTCACCAAGCTTGAGGGGTGGTTCAGGACCCCATCTATGGTGCAAGGCACAAACGTCAACAGTGTTGTGCAAAGTAATTAAGAATTTTGATGGCAAGGAAAGCGATATGTGCAGCTTTACCTTGCACTGCTGCCACCCACATAGCATGCTACCAACCTTGGTGCAATAAGGTTGGCTGCAGTCACACATTCTATCTTACAAAGTATGCACATTAACATCTGCGACTTGTTTTACCAAGTGTCTCTTGAATTCATTTTGAATAAATGTTTTCTCTTGTTGAATGTGCTTAGCCTGCTGTAGAGCGGCACAATGCAATCTTTACAACCAAGTGACCTGTACAATCAAGTATTTCCCAAGCACTTCGTTATAAAGGCACTTGACTGTAAATTAATAATTATTGATTATAGGGGAAGTTGAAATTGAACAACTGAAGTCAGCCAGCATTCAAAGCCCAACCTTTTGCTAGAAACCTTATGCCTTTTGAGAGACAAATCTGAAATAAAGCGAGGCAATGCAGGTTAAAGCCAGCAGACTTTGAAAACCATTCACCTCTGGCGATGAAGAAGTGCGAAAAGTGAGACATTGCACTGAGCTGCTTTGTAAATATAGGCACAATACTTTGTTTTCTCATTTCCCCAAACCAGAATTGAAGTGGAATTAAATTGAAGCCATTTAAACCAAAAACCGATTTCAGTTGGGCACTGTGAACGCATTTCTAAAAAAATATTCACAAGGAAAAATAAATTATGATAATGAGTACTTGACGCAATCTGGGCACAAATTACTCGAAATTTGTCTAAATAACTCCTAATGATCTGTTCAGGGTAAATATACATTGTGTTGCGCACTGGCCAAAACATCTCCAATGAAGCAGGCCTGAAGTCCTAACCATAAGGAAATATGTGAGAACATCCAATGCTGACCTCCAGATGGTGCACAATGTCATCCACACGGTGGGCAAGGTGCTGTAGCATCAGCTGTGAGGTGGCCCTGCTGTCCACTTGCATGAGGGCCTGTGTGTAGCAGCCAATTTTTTACTGCTTGGCTAACAACCTGGGCACCATTCTGTTTACTGCAACACTAAAAAGTAGCCAATATAAAAAAGATGCACCCGAGCACAGATGCAATGCAACAGGACAAAGCTAGACAAATATGTATAAGGCAGAAACCACCTTTGCACATTACCACCAAACAAATGTGTAATACAGACATGTAATACCAATGACTACACTAAGCAAATGCAGCCCACAGGCTCAAGCCAGTCCATTTCTACAAGTCAGCTCCCTTAAACTCTGCAACAAATGCTAATAGGGGTCACCAGCACAGCATTGTCACTCAGCAGCACGGCACTGATCCGAGGGCCAGTTACGAGGAAGGGCCTCTCAAAAGTCCTGTGCTGTCATACCAAGCGAACAAGCATTTTGTAGTTCTCTATCAGGCCACTGAGCTCTGTGCCTGCGTGCACACAGCTGTAAAGGTCTCTCTGTTCTGCACACAACCTCTCCTTCTAAGTTCCGTGAGGGATGAGACGCACTTTCTGCAGCTCTTAATAGGATCCACATAACCGTCTTTGATGTCCTAGTGTATTTATTTGCATATGTCGCAATTTCGGCCACCAAAATCGTAACTGCTTCTTTTGGAGTGCGGCTCATTGATCAATGTGTTACCTTCTTGAGTGGCATGAGCACCAAGAGCGAGATATTGCATGAGTGTCCTCTTGCTTGCTCTTGCTCCAGTGGCGATAATACAAAATGTCACCAATCAATTTGGACTGTCTGCCTGCTTTGTCAAGGAGTAAAAAAATGACGGCAATTCCATGCCTCCTTGTTGACCTTGGAAAAGCTCTCCTTAGAGAATAAAATCTAAAACATGCAACACTAGCCTTAGCAGTGGCATCCTCAAAGCAGAGGAAACGCACATTTTCCAGGATTGCAGCGGCACTCAAGCCAAAACGACCGAGCTGGATACACCCACATGGAGAGGCTCTAGCACAATTGGCATTGTCCCAGAAATGACTTGTCATGTTACTATACTCTGCCTTGACAGCGCTTCTCCACGGCATTTGGGCTGCATGCTAAAACGTAGCTATGGTTCAGTTGTTGTGCACTGTTGGGCCCTTTAGTTCCAAACTAATGTTTGTATTTGCTTTACATTTGTGGCATGACACTTTGACAGCAAGGTATTCACGACCACTCGGTGCTGTTTCCGAGATCAGTTTCCTACTTCTTTAGCATTTAGGTTTAACTAGAAAGGCTGCACGGCCTTGACAGTAGAAGTGGAGGTCATGAGTGGTGGCACTGGCTAGCACTCCCAGGTTGAATTTATTAGATAAAACATAAATACCCCAGAAAGTGGATGGGAAAACAGCACCGCGGTAGCTCAACTGGCATCGCACACGAAATGCGAAGACATGGCTTTGTGCCCCACCTGCGGCCAGTTGCTTTTTCATCCACATTCATTTCCATTAATTTACCATTTCGTTAATTCAATTAATAAGTACAAGTAATTTCCCCTATGCTGTCCTTGGTGTCTTTTTTTGTTGGCTTCTTATAATATGACTCTTGTAACAATGTAGCACTTCACATGCCTCAAGGATCTGTTCTGGAGCTAATATCATTTTCAATTTACCTAAATGATCTCCCACGAACAGTGCACAAGTGAATGGTTTTAATGCACGCAGACAACACGACTCTTGCTTCTCTATGGTGACTGGTTCCTCAAACTGCAAATTAATGTAACAAAATTACTTCATATCTCTAGTTGGTTTAAGGATAAACTAATTGAAGTTAAACATTGATAGAATTAAGTATGTTGTCTTTCATTTTAGGAGACCAACTAGCCCAACAGTCAACTTTTCTAGGAGAAAAGCCACTGATAAAACATCTCTAACCTGCAGTTAAGCGATCATCCAATTGAGAGAGTGAGTTCATTCAAATACTTAGGGGTCGCACTGAGTTAACTTTTGCACTGGAGCCAGAAAATTGAGTGTTTGTAAAAAATCTGGTTTTGCTTTCCTCACATTAAAAATATCTCATAATGTGTATGGCAAATGACTTGTTTAATTTTAGGAAGCAAGCAAAAATATGGAAGAATCGACCCCTCAACATTAAAGCTGCAAGAAATTTGAAAATAACATGCAAGATGTTAAAAAAAAATAATAATCAGTGATGCAAGGTGACATGTAATGAGTGCCTTGCAAGCAGTAGCTTTTTTTTTCTTACTAATTATAATAAAGAGCAGTCCCCATTTTTTATGTATAGCTCCCGTCTTTTCGTTCAGGTCTTTCCTGTAACTGATTGTGATTGTCACATGTACATTGTGTAGCCGCCCCACTCCTGAAATTTTCTGACGACCCCCCCCCCCTTCTTCCCCCCTTTCCCAGAGACAGAAAGTTTCAGGAGGTGGGCTCGGAAAGAGTGACATAGATGAAGGGGAAAGTTCCAATGCGAAAGCAAGGCGATGGCTAGTGGTGGTCCGATGGGGGGGAGTTGTCATGGGGGCGATCTTTTGCATGCAGAGAACATTAGAGCCCCACTCATGGTGCGCTTCTACCTAATTCTGGATCCTGTTAACCATGACTGCTGAGGGAGGATCAGCGCTAAAAATTCCACACAGAGATAAAGATGGGAGGAGGCCATGCATAAATCTTGGAGGCATCGTTGCTCCCCACCAGGCCTTTGTGTCATTGTAGTGCTTCTCATTTCTGGTACTTCACTGAATCGTCGACCATGCTGCATGGAAGAAAAGCATTCTGAAAATGTTGAGACTTGCTTGTCTAAGAAATGCATAATAAGCACTCCTTTTTTTTTCTTCTTTGCCCTGTCTCAGACTTTTATTATGTTAATAAATTTGAGAAGAGCTTGCTGTTATGCTAGTTTTTACACACTGGTAAGAATAGAAAGGGGGCAAAAAACGGGACAAGAAAAGACCTACAGAAGGCTGATTTGCACATGGCAAAATATAACAAGAATGGTGGTGCTGGGCCCAGGACACTAGGAAACTGCCACAACAAACAAGTGGGAGGGCAGGTAGGTGAATAACCTCAAAGTCGATGCAGAAACAAAAATATAGGAATGTTAGAGTCAGCCGCGCCATTCAACAACCCAGTGAATGTTGAAGAGTGCGACAGTGACTAACAGAAAAGAATCTTAAGAAGGAGAGTGGGGTGATAGGTATGAAGGAGGGGAAGGGAGCACGCACATAAAAGGCGTCAAGAATGAAATTGGCATATAATCATGGACATAGGGAGAGTGTCTCAACACTGCCCTATTGCACAACACCAGACGGCTGTGGCCAGTTGCTTAGCTGCAGCTCACCTACCCCGTTGTAGCACATGCTGTTTGCTGTGGAGAGCCAATCTTAACTGTCTCAGCAATTTTCAGAATCGACGGGTGTCAGGAAACATGACACTTTCAAATCTCTCAGAAATTCTAGCCCTTATTTTACTGTGAACTACGGATCTCGTAATTTTCACAAAGGCGTCTAAGCAGAAAGCAGCCCTGCTTCATACTGTCTGCCTCATCAATTCCTGAGTGTGATCAAATAACAATAGGTGTCATGTGATGACTACAATACCATGATTGAAAGTTACTTCCAAACATCTCTTCAAACAAGTCGGACAGCAGATCACCGAAAGTGAGTGAAACTTACATCATATGATACTATCAAAGCTCTAGCACAAAGATTTGTTCCTGTATATTTAAATGTAGTATAATATAGCATGCCCACAAAGATGAAAGCGTGACTGAGTGATAGGTGACCTGCAAAATGGCGCCTACTGTCTGCTGTTCGTAGCCATGGCCAAACCACTCATGAGGAGATCTGTCTGGAAAACAACGCTTATTTCCACTGTTACCTGGGCAGCAAACAAGAAGACACATGACAGTGTACTGCTCTGTTATTTCGTTTGGCCCCATTTTTAGCGCTGTTTGTTTTTCCATTTAAGCCATGTACCAACTAGGTCATCAACATACATTATATAAATCCATCAATAGGTAAATGAAATGTTATAGTGTTTTTTAACATTGACATGTGTACTTGTACATCTTTTTCGGGTGACCGCTCTTCATCCTATAACAATTATTATCACTCAGTGGGGGATGCGCCCACATGTATCGGAAGTTTCTCTAATGTTATCTATTGTTCTTTCTGCTGTATGTTGTCACCCACGCTTGTGTAATCCGATTGCATGTGCGATGCGAATTGTGTAGAACTTTCTGGAAGACACGTGGGCACCAGCGATTACTCTGGAACCTTCAATGGCTCATGTATAAAAGCTGACGCACTTGACCTGCTGATCAGATTTTCGCCCATCGCCGACTGTGTTCGCCGCTGTCACTGTTCTTTGAGTTTAGCCCATTTTTTTTAGGGCACAAGTCCACCCAATAAAAGGCTAGTTTCATCATTCCCAGTATTGCGGCTTTCTTCATCGTCACTACTACGTGACAATATCACCATTTCTTTAATTGCATAAGGATAATAGCATAACTTGATGCGAAGTGGCTGCATGCCTTAGCAATGAAAAACTTTTATAAAGAGCTAAAGTGTTGTTTCAGCAACCTAAAAACATGCATCTACGTTGTTAAAGCATTCTTCCCTGGGGAGTGCTAGGAGTTTGAAAAGTGTACAACATTATATATATATATATATATATATATATATATATATATATATATATATATATATATATATATATTATATATATATATATATATATATAAAATTAAAGTGTCCTGCCCTGTTTTATCAGTTCCTGTGGCTTGTGAATCGTGACACTGGTGGAGGTACTGGGTAAATGTTTGGGACGCCTGTCAACAGCCTCACATCAAGCCCAGGATATTTTCCACATGTCGAAACACCTGTTCACCGTGCCAGTCGTTGCCTATTAGGCCTAAGTCCAGAATTTGGTCCCCTACCAGGAAGTCTGCCTGTTACCACGAGTGCCCAAGCCATGACAGACCCAGGCCCTGCACAGGTGACTCTTTTGACTCCTCGATCTCCCATGAGCTTCCACGGCAGCGCCTACGAGGATGCAGAAGACTGGCTCGAGGAGTACGAGCATGTAGCCAAGTATAATGAGTGGCATGCTGGACAGAAGCTCTCCAATGTGTATTTCTCTCTTGAAGAAGGAGCCCGTACATGGTTTGTAAATCGCGAGGGAATCTGGCCAAGCTGGGATGAGTTCCGCCGCCAGTTCCTCCATACGTTCGGGAGCATCGAAAGGCAAGACCACACACACTGTCTTCTTGAATTACGCATGCAAAAGACGAATGAAACTGTTGCCATGTTTGCTGAAGACATGGCTCGTCTTTGTCGTCATGCAGACCCCAATATGTCCGAGGCAAAAAAACTCACCCTCAACCAACCTTAACCTCATGTGCGGCATAAAGGAGAAGCTGCTTGCCGGTCTTGTGCGGAACCCACCGACTAGCCTCGATGAGTTTATTAAAGAATTGACAGCCATAGAGAGTGTGTTACACCTACGCAGTTGCCAGTATAATCACCTGACCAGCACTGGACCGACAAGCGCTGCAGCAGTGACGGTCACAGACGAGGTTTCCTTGCACCGGCTGATACGCAAAGTTGTTCAGGAAGAAATTAAGAAGCTCACTGCCATGCCAAATGAATGCACAGCTGCATCAGTGGCTGAAGTCATGTGCCAAGACATAAAGCAAGGGTTTCTGGCTCCCGAGCCAAATTCCCAGACGTGGCAGCCCAGCTACGCAGATGTTATCCGTGAACCACCACCTCCGATGCCGATGCCACAGTATCACCAGCAGTCAGCACCAGCATTACCTTGGTACCATATGGAACAACCGGCGCGACCATCGCTTCGCATAACCGACATTTGGTGCACAGCTGACTACAGGCCCTTGTGCTTCCACTGTGGGGAAGGGCCTGTAGTCAGCACGATAAGGGCCACATCTGCCATCATTGCCCTTATCGCGTTGCAGGGTACCAAGCATTTCCATCAACTGCTTCTTGTCGTGCTTTTGACGGCAGCTGAGCAAACATCGATGCGAATTCGACGAGCTGGCAAGCCCATTCTCCTGGTTACCGGTTGCGCTTCCCTTCTCCGGGACATCGTTTTCCAGCTGCAAGATGCAGTTCCACCGACGTGGCCCGAGGGCGATCTCCCAGCCCACGCCGGGGAAACAGAAGGCTGTGGACTCGGGGGAAAAGGTTGCCACACATGAATTGCTGAAAATCCCCCACTGCCGTCGAACGAGAAACCAATACAGCCGGATGATTTGATGACAGACGAGATTGTTAACGGTGATGTTAGTGTATCAATTGACGGCCACGACGTGACAGTGCTAGTAGACACTGGCGCAGACTTTTCGATACTAACTGAAAAATTGGCAGACAGACTTCGCAAAGTGAATATGGAATGGTCAGGGCCGTACATTAGAGGTGCTGGAGGCCAGCTACTGACACCGACTGGCAAGTGTACAGCAAAGGTCAACAAGGGAATTCGTCATTCGTCGCAAATTTTGTTATTCTCCCCGACTGCTGCAACGATGTAATCTTACGTATGGTGTTCTTACGCGAGTATAGCGCCGTCATCAACATACCAGAAGGTATACTAACCTTTCCTGGGGACGAAAGTGCAGAACTACAACGCAAGTCCTTACGCATCATAAGACGTGACTGTACCAAAGTTATATTGCAGTCTTGTTTCCGTCAGGTGCAACACAGAGTACAATGGGGAAGGTATTGCCGAGCAGATAATTACACTTTTGCTCACTCAAGGTGTTGCCACACCCAAAAGTCTCGTCAAAGTAATGCACGGGCAAACAGAACTACTGCTGACAAACTTCAGCAAGCAACGACGACACATTGCAAAAGGCGCAGCAGTTGCTTACCTCGACGAGATTGTGGAATTCGGCAAATGCTTTGCATTACAACAAAGAGATCAAGACACTTTGGCACCGTTACCTGTTCTTGACGTGAGTACGAGCTTATCACCAGCGGAAAGGCAGCGCCTTGTGGACCTGCTTCACCAGTTTCGCTATTGCTTTTTGTCGACATCCAGAGTTGGTGAGACTCCACTGGCGAAGCACCGGATTATCACGAAGGAGACAGCAAGACCAATCCAACAAAACCCGTACCGTGTAGTGCCAAAATAATGTGAAGCGATCCAAGAGCAAGTGAAGAAAATGCTTGACAACGTGATCCAACCATCAAAAAGCCCGTGGGCATCGCCAGTAGAGATTGTCACAAAGAAAAATGGCAGCGTGCGTTTTTGTGTCAACTACCATAAGCTGAATCGGGTGACAAAAGAAAGATGTATACCCATTACTTCATATCGACGATTCTCTCGACAGGCTGAGGCATGCCCGCTACTTCTCGTTGATGGACCTCAAAAGTGGCTATTCGCAAATCGAGGTTGATGACAGAGACAGGGAAAAGGCTGCTTTCGTAATGCCTGATGGGCTTTACAAATTCAAGGTCCTGCCTTTCAGTTTATGCTCAGCTCCAGCAACTTTTCAGCGACTCATGGATATGGTTCTGTCAGGCCTGAAGTGGCAGACATGCCTAGTATACCTCGGCAACGTCATAATTTTTTCGGAAACGTTCGAGGAACACCTGAGACGGCTGCTGGCAGTTCTACAAACAATACGGTCCACCTGCTTAACACTGAAAGCAGAAAAGTGTCACTTTGGTTTCGAGGAACTCCATTTTTTAGGTCATGCTGCGAGTCATCAAGGCGTCCACCCTGATCCCGACAAGATCACAGCCGTCGCAAAGTTTCCAACGCTGACGGACAAGAAGGTAGTGAGGCGTTTTCTAGGTCTCTGCTTGTATTACCGAAGATTTATAGCCAATTTTTCACATATAGCTTCACCGTTAAAGTGCCTTACAAGAAAAGACGTTGCCTTCATTTGGGGCGAAGAAGAACAAGCAGCATTTAATTATCTCCGACAACACTTGCAAACACCTCCTGTACAGGCTCACTTTGACGAGGACGCTCCTACCATGATTTATACAGACGCTAGCAACGTAGATTTAGGCGCTGTGCTCCTGCAGTGGCAAGACTCAGCCAAGAGAGTCATTGCATATTCAAGCAGGATGCTCTCACGTGCTGAGTCTAATTACTCAACCACAGAAAAGGAATGCCTTGCAGTGTTATGAGCAGTTATGAAGTTTCATATCTCTATATCTCTATAGCCATATCTCTATGGTCATTCCTTCAGTGTTGTCAGCAATCATCACTCACTTTGCTGGCTGACGAACTTGAAGGATCCGTCCGGTTGACTACTGTGTAGGAGCCTCAGGCTTCAAGAATTCAATATGACAGTGGTGTACAAGTCTGGACGAAAGCACTCCGACGCCAACTGCCTTTCAAGATCATTGATTGAGCAGGAAGTCACAGAAGATGATGAAGACATGGCTTTTATAGGTGTTCTAGACACGGCCACGACTGCTCGTCAGCAGCGGGAAGACAGCGAACTGTTTCCGCTTATTGATCTTTTAGAAGGCCGGGTTAAAAGCGCACCCAAAACATTTGCAAGGAGCTTGCCATCATACTGCTTCCGTAATGATGTTCTCTACAAGAACTCCGCAAGCAGAAACACCCGCCTACTTGTTGTCCTAACGTGCCTCCGTCATGAGGTCTTGCAAGCCTGCCACAATGAACCGACATCTGGCCACCTCGGCTACATGCGAACACTAGCCCGAGTCAAAGAGAAATATACTGGCCAAGGATTGCCACCTTTGTGAAGCATTACGCGTTCACATGCCTCGAATGTCAGCGACGCAAACCACCACATATGAAACCAGCTGGGCTACTACAACCAGTCCAACGGCTCACGAACCCATTTGTCCAAATCAGGATGGACCTTCTCAGACCATTGCTGGCTTTCAATACTGACAATAAGTGGCTAATAGTTGCCACCGATTACCTGACACGCTATGCAAAAACCAAGGCCCTTCCAAGCGGCACTGCAGTTGAAGCAGCGCGATTTTTTATTGAAAACGTGGTTCTGAGGCACGGTACACCAGTGGTGATAATAACGGACAGAGGGACTGCCCTTATGGCTATACTACTAAAGACAGTGCTCAGCCTCAGCAGCACGGCTCACCAAAAGACCACAGCCTATCCCCCACAAACGAACGGCCTAACAGAACGCTTGAACATTCTATTGACATTCTATTGCCGACATGCTGAGTATGTACGTAGACATGGAGCATAAAAATTGGGATGGCATTCTACTGTACATCACGTTCGCTTACAACAAGACTATCACCGACATGCTGAGTATGTACATAGACGTGGAGCACAAAAATTGGGATGGCATTCTACTGCACATCACATTCGCTTACAACACTGCTCAACAGGAAACAACGCGAAAGACACCATTTAGCGTTCTTCATGGCTGTGAAGTGACGATGATGTTTGATACAATGTTGCCACATAACTGCGGTGATACAGGCATGCACACTGAAGCTTTCGCTCAACATGCTGAAGAAGCGAGACAACTCACCCGCATCAGAATCGCCAGACAACAGGACTACAACAGGCTACAATCAACGGTGCCGATACATCACATATCACCCAGGCGACAAAGTGTGGGTTTGGAGTCCCACCCGTCAGTGAGGAAGCTAGTACTTTGGTACATACAAGGTCCGTGCCTCAGCAACCTAAACTATGAGGTTATCCCTGACAGTTCTGCTTCCTCCAGGGCGAGGCAGCATCCACCAGAAGTCGTGCACATTGTGCGCATGAACCCCTATTGTTTGGAATGAAGTGAAATGCCCTCACCTCATCTGACACATCTTCCTACCGCTAGGTGAGCATCGGGACGATGCTCTCTCTGGAGGGAGGCAAATGCCACATCCAATACGTGGCACGTAGAGAAAGACGAAGTTCTCGCGCATTGCGGAAGAGAAGACGAGATCCCTGCGTAATCGTTTTTCAGTTTGCCTGCAATTAAAGTGTCCTGCCCTGTTTTATCAGTTCCTGCTGCTTGTGAATTGTGACAATATATATATATTGTAATGAAGAAAAAGAGCACAAGGACAAGGGCAGCCAGATCGTCTGTTCCGTGCCTGCAGTGGAACCAATGGGCCAGTCGGATCGCCACTGCTTAGCAAGAGCTTCAGCCGTTCGGGCAGCCAGCTGTTACTGCTCTGCGTGACCTTCCTTCTCAATTACGAACAGACGCTGCCAACTGAACTGTTCAAACACTCCATTACAATTGGTGGAGGTGCGGGGTATTAAAGAACATCTACACCCTGGAACTCCGGTCTCGGACTCTGCCTCCCGTTATGCCTGACTCTCCCCAGCCGACGTCGCCACCACCCTCCGTTGCCTGCTCTGGCGCTGTCCCGCAACGCCATGCAGCGGTTTTCAGCGGTATGGATGAGCAGGACGTCAATGAATGGTTGTCTACATATGAAAGGGTGAGCTCGCACAATCGATGGGACGATACCGCCAAGTTAAATGCCGTCATCTTCTACCTTGCGGGAGTGGCTCACCTGTGGTTTAAAAATCACGAAGCCGACTTTGAGTCCTGGTCTGCATTCAAAGCCAGTTTCGCTGAAGTTTTCAGTCGCCCTGCCGTCTACAAGTTGCGCGCCGAGCAGCGGTTACGAGAGCGAGCGCAACAACCTGGTGAAACATTCACCTGTTATATCGAAGACATTCTGGACCTGTGCAAATGTGTGGATGCTTCTATGCTCAAACATGAGAAATTGAAGCACATTTTGAAGGGCATCGCCGATGACATTTTTCAAATGTTGATCACCAAGAGTCCGCGCACCGTAGCAGAGCTCATGAACTTGTGCGAAAGCTACGACGAGTTGAGGAGGCAGCGCGATTTGACCAGGCACCCCTCAGTGGCTGACGAGGCCCTCTCTTCCATGACCGCCTTCCCTGATCGCTCCTCCCTCCTCAGACAAATCCAAGCTTTCGTGCGGGAGGAAATTGCACGTCAGCTCTCTCTATTGCCCTTCGCTGAGCTACCCCAACAGCAGCCGCTGCCGTCACAGCCTCCTACACAGCTCGCCCCTACGCTCTGGCGGGTTATTGAAGAGCAAGTTGCTGAGGCTCTACCAATGCAGCATCAGCTGTACCCTGGCGCCACGCCACCTACTTACGCATCCGTCGCGGTGCAGCCTCCTTGTCAACCACTCGTTGCACTACATCCACGGCCGCTACCACCCGTTCGTCATCCCGTTCATCGACCTGCTCCTGCGTTTGCTAATCCTTGGCGCACACAAGACAACAGGCCCATAAGTTATGCCTGCGGTATTCCCGGCAATGTTGCACGACTCTGCCACCGCCGCATGCTGCACTCTGATGGGTTGGTGCAGTCGCCTCCCTACGCCGACGTGCAACCTTTTCAAGACACTTATTTTACTCGGCAGTCGAACAGGCCACCAGCCGAGCGCCCGGTCCTTACACGTCGTTCGCCTTCCCGGCGTCGCCGCTCATTATCCCTCATGCGCCAGCGCCCTTCACCCACACAAGAGGAAAACTAAGCGCCGCAGTTCAGGAGGCAAGAACTGCGTCGCCATTAATCTGTACAAGTACTCCGTTGCCGCCTTCGAATGTTGTCGACCTTACTGTTGACGGCGTCCCTACAGTTGCGCTAATTGATACTGGAGCAGCCGTGCCTGTCCTAAACGAACGCCTCTCTCGCGCCTTACGAAAAGTTACGACACCACTTTCTGGGTTTTCTCTTCGCACAGCAAGCGCCCAGCCAGTGCATCCTTCAGCAGCATGCACAGCTAGAGTTGTTATTCAGGGCGTTCTCTATATTATGGAATTTGTGGTTCTTCAGTCCTGCTCTCACGACGTGATACTTGGGTGGGACTTTCTTTCGCAAAATAACGCCGTCATCAATTGTGCATGTGCTGAAGTCGAATTATCGCCTCTGTGTGGCGTACCCCTCGTCAGCGCCACTTCTCTTCCCGCTAAGCTAGTCCTTCGGGAAGACATCGCCATACCGCCGCACTCGTCTGCTGTTGTTCTCGTCTTCTGTGGCGCTGTCTCTGAAGGCACTGTCCTCTTCACTCCTTCGGAACTCTTCATAACCCACAAAGATGTTCCCCTCTTTTTCACCACACTTGACATCTCAGCCGGTCTCAGCGCCATCGTTGTCTGCAATCCTCTTCCTACAGCCCTGACGGCTCTTTGCGGTGAAGCACTTGGCCAAGTTCAGCCTCTTGATGACATGTTTATAACCGATGTACCGGATGCTTCGTATACAGAGCTCACTGACTTCTGTGCACTTTCCACTTCTGCTCCGCCATCACCTGACTTATTCACACCTTTCATTGCCGATGACCTTACTTCCGAGCAGCGCTCCCAGCTTCTTCACCTGCTTGCCCAGTTCCGTTCTTCTTTTGATGTCGCTCAGCCTATTCTGGGTCGCACATCAACCGTAAGCCACCACATCAACACTGGCTCCAACGCACCATTGCGGCAGCGCCCGTACCGCGTATCCGCCAAAGAACGTCAGGTGATCAGTGAGCACGTGGACGACATGCTTCAGCGTGGCGTCATTCGACCTTCCAATAGCCCATGGGCATCACCAGTGGTTCTCGTCACAAAAAAGATGGTTCTATTCGGTTCTGCGTCGATTATTGCCGTCTTAATAAGATAACGCGAAAAGACGTTTACCCTCTACCATGCATTGACGATGCTCTCGACAGCTTGCAAGGCGCTGAATTTTTTTCTTCATTGGATTTACGTTCGGGCTACTGGCAGGTCCCGATGTCAGCAGTTGATCGCCCTAAAACTGCATTCATTACTCCGGATGGTTTATACTAATTTAATGTGATGCCATTTGGCCTATGCAATGCGCCTGGTATGTTTGAACGAATGATGGACAATATCTTGCGCGGTCTAAAATGGAGCACGTGTTTGTGCTACCTCAACAACATCGTTGCGTTCGCCCCTTATTTCAGCACGCATCTTCTTTGCCTTAGGCAAGTGTTGACGTGCTTGACCAACGCAGGCCTGCAACTGAACCTGAAAAAGTGCCAGTTCGCCATGCGCAAGCTCATGATTCTAGGTCACGTCGTATCACAAGACAGCATTTGCCCCGACCGATCAAAACTTCATGCTGTGACAGAGTTTCTGAAACCTAAGACACTCAAAGAACTCCGTGCCTTCGTCAGCCTCTGTTTTTACTTCAGATGCTTTGTTCGCTATTTTGCCTCAATTATATCACCTTTGACACAACTCTTAAGTGGCGCCAACGACCTAGCCTCCTGGACTCCTGCTTGTGACACCGTGTTCGTGACCTTACGCCGTCTCCTGACATCTCCGCCTATACTGCGACACTACGACCGCACCACCCCAACTGAAGTGCATACCGATGACAGTGGTATTGGCCTTGGCGCTATCCTTGCGCAGCGCAAGCCTGGCTACTCCGAGTACATCGTTGCTTATGCCAGTCGTGCGCTGACCAAAGCGGAACGCAATTACAGCGTCACAGAAAAAGAATGCCTGGCCATCGTTTGGGCACTTGGGAAGTTTCGCCCTTATTTATATGGCAGGCCTTTCCATGTCGTTACTGACCATCACGCCCTTTGTTGGTTATCCTCTTTAAAAGACCCATCTAGACGCCTTGCCCGCTGGGCTCTGTGCATTCAAGAATACGACATACACGTCATCTACTGCTCAGGTCACAAGCACGCTGACGCCGACGCACTGTCCCGCTCTCCGCTGCCAGCCGACACAGCCTCCCTCTCCACCATTGAGGCAGTATCCTCGGTCGACATCGCTACCTGCGCATCAGAACAGTGCAAAGATCATTGGGTGGCCTCTCTTCTGGATCTCCTTTCTGGTTCGCCTGCATCTCCCATCTCCCGCTCCCTGCGTCACCAGGCTGCCCACTTTGCTGTCCGGGATAACCTCTTGTATCGACGCAACTACCAGCCCGATGGTCGCAAGTGGCTCCTGGTTATCCCTAAGACTTTGCGTTCCGCCATGTGCGTGTCTTTCCATACTGACCCACAATGTGCACACGCAGGCGTTTTGAAGACGTATGACCGCCTGCGGCAACGTTACTACTGGCGAGGCATGTTTACTTTTGTCCAAAAGTATGTCCGCTCGTGCCCGCAATGCCAACGCTGCAAATCTCCGCCTCATCCGGCCCACGCTTTATTACAGCCGCTTCCGTGCCCTGCTCGTGCGTTCGAACGTGTGGGAATTGACCTGTACGGGCCGCTACCGCTAACACCCGCTGGCAAACGATGGATTATTGTCGCAGTTGATCACCCTACACGCTATGCTGAAACCGCTGCTCTACCTGCAGCGATCGCCAGTGACGTTGCATCCTTTCTGCTCCATCGTTTCATTCTTCGTCATGGCCCACCTCGGGAGCTGCTGAGTGATAGAGGCCGTGCGTTTTTGTCACAGGTGGTTGAAGCACTGCTTGCTCAATGCCGCATAGGTCACCGGACCACCACGGCATACCATCCTCAAACTAACAGGCTTACGGAGCGTTTCAATCGCACCCTAGGTGATATGCTCGCCATGTACGTTTCATCGGAGCATACAAACTGGGACATCATCCTCCCATTTGTCACGTACGCATATAATACGGCTACACAAAGTACTACAGGATTTTCTCCATACTTTCTTCTCTACGGTCGCGATCCTTCCCATACCATCGATACGGTTTTGCCTTATACACCAGATGCGTCAGAGTGTGCTCCTGTTTCAGCCGTCACCCGATACGCCAAGGAATGCCGTCAATTAGCCCGAAAGTTCACCTCCGCCGACCAACAATGACAAAAAGCCAATCGTGATGGCGACGCTACGAATCCGAACTTCGCTGCCAGCACACTTGTCTTGTTGTCCGTGCCTGCTACCACGCCTGGACTTTCAACAAAACTTCTCTCGCAGTATGATGGACCATACCGCATCGTCGAACGCACCTCTCCGGTCAACTATGTCATACAGCCGCTTACACCGACATCCAAAAAGTGCCGCCGTGGACGGGATGTTGTTCATGTTCACCGCCTGAAACAATTCTATGACCCGCTGGTCTCCCCGTCGTAAGCCACCAGGATGGCGCCGCTTTTGCACCGGGGGTAATTGTAATGAAGAAGGAGAGCACAAGGACAAAGGCAGCCAGATCGTCTGTTCCGTGCCTGCAGTGGAACCAATGGGCCAGCCGGATCGCCAGTGCTTAGCAAGAGCTTGTGCCGTTTGGGCAGCCAGCTGTTCCTGCTCTGCGTGACCTTCCTTCTCAATTACGAACAGACGCTGCCAACTGAACTGTTCAAACACTCCATTACAATATATATATATATATATATATATATATATATATATATATATATATATATATATATATATATATATAGAGAGAGAGAGAGAGAGAGAGAGAGAGAGAGAGAGAGAGGTGAAGGAGAGGGAGGAGTGGTAGCGAAGACCCACCTCCCGCCAGAAATAAATTTCTGGCTACGCCACTGGACATGTGACACGATTGTGACACGCAGACTGAATTTGACCTACAAATAGCCTGTTGGCGGTGGAAAACTCATTGGTTTAATAACTCCAATACAAGGCTACAAGATAAACACTACATGAAGAGAGTTGTACTGGTGTGATGTAGGGCCCGTCGTTAGAGTAACAGCTCCCTGCTCTCACCATTGCCTGCCCCCACACACAGACAAAGTGGGAGCAAGCGAGGGAGCACTTGATGGAATCGGCTATCAATTCAAATGTTAAGTTTGTATTTCTTGAAAATGTATAAATCTGCTTTCATAGAACAACAGAAAGCTGAGCTAGTTGGTAAGGATTCATAATGCAAAAAAAAAGGGGCAAGGCGTGCAGACATGGACATAAGAGAAGTGGACAACACGAACGCATTTGTGTTGTCCACTTCTCTTCTCTTGTGTTTGTGTCTCCACGCCTTACCCCTTCTTTCATATATTAATGATGCAAATGCAGTTCACTTCAGCATTATTATTTCATTATTTTCTGACGATTGTGTTTTGTACAGAGATATTTCTGGGCAAAAGATCAACCTGAACTAAACAACAACAAAAACAATATTTTAGAATAGTGCAACATATGAGGAATGCTTCTTAACATTGAAGAAAGCATCCTTCTGCACGTTACACATGGAAAACACCCACTAAAGCACACTTATAAATTAGGATTGTCAACATTACAAGAGGTTACGAAGTAGAAATACTTGAAAGTTACTATTACTAACAATATATCTTGTAACATCGATGTTGATCATCGTATGCGCATCAGCCTCGTGTAAATTATGTTTACTAAAACATAAACTACGAAATGCCCCAGCTAGTGCCAAACTTTTCAGCTACATACCCTTTATTCGGCCTAAACATGAGTATGCATCTGTAGTTTAGGACCCCGTACTAAACATTATATTAAAAAGCTCGCAAGTATAACAGCCGTTTGATTTATTCTAAATTTTCGGTTTGATTCACCTGCAGAACAAACAGTATACAGTTGCTTGCTGCCTTGACTTTCTTTATTAATAATTTCATAATTCAACCTTCCATATACCTTTCAACAATTAGACACACCCGGCACCACAAACCCCCCTCTTTGATTCCATATTTTGCATGTACAGAAGTGTTCAAGTATTCATTTTTTTTCCCACAAACTATTAACGACTGGAACTCTCTGTTGTACCCAATTGATTCCGTTACTAAGTGGCATGTGCTACTTTATTCTTCATGTGTGGTTGAATGCCGTTTGAATCCACTATGCTTGGACCTGTACACGGTCTGCAGTATTGTATAAGTAAATAAGCTAAATCAAGGTGATCTGAGCATCGCAGCTGAACTTGCGATGTTCTACAGTAACTGACAAAACCTGAAACAGGCGCATCTGCATCTTTACTGCAGGCAACTTTCTTAAAACAACCAGACTAGATTAAAATGGATCCTGCACAAGCCAAGGACAGTGAACGCAGTTCCTCTAATAAGGCAGGCAAAGATGTCCTCTCGCAGAAACTCGGTGATTAAGGTGCTAACTTGGGCTGGTTGGTACATGTCTGAAAAAGAAAAGAGTAACAGTGCAAAGAACAGGACATGCAGACTGAGACAGACAATTCGCTGTGTCGCTGATCAGTAATTTGTAGGATCTAACTGCTGAAAGCAGTTTAAAAGGACGCTTTTCTGTTTGCTCAACAAGTGACGCAATGCCGAAGCTGTACGTAGGGTGTTTTATGGCCTCCCTACTTTCTGAAGTATGGGAACGTGGAGGAGTGCGACGTTGTCAAGAACAATGCCTTCGTGCACGTGAACTCTGAGGAAGAGTCCAAGTTGGCCATTGATGCACTGCACAACTCTCGAGTTCATGGGTGGCAAGATCCCAATCAAGGCTTCCCGCAGTTCCCACAGTAAGGTGTGGCCCAAGCCAGGCATGGGCGGCCATGGCCAAAGCTACCGTTGTGGCCGCCAGGGCCAACACTGGTCTAAGCAATGTCCACAAAACCGAAACACTCGCTTTGACTCGGTGATGCCCATGCTGCCCCCTGGTGGTGGCAGCCCGCTGGCGTGCTACCCTGGTGTTGGAGACCCAGAGCGGCTGGGCAACAGCTCTGGTGGCCCCGATCGGTTCCTGGATCGGGGTGGGGCCTACAGTGACAGGGACTTTGAGGCTGTGTTAGCTACGGCGACTGCATACGACCCTATCCTGATCTGTATGAGTGCCAGGCTGCTCCACCACCACCCCTGTCAGCTGCTTTAGACAACTTCTACTACTACCGTCAACCATACGAAGACTTTGGGAGCAGCTACTCTGGCTCTCAAGATGGTCCATCAGTCCAAGCCAGGGCTATGGCAATAGCTACAGTTACTCGACTACGCTTTGTCTGTCTCAGCCTGCAAGTCCTGTTCTTTACACTCTTACTCATTTTTTTCAGTCAGTGGTTAACTTTTGTAGCCATTCCATACCGCTATCCTTGAGCGCCTGTACTAATGACCTTGTAAATTACATCAATTCTTCTTCCCTGCCTGCTCTTGTAAGGCACAGTTAAAAAAAATGGTGTTCATTCACCTTTGTGTGAACCCTTGCAACTGCGCCATACTCAGCGTATCGCTGCTTCTTCAACCATTTCACTACTTCTGCACCAAACTCTGCAGGTTGACCAAGCCCAAGAAGCATGGCAACAACCACGGGCGACAATACCTAAGCTAATGGCAGAAGCCATTGTACATGTCTTCTTGCTTTATGTCAGGCTAGGGAGTTGCTCAATGAAATATTTTCCAGACATTCTGGGCACCATGGTATCTGCATCTAGCTTCAATGAAATTCATTTGACAGTCAACATTTTTATGGGAGGTGTGTTTCACTCATCGCTTGCTTCATCACCGATTTCATGAGCTTGTGTGTACAGCCTGCAATCCTCCCTTTTCATGGCACGACGGTGCATGCGCCCTGCCCTAGCGGATTAGTCGCGAAACGTTTTGGAAGGGTCACGCGCCTCGCCGCGCACCGGAATCATCATCATCATCATCCTAGTTATGCCCACTGCAGGGCAAAGGCCTCTCCCATACTTCAACAACCCCAGTCATGTACTAATTGTGGCCATGTCGTCCCTGCAAACTTCTTAATCTCATCCGCCCACCTAACTTTCTGCCGCCCCCTGCTACGCTTCCCTTCCCTTGGAATCCAGTCCGTAACCCTTAATGACCATCAGTTATCTTCCCTCCTCATTACATGTCCTGCCCGGTTATCTTCCCTCCTCATTACATGTCCCGCCCATGCCCATTTCTTTTTCTTGATTTGAACTAAGATGTCATTACCTCTTGTTTGTTCCCTCACCCAATCTGTTCTTTTCTTATCCCTTAACGTTACACCCATAATTCTTCTTTCCATAGCTCGTTGCGTCGTCCTCAATTTAAGTAGAACCCTTTTCATAACCCTCCAGGTTTCTGCCCCGTAGGTGACTACTGGTAAGACACAGCTGTTATAAACTTTTCTCGTGAGGGATAATGGCAACCTGCTGTTCATGATCTGAGAATGCCTGCCAAACGCACTCCAGCCTATTCTTATTTCGATTATTTCCGTCTCATGATCCGGATCCGCCGTCACTACCTGCCCTAAGTAGATGTACTCCCTTACCACTTCCAGTGCCTCGTTACCCATTGTAAATTGCTGTTCTCTTCCGAGACTGTTAAACATTACTTTAGTTTTCTGCAGATTAATTTTTAGACCCACTCTTCTGCTTGGCCTCTCCAGGTCAGTGAGCATGCATTGCAATTGGTCCCCTGAGTTACTAAGCAAAGCAATAACATCAGCGAATCGCAAGTTACTAAGGTATTCTCCATGAACTTTTATCCCCAATTCTTTCCAATCTAGGTCTCTGAACACTTCCTGTAAACACGCTGTGAATAGCATTGGAGAGATTGTATGTCCCTGCCTGACACCTTTCTTTATTGGGATTTTGTTGCTTTCTTTATGGAGCACAACGGTGGCTGTGGAGCCGCTATAGATATCTTTCAGTATATTTACATACGGCTCGTCTACACCCTGATTCCATAATGCTTCTATGACTGCTGAGGTTTCGACAGAATCAAACGGTTTCTCGTAATCAATGAAAGCTATGTATAAGGGTTGGTTATATTCCACACATTTCTCTATCACCTGATTGATAGTGTGAATATGGTCTATTGTTGAGTAGCCTTTACGGAATCCTGCCTGGTCCTTTGCATGACAGAAGTCTAAGCTGTTCCTGATTCTATTTGCGATTACCTTAGTAAATAGTTTGTAGGCAACTGTCAGTAAGCTGATCGGTCTATATTTTTCAAGTCTTTGGCGTCCCCCTTCATATGGATTAGGATTATGTTTGCATTCTTCCAAGATTCCGGTACGCTCAAGGTCATGAGGCATTGCGTATACAGGGTGGCCAGTTTCTTTAGAACAATCTGCCCACCATCCTTCAACAAATCTGCTGTTACCTGATCCTCCCCAGCTGCCTTCCCCCTTTGCATAGCTCCCAAGGCTTCCTTTACTTCTTCCGGCGTTACCTGTGGGATTTCGAATTCGTCTGGACTATTCTCTCTTCCATTATCGTCGTGGGTGCCACTGGTACTGTATAAATCTCTATAGAACTCCTCAGCCACTTCAACTATATCATCCATATTAGTAATGATATTGCTGGCTTTATCTCTTAACGCATACATCTGATTCTTGCTAATTCCTAGTTTCTTCTTCACTGCTTTTAGGCTTCCTCCGTTCCTAAATGCATGTTCAATTTTATCCATATTATACTTCCTTATGTCAGCTGTCCTACGCTTGTTGATTAACTTCGAAATTTCTGCCAGTTCTATTCTAGCTGTAGGGTTAGAGGCTTTCATACATTGGCGTTTCTTGATCAGATCTTTCGTCTTCTGCGATAGCTTACTGGTATCTTGTCTAATGGAGTTACCACCGCCTTCTATTGCACACTCCTTAATGATGCCCACAAGATTGTCGTTCACTGCGTCAACACTAAGGTCCTCTTCCTGAGTTAAAGCAGAATACCTGTTCTGTAGCTTGATCTGGAATTCCTCTATTTTCCCTCTTACCGCTAACTCATTGATCGGCTTCTTATGTACCAGTTTCTTCTGTTCCCTCCTCAGGTCGAGGCTAATTCGAGTTCTTACCATCCTATGGTCACTGCAGCGCATGTTGCTGAGCACGTCCACATCTTGTATGATGCCAGGTTTAGCGCAGAGTATGAAGTCTACTTCATTTCTAGTCTTGCCATTCAGGCTCTTCCACGTCCACTTTCAGCTATCCCGCTTGCGGAAGAAGGTATTCATTATCCGCATATTATTCTGTTCCGCAAACTCTACTAATAAATCTCTCCTGCTATTTCTAGTGCCTATGCCATATTCCCCCACTGCCTTGTCTCCAGCCTGCTTCTTGCCTACCTTGGCATTGAAGTCGCCCATCAGTATAGTGTATTTTGTTTTGACTTTACCCATCGCCGATTCCACATCTTCATAGAAGCTTTCGACTTCCTGGTCATCATGAGTGGATGTAAGGGCATAGACCTATACAACCTTCATTTTGTACCTCTTATTAGGTTTCACAACAAGACCTACCACCCTCTCCTTAATGCTATAGAATTCCTGTATGTTACCAGCCATATTCTTATTAATCAGGAATCCGACTCCTAGTTCTCGTCTCTCTGCTAAGCCCCGGTAGCACAGGACGTGCCCGCTTTTTAGCACTGTATATGCTTCTTTTGGCTTCCTAACTTCACTGAGCCCTATTATATCCCATTTACTGCCCTCTAATTCCTCCAATAGCACTGCTAGACTCGCCTCACTAGATAACGTTCTAGCGTTAAACGTTGCCAGGTTCATATTCCAATGGCGGCCTGTCCGGAGCCAGGGATTCTTAGCACCCTGTGCTGCGTCGCAGGTCTGACCGCTGCCGTGGTCAGTTGCTTCGCTGGGGACTGAGGGCCGGGGTTTGATTGTTGTGTTCATATAAGAGGTTGTGGCCAAGTACTGCACCAGGGTGGCCAATCCTGCTCTGGTGAGGGAGTGCGTTATCGGTTCTGGTCACCGGGATCAGGCCACACTCCAAGCCTGTTTATGCAATTTTATCAACACGCAGATTTTTTTTTTAATCCAGAGGAAAATCGCGCGGCACCGGGATTCGAACCATGGACCTCTTGTACGCGAGGCAGGTGTTCTATCTCTACGCCACCACTGCGCACCGGAAAGCACCCCTAAAAAAAGTGCTCGGACGTCCGCAGCTGTAAACACTCGTGCCATGTACCGTGTTGAAACTACACTCGTACCTCAACGTCAGGGCAGTGCCGAAAACGCTGCAACTTCACTTTGATACAGAAAGCGGTCAGGGCCTTGTCTGAACTGCACCATGAACCAAATAGTTGCTGGCTTGCATTGACAGCTATCAAATTTAACAAAAAACTTGTGTGTTACACTTGAGCGACACTTCAAAAAACATCACATTGCTGACAAAA
The DNA here is from genome assembly GCF_050947875.1 of Dermacentor variabilis. Classification (NCBI taxonomy): domain Eukaryota; kingdom Metazoa; phylum Arthropoda; class Arachnida; order Ixodida; family Ixodidae; genus Dermacentor; species Dermacentor variabilis. The sequence goes on along the minus strand of NW_027460280.1, from coordinate 10,195,265 downwards.
TCTGCTTGCAGCATTGGTGCTCTCTTGCAGGTGGTGGCAGCGCATGCTTACTTCACATACACGTTTAAGGTGCAGTAACACTGGGTCGTTACGAGACCGACAAGACACTGACTTCAATGATTGACCAACTATTGTGCGCCACTGAAACCACTTTATCAGAGCAGGCCGACAACAACGCAACCGACGAGCATGAGTTGTCATACTGCAGCGGGCTTTCTTGTTGATGGCACCGTCAAAATCAGCGTGCCAACCATCTTTGGACCGAATCTCACGCGATCGGCCATGGACCTGACAATGCGATAGCGAAAGCGTCTTCCCTTGTATGTATAATTATTCGCGCTCAAAATGAGTCAAACATGCCGACTAAGTTGAAATGCAGAAGCTTCAACCCTCTCAAGCCGTGCACATGAAGTTTGAGCCAACGTTGATCCTGTTCAGCAAAGCTTAAGCCTGGCACCATCAAGTTCGTGCGCCCGCTGTAAGTATACCAGCGGACCTTAACTAATAGAAAACTAATAACAGAAAAAGCGACCTCCAAGTGCAGAAATCAGCGGCAACAAACTCCAAAGCATCTGCATCGGCAAATGAAACTCGGCATGCCTTTATCGGCCGCACTGTTTCCACAACAGCGCACTCAGGCCTGCACACCCAGTAGCCGGTGAGTGCTACATGGCCTCCAGGAGTGACATGCTGCCCCGAGGAAGCCATTAATAATGATTCGCGATCCAGGAAACGCACCACTGATGCGCACACGTGGGCACAGGTACAGAAATCAACCGGCGAAAGCCCCAGCACCCTTGCAAAACGTTTTCAGCGGCAAGCGGCAGAGGGCAGCACAGGAAAATGAAAAAGACGGATTAACACATTTTCACTTCAATCTAGAATAGTTGAAACAGATGCTCTTTAAGAACTACATCTTCGAGGAACAAGCAGCCCAAATCACCACTCTTCTTGGAAGGTACATTCGAAAGAGTGTACTTTTGAACTGAAGTACCCAAAGAATGCTCCCACTTTCTTTGGGTATTTCACACTTTTCAGGAGCCATTTATCTATACAAACTCGAACCTCGTTATAACAAAATGGGATCAAACAAAATAATGCACAGAAGTAAATGAAATTACTCTTGAACTCTCCATAGAGATCCACCTACTTAAAACCTAGTTTTAACAAAGTGAAATCGTCCTGCCAATGGATATAACGAATTGAATTCGTCTCTGAAACCAAAAAATACCCGACCATTGCATGCCAAATACATCACTTTACACCGGGTTCAGCACTTATTCACCACTTCAGTTGAAAACTCCCGCGTCCCTGTGTCGAATATGCGGTCAAGCAACACTGGTCTTTCTCACTGCCACGCGTAACTGTGCACAAGGAATGGCTCAATATCGCACTTCTCCATACACCTCTTTCTCTTGCTGCATGGGCCATGCCATGCGGTTGTGTGAAAGATTGGTTCATTCACTTCTACTCACCTCCGAGATGTCCCCGGGGCAATTTCAAGGGTCACGTGGATGTCTGCACAAAATGAAATTATGGAGTTTTACGTGCCAAAACCACTTTCTGATTATAAGGCACGCCGTAGTGGAGGACTCCGAAAATTTCGATCACCTGGGGTTCTTTAACGTGCACCTAAATCTAAGTACACAGGTGTTTTCACATTTCACCCCCATCGAAATGCGGCCGCCATGGCCGGGATTCGATCCCACGACTTCGAGCTCAGCAGCCCAACACCATAGCCACTGGGCAACCACAGCAGGTCGATGTCTGCACAAGTGTGCAGCTAAGTGCAGCAGTGTGAAGGATTAGTGCATTCACTTCTTTCTCTAAGGCATGCTGCGCAGACAGCTGCAGCTGGACCTGGCCTCCAAGATCTCCAGTGCAAGTTCGGGGTTTACGCCTAAGCCGTGCACTCACTTCTTCCTAAGGCCTGCCACGTGAGCTGGCAGCCGAGCGTGGCGTCCTGGATAGCATTGTCACTGGTGCAATCTCAGAGGCTATGAGCTGGTCGAGCCAAGTTCGCTTGCCTCCTAGATCACACAGTGGAGCGCTGTGTTGTGTGCCACCTGCTGTCAAGTGGAAGCAGACGTGAGCCAGGTGGAAAATGGATGCAAAAGACCATCACAATCAAACAGAAGGCGCCTGTCCAAAGGCTGTTCTGTCAGGTGCCAAGAAGTTGCGTGTTGCACACGCAGGAGATTCTTTTGTTGTTTAATTCAAATTTCCTCATGTGTAATGCCATCTTCTTATTTCCATGTTTACAACTATGCAAACCTTTGGGCATATATTGCAGTACATATGACAATAACGGACATAACGAAGTAATTTCGGCTCCCCCTTCAACTTCATTAAAACGAGGTTCTAGTCTGTTTGTCTCAGAATCAGAATTTTTATTATTAGAAGTTGGGTCACATTAGAAGTATTTAGTACACAGAAGGAGGTCCCATAGTCAAAGACTGTACCGGGACCTCCTGTACAATAATAGTTATTATAGTTAACATCTCAAAGCAACAGTAGCAAATAATAAGGAAGTATACAAGCAACAAGAAAAGAACAGTTAAAGAACAAGATACAGAATTGATTACAAATAACGTGGTGTAGCATATCTCATGGTAGCAGGAAAAATTGTGCGGGAACAAAATATCAACAGTTTATTTACAACAACAAAATAAAAAAAATAAATAATAAAAAAAAGCGATCAAAGACTGACTGCAGTAATCCTTGTCATTAATCTGGCAATAAAAAATGCATTTTTAGTTCTCCTTTAAATTGTGATAAAGATCTTTCGTTTTTCATTATGAGAGGAAGAGTGTTTCATATGGATATGGAAGTGAATTCTACAGTCTGTTTACCATAGTTAGTGCGGATTCTTGGTAGAAGAAAATTGTTATTCAATGCAAATCTGGTGGTACTATGAATCATCAGGTTAGATGATGAAAATGGGATCTATGGTAGCTCATTATTTACACATCTGTAGAAAAAAATACCTAGGTTGTATTTAGCGAGTCCTGAAATGGTGAGGTTGTTATTCTCATGTAGTAGGGAAGTTGCATTAGAAAAGCGTGGACTGTAAGTAATTATTCTTATGGCTCTGTTCTGAACTGTCTGGAGAGACGCAATATGAGTATTATATATGTTATGTGTTATTATATGTGTTATATATGTTGTCTGTGTTCATATCTAACAAGGTTAGTGCATCAGGCTGCTGTGCTGAGGTAACAGGGTTCAAAGCCAACCATCAGACCAACTTGGGTCACTGAGTATGTGGCAATGTGTATATACGCACCACTCTTCACCGAAGCTCTTTCAAGCCAACATAGGTCACTACAGATGGGGGACTGGGTAGGCACTGCTGTTTGGAGAAACTCTCCGACTTGGAGCACTGGGTATGTGCCACTCTGTCTTCAGTGGACCTCGTTGATGCCAGCTTGGATCATTGGCTATGTGTGCTGCTCTACAATGACGAAAAAGATGCCTTAAATTTCTTCAATGCTGAGCAGAATCAAACCCATGTCACAAAGGTTCCTCAAGGCTCACAACCCTATGCATTAGCAGGCTGCACCAAAAATGCACTGTGTATGTGCTGCTTTCAATGAATGCCTTTCACGCCAACACTTCAGTGAGCCGGGCCATGAATGCAGTATGTGCCACTCTTCAATGAGCCTCTCACCACCATGGGTCACTTAGTATGTGCCACTGAGCATGCAGTCAGCGAGGGAACAATTCTCAGCGTTTGCAGGCACCCGTACGCTTCGTTTCTCGTCTCAGAAGCCACACATAGACTTTTTGGCAGTGTCGCTGGTGGCGCAGCGTGTCCAGAAAGAAGGGCAAGAGAGGAGCCTCGTTGCTGCATGATGCATTTTCAGTGTTTGGAAGCGCCAGCGCGCCATGCATTTCGGAGGCTACGCCCAGGATTTGCGGCGGCAGGGCTAAGGTAAATTCACATGGTTGCAAAGGCAAGGCTGAAATGTGGTTTCAAATCCATGAGCCGCGACATCAATTATGGTCATACGATTGAAGTGCGACTATATCTCGAGGGCAAAACACCAGCTAATGAAAATTATGTATGCATTACATCACTAATGGAAACATTTGAAAAAGTACAAACAATGCCATTAAAATAGGAAAATGTAAAGTCACAGGCTGTTTGTTTCCATTCATGAATAATTATGAGTACAAAACTGTGCAGGCTTTCTGCAGTTTGCTCGTTGCAATGCTTCCTGAGAAATGCCACAATAGTATTACCCTGTTTAACACTGTAATGTCGTCAAAAATTCTTTATGTGCAGCCATAAGAAGTTATGGCAATATATATATATTGACACAATGATGTGGGGCTCCCGCACCGCAGGACGGCGCGTGCAAAGGTCGGCGCCATGAAAGATGATGAAGCGCGTAAGCTGCATGCTCTTCTTCTGGCCCGCCGTTAAAGAGAAGCGTCTATTTTACAAGACTCCGTCTTCAGTCCTCATTACATTTTTCTAGTGGAGGTGCTGCGTACATGCTACCACTCCCAAATCGAACACAGTCTACAAGCCCAGTACGAAGTTCGGTCGAGCTGACTCCTGTTCACGTACAGACAAGCCGTCGACTTCAAGGACTGCCACCTGAGCACGAGCCTCTACCCAATCAAGTCAGAAGGATGACTACATCGGTTCCGTCTTCTTCCTCAACCGCGCTGACCCAGGTCGTCCTCAACCAGTCGTGATTCCCCACGTCCTTCCATGTGGACACCTTCGAGGATGTAGAGGACTGGCTCGATCACTTTGAGCGTGTTGCAGAATTCAACGGCTGGACTCCAGAGCACAAGCTAGTCAACGCCTACTTTGCCCTCGAGGACTATGTGCGGACATGGTTGGAGAACTGTGAGGCGGCCCTATCGACATGGGACGAATTCCGACAGCAGCTAATCAGCACATACGCCAGCCTTGATCGCAAGTAGCGAGCTGAATCTGCAATTCAGGCGAGAGTACAGAGGCCGAACGAAAGCGTCGCAATGTTTGTTGTCGAAGATATGTGCCGACTTTTCCGACGTGCGGATCCGTCCATGCCGGAAGAAAAGAAGCTCAGGACTTGATGCGTGGTGTCAAGCAAGAGTTATTCAGTGCCCTAATATGCAACCTTAGCATTGCAAAACCGTTGCAGAGTTTCTCGCGGAAGCCATATAAATGGAAAAGGCACTACAGCAGCGAACAAGGCAGTACAACCACAATGTGTCGACCCTATCGCGTTACCCTCTCACTACACCCCTGGACAATACTGAAGGCTTGCGAGAGCTCAATAGGCCTGTTGCTCAAGAAGAGCTCCAAAAGCTTCAGGTGGCTCCGGCATCGGCATCGCGACTCGCTCTGGCTGAGGTCGTCCGGGAGGAAATCAGAAAGGCAATTCAAGTCCCAGGGCAAAGCGAGACACCACAGCACGAGGTACGGCAGCCACAATCTCGCATGTCGTATGCAGAAGCTGCGCGAAGTTCGTTGTCCCCGATTTTTCGCGATGTGAGCAACGGCACGGACTTTCATGGTGTGCACGCCGTTGAACAAGCAACTGGCGACTTCAGGCCTTGCAGCATGCTATTCATGGCTGAAACACAACCACCACGCAAGAGCGATGTATGGTGCACTGCAGACCGGAGGCCCTTGTGTTTTCATTGCGGTGAAACCGATCAGCTCTACAGGGCGTGCCCGTACCGCTGAGCTGGGCTTCGTGGATTTACCCTGAATGCGCCGTGCCCACGCAATGGTGAATGCCCCCTGGAGATTGAAGCTTACCTCGCGGACGCCAGGATTTCGTTTGCCACACGATTCCGTGACCCCCGGTCACCGTCACCCGCCCGAAACAGGTCTTCCAGCACCGTCTTCACGCCGAGCACAACAAGGCGTCGCTCACCCAACCCTACCTCCCGGGAAAACAGTCCAGCGACCTGCGGAGGTGAGGTTGCTGACATTGCGAATGCTGAAGATCCTCCACTACGACAACCGCGATATGACGTAATTGAGACGCATAGAAAGCAGTGTAGTTCAGTGTCAGTATTCTGTGACGTACCAGTTACCAGATGACCACGAAGTCACGGCGCTAATCGACACGGGTGCGGACATGTCTGTTATGAGCCAGAATCTCGTGCGTATACTGAACAAAGTTTCAACACAATGGACCGGAACTCAGATTCGTACTGCAGGAGGTCACCTCATAACTCCAATGGGCCAGTGCATGGCACGAGTCAACATTCGGGGCTTGACGTACATCGGCAACTTCGTCATTCTTCCTGAATGTTCAAAGGACCTTATACTCGGCATGGATTTTCTTCAGGCAAATGGTGCCATCATTGACCTGCAAGAGTCTAGAGTCAGCTTTGCTACTATGCATGCCACTATGCAAGACAACGACTGTGACATCGCACTTCGCGTAGCTGACGATCACGTCACGTTGCCACCCAAGAGCAGTGTGCTTACCCTTGTCCAATGCGACATGGAGGACGACGCCAAAGGAATTGCTGAGGCAAACATGCCCCTGCTTCTTGTGCGCCACATTTGCATAGCCAGAGGGCTTCTTCAGGTGTGAAACAAATGTTCAGTCATTTTGCTAACAAACTTTAGCAATGTGTATGGGCATGTACTGCGAGGAACGACAATTGCATATCTTCGCGAAATCATTGATGTTACTGACATTGCCACATTGGAAACCGCATCGTCTCAGCAATCTGAGTTACCCAGCCTAAAAGAATGGATTCACATTAATGCTGCTCTGCCAGACCATCGAAAGACAGTCTACCGAGTCTCGCGAATGAATTTGCGGACTGTTTTTCAATGTCATCCAAAGTGCGATGCATGTCCATCACAAAGCACCGCATTATTACGGATGAGTCCGCACATCCTGTTCGTCAGCATCCTTACAAAGTGTCTCTAGTGGAAAGAGAAGCGATCAAGCATCAGGTCAAAGAGATGCTCTAAGATGATGTGATCCAGCCGTCCACAAGCACGTGGGCTTCCCCTGTAGCGCTAGTCAGTAAGAAAGACAACACACTACGCTTCTGTGTGGGTTACAGAAAGTTGAACCGTGTCACCAAGCACAATGTTTATCCATTGCCACGCATCGACCAACAAATAAGAATGGATCTACTTGGGCCATTCCCAGTGACCTTTGCGCAACAGATGTATAGTCGTTGCTACCGACTATTTAACCCGGTATGCCGAAACCGAAGCTATTCCGCAAGCAAATTCGTATGAAGTGGCCAAGTTCTTTGTACGTCACATCGTCCTACGACATGGTGCACCGTCGGTTCTCATCATCGACTGCGGTACAGCATTTACAGCGGAACTTATGCAGGACGTTCTCCAGCTGACGCATACCTCTCACCGCAAAAGCACTGCGTACCACACTCAAACCAATGGATTAACGGAACGTCTGAACAGAATGCTGGCTGATATGCTCTCCATGTATGTGGACGTAAAGCACAAGACGTGGGACGAGATTTTATCCTATGGGACCTTAGCATATAGCACTGCTGTACAGGAGACTACACAGTTTACGCCGTTTGAACTTGCATACGGGCACCACGTCGCATCAACACTTGACGCCATGCTACCTCTGGCTGATAATAGCCCGACCAGCGAACACGTGGAAGAGTTCATACAAAGAGCCGAAGAGGCACGCCAGCTTGCTCGACATCGTATGCAGAGCCAACAGCATACAGACACCCTTCGATACAACCAGTGTCGATGCGACATCCACTACAATACCGGTGCCTGCGTGTGTGTCTAGACGCCCATCCGTTGCCGTGGACTCTCCGAAAAGTTGATCCGCCGGTATTTTAGTCCCTACAAGGTTACACGGCACCTCAGTGACGTGACCTACAAAATCGTCCCTTGCAGTTCTGACCCCGGTTCGCTCCGTCGTCGTCCTCACGCTGAAGTTGTTCATGTAGTGTGCATGAAACCATACTATACGCGTACGTGAATGCCGAGATGCACCTGGGGAGCTCCATTTCTTGTCGTCCTTGAAAGAACTTTTTGACGCGACCGAGACGGTCGCTTTTCACATGGGGGTCTTGACACAATGATGTGGGGCTCCCGCACCGCAGGACGGCGTGCGAAAAGGCCGGTGCCATGAAAGACGATGAAGCGCGTAAGCTGCACGCTCTTCTTCTGCCCCGCCATTAAAGAGAAGTGTCTATTTTACAAGACTCAGTCTTCAGTCTACATTACAATATAAATTAACCTTATAAAATTTGATAAGTAAATGTCTTTTTTTAACTGCCTTCTGACAAAATAATATGTTTTGGCTATGTATTCAGCACAGGAGAAAAACTACAGATGGCAGACGTGCTGTGTAAGTGAAGACGATTAGAACGACAGAAAGCTGAGCTAGTTGGTAAGGATTCACAATTCAAAAAAAAGGTAAGGCGTGCAGACATGCCTTACCAAACACGGCGTTCGTGCCGTGCAATTCTCTTCTCTTGTGTCTGTGTCTGCACACCTTACCCCTTCTTTGCATTTGTCAAGAAGAAAGTGCATGTTTTTGTGAATTATTCAATTTAGCATTGATTTTACCTTGACATTGAAATAAAAGATGTGTGTTGGTACTAAGGGCACATTTATGTGGTACTTAGTTCAAAATCTGGACGAACCTACTGCTCTGAATTCATGCAGAAGTCTTAAGGCTCACCAGTGAAATTGCTGCCATTACAGAATGAGGGCTATAAATACAGATGGGCCAGTTAACAATTCAGGTTGGATTGTGAGACAATTTTGTAGAGAATATTCTTACTTGTTGTGAGCAATGTTGCGTGCTCTTGTGTATGCAGAAGAATGCAATATGGTGCGAGCACAACAGGCCTTGAACCGCAAAGATGATTTTTTTTCCCACTAAAAAGTTGGCACCGCGAAATGTAAATGGTGCTGTTGTACCTACACAAGCCGCCATTGCAAGATGTATGGGCTTCTATGGGAATTTCGCTACCATGTGTACCTTTGTGGCGCTAGATGGCATAGAGTGTTCTTAGCGAAGTGCCAAATAGGATGCAGGACGTGTCTCATACATAACTCATTCCGACGCTATATTGTAATGTGGTAGTGATGGTCAAGGACACAGCAACAAAATGGTGAGTGGCGAAACTAATTTTATTGGGCAAACCTGTACCCACAAAAACAGGCTACACTCAAAGCTCAACGAAAGCGACGAACACAGTCGGCGATCGGCGAAAATCTGATCAGCGGGTCAAGCGCGTTGGCTTTTATACATCAGTTGTCGAAGGTTCCAGAGTAATCGCTGGGACCTGCATGTCTTCCACAATGTTCTACACTATTCGCATTGTACATATATGCAATCAGTTTGCAATTAGGTTCACTGACCGACAGCGGATGGAACCATCGATAACATTCCAGAAACTTCCGATACATGCAGGCGCGTCCTGCGCTGTGCGATAACATTTGTTAGGTGGTGAAACGTGGTCGCCCGATAAAGATAAACAAGTACGCGTGCCAATACTGATGCAATGCTAACGCATTACTGTCGACAGTCATCGTGAGATAGGTTTTGCCGCATTTTAAAAAAAATAGAAGTTTGTCAGCATGCATAAAAGGGCTTAAGACTCACCACGCGGACCACTTCAGATCGTGCGCGGCGCTGCTTAGAATGCAAAATGCCGTGCGGCACAACCTCATAGTCCAGTTCACCAATACGTCGGATGATCTTGTAGGGTCCAAAATAGTGTCGCAATAGTTTCTCACTGAGTCTTCGTTGGCATATCGGGGTCCAAACCCAAACACGGTTGCCGGGCTGGTACTCGACATAGCGTCATCGGAGGTTGTAGTGTCGGCTGTGGGCACGCTGCTGGTTCTTGATCTGTAGGCGGGCGAGCTGTCGGGCTTCTTCGACGCGCTGGAGATAAGTGGCGACATCAAGATTCTCTTCGTCGATGACGTGCGGCAGCATGGTGTCAAGAGTCGTTGTCGCGTTCCTGCTGTAAACTAGCTTGAACGGCATGATCTGTGTTGTTTCTTGCATCGCCGTGTTGTAAGCGAATGTTACGTACAGCAGGACAGCATCCCAAGTCTTGTGTTTGACGTAAACGTACATTGCTAGCATATCGGCGAGGGTCTTATTCAGGCACTCCGTAAGATCATTCGTCTGCGGGTGGTAGGCAGTTGTCCTCCTGTGGCTTGTCCGACTGTATTGCAGAACGGCTTGGATGAGCTCCACTGTAAAGGCCATTCCTCTGTCGGTGATGAGGACTTCTGGGGCGCCATGTCGCAGCAGGATATTCTCGACAAGGAATTTTGCCACTTCGGCTGCGCTACCTTTCAAAAGAGCTTTCCTTTCAGCGAAGCGGGTGAGGTAGTCTGTCGCCACGATGATCCACTTATTTCCGGCTGTTGACATCGGAAAGGGTCCCAACAAGTCCATCCCGATCTGCTGAAATGGTTGGCAAGGAGGATCGATCAGCTGTAGTAATCCCACTGGCCTTGTCAGTGATGTCTTGTGTCGCTGACAGTCTCGGCATGTCTTGATATAACGGGCAACGTCGGTGATTAGGCGCAGCCAGTAATACCTTTCGTGTAACCTCGATAGCGTCTGGGAGAATCTGAGGTGCCCAGCAGTCGGTTCGTCATGCAGGGCGTGCAGTACTTCTGGACGCAGCGCTGAGGGAACAACAAGAAAGTAGTTGGTGTGGACTGGTGGGACGTTCTTCTTTACTAGTAGGTTGCATTGAAGTGATAACGAAGATAATCCTGGCTTAAATGCGCTAGGGACAACGTCGGTGTGCCCTTCCAAATACTCGATGAGGCTTTTTAGCTTCTGGTCTGCTGGTTGCTGATCAGTGAAGTCTTCTGCCCTTATTATTCCAAGGAAGGCGTCATCATCCTCATCATCTTGCGGTGGCGGGTCAATGGGGGTGCGCGATAGGCAACTGGCAATTTCGCTGTAGCCGAAACGATGGTGATGCATTCCTTTTCGATCACAGAATAATTGCCTTACACTTTTTACAGCGACCGGCTAGCATAAGCTATTGTCACGTGGTGGTGACGTTGAAGAACACAGTAGCAATACTGTGAAAGACAAAACTAACTTTTATTGGGCGAACCTGTGCCCACAAAAAGAGGCTACACTTATAGCACAACGATAGCGGCGAACACGGTCGGCGATCGTCGAAAATATGATCAGCGGGTCAAGCGCGTCAGCTTTTATAGATCAGTCGTCGAATGTTCCAGAGTAACCGCTGGAACCCGCTTGTCTTCTAACAAGTTCTACACTATTCGCGTCGTGCATACATGCAATCAGATTACACAAGTTGCGGTAAAAGACAGTGGACGGAAGCACTGATAACATTCCAGAAACTTCTTTTACATGCAGGCGTGTCCTGCGCTGTGCGATAACATTTGTTAGGCAGTGAGAAGTGGTCACTCGATAAAGATAAAGAAGTACATGTGTCACTATCATCCGTTCAAGTCCATTTTCCGTTGGACTAGAATGGCAACGAGGCCTAGGCTACTGGTGTCAGTATGTATTTCTGTATCGGCATACTCGTCAAATTGCACAAGTACCGGTGGTGACTGCATGCGTCGTTTGAGTTCTTCAAAAGCGTCGGCCTGTGGCATTTTCCATTTGAACTCGACATCACGTTTACTTCGATATGTCAACAGTTCAATGATGCATGATAAGTCCTTGACAAAGTGCCTGTAGTAGGCACACATGCCAAGGAATCTATGCACTCCTTGTCTCCTGCCTCCTTGTCGATAGGCTGCTGGAACTTTGCAATGGTGGCTGTCTTCTGTGGGTCAGGGCAGACTCCAAATTTGCTGATGACGTGGCCCAGGAACAGAAACTCATCATAAGTGAAGTGGCACTTTTCCAGCTTCAGAGTGAGCCCTGATGACTTGATGGCCTCTAGTACTGTCACAAGCCGCCTTACGTGATCGTCGAAATTTCCGGCAACGATGACGTCATCCAAGTAAACGAGACAGGTCTGCCACGTCAATCCTGCTAAAATCGTGTCCATCACGCGTTGGAACGTTGCGGGCGCCGAGCACAGTCCAAATGGCATGACCTTGAACTCGTAGAGGCCGTCTGGGGCGATGAAGGTGGTCTTTTCGCGATCTCTCTCGTTGACTTCTGTTTGCTGGTAGCCAGACTTGAGATCCATCGACGAGAAATATTTAATGTTGCAGAGCCGATCCAATGCATCGTCTATCTGTGGGAGGGGGTATACGTCCTTCTTAGTGATCTTGTTCAGTCGGCGATAATGGAGGCAAAAACACAGGCTTCCGTCCTTTTTCTTCACTAAGACATCCCACGGGCTTGTAGACGACTGGATGATGTCGTTGTGCAGCATTTTGTCGACTTGTTGTCTCATAGCTTCACATTCTTGCGTCGAAACTCTGTAAGGGCGGAGTGGTCAAGCACACTCTTCGGTTATTTTGCGATGCTTTGCGACTAGTGTTTGTCAAATCTTCGATGGCATCAAAAAGCAGTCTCTGTATCATCGAAGCCGACTTCTGAGCTGTTGCTGCTTAATCATGCGGAGACTTGAATTTACGTCAAAGTCTGGTTCAGGAACTATGCTCGCTGAGGTAGATGCGGCAGAATCTGAGAGGACAAACGCATTGCTGGTTTCCAGAATATCCTCAATCTATGTGATCGTCGTGACTTTGTTGATGTGCTTGAACTCCTGGCTGAAGTTTGTCAGCAACACTTTTGTTTTTCCTGCGTGCAGTCGAGTGATCCCTCTTGCGACATAAATTTCATGGTCAAGTAGTAAACGTTGGTCTCCCTCGATGACGCCTTCTACATCAGCAGGTGTTTGATGGAAATGACAATGCTGGAGCGGGGCGGGACGGGACGCTGACTTGATCTTCGAGCACACTGAAGGCGTGGTGACTATGACAGCTCTCTGGCGGTATCGCTTGATCTTCCTACAGCATTACTGACTTCGACTTCAGGTCGATGATTGCACCGTGTTGGTTCAGGAAGTCCATGCCGATAATGACGTCTTGTGAACACTGTTGGAGGATAACAAAGGTGGCAGGGTAGGTCTGGTCTTGAACTGTAATTCTTGTGGTGCAGATTTTATTCGACGTAATTAGGTGTCCTCCAGCAGTCTGAATTTGAGGGCCTTCCCATGCAGTCTCAACCTTCTTGAACTGGGCAGCGATGGGTCCACTTATGATGGAGTGTCCACTCTTGTGTCCACTAAGGCGGCGACTGCATGGCCGTTGAGAAGCATGTCGGGATCGGTGGTTCTTTGTCTTGCGTTGCAATTAGTCCTTGGCGTCAGATCACGGCTGCATTGTGTTGAACTGAAGCTGGAACGTCACGTCGTCAAGTCGTCTTTCGTTGGTGTATTCTTTACTATATGGCTTCGTAGGAATGGCGGTGTCTCATTGATATATCGTCGAGATCGTATTTTCGGCATCTTCGTCGACGGCGGAGGATCTTCATCAGTACGACAAACAGCAACCGCACCTCCATCGGTTGCTGCTTTTAGTTTTCTGGGTATGGGCTCACAGACCGGCCTCGGGCTGGGCCAGTGTATGGTCGTTATTGTGGCGACATGTGCCTGGTGACGGCACACGGGACGGTCGTCGAGGGCTCCACTGAGTAGCGGTGAGGTAGTCAGCGCTATTGCGAGGCCGTTTGCCAAGCTGTGGTCATGCCGCGTTAACAGCGAACCCTCGCAGTCCCATCTTCCGGTATGGGCATCGTCAGTAGACGTGACCCGCGTCTCCGCAGTGGTAGCAGAGCGGACGGTGGTCAGGAGCTCGCCAAATGTCCGTCTCCTCACGTAGCTGCACTGGGCGACGGGTGGGCGTGCTGGCGGCTGTGGATGACGGAATTGTGGCGTTACAGGGCCCTGGCGTGATCACGCAGGGGGACCTTGACGGCGGGCGACGGCGGCGTAGGTGATCGTTTCCAGCTGGGGGCTGTGGCGATGACGGTTGCACTTCAGTAACCCCAAGTGATCGCTGAACCTCCTCTTTGACGATATCAGTGACTGAGGCCACTTGAGGCTGCGACCTAGGGAAGAGCTGCAGTTCCTCACGAGCGATCGCTCTGACGGTCTCTTGCATGACTTCACTGGCGAGTGATTGAACATCGGTGTAGTTTCGGCGATTATACTGCCTTGTTCGCATATTGAGCGTCTTCTCAATGGTTGTTGCTTCAGAAACAAATTCAGCAACAGTCCTGGGAGGGTTTCATATCAATCCGGCGAAGAGCTCATGTTTTATCCCACGCATCAGGAACCAAATTTTCATCTCCTCAGGCATATCTGGGTCATTGTGGCGGAACAGGTGCATCATCTTCTCAGTGAAGATCGCTATGGTTTCGTTGGGTAATTGTACTCGGGCTTCTAGCATAGCTTGAGCCATTTTCTTGTGCACCACGCACGTAAAAGTCCCCAAGAAGCCGCTACGGAATAGGTCCCATGTTGCCAGGGTCAACTCTTCGTTCTCGAACCAGGTTCTAGCGGCATCTTCTAAGGCGAAGTATACATGCCGCAGCTTGTCTTCGGAGTCCCAGTTATTGAAAGATGCTATTCGTTCGTAGGTCTCTAGCCAGGATTCTGGGTCTTCGGTCGATGATCCATGAAAAGATGGTGGGTCCCGAAGTTGTTTCAGCAGAATGGGGGACGCTGGGGCAGCCATTGGTGTTGTCTTGGCCCCGCTCTTCTTGATCTTCTCAGGCAAAAGTCCCTGCTCTGGGGGAAGCTGTTGTTGCAGTCGGTGGCTTGCTCGATATTCCGGGATGATGTTGGTGTTGTCTTTGTGGTCCGGGACTGGACTAGAAAGACAGGGCTTGTCAAGGGCATCCGGTACATGTACGAACTAGCACCTCCACCAGATGGCACGTGGTAGTGACGGTCGAGGACACAGCAACAAAACTGTGTTTGGCGAAACAAACTTTATTGGCCGAACCTGTGCCCACAAGAACAGGCTACACTCAAAGCTCAACGGAAGCAGTGAACACAGTCGGGGATCATCGAAAATCTGATCAGCAGGTCAATCGTGTTGACTTTTCTACATCAGTCGTCGAATGTTCCAGAGTAATCTTTGAGACCCGCGTGTTTTCCACAAAGTTCTACACTATTTGCATCGCGCATACATGCAATCGGATAACACAAGGTTCGGTGACAGACAGTGGATGGAACCATCGACAACATTCCAGAAACTTCGTCCGATACATGCAGGCGCATCCTGCGCTGTGCGATAACATTTGTTAGGTGGTGAAATGTGGTCGCCCGATAAAGATAAACAAGTATGCGTTCCAATACTGATGCAACGTTAATGCATTACTGTTGACAGTCATCGTGAGATAGGTTTTGCCGCATTTTAGTTCCCCCTTTCAATAAGAGGGCTAGTCGGAACTAGGAATCAGCTTGACAGGGTTCCAACCCCTTACTATGTGACAATAGCAGTACAGGCATGATATTAGGCAAAAATTTTCGTCTATTTGCCTAAAATTTTATGCAGTGTAAGGAAGAAGAAGTGCGCCGTGCCGAGCTCCGCAGCCGGATCGCCAGCGCTACTGAAGTGGGGCTCGGGCTAGACGCTGTTCCTGGTTTTGACTGGCTAAGCCTACGCTGTTGCGTCTTCTTGTCCGCGTCCTTCGTGTCGTCCACAACCGTGTCGGACTTCTTTACCATAATTGGTGGAGGTGCGGGGTAAAAACAGGACTAGGCATTGGAGGCGAAGCCCGGAAGGTCGGTGGTCGTGGTCGTACGACGGCGTCGGCGTAAGTCAATGGGGCGGTGAGTTGAGGCGCCCGTTCCAGAGGAAGGACCTCGGACACTTGTTCTTCTATAACGTGTCGTAGGGTCGGACTAAGAGACGAACTGGACTCCGGTGGGTTGGAGATCAGGGAGAGCTGGCGAGCAACTTCTTCCCGGACGAAAGCCTTGATTTGCGAGAGGAGGGTGGCATCTGGAAAAGGAGAGGTCAAGCCGGACAACGATTCCTGATGGGGAACAGGACGGCGAGTGAGGAGGCGTTGACGGCGGAGCTCATCATAGCTTTGGCACAGTTCAATAACTTGGGCAACAGTAGAGGGGCTCTTGGAAATGAGCATCTGAAACGCGTCCTCGTCGATACCCTTCATGATATGCTTTATTTTATTGCCCTCAGTCATGGATGCATCGACGCGTTTACAGAGATCGATGACATCTTCAATGTAGCTGGTAAAGTTCTCACCAGGCTGCTGAGAGCGCGACTGCAGACGCTGCTCGGCACGAAGCTTTTGTACAGCAGGGCGGCCGAAAACCTCGCTGAACTTTGTCTTGAACACCGTCCAGCTTGGGACTTCGCTTTCGTGGTTCCGAAACCACAAGTGGGCAATTCCGGTGAGGTAGAAAGGGACGGTGGTCAATTTCGTGATGTCATCCCATTTGTTGTTCCGACTGACGCGTTCGTATGAGGAGAGCCAGTCATCAATGTCGTGGTCGTCAGTGCCGCTAAAGATAGGAGGGTCCCACTGGCGGAATGTTCCGGGGCAGACGGTAGACTGGGGAGCAGGTGGTGGGAAGCTCGTGGCGCTGTCGGTGGTCATGATGGCAGGGAGAGTCCGGCTGCGCAATTCCAGGATTGCAGGAGACCCAGCAAACCTCCACCAATTATGGTAAAGAAGTCCGACACGGTTGTGGACGACACGAAGGACGCGGACAAGAAGACATTCTGTGCAGCAGATGGAACACCAAATACAAATGAAAATGCTGACCAATTATAACCACAGCAATAATAAAACTATCAACCTCATTCAACTATAGAATGTCTTGGCATACAAACCTCCACTGCCAAATCCAGCTGTAATCTGCCCATTTACGATACTAAATTGAAGCCACACTAAAGGCAATTACTAAGGCGACGTGGACTGTTTCAATACCATTCCAGAAACCTCGCAACGCTTGTTTCGTACCAAGAAAAGACTTACTTTACGAGAAAATTGCACCTGAAGGGTCCGAATACCTTTTTTGAAATTCTAATCTCCCGCCACCCAACCTCGGCTTAATATTTGCCTTCAGTGTCCCTTTAAAAATAACATAAGAAGCCAACAAACACTGAAACCAAGGACAACATAGGGAAAATTACTTGTGCCTAATAAATGACATAAAGACACGATAAATTAATGGAAATGAAAGTGGATGAAAAAACAACTTGCCGCAGGTGGGGAACGACCCTACCTGTTGTGGGATCGTTCCCCACCTGCAGCAAGTTGTTTTTTCATCCACTTTCATTTCCATTAATTTATCGTTTCTTTATGTCATTTATTAGGCACTATGGCAAAGAAGTCCGGCACGGCTGTGGACGGCACGATGGACGCGGATGAGAAGACGCAACAGCGTAGGCTTAGCCAGTCACGCCAGGAACAGCGTCTAGCCCGAGCCCCACTTCAGGAGCACTGGCGATCGGGCTGCGGAGCTCTGCACCGGCGCACTTCTTCCTTACAGCACAAGTAATTTCCCCTATGTTGTCCTTGGTGTCCGTGTTTGTTGGCTTCTTATGATATGACTAATAAAAATCGGGCCCCTAGATTAACTTCCTTTGTTCTCGTTTATTACATAACGAGGGTTTCGAATCTGGCAATATTGATGACTTCAGGTAGCATGTGTGGGTTTATTGACCAGTTGCCTTCATCCATAAAGATCACATTCTCACAACGCCTGCAGCAGAAAGGACGTTCCACATCCGCCGCGAAGGTTTGTGAGTGGTGGCGCTGGCTACACTCCCAGGGTTCTGCTAGGAAACATAAATACCCAAGAAAGTGGATAGGAAACAGCGTCGTGGTAGCTCAATTGGTAGAGCATCGCATGTGAAATGCGAAGCTTGTGGGATCGTTCCACACCTGTGGCAAGTTGTTTTTTCATCCGCTTTCATTTCGATTAATTTATCGTTTCTTTATTTCATTTATTAAGCACAAGTAATTTCTCCTATGTCGTCCTTGGCGTCAGTGTTTGCTGGCTTCTTATGATATGACTAATAAAAATCGGGCCCCTCGGTTAACCCCCTTTCTTCTCGTTTATTACATAACGAGGGTCTCGAATCCGGCAACATTGATGCCTTCAGGTAGCATGCGTAGGTTTATTGACCAGTTGCCTTCACCCAGAAAGATCACGTCCTCGTGACACCTGTGGCAGAATGGACGTTCCACGTCCGCCTCCAAGGTCTGTGAGTGATGGCACTGGCTAAGACTCCCAGGGTTCTGCTAGGAAACAAACACCTAAGAAAGTGGATGGGGAAACGGCGCCGTGGTAGCTCAATTGGTAGAGCATCGCATGTGAAATGCGAAGGTTGTGGGATCGTTCCCCACCTACGGCAAGTTGTTTTTTCATCTGCTTTCATTTCCATTTTTTTTTATCGTTTCTTAATTTCATTTATTAAGCACAAGTAATTTCCCCTATGTCGTCCTTGGTGTCAGTGTTTGTTGGCTTCTTATGATATGACTAATAAAAATTGGGCTCCTCGGTTAACCCCCTTTCTTCTCCTTTAAATATAAGTAAAACAGCACTCAACTTGAAAAACACGCTCAAATAGAAAGAAAACAATGATAGCACATGGCAACACACAACACACTAGTAAACACAATAGCATTTAACACAAAAAGAAATGTGCTCAAAGTAATATCTCTTGACGTGACTACAGATCTTTGGTGCCCAGAATTTGGGGCTCTGACATTTATTTACAATTGCGGGGCACATTGTTACAGTGCTGCTTACAGTGCATGTCTGTGGAGCTGGCAGTAGTGTGATTGCGGTGCAAGAAAAGGCGGCAGTGACTGTTCAAAGAGCAGCAGTGGCTCAAAGCCTCTTCTAAGAAGCTTCCAAATGGGCTCCCATGTCAACTGTGTGATGCTTTCACTTGATGCTTTCAAGAATAAAAGTAGCATTACTCTGCGACCACTGACTCTGCTGGAGCACAATGCTGCCGCAGCATTTTCACGGCTGCACAGTGCTACGACTGGCTTTTGGCTGTTGAAACCTTTATGCAGAGATCACAGCCCCTGTCCCATTTTTGTTCATTCAGACTTAGCACAGTTTTTCAGTGGGCTCAAGGCCAGCAATGATGACTAGGCACACTGTGGACATTAATAAATCATCCATATTTTTATTAGACTTACACAACTGGAAATCTGGCAAAATTTAAATCACAGCTTTGATTTGAACATCTAACACATTTGTTAAAGACCCCGTTCAGCACAGGAGCCGAGGGATGAGACGGCCTACCGAAAAGGCAGAAACCAAAACAATGTTTATTCCCACTCCCCAAAGCCCCTTATATACAAGGTCCTTTCAGATTGTAGCGCCACATCATGGCCATAGGTGGCACCCTCTACATCCCTCCTTTTCACCTTTTACGGGACAGCTGCCTACAAGTCCAACCGTCGCGGTGGTCTCACTATACGACTACAGCGAGTCTGTGTCACCGTTTCCTGTGGCGTTACTTCTGGCTGCATAGAATCTTCTTGAGGTGCTGCAGGCTGCATGATCTCGGGAGGGACAGGTGGAGAACCTGCCACTTGAGCTGGGGTCACTTCCGATGAATGAAGTATCAGGTGTCGACCATTACGCTGAAGGATGCCTTTGGGGGTCTGAACAAGGTAGGACCGTGGATGCTGAGCCTGTGAGAGTACTTCACCGATGCAGCGTGTCTGTGACCCATACATAGTCTTTAGGACTCAGAGGGGCCAATTGGATCGAAGCATGACGGCGATTGCAGTTCATCGCTTGCCGTGCCTTGTTCCAGAAGTCCTTTTCCTTGAAACTCATGTGGCATGGTAACGACAGCACCAGTTGTTCCGGTAGTTTCGGGAGGCAAGTTTGTCATTTCCTTCCCATCAGGGCTTGAGCCAGGGAAATGCCGTTGGGACCGGGCATGTCACGGTACGACAGTAAGGCAAGGTAGGGATCAAGACCTTTGAAGAGCAAGTCTTTGACTGTGCGCACCATGCGCTGTGCCTCTCCATTGCTCTGAGGGTACCTCGGGCTGCTGGTCTCGTGATGGAAGCCGTATGACCGTGCAAACTCGGCGAACTTGTTGGACACAAACTGTGGTCTGTTGTCGGTCCAGACTATGTGCAGTATGCAAAAACGGGCCATACAGCTCTTGATTGCCGAGATGACTGCTTGTGCCGTGGTGGACCCCATGGAGACTACTTAAGGAAACCTGGAATAATAATCAACAATCAGGACGTAATTGTGCCTTCTAAGTTGAAACAGATCGATGCCAAGATGCTGCCATGGTCTGTCGGATGTCACCATGGACAACACAGGCTTGGAATGCTGCACTCGAGTCTCGGCGCATACATATGGAACATTGGGTCCCCATATGCTCAAGATGCATGTTACAGTTAGGCCACCAAAGAGACTTCCTGGCCTGTTCTTGCCAGCAGTGCACTCCATGATGCCCTTCATGTAAGAGGGCGAGGATGTCCTCGCACAAGGCTGACGGAATGACAAGTCGTCGGTCCAGCAGAAGGATGCCGTCGTATATGCTCAATCTGTCCCTCTACTTCCAAAATAGAATAATCTGCAGAGCCACGCCATTTTTTTCTAGCCATCCTTTCATGCAATACGTCATGACCACAGAGCAGACTCTATCTTGGGCTTGGTGTATGCGGGCATTTTCTAGCCGTCTTGCTACAAGAGGCGGTAATTCCTTGAACACTTCACTGACAAACAACTCAAGGGTGTCTACCATGCGAGTAACTGGCAAATCAGAGGCAGCTTGTGACAGTGTCCACCGTAGCTAAGTGCTTTCCAGGCATATATTTCACCACGTACTGATATCACATCAGTTTTATCCATATTCGTTGTATGCGAGGTGGCACGAGTTCTAGGTCCTTGTTAACCAAAAGGGTGACCAAAGAAAGGTGATCTGTCTCTACCTTGAAGCTTAGGCCAAAAAGGAACTCGTCGTACCGTGAAATGGCCCAAGTCACCGCGAGACCTTTCTTTTCTGTTTGACTATAACGTGCTTCCGTCGGAGTAAGCACGTTTGAAGCATACACTACAGCCTGTTGAGTACTTTAAGGCTGGTCCTGTAGCAGTACAGCTCCCAGACTGTAGGAGCTAGCATCCGCGGATACTACAGTGTGGTAGCAAGAATCATATTTTGCCATGCACGTGCCGGAGCTCAACAGAAACTTGAGGCGTGAGAAGGCCTTTTCTTGACTGGGACCTCAAGTCCACGTGCTGTTCTTGTTTAGGAGGGAACGAATGGGCTCTGTAATGTCAAATAAGTGAGGTATAAACCATGCAATGTGATTGGTCATTCCCAGCAATCATCGTACTCCGCTGACGTCGGTCGGTGACAGCACATCTCTGACAGCCTTCACCTTGTCTGGGTCTGGCGAGAACCCGTCCACTCCAATCACTACTCCAAGGAACTTGACAGAGCTGATCCAAAATGCCCACATATTTTGGTTAAAAGTGACACCCTCCTCCTCAAAGCGAGCTAGGACTGCAGTGCTCTTGACGACCTTTGCTGAAGATTAGAATGTCGTCAATCAGGATTATGATCCCAGGCAAGCGCTCAAGAACCCTCGAAATTAACTGCTGGAAATACTCTGGTGCTGTGGCTATATCCAAAAGGGAGTCTCTTGTAACAGTACCAGCCAAACGGCCTTATAAATGTCGTGAATTCCTGGCTGTCGGCTCTCAGTTTCAGCTGACGGAAACTACACCGCGCATCCAACTTGGAGAATACTCGCGCTCCACCCAACTGGCCAAGGATCTGTTCCACTGTCGGCAAGATGAAGCACTCCCTTTTGATGACTTCGTTCAGCTTCGTCAGATCGACACAGATTCTGTAGCTGCCCAAGGATTTGGGCATGACTACAAGCCCGAAGCACCATTCAGTTGGTGTCTCTACCTTCCTTATGACGTCCTGTGACTCCAGGTCGTCTAGCTCTTTCTTGACAATGTCATTTAAAGGAATTGGAATCCACCTTGGGGAGCTCAAGGAAAATGGGCGAGCGCTGGGTTTAACGCGAATGCGATATTCGGCTTGCCGAAATTTTCTCAACCCTTGGAAAATCCTGGCTATGGGGGAATGAACGCACTCCGCAGAATCCAGTAAGTAAACACCACCAAGGGCTTTAATTGCAGGGAGCCCAAGCAGGTGAGTACGCCGACGTTCAACCACGTACAAGGTCTGCACTGTGGACCTATCACCCCACTGTAAGGTTGCTTTAAAGGTACCAAGAATGTGCAGACTCTGTTCACCAAGGCCCAAAACTTATATTTCAACATCATCCAGCAACTGCAGTCGATCTGGGAAAGATAGCGAGAGAATAGAGACTTCAGCGCCAGAGCCTATCTTAAACTTGGCTGGGTGCCCATTCACTAGTATGTCTATGTACCTTGCTCCTCGTGATTGCACATTGTGAAGTTCGATGGAACCCAGTAGCTCATTCCTGTTCTTCACGCACATTTCAGCAAAATGTCCTTGCTTTCTACAGTAGTGGCAAACTGATTTTCTGGCTGGGCAGTCTTTTCGAGAGTGACGCTGTTGTCCACAAAAGCCACATGATCACCTAGCCGGGTGCTCGGACTGGTCACGGAAATGTGGTGAAAGGGTGGGCGTATCATTTTGTCGAGCCGAGTCAATATTTAGCGTTTCAGCAAGAGCATTATCCATAGTCAATCTAGCGCGTGATAACCGCTCGTTTTCTGCATCCTCGTGTATGCGGACTTGGCACAGTGCTTCCTCAGTGGTAAGTTTTGCACACCGGCACAATTGGTCAGACAGTTTCTCGTCACGTATGCCTATTACGAATCTGTCGCAAACAAGGCGGTCCTCGATGAGCTGGCTGTTATAGCTACAGCGCTTTACCAGGTTGCATAATGCTGAAAAAAAGTCATCCACAGATTCACCTGGCTGCCGAGTGTGGTAGTGAATATGATGCCTTTTGTATATCTCATTTACTGAATGCACAAAGTGCGAATCTAACTTTTCTTTGACGGCAGTGAAAGAAAGTGCCTCTGGTGTTGACACCCACCCCCAAGGACGAAAGAATGGTCCTGGCTTGCGGTCCCATACAGTAAAGAATTCTCCGTACCTGGACCTCGTCGCTGGCACTGTGGAGGCCGGCAACGAAAGCGTAATCCTTGAACGTCGAAATCCACGTTGGCTATTCTCCTGGGTTCGAAAATGTGAAGTTCTCTGGTGGGTGCAGACCAGATGCGCCAGCGTGAATGATGTGCACTTTTGGTTCGGTGGTCTCGGCGCAGGAGGGTTCCGTGTCACGCATGTCAGCATTAACAGCTGGATCCCACTTCTGACACCATGTTCAGCTCAGGAGCCGAGGGATGAGGCAGACCACCGGCAAGGCGGAAACCAAAACAATGTTTATTCACACTCCCCAAAGCCCCTTATATACAAGGTCCTTTCAGATTGTAACGCTACCTTATGGCCACAGGTGGCGACCTCTACAATCACATTATGCCATGCTTTCTTTTTCCAGTGAACATATAGCTCTGATATAGTTATGGGAGTCATCCAAAATTACCCTTGTGGGGGTCCCATGATTGTCGCATGTGCGCCAAGCAGGTTGGGTAGAGGGGAGACCTTCCTTTTGCGGGTGGCGTACGGGAATTGCAAGCACTATCAGTGCCACCAGGTACGTCACGCAAGATCCATCTGACTGCGCCCGAGTCTCTTTGGTCACCAGCAAGCGGTGAATATGGAAGTCTCCGCCGTCACTCCCATTTTCCCGCATGTGGTTAGTCAACTGCGTTTTTGCCCTGGTAATCGCAGCGGCGGCCTGTATTACCAGCTGGTAAGTCTGGAAGCCCTTCTTTACCTAGCATATCATTCTCTTCGAGGGAACCTAGCATATCATTCCCTTCGAGGGAACCCTCAGTGATGTCAATTATAGCTAGCTGGCCTGCTCGAATTTTTAGTTGCAATCGTAATAAATGCTTTCCGAGTGTACACGTGGATGTCATGTATTGTTTCCTCGAGCTTGTACCGGACCATGGTTGTTAGGCAGAAATGCGATGACCGTGGGACTCGGTGTGTCAAGGCAAAGTGCCGTTGGCATCTCCCTCCCCCTTATCCCGACACATTTCATATTGTTATTTCATACATAAATTGTTTGCAAAATAGCATACAATTGAGAAGCAGCAGCCCCCTCTAATCTTGATGACAATGATTTATTGATTTTTGATTAGCCCTTGCTTTGAATATGTTGCCTTGTTCGTAGACAAGGGCAAATATCAACATTTTTAAATACGAATTGAATACGAATAGTAAGCATCTATATTGAATCGAATATTGAATAGTCAAGTGCAGATGCATATAGTTACAGCTGGAATATTTATTTCAATAAAATTTGGTCCCATGCCTGTATTGACTGTCCACAAATGACAGCTATCAGGGACAAAGGATCAGTTCCGGGGAACAAAGGCTAAGTTCCAAATACAAGATCCCTAATTGCCATTCAAAAACTGCATGAGTAGCTTCTGAACAACATAAAAGCCTGGTTGCAAACAAGCTCTAAAATAAAAAATGGCTGCTGTATGACTAGTTTTCCAAAAATGCAAAATGAATGGCTGCCAAGAAAAAGATCAGAGAGGTTGTGGAGAAAGAAAAGAAGAAAAAAAGCTGCTGAAGGATTTGCGTGCCGTAGTTACGTGTAAAAAACGATCCATTGCAAGAGAAACATCACTGGTTGTAGGATAACCTGTTACATCGCTAGACTGCTAAGAAAACTAAACGAGAGACCAGAGATTGCCATTTAGGCTTTCAGCACGATACGAAAAAGAAAACTTATGTTACCCATTTTGTTTCTGCATTGCTTCGAAAACATTTGTCATTGACACACTTCTGATTAATTTGCGATACTTTGTTTGGCAGATGAAGATCTCAACAGTAACCAGACTTCAACAGTTGGTTGTTGCGACATATTTGGTTAGTCTCGAACATTACAAAATACCAAATAGTCCCTCTTCGTATACGAATAGTGAGTGAGTAGTATGCAATTTGTATTTAAAAATGTGAATATTTGCCGATAGCTGCTTTTTCGTTTGCTGGCATGTACAACAGGTCATTTTCTTTTTTTAAGTACGCTTCAGTTGACAATTTAGCACTCCATGGTGCTGCATTCCATGCACTGTTTAAGAATTATGTGACCACACCAGCCTGCTGGCAAGCAGTCTTTGTCATAAGTACACGCACTGTAACCAGAAATTTGCTCTCCTGCAGTTAAGTTCTATATACCTGTCACCAATGGTCATCATCAAAGCTTCGTGCAAAACCCAACTATATTGTAAATTTCAGGGTTTCTTTTTTTTTTTTCTTTGAAGGTGGGAAACTCAAACTCACCTCCTCCAGTACACTACATCTTCAGGCTTGGAGTGGCACCTGACACCAGAAAAAACGCCGAGAGCAAGTGGGGCTATACTAATCCAGGTACAACCAAATTAGGAAGACCCACTAAGCTTCAACAAGACACTCCCTCACCAGAACAGGAATTGGCCTCCCTGGTGTAGTATTCGGCCACTCCCACCCGAATGACTCACTCAATTACCCAACGGCCCTCAGTAAACAGCAGCTGACCAAGGCGGCGGTCAGACCTGCAACGCAGCAGAGGGTGCTAAGAATCTCTGAGTCCGGACACGCCGCCAATGGAAACTGACCCTTGCAACATTTAACACCCATACCTCCATTCAAAGTAATAATGAACACGTTAGAGAGGCTCATTCAATAACTAGCGATGAAGTTAGAAGGGCTTGCAAGACATGAAACGGGGAAAAGCTGCAGGAGAAGATGGACTACCAGTCAATGTTGGCAGAAGATGGAGACATAATGCTTGAAAAACTAGCGGTCCTTTATACGAACTGCCTATCAACTTCAAGGGTACCAGAGACCTGGAAGAATGCCAACATTATACTAATCCACAAAAAGGGAGACGTTAAAGAATTGAAAAGTTATAGGCCCATTAGCTAACTCCCAGTATATTATAGAAAATATTTAACTAAATAATCTCCAACAGAATAAGGGCAACACTGGACTTTAGTCAAACAAGGAAACAGGCTGGTTTCAGGAAGGGATACTCTACAATGGATCACATCCATGCCATTAATCAGGTTATCAACAAATCTACAGAGTACAATAAGCCTCTCTATATGGTTTTCACAGATTATGAAAAGGTATTTGACTCAGTACCAGCAGTCATAGAGGCATTACGTAATCAAGGAGTACAGAACGCTTACGTAAATACCTTGGAAAATATCTACAGAGGTTCTACAGCTACCTTAATTTTACACAAGAAAAGCAGGAAGATAACTATAAAGAAAGGAGTCAGACAGGGAGACACAATCGCTCCAATGCTATTTATTCACTGCGTGCTTGGAAGAAGTATTCAAGTGATTAAACTGGGAAGGCTTAGGAGTAAGGATCAACGGCGAATATCTCAGCAACCTTCGGTTTGCCAATGACATTGTTCTATTCAGCAACAATGCCGACGAGTTACAACAAATGATTGAGGACCTTAACAGAGAAAGTGTAAGAGTGGTGTTGAAGATTAATATGCAGATGACAAAAATAATGATGAATAGCTGGGCAAAGGAACAAGAGTTCAGGATTGCCAGTCAGCCTCTAGAGACTGTGAAGGAGTATGTTTACCTAGGTCAATTAATAACAGGGCACCCTGATCATGAGAAGAAAATTCACAGTAGAATAAGAATGGGTTGGATCACATACGGCAGACATTGTCAGCTCCTGATTGGAAGCTTACCATTATCATTGAAAAAGAAGGTGTACAATCAGTGCATTTTACCGGTGCTGACATATGGGGCAGAGACTTGGAGATTTGGCAAAGAAGCTTGAGAACAAGTTAAGGATCGCACAAAGGGCGATGGAACGAAGACTGCTAGGCATAAAGTTAAGATGCAGAAAGAGAGTGGTGTGGATGAGAGAGCAAACAGGGAAAGCAGATATTCTAACTGACATTAAGAGAAAGAAATGGAGCTGGGCAGGTCAGGTAATGCGTAGGTTAGATAACCAGTGGACCATTAGGGTTACAGAATGGGTGCCAAGAGAAGGGAAGCGCAGTCGAGGACGGCAGAAGACTAGGTGGGGTGATGAAATTAAGAAATTCGCAGGCGCTAGTTGGAATCGGTTGTCGCAGGACATGGGTAATTGGAGATCGCAGGGAGAGGCCTTCGCCCTGCAGTGGACATAAAAAAGGCTGATGATGATGATTACAACCTGCATATTAATGTCATCACACTCCCTGTCAATAAACGAGTAACACCTCTTAGGTACCCGCACAATGATGATGATGTCATCTAGTAAGTGCATGTCCTGAACAATTTTTATGGCTTTCACTTTTATATTTCAAGTTCTAAAAATAATGTGCCTGATCTTCAGGACTGTGGGCCAAGCCAACCCAATAAACCCTCACCGTTGCTGCAGCAACAAATTGTAAAACTGCACTGTGCCCCACCGTGGAAAGACATTGTCACATCACTGTTGTCAGAAATATGCACTCTGCTCTTAGGGTGCAGGCTTTTCATCAGGGTGTCTACCAAGTTGACATTTCCAAATTCCCCGAGTTTTCCAGGTTTTCCCTGAGTGTCACTGCAAAATTCCCCGAGTGATGAAGAACTATGTTTTATGTCAATACGGGATGAAACCATATCGCCCGATGCTGTCACTCTCTAGTAAGCATATCAAAAAAAAAATTTAAAAAAACCAACCTAATCCAATTTGAATACTAAGAAGTAGTGTTTATATGTTATGGAAAATGAAATAGAAGGGGGGGAGGGGGTTAGTAATATACACAGGATATAAAATGTCATAGAAAAAAATTGCACATGGAGTCGGACATCCTCAAATACGAATAAAAAGGAGATGCATACAGAAGCAAATATTTTCGAATATGAACTATTTCTATCAACTGATAGCAAGCTCAGTGGTATGAGGCTCGAACTTTGTCACAATTGAGATTCTCTCTCAACAGCTCGTAAGTCAATCTCAACCGTCCTGACATACTCTCCGCCCGTGCACGACGCCTCATTGACATGTTTCACAGTCTGCTTCAAAGAGTTTATTTTTGTTTAGATGAGGGACACTTGCATCTCGGCATCAGCCTACATTTTGTTTTTTGAGCTCAAGCTCCTTCAAAACAGCGGCAGCACGCTTCCCTTCACGTTCATTCCTCAATGCTTAAGTCCTTTCTTTCTTGTCCTCCTTCCGCCACTCGTTCGCCCCACGGCCCATCTTCTTAGTCAGTTGCACAGTCCAAGTCAGATTTTTCGATTTCCCTAAGGGTCGCGAAAACATCCTAAAAATCGGCCGGTTGGAAAAAATAAATGCATGTGATTTACTGCCCTTAGGGGCTCAAACCACCACAGGCACATTCGAAAACGCTCTGAAGGCCTGTCGGTACACGTATTAGGCATATTGGTGCTCGTACTGTCACAAGAGATACGGGTGCACACGTGTATAATTAAGGAATACATACTGTGTCCCGTGGCGATAGCCCCTTTCCACGCTTGTTATGCTTCACTGCAATACTTTTGCGTATGCTTCACCAAGCAACACTTCTGTATAGAGGCGAAGCTGACTTTCGGGAACCGGAATTATGCAACACACCGTGTTTTCCAAGCTTCTAAGCCAATCGCGAGGACCACAAAGCGGAGTCGGTGTTATTGTTGAAAGCAGCGAATTCTTTCAAAGAAAAACACGGCACCTAAAGGCAAGAAGCTCAACAGCGAACGTCGAAGCAGCTAGGTCTAGGGTTGCCGCAGTGGTGGCTACGGCTGCCAGCGGATCTGCGTGCGAGAGCGCCGTTTCGAGGGGGCGAGGTAATCAAAAAGGCAGCGGTGGTGGCTTTGATTATAATGCCGTTTCGGACCTGCGGTCACGGCAAAAAGTCCAGAAAATCGGACGGCGAAGGGTTCTTGCGTCCAAAATTTCAGACGTTCTGATACACTGACTCTATGGGGTAAGTGGCGGTGCCGCGAAGCCGTCCAAATTATCGGGCATCCGGAAAGTCGGTCGTTGACTATACACTGGCAACTCCTCCAGCCGACGACAGGGCGTCAAAGACGATTTATTACGATTCCTGTCTGCTACTCGAGGCAGCATTACCACGACTTTCGACCCTTTCAATAAAATTACAGCTAATTTTCCCTGATAGAGGCACAGTTCCCCGAGTTTTCCCCGAGTTTTCCCAGACAACTCAAAATCCCTGAGAATTCCCAGTTTTCCCGGTTGGTAGACACCGTGTTACATGCAAGTTGGGGCATGCTGGCTGCTCAAAGGATCTGTTAGATATTACAAGCAAAACTCTCTGCATCATGTGGAAGCACAGTAGCTACAAGAAGCACACAAGAAAACATCAGACTCACCTCGAGGCTGCTGAGGAGCTGGTCTTGGAGAAGTGACTTCTCCTGCTCACTCACATCAGGGCTGGCAAGGATGCGCCGGGCGTATTCGAAGCTCTGCAGCTGCACAAGTTTTGTCCATTTGTTACTTTGTGCATGCCAGAGTAATGTTGCCATGGATCCCCAGAATAGTGCATTACACTGGCTGTGCCAGAGTGAAGATCTTGCACAAGTTGGAAACAGTACGTACACTGAGACAATTATCATAAGGTTACTCAGCTGCACTTGCAATGACAAGAATGCACATAAAATATCTGCCCTGTGTTCCTGTACACGTTGTGGTACTTGACAAGAAGGGAACTGCCAACAACAGTTGCAAGTTTTTGCTCCTTCTGCTTTAATCCTTTCTAAAACTCAACTGTCTAAAAAAATTTAGCATTCTTCAAGCTTAGCAACACGCTCGATGATGGATGGATGGATGGATGGCGGCTACACCCTTTGTAACGGGTGGTGGCTGGCGCCACCTAGCCTTCTGCTTCCCATTTTCCCCCTTTTTTTTATATCCTCTTTTCCTTACACTAGTTTTCACTCCCCTCCTCCCCCCAAAATAAATATCTAAAATAGTATAGAAAACATCAGCTCCCCAATTTATGGTATTATCTCTCCCTTGACTTCCTCCCCCAATCCTCTAGCCTCCCCTTCGTTACTGCCACTCTTTTCTCGTCTATTTGCCCTCGTTCCCCGGGAAAACCTAATGCCCCTTCCATATCTGCCACTGTACCCTCTGCCAGGGTCGGGCGAAGGTCTGTGCATCTCAGCACTATATGCTCAGTGGTCTCCATTTCGGCTCCGCAAGCTGTGCACCAAAGGTCCCCGTCTTCAAATTTAGCCCTGTATGTTTTCGCTCTCAAAACCCCCGTCCTAGCTTTGAATAATAGTGAGCTGCCCCGCGAGTTATCAAATGATCAGGGCCTTAGTAACAGTGTTGCCAACTGTAGAACACCTTATAGAATTACCTCCTTGTAGAATTACCTCCTATGCAGGATCATTTATGGAATTTTCGCTGCTTGGTAGGGCCGTCTAGCCTGCTTGGTAGGGCCGTCTAGCCTTTTGCTCCCCCTCCTATTTTTTTTCTTTATATCTCCGTCTCCTTAAACTAGTTTTCACTCCCCTCCTCCCCCCAAAATAAATATCTAAAATAGTATAGAAAACATTAGCTCCCCAATTTATGGTATTATCTCTCCTTGGACTTCCTCCCCCAATCCTCTAGCCTCCCCTTCGTTACTGCCACTCTTTTCTCGCCTATTTGCCCTCGTTCCCCGGGAAAACCTAATGCTCCTTCCATATCTGTGACTGTTCCCTCCGCCAGAGTCGGACGAAGGTCTGTGCATCTCGGCACTATATGCTCTGTAGTCTCAATTTCGGCTCCGCAAGCTGTGCACAAAAGGTCCACGTCTTCAAATTTAGCCCCGTATGTTTTCGTTCTCAAAACCCCCGTCCTAGCTTTGAATAATAGTGAGCTGCCCCGTGAGTTATCAAATGATCAGGGCCTTAGTAACAGTGTTGCCAACTGTAGAACAATTACCTCCTATGCAGGATCATTTATGGAATTCTCGCTGCTTGGTAGGGCCGTCTGCGACAACATTTCAGGGCTATTTTGCCTTGCCCAGGCATTTTCTTATTCATGCCGCAAGTAAACCCTAGGAAACCTCAGAAAACGCACAGAATCCACTGAAACTAAAAATACAAAGCTCAGCCACTATGCATTTAGAGTACCTGTTTTTGGCTGACTGACTCAGGGCAGCAGACAAGAGGAACACATTTCATGTTTGTCCAACCGTGGCTGACACGACTATTGAAAGACCTCTGGCAAAAGACCATTGGAGGAAGCTTCACTAGAATATGCAAAAGGCTGGACCAATTCAATCAGTATGCATTTAAAGATGGATTCTTCTGACTGCAGAAAGCAGCACTTCGAATGAAAATCAGTATGCTAAAACATTAAAGCCCAATGCTTAATAATCCCCAATGCTCTGTGCTAAAAACTACATCGCGCATCTGTGAACTGCTAGAGCACTTCCCCTGCGTGATACTATATACATGAAATTGTTATGTCTATAAAAGCTTTGTAAAAGTAATAAATTAGTCGCATATTTCAGATTGGTATATTTATTTATTTATTAACATGTACCAAGAGGGCATTATTGTCGTGAAGGTTCCCATTACAAGATTAAAAAAAAGGCTACAATGAAAACTATAAAAATAAAACAAAAATCAGTGTCAGTAACACTCATACTACACGTGTCAGTTAGTGTGTGTCAAAAAGACACAAGAGGTGGAGTGTGCATAGGTTAACACATTTGCAATATGACTGCGTTTCACGCGTCACTTCAGTAAGATGGCCAATGACAACCATATTAGGTAAGTATAAGTAATTAGTAATAAGTAATTAGGTAAATAGGTATAAGGTAAATTGTGCCCCTCATGTATTGTGTGTGGAAAAAATTATGACTGGAACTCTGTGGTGCAGCACCTAATTTCTCTCATTTTCTTACTATTATCCTTTTTTTTTGGGAATATAATATGTGGGAGGCTTCAAGTATTTAATATGTGGGAGGCTTCAAATTTTTATATCACGTAACAAAATCCCTCCACATATAAGAAACAAGGTTATTTGTTGCAGCGCATGCCTTTGTTTCCGCATGAAAAGTCTTCAACTGAGACAAGGTGAAAATACAGCACTCTGAGTGTAAAAAAATTTGCTAGGCGTTTACACAACTTTGTTAATGGAAATAAAATAAACTCATTTGTCTGGGCAAGACGCCACAACACAGAAAAAAAGGAATACTTAGCTTTTGAAGAAAATGCTAAAGAAATTGGCTTTTCTATTGCAATTTTTTGTTGTGTCTTCTTGCCACAAATTTTGTGGCACAAGGGCAAAGTATGGCCAAAGTGCGCCAGAACAGTTCAAAGTGGAGCATTGAATTACAAGAGGCGAGTGTGATGGGGTTTTAAAAGGGTCTAAAACATAGTCGCTGTAAAGTGCATAAAATATACATGTAATAAGATAATGACAATGACTAATGAAATGTACTTTGAAGATGAAAAATGCATCGTGAATAAATGATACCATATACAAAGTATGTCAGATGCAAAAATTGGCATGAAGCCCTCCTGCCTAAACAGAACCCTTTAAACACAAAGACCTGGAGGCATGTGCTATACTATGGATGGATGGATGTTATGAGCGTCCCCTTTGGAACGGGGCGGTGGGTTGCGCCACCAAGCTCTTGCTACTATGCTGCCTAATATCCTACCTAGGTTAAGCAATGAAAAAACAAAAAAAAAAAGCACTATGAACTACCACGTCCAAATTTTCTGATCCCCTATTGCGAACTGTGCTTTTGTACGTCTCAGTCTTTTGTCGTTTCCCTACTTTTCTTCCACCAATGCTCGAATCGCCTCTTACTAATGTCTACTGTGGATCTGTTTGCTTTACCACTGCTCCCGCTGAACCCAAGGGCTTCAAGGAGGCCCGTGGTGCCTAAAACGACCGCTGAGTAGACATCTTCACATTCTAATAAAATATGCTCCGTCGTTTCCCTAGCTTTACCGCAGCAAGCACATGCTTCTTCTTCCTTCTTATATCTCGCTTTATAGGTGCGTGTTCTAAGGCATCCAATCTCGCTTCAAAAAGTAATGAGCTTCCCTTTGAGTTATCATAAATGGTTTCTTTCCTGATTTCGTTTTTTCCTCTTAAGTAGTTACTCTTGGCAGGTTTCTTTTCCATTGCCGCCACCCATGAGATTAATTCAGCCTCTCTGACTTTCCGCTTGACCTTCTTTGTTGCTGTGTTGCCCACCCTACAGGCCGCATACTTGCTGGTAAGCTTCCTAGTTCTTTTCCTCTACTGTGAATCAATGTTTTGCCTGTACAGATACCTGAACACTCTCCCAGCCCATTTACTTTCTTCCATATTCCTCAGCCGTTCTTCATACTCAATTTTACTGCGAGCTTCCCTCACTTCAAAACTAGTCCAGCCCATATCCCCCTGCACAGCTTCATTTGTAGTCTCCCCGTGAGCACCCAATGCGAGGCGACCCACTGACCTTTGGTTCCCGTCGAGTGCTGATTGTCCCCCTGATTTAAAGCAAACAACCGCATTTCCAAAAGTAAGTCCTGGAACCATTACCCCTTTCCACATACCTCGGAGGACCTCGTACCTATTGTATCTCCACAGCGCTCTGTGCTTCCATTATGGCTGCATTTCTCTTCCCCTTGACTGTTATGGTTTTTTCCTGTGTTTCCATATATCCATTTCCTTCACTTATCCATATACCAAGGTATTTATATTCTGTTACCCGAGGTATTTCTTGGCCCTGTATCTCCACTGTCTGTTCACTGTTTTCATTGAATACTATAACACCTGATTTTCTAACCCTAAATTTCAAACCTAAATTGTTGCCTTCCTGTCCACAGATTATAGCCAGACGTTGCAAATCACTTTGCTTGTTAGCGAGCAACACAATGTCGTCCGCATAAAATAAACCTGGGAGTTGCTGCTCTATAACTGTACCTGCCTGTTTGTATGAGAGATTAAACCCAATATTACTTCCTTCTAGCGCCCTCTCCATCCTCACCATGTACATCATAAACAGCAGCGGGGATAAAGGGCACCCCAGCCTCAGTCCCTTGTTGATATGAACTTTCTCCACGCTCCTCATCCCTTTCCCTTCCACGCAAACGGTATTTTCTAGGTAAATCTCTCTCAAAAGCTGTAGACAATCTTTACCTAAGCCTTCCCCTTCCAGAATATCCCACAAAATGTTGCGGACTACGTTGTCGTATGCTCCTGTAATGTCCAAAAAGGCCACATACAATGGTCTGCTTTCTGCTTTTGATATTTCAATACACTGAGTAAGAACAAACAAGTTATTGTCCAAACGCCTACCTATTCTAAAGCCATTCTGAAGCTCTCCCAAAATGCCATTATTCTCTGCCCATGCTTGAAGCATTAATTTGATTGCCTGCATTGCTAGCCTGTATATTAAATGGTCAACGGTCTATACGAGTGAATTCTGTCTTTCTCCCCCTTACCTTTATAAATTAAATTCATTCTACTTTGTCGCCAACTGTCTGGTATTCGTCTATCTTTTAAAGTTTTTTCAACTGCTTTCACGAGAGCTTCCTTACTTTTTGGTCCCAGTTCATTTATCAGCCTAACGGGAACCTCGTCTAGCCCTGTGGCTGTGCGCTTAGGAATTTTCTCTTCCGCTTTCTTCCAGTCTAAATTTGTCAGCACCAGCTCCTTTTTCACTTGGGTCTCTTTCATGCTCTTTTTTTCTTCAAATACAACCTCGTCCTTGCCTTGGAAAGATTCGGCTGTTACTTTTTGGATGTAATTTATTGCCGCTTCTCCTTCCAGTCTGTTTTCATCTTTGTCTAGGATATGTTGTTGTATTGTTGTTGACTTCCTGCCTAATAATTTTATGTGATTCCAAATATTCTAGGTGCGGCCTTCTTTTTCTCACGTATTTCTGACAACCAACGTTCACTTTCACCTTTTAATTTTGCTTGCACCAGTATTTGAACCATAGACTTTTTCTCCCGGTATATTTCCCATTTACTGGTTATTTCATCCTGTGGCAACTGCGCCTTCTTTGCCTGCCTGTGCTCTCGAGATGCTTTCTGTCGTTCAGCGATCGCTTCTCGTATTTCCCTGTTTCACCAGCTTTTCGGTTTCTTTCTTCCTTTCCAACGAACATGTTGTTTCTCTTTCCGTATTTCTGTCATTATTATCCTTAGAAGCTCACCATATTCCCACTCCTTACTTGGCCACTTGCCAAGTTCTTCTTCAACTCTAGTGACTACATTTCAATTGCTATTTGTTCAGTGTTCAAATTTGGACTGGCCATTGTGCTATCCTTGCTCTCTTTCCCAACTACATATCCCATTTTCAAAATGATGCGTTAATAGTCACTCCCTATGCTGCTAAACCCTTCCTCATCGATGACCATTTCTCTCAACTTATCATGAATTCTTTCTGTCATCAGACAGTAATCAATGGTCGATTGCCGGTTTCCCACTTCCCACGTGATCTGTCCTTCACACTTAGGCCCTGTATTCACGATCATGAGGTTATGTTGCTCGCAAAGGCCTAGCATTGACTTCCCGTTATTGTCGGTATAGCCATCTAAATCCTGTATGTGGGCATTCACGTCACCTAATAGGACAATCTCAGCACCATTCCCGAAACCCTTAATATCAGCGCTTATACATTCCACTAAATCTTTATTCTTCTCTGTGCAATTTTTTCCGATCCACAAATATGTAACTCCCAGCCAAGTTTCTTTCCCACTCATTGTACCTGATAACCAAAGATGCTCTTGATATTGTGAATTTACTCTTTTCCATTTGGCTCCCTGATGGATGAGCATTCCGACTCCCTCTCCCTTTCTTTCCGACTTAGTTCTGTTGCACCCTTCCCATACATAATTCTCAATAACTGGTGGCTCTTCTGAGTCTCTAAGGTGCGTTTCTGTAACCGCATACACCCCTATTTGTTCTCTATGTAACTGCTCCTCAATCTCTGCCCACTTTTCCTTTCTTCTGCCGCCCTGCATGTTTATGTAGCCTAAACAGCGTGAACAGCATGGCGAGATCTTGTTCTTGCTTTTCTCCTTTTTCTGTTATCGACGGCGATGCTCTTCTGATGTTCCCCTAGGGGACCTTCTTCATTACTACCTACTCTGACCTCCTGAGCACCTGCGGGGCCCCTAAAAAAGCAACAGCGCGACCCCAAGTCGCCAGCCCACTTCTCGTGCTAGCCTGTAATTGAAGTGGATCCCATCTCGTTTAAAACCACCACAACTTCTCACTTCCCTGTTTACTTCGACAACCTCGAAGCCCTTCTCTCGGCTCATTTTCATTATCGCCACATTGGCAGCCATTACGGCTCTTTGTACATGACTGTCATGCACAGGCACCTCCGGTACTGTGCACACCACGATCTGCACTTGAGGGGAAAGCTCGCGCAAGTCGTCCACCCCCTTCGCCAAGCGCTAAGCTAGTCCTGGCCCTTTCCTGTTTAGGACGTCATTTAGCCCACCTGCTACTACGACAAGGTTGCGCATGTGGGCATTTTCCGTGAGCTTTTCTTTTGCTCGCTGCATGACAGAACTCAGTGTCCACCATGGAAATGTCCCTACCGCCACTCTTTTGTCGCCTTTCACCCTCTCCACAATTGCTTTTGAGCACCCAGCCATGTCTGACTTGCCAGGAATAATCACCCTTTCACTCTCTCCTACCTCTCCCTTCTTCCCTGTGTCCTTTTCCGCGTGATTCGGACTCGACAAAGGGCACTGTCCCCTGGGCTCCTGCTTTTTCCGCGTGGTGGCCTCAAGGTAGGTGCCGCTCTTTCCAGCTTCCTGTGGCTGCAGCGTCACTTCACTCGGGGCGTGTTGCGCTGCTTCACTATAGCTACGCCGATTCACCGGCGGCGAGCTGGCGACCACTTGCTTTGGCTCCCTGCCTCCCACTTCGCCTGTAGGGTCTACCCTACTTTCTGAGTCTTTGCCACCGCTTTGGTGTCCTGACCCGACATTCTCCGCTGCCCACGTCTCAAGCGCGTCGAGCCGCTTTTTCAGTTCGGCGCTCCTTTCTTTCTCTTCCTCAAGCTCGGCCACAGTCCTTACTAACTGCGCGGCCTGGGC
Source organism: Dermacentor variabilis (assembly GCF_050947875.1). Taxonomy (NCBI): domain Eukaryota; kingdom Metazoa; phylum Arthropoda; class Arachnida; order Ixodida; family Ixodidae; genus Dermacentor; species Dermacentor variabilis. Next base: position 10,158,234 of record NW_027460280.1, on the reverse strand, counting down.
CGCCTCCACCTTGACGAAATTCTGGTGGAGACATTTTTGGGAGAGAATGACTTAAACAATGAATAACTGGCTCAGGAAAACGTTAGGAAAAGGATGTTTCAGTTTGAACAACTTGACACTTTTCTAGATCACTGTCTTACATTTACGATGATCTTGCCCAAGTACTAACTTGGGCAGGATCAACTTTGCACATTTTGTCGCATAGACGTCTTACCATGTTTGCTCAAGCTCAAGTTAGCAAGAACTTGGCAAGTTGCAACACACTGCATGCCTGGAGATATAAACAACTAAATGACTCTTTTGCCACGCTGATATTCAGAACACATCTTGTCTAAGAAGCGCGCACAGTGAGTCACAGAAGCTGTGCAATAGTTTAAATAGTGAAGGCCTTGTCATTATTAGAGATGACTAATTATCCATTACGTTTTGGAAATTACCTAAAGTTGTTGAAATATTTAAGGAAAATGATGAGTATGTCAGAGCAGGCATAATTCGACTATTAGATGAAACTGAGCTCAAGAGACCGGTTCAACTTTTTTGTCCTCTGGAACTGTGCAAGTGGGTCGACCACAGAGGATGCTGGAAATGATGCTCGCACGCTCGCGCAGCCAGAGGTTGTACAGCATGAAGTGAATGTGGGCTCACGATGGAGAGAATGTTAGGCTTGGAATGGTGCATTCACCATGTTAGGACGGCTTAGCGCTCTGTGCCAATAAACCCTGCAAAAGTGCCTTTTCCCACATATGGTTCATTATATGCATTTCTGCTAAATCCTTGCTTTGCTAAAATGAATGTTCTTATATGGGAATTTTAAAAATAATTACGATTAATTAGCTACTGATTAGTTCATTAAAATTTATTTCATTATTTTTCTCAGGCATGTAGAAGTTACTCAAAAAGTAATTAACTAATTTGCTGCAATGTGGGTCACAGCAGTACTTCCCCTGTGCGGCTGTGCAGGGTTTTCCTGCAATCTGCAAACAAAATCTTTGCTAGAAATCTAGAAATGAACAGAGAGGAAAACTACTTGTTGCTTCTGATCTGATGAGCCATGGCGCCAACTCTCTGCACCTTGAGGGAGTTTCAAAGAGAACAACTCCCATGTGATCCACCGATGATTCATCATGTGCAATAATCAGGACTTCAAGAAGTGCTGCCACAGTGAATGCATTAAGTTAATAAGTACACACTGAAAACATAAGTAAGCAGAGTACTAATTACCGTAGGTACACGAGCGATGGCCACACTCATGTAAGGGCAACAATCGCAACTTGGCTGCCCAAATTAAAAAGCAATCTTGAAATCTTCACTTAAAAAGTTTTTTGAGGACTGAAGAGAATGTCGCAGCTTGTGTGCATGTTCTTGGATTCTGAGCGCCTGGTGCATGCGGTCTTCGGACATAGTTGCAAGAAGCTTTAATGCCTCTGTCATATTGTCATGACTAAAGGCTAGCAAGAGAACAGAAGAAAACGAATTGAGGGACACGAGCAGCGACCATGCTCCCTTTGAAAGAAGACAAAGTTGGTGCGTCGGCTCTTGTAATCTTTGAACACAGAGCTCGTTTTTCTTTCTCGCATTCTGGTCCTGCATCCCGTTTTTGTGACGGCATGACACTGATGGAGGTGCTGGACTTCAACACCTGATGCTCAGACCTCCTCTGCGGAATGGCACTTCCAGTCCAAACCCACAACCAGTTCTGGCTGTGGATACTCCTGTCCACTGCTACAGTTGCCGACATCGAGGTCTTAGCCCCGAGGTAATTCCCTTGGGGTTAATTCCCTTGGGTAACTCCCCAAGCCAAGGAGTCCTCTGTCTGAAGAAATGGCAACGGCAGGCGCTTCACAGGTGACTGTTGAGCACCCTCGGATTCCCAAGATCTTCCACAGTGATGTTTTTGAGGATGTCGAGGAGTGGCTCGAACAATATGAGAGAGTCGCCAAGGCGAACCATTGGACCTCAGAACGGAAACTCTCGCATGTGTACTTTGCCCTGGTGGACAGTGCTCGTACATGGTACAGGAACAGGGAAGGCACTGTCTTCCTGGGATGAATTTCGGCAGCAGCTTTTGGATACCTTCGTTAACAATGATCATCGTAAATTGGCTCAACAACTCATCAAATCGCGTATGCAAAAACCGAACGAAAGCGATGCCATGTTTGCGGAGGACATCTAGAAATGAACGGAGAGGAAAACTTCTTGTTGCTTCTGATCTGATGAGCCATGGCGCCAACTCTCTGCACCTTGAGGGAGTTTCAAAGCCTCTTTTGCCAAGCTGACCCCGTAATGCCTGAAACAAAGAAAATGCGACATTTGATGCGAGGCGTCAAGGAGGAACTGTTCACCGGTCTTCTTTGCAACCCGCCAACAACTGTTGTGGAGTTCATAATGAGGCTACTACGATCGAGCGAGCACTTCAACAATGGTGCCACTAGTACGATCGACCGAGCAACGCCTCGATCAGTGCCTCTGCACTGACTGCGGCAGTGAGTGTTCCCTGTGTGAACTCATCTGCGAGGTCATTCAAGAGGAGCTTCGCAACCTTGTGGCGACTCCACAAGAACCTGTGGTGGTTTCTGTCGCAAAGGTTGTTAGGGCAGGAAATCAGGCAAGAGTTTCCTTTGCCCGAATCACTACCAGACCAGTGGTCTACAAAGTACGCGGCGGCCATCTGTCAGCTAACTCCAGTGCTGCACAGCTCATTATCCCTGCCTCCTTCTTGCAACAAGTCGTTAACACCTCTGTACCACACGCCGCTGTCGCCAGCCCCGCAGCTTAATGTGCCAGTGGAAATACCATTCTGCTACCCTGTGCTGACTACTCCAAATTGGTCGCAAAGGCCGCCCATCAGTCAACCACTTGTTCGCAAGACAGACTTGTTGTGCTCCGTCGACCGACGTCCACTTTGCTTCCATTGTGGGGGAGTCGACCATATTTACAGTTCTTGCCCGTATCGTGACCTTGGATACCAGACCTTTGCAACCACCTTCCCACGCGCTCGTGACGCGACACTAGCATATCCACGACAGCATAGCCATTTGCTCCACCATATCACTGACCCCGCTCTCCGTCACCTGCACCGAACACTTTACCGCATCGTCGCAGTTATGCTGATGCAGTCCAGGGCAGGTCCCCTAGTCCTTGTCGGGCAAACTAAAAGCAGCAACCTCTGGGGGGAACGCTCCTGCCCATCGAGATGCTACAATGCCCCCAATGCCATCAACGGACAATATGACATCGCCGACTCCAATGGAAATTGTTAGCGCCGACCTCGCTGTTTACATAGACGGACATTCAGTGACAGCATTAGTAGATACTAGTGCGGACTTCTCTGCAATAAGCCAAAAACTTGCCGCTTGCCTTAAGAAGATCAAGACTTCATGGACGAGTTCCCACGTGAGAACTGCAGGAGGCTACTTGATTATGCCTACAGGTAAAGTTACCGTTAGAATTATTCTTGGTACCTCGGCCTTTCTTGCTACTTTCGTCATTTTGCCAAAATGCTGCAACAAGCTGATCTTGGGAATGGATTTACTGCGTGAACATGGCGCCGTTATAAATATTCTGGACAGGTTGGTCACGTTCAGCATGGGCCTAGGTTCAGTTGTACTCTGTACAGAGCAGCGATGTAGACCTTTACGCGTCGCTGATGGCGTGGCCATCCCACCGCGCTCATGCTCCCTTCTGTTGATGACATGCGACATACCGAGAAACTCTGATGCTGTTGCCAAACAAATTTCAGTGCTGCTGTTCAGCCATGGCATATCCATTGCAAGAGGCATCGTCAACATTAACTGTGGACACACAGAAGTTCTTGCAACAAACTTTAGCCATGGGCGCTGGCATCTTACAAAAGGTATAACAGTCGTGTGTATCAAAGAGCACTCGGGTCACAGACTGCTTCACTGTAGAGCAAGGTTGTTCCACCAGCCTGCCTCTCATACCTCGAGATCTATCCAACGATGTTGGCCCAAGCTACCTGCCTCTGCAGAAACAAAGCCTCCTGGAGCTTGTACGTCAGTTTCAGGACTGTTTCTCATCGACGTCGAGAGTTGGTCAAATGCCGCTGAGCAAACATAGGATTATCACTATGATACAGCCAGGCCCATATGGCAGAACCCATATTGGGTGGCCCCACGGGAACGCGAATCTATAGAAAGTCAGGTAAAAAGAATGCTTGAAGACTACGTTATTCAGCTGTCGAAGAGTCCTTGGGCGTTGCCAGTGGTGTTAGTAAAAAAAAAGAAAAGGATGGCAGCTTAGATTTCTGCATTGATTAGTGCAAGGTCAATCAGATCACCAAGAAAAATGTTTACCCACTACCTCGTACAGACGATTCCCTTGATAGACTGCGACATGCACATTAGTTCTCGTCGATGGATTTACAGGCCAACTGCAATGAAATTTCACTTGGGCTAAATTAACAATAAATGCCTAGCATATATGCTCTCAAAGTAATCTTGGCAAAGCCGCAGGGCTGGTAATTGCATAATTTTGTTATTAGCAGCTATTAAATAGCGCCTGCATACAACATGTGCACCTGGCAGCAAAGCGGTAGTGATGCGGATATGGCAAACATTGAAGAACCATATACGCATCTGTTGATCTCTCAGTTGCGCCATGTTATGCCTAGGCAGCCAGGCGCATTGCTTGCTCATCATTTTTGAGTTCACGGGCGCCTCTCTGAGCGTGCATTCTCCGTGTGCACTTGTGATTTGAGCTATTGCAAGAATACCGATGTGTTGCGTAGTTGTCGGTTGCTTGAATATGTACTCGAGCATGAGCAATGGCTGTGCATTACTCAACACAGAGTAGAGGAAGGCCGAACACATCTTTCCTGTCCCAGCTTTCGGAGTGAAAGCGTGCACTGCGGTGCAGTAGGCAAGTGTGACACAGACCAGCCAGCGCGCATAAAGCATGGAAACTGCAGTTGACGAAGCTGGGGTGATATTCACGAGCCATGATTTCGGGTAGTGCATCATCCCCAAGATATTTTGTGTGTCTCTACATCAGACGATCCAAGTAGACAAACGAAGTTCTTTCTGACACAGCACCAGAAATTAGCAGAAACCGCATGCTGCATTTGTCACGAAAGAGAACATGACATGGTGGCCATGGTGTAGATCCGGCAACCAGCCATGCACGAATGCAATGCCGCCAGATCGAAATGGGTGAAACTTTATCATGGCTGCAGTCCGGCTTATCTGTGTGATGCCATGAATTTATGCACACTAAGTACCAAGCCCCTCTAGCTTGGCCGTGCCAAGCCTCAGCTACTTATCATCCTTTACTACAGATGGCGGTAGTTGCCTGATCGGTCTGATCAGTCGATGAGTCAGGCACTTCCAGGCTTCCAGCGTGCCAGGCAGTGGCCGGTGAACTCGGATACGTCATGCCGGAGATGCTAAGATCGCTAAAATTTTACCTTGCACTTTAAACGTGACCCGCAGCAGCGGGGCGATCAGTTGCTGCCGCAGTGCTAGCGGACAAGAGTGTGGTGAGTGAGCGCTTCTTTGTTTGTCAAAGGCGCAAACACAACACACTCGCTTCTGTGAACCCGAACAGCATGCTGCTGGTCAGTCAAGCTAGAGTGATGTTCTATTCCCGCACCATGTTCTATTCCATGCCAGCCACACTAACACTAGACTGTAGAGCGTCCAATTTTTGCCAATGTAGCGTAACCCTAATGCGCTCTTCTTCGAGCAGAGACAGAACGCATCGAGGCCCTGCTGATGAATGTAGACAACCAGAGAGAGAAAACCAGCTGGACTCGGAGAGTACTTTGCATTAAAAGAACATTGTGGGTGCACAACAACATTGTCACAGTGCACGAAGCAGCTAAGAAAGTATACTAACTCTGTGGCTACCAGATGTGCGAGACCTGTTCGCTGATACACCGCAATGGAATACAAGCAAGGAAAGCATACAGCACGGGTGCTGGTTCTCCACATTCTTCACTGTACATCACTTCTGCCAGGTGACAATGGTGTCATTTTTTTCAGTTTCAGTATGAAAAACATCGGATTTTACAAGCTCTTTGTGATGGATTGACCTGTATTTCAAGCATAACATTTTTCACAGAGGCTAATGCATGTCTAAATTATCTGAAATTGTGCTTTTTACGCAGTTGACTATTTTGTTGCAGTTGGCCTTTAAGGAGTGGGTATTTAAGGAGTTGGCAAATAGAAGTTGATGAGAGGGACCGAGAAAAAGGTGCATTCGTGACACCTGACGGCCTCTATGAAGTTAAGGTACTTCCTTTTGGCTTGTGCTCTATGCCGGCAACATTTCAGCGGCTAATGAACACAGTACTCTCAGGACTCAAGTGGCAAACGTGTTTAGTATACTTGCACAATGTGATTGTATTTTCTGCAGCTTTTGTTACAGAAAAGTGAGGCAAAAATACTATTGGCCAATACTCACAGCAACTGTTCAACAATACATCCGGACATGCCTTGAATGCCAGCGGTGAAAAGTGCCAGCAGTCAAACCAGCAGGCTTCCTCCATCCTGTTGAAATGCTCAAAACTCCATTTGCTCAAGTCGGAATGGATCTTCTAGGCCCATTCCCAACTTCTGCTTCGGGTTACAGATGGATTATCGTAGCCACAGACTACCTCGCTCGCTACGCCGAAACCAAGGCTCTGGAGCAGAGCACGGCAAGTGAAGCAGCCCGATATTTTATAGGGAATGTTGCATTGAAGCACGGCGCTCCAGCAGTAGTATTGACTGACAGGGGAACTGCGTTTACAGCCGAGCTATTGGACACAGTATTAAGACTTAGTAGAAAAGCTCACCGGCGAACAAAGCCATACCATCCACAAATGAACCGACTGACAGGACGCCTGAATAAGACAATCGCGGATATGCGCTCCATGTACGTGGACGTGGAGCACAAGAATTAGGATGAAATCTTACCGTACGTCACCTTCGCATACAACACGGCTCATCAAGCGACAACACGAATGACACCGTTCCATTTCTTACATGGTCGTGAAGTCACAACTATGCTAGATGCGATGCTGCCACATGAATGTGATGGCATCGTAACAGATGCTGAAGACTTCACTCAGCGAGCTGAAGAAGCCAAACAACTTGCTTGCATATGTATTCATAGGCAGCAGGACTACGACTCGAGACGCTATAATCTTCGTCAGCAACCAGTTTCCTACGAGCCTGAAGAGAGAGTTTGGGTTTCGAAGCCAATTCGCCGTCGTGGCCTTTCAAAGAAACTGTTAAGGCGCTACATCGGGCTGTATAAAGTTCTTTGGCGGCTCACTGATGTCAACTATGAGGTTGCTCCTGATAGCCTGCATTGCTCAAGGCGTCGATGGCATCTACTGGAGGTTGTGCACGTGGTCCGGATGAAGCCCTATTTGTCTAAGTGAATCTACTGCACCATAAGCGTGTCCCAATCCTGTTGCCGTGACAATAAAGCATCGTCCCAATGCTTTCTAGGAAGAGAGGCTAATGTCGCGACTGAAGGCTAGCAAGAGAACAGAAGAAAACAAATTGAGAGACACGAGCAGCGACCCCGCTCCCTTTGAAAGAAGACAAAGTTGGCGCATCGGCTCTTGTGGTCTCTGAATAGAGAGCTAGTTTTTGTTTCTCGCACTCTGGTCCTCCGTCCAGATTTTTTGACATTCTGACAGTATGTAATGCCATGGAGGGTGCTTAGGATGACTGTATCTATAAGTGTGCTAATGAACCAAATCTGAGGAGTGGTGACATCCAGTCAATAAAACTCATGTGCTATTCCACTCTGTGAAGAAGGATGACAGGCAAAGCGGTGTATGTGGGCCCCTTAATGGAGAACTGCACCTTCGCTGTGGGCCAGCCCGGTATTGCATTATCGTCGGGATCGGCCCATGCATGGGGAGTGCATAATGCCTGCTTCACCTCCGCTGTGGATCGGCGCGGCATTGCACTATCTTTGGGATCGGCCCATGTATGGGGAGTGCTTAACGCCTGCGTAACCTCCACTGCGGGTCGGCCCAGCATTGCGCTATCTTTGGGATTTTCTTCTTCATGCGGACATGATAATGGAGAAAGTAGCTCTTAACAGCTTCGTTGTAAAAAAACCTTTGGACCCCTCTGGGTTTTTCAAATGGTACCATTTGAAATCCATTTGGAGTCAAGTGATCAAGTGACTGAAACGTGAAACCAATTAATGTGTCCAATTGGGTTAGCGAAATCAATTGCTGTGTCCCATTGGCTCCTCAAGTTTCCATTTAGGTAAATGGACATTAGTGCTTTTCACGTTCCCAATTGGCCCATGAAAATGTTCTTTTGCAGGTTCATTAACAAAAGTGTTCATGTTCACGTTAACAAGTGTGCTGAGAATGTCTGGAATTAAACATACGTTGACTTGAAAGCGTTTCTGAGACATTACTTTAACAAAACCATTTCGATGTAAATTAAAATTTTTATGATGTCTTAAGCTCACTACAATATAAGAATGACTAATAACAGTGCGTGCAAAGGAAACTGACTTCAAAGTTTCTATAAAGAATTCAGTAGTACCATGGAGTGCGTCAAAAGCTTCAGTGCCCGCACTTTTTAATGGAATTTGGAGACGAATACCGCAAAAATAGCAGTAAGGACTCTCTGATTTCAGCTGCTTACTCCTAATTATAAGGAAGAAAAAGATGTGCAGTTTCGAGAGTCATGTCGCTTAAATTTCACTTTCACGGAATTAAAGCTTTAAAATAAAACAAACTAGACGTTTCGGCTCTCATACAGGAGCCTTGATCACAATGGTCACTGGTGAGCTTTGCCTTTAATATATCTAAAGAAGGTGGCATAAACAGTGTGCTTTGAGATAAGACCTTAAAGGGACACTAAATGCAAATAGTAAGTCAACGTGGACTATTTAAATACCATTCCAGAAACCTCACAATGCTTGTTTCGTGCCAAGAAAAGACTTAGTTTTCGAGAAAATTACATCTGAAGGGTCCGAATACCTTTCTCAAAATTCAAATCTCCCACCACTTTTAACCAGTGGAGTGGTGAGGTTGCATACACCATCACCACCCTCTGCTGCCGTCAGCGAGTAAAACAGCACCCGACAGACGGCGGTACCGAGTCAAGACTTCGGTGGATTCGCTACTGCAGTTGCTTTTTGGTCAAGTGATGTAGATCATTCGGGCATCCCATGACATCACATGAAAATTGAATTCTCTACTATTTACAGTTTGTGCGAGTTTAGCAAGCCAGCAAAACCAGCGCAGCACTAGGGAATAACAAAACTACTGAAACGCGAACACATGGGCGGCGCGGAGTCGAGCAAAAACAAAACCTTTTGTGAAGGATAATTTCAATAAGTTCTTTTTTCTACAAATGAAATAGAACTAGGCAAGTAGCATTTTATTTCATCTTATAATACAATACAAGGATGTTCTTTGCAACGAGTGGTTCAGTACTCGTGACAGAATTTAACTGAGGAGTGCTTTCGTCATTGGGCAAGTACTTGAATTTTCCGGGGCAGTCTCTAATCATGTCCTGCATTTACCTCAAGTTCTCGATTATTAAGGCTCCGTTCACGATAATATTGGCACCTTGGAGATTCTCGAGCACTAATCTGTCACTATAGCTTGACTTAATATTTGCCTTTAGTGTCTCTTTAAGCAACATTGCTATGAAGTCAGCAGAAGAAATTATTTGGCAAATGCTATTGCTGAGGATGCTGGCATTTTTGGCCATATCATTGACTGGGATAATACATGCATCATCAGCACTGAAGGCAACTTGATGGCTCACCTCCATTTAGAATCATAGCGCATTCAAACGACTGTGCAGATGCTCAATTGCAATGATGGAATACTCCCATCTGCTTACACACCTTATTTAGATACATAAGTCACCAACCGATTTATCGGAAATTGCTGTGACTGAAAAATAGTCTGAAATATCAAACAGTCCAACAAACACATTCAGCACCCCCCCCTCCCCCATTTATTACGCTTAGAGCGGCTTAAAGCAATCGCTAATAATGCCCTGCCTCAATGTCACGATACGGCATTATTCCAGTCTGCGAAGCACCAATTAACGGGTGCCAAAAGGTCGCAGGAATAGGAACTGGCTAGCAAGACGATTATTAACGGCCGCTCGGGCAAGCGGCCGAAAAAGATTGAAGGCAGGTTTAGATTTTTTTTTTTTTTCACGACCGTTACGCCCTGATGGCTTTTTGTAGAAACCCCTGTGTATTCTCTGCCCCACGCGTGCACTGAGAAGCTAGCTAAGATGGCAGGGGTGCCAATACCCCAAAATATGTGGTGTCTCTGTGCAATCCCGTGTCCAGAAATTGTTGACAGTGTATGTGTGTCAGAGGGTTTGGCGTCATATGGCCGGCTGCCGTTGAGAAACCTGTGTTTATGAACGGACAATAGAGGCCTGCCACGGACTACAGGGTGTGCATGTGTGGTGCAATACAAGTACGCGACCTCTAACAGCACGGGGGAATCACCCGTACTCTCGCCCCTAATTAAAAGTGGCGCGGCCAAGAACTCGACAGGAGCTGGGATGCAATTGGGTGAATTTGATTTGATTGGATCGTCACCAATATCTGCCGTACCCTAACACAGGGAACTAGCGAAAGGAGAAGTTATTTACATGCAGGTTTTAGACTGAGGTAAGCAGTCTAGAAGCTGAACCTATAAGCTGCTGAGAAGTGTCGAGGGGCTAGTGCCATCCAGTATCGCTCGCCTGGGCCGCCTAGCCACGTCTGAACTCCGAGTGGCTAGTTGACGTAAGAGACAACAAACCAACGTCTGCAATGAAGCTCACGGTAGTTCCCCTCAAGTTAGCTCAACCTGCTCGAGGGACATCGTCAGATCTAGACTCCTGAGAAACCCAGCATAGCAACTGCATCCACCACAACGAGATCGGCTCGCCAGCGTTCTTCAGGAAAGCTCTGCCATCCACTCCATGGCTTATGGACTTAGTGCTGCCACCCGGCCATGTGTATGCCATCGTTTGTTTTCTTTTGAACTCTGTTTAGTGGACAACTGTTAAGTGTATTCTTGTGTAATGTTAGTTTTCATATCCACTGTTGATTGCTCGTTGTATTTCTTTTGTCGTCATCCTTGATCTACATTAAGTTCATGCATGTTAGTGTTCTTGTGTTTCCTTTAATTTGTGTATCGCTGCCAGTCAATTTTTTTTTCTCTTTCTCCCAATTCTGATTCATTCGCTGTGTTCGCTTGAGTACGGTATGACCAAATGGCTTGTATACCCCGTTGATGACTTTGCACCGGCGGCAAATGGGTGACGGCCATGACACTCATATTACGCTTGTAGGCGATCACAGCTGCTTGAATTTGTTCAAGAGTAACGTCATCTCCGTATACAGTCGACAAGAGCGTCAATCGCATTGGCGATCTCTGCCACTGGAGTTCACCATGGAGATAGAAGAAACAAGCCACGTTTCTTTGCGCCACTTGGCTCTCATGAATCTAGTACAGGAGGTGGCAACGATAACACGAATGCAAAGCCACACAAACACACACAAAAATGGGACGTTGGCACCATGCACCGTAGTCTCCAGATGCATGTGCAAAATAGCAATTGAAAACTTAGAAGAAAAAAAAAAGACAGATCCCACATTAAGTGATTATGATGATAGTGCTGACTGAAAAGAAGAAAGAAGAAAAAGTGCCATCACTTGGAGCATTTTGTCAGCCAAGGAAGAAAGGGCATGGCCTCTGACACACGAGGATGGTACATGCTATGCTGGAGGCTATAGAGCGCGCCACTGGAAGCCAAGCCAGCAAAAAATACAACATGGTAGTCTGCAAGATCGGTTAGCGTGGCTCGGAACGGGAAATTTAGTCTGGAAAATCGAACTTTGGAGCTTAAATTTGTCCGAAAAATCGGTCCCGAAAATGCATTAGCTCTATGGGAACCCTGACGATGCATTTACGAAGACCGGAATGTCCATCAAGTCCAAATTTTCAGAGTCAGAAAAATCCGTCAGCTACTGTATTGCATAAAAACTTCACCTGTAACTATTGTGAACAAGGCTCCCGTACTTGAACCAAAATGTCTCGTTTGGTTTATTTTAAAGGTTTAATTCTGTGCTCAGTGTCCCCTTTTCTTTACCATGATTATTCCCAACCAGACAAGTTTATCAAACCCTTGCTTTCACAGAGTATAGCAAACAAAAAGAAGAGAGAAAGAACAATGTTGGGTTTAGTGTAGCTGAGTCAGCGGGAAGAGTTTGCGTGCTCAAGAGAAATATGCTTTAAGTGGTCATCCGTGCTTCCATCATTTGTACTGTGCCAATATTTTTGGGCCTGCTTTCAATGAAGACTGTAAAACTTCAGCACATTGTTTCTCTAAGTGGTCAACTATGATAAAAGACAATGCAAGCAATCACAAGGATCAACACATCTCACCATAACCACTGCCAGAAACCACCATCGCATGCTGGTTGTCCTAGCTGTCATGGTAGTTGAGGCATCATCAAAACAAATATTATGTTAACAGAGTACAAAAACTGAATGCTCAATATCTGCATTGCAAGGTACCATTAAATAAGTAAATATCAAATGCCAAAGTGAAGTACAAAGGTAATAGTGCCTCATTTTATTTTCATCGGCACATCTACTGAGCTATGTAGTTTATACACCCACATTTATTTATTCAGCTCACTCTAAACGACGGTCACAGACCTTAGCCTAACCTGTGCCGGAGAACTTCTGGAGGTTACATATTTGTTATTTGCCATAATCAGAATTCAGTTGTTAGTTCGAGACTCGTCCTGTCGTCTTCTTGCATGTGTACATTGTGTTTATTGTGTGTTCATTGTGTACGTTTGTGCTGATCACAAGGTTCCTTGAAGACCAGCACAGAGTGAATGGCACATATTCAGTGCTCGAAGTCAGGGTCAATGAGCTTCATGGAAAGAGTGGTAAATAGCCAGTCCCGCATCTGCAGTGACCCATGTCAGAGGCAAAGAGGTTTTTTAAGGAGCAGTGCATACAGGGTGTTTCAGCGAACACTTTCAAAAATACTTAAATATTGTCGTTGGCAGGTAGCACAAATCTAGTCCTTCAGCTGGTCTACTCAAAGAGGTAGACATTACTTGCACGATAAATTGAAATGCATAATCGACCAATTGATAAACATGCACTAATTCGATTTTTAAATAATTACCTTATTACACATATTGCAATTTACAAATTGTAGCTGCAGAGTTCGCAAGTCAGATCCACTTGGAACAAGTTCTCAGGATGACACCAGTTTTGTGATATTAATTCCTCAACTTTACGAAGAAATACATTGGTGGTTCAGTTACTTTTGTGCTTCCATGAATAAAATTTGTGGCGATGCGCGACTCTCACGCGTCCCCTGAAATGTTGTTTTCCCCGCATGTCATGTGTCTCCTGTAATCCGGCTTCTCCGCGTAGCTTAGTGCCGGAGGCGGTCGTACTGGTTGCAGCGCATTACGAGAGATGGCGCGAGTGTTGCGTTGCTGATAGGGTGCCTCGATGCGCGCGCCCCCCTCCGCCGTTCCGTGGAGGGTGGGGACATCCTTTGAAAGGGTCAGTGCCGCCTCGGCGAGGACGCGCGCCATATTTGTGCCCCCTCCCCGTCCCGCCTGCGTCAGTTGCACGTGCGGCGGCCTGTTTCCCGTCGGTTGCAATTTTTCTTGGCCGCAAGACGAGGAAGACATGCCGGGGTGTTGCGTGCCTGCGTGCACAAATCACTCCCGAAATGGCTGGAGAATGTTTTCATTTCCGAGAGATCCGAAAAGAAGGCTCCTGTGGACTGTAAAAGTGAAACGGGACAAGTGGCAGCCGGCCAACACTTCACGCCTATGCAGTGTAAGTACTATATTCCTTGTTTCGTTTCCGTGCTGCTTGCTCCATAGATAAGTGTACTGCTTTAAAATAATACCCAACGTGCGCGCTAAAAACGGCGTTACAGTTTTTCAGGGTGTCTAATAACCGGGAAAACCGGGAAAACCGGGAATTATCAGGGATTCTTGATATGTCTGGAAAACTCAGGGAATTGTCAGGGAAATTACAAAAAATGTGACCAAATCAGGGAATGTGGCCGGTGAGATCGACAAAGCGATGAATACGATCTACGGCTCAATCTCGGAGGCCGCGTGCAGTAGCGCCGTTGCTGCACACAGCGTCCTAAACTGGCACGAGTACCGCGAAGATCTCTGAGGCGGTGTGCAACAACGGCGCTGTTACACACGGCCTCCGAGATTGAGCCGTAGATCCCCGACTCCATGCATCGTAGCTCTCCGCAGTTTAGTTGCCACTAAGTGGCGCCAGTAACCAACCAGCAGCAAGCGGTCTAAAAGGCAACTGTAATCATCATTATCGGATGAGTATCGCCATCTCTCCATTTTGTGGTAATACGTGCCGTCACGGAGGAAGGAAACTAAGGAGAGGCCCTGACGTCACTCTTTGTGAAGCAAAAGTGAAGCCGGAAGCTGGCGTTGCTCATGGCGATGCTCCGCCTTTTGTGCCACCCTCCTCTCTTGTTTACATCTTTCGCGAAACCACGCCGCGCTGCGCGTGGTTCCGCGCGCGGAGCGCGTGCGCTCGCGCAACATCCGGCAGAGCACGGTGCAGGTAACACAGTGCAACAAGACACGGTGACTAACGCAAACCCGCCCACACAGCGTCTTTGCCACGGCACGAAACCTACCAGAGCAACACGTGTGAGCGCTCAAAAAATCAGAACAACGCCGCCATTGTGGCCCAAAAGGCGTGGCCATGCAGCAAAAAAAATAAAAAAGCAGCAAAAAAAAAGAGAACCTATACGTCATTTCCGCCACACTTTTCTCCTAGCGCGCGGAGGGGGTAGGGCCTCTCCTTAGTTTCCTTCCTCCGTGCGTGCCGTGCTCGTGGGTACACTTGTGTATGTTGTGCTTTGTTCGTGGCGGCGGCGGCGTTTTGATAGTTTTGTTTTGCGGTGAGGCTGTTTTTGAAGACACTCGAAATCGGCGATGTCACAGTCGACGAAGTGTTCGTTCAATGCTGACTGGACCAACGCCAACGTATCCGACTTCGCCAGCTGGATTAAGCCTGTGCCCAACGATGTATATAGCGCACAATGCACAGTGTGCTGCAAGACGTTTCGCTTGAGCAACATGGGAAAAACCGCGGTTTCTAGCCACGCTGCAAGTGTAAAGCATAAGAACGCCATGAAGGCGCTGGAAAGTGGCTTCCAGACACGTGTATTCTCGTTCTTCAAGCCAAGCAGTGCAGCCCTGTCAACCGCGACGACCGTCGACGAACGGGCGAAGAGAGCAGACCCCTCATCGATGCCTCCTGCTACATCAGCGCCTGCACAGATCACGGTGCGTGGTTTTTTATTGAAGAAAGATGTTGCGAAAGCTGAGATCGTATGGTGCATGAATGCTGTAATGACTCATGCATCCCTCCGTTCCGTGGCATCATCGGCGGCGCTCTTCCAGTTGATGTTCCAGTCTTGTGAAATTGCCAAGAAAATGCAATTAGGAAAAGACAAAGTGGGATATACTATCTGTCATGGCATCGCGCCATTCTTCCGAAAAAAGCTGCTATCAGCTCTTGCTGAAGTACCGTACATAGCTGTAGCATTCGATGAATCACTAAACAAAGTAGCGCAGAAAGAACAAATGGATGTGCTGGTCAGATACTGCGATTCGGCTGACGCTACTGTAAAAACTCGATACCTGACTTCATGTTTTCTCGGCCACACCTGTTCTGAAGACCTGACACTTGCTTTCAAGAAAGCCACAGAGGACATAAAGCACAAGATATTGCAAGTGTCAATGGATGGACCAAATGTAAAGTTTCTTAGATCCCTTAAGGAAGAACTCGCTTGTCACGACAGTCGACAAATCCTGGGAATTGGAAGCTGTGGCCTACATGTGGTTCATGGTGCTTTCAAAACAGGCCATGCAGCAACTGGCTGGAATTTGGTAGTATTTCTGCGGAGTATTTATAACCTTTTCAAGTATGTTCCAGCGCGCCGCGCTGATTACATTCGCATCACAGCAAGCACATCGTTTCCGCTCAAATTCTGTGCGGTTCGATGGCTTGAAAACAGTATGGTGATTTCAAGAGCTCTTCAAGTACTGCCACACGTAATAAAGTATGTGGAGTGTTCAGCTAAAGACAAGAGCAAGCCAAAGTGCACCAGCTTCACCACAGTCGAGACGCTAGTAGCTGACACGATGCTGCCGGCAAAACTGGCTTTCATGCTATCAGTTGCTGAGGAATTGAAGCCATTCCTGACCGAATTTCAAACGGACGAACCAATGGTCCCCTTCCTTGCCGCAGCATTGGAGGCTGTCCTACGATCACTGATGGGAAGGATCATTAAGCAAGAAATTTTGCGTGCCGCTGACACGCCGTTCAAGTTACTTAAAATAGATTTGGAGAAGCCCGAAAACATCGTTTTTGTCAACGCTTTTGATGTTGGTTTTGCTGCCAAGAGCGAACTTCGAAAAGCTGCAAAACCATCTCAACTTGAACTGCTTACATTCAAGAAGGAATGCATTTCTTTTTTGAAGGTGTGCTCGCAGAAGATTATGGAGAGGTCGCCTCTAAAATACAGGCTAACAACAGGAGTGAGTTGTTTGGATCCAGTCTGCGCCTTGTCAGTGGAGGTTGGCAAAAAACGACTAGCGATTGCCCTGGAAATACTCACACAGCACCGGTGGCTGACCGGCTTAGAAGCAGAACGGGCGCACCGATCCTATGTGCAAGTCTGTTCGCTGAGCTCTGCACAGCTACTTCTGAAGAACTTTGATAGGACAGCACAGAGACTGGACACCTTGTGGTTTGAGCTGTGCTCACGGAACCATAAGGAGTTGCTTATCTTTGCCAAGATCATCCTCACCATGTCCCATGGCAATGCTGCTGTCGAAAGAGGTTTTTCTGTAAATAAAGAATGCCTCATAGAGAACCTGAACGAAGAATCTCTCATTGCGCAGAGAATAGTGTATGATGGAGTTTCAGCGGCAGGTGGTGTAGCCAATGTTGACATTACAGACAGTATGGTGGAAATGGTGCGTGGCGCAAGTATTCAATGGAAGGAGGAGCTCAAGAAAAAGAAGCAAGACAGGCTGGATGCATCTGAGGCTGAACAAAACAGGAAAAGGGCGGCCACCCGCATCAAGGAACTCCAACAAAAGAAGCAAAGGCTCATCACTGAAGCACAGAATGAGGCTTCTGTTCTCCAGGAAGAAATTGACGCTTTAAAGTGAATAAATGTGCTCATAATCTCGCTTTGGCACTGCAATAAACTGTTTTGTGAGTGGAATCGTCTATGTGAATTGTGCCTCTGTTCGACTCTCAAACATTCTTTAAAATTCAGGGAATTTTTATTGGAATTATCAGGGAAAACCTGGAAAATTCAGGGAATATCTATTAAGTGATTTAGTAGACACCATGTTTTTGTAGGCATTCATTACTATTTCGCGCTTGATACTGGGTACGATCGATTATGCCAGCATATACCGCGGCACCAAGCATTGTGTTTAAAATGCTTAGCCAACGTACACTTCAGGACGCGGAGTTGTGGTCATGAATCGCATCTTTAGTGTAAAGAGACTAAGTTTCAAGGCATAAGGGATCTTGATCTGAACAGAACACAATACATGCGTGTGTTGCAGTGGTGCCCGGACCTTTATGCTCTAGGCCTCTGCCGCTCGTAATCTGTTTGCCTAACGCTGCAAATGTCTGTATTACTGATTACTGATGAAAGTGAACGCGTCAGAGATCGTTACACCGTAGCTTTCATCCGAGGTTCTGAAGAAAATAAGTAAAGGCGCGAAGGCCGCACGACAAATTAATGAAGTCTAAGATTTCATTTGTTGAGTACCAATATAATGACATCGAAATATTTGGAGCTGTTGATTTTTACTTCCTTTGTGGTGATTAGTAGTTCTAATACTAGACCAGTGATTGTTTCGTACACCGTTTGGAAAATTCCGAAAACCAACTTTCCTGCACAGCAAATGCCCCTTCACCATGGCGGACCGGCCTAGAAGTTGGGTGCAGCTCTGCATTCTAATATTTTACGCCTCATACCACTTTGCTCGCACATGGCGAACAATTTGACAGGGCTCATTTCACCCTTCTCCAACAAAAGCAGTGGCTTGGCAGAACGCCTAATTCGTTTATCGCGGCAGCGTGAAGGCAGGGAACCTGGCATTGTTCAGGGCATATGTGTCTCCTTTGCTGCACCTTATTTCTAACCCCAAAACCAGTTTGGTGGCCGTGGTGAAAGGTTTTTGCAAAGGGTCATATTAGAGTGCCTTGTCGGCAAAGATCGACCTTCGTCGTCTGTCTGCAGCCTCAGCGCAGTAGTCTATGCGTGATTATTTCGTCATATGTGATAGAATTATAATAAACACATCATTAGTGTCACTGACTTGAGTGTATTATGATGTCATTGACTAATTACCCTAACGATCGTGCGTAATTACTTTGTAGCTAGTGTTACAATGAATAGAGATGACTATAATTAAAAGTAAGAAGGTATAAGACTGGGATTAATGACTATGACAATTACTATTGCCTAAGAATTACTCAATACAAATTAATATGGCTTAAATTTATTGAACAAAATAAATATTGACTTAGAATGACGCAGAAAAATTAGACTGGCTTAAAATAATGCAGCAAAATTAACGACCACCGAAAATAAATAATCAAAATACAGATTACTTACGGCTACTCAGCAACATAAGTATGACTTAAAAGGACTGAGCACAACAAACGATCAAAAATTGCAGCTGTAAAGGAGTTTAATGTGGTAATCGTTGATTCTTAAAAAGCGAAAGGCGTATGCTTTCGCACTTAGAATCAATCGTCCCTAAGGACTTATTTTGCTCTTACTGTGTTCTTTTTTTCGATATGCCGTCCGCCTACTATGTTCGTTTGCCTTAGTGACTTACTTTCCTATACCAATTTCCAAAAAATTTTGCCCCTAAAAGCCGACAAAAATGGAACAGCAGAAAAGTGAAACGCTTGAAAATCCCTCGAGTATCATCACGTGGCCTTGTGTATATTAAATGTAATGTCACGGGGGCGGATTTAGTTCCTTGTGCAGTGATTACTCGACTGTTAATATTACTATTTCTTTGGTGCGCAGGCCCATTTTGTGGACAGCTGCTTCGAAAACAACCGCGCGGACGGACCAAAGCTGCTGAAAGGAAACGCTGTGCCAACCATCTTTTCGTTCCGACGTAAGTTGTACCATATGTTTCAGTAGTGATTACTTTTGCAATGCATATCACTGTTGCTGATATGTTAGTATACTGGCGCAATTGAGGACTGTAAGCGCGCATACTTCTCTACCTTACATTTCTTTACTTGAAACTGCCTTGTCATTCACGCAACTGGGAAATTATAGTGTCACCTTTCGATGCTTTTGACTGAGTCCATAAGCTCTAAAATTTCCTGTTTATTGTGCAGCTTTGGTTCCCCACCGAAAGGAGCCGAAGGAAAGAAGCACACCTGTTCTAGCATCTGCAGCCATCACAGTGGTGCCACAAGGAAAACCAGAAGTTTCTGCAGCTTTTGAATTGTCTTCAGGGTCTCATCTAGATTCTCTGCCAGTCCACTCTTGCAGTGCACAAGACAGCACGAACTGCAATCAGGAGGCAGTCTGCAATGAGTCGCAAACACAACAAGAACAAGTATGCAATCTACATGCTTCCTCCAGCTCTTGTGCCGAGCTAAAAAAGCAACTAGACGATGCAAGACAAAGCTACATGCAGCTTCAAGAAGTTCACAAGAAGGCTAACGTGACTATTCAGTCCCTAAAAAAGAAGGTGCGAAAACTAGAAAGTAGAATAGAAACCTTCGAAAGGCGAATAAAATTTCTTAATGAAGACCAAGTGCAGGCGCTTTCGAGAAGCAGCAATCAAGGTTATACGTGGTCGCCGCAGACAATTAAACAGGGGCTGCAACTGAAGTTCGCTTGCGGAAAGTCTGGCTACAGAGCACTGATACAGCTCGGGTATCCACTGCCGACAGATAGAACATTGAATCGTCGCCTCCAGGGGTTGAAATTCTCGCCGGGAATTTTGAATGATGTTGTTGAACTCCTCAGGATCAAAGCGCAAGGCATGGAAGACATTGAAAGAGGCTGTGTTTTGTTCCTTGACGAAATGGAGATAGCACAAGGGTTTCAGCTTGACCGTGCTGAAGACACCGTGTTCGGAGGTGTGACGCTTCCACCTAAGCCAGATAATCCCGCTAGTCATGCACTGGTGTTCATGGTAGGAGGCCTCAACAACCGATGGAAACAGGTGATCGCATACCATTTTACTGGGAGCCACGTCGACGGCAGTACTCTCAAGGACTGCGTTCTCGAAATTGTCCGCCTGTGTGCAGATATTTCGCTCAGAGTCCGAGCAGTAACGTCAGATATGGGCGCATCAAACCGAGCGATGTGGCGCGATCTCGGGTTTTCCAGCCATCGGAACTCCAAGACTACGTGCTCTATAACACATCCGTCATTCAGTGAAATGGAGTTAGTTTTCAATGCAGATGCTGCCCATGTGCTCAAGAATATCAAGGGTCAGCTTCTAAACTCTATCGTGTTCACATTAAGTGATGCAACCGTCAGCGAGCACAACCTACCTTCAAAGGATGTGAAACTAGAGCACGTACGTGCTGTCCTAGAGTTCGACAAAGAAAGGGAGCTGAAGCTCGCGCCGAAGCTTTCTGAAGCACATGTTTCCTCGGGACATTTCACAAAGATGAAAGTGGGACTTGCAGTGCAATTTTTCAAAGAGACCCCCGCTGCAATCCGGTACTTGGTGAAAGAAAAAATACTGGAGCAAGAAGCCGAAACCACAGCATGGTTTTTAGAACTTGTATCAAGGTGGTATACTCTGATGTCATGGCGCCACCCCTCCGTTTCTCTTAGTCTTCAAGACATGGAGAAGCATTATGAAGCTGTCTGTACTCTCAAGCTGGCCATCAATACTTTTCAAGGCATGAATATGGGCAGCACCTCGCAGTCGAAGCCATCACAGGCAGGCCTTCTAATCACCACTACTGCTGTACTTCAACTCCAGGACATTCTTTTGAGCTCTGAAGGTTACACTTTCTTTCTAACTGGCAGAATACTGCAAGATTGCCTGGAAAACCTTTTCTCTGTTGTTCGCCTGAAGAAGCCGGTTCCAGATGCATTGGACATGAAATATGCTCTCAAAGTTGTGTGCATTAGCCAATTTTGGCGCACGCCGAAGACAACCAGCTATGCTGTCGATGATTCGGAGTATCTGGTTGATCTACTGACAGATGGCAAGCGTGAGCTAGCTGAACCAGACCCATCTGAAATCGATGATTCTGAGATACTCTTCATTGAAGAGCTGACATCTACAGAATGTAGCACCCTCTTTCATATTGCCCGATTCCTCGTGAAAGGCATTATCAAAAAGATAAGCAGTTGCGAGCAGTGCAAAACTGCTCTGCTAGGTTCGACAGACAGTCAGCATTCTTACCTGACAAGGCTAAAAGAATACATCCGGAACGGCGACAACCTGCATTACCCCAGTGCTCAAGTAATGAGTATTCTGAAGTCGTGCGAGGAGCTATTCAAGGGAATCACGGAATGGACCGAAAGCCTTCTTACTGTACAATCTCCTTTACAGGCTGTTGTGACGTACTTGAGCAAAATGGTTAAGTTCAACGTGAATGCTTGCCAAGTGCACAGTGCAACTGTTCAGAAGCTTCTCATTTCCACCTATGCCCGAATGAGGTTACGCATTCACCTGCGTCAGCTTGAAAAGAAAGAAGTCAACGGCCGCGGAAGCAAAACGTGTGCTGCAGTAAACTTGCAGTGAAACCACAATTTTGATAGTGTTCACAGAGCTGGTGTGTACTTTTTATAACTTTTTTCTATAGTATTTTCATATTTTTCGCACATTGTTGTAATAAATTGATGCAGCGGTGTCGCAAAGCTTTTGATCACTACACCATATTTTTTGTGGATTCTTTCAGTGATTTCTACATAAGTGTTTTGCTGTAATGAAAAAGAAATATTCAGTTAACGCGACGCGAACTTTTTAAGGCCAGAGAATATAAGAGGTTTCATAAAATATTGGATGTCGCAATACATTCCAAATACCCCACTTCAGCCTCGTTTGTGTGTGTGCGCTTTCGAAGAATGACTGCCTTCTGATAGCAGCCACTGAGGTTCTTGACTTCGCCGAAAGTTTGACATTTTATCATTTGAGTCATTCGCCTTCTGTTCATAATGATACGTGTCGTTCGGCGAAAAAAACAGCTTACTTTCAAGGAAACGCGTTCGGCGCCAGTGCGCGCTCCCGAAGCGCGATGAAAGGAGTGTGCACAAATATAGGCGGACTCCGTAGCAGACGACGCGGTTGTCCCCACCCTCCACGGAGCGGCGGAAGGGGGCGCGCGCATCGAGGCACCCTAGTTGCTGACGCCACCTAGAGGAGTCGGGCACAAAAGGGAGAAGACTGCTCTGTTTAGCTCGGGTTCGGAAAGCGGTGCGGACGATCCGCGTGTGCGGCGATGGATGCTTCTGCGAGACCATCTCGCGAGGCCTACACCAGAATGGACGAACACGATCGTTCGAACGCATCACCATTCGCGTGACTGTATGCGCGCACGACTAGGCATTCCAGCATGGAACGAACATATTCGCTCCCTATCCGGTCATGGTGAGTCTTTCCTATCCTATCCTATCCTATCCGGTGAGTGAGTCTTTGAGGACTTTCTAGATTTGTCGCGTGCCCGTCAGCATGTTCTATCGATATTTCGACTGGCTATAGATTGGTGTATAAAAGGTGCAATAAATGCCCTTGTGATTGTTTGTACTATTGTGTTGTCATTTCTTTGTCCAAGAGCAGGGATGAGAACCCCACAAATTATGTTTTGTTGAGAAAGTAAGTGGAACAAAAGTGCATTTTTATTGTAAGTTTGATCCAGCATATTTTGAAAATGGTGTAATCTACACAATTCTCTTTAAGTGGATATGCCTTGCGGTTTCAGAGGCTACAATTTGTAAAGAGCAATACATGACATGAGGTAATTATTTTAAAAATGAATTATTGGATTTATGTTAATTAGTGAATTGTGCATTTCTATTTATCATGCAAGTAATGTGTGCCTCTTTGAGTACACCAGCTCAAGGAATAAAATTGTGCTATCTGCCGTAGGCAATTTTAAAGCGACAGCTTTAAGGGCCGCATTGCACAGTAAGCATGGCGTAAGTGGCGTTGAATGTGAGTTGACTATGAGCAAAACATGTCTACCAATCGCAGCGCGGTGCACGCTATGTTTCTACCAATGACTGACCATCGTGTGTCGCATTTCTATTATCTGCAACGGCGGCGGCGGCGGCGGCTGGGCAGGGAAAAGAAAAAAGAAAGAAACAGAAAGCTCACCTTGATGCATAGCGTTCACTGCAAGCGTTTTACACTAAAGATTACGGTTGCAAAAGCTGCAGTTGCTGGGATGCATGAGAAGCAGTCAGAGACCATTTAATGCTATCGCGTTCTACTCTTAAAGGCGAAACTCAAGCATCTCCCAAGTTTTTCTGAAAGAATTTTTGAAAGTGTTCGCTGGAACACCCAGTATGTACACATTGCCACATACTGCAGTGATTCAAGTTCTCAACCCTGTTCCCTCAGCACAGCAGCCTGATGCTCTAACCATTTGACGACGGACGGACGGACGGACGGACGGACAGACAGACAGACAGACAAACAGACAGGCAGACAGACACAAGAAAAAGCCACACCTCTATATCGCCATGGTTGTACTCCGGGAAAATGAGGGCGCCAGGATTGACAATGCCTGCTTACGCATAATTTTTTCCCCCATTTTAGGTAAATTTCGGTAAAAGTCCATTCAGCCGGAAGAACACAAGTGGCGGCCAGATTTATACATGCCATACAGGTCAGAGAGAGAGAGATTCTGTAGATTAGAGATTCTATAGTACACTCCTTAAGGAAGCACGGCTCCGAACCTTAAGGTATGATATAAAGAAACAGATATTGGTGTACGTGTTTGGGCGGTTGGGGGTTATGATACTGTCAAGCAAAAGTGCTGTACTAGAGAATTTCGTGAGCATAATTTCGCAAAGCATAATCTTCCTGCACGTTATTTCCTGTGTAATAATCTTTTGTAGCTCTGGTTTGTGAAAAAAATTGCATTTTTGGAAAAACAATAGCATTTGTAATGAAAGATATCTGATTCGATTCATACTTGGTTTTCGCTTTTGAATTTGCTTTGTAATTGAAAATTTGCTATTCGCACACCCCTACAAAAAAAAAAAAAAGCTAAAATGCCCAATTTTTGGGTGGGGCCTTGCCCACTCCCTTGTGTAGCTTCCAGCGCAGTAGTGGAAATGAAAGGAGTAAAAGCCAGGCACTGGTGCAGTAATTACCTCTATACTTGAAGGACTCGAAAAATTTGCATCGCCTCACGAATTTTTTGTGAGGCAATGTCCTTCAATATTAAAGGGACAATATAGGCAAATACTAAGTCGACACAGACTGTTTAAATACCATTTCAGAAACCTCACAACGCTTGTTTCGTGTTAAAAAAAGACTTAGTTTACGAGAAAATTGTATCTGAAGGGTCCAAATACCTTTTTCGAAATTCAAATCTCGCGCCACCCAATCGGGGGAATGGTGACGCTGCATATGCTATCACTGCCCTTTGCTGCCGTCGGTGAGTAAAACGGCGCCTGACAGATGGTGGCACTGAGCCTAGACAGAGCGGCAGATTCACCGCTACAGCTGCTTTTTGGTCAAGTGGCGTAGACCGTATGGGCATCCCGTGACATCCCATGGAAGTTGAATTCTCTGCTACTTGCAGTTAGTGCGAGTTTCGCGAGTCAGCAAAACCAGCGCAGCACTACGCGATCAGAAAAATATTGAAACGCAAAAGCGTGGGCGACGCAGAATCGACAGAGAACGAAACCTTTCAACCGCCCGCGTCGTTCTCAATGTAAATTTCAACGAGTTCTTTTTTCTAAACATGAAATGGAACTGGACAAGTAGCATATTATTTCATCTGATAATACGAGTATGCTTTTTGCAACGAGTAGTTGAGTACTAGTGACAAAATTTAACACAGGAGTGCTTTCATCATCGGGCAAGTGCTTGAATGTCCCAGGGGAGTCTCTAATCATGTCCTGCATTTACCCCAATTTCTCGATTATTAAGGCTCTGTTCAAGATAATATTGACGCCTTAGAGATTCTCGAGCACTAATCTTTCACTTTAGATTGACTTAGTGTTTGCCTTTAGTGTCCCTTTAAGGACATTCTATGATTAGTTAGAAAAAGTGTTTCAGGGCCCTTTTAAGGCAGGCCAAGAACCATGCGTCTTCACTATAGCGAATTATACAGAAACAGGCGTCGACATATTGACAACGAATCAAGGGCTTGCATTGAATGATGACAACCTTAGATGACAGGACAAGGCTGGAGCATGGATAGAGATTTTTTTTTTGGCAGTCGTAAGGGCTTTTGTTATTGTAGACAAAGTATTTACTTTCTAGGCGAAAATCCAAAAGATGAGATATATAAATCAACCACACCTCAGTGGCTATGGTGTTAGGCTGCTGAGCACGAGGT
This sequence comes from Dermacentor variabilis, assembly GCF_050947875.1. Lineage (NCBI taxonomy): Eukaryota > Metazoa > Arthropoda > Arachnida > Ixodida > Ixodidae > Dermacentor > Dermacentor variabilis. The sequence goes on along the minus strand of NW_027460280.1, from coordinate 10,132,649 downwards.
CGCGGGATCGAATCCCGGCCACGGCGGCCGCATTTCGAAGGGGGCAAAATGCGAAAACACCCGTGTACTTAGATTTAGGTGCACGTTAAAGAACCCCAGGTGGTCGAAATTTCCGGAGTCCTCCACTACGACGTGCCTCATAATCAGTGTGATTTTGGCACGTAAAACCCCATAAAAAAAAAAACGCACACACACACCGTATGAGGCACGATTCTGTAACAGAGCTTCCTAGCAACATTTCACTGCAAAGTCGGGTTAGGTGCTAAAGGAAATCGTGACACAGTCCACCTCATCCATGGCGAACAGTTTAAATTTTTCAACAATTTGCAGAGTCTTTCACCACTGTGGCAGTCTTTTCAGCTAGATGGCCACACACATTGTGAATGTAGCTAAGGCAAGCACATCTGTTTTATGCACCTTCAGTAATGAAGCTATAAATTGCTGGGGCAGATCGGCACAGAAGATGCTTGCTTTCAGGTGGCACGAACAAACACGCATTGGGCCCAACATTGTGGACAAGGGACCAGTATGGGTCTTGGAAGTAGTTTAGTCGTTGTACTACTGCCTGTTTTATTTTGCTATATTTCTCCTTTGCCAAGCAGGTTTACATCACTCTTCACTATACTGCATTAATTAAACATTCCAAAGAGACAAGAAATAAAGGACGGCATACAACCATGGAATACTCGCACACACTCGTCTTGTGTCCAAAAGACCCACCTTGCGGGAAGGGTCATCCAAGTAGCACAGCAAAATCTTGTGGTACAGGTGCTGTTTCTCATACAAGTGCTCACACACCCGGTAACTGCAATGGTACACAAGATAAGTGCACATGAGCTTCTCACAAAGTGGCATGGTATACATGTAACAGGACCCAACTTGAATATCAGCTCCGACAGTATTTACATTTCTTGTTTGCCTGTCACCAGGACTGGTCACTAGGTGAAATTCATCAAACAAATGCAAAGTTACAGATCCTGGTCAACTTACTTGGTAGTGCCTAAGAAAGATGCCAGTCTCAGCCCATAGATTAATTTTACCGTTTAAAGGTTTAATTCCAGGGTGTTCTTTCTCTGCAACATGTGGTGTAAAAAGTTGGGCAAAGTGTATGGTATTCAAACACAAAAAAACCAAACAAGTTATTGAGCTGAAAGGATTTGCAGCTAGTAGCAGAGCCATAAAAATTGACAGGCTAAATCACAATGGTAATACAAGGTTGCTAAAGAAATTGTATTGTTTGAGGCTTCCAAAACATGTAAAAAATTACTGCAAGGCTAGTGCTTCAAAATGGTCAAGTCCCTCAATATGCTCATAGCGGTCTGAAAATGTCACTACTAGAAAAGATTTAACCAAAATTTGAGTAAACTGAAAAAGCATGTGTCAGGAGAAAGGAGCCTGACACAGTGACTGAACAGGCAAACTAAATGTAACGTCCTAGGTATGTCCTAACTCATGTATGAGATTACTAAGGAGGAGGAGAAACTTTATTATTGCAGAAACCGTTGCGCGATTTATTCCTGGGTGGTTCCCTCTGACAGGGCTCCACTAAACTTCGTACTCTTGTAATGAACCAGACGCGCCTCGTGTTTCCGATAGCAGCTCGGGGTCGACGACGACAACCCAAGCTATGATTTGCAAGAGAGCTCGGGCTGTTTGCTGCTGCTAGGCTGCTGTTGATCTGGTGCTTCTCAGCTTTAATTAAACACCACAATTAAACAATTGCTCCCTCCCACCCAGGAGCCTGCCCCAACATTGACTCCAGCCATGCAACAAGCCATCAGTGCCCAAATATCTGACGTACTTGCCCCTGTCCGCCCTCCAGCTCCTGTGATGGCACCGCTCTCCTATGCCGACTACCTGTCGCGGGTCACACCTTCGCCACTCAACAAGGCTGCCGCTGTCGCACGGCCACCGCAACCCTAGTCTTCCCTCCCACTACCAAGGCACTGGGTTCCCCCTGCTACCGTTCCACGGCAGTCCCCCCAGCTTCTTTGTCAAGCCGACACGTGGCATAGTCCAGACAACATGCCTATTTGCTTCGCCTGTGGCACCGCTGATCACACTGCGCGCTTTTGTCGTCGTAACATGTCCTAGCACCATGATGCCTTTGACCAGTTTCCCTACACACTACAACCTGTCGCCGAGATACGCTGCCAATATGCCGCTGGCTCGCCACTGAGACCCTTCGATCGCGACTGCCATTCAGACAGTTACCGTTCTCCTTCTCCATGTCGACGGTCGCCATCACCTATGCGTTGATGGCTACCCTGCCAAGGGAAACTGACTAGCGCAGTTCCGGAGGCAAGAACTGCAAGCTACATCAAACTTTCTAAGGCCTCAATTTTCTTCGCAGATTGTCATTGACATCCATGTCGAGGGAGCATCCACCCAAGCGCTTATCAATACCGGGGCTGCCATTTCAGCCATCCATGAAAATTTTTGTTGCAGGCTGAAAAAGGTCACGAGCTCTCCATCTGGCATGGCACTCTGCACTGCTAGCATGCAACTCATTCATCCTACAGCTACATGCACAGCCCGTGTGGTCATCCAAGACGTCTTGTACATCATCGAGTTTTTTGTGTTGCCATCCTGTTCTCATGATCTCATCCTCGGGTGGGACTTTCTATCATGTCATAGTGCCATCATCAGTTGTTCTCACATGCAAGTGGCCCTTTCACCGCTATGTGACTCGCCATTGGTCAGCATCGACTTCAGTGTTCGCAAAGTCTTCGTTGATGATAATACTGATATACCTCCAGAGATGTCGGTGCTTGTGACCTTGTGTACTGCCGTGCCAGACTAAACCGTGGCATTTACGCCATCTGACATGCTTGCTCACCACGGGGACTTATTTCTCCCGTTCGCCGTCCTCACTGTTAGGTCTGAATCCGCTTTGATACCCATCTGTAATCCGCACTGGTATCCTGTGACCATACTGCATGGTGAGACCTTAGGATTTGTGCAAGCTGACACGTGTATTGAAGACCTTGACGTTCACGATGGTGCCACCCGTTTACATCTGGCCACCATAACTTCCGTCTCATCAACAGAACCTTCAGCAGTTTTCGACAATGCCATTGCCGCAGACCTTTCGCCATCTCATCGCACCTAACTTCTTACTGTACTGAACAAGTTCGTTTCTTTGTTCGACTGCAATGAATCATCCTTGGGTCACACGACAAGTGTCTCTCATGCTATCGACACTGGTTCCCATGCCCCCTTGCAACAGCGTGCGTATCGCGTTTTCGCAGAAGAGCGCAGAGTTATCGCGGAACAAGAGGATGACATGCTGCAGTGCTGCATCATTCAGCCTTCTCAAGGCCCTTCGTCATCACCTGTCATTCTAGTGTGCGAAAAAGATGGCACAATTCGGTTATGTATCGATTATTGCCACCTAAACAGGATTACAGGAAAAGACGTCTACCCGCTGCCCCGGATCAACGATGCTCTTGACTGTCTGCAAGGTGCCGAATACTTCTTGTCTCTAGATGTCCGCTCCGGCTATTGGCAGGTTCCCATGGCTGAGGCTTATGGCCCCAAAGACAGCTTTCATCACTCCTGATGGCCTGTACGAGTTTAACGGTATGCCTTTCGGCCTCTGCAATGCTCCCGCTACCTTCGAGCGCATAATTGATACCATACTTTGTGGACGTAAGTGGAAGACTTGTTTATGTTACCTGGATGATATAGTTGCTTTCTCACAGGATTTTTCGACCCATCTCACTCGTCTACATGACATCCTGACCTGTCTCACTTCAGCTGGCCTACAGCTCAACCTCAAGAAGTGCCGTTTCGCTGCCCGAAAATTAACTGTCTTGGGTCACATCTTGAAAGACAGCATCCTTCCTGATCCCGACAAGCTTTGCGCAGTCACCAAGTTTCCGAAGCCTACATCTATCAAGGCCTTGCGAAGTTTCATGGGCTTGTGCTCTTATTTTTGACATTTCGTGCAGAACTTTGCCATTATTGTTGTACCCTTGACAAAGCTACTTACCGCAAGCAAAAGCATTTTCGCATGGTTGCCCGATACACTGAAGATTGCCGCCAGCTGGCTCGTTCTTTGAACAGCGAGGATCAGGGGCGTCAGAAGACAATACGCGACAGTCATCAGGCCATGCCCACCTTGCCTGCTGGTTCCCTTGCTTGGCTATGGATACTGCCTCACATGCCTGGCCTTTCTTCTAAACTACTTGCGCGATACCACGGTCCATACCGGATCATCGACGCCTCCTCCCCTATGAAATGTATCGTTGAGCCCGTCACACCATCGCCGGACCTTCATTGTCGAGGTGGTGAGACAATGCATGTTAGCCGGCTGAAGCCTTATTTCGAGCCCCTCATCTTCTCTGCTCTCTAAGTAGTCAGGATAGCTCCGTTTCCCACCCGGAGCCAATGTAATGAAGCAGACACACCTCATGTTTCCGATAGCAGCTCGGGGATAATGACGACCCGTGCTGTGATTTGCAAGAGAGCTCGGGCTGTTTGCTGCTGCTAGGCTGCTGTTGATCTGGTGCTTCTCAGTTCTAATTAAACACTATTACACTCTCAACAACCACCTGACTTGCACAACCTTTGCTTCACATGCAATATCTTCACTATTTGTCACCTAACAAGCCTGTCACTGAATAGTGAAACCACAACATCGTTCAGTGTACTGTGCTGCAAGGCATGCAGATGTTGTGATAGTGCAATTGCTTTAGCGCATGTCACAAGTGGGAGAACAGAAAGTGCGGCTACAGCAGTGTGAGAATAGTGTGACACATATTTTCGTGTGTATAAAACAGGGCACACTACTGATGGGCTCTCTTTGTTTGAAATGACACAGAAGCTTACACCTGAAGATCAAAAGAGCAATGTACAGTGCGTACAACAGATGCTGTTAATTAGCGGCATGCTCTTTAAAAGTCATGCCAGGATTGAGCGATATTGCAGAAAGTGCCACTTTTAACAGATGACATTGTTACCTACTGTTACTTTTGTCGTTTCATGCTACAGTCTGATGGATGCCAAATTTTATTTATCTTAGAGTTTGAGCACAATTCACTTCGTCATTCAATAATTCCATGCTTCAAGCTCAAGCCATGACCAATTGAGCTCTACCAATGAACGTGATCACATTTTCGTGGCACCTGCGGCAGAATGGACATTCCATGTCCGCCGCCAAGGTCTGTGAGTGGTGGCACTGGCTAACTCTCCCAGGGCTCTACTAGGACACATAAATACCCAAGAAAGTGGATGGGGAAATGGCGCCATGGTAGCTCAATTGGTAGAGCATCGTATGCGAAATGCGAAGGTTGTGGGTTTCGGTTCCCACCTGTGGCAAGTTGTTTTCTCATACACTTTCATTTCCAATAATATATCATTTCTTTATTTCATTTATTAGGCACAAGTAATTTCCCCTATGTCGTCCTTGGTGTCGGTGTTTGTTGGCTTCTTGTGGTACAGTTATTGTCTGAAATCTGTCAGCCCAAGAGACGTCTTAGAAAACTCAAGGCATTTAACGATGTGGTGATTTAGTTTGCTCCGATTAGTATATAGTATACATTTATGATTAGTATGTGTAATAGGAAGATGTGGGCCCAGGCCTCAAACATACAGGGATGGCACAATGAACACAGAGAGGCTTTAATGAGACGGGGACGGGACTAGGATAACGTACACGATAACACACACACAGTTCCCTTCATGAGTGTCTGTCGCTTAAGTACAGTCACGCTCAGTGTCAATGTAGGAAGGCGTCCGATAGCGCGTCGGTATCACACACTCACAGCACGAAGAGGCGCAAAGATGAATCCGGAGCAGCGAGTGGCACAGACGCTGGAGGCCGGGGCAGATGCCCGGTACACGATGAGCCACTCGCGCGACAGCTGGGTTGGGACGTCTGCCCGTCACAGGGTAGACCGTTCGGAAGGCTTAGCTGCACCGGAACATGTCGGCGTCGGATGCTCGCCCAGCAGTGGAGCAGGCCGGTTGAAGCCCAAGGACAGCCCGGCCTGTTCTGCCAGCACACCCAGGAACACCGGCCTTGGGTAGATGAACTGCTCGACCCGTTCGAAAGGCCAGCCCAGGCAGCTCAGGCAGTTTGCATGGCTGTCGTCTCCGCCCAGACACCGGCCCTTCTCTTCGTCCGTCGCCGCCATACAGCAGTCACACGCATTCGGCCGTGACATTCAAATAGTCCAAACTCCTATCACATTTCCCCCCAAGTTCAAGAAGTTGAGCAGGGTAGCACTACAGAGTATCACGAGTCAAACAGTTCACGCTACTACTCTCATGAGGCATTAGTCCGGGTCCGTAGCTATTCTACTTGTATAGTCTGCACTAACGTTATCACATCCACAAATATACTCCACATGAAAGTCATAGTCCATAAGGAGTAAACTCCAACGTAGTACACGATTGTTGACGTGCTTCGCTGAATTTAGGTATTGCAGCGGTTGGTGGTCGGACTGCAGAATGAATGTTTACCGTAAAGGTACACATGAGATTTCTGTATAGCCCACAATATGGCGAGGCACTCCCTCTCAATTGTCGAGTAGGCAGCTTCACGTGGCAAAAGCTTCCGGCTAGCGTAGGACACGGGATGCAAATGCCCGTCGTGTTCTTGCAAAAGAACTGCTCCGAGACTTCTCGACTTCAACTTGGAGTCGCTCATCCATAGTCAGTCGGTTCGAAATGGCGACGTCTTTTGATGTCTGCGTTCGGACGAGTGATGGGTAAGGCGGCGTTGTCTCTTCACGCTCTAGACCTGTCGCATCATCTGTACCCACCGTTGTCGCTGTTACCTGAAGCAATTCGCTATTGGGTCGCTCTTCATATTTTTTCAACATATTTATGTGAAATACGGTTGTTCTGCTCCCAAGGTCAACAACATAGTCCAATGGACTTTTCCTTTCTACAATGTTAAAAGGCCCCTTCCACATAAGTATCAACTTATTCCTTTCACCAGGCAGTAGAACAAGTACTTTGTCTCCAGGATTGAGCTCTCGCATATTGGCTTTCCTGTAATAATTGGTTTTCTGTTGGTGTTTCGCTTTCGTGAGCTCTTGCGTGGCGATGGCGCACGTACACTCCAGCCGTTGACGCAGTTCCATGATGTATTCATATGACGCAGTTTCATGATCTATTCATATGAAGATTTCGCGTCGTTATCTAAACGGGGATTTGTCCACAATTCCTTTAGCACAGCCATTGGACCACGGACATAGCACCCATACAACAGTTCAAATGGCGAGAAACGGATGCTGCTCTGTGGTACTTCTCGGTACGCGAAGAGTAGCGGGTCGAGGTAGCGCTCCCAACATTTATGTCGCTCTTGGCACATCCGTCCTAGCACGCGCTTTAGCGTGCCGTTAAATCGTTCCACTAATCCATTTGCCATGGGGTGGTACGGCGTGGTAGGCAATTGCTTAATTGACAGAAGACGACTGAACTCCTTCATCGCAGCTGACATGAAATAGGACCCGCGGTCGCTGACAATCTCCCACGGTAAGCCCACTCGGGAAAACATTTCGACGAGTCCTTCCGCAACAGTTCTCGACTCGGTAGATGGCAGGGCGACAGCGTCAGGGTATCTGGTGGCGAAGTCAACCATAGTGAGGATGTAACGGTTGCCTTTATCTGAAGTTGGGGATAAAGGACCAATAATATCGATGCCTACGCGAGCAAAGGGAGTGTCAATTACAGGCATCGTACCCAGTGGAGCGCGTCCGACTAAATGGCGCGGTACTGTTCGCTGACAGACGTCGCATGATTTAACAAACCGTTTCGTCTCCGACTGGACCCCTGGCCAGTAAAATTCAGCAACAATTCGATCCACCATTCATGTCACACCTTGGGGACCGGCGAGGATCCCTTCATGAGCCAACTTCATCACCATCCCCCTGAGGTCTTTTGGCACCACTAGCTGATCTAGTATTTTCCCACCTGACACTGTGTGCTTCCTGCATAAAATGTCGTCCTGTAGGTAATATTCGCTTGCGCGGCCATCCGCGACCATCATCTTGCCGACCTTTTCGAAGCATCTCCTCAGAGACCCATCATCCCTCTGTAAAGCTTTTAATTTTTGCTCTATTTAAGTGACTGCGAGTTGTGGGACAGGCAGTGTAGGCAGGGACTGTATTTTGGTTTCCTTTGTCACAGCAACGATCTCGGTACCAGATTCGTAGTCTTCTTTATGTCTTGAGGAGGAGGCTGCGTTTTTAGCTGTGGGAAACGTTTGGCCCTCTACGTCTGGTAGCTCTGCTGGAGCAGCGAATGACATCCGGTTGGCAGGGTAACTCGTCTTGTCGCTGTTATGTTTCTGCGTAGACCATGAATTGACCAGGTCCTAAGGTGCACGGGCACCTTCAATGTTTCCCAATACCACATCGTACAGGGGGTCTCGCATACATTTAACCCGCACGACGCCTGTAAAGAATGGACTGTATAAGTATACTATCACTTCCGGTAAGTAGTGAATTGTGCGGTCCAGCAAGAACACTGTGCTTTTTGTTCCTGTCATTTTGTCCTCAGGTGCCAAAGAGAGTCGCACGACCACGGTATTGCAGCCAGTGTCTCGTAAGACAGACACCAGTTGTGATTCGAGAAAGCCTCTTCCCACTGGCAGGTTTCCACTGCCACATTTGGGGCCTTGTCACTTTAACGTCATGTTGACTATTGGGACCGTTTCGTCACCTTGAAGCACGACGTATCCCCCACCCTCTTCTGTCGGCTTTTCGGCTTGCGACGGAGCCAGAATACACGAAGCTTGTCCTTGATTTTCCCTTCTTGAGGCTTCACCTCCTAGTCCCTTTCTGCTGGACCGTCCGCGACCTGTAGAGTTCTCTTTAATCCGGGACCAGCACTCCGAAGCTCGATGTCCTGCTATATCACAAAGGAAACACCGAGTAGTTGCGCGCTGCATCATCATTGGAGGTTCAGTGTTGCGAGCAGAGTCTAACACGACCTCCTTGGATAACTTTTCTCTACCCAGATTGGTCAGGTTTTGCGCCTCTATAAAACAATCGGCATTCTTTGACAACATAGCGAGGGTCTTACAGTTCCTTTCTTTCAGGAACACTCGCAGCGACGCAGAACATCTTCTCAAAAACTGTTCAGCAATCATGGTGTTCCTGAGGGAGTCGAAGGTCCTCTCAATATGGGACATTTCAAGCCAGTGGTCAAAGTAGCCCTATATTCTACCTGCATATTGCAGGCTAGTCTCATTGTCTTCGGGCCTTGCGTTCCTAAACTTTTCTCGGTATCCCTCAGCGGTGCACCGAAAGCGCTGAAGGAGAGTAGCCTTCAGCTGGTCGTAGTCTAGGGCTGCATTAGAATCAAGCTGTCCTATGACCGTCAACGCTTCTCCTGTCAGGCAGAGGCTGAGGGAGAGTGCCCATTTTGCGCGGGGTCATTCCTGACTTGTTGCCACTCGCTCAAAACGTTGCAAGTAGGCGTCTAAATCATCCCGGGCTTCGTTAAACGGGGGGATCAACTTATGGGGACTGAATAGCTCAAGAGCCGCCCTGATAGCCGACTGTTCCATAGTTCTGTCACTCTGTATGCTTTGTGCGCCAGCAGTCTTTTCCTGGAGCTCGATCTTGAGCTTTAGCACCCGTTCTTCCGCTTCTAATCGTAGACGCTCTTGTTCTGCCTGCGCATTCGCGTCTTCCCGATGTTGGGCGCGCTGGTCGCGTTCCCTCACAATTTCTGTATCAATCCAACGCTTTAACTCCGCTCCTTTCACTCCTAGCTCTTTCCCTATGACATACAACCTCTCGATCTCCATCGCTCCTCCTGTGCGTTTGAAAATCCTGGCAGGCTCGCCAAAATTTGTGATAGGAAGATGTGGGCCCAGGTCTCAAACACACAGGGATGGCACAATGAACACAGAGAGGCTTTAATGACACGGGGACGGGACTAGGATAATGTACACGATAACACACACACAGTTCCCTTCATGAGTGTCTGTCGCTTAAGTACAGTCACACTCAGTGTCAATGTAGGAAGGCGTCCGAAAGCGCGTCGGTATCACACACTCACAGCACGAAGAGGCGCAAAGATGAATCCGGAGCAGCGAGTGGCGCAGACGCTGGAGGCTGGGGCGGATGCCCGGCACACGACGAGCCACTCGCGCGACAGCTGGGTCGGGATGTCTGCCCGCCACAGGGTAGACCGTTCGGAAGGCTTAGCTGCACCAGAACATGTCGGCGTCGGATGCTAGCCTAGCAGTGGAGCAGGCCGGTTGAAGCCCAAGGACAGCCCGGCCTCTTCTGCCAGCACACCCAGGAACACCGGCCTTGGGTAGACGAACTGCTCGACCCGTTCGGAAGGCCACAGGCAGCTCAGGCAGTTCGCATGGCTGCCGTCTCCGCCCAGACACCGGCCCTTCTCTTCATCCGTCGCCGCCGCACAGCAGTCACGCGCATTCGGCCGCGACATTCAAATAGTCCAAACTTCTATCACAGTATGATAGTATACGCCGATTCGCACTTAGAACCAATGAATTATGAGCAACAAAATCATGTAACACTTCCTTGTTTGTCATCGACTCTGTTGTTAATCTTGTGAACGTATTTGGAACAATAGTCAAGACTGTTCCATGATGCTTTCCATTGCTGCTGATTATGCTGGTCTGCAATCACTCCTGACTACCTCCCATCACTATAGAAACCCAAATTTCTTATATTATGCATTCAACAGGGTAGCAAAAGGTCTGGCCCACTTTGCCCTGGAACAGAATATGGACAGTGGGTGTTGTTGTGGATGTAACGCTTTGCAACATTTTTGGCAATCAAGTGGGTAAAGCAGCTTTCTTGTATTTGTATGGAGTGGGTATTCACTACAAAATTCTGCAGTAATGTTGATGTTTTTACCACAAGCACCATGCGGGTCATGAAAAGAAGTGTGAGGTCGGATGCGAGAGGAGAACGGGGACTGCTGACTAGCAGAGCTTTGCAGCCCGAGTCAGCATGATTAAAATGGCTTGTGTTTAACCTATCAATGGGATCGAGTCTATATGGAAGATTAAAAAAAAAAATTATGGGGTTTTATGTGCCAAAACCACTTTCTGATTATGAGGCACACCGTAGTGGAGGACTCCGGAAATTTCGACCACCTGGGGTTCTTTAACGTGCACCTAAATCTAAGTACACGGGGGTTTTCGTATTTCGCCCCTATCGAAATGCGGCCACCGTGGCTGGGATTCGATCCCGCGACCTCGTGCTCAGCAGCCCAACACCATAGCCACTGAGCAACCACGGCGGGTCTATGGAAGATAGCTGCTACTAGTACACCGTCTTCCACAAATTTGGTGTCGATCAACCAGGGAATGACCTGCGGACGGCTACGAGTTGCCTGGTTGACAACAGACAAGATCAAGGCAAGGCAGACTTCACAACGATTAGTAAGATCTTGATGAGGGCTAGTTGGTTCATACTTAGAACTGAGGTGAAACAGAGCGAAAAAGACGAGGACACAAGGAAACACAGCGCTTGTCTGTGGTATTTGTTTCCTTGTGTCCTCGTGTTTTTCGCGCTGTTTCACCTCAGTTCACGACGATCCCTAAACAGTTGGGTCATCAACGAGGGAAATGCCCTCCTTCCATAACAAGTCCACAATACATAAGAAGCTCGACTCCATCTACGGAAGGCTTAAAATAGACAATGATGAGCTCAACAGGATACATGCAGAACTAGAGAGTCTCATTGCAGACGAAGACTTCCCAACTGAGACAATGCGACACAGGTACTTGCTGAGCTTATTAGCTGGCGGGGGTGCATTTCAATACAATGACCTTCGCAGTTTAGGGCTCGACTACCCAGGCAGTTGCTACACCATCGTAAAGAATAGGAGCCAAGCTACCAAACTTTAGAGATTTGTGCAGATGAATTGAATTCTGGCAGCGATTCACCCAGATCGTTTATAACAATGAAAGTCTTACTGCCATGGAAAAACTTCATTATTGCAACCATTTCTTAAAGGAGATGCAGCTTCAGCAGTGGCAGGTCTTCCGACAACAGAAGGATGTTACCAAGATGCCATAACTATGCTACAGATACACTTTGGGGACAAGACGCGCTAGGAGCAGGAATATTTTGCTAGGTTATGCCTGCCAACTCCAGTTCACTCATCTGGTGGCACAAGAGCCCTCAGGCAACTATATGACCAGGCACTCGTCAACATACAAGGCCTGGAGTCTCTGGGGTTGAAAAAGACGTTTTTATCTATACTCTGCGACACCCTTCTCCAGTCTCGTGGTAATGCCTGGAGAAAATGTACTATCATCGTACCTGCGCCACACAAACTGAGAATGACACAGCAGACAACACTGTCTCTTCATCGAGATTAGATGGTCTACTCAAGCTCCTCTCTGTCGAAGTGTAGAGCCTGGTGAAAGAGTGATTACAGGGATAGCAGTCCATGATACAGCAGTAGTCAGCTTGTGTCAAGCCAGCCATCTCACGATTGCAACTGGAAGCCTACTTCCTCTGTCACAAAACCTCTTCAGGTGGCTTTTAATGTGTACTCGCATGCCAAGGGGTGCAGGTCTCTCAACAAGTGCCTTGAAAAGGGAGACAACTTATATCAAGACCTCGGAAAAGTACTCCTGTACTTCAGGACACATTCCACGGGTTTAACTGCAGATGTAGAAAAGTAGAAAAAGAAAAAGAGGCTTGTTTAAGCAGTCCCAAAAGGGTCAAGGAGGCGCTGAAGAACTCCCTCGTACCTCCGCACTTGAGCGACATTCCGGAATTGTCCAAAGGAGAGGAGAATGCCATGGCAGCCAAGCAGGGCAGGAACACAACGCTCGGGAATTTCAGAGGTGCATTCGGCGACCACCTCGCATGGCAAAAATTGGTCAGACAGCGCAAGGTCAAGCGAGCCAAGCATTCGGCTCAGTGAAGAAATGAGAAAGCCGCGATGCCGCAGCCTGTAAGACAAAGACAAGGGGACAGGCCATCACACAGAACTGTTGTGGTGGGTGAGAAAACGGAGGCATTGGCAAAGACGGATGGCAACGAAACAGGGTGTGCCTCTGCGTGTAGGGGTGTGGCTGAAAGGTTCAACCTGGCTGAGACAGCGAGGTACGACCAATCAAGAATATCTGGCCAGCAACATGTTGACCGTGGGTACACATATCCACGCGATATGTCCAACAAGACCCTGAGAACACTGCGAAACCATTCACCGGCCTCCGGTCAGAGCTTGACACCAACGCCTGCCCCTCACGTAAGCCGGTCACCGTTGGAGGTGAGGCCGCTGGACAATCTTCGATTATGACAGAAGTACCTCCGATAATTTGCATGTTTAAAAATAAGGTTTGTGTACGTGTAGACGGCATCTCAACAATGGCCTTAGTGGAGACTGGAGCGACCGTTTCCGTAATGAGTTACGCATTCAAACGCCTGCTAGGATGAAAAGTGCTACTTTCATGGTACCGTGCCAATGTGTTTCGTGGAGTGAGTAAAGAACTGCACACACCTGTAGGTGCGTGCAGTGCAGAAGTTAGCTTGGGTTGTGAAACGTTTAATGCAGAGTTCGTATTTTTACCTCATGCTATGCACGATGTAATTCTGAGCCTCGATTTTCTGAAGTTGAGTGGTGCCACTGTTGATTGCCGAATAGGAGAAATTACTGTATATTCGAGCCTTCCAGCCGTATTTGTGGAACACCCGCGGTGTTACAAAAGTGCCCTTTGTGTGTCTGGAGATACCATTGTACCGCCGTTGTCTGCCAAATGCATCCCAGTCACCTGCTCTCTGGCAACCGACAGAACATTTGAAGCAGCCGTAGAGCCCATTCACCTTAGCTGCATTAAGAAGAATGTTCTAGTACCCTATTGTATGCTGTCGGTTATCAATGGGCATACTGTCTTATGGACGAAAAATTGCTCCAATGAACCCACAATGCTACCGGAGGGTCTGAAACTTGCAGCTATTCATTATTGGCACTCGCCATCCTTGGAGAAGCCCCCGATGCCAAGGATGAGTCCCATTCGGATGCATGTGCCATGGACACTACCATGATGGCTATGATAAACAAATCGCTCAATACTAACCAACGTCAGGAACTGGCAAATATTCTACGAAAACACTTTGCAGTGTTCAACTTTACCCAGTAAGAGGCTCCGCCATCCTTTCCCCCTTCTCGTGTACAGCATCGCACAGACACGGGATCTCACCAGCCTCTGTGACAAAAGCCATACCGGGTGTTGCCTTCGGAGTGCAACGTGATCAGTGACCAAGTCCGTGACCTGCTAAAGAAAAACATTATCCAAAAGTCGAGTAGTCCATGGGCAGCCCCAGTAATTCTAGTCAAAAAGAAAGATGGCACATTGCGATTTTGTGTTCATTACCGCCGCCTCAATGCTGTTACCAAGAAAGACGTATACCCTTTGCCATGGATTGATGATGCCATAGATTGCCTTTCTTCATCCTCATACTTTTATAGTGTAGACTTGCGGTCCGGATACTGGCAGATTCCGATGCACAAGGCAGACAAGGAAAAAACGACGTTCGTTACACCAGACGGAGTTTTATTAGAATTTAATGTGATGCAGCTCACGCTGTGTAACGTGCCTGCAACTTCTGAGAGCTTCATGGACAATATTCTGCGTGGTTTGAAGTGGGAAGTCAGCATGCGTTATCTGGATGATGTCATGATTTCCGGACGCATGTTTAGTGAACACAACACTCGCCTCAGTCTTGTACTAGGGTGCCTAGGCACACTCAAGCACGCTTGGTACTAAACTCCCACAAATGTCACTTTGGAGAATGCCAAACACCAATTCTAGGACACCTAGTTGACAAAAAGGGCATAAGACCTGATCGAGCGAAAATGGCTGCAGTCGAAGCCTTTCAGCAACCTCGCTCAGTGAAAGAGCGACGAAGCTTCTTGGGCCTTTGCTCATATTTTCTTCAGTTTATTCCCGGTTTTGCTCACATCGTGCATCCGCTGAAGTGTCTGCTTCAGAAAGGCGTTCACTTTGACTGGACCCCAGAATGTGCATGTGCTTTTCATGAACTGAAGTTCCGTTGGACGTCCCATGCAGTTCTCAAACACTTCGACCCCTTTGCTCCCACAGAACTGCACACAGATGCTAGCGGTATTGGTGTCGGCGCTGTTCTTATTCAACGCTTTGATACCAAAGAACATGTCGTAGCGTATGCGAGTCACTCTCTAAGCAAGCCCAAACACAACTACACCGTCACAGAACAGGAATGTCTCGTGGTGATTTTCGCAGTACAGCACTTTCGGTCACACCTATACAGACGCCCTTTCACCATAGTCAGAGACCATCACTCTTTGTGCTGGCTCGTCAATCTTCGTAATCCATCTGGTAGGCTTGCACGTTGGATACTGTCTACAGGAGTATGACTTTACCGTTTCCTATAAAAGTGGTCGATGGCACGCCGACACCGACTGCCTCTTGCGGCTACTGCTTCCCACAAAGAACTGTGACGTGGACAACTTTGACCACTACATCGTATCCTTGCAGCCTGCATTTACTAATCTCAATACCTTTAAGACTGAGCAGCAAAACGACGACACTTTAAAACAACTGCTCGCTCCCAAACAGAACTCAACAGCCAATCATTTTTGCACAAGTAATGGACTTATATCTCCTGGTGGTCCCGAAAAGTCTGTGCACTTCCATCTTGCGAGCTATGCATGACGAACCAGCCTCCGGTCATTTGAGAGCAGCTAGAAGGCTTTGCCGTCTTCAAGAAAGATTTTACTGGGCTAATATGCACCAGACGACGTGGCAGTATGTGTTTAGCTGCAACGAATATCAACGTCGCAAACGTCCCACAAGTACTCCTTCTGGTAGGCTACACCCAGTGCCACCCCCAAGGGCTCCATTAGAGCAAGTCGGCATTGACCTTCTAGGCCCGTTTCCAGTCTTCTAACGGAAATCGTTGGATCACAGTGTGCACTGACCACCTGCCACACTACTGTGAGACGGTTGCAATACCATCGGCTACTGCAGCCAACGTGGACCTTTTCTTACTACGTTTTATCATTCTCCGACACAGGCCTGCTAAAGTCGTGATTAGCGATCGTGAGCAACAGTTTACTGCAGATGTGGTTAAAGAGATACTTCATCTATGTAGTTCAAGTTTTTGACATTCTACGCCGTACCATTAACAAACAAACGGCCTTACGGAACACACCAACAGAACTCTCATGAACATGTTGTCCATGTACGTCTCGACAGATCACAAGAACTGGGACCAGTGTTCTACCTTTCGTTACTTATGCATTTAACACTGCCCAGCATGAAACTACCAGCTACAGCCCCTTCTTTCTCCTTTACGCTCGGCCACCACGTTATAACCTTGCTATGATCTTCCCATTTATGAACCACAATGATGCCTGCATATCTGAGACCATCTGTCGTGCAGAAGAAGCCCACCGCCTTGCTTATTTGCGCACTCTTGCTTCACAAGATCGCTCGAAGGCATGTTACGACTGCCGAGATTGACACGTCACATATGATCCAGGTGATTTAGTGTGGCTGTGGACGCATACCAGAAATCGTGGGTTGTGTGAAAAACTACTGGCGCACAATGTTGGACTTTACGTTGTGTTAGACCATATAAGTGAATTGACCTAACGCATAGCGCATCTCCTTTTCAATGGTCAACACTCTTTAAAGACTGAAGCAACTCATGTTGCCTGCTTGAAGCCCTGCACCACTGGAGATGCTGTCTGACTTGCCCGGTGGGCTTCGTCTGCGCGGGGGGATGTGTTACAAGGGTGAAAGTCTTGTATGATTTGGGTATGTGCCACCAGCAGTAGTGGGACACGGGCTAAGAGAGGGGAGAAGCAGATGTTCGCCTAGTGATAACGGAACCTTGGCTGGTGCTCAGGACAGTCTGTTGCTTCCCAATAAAGTCTCTCTACACAGAGAGTAGCCCGTAACACAATTTTTATGTCCACTACAGGACAAAGGCCTCTCCCAACAATCTCCAATTATTCCTGTCCTGTGCCAACCGATTCCAACTTGCGCCTGCAAATTTCCCAATTTCATCACTGAACCTAGTTTTCTGTTGTCTTTGACTGCGCTTCCCTTGTCTTGGCACCCATTCTGTAACTCTAATAATGGTCCACTGGTTATCGATCTGATGCATTACATGGCCTGCCCAAACCCATTTTTTTTTTTTTCTCTTATTGTCAACTGGAATATCAGCTATCCCTGTGTGCTCTCTGATCCATAGCACTCTCTTCCTGTCTCTTAACGTTACGCCTAACATTCTTTGTTCCATCGCTCTTTGCACAGTCCTTAACTTGTTCTTGAGCTTCTTTGTCAAACTCCAAGTTTCTGCCCCATATGTCAGCACCGGTAGAATGCAGTGATTGTACACCTTTCTTTTCAATGACAGTGGTAAGCTGCCAGTCAGGATCTGGAAATGCCTGCCATATGCACTCCAACCCATTTTTATTCTTCTGTGAATTTTCTTCTCTTGATCAGTGTCCCCTGTGGGTAATTGGCGTAGGTAACGTACTCCTTCATGGACTCTAGAGGCTGACTACCGATCCTGAAATCTTGTTCCCTTGCCAGGATATTGAACATTATCTTTATCTTCTGCACATTAATCTTCAACCCACTTTTACACTTTCTCTGGTAAGGTCCTCAATCATTTGATGTAATTTGTCCCCAGTGTTAATGAACAGGGCAATGTCATCTGCAAACTGAAGGTTGCTGAGATATTCACCGTTGATCCTCACTTCTAAGCCTTCCCAGTTTAATAGCTTGAATATTTCTTCCAAGCATGATGTGAATAGCACTGGAGAGATTGCATCTTTTGGGCTGAGTCCTTTCTTTAGAGGTCTTTTTCTAATTTTCTTGTGGAGAAAAAAGGTAGCTGTGAAATCTTTGTAGCTATTTCTTAAGATATTCAAGTATGCCTCCTGTACTTCTTGATTAGCTAACGTCTCTATGGGTGCTGGCATCTATACTAGATAAAATGCCTTTTCATAATCCATGAAAACTATATAGAGAGGCTGATTGTACTCTGCAGATTTCTCGATTACCTGCTTGATGACATGGATGTGATCCATTGTAGAGTATCCCTTCCTGAAACCAGCCTGTTCTCTTGGTTAACTTAAGTCAAGTTTGCCCTTATTTTATTGCAATTATCTTGGTGAACATATCATACAACACTGAAAGTAAGCTAACGGGCCTATATTTGTTCAATTCTTCAATGTCTCCCTTTTTGTGGATTAATATCATGTTGATATTCCTCTAGTTCTCTGGGACACTTGAAGTCTTCGGACAGTTTGTACAGTGCCGACCACTTATAACGTAACTGCTTTTAGTGCGGGATCGGTTATAGCGTGGGTTTTTTGACTACCGATATATCTACCATCCATCCGATACATATCCCAGGTGTGCAGCAATGGCGTAGAGGTAGAGCATCCACCTCACGTGCGCAAGAGGACCATGGTTCAAATCCTGGTGCGCCGCAATTTTCCAACGAAAAAAAAAAAAATATCCACGTGCTGATAAAATTGCATAAACAGGCCTGGAGTGCGGCCTGATCCCAGTGACCAGAACTGGTAACGCACTCCCTCACCAGAGCAGGATTGGCCACCCTGGTGCAGTACTTGGCCACAACCTCCTATATGGCTACAACAATCAAACCCCAGCCCTCAGTTGCAAGCAGCTGCTGACCACGGCGGCGGTCACACCTGTGATGCAGCAGAGGGTGCTAAGAATCTCTGGATCCGCACAGGCCGCCATTGGAATTTGAACCTGGCAACGTTTAACGCAAGAACGTTATCTAGTGAGGCGAGTCTAGGAGTGCTATTGGAGGAATTAGAGGGCAGTAAATGGGATATAATAGGGCTCAGTGAGGTTAGGAGGACAAATGAAGCACATACAGTGCTGAAAAGCGGGCACATACTGTGCTACCGGGGCTTAGCGGAAAGACAAGAACTAGGAGTCGGATTCCTGATTAATAACGATATAGCTGGTAACATACAGGAACTCTATAGCATTAACGTGAGGGTGGCAGGTCTTGCTGTGAAATATAATAAAAGGTACAAACTGAAGGTCGTAAAGGTCTACGCGCCTACATCTAGTCATGATGAGCAAGTCGAAAGCTTCTATGAAGACGTGGAATCGGCGATGGGTAAAGTAAAGACAAAATACACTATACTGATGGGCAACTTCAATGCCAGGGTAGGCAAGAAGCAGGCTGGAGACAAGTAAGTGGGGGAATATGGCATAGGTTATAGGAATATCAGGGGAGAGTTATTAGTAGAGTTTGCAAAACAGAATAATATACGGATAATTAATACATTCTTCCGCAAGCGGGACAGCCAAAAGCGGACGTGGAGGAGCCCAAATGGTGAGACTAGAAATAAAATAGACTTCATACCCTGTGCTAATTACAATGCCATCAAACAAGATGTGGATGTGGTCGGCAAGGTGTGCTGCAGTGACCATAGGATGGTAAGAACTCGAATTAGCCTAGACCTGAGGAGGGAACGGAAGGAACTGGTACATAAGAAGCCGATCAATGAGTTAGCGGTAAGAGGGAAAATAGAGGAATTCCAGATCAAGCTACAGAACAGGTGTTCGGCTTTAACTCAGGAAGAGGACCTTAGTGTTGAAGCAATGAACGACAATCTTGTGGGCATCATTAAGGAGTGTGCAATAGAAGTCGGTGGTAACTCCGTTAGACAAGATACCAGTAAGCTATCGTAGGAGATGAAAGATCTGATCAAGAAACACTAATGTATGAAAGCCTCTAACCCTACAGCTAGAATAGAACTGGCAGAAATTTCGAAGTTAATCAACAAGCATAAGATAGCTGACATGAGGAAGTATAATATGGATAGAATTGAGCATGCTCTCAGGAAAAGAGGAAGCCTAAAAGCAGTGAAAAAGAAAATAGGAATAGGCAAGAATCAGATGTATGTGTTAAGAGACAAAGCCGGCAATATCATTACTAATATGGATAAGATAGTTCAAGTGGCTGGGGAGTTCTATAGAGATTAATACAGTACCAGTGGCACCCACGACGATAATGGAAGAGAGAATAGTCTAGAGGAATTTGACATCCCACAAGTAACGCCGGAAGGATGTAAAGAAAGCCTTGGGAGCTGTGCAAAGGAGGAAGCAGCTGGGGAGGGCCAGGTAACAGCAGATTTGTTGAAGGATGGTGGGCAGATTGTTCTAGAAAAACTGGCCACCCTGAATATTGTTACGGTGAAGGGAACGAAGAAATTGGATTGGACTAGACGAAGACGAAGTCTGGCAGTTGCCTGAACGCCATATACGCCAGTTGTAAATATACATTATTTTACACTCGCGGGCCTGCTTTCTTCCTGCAACATTTTGGTGGAAGGTACGGGGTACAATCACGGACCTTCGCAGCGGACATCATCTACCTGCCGCCACAATGGCAAATCAACTGACACAAGCGACAACGCCTCAGCAGCCCGTGCCAACGGTCATCCTCACTCATCCGCGGGACCCAGGGACATTTTGTGGCACGGACAACGCTGACGTCGAGGACTGGCTTACGATGTATGAACAAGTGTGCGACAACAGGTGGGATCCAACAATAATGCTAGCAAACGTGATATTTTACCTAAGAGGAACTGCGAGGCAATGGTACGACACACACGAAGCTGACCTAACGAGCTGGGATATCTGCAAAGAAAAAATGCGAGACCTGTTTGGCAGACCTGTCGGTCGTCAGCTGGTGGCAAAAAAAGAACTTGGGTGTCGCGCTCAAACGTCCACAGAATCCTATGTCGTCTACATACAGGATGTGCTGGCCCTCTGTTGCAAGGCTGATAACAACATGACCGAGGCAGACAAGATTGGTCACATATTGAAAGGTATTGCAGACGATGCTTTCAATCTCCTGATGTGCAAGGACTGTGCCACTGTGGATGCAATTATAAAGGAGTGCCGGCGCTTCGAACAAGCGAAGGGCCGCCGCGTCGCTCAGACTTTCAACTGATTGCCGAATACCGCCGCGACATCTTCTTGCAAAGACCCGCCGCGCTTCGTTCAGCCCACAGGACCGGAAGAAATCACGCGCATCGTTCGCCGTGAGCTTGAGGCCATGGCTCCAGCTCCAGTCCGTTCCGAGTGTCGGGAAAGCGTGCCCGCTATCTCCCTTATACAAGCGGTCGTTCGGGAGGAAATAGCAAGTTTGGGCATTCCATCTTTCTGCTCGGTCCGCCATGCAAACACCTACCAGATTTCTCCGGCCGCTCGCTCCCAGACGCAAAGCTTTCCGCCCCCTCGTCGCAACCCAGCTGACTGGCGCACAGCGGATGATAAACCTATCTGTTTTAATTGTTCCGGTATTGGACACATCGCCCGTCATTGCCGACACCATTGGTCGTCGCCTCCTCGGTGGTCGTCTCCGAGTCACTACCGCCAAGTACCAGACAATCGTACTTTCTCGCCCTATACGCCGACTAGGAACACCAACGCCGACAGTGCTCCACCAAGATCCAGCCGCTCCCCGTCTCCGCAAAGGTCGTAGGTCCCGTTCGCCTCTCGTTCACAGCTCTTCGTCCCCTTCTGCAACCGGTCGCTTCGCTTCGGGAAACTAGGCAGTGCAGCTCCCAGAGGTGAAGCTGAAACTCCGACCCGGCCCACAAATCCTCTGTTGACCCTGCCTACATGTGGAAACCTACTGGACATTGAAGTTGATGGCGTTCCTGTTAGATCTCTCGTTGACACAGGAGCGCAGCTTTCAGTTATGAGCGCTGCTCTCTGCCAAAGGCTCAAAAAGGTTGTGACACCCGCCGTACCGTGCACTATGCGAGTCGCTGATGGGAGTACTTCACCTGTCCTTGGAATGTGCACAGCACATGTGACCATTGGGGGCCATTATGCCGTTGTTCTATTTATCATCCTTGAACACTGTCCACACGACCTAATTCTCGGCCTCGACTTCCTTTCGGAACACTCTGCCCAAATTGAATGCTCCGCAGGTGTTGTACAGTTGGATCTGCCGCTTCCTGCCGACGCAACAACTTGTGTTTCACACCGCTTATGTTCTGCTGAGTTTGCAAGGCTGCCTCCACAGAGGGCTACAAATGTCCTCCTGACGTCCTGTCCTCCCGTACCTGATGGCGAGTACGTCGTGTCGCCCCTTACTGACGTGGTTTTGTCGCGCAATATTGCCCTACCGCGCACCTTAATCGGGATCCGCGAAAACTGCGCTCGGGTGCCCATCCTCAATTTTGGATTTTCGTCGCATGTGCTGCCACACGGTATCGCCATAGCGCATATCACTCCTTTGGAAGAATTTGAGATTTCTTCTTTGACCTCTGAATCCTTCGTCAGTACCAACGGACCTTTGTCACCCACTCCTCCGTACTCGACGCCTGCGGACGATGTTTCTAAGATGATCGCCCCTGACCTTCCTTCCGAGCAAACAACAGCTCTTCGTCACCTCCTGTCATCTTTTCGGGACATCTTCGATTTGGACGATCGTCCACTTGGCCAGACATCTGTTGTCACGCATCGCATCAATACCGGTGACGCCAGCCCCATTCATAGGCGGCCCCCCATATCGTGTCTCCGCAACAGAAAGGGCCATCATACAGAAAGAAGTAGACAGGATGATGGACAAGGACATCACAGAACCTTCCAGTAGCCCGTGGGCATCACCGGTTGTCTTAGCAAAGAAAAAAGACAACTCCGTGGTGCTTCTGTGTTGACTACCGTCACCTCAACAGGATAACAAAGAAGGATGTTTATCCACTGCCGCGCATTGATGATGCTCTTGACTGCCTTCACAGATCCCAATACTTTTCATCAATTGACCTCCGCTCCGGCTATTGGCAGATTAGCGTCGATGAAATGGACCGTGAGAAAACAGCCTTTGTCACACCGGACGGTCTGTACCAATTTAAAGTCATGCCGTTTGGATTATGCAATGCGCCAGCTACATTCGAGCACATGATGGACTCTCTCTTGCGCGGCTTGAAGTGGTCTACATGCCTCTGTTACCTCGACGATGTGATTGTGTTTTCGCCGAACTTTGAGAGCCACCTGCAGCGCCTCACAACCATACTCTCCATGTTTCGCAGGCCTGGCCTTCAGCTAAACTCCTCCAAGTATCATTTCGGTCGCCGTGAAATTAACATGCTCAGCCATCTCGTAAATGCCGCCAGTATCCAACCTGATCCACAGAAAGTTCACGTCGTGCGAAATTTTCCTGTACCTTGTTCAACAAACGATGTCCCGTAGTTTTCTGGGCTTATGCTCTTATTTTCGGCGATTTGTGAAAAATTTTGCTGACATCGCTCACCCTCTCACTGACCTTCTTAAGAAAGACGTCTCTTTCTCTTGGGGACCTCTGCAGGAGAAAGCCTTTTCTACCCTGACTGAGCGGCTTACAGCTTCCCCGATTCTGTCACACTTTGACCCTTCTGCGCCCACTGAAGTACGAACTGACGCGAGTGGTCATGGCATCGGCGCTGTCTTCGCTCAACGTCAACAGGGCCAAGACCGTGTCATCGCTTACGCTAGCTGCCTTCTTTCCACGCCCGAGCGAAATTACTCCATTACCGAGAGAGAATGTCTCGCGCTCATATGGGCAGTCGCGAAATTCCGGCCGTACCTTTTCAGTCGGAGCTTCTGCGTCGTAACCGATCATCATGCCTTCTGCTGGCTCTCCTCTTTGAAGGACCCAACTGGACGACTTGCACGTTGGGCATTGCGTCTACAGGAATATACATTTTCTATTATGTATAAGTCAGGGCGCCTGCATAAAGACGCTGATTGCCTGTCCCGCAATCCCGTGGATCAACCGGACGATACCGATGCAGACTCGCACATCAGTGTTCTATCCATCTCAGACTTCCTCCATATTGGCGATGAGCAGCGCAAAGATCCTGTTATTCGAACACTTATGGAACGCCTAAGCCCCTCGCCCAATGACCCGTCCCTCCTCATGTTCACCTCGCGCGATGGAACTTTATACCGTCGTAGCGTTCATCCTGACGGCCCGGAGCTCCTCCTAGTCGTTCCCAAGCACCTTCGACTAGCCGTGCTCCAGCAACTTCACGACGCTCCTACTGCTGGACATCTGGGCATCACTCGTACATATGACTGCCTGCGGCGCCGCTTCTTCTGGCCCGGCATTTATCGCTCTGTGCGCCGTTATGTCACTTCTTGCGACCTGTGTCAGCGCCGGAAAACGCCTGCTACGCCTCCCACTCGTTTGCTTCAACCAATTGATATCCCCACAGAGCCTTTCTTTCGTGTGGGCCTAGACCTCCTGGGCCCCTTTCCAATTTCTATCAAAGGCAACAAATGGATTGCTGTAGCAACCGATTATGCCACGAGATATGGCATCGCGCGAGCGCTACCAACCAGCTGCGCTACAGATGTCGCAGACTTCTTACTATACGACGTCATCCTGCACCACGGCGCCCCTCGCTAGTTGCTTACGGATCGCGGCCGCTACTTTTTATCGAAGGTCGTCGATGACCTGCTCCTCTCCTGCGCAACAGAACAACAGATTGCTACCGCGTACCACCCTCAAACGAACAGCCTCACCGAGCGACTCAACCGCACGCTAACTGAAATGCTGACCATGTACGTTTCTGACGATCACCGTGACTGGGACGTCGCTTTACCATACATCACTTTCGCATACAACTCGTCCCGTCACGACACTGCCGGATTTTCACCATTTTACCTTTTGTATGGCTGCGACCCCACCTTGCCCTTTGACACGTTGCTACCTTCCGCAGTACAATCACCCAGCACTGGTTATGCTCGCGATGCTATTGACTTAGCCGCCCAGGCCCGAGATCTCGCCCGTCATCGCCTTACAGTCTCGCAAGCTTCTCAAAAGCGATGCTACGACCTTTGGCACCGAGGCTACCATTTTTCACCTGGTTCCCTTGTCCTTCTCTGGATGCCTTCATGTTGCGTCGGCTTGTCGGAAAAACTACTTTCCCGGTATTCTGGTCCGTACCAGATCTTACGCGAACTGTCCGACGTGACATACGAGATCGCCCCAGTCGGTCAGCCTTCAGTGCATCGCAACGTCACCAGCGATGTTGTTCACGTCGCCAGGCTTAAGCCCTATGTCCCCCCATTAAGTGAGGCTCTATAATTTGCACCGGGACGGAGCTACTCCACTGGCAGGGTGATGTTAAACGAAGAAGTTGGATTGGACTAGACGAAGACGAAGTCGAAGTCTGGCAGTTGCCTGAATGCCATATACACCAGTTGTATATATACGTTAGTTTACACTCGTGGGCCTGCTTTCTTCCTGCAACAATATGCAATACCTCATGACCTCGAGCATACAGAATCTTGGAAGAACGCCAACATAATCTTAATCCATAAGAAAAGGGACGCAAAAGACTTGAAAAATTATAGACCGATCAGCTTACTGTCCGTTTCCTACAAAGTATTTACTAAGGTAATCGCAAATACAATCAGGAACACCTTAGACTACTGTCAACCAAAGGACCAGGCAGGATTTCATAAAGGCTACTTAATAATAGACCATATTCACACTATCAATCGGGTGATAGAGAAATGTACAAAATATAACCGACCCTTATATGTAGCTTTTATTGATTACGAGAAAGTGTTTGATTCAGTTGAAACCTCGGCAGTCATTACGGAATCAGGTAGTATGTAAAAATACTGAACGATATCTATAGCAGCTCCACAGCCACCGTAGTCCTCCATAAAGAAAGCAACAAAATCCCAATAAAGAAGGGCGTCAGGCAGAGGGATACAATATCTCCAATGCTATTCACAGCGTGTTTACAGGAGGTGTTCCGCGGCCTGGACTGGGAAGAATTGGGGATAAGAGTTAATGGAGAATACCTTAGTAACTTGCTATTCATTGATGATATTGCCTTGCTTAGTAACTCAGGGCACCAACTGCAATCCATGCTCACTGACCTGGACAGGCAAAGCAGAAGGGTGGGTCTAAAAATTAATCTGCAGAAAACTAAAGTAATGTTTAACAGTCTCGGAAGAGAACAGCAGTTTACAATAGATAGCAAGGCACTGGAAGTGGTAAGGCAATACATCTACTTAGGGCCGGCAGTGACCGCGGATCCGGATCATGAGACGGAAATAATCAGAAGAAGAATGGGCTGGGGTGCGTTTGGCAGCCATCCTCAGATCATGAACAGCAGGTTGCCATTATCCCTCAAGAGAAAAGTGTATAACAGCTGTGTCTTACCGGTACTCACCTATGGGGTAGAAACCTGGAGGCTTACGAAAAGGGTTCTACTTAAATTGAGGACGACGCAACGAGCTATGGAAAGAAGAATGATGGGTGTGACGTTAAGGGGGATAAGAAGAGAGCAGATTGGGTGAGGGAACAAACGCGAGTTAATGACATCTTAGTTGAAATCAAGAAAAAGAAATGGGCATGGGCAGGGCATGCAATGAGGAAGGAAGATAACCGATGGTCTTAAACCTTCGAGGGTCAATGACGTAAATATATGGCACCGCGAACAAGTCCAAAAATGGTCAATGCCGTATATTTACGGTGCCATCTGTACGTTCAAAAAGCGCGCCAATTTTCTAACTTTTTCTTTTCTGTCATGTGCTGCTATGTGGGAATACAGGGAATTTTTTTCGAGTGCCTCCCTCTCTCGGTTTACGTTGCATGGTTTGTTTTAGCGCTAGTTCGCTCCTGCGAGCGTCTATATACTACCACTCATGCATTGGCGCGCGCGCGGGTGGGTGGCGCTTTTGGTTTTGTTTTCGCGGGTGGTTTCGGCTTCTTGCGCTTGCGAAACTGATGGCTATCTCATTACTAATCGTTGAAAGGGCGACCGCTTGTTTCTCGCTCGTTTAGTACTCACAGGGGTGCGCATCGGAAGGATGCCGCCACGCATGCGTTTTCGTTGTTTTTTTTTAGACTTGCCATAACTAATTGCCTCTGGTTGGCGATAAGATAAAGATAAGCGGAAGTTGGTCACACATTTTGCTTTTTTTGAAGGGCACACAATCGCACAGTTTTCTTGAGTGTGTGCACCTACGCAGTTCGATTACGCATGGATGTACAGATTAGTGTAAGAGCAGGAAGATTTGAGTCTTGCGAAATATTCTTGTGTGCACATTTTCAAAGCCTTGAACTATAACAATGCATGAAATATTCTATTCTTGTAACTTTATTTCCGTTTTTATTGTTGTTATTCATGAATGAAGAGTAGATACATACCAACGCAAAATATTTTTTTCCTGCTTACGGTCACCCAAGAAAAGTTACGGTAAATTTTTTTTCGAAATAAGTCCCTGAGAAGAATTGGAATCTGCAATAAAAAAAGACCACCCTGGGCGGCCGCATATGGCTAAGAAAATCGACCCTCAATGGGTTAAGGGTTACAGACTGGATTCCAAGAGAAGGGAAGCGTAGCAGGGGGCGGCAGAAAGTTAGGAGGGCAGATGAGATTAAGAAGTTTGCAGAGACAACATGGCCACAATTAGCACATGACCGGGGTAGTTGGAGAAGTATGAGAGAGGCCTTTGCCCTGCAGTGGGCGTAGTCAGGCTGATGATGATGATATCTCCCATAGAACTCAATGTATAGGCGTCCTGTTTATTACGTCGGCCGCAGGGCCGCATGGTTATCAGGCGCGCAAACGCGAAGAAGGGGAGCGTGGGCGCGCTCGTGGAGACCAGCGGCGAAAAGTGAAACAAAAAGGAGGAGAAGGACGGGGGACTTAATAATAATAATATTTGGGGTTTTACGTGCCAAAACCACTTTCTGATTATGAGGCACGCCGTAGTGGAGGACTCCGGAAATTTTGACCACCTGGGGTTCTTTAACGTGCACCTAAATCTAAGCACACGGGTGTTTTCGCATTTCGCCCCCATCGAAATGCGGCCGCCGTGGACGGGGGACATTAGAGGGAGGGCGAGTGCTTTCGTCACTATAGCAGCGTCCAATCAGGGTGTGCACAGTGCAGGGTAGCAGCAATTGCTGCTACCACGAGGTCGTGGCAGCAAAGGCGCACTACTTTTCTTTTTTTCTTGAGTCTCTCTGTTGCATTTGGTGTGTGCACAGGGGTAGCACACTCTCAAGTTCAAGAAATGGCCACAGAAGGCGGAAAAATCGACCGCACGCTGCTGCTAACAAAACCAGCATGTAGAATCACTTCGGGATGCTTACATTAGTTCCAACATTTCCCACTAGAGGCGCCGTAATTAGTGCAATGTTATGGTGGCTTGAGTGGCTTGAGATTTTGTGGAAAATAGACGTGCTTTTCGGGGCTCCGTGGCGGCGACAAAAATCATAAGTTTTTGTGCTTGCTTTGAGCTTGCTTCTGTTTTGTATTTGCCTTTTTTTTTGCCTTTAATAGTAATTGGGTGGGCTTTTTTCTTCTTTTTCTCTTGTATTTCGTGTGCGCGTGTGTGTTTCGTGTACATTTGGTTTTGCAGGATGTTTGAGCGCCCTTTCGCACCACGTGTTGCGACACGTGCAGCCGGGTGGGATGTTGAGTTTTTAGAGAGACTAATAGCTATTAGTAATAGTTGAGACTACTAATAGTTGAATTGACTACTAATAAACTACTGGTGGTTGAGACTAATAGCTATTAGTCATTTTACTGTGCGTGTTTTGGTAGGAAAGTGAGAGCATGGGCACATGATTGAGCGCATGCGAGAGCATGTCATATCTTGGGTCTCCACAGCATTGATTGCTTTTCAAACAGTGGTTAGAGTTGCTTTGCGACATTTTGAGGATTTGGATCCTGTGCGTATCGGTTTTTGCTAAAAGGCACAAGCTCTGCATTATTATATTATTATAGCATTTGCGTCAGAAAAAGCCGTGCAATACATAGCAAGAAAGCTGGGAAAGCAAGCAGTGTGCGGGGGGTCCCTCAAGGCAGTTGAGGGCATGGATGAGAAAGGAGAGGGAATCGAGTCAACCGGTACACACTGTTGTGTTGATACTAGGCTGCAGAAAATGGAGGTAGGCCTTCCAGGAAGAGCTTGTCAAACAGGTGGAACAGCTCAAAAATGAGGTAAACATGGACCATGATGCACAGAAGGGAGTGGATAAAAGACTTGAAGCAGCCGAGGAAAAGCTGAAAAGGGCCGCCATTGTTAACGAGAACGTGCGTGACAATGGAATGCAGTCCCCCGACGTGACAGGAAAGAAAGGGCTAGCAAAGTACGTGGAATTTGTGCAACGTGGTGAAGAGTTAGCTGGAAAGAGCGGCACCTACCTTGACGCTGCCACATGGAAAAAGCGGGGGCACAGGGGACAATGCCCCTTGTCAAATCTGAATCAAGCAGAAAAGGACAAAAGGAAGCAGGGAGAGAGAGGTAGGAAAGACTGAAAGGGTGATAATCGCCGGTGACTCAAACCTGGCTGGGTGCTAACGAGCAATTGTGGAGAGGTTGAAAGGCAATAAAAGAGTGGCGGTAGGGACATTTCTCGGGCGGACAATGGGGTCTGTCATGAAGCGAGCAAAAGAAAAGTTCGCGGAAAATGCCCACGTGCGCAACCTCGTCATAGTAGCAGATGGGCTAAATGACGTCCTAAACAGGAAAGGGTCAGGACTAGCCAGCACGTGGCGAAGGGGGTGGACGACTTGCGCAAGCTATCCCCTCAGGTGCAGATCGTGGTGTGCACAGTGCCAGAGGTGCCTGTACGTGACAGTCACGTACAAAGAGCCATAGTGGCTGCTAATGAGGCAATATAGAAAATGAGCCGAGAGAAAGGCTTCGAGGTTGTCGAAGTAAACTGGGAAGTGAGAAGGTGAGGGGGTTTTAAACGAGACGGGATCCACTTCAATTACACGCTGGCACGAGAAGGGGGTTGGCGACTTGGTGGTCGCACTGTTGCTCTTTTAGGGGGCGTACGGGCGCTCAGGAGGCCAGAGTAGGTAGTAATAAAGAAGGTCCCCTAGGAGAACCTCAGAAGAGCATTGCCATCGATAACAGAAAAAGGAGGAAAGCAAGAAAAAGAGCTCGCCATGCAAGAGGCTACATAAATATGCAGGGCGCAGAAGAAAGGAAAAGTGGGCAGAGATTGAGGAGCAGTTAAATAGCGAACAAAAAGGAGTGTATGCGGTGACTGAAACACACCTTAGAGACTCAGAAGAGCCGCCAGTGATTGAGAATTATGTTTGGGAAGGGTGCAACAGAACTAAATCGGAAAGAAAGGGAGGGGGAGTCGGAATACTCATCCAACAGGGAGCCAAATGGAAAAAGAGTAAATGCAAAATGTCAAGAGCATTTTTGGTTGTCAGGTACAATGAGTGGGAAAAAACATGGCTGGGCATTACGTATTTGTGGACCGGAAATAATTGCACAGAGAAGAATAAAGAGTTAGTGGAATGCATAAATGCTGATATTAAGGATTTTGGGAATGGTGCTGAAATTATTTTATTAGGTGACATGAATGCCCACATACAGGATTTAGATGGCTGTACTGACAACAGTCACCGCATTGGAAGCTGTGCAGAATCGCGCTGCCCGATTCATTCATTCCTCATACTCATATGACGTCAGTGTTTCATCCTTGAAAGCTACATCCGGACTGTCACCCCTCTCTTTTCGTCGTCGCATTGCTAGCCTCACCCTTTATCACAAATTCTTTTATTCTCCTCTCAACCAAGCACCGTATATCGCCGCCGCATCACGCATATCTCACCGCACCAGTCATCCCCTTCAAGTTGCCCGCCCACTATCATGTACTACTACGTTTTCAGCTTCGTTATTTCTTCGAGCAGCCACGGACTGGAACGGCCTACCCCATGACATCGTCGCCATCGCTTCAACACCTGCTTTTCAAGAACGCGTAACAGATCACCTTCAATGTTAAATCACCATCGCTGTTTGTTTTCCTCACTACAAATGTAATCCCACCCCTTATGTAACACCCCCGAAATGGGGGCCTTTAAGGAATAAAACTGAACTGAACTGAAGTCAATGCTAGACCTTTGTGAGCAACATAACCTCGTTATCGTGAATACAGGACCTAAGTGTGAAGGGCAGATCATGTGGGAAGTGGGAAACCGGCAATCAACCACTGATTACTGTCTGATGACAGAATGAATTAATGATAAGGTGAGAGAAATGGAAATTGATGAGGAAGGGTATAGCAGCATAGGGAGTTACCATAAACGCATCATTTTGAAAATGGGATATGTAGTTGGGAAAGAGAGCAAGGAGAGCAAAATGACCAGTCCAAATTTGAACGCTCAACAAATAACAAATATAGTCACTAGACTCGAGGAATAACTTGGCAAATGGTCAAATAATGAGTTGGAATATAGTGAGCTTCTAAGTGTAATAATGACAGAAATACGGAAAGAGAAACAACATGTTCGTTGGAAAGGAAAAAACACCGAAAAGCTGGTGGAACAAGGAGATAGGAGAAGCGATCGCCGAATGAAAGAAAGCATCCCAAGAGCACAGGCAGGCAAAGAAGGTGCAGTTTCCGCAGGACGAAGTAGCCAGTAAATGGGAAATATACCAGGAGAAAATGTCTATGGTTCAAATACTGGTGCAAGCAAAATTAAAAAGTGAAAGTGAACGTTGGTCGTCAGAAATACATGAGAAAAAGAAGGCCGCACCTATAATATTTTGGAACCACATAAAATTATTAGGCAGGAAGTCAACAACAATACAACAACATATCCTAGACGAAGATGAAAACAGACTGGAAGGAGAAGCAGCAATAGATTACACCCGAAAAATAACAGCCAAATCTTTCCAAGGCAATGCCGAGGTTGTATCCGAAGAAAAAAAGAGCATGAAGGAGACCCAGGTGGAAAAGGAGCTGGTGCTGAGAAATTTCAACTGGAAGGAAGCCGAAGAGAAAATTCCTAAGCACAGAGCCACAGGGCTAGACGAGGTTCCCGTTAGGCTGATTAATGAACTAGGACCAAAAAGTAAGGAAGCTCTGGTAAAAGCAGTGGAAAAAACTTTAAAAGATGGACGAATACCAGACAGTTGGCGACAAAGTAGAATGAATTTAATTTATAAAGGTAAGGGAGACAAAGATAGAATTCACTCGTGTAGACCGTTGACCATTACATTGGTAATATACAGGCTAGCAATGCAGGCAATCAAATGAAAGCTTCAAGCATGGGCAGAGAATAATAGCATTTTGTGAGAACTTCAGAATGGCTTCAGAATAGGTAGGCGTTTAGATGATAACTTATTTGTTCTTACTCAGTGCATTGAAATATCAAAAGTAGAAAGCAGACTGTTTTATGTGGCCTTCTTTAGACATTACAGGAGCCTATGACAACGTAGATCGCAACATTTTGTGGGATATTCTGAAAGGGGAAGGCTTAGGTGACGATTGTCTACAGCTTTTAAGAGAGATTTACCTATAAAATACCGTTTGCATTGAATGGGAAGGGATGAGGAGTGAGGAGAAAGCTTATATCAACAACAAACTGAGGCAGGGGTGCCCTTTATCCCCGCTGCTGTTTATGATGTACATGGTGAGGATGGACAGGGCGCTAGAAGGAAGTAATATCGGGTTTAATCTCTCATGCATACAAACAGGCGGGTACAGTAATGGAGCAGCAACTCCCAGGTTTATTTTATGCGGACGACATTGTGTTGCTCGCTAACAAGCAAAGTGATTTGCAACGTCTGGCAAATATCTGTAGACAGGAAGGCAACAATTTAGGTTTGAAATTTAGTGTTAGAAAATCAGGTGTTATGGTATTCAATGAAAACAGTGAACAGACAGTGGAGATACAGGGCCAAGAAATACCTCGGGTAACAGAATATAAATACCTTGGTATATGGATAAACGAAGGCAATGGATATATGGAAACACAGGAAAAAACCATAGCAGTCAAGGGGAAGAGAAATGCAGCCATAATAAAGCACAGAGCGCTATGGGGATACAATAGGTACAAGGTCCTCCGAGGTATGTGGAAAGGGGTAATGGTTCCAGGACTTACTTTTGGAAATGCGGTTGTTTGCTTTAAATCCGGGGTACAATCAGGACTTGACGGGAACCAAAGGTCAGTGGGTCGCCTTGCATTGGGTGCTCACGGGAAGACTACAAATGAAGCTGTGCAGGGTGATATGGGCTGGACTAGTTTTGAAGTGAGGGAAGCTTGCAATAAAATTGAGTATGAAGGACAACTGAGGAATATGGAAGAAAGCAAATGGGCTGGGAGAGTGTTGAGGTATCTGTACAGAAACAACATTGATTCACAGTGGAGGAAAAGAACTAGGAAGCTTACCAGCAAGTATGCGGCCTGTAGGGTGGGCAACGGAGCAACAAAGAACGTCAAGCGGAAAGTCAGAGAGGCCGAAATAATCTCATGGGTGGCGGCAATGGAAAAGAAACCTGCCATGAGTAACTACTTAAGAGGAAAAAAACGAAATCAGGAAAGAAACAATTTATGATAACTCAAAGGGAAGCTCATTACTTTTCAAAGCGAGACCGGGATGCCTTAGAACATGCACCTATAAAATGAGATATAAGAAGGAAGAATAAACATGTGCTTGCTGTGGTAAAGCTAGGGAAACTATGGAGCATGTTCTATTAGAATTTGAAGATGTCTATCCAGCAGTCGATTTAGGTACCACTGGCCTCCTTGAAGCCCTTGGGTTCAGCGAGAGCAGAGGAAAAGTAAACATGTCCACAATAGGGATTAGTAAGAGGCGATTGGAGGATTGGTGGAATAAAAGTAGGGAAACGACAAAAAACGGAGACGTACAAAAGCACAGTTCGCAATAGGGGATCAGAAAATTTGGTTGTGGGAGTTCACAGTGTTTTTTTTTATTGTTTAACCTAGGTAGGACATTAGGCAGTATAAGAGCAAGTGCTTGGTGGAGCAACCCACCGCCCCGTTCCAAAGGGGACGCTCATAGCATCTATCCTTTTATCTTAGAAACTTTCTCTTACAATTACCGAAGCATTTTTGTTACATAAAAAACTGGGGAAAATTATCATTGTTAATTAGTTACTGTACTCTTTGTTAGTAAGTTTATTGTTTCTTCGTCATCATAAACACGAATAGCGTTCAGCATCATCAATCTTTTATGTGACCTCTGGCCTGTATTAAAAATTTTTACCGGTATTTTCGAGTGCACGGCAGCACGGATTCATTCGTAAGTACACTCAGACTGGTTGCTTCTTTGTTTCTAAAACTAGTTTATTGCGCTTCGATGTCTGGCGTTATTTACCTTGGGGTGAAGTGACGTGTTTGCAAGCGGACATGTAAGCCTGAAAGTTAGGTTTCGGTTGTGAGCCATTCGGAACATGTCGGCATCGAAACGGGAGCTGGACTTTGCTGCGGCTGACAACGGCGATAACGGTGAGTCGTTTAACGCCGCTGCTTGAATCGTTATATAATATCAATCTCATTAACTTACAGGCGGGGACACGTTAACGAACTAAATCCTGCATTACATATGGGCAGTCAGAATCTCAGTTGCTGTTTCCTAAATAAACCTTTACTTCCGAGGCTGTCGTTATACACACACTATCAGGAAAGAAAGAGTGATGTCGGAACGCGCGTCTAATTTTTTTACCTTATTGTAGCCGTGGTCGTAGGTGACTGAGTAGCCTTATCAATATACATATAAAAGTTTTTTTCGAGTCCGCCAGAAACTTCTTTCGTCCACAAAACCGAATAATCCTTTGGTAAAATCAAGTGAAAGTACAGAATTTAATGTATTAAACAGTTGCAAGTATGATAATTCACCCATACTTCGTACTTGTTGGTTCCAAATGTTCTTGCTGTTCAGTTTGGTTTACTGTAGGGCATTTATTTTTGCAGTAGTGAAGCAGTGCATCACATTCGTGCAGAAAAATAATGCATCAGTTCTAATACATATCCGAACCCGGTGGCCTACCACCGCTACTACCTGGACCTTTACACGGATAGATGTAGATTCTGTGAAGAAAGGGCGGACCTAGAACATATGGTTTGGGCTTGTCCTCGTACACCCATACAGAATAAAATAATTAAGACCAGAGAGCAGTGGGAGACCGCGTTGCTCAGCTGTGCACCGGAAGACCAACTCAAGGCAATCCAGCAGGCCGAAGATGCCGCCAGGGCCCAAGGGCTCGAGGCCGTCATTTAGGTAGAGGCCTAGGTCTCAAATCTGCTGTGCGCAAATAAAGTTTATTCCTCCTCCTCCTCCTCAGTTCTAATAGCTTCATGACTTTCATGCATTTGCTTGTGGAACCAGCAGTGTGATCTCTTCTAGTGTATAAATGAGCGCACAACTGTTCTCATTTGTGATCTTAATAATACTTAAGCTGTTGACATGCATTGTAGTTAGGCAGACATCAATTTTATGGAGAGTAGCAATATTTATACCATGCTGCTTAAGCACCCTAGAACAGACAGTGTACATTTGTATGTGTTCTGTAGTAGCAAACCATTACAATATATATGTCACACCTCTGAATTTCATATTCCAAAATTGTGCTTTTTCAATTTCTCATTCAGCCACAATTTCTGTTCCAGACATGCAGTAATGAGGACGGCACCAGCTAGTATAAAGCAACACACTCCACGCACTAAACATAAGCTGCTGCCTGCTACAACAAGGCCATTGTGTGGACATTGACTGCTACTACAAGGTAAACAACACATGGTTTAGAAATGAATATGCCTGATATATGCTGTATTGGCTTGCTAGTCTTGAGATACATGTCATTTATTTGCAGCAGAAATGAATGTTTGTTCATAATTATGGTTCAGTATAATTGGTTCGAACATAAAATAAAACACACATAAGTTTGGCTAATCTGTGCTTTATCTCATGTGTCACCGTTTTGCCCCCAACAGAGTCTACGCCAAGCACATCTTGGTCATCATGGGAGCCCCCATCTCCACCAACAGGAAGGGGCTGGAGCCAAATTCGCAAAGCTTTACACCACAAACAAAGAAGCGCATGCAGAAGAATTTGCATGAGATATCAAGTCTGCAGAACACTGTGTCAAGACTTAAAAGAGCTTCAGCCACCATTCCCTTCAGCCACCGTTAGAGATCATTCATCCTCATCCAAACATAAAGGTCAACCAGTTCTTCGCTGATACTTAATACCAGTCACTGCCTAATAGCCTAACATATCTGTAGCAGTATATTCCAGTGTATGTTGTCATGCACAATTCCTCTCCTGAAATAGCTGATGCAGCATCGGCATGTGTCTTGCATTAACCTACGTACCGTGTGCTATGCATCATTTTACTTTTCTTGATGTTTTTAGCCTTCAATGCTTGCAGAGCAGAGTGGCTTGTCTCTTGAATGCAAGCTTTCTCATTTTCCATATTCCTAGTCTCGTTGATGATTGCTCCTCTTACTTGATAGCCAGGGTCTTTGTGCAAGCTACACTGAAGTGATTGATTGCAGAATCTGGTTTTGCTGCCCCACTTGGTTGTGGTAACTGTGTTACGTTCCTCGGATGTGGGGGCCTGGTCAGTTGCATTGGTAAGCAGTCCCTCGAGGTAAGCATTTGCTCCTGCAGTCCGCAAAGCGACATAGACTCCCAGTATACACACACCGTAACTGGTGCGCCCCGTTCGTTCTGGCCTGCTGCAGCCATGGGCAAATTGTGCTTGTGGCCTACCTCGGCCATGATTTGCTCAAAATGGAGACCAGCATATGTGCTTACACGGTTCGAAGTGTGCGAAGTTGATAGCCGTATGGGTGGAAAGGTGCACAAAAATGGCTGCCAAAGGTGATGCCCACGAGAGCGACTTGTCCACATTGAGACAAAGTGGGACACCAAGTGTGAGCCACACATTAGCGGCCCTCGAAATAAAATAAACGTGCAGGTTGTAAAGGAGTTAATGCTAAAATGCCGGATAGTCCATGTCGCTATGTTGGTTGCGGCAGCAGATGCCTGCGTCACCTGACTGCTTCGCAATGGAAGTTGCTCATCTTCAACGGCAACTGTCGGTTCAAACAGGTGCGACGCTCTGTCCAATCTGTTTGTACATCTGGTTGTCGGTCGTTACCAGACCACCAATGTGACGAAGGCAAGCATTATGCCTGTAAGTAGGCGGCTGAATGTACCGTAAGAGACCCATGTACGTGAATGCTCACTGTTGCCATGTGGTTCGTAGCTAATGTATAATGTATTGTCTGAACCTCATTCGGTGATTTATTGCTGTTTAATTTTGCTGTTATCTCACTTGGTTACGGTCACCATGTTATGTTTTTCGAATATTGCGGCCTGGTCAGTTGTATTGGGAAGTAGTCTCTCGAAGTAAGCATTTGCTCCTGAAGTCTGCACAGTGACACAGACTCCCAATTTACACACACCGTGATTCATGCTCCCCGTTCACCCTTTACTGCTGCAGCCATGAGAAAATTGCGCCTGTGACCTTTCTCAGCTGCGATTAAGCACAAACGGAGACCAGCATACGTGCTTACATGGTTTGACATTGATGAAGTTGAGTGGAAAGACCCGCAAAAGCGGCTGATGAAAGTGATGCCCAGGAAAGAGGCTTGTTGATATTGAGA
Source organism: Dermacentor variabilis (assembly GCF_050947875.1). Taxonomy (NCBI): domain Eukaryota; kingdom Metazoa; phylum Arthropoda; class Arachnida; order Ixodida; family Ixodidae; genus Dermacentor; species Dermacentor variabilis. The sequence goes on along the minus strand of NW_027460280.1, from coordinate 10,095,221 downwards.
CAATGTGGGACACCAAGTGTGAGCCACACATTAGCGGCCCCCGAAAGAAAAGAAACGTGCAGGTTGGAAAGGAGTCAACGCTAAAATGCCAGGTAGTCCATGTCGCTGTGTTGGCTGTGGCAGCAGATGCCTGCATCACCCAACAGCATCGCAATGCAAGTTGCTCATCTTTAACGGCAACTGCCGCTGCAAACAGGTGGGACACTCTGCCCAATCTGCTTGCGCCGCTGGTTGTTGTTCATTACCAGACCACCATGTGCGATGACGACGGTGAGCAGTCTACGAACTCGCGTCAATGATTCCAGCACATTTCGACATGCAAATTTTATTTTTGCTATTGCACGGGAATGTACACTGCTTGTCTTCTGCCAATAAAGTCGCACGCTCCGTTCACTCACTTGTGGCTTGTTTGTATAGGCATCAGTAGAGGCTCTTTGGTCTCCTGGCAATAAGAACGTACAGCAGCCAAGGCATTGAGGCACACCACATAGCCGGCAGGGCAAGCACGGCGCATACCAGCATACGCTACCGGCGAAAAGCGGCCCATATTGAATTTAGCTCTAAAAAAACTGACTTCCGCTTCCGAGTTGAGCAGCGCCATCTGGCATCCACCTAAGTAAGTTCCATGCGCTGCCACTGATAATTTTCTAACCACTGCGGAAGGTACAGTTTCCCTTCTCTAAAGTTGGTTCTTTATTCTATGGTGTGCACGTCGTGATCCCGTCTTGTCGTAGTTGTCCTCTGTGCATGTGCGTTGTCGGGGTTTTGTAACCATGGCGTCGGTGGCGTCTTCAAGCGGTGTGAGAAAGACCGTGTCGATCATATACAAGGACAAACTGTGGCAGCAACTGCATCAAGATTCGTCTTCGCCGTCAGGGAAGAGAATACATACGTCGAAGTACGAAGGCGTGGACGCAGCGCTCTTCTGATGGCTCCGTGAAGTTGGGGCTCAGAGCATACCAGTGAGTGGCCCCATGCTCCAACAAAAAGCCAAGTCCCTTGGTGACCTTTTAGGCCACGATGAGTTCAACCCACTTAATGGATGGATCCAGCGATTCAAGGTTTGCCATGGCATCAGCTGCAAAGTGGTGTGCAGTGAAAGCGGCGATGTCAACGACGAGCCCATCGAAGTCTGGCTTCGCTTAAATTTGGAAACCATGCTGTCCACGTATACGGGTCCAGACGTATACAATGCCAACGAAGCTGGCATATCTTATAACCTTTGGCTCAACCGCACTCTTGCGCTGAGAGGCGAAGCCTGCTCTAGCCGTAAGGCCTCAAAAGAGCGCATAACTGTGTTGTTCTGCGCTAACATGGATGGAAGTGACACCTGCCTCCTGTTTTTCAATGGAAAATCAGCAAGGCCACATTGCTTTAAAAAGCGAGAGCGCCTGCCAGTGACATATAAATCCAACAAAAAGGCGTGTATGATGCAAGACATGTTCACAAGCTAGCTTTGCAAGTTCGATGAAGACATGGTGGCAGAGAAGCGACAAGTCGTGCTCGTTCTCAACAATTGCACAGCCCGCAACATCCTGCCAAAGTTGACTGCAGTCAAGTAAAAGTTTTTGCCTGCCAACACGACTGCAAAATGTCAGCTGCTCGATCAGGGTGTCACTGCAACCGTAACTGTACAAGAAACGTATCTGCGAAAGAGTTTTGCTGAGCATGCAGCAGCAGCCTCTTAAAGTGAATTTAAGCGGTGCGATTAATATGGTTGCCGCTTCATGGTGGCAGGTAAAAGCCACTACAATAAGCAATTGCTTAAATAAAGCAGGCTTCGTGCACAATGCAGAGGGTCTCGACACCAATGAGACAGTCAACACCAACGACATGTGGTCCGGCCTCATTGAAAGCAAGTTTTTTTCCGCCACAGACACCTTCCAAGAATATGTCGATGCCAGTGAGTCTGACCTTCCTGCCTGCGAGGACGCGAACACGGATGATGCGATCGTCGCAGCGGTGAGCGGCAGTGCTGAGCTTGCAACCGAAGACGAGTCGGATGACGATGTCGACCGGACGCCAAACCCAGATGTCTCATGCAAAGGCGCTTTGGAATACCTCAGCAAAGTGAAGATGTACTGCGCGAAGAAAAGTTTGAATGAGAAGGCGCTTCACTGCTCAAGCCTTGTAGAGGACGAAATTGTCCGAAGCGCTGTTAAAAAAAATCTCCAGACGAAAATAACAGCATTCTTCCACTGATGCCGCACTTGTCTGGAGAACTTGGTTTTTGTGCTGTGTTGCGATTGTGTTGCATGTGTGTGTGAGTGAAATATGTAATAAATTGTGTTTGAAAGGTAGGTGGTCCGTTTGGCATAGGCAAAAGCCGAAAAAAAGCATGCTTTGGTTATAACGTGGTACCGCTTATGGCGTGGATTTTTACAACTCTCGCAACTTACGTTATAAGCGGTCAACACTGCATAAAGGGCCACAAGCTTTTCAAGCATGATATCTCCTCCATGGATTAAATTGACTGTTATTCCATCTTCTCCTGCCGCTTTTCCGCGGGTCATGTCCTGCTAGGCCCTTCTGACCTCATCGCTAGTTATAGGAGTTTCCGTATCCTGTTAATCACTGTTTTGAATGGAGTTATCCTGAGTCCTCTGGGTACTGTACAGGTCAGTATAGAATACTTCCGCTGCTTTTACTATACCTTCAAGATTGCTGATGATATTACCCTGCTTCTCTTTCAGTGCATATACCTTGGTTTGTCCTATGCGAAGTTTCCTTCTCACTCATTTCATGCTGCATCCATTTTTTACTGCTTCCTCAATCTTTAACGCATTATAATTTCAAATATTGTTTATTTTATCCTCGTTGATTACTTTTGACACTTCTGTGAATTCTATCTGATCTCTTGAGTTGGACACTTTCATGCTTTGTTGTTTCTTATAAATATTAGGTCCTTTGTTACTTCGAAGAGCTTACCTACGGGTTGCCTTGGTGCCTTACCTCCCACTTCAATTGCCGCTTCTGAAGCCAGCCTAGTCACTGTTTCATTCATTACCTCTATGTCATCTTCATCTCTCTGTTCTTAAGCTGCACATTTGTTTGCAAGCAACAGCCTGAGGCAGTCTGCTTTTACCCTTACTGCATCTAGGTTTACTTTACTCTTTACTCTTTCTCTCTTCATACTGAGGGAAATCCTAGACCTCACTAGCCTATAATGACTGCACTTTACCCTACCTAACACTTCAACATCCTGCATTATGCTGGGATTGGCAGAGAGTATGAAATCTATTTCATTTCTTGTTTCTCCACTGAGGCTTTTCTAGGTCAGCTTCCTGTTGCTATGCTTCCTGAAGAAGGTGTTCACTATTCAGAGCTTATTTCTTTCCACAAATTCGACCGACATATTTCCTCTAATGTTCCTAGAAGTGATGCCATAGTTGCCAATTACTTGTTCACCAGCCCGCCTTTCACCTACGCATTGAATTCACCCATGACTACAGCATAGCGAGTTGGCACTTTTCTCATCGCTAATTCAACATCTTGATAAAGCTGTTCTATTTTTTCATCATAGTTATTCATTATAGTGACTGGAGGTTGAAGCATAGGCTTGTGCTGCCTTTATTCTATACCTCATATTCAGCTTTATTACTACTGCTACCCTCTCATTACTGCTGTAGAATTCGTCATTGTTGCCTGGTACATCCTTATGAATTAGGAATCCTACCCAGCATTGTTTCTTATCGGGAAGTCCTCTGTAGTGGCTGTCAGTCAGAACTGTAAAAGCCTCCCCCGTTCTAATCTCACTAAGATAATTCCTCAGAGTCCTTCTAAGCTAGCTTCGCTCGAGGGGGTTCATGTGTTGAGCATTTATGTTTTCAGTGGCAGGTTTTCTTTCTCTCCTTTTTTTTTTGCCAGTGTCAGGCACCACTCCAAGCCTGGAGATGTGGAAAAAAAAAATATGGTGAGAGAGAGAGAAAAGTCGAGAGCAAATGGGGCTCTACTAGTACAGGTTAAACCAAATTAGGGAGGCCCACTAAGTTTCAACAAAGGCACTCCCTCACCAGAACAGGAACTAGCCTCCCTGATGCAGCATTCAAACTTACGACCTTCAGCTTGGAGGCCCTTCTACCTCTGCTCCACCCGACTCCCTCAGACACACAGCTACAAATGGAACACTTGTACACTTTATCAAATGCTTTTACAAAATCAACACATATTACATCAATTTGTTGTCTTTCATCTATTGGTTTTGCAAACTCGTGGAATGTTTCTATAAGCTGTGATATAGTAGACAGACCACTTCTGAATCTATGCTGATATTGCATTTCATATTTACATAAACAACCTATTCGCACAACTGCAACAAAAGCATATGAAATACAAGAATAGCCAAGGCACACACTGAACCCCCCCCCCCCCCTCCAATGAGAGTGCATATCTGTAATCTACAGATATGTGCCAGAGCAAGACCTGACCCCTCAAATGGGATGCAAGCCAGGAAACTTGCAACATCTGTGGAAAGAAGCCAAGGAACCTATCGAAGAAGCACAGTGTAAGGCAAAGAGCCAGTATGATAGAAAGAAGTGCCCAGCATTAAAGTATGTGGTGGGTGATGTGGTAGTGGTGAGACAGCCACCAGTGCACACTGGGGAGCCTACTACAGCTAAAGTAAAATATTGTGGCTCATTCGCTGTGTCTCGAGTACTTTTTGTTGATGCATATGGACTCATTGACATGAACTTCCGTGCCGAGAATGCCAGTCTGTATTCCATGACAGCACGTGCAAATCAGTTAAAGCTATTTCACAATGTGTCCAAGGACTAAGTTGACAGTGATGAGGGTAGCACCAGTACAACTGCTCTAGAACTACTTGGGCCAAGACAAAGCGAGCAATGACAAATGAGAGCAAGACATTTCCAAGACTATGCTATTGACTGACTAAGGACAGCCAGTGAGCCAGAATGACCGAGTGTTAGCATGAGGTAGCAGTGTCAAACACCATCACTATCATTCTAAAAAAAAATAAGCAGCAGTTGGCATGGAAGGCTGCGCTATGCATCTGTGTGCACGCTCCGACCATACTTTGCATGTATCTGTCATGTTATTAAACATTGTTTTGTTCTACTTTGTTGCAGTTAGGCGATGCAGAACTGTAAAATTATGTTTGATAGTTGACTATTTTGCTGTTTTAGTGCGTTACATATCATCAGTACCTATACCACATGCCTTTGATAACGTGCATGCAGACTTATTTCATGTTGCCACATTCAACTGAGGCCATTTTCATAGATTTTACTGTAAAAATATTTTTTTTTTGTTCCAGCGGTTTGAAACTACAAGACGCGCGCTAACATGCGCCCACTTAGCTCACTATTTACGCCTTGGTAGCTATCGTTTCGTATTTCTGTGGGGCAACCAGCACCCATATTTGTCTGGCGAAGTTATCTGTGCTTGCATCGCACGTCAATGCCACATTTGCGCATGCGTTGACGTGCGGGCGCGAGCTTTCAGACGCTGGCAAACGTACATGTAGTTCGGCCTTAAGGCCAGTTGCCTTTTCAAAGTGCTTTGCAAGAGATGGGTTTAGAACACCAGCACTTGCTCCTACACACGGAGGTGGGTTGGCTGGCATGTGGAAAAGTGCTGGCCAAGGTTTTTGAGTTGAAGTGAGCATTTTTCTAGCAGAAGCTAAAGGGCTGGGAGAGTTTTTTCAAAGACCCTTCATTCCTAACTGAGCTTGCCTATCTGTGTAACATGTTTGTGCAGCTCAATCCCCTGAACTCCAGCATGCAAAGGGTTGAGAGTAATGCTGTATCATCTGGTCACAAAGTCAGGAGCTTCTGTAGGAAATTCCAAGGTTGGCTAAGTCGGGTGGGAAGAGATGATTATTGTCCATTTAGGTTGCCAAGTGACTTTGTAACATCTGGGAAGTATCCGCAGCTGAAAAAGAGGCATTAAGGACACATTCGAGTACACTCAGATGCCACCTAATGAGTCCCAGAGTCTGTTGCTGACACATGGCTCGTGCGCATTTTCCAGGAAGGTGCAACTTGCTTCGCTCATGAAAGTGCTGATGCTGAAGATGAGCTGGTGGAGCTTCTAGATATTCAGGCAGAGTTTACTACCGTGGTCCTCAAAACATTTTTGTTGGGAACAGTTGAAATGTTTCCCCTGCTCTGCAGAAAGGTTGCAAGATTGTTGTTAGTGTTTTCAACAACATATGTATGTGGACATGCATATTCAAGACTTGCTTAGTTGAAAAGCAAGTACAGTGAAATCTCGATATAACAAACTTCAGGGGACTGCGGTAAATTGCTTATTATTCTGAAAGATCGTTATAGTAAAAGCCCCAAAATTAACCATTCCGCTTATCAACCCATCACTTCATAAGTTGTCACTATATGAGCTATCCACGAAAATGTCGCTACTGGCTCTCAGCACCTGCTAGCTATTTTCCATAGATTCCACCGTCATACACCACCAAAGCACCGTATAATAAGAGTGACGCGTACAAAACTGACGCTGATGCCAATAAAACTACCAACAAGAAGGTAGCTCCATGTTGCCTCCAAAGCGCAATGTTTCATGCTTTTTATTTGTTTTGACATGTCTGGTTGTGGACACTGCAATTGTCTCGCTCGAGGCAGACACCTGAAATATGTAAAAGCGCAAGTGCACGTAAATGACACTGTCTGGGAAGTGCAAAATGTGACTGTGTGGTATCCCCAATTAAATTATGGAGTTTTACGTGCCAAAATCACTTTCTGATTATGAGGCACGCCACAGTGCAGGACTCCGGAAATTTCGACCCCCTGGGGTTCTTTAACGTGCACCTAAATCTAAGTACCACGGGTGTTTTCACATTTCGCCCCAATCAAAATGTGGCCGCCGTGGCCGGGATTCAATCCCACGACCTCGTGCTCAGCAGCCCAACATCATAGCCACTGAGCAACCACAGCGGGTGTGTGGCATCCCAACAAGTACAGATGTTACATTTCACCGCACGCGTAGCTAATGTGACCACAGAAATAAGCACAAAAGAAAGAGGTGTGCACAGAAAGAAGGGTGAAAGAAGGAAGAGATGTGCCTCCGTTGCTAGGTGACTTTTCTGGGAGGAGCATGCGCTTGAAAAACCTGATGCGTCATCACCTCTGCTTGCCTGCATTCTTCTTTTCTGAACCCATACACCGCAAAGTCCACTCTCTATGCCCTGTCGTCTGCTAGCCTACTGTTTCGGCTGCTGTGAAGGACACACGGAAATCTAAGAATCCCCAGATTTCGGAATATTAGTTTGTAGCACTGAGGCATTGTTAACATCACAGGGAAACTGAGTAATGATCATTATTCAGAGAAGTTTGGTATTCTGAAGTTTGTAGTAGTACTGAAATATTTTTGGACTGAAACTATAAAGATTTAGCAAGGGATTTCTGGAAACTTTGTTAATCAGAAAAGTTTGTTAATGTGGTGTTCATAGTAACGAGGTTTCATTGTATTGCAACCGGCTGAACGTCAATGCAGACATACAGCTATGTTTAAGTGCAACCATGCCACGAATTGACGAGGTAGCAAAAGTGATGTAAAGAGGGTCCTCTGATGTGTTGCTTGTGTAAGCCAACAAATAGTGTCCATTTCATGTTTATGAATATTCGCGTTATTTGCTGCAGTACTGTATACAATGCGTTGCTTGTGAAATTAATAACCAGTGTATATTTCAGATGGCAAATACAGTAAAACCTTGTTATAATGAAGTTGAAGGGAGGGTTGTAATTACTTTGCTATAACCACTAGTTCATTATGCCACTATCCATTTCTATCCACAAATAGCAAGCAAGAAAGGATGTACTCACCACTAAATCTCACAGCAGCCGGCCATGCGAAAAAGAAAATGGCTGTCGCACGGAAAAAAACAAGCGAAAAAAACAAGAAGACAGCAAGGAATTGCTACTTCATTGAAGCCAAACGTCTTGTTACTGATTGATCAACAGCACATCAGCTGGCGGCTCACTGCGCAGAAAAAAGTCCTTGATAGATTTTTACCGTGTCTTCTTAAGGCGAATTATGGCTTTTTCAGCTGCAGCCACTAGTATTTCGAGTCCGTCCTCACCGTCATCGTGAGCGCCAAAGAAGCGGCGCAGCAGGTCTGCCGCATCCAGTGCTTGTGCGGGCTTCGGTATGTCGGGTTCGCCAATATTGGGCTCCGGGTTGTCATCGACACCTTTATCACTGTCGTCATTAGGCACCCTCGTCACCACACACACAATTTTCACCTCCGTTACCTCTTCCGTCATCACTGTGTCAGCATCGGCACTGATGTACGTGCAGAAGGTGTCGCAGTTGGGTACAACACCGGCATCAAGGAGAGTGTCCCACGACGCTAGGGCTTGGTCACCCACGGCACCCTCCCCCATTGACGGCAGCACCGAGATCTTCGCTGTAACCGCCGCCACTGCTGACACCAAATGAGGCATGCCGTAAGCAATTGGCGATCATGCTTGCCGGTAAAGCTATTCAAGCAGACTGTAGCATCTCAATCGCCCTGTACAAGTCAATCGTGGACTCGCGCTTCATGCTCATATTGAGCAGAATCCGGTCGATCACACGCTTGCGGTAGCCTGACTTAATGTTCATGATAACTCCTTGGTCGAGGGGTTGCACAACTGCAGTGCAGTTTGGTGGCAAGAAGCAAAGCTCGATGTTTATTTAGCACAGCAGCAGCGTGGTAGGCCGCGCAGTTGTGCAGTATGAGGCATATCTTCCGGTTCAACTTGTCCAGCCGCTCGTCCCACTCCCGCAGCCATTGTGCAAAAATTTCTCTCGTCATCCAAGCCTTACGGTTGGACACATAACTCATTTGGAGCTTTCGTTTGCCTTTGAAGCATCGTGGCGATGCACTTTTGCCGACCACGAGGGCCGACAACTTTTTCGACCTATCCACGTTGGCACAAAGCAACACGGTTACGTGGACCTTGCTCTGATTACCGCCTTGGAAGTGTTCACCTTTGAGGGCCAAGGTTTTTTGCAGCAGCATCTGGTAGAACAGGGCAGTCCCATCCGTGTTGAACAAATCCTTGGCACTGTATTTTTCTAGCAGCTGTCCAACGTTTGTCTCCACCCACGCCACTGCAGCTTCGCGGTCGACAGACTGCGTTTCCCCGCTGACAGCCTTGCCGACGATGTCGTGGCACTCCTCGAAATGCTGCAGCCAGCCAACAGTTGCCACAAAATCGTCGTGCCCCATGATGCACGCGAAGTCACTTGCTTTGCGCTGCAACAGTGTCCCACTCACAGGAGTGCCACTTGCTCTTGCATACAAAAACCACTTGAAGACCACTTTCTCTACAGCTTCGAAAGCTACAGCTGTTTTCTTTCACCTTTTATGCCATGTGCGACAGCACTGCTGACAGCTTCTTTACTGCTCAAAATCGTCAACAGTGTGCTTAACTGTATGCTGAAATCTTCGGCCACTTTTTTCTTCTTCAAGCCGGACTCGACGGGTTTCAGCATAGCCACCTTCTGCTCGATCGATATAATTTTTCACTTCCGTTTGCCGTCGTCCATCTCCTTTCTGGCAGCGAGAACTTGCATGAACAAACCAATAGAAACACTGATATTGTTGATGCGCATGGAGGCAATGACAAGCAACAACAATACTGCAGTTGGCACTGCCCCATACATGCAGTGGAAGAGCGAGCAGGTCCACCATTTCCACAGGAAAGGGGAGGCCGGGAGATGTGCACAGAATATGCGAATGTCGCGCGCTATAAGACATTGACCTGACGGGTACCAAAATAGTCAGTAAATGCTCGTTGTGGAAAAAAAAAATGCTGACGATTGCGTTACTTTCTAATAGGAAATTTGAGCGCAGCTCTTCAGCTGTTTCGGCTTTTCTATATACTGAGGCAAATAATTCGAGCAAGACATGTACATACAGTTACAGGTTCTTATTCTTCACTTCTTCAAGAAACACTCCACTTCCAGTTCTTGATTGTCATGAAGGTAGCTTTGTGGTCGGAGAAATAGATGGATATATGCTAAACTTGCTGCACCAATGCCTGATTCGGCATAGCGCACCTCTGGATTCTGGCAGCAACGGTGCTGGGCCTCTGCTCAGGCAGCTCGTTTAGCAGCAGTGGCAGACGAAGGACTTTCACCGGTTGCCTCACTCAGAAAGAACTGGCTGATAATAAACTACTTATGTAGGTAGACGGATTGTATCATAATATAAACTGTCTGTGAGCCTCGGACAGTCTGTCTGGTGCGGAAAATTTCGCACCAGCCGCCGTAAACGGAGCTTAGCTTCACGCAGCTGCCTCGCTTATCGGGAGGTTGTGGGAGGCAGCACGTATGCGCATAGGAACATTGTGCGGCGAAGAGATGGCAGCAACTGAGTGGTGCTGCTAGTGATTCAACTGAAGGTGCTTTTGCATTTCGACTTGGCAAATGCGCACCGTGATCCGCTGATACCGAGCCAGTGCTTCGGCAATCGAAGAACACTGTGCACTCTCGTGCAGTCGCCGCCATGGAGGAGAGGATGGGGGGAAGGGGTCCACACAGTGGCGAACGGTGGCAACTATGCGTTTTGGCTTGGGCAGCAGCATATCATCAAGATCATCCTCCAACGAGCCAGCGCTCTGATTGCCGCCGCACATGGTTGGCATTAGAGGAGGAGCAAAGAGAGCAAAGCTCATGCCGTGTGTGAAAGATGGCGCCAGGAGCGCGTGCAGCTAGAGCAGCGCACCGGCTCCGGCTATGGAGCTGGTTATGGCAAGGCACGGTGGAGCTGCGAAACGCAGGAATGGGTGCCAAAGAGCTACGCTCTAAAAAAAGGTTCGTTATATCCATTGCGAGGAAATTTTAGCTTCATTCAAATGAGGTTTTCAATACATGGGCATCTGTTGGAATTTCAAGGGGAACCACGATTGCTTCATTATATCGATTAGTTCGTTATATCCTGTTTCGTTATAATGAGGTTTTACTGTACTTTCATCTTTTGTCATGACATTGTACACACAACCTGTGGGCCCACGAATAAGTCGTCACCAACGGGAGGAAGCTGGCATCAAGTGCAGGACAACTCTAATGTTGATGAACTGAGGCCTCAATGCATGTACAAGAAAAGGCCTGCACATTTTCTGTATAGCCATCAGTCGCAACTGTTACAGTGCTTTCTTCAATACACAATGTGAACATATATTGTGTTGGGGTAAAAGAAAAATGTAAACGAAATTACCGCAGCTCGTGTCACTAAGTGGCTTCTCATGATATAAGTATAATGGGCTTCAACAATGTGAACAGTGGGAACAGGTGGGTCAGGGATTACATTGTACATCTCCAGCAATTAGCAAAAGCCAGAAGAGGTGAGATTGGTGGTCGATTGTGCCATCACTATATGGTTGACTGCCAAGAGGCATGAAGGTGCTGGAAAGGACATGGCCAGCTAGGATTACAAGAAAGATTCAACAACGGCCACCTTGGCTTGACAGCCGCCACAACAAAGCATGTCAGGAAGGAGCACTCACAAATGGGACTGCTCGGCAAGACTCAGCAGGTGTGCTTGGTCAACTGATGCTAAGCCACCAGCTTGCAGCAGTTCAAGCAGGGCCTGCTGGCGCTCTTCCCGTCGGGTCTCATCCCCAGGGTGCGTCAGATGCTCCAGTACCTGCGTAAATGCCTCCTCGTGAAGTCCATTAACAATACGGTAACATCAACAATATTGAAAAAGCATTCGATAAAGTCCCTCATGGTCGTCTCTTAATAAAGTTATAGCGTCTTAACATTCATCCCTGTGTTCTAAGCTGGATTCGAGGGTTTTTAACTAACCGCCAGCAGTTCGTATACGCTAACTCACACTCTTCATCCTTAACACCCGTGCTTTCAGGCGTACCTCAAGGTACCGTACTTGGTCCCCTCCTTTTCTTAATATACATCAATGACCTACCTTGTAATATTTCTTCTCATATCCGACTCTTCGCTCATTATTGCGTGTTTTACCGAGCGGTTACTAACCCCAGCGACTATTTGGCGTTACAACATGACCTATCGCGCATACAAAACTGGTGTACCACTTGGCTCATGTCAGTAAATGTAGCTAAAACCGTGTTAATGTCTATTCATCGTCGTCGTAATTACAATACCCCTAATTATAGCATCAATAACATGCAGATTCCAACAACTGATTCATTCAAATATCTTGGTGTGTACATCTCACGTGACTTAACTTGGACCTGTCATGTTAACCACATAATAAACTCTGCTAATCGTACTCTAGGTTATCTACGCCGTAACCATTTCCTCGCTCCTCCCCCTATTAAACAACTTGCTTTTCTAACCTTTGCGCGGCCCAAGCTGGAGTATGCCGATGCTATTTTTGACCCCCACCACAATAACCTTATTAATGCCCTCTTGTCGGTTCACAACCGCGAAACATGATTTATCCTGTCAATTTATTCGTATAATTCAAGCATCTCAGCACTAAAAGCCCAAATAAACCTACCCTCTCTAGCCTCACGCCGTAGAATAGCACGTCTTAACCTTTCTCATAAATTTTTTCATTCTTTGCCTTTTGACAACCCGTACATAAAAAGAGCACATCGCACTGCCCGCACCAGTCACTCTAACACAGTATATCCCCCACAAGCCCATACAGTTACTTTTCAGCAATCATTTTTTCTGCGCACAACACGAGACTGGAATGGCCTGTCCACCAAAGTTGCCACTATCATCGACCCACTTGCATTCAAACGACTCATCGGAAATATCCCTTTTTAATTTGTAGCATCTATCTTTGTCACTAACTCCCCACTCCCTCATGTAATGTCTCAACAGAGACCTTTGAGGAAATAAATAAATATCCTCTTGCACTGTCTGGTTGCGCATGCACACCTCTTGCCGTGCCCAAGAAAATTTGTAATCCACAGACAGTTTGCGCCATCCACTCAGAGTTATTGTTTTGATGCGACAGGGGGCAAAGCCTATTGACTATCAGTGTTGTTGGTATCTCTCATTCTCAACATGACAGACCAGTATCAAAAAGCCTGGGCATTTTTGAACGATGCATAAATTCAACAACTTCTTATGAAATCCAATTCAGAGGACATCTATGTTCATTATGAGGTGTCTTTAAGGGGCAATGACAACAGTGAAGAGGTCCTGAGGAACACCAATTATCCAAATTAAACTCCTCAATTAGCATAAGTATAAATTGCTGTTTGAATTTCCAGATTCAAAAATTTGTAATATGTTTTAAGGAAATGCTGTACTGATAAACTAGAGGCAGTACAAAGCTAAGCACGTGTGCTTACTTACAAGTACAGATGGCCCAATTCATCTTCTGAGCTCTGCATTTTCCCACAATAAGCAAGAGGGCAAGGCTTTTACATCTTAAGTTTTTATACCTCATTTTAAGTAATGAAGTTATTGGAAATAGTCGCCAGTTCCTTTCCTACTGTAACCAAAGAACATAACATAGCAGACACTTAATAGAATTGAGGTTCCACAAGACATATTTAGATACTAATTTTTCCCAAAGACAGGAGAAGCTTGCAATATTTCATACTGTGATTATCAGAAATTTATCATCCATAGTATGTTTGAAACTATGTCATAGTTTTATTTGTGTACCAATCCTGCTATTGCCTTGCATACAATGCAAGCCGTGATGGAAGTGGCTTTTGGTGATTTGGAGCAGCTTTTCGAGCAGAAAAATAGCAGTGCCGAGCAAAAATAACAAGACAGTTCGGAGCAGTAACCAATTCCTCACGTGAACATAGAAAACTGCACACGAATATACAATGACATAAACAAATCTATATACTTTAATGTTTGCATTTATTATTGATCACATATTGCACTGGTTCAATTTAATAAAGAACAGTAAAATGAGCACATGTAGGAAATTCTCAAGATACACAGAATGGTTTTTCTTTTGCATATGATAACAGTATGACAAAGAAATATGAATTAATGTCGCAATAAAAATACCACATGAGCTTAAAGAATGAGACATTTAGCATGAAAACATGGCATTTGATATCACAGTGAAATCTATCAACAAGCTAATAAATTGAGATTAGTCCTTGTGGGGTGCACTACATTTTCTTTTTGATTATTCAAGCTTGTGAAGGCTGCTTGCAAGTTTTGCCTGCCATTCCTTCAGAAGCAATTGTTCAATTTCAATATCAACAAACTCAGCATGAGCAAACATCAATCACCATATGCATAGCTTGCAGTTCAAGTGGGTCCTGGGAAGGCTTGGCCTTCTTGGTTGAAGGCCCATTTCCTGCAGACACACACTCCTGGTACCTTTTGAATGAGCCCTTATAGCTTTATAATCATATCGGGCTTCACAGTAACGGTTGAAGCATCTTGGCCACGCCGATAACAGCATGGTCTGGTTTCACACAAGTCGTTTTGGCTTACGACTGAGAGCTTGCTCTGTTCACGAAGCAGGTGGCGATTTTCGATGAATCCTTTTGCAACATCAACATTGTCATTAGCAAGAGACAGCAGGGCTTTAACCTCATGAGGGTCAATGACGTAAATATACGGCACTGCGAACAAGTCCAAAAACGGTCAATGCCGTGAATTTATGGCGCCGTCTGTATGTTTAAAAAGTGCACCAATTTCCTAACTTTTTCTTTTCTGTCATGAGCTGCCACTATGTGGGCATACAGGGATTTTTTTTTTGTGAGCCTCCCTCTCTCAGTTTTCGTTGCATGGTTTGTTTTAGCACTAATTCGCTCCCGCGCATCTATATACTACCGCTCGCGCATTGGCGCGGGCGGGTGGCGGTTTGAGTTTTGATTTCGCGGGCAGTTTCGGGTTCTTGCACTTGCAAAACTGATGGCCATCTCATTACTAATTACTCAAAGGGCGACCGCTTGTTTCTCGCTCGTTTAATGCTCACGGGGGTGCGCATAGGAAGGATGTCGCCGTGCATGCGTTTCCATTGCTCCTTCTTTTTTTTTTTTTGGAGACTTGCGAAAACTAATTGCCTCTGGTTGGCGATAAGATGAACATTACCGCAAGTTTGCCACACGTTTTGCTTTTGTGACGGGCACACAACTGCAGTTTTCTTGAGTGCGCGCAGCTACGCAGTTCGATTACGCTCTGGATGTACATATTGTCACGTGGTAGCGACATTAAAGAGCACAGTAGCAATACTCTGAAAGACAAAACTAGCTTTTATTGGGCGAACCTGTGCCCACAAAAACAGGCTACACTTATAACACAACGATAGCGGCAAACACGGTCGGCGATCGTCGAAAATCTGATCAGCGGGTCAAGCGCGTCCGCTTTTATACAGCAGTCGTCGAATGTTCCAGACTAATCGTTCGGACCCGCGTGCCTTCCACAAAGTTCTACACTATTCGCGTCAGGTGATGAAATCAGATAACGTGAGGTTCGGCGACAACAGACAGCAGATAGAAGCATCGATAACTTTCCAGAAACTTCGGATACATGCAGGCGCGTCCCGCGCTGTGTGATAACATTTGTTAGGTGGTGAGAAGTGGTCACCCAATAAAGATAAAGAAGTACACGTGTCATTACCCCCCTCTTAAAAAGCATAGTCCCGATGCTACAAATATAAGAGAGCGAAACACAAAAGGACACTTATTAAACAAAAGTAACAAAACAACAAAAAGAAACAAAGTCCAAAGGTCAGTTACGCGAAGGCCCAAAGTTCATTAACGCTGGTGTACGGCTTGAGTCGCACAACGTGGACTATTTCAGGTCGTGAGCGGCGCCGCTGTGATAGCGAAATGCTGTCTGGCACGACTTCATAGTCCAGTGCGCCAATACGTCGGATGATCTTGTACGGTCCGAAATAGCGACGCAAAAGCTTCTCGCTCAGTCCTTGTCAGCGTATAGGGGTCGAAACACAAACACGGTAACCGGGCTGGTACTCGACGAAGCGTCGTCGGAGGTTGCAGTGTCGGCTGTCAGTACGCTGCTGGTTCTTGATCAGCAGGCGGGCGAGTTGACGGGCTTCTTCGGCGCGCTGGAGAAAGGTCACGACGTCAAGATTCTCTTCGTCGGTGATGTGCGGCAGCATGGCGTCGAGCGTCATCGTCGGGTTCCTGCAGTAAACCAGCTTAAACGGCGTGATCTGTGTTGTTTCTTGCACAGCCGTGTTGTAAGCAAAGGTTACGTACAGCAGGACCGCGTCCCACGTCTTGTGCTCGACGTCGACGTACATTGTTAGCACATTGGTGAGGGTCTTGTTCAGGCGCTCCGTGAGACCATTCGTCTGCGGGTGGTAGGCAGTTGTCCTCCTGTGGCTTGTATGGCTGTACTGCAGAATGGCTTGGGTGAGCTCTGCTGTAAACGCTGTTCCTCTGTCAGTGATGAGGACTTCTCGACGAAAAATTTTGCCACTTCGGCTGCGCTGCCTTTCGGTAGAGCTTTAGTTTCAGCGAAGCAGGTGAGATAGTCCGTCGCCACGATGACCCACTTATTTCCAGATGTTGATGCCGGAAACGGTCCCAACAAATCCATCCCGATCTGCTGAAATGGTTGGCAAGGAGGTTTGATTGGCTGTAGTAATCCTGCTGGCCTTGTAGGTGGTGTCTTGTGTCGCTGACAGTCTCGGCATGTCTTGACGTAACGGGCGACGTCGGTGGTCAGACGTGGCCACTAATACCTTTCCTGTATCCTTGACAGCGTTTGGGAGAATCATAGGTGCCCAGCGGTTGGATCGTCATGCAGGGCGTACAGTACTTCTGGACGCAGCACTGACGGAACAACAAGAAGGTAGCTGGCACGGACTGGTAAGAAGTTCTTCTTTACGAGCAGGTTGTTTTGTAATGTGAACGAAGTCAATCCGCGCTTAAATGCCCTAGGTACTATGTCGGTGTTCCCTTCCAAATACTCGACGAGGCCTTTTAGCTCCGGGTCTGCTCGTTGCTGTTTAGTGAAGTCTTCTGCGCTTATTATTCCGAGGAAGGCGTCGTCATCCTTGTCGTCTTCCAGCGGGGGATCGATGGGGGCGCATGAAAGGCAGTCGGCGTCTGCATGTTTTTGTCCGGACTTGTAGATTACCGTGATGTCATATTCTTGCAGTCTGAGGCTCCACCTCGCCAACCGTCCTGAAGGGCCCTTTAAGTTAGCTAGCCAACACAACGCTTAATGGTCGCTGACGACTTTGAATGGCCTGCCATATAGGTAAGGACGGAATTTTGCTGTAGCCCAAATGATGGCGAGGCATTCCTTTTCAGTCGTAGAATAATTGCCTTCTGCTTTTTGCAGCGACCGGCTAGCATAAGAAATCACCCGTTCTTGTCCGTCTTTCTTCTGGACTAGGACGACATCGAGGCCTAGGCTGCTGGCGTCAGTGTGGATTTCGATATCGGCATCTTCGCCGCAATGTGCAAGTACCGGCGGTGACTGCATGCGTCATTTTAGTTCTTGAAATGCGTCGGCCTACGGCGTTTGCCATTGTAGACATCAGATTTGGTTAGATGCGTTAGTGGCTCAGCGATGCGTGAAAAGTCCTTGACAAGGCGCCTGTAGTAGGCACACATGCCAAGGAACCTACGCACTGCCTTCTTGTCGATGGGCTGCGAGAACTTTGCAATGGCAGCTGTTTTCTGCAGGTTGGGGTGTACTTCGGATTTGCTGATAACGTGGCCTAGGAACAGAAGCTCATTGTAAGCGAAGCGGCACTTCTCTGGCTTCAGGGTGAGCCCTGATGATTTGATGGCCTCTAGTACTGTAGCAACCCGCCTAAGGTGATCGTCGAAATTTCCGGTGAAGACGACGACGTCCTCCAAGTAAACAAGACAAGTCTGCCACTTCAATCCTGCTAACACCATGTCCATGACGCGCTGGAAAGTTGCAGGCGCCGAGCACAGTCCGAAGGGCATGACCTTGAACTCGTAGAGGCCGTCTGGCGTGATGAAGGCAGTCTTTGCCTAAGCTTCAGGTTCTCGCGTCAAAACTCGGTAAAGGCTCTGGCGGAGTGGTTGAGCGCACTTTTCCATTATTATGCGATGCTTTGCAACTGGTGTTTGTTGAATCTTCGATGAAGTCGAAAAGCAGTCCTTGTATCGTCGGAGAAGACTTCTGAGCTTTTGCTGCTTGCTCATGGGGAGACTTGGATTTACGTCGAAGTCTGGTTCGGGGACTATGGTTGGCGGGGTAGATGCGGCAGAATCTGAGAGGACAAAGGCATTGCTCGTTTCCACAATTTCCTTGATGTAAGCGATTGTCGTGCCCTTGCTGATGTGCTTGAACTCTTGGCTGAAGTTGGTTAGCACCACTTCCGTTTTCTCTCCGTGGAGTCGAGCGATCCCTCTTGCGACACAAATTTCATGGTCTAGCAGTAGACGTTGGTCACGCTCGATGACGCCTTCTACGTCAGTAGGTGTTTTGGTGCCGACGGAAATGACAATGCTGGAGCGAGGCAGGATGCCGACTTGACTTTCGAGCACGCTTAAGGCATAGTGACTGCGAGAGCTCTCCGGCGGCATCGCTTCATCTTCAGACAGGGTTATCAACTTCGACTTCAGGTCGATGAATGCGCTGTGTTGGTATAGGAAGTCCATGCCGAGAATGACGTCGCATGAACATTGTTGGAGGATAACGAAGGAGGCAGGGTAAGTCCGGTCATGGATGGTAATTCTTGCCGTGCAGACTCCAGTCGGCGTAATCAGGTGTCCTCCAGCGGTCCAAATTTGAGGGCCTTCCCATGCAGTCTTAACCTTCTTCAACTGGGCGGCAATGTGTCCACTCATGATGCAGTAATCGGCCCCTGTGTCGACTAAGACAGTGACTGTGTGGCTGTCGAGAAGCACGTCGAGGTCGGTGGTTCTTTGTCTTTCGTTACAGTTAGGTCTTGGCGTCGGATCACGGCTGTGTCGCGTTTACCTGTGGCTGGTATGGGAGATTGTCAGGTCGTCTTTCGCCGTCGTAGTCGTTGCTTCCACACTTCGTCGGCATGACGGCGTATCGTTATGTCGTCAAGGTAGTTTCTTCGGCGTCTTCATTGGCGGCAGAGGAGCTTCGTCAGTTCGACGAACAGCAACCGCACCTCCATCGGTTGCTGCTTTTAGTTTTCCGGATATGGGCTCGCTGACCGGCCCCGGGCTGGGCCAGTGTATGGACGGTGCTGCAGCGAGGGGTAGCGGCCTGGTGACGGCGAACGGGATGGTCGTCGAGAGTTGCACTGAGTGACGGCTAGGTAATCGGCGACGTCATGTGGGTGCTCCCCAAGCTGTGGAAGCGGCGCGTTGACGGCGAACCCTCTCAGTCCCAAGTCATGGTATGGGCATCAGCGGTACACATGGCCGGCTTTTCCGCAGTGATAGCAGAGCGCGCGGTGGTCGGGGGCTCGCCAAATGTCTGTCTTCCTCCGTAGGTGCGCTGGGCGACGGGTGGGCATGCTGGCGGCGGCGGCATACGACGGAATTGCGGTGTTACAGAGCCCTGGCACGGTTGCAAAGGGGGGCCTTGACAGTGTGCAACAGCCGCGTAGGTCATCGCTTCTGGCTGGGGCTGCGGTAATTGAGGTTGCACCTCAGGAACCCCAAGCAATCGCTGAACCTCATCTTTCACGATGTTGGCGATCGAGGCCACTTGAGGCTGTGATGAAGGCAGGACCTTGTGCAGTTCTTCGCGCACAATGGCCCTGATTGTCTCTTGAAGGTTGTCGGAACCCAGTCCTTGGATGGCGTACTGCGGCGTGAGCCCCTGGCGGTTATATTGCTGGGTGCACCTCTCCAGAGTTTTCTCGATCGTCGATGCCTCTGCAGAAAACTCAGCTACAGTCTTCGGTGGGTTATGAATAAGTCCGGCGAAAAGTTCTTGATTGACGCCCCAAATCAGGAAGCGGACCTTTTTCTCCTCCGACATTTCCGGGTCGGCGTGCCGGAAAAGATGGGCCATCTCCTCCGTGAAGATCGCGATCGTCTCATTTGGCAGCTGCGCTCTGGTTTTTAGTAGAGCTTGGGCTCTCTCTTTTCGCACCACACTTGTAAATGTTTGCAAGAAGCCGCTTCGGAACAGGTGTCAAGTCGTTAAGGTGGCTTCTCGATTCTCGAACCACGTCCTGGCAGCGTCTTCCAATGCAAAGAAGACATGTCGCAGTTTGTCGTCGCTGTTCCAGCTGTTAAATGCAGCGACCCTCTCATACGTTTCGAGCCAGGTTTCCGGGTCCTCGAATGTTGAACTGCGGAACGTCGGAGGCTCCCCGGGCTGCTGCAGCATGATGGGGGACGCTGGGGCTGCCATTGGGGTTGCCTTGGCCACAATCTTCTTGGTCTTCTCAGGTAGAAGTCCGTGCTCCAGGAGCAGCTGTTGAAGACGGCGGCTTGCTCAATGGTCCGGGACTACGTTGGTGTTTTCTTTGCAGTCCGGGCTTGGATCACGGCTTGTCGGGGGCGTCCGGTACATGAACAAAAAGCACCTCCACCAGATGTCACGTGGTAGTGACATTAAAGAACACAGTAGCAATACTGTGAAAGATAAAACTAGCTTTTATTGGGCGAAGCTGTGCCCAAAAAGAGAGGCTACACTTAAAGTACAACGATAGCGGCGAACACAGTTGGCAATCGCCAAAAATCTTATTAGCGGGTCAAGCGCGTTGGCTTTTATACAACAGTAGTCGAATGTTCCAGACTAATCGTTGGGACCCGCAAGCCTTCCACAAAGTTCTACGCCATTCGCGTCAGGCGATGAAATCAGATAACACAAGGTTCGACGACAACAGACAGCGGATAGAAGCATCGATAACTTTCCAGCAACTTCGGATACATGCAGGCGCGTCCCGCGCTGTGCGATAACATTTGTTAGGCATTGAGAAGTGGTCACTCGATAAAGATAAAGAAGTACACGTGTCAATATTAGTGTAAGAGTAGGAACATTTGAGTCTTCCGAAATATTCTCGTGTGTGCATTTTCAAAGTCTTGAACTATAAAACAATGCATGAAATTTTTTAATCTTATAAGTTGATTACCTTGTTTATTGTTGTTATTCATGAATGAAGAGTACATATATACCTACGCAAAATATTTCTTTCTCGCTTTACGGCCACCCTAGAAAAATTACGGTAAATTTTTTTCGAGATAAGTCCTTAAGAAGAATTGAAATCTGCAATAAAAAAAAATCGACCCTGGCGGTCGCACATGGCGAAAAAAATCGACTCTCAAAGGGTTAATGAGTTTATTTGTTTGGGGTACTTATGACTTTCTTTTGACATAAGGGTGAATATGTGTTGTCAAGCATCAACAAGCTGCTCATGTGGATTGCAGGACAATTCTTCCGTGGAGACGAGTGTTATTTCATCCATGAGGATTAACTGACACTTCCCGTGGTGGTACCACTTGAAGCTCTTGTTAAGCTAAATTCCCACAATGGAGCTCTCCTTAACAGAACTCGGGTGAAGGCATTTGACATCTTTCAGCACATGAATGTTAAGGGCATCCTTGAAAGCAGATAGCATGCGCCCTTGATGTAAAAGCTATGTGCGCCTAATCTGAAGGTCCTCTCTTGAGGCATGCAAGCAGGAATGCTGCTTTCTGTATCTGCTCTCATCTCGAGTAGCTGTTTCCAGCAGGCAGAAAATTCCACACCAAGAAGTTCTTCTCCAGTGAAGACCCTCTATGCACCATTCTGTATAAAATGTCCAATAATTTTTTTTCACTAGCATGGTCAGTTCTTCATACAAAATATGAAGCCGTGGCTCACTACACTGCAATGATGAGCATTCAACAAAAATATAAGCTACATGTCACAGAAATGTTGCTTTATGAAGCAGGTCCTTCCTCATAAGGTTCTCTTGAGGCACCTATAAATGATGCCACCAGGTATAACTTTTTCTTCAGCGTCTAGAATCGTTGCCTTGATTGCTTCATGTTGTTCAATGAGTTGCCTCAGAGCTGGATTCAATGTCAACCACTGATAATATACATTATGTAAAAGAAGATTTTCAGGCAAGCCTAGGCATTTCTGAGTTATTTTTAAGGCAGCACTCTGAACGGCTGAATTCTTGTAAAACTGATACACATCAAGCAAAGTCGACTCCACAGTGTTGCAAAATGCTTCTATGCCTTTGGAAAATACATTGTGCGCTTTATGTAAATTGCATTCCCTCATATCCAGCAAAGTGGGATTTACGTCCTCTTTTAAACGTTTCTTCAAACTCCGCATAACAATGGGCCCATCACTGTAAAAACGAAGCATCAAATCTTGAATAGAATTTTTCACATGTGACAGCAGGATATCTGCTGTGCAGAGTCCAAGTGAAGCGAGTGCAGATGCTCAAGTTCAACACGTTTTTGTGCATAGGAAAAGAATCTGACCATGACTTTGGCAGCTTGGTTCTGGAAGGGGGTTTCATCTATTAAAATCGTGTATATGTGTGTGGCTTGTTACTTTCATCTATCATTGCTTTCCTAAAGTAGGGTCTTAAGCCATCTGAAATTATGTACGAAAGCTTCTTTCACTCACACTCAAACTTTGGCCATTTTAGAGCTTGGAAACATCAATGGCATGGTCCATGTGGCTGCATCCCTGTACAAATAAGGTTTGAAGTTTTAATAGGGTTTGAAAAACCTCTTGAAGTTTTTTAAAAAAACCCATTACATTTTGGTTGGCGTTTCTGTGTTGTCCTTTACATTACGAATAAGGTATCCAACAGCAAAATGTGCCTCCGCTCGAGCAGCATGGCCCACCTCCGAGTCCTGGACCAGATGAGAAACATGACTCCAGTTGACGTTGCTTTGTAGCAGGCTTCTTTAAGATCCCAGATGCATCTCTCTGTTGACTGCAGACTGCACTTATTCATGGCGTGACATGCTGTGAACAGTTGATGACTGTGTTGCAGAAGATACACGAGGCTTCTTGTTTTATTCCTCCTCTGCACCAACTAGAGATGGCGTCATTACTGGCATCAATTTTGCTGAGAACTCGTACATTAAATTTGCTGTGACGACTTAAAGTAAAGGTTTACTCAGATTACGCAAGCTAGCTTGATAACACAATCTCAAAGAGACCTCTCAGCTTTAATCCTTTAATACTTAGGCAACAATCAGTACTTCAAAGAAGATTCTGACTATATTAATAGCATGACAAGCTGATAACACAATCTCAAAGAGACCTCTTAGCTTTAAGCCTTTAATACTTAGGCAACAATCAGTACTTCAAAGAAGATTCCGAATAGATTAATAGCATGACACTGTTACAACCTCATTAATTCAGAAAATTGGACTCGCCATCTGGTACCAGCAAATATTTGCAGTATCCTAGTGTCAAACTCTCACTGTTTTTAAAGCATTTTGGTTAAGACCACCCGGAGTGCGGCGAACATGGAGCACCGTAAATTTGAGTCGATGGTGGCCAAGAAACTATGAGATAACGGTGCGCACATCCAGGCCTTTTTTCGCCTCTTTACAATTTTTCACCTCCGCAATACTTGCACGGCGTGCCCGGAGCATTCAAAGGGGGCGTGCTATGGGAGTGAGGCTCGCGGTACGCAGCCTGCTCTTTCGCTTTCGTTCAGAGCGCAGCCCGAAGCAGTAGCGCTTCAGAAAAGGAGCTTGAAAACAGCAACAAAAAAAGTAAAAATGTGTGAAATTTTTCCGAGCTGCTTCGTAGAACTGATGTTCCTTCCATTGGCTTTACCAGGCGTATAATCGGAAGCTTGCACTAAGTTGTCAAACGTGCACTTCAGCCCGTGCAGGTGATTGTATACAAAAATTGTCATCAAAGTAAAAACAGTAAACAGAAAAAGAGCGCAGAGTTTTAGACAAACAGATAGACTGGCCCAGGATTGTATACTGTGTTTAGATTTAAACATTGTAGTCATGCCCAGGTGGGAACGAAAAAATAGCCGCCCATGACGTGACAACACATATTAAAGGGTTACCTTCAAGCTTCGAAAAGGCTTTGTGGTTGAGTGTATACGTAAATTGTCATCAAAGTAAAAACAGTAAACAGAAAAAGAGTGCAGAGTCTTAGACAAACAGATAGACTGGCCCAGGATTGCATATTGTGTTTAAATTTAAACATGGTAGTCATGCCCAGGTGGGAACGAAAAAATTGGCGCCCATGACATGACAACACATATTAAAGGGTTACCTTCAAGCTTCTAAAAGGCTTTGTGGTTCAAAGCCAGACATGCAGGAGCCCAGACATGTTGGTGAACTTGTGCGCTTGGTGTCATTGCAAACTCAAGACACCCCGATGCGACCACAAAGAAGTCGAGCATGCCACCATTGCCACAGGTACCACTTCGCTTGGCCGCACGGATACCATACTCAGAGTTTCAGTTTCCGAACTATTACAATTCCTCCTGTTGTGCAGACATGGTAGGTTAGGCCAATCAGGTATGCCTTTTTGCAGCAGTGGTGCAATTTACGTGAGGAGGAGCCACTTGGCTCAGCATGTATCAGTATTTCTATTTTGGCTCAAAATGGCACAATTTACGCAGCACTTCCATGACTCAGCAAGCAGCATGCAATAAATAAATAAATACAATAAACTTTTGTTAATTGCCTGAGTAAGCCAAGTACACACATATGAAGAGAAATTGTGTATCCAGGATCATTGCCTTACTGATGTGGGATACCCCAACTGCCTCCTATTATCTGTTCTGGACAACCTTCTGAAGTGTACAAAAAAAGCTGGCAGCTGTGAAACTTAAATTTTGGTGGGAAAGTCTCAGTTATCTCATTCATACATTGCCTCTACCATAACTTGAATATGATTGGCAGGAGTAGGTGTCTTTTCTTAGCTGAATCGCCTTAGGAGTCTATAAATGGTGGCCGGTTAATAATGGAGCTTGAGACTGCACTAAGCAACATTGTCGGATGTTTGTGAGCTAGCTGCTGTGAAAATGTAATGCACTCCATTCCATAGCCCAGCAAGAAAAGTGTGCATAGGACAAACAGGCCCTTTTTTTCAACGAGGTGACCAAGCAGCATAAATACAATGCAGAAACATGCTCTTTTAGGGCAATTAGCATTCCACTGTTGGGAATGTGGCTGTATTCTGGAGCTTAAAAAGACAATGATTGTGTGTAGAAGCTGGGATAGAACTATGCATGAAATTTTGAAGCAGAAGTCTTAAGGTTACGAGACACCTGTGTCGGCACATCTTCACTTGCCATTTTGGATGCATACTCCTGATGCCATAGCTTGCCCAGTGCAATAGAATTTAAGTATTTGAAACAGCCTCTATCATGTAAAAAATAGTTTTTACATAAGTTTCCACTTCTATTCTCCTGCAAGGAGTTGTATTTGGCAAACTTTCTCAGATTTGTGTTGCAACAACTTGGATGGGAAAGGCGCCATTTTGCTTTTGGGCTTCGGATTTGACAAACTTTGTTAAAGAAACTAAAGCTAGCAGCACCACAGTATGCTTGTTTTTGTATTTCACTATTCATCAAGACAAAATAAACTTGTAAATGCATATTTATTCATTAATGAGTACCTTAATATTACTGCCTTCTGAAGATGCTGTCATCGACACCATCCCGACAAATGCAATTGAATTTGGATGTGTGACAGCTCTGCCGAAAAAGCTGTCATTAGGGAACGTAAGGCATTAATGAACGAATGTCATTTTGTGAGCCCATATTAATTCAAACTCCCAGTTTGTTGAAACCGACACTGTGGTCCTGTAAAAATTATCGATATTTCAAGGCACAAAAATGCCCAATAATTAAAATTCATAAGGGTTTGCAACAGTCATTCAATGTAATGAGCCACTGACCGTGCTCTCAGCAACTTGCCAACCGCTGCTCCCATCTCCACCATTGAAAGTATCCACGGCAACCGATCACATGGCTCTGTTTTCCTTTTTACAGGTTTTCCCATTGAATTTAATCCAAGTGCCAGTTAATTTAATTCGTGTGCCGATCAATTTATTCCAGATGCCACCCAAATTAATCGAAATGACTGAATTTAATCCAAGCATCACGCTCTTCCAAGAACCATTGAATTTCAAGGCAAGTGAAATTTTGTGAGAATGTTAGGGGTTTATATGTATATTGTTCCAAAGCCAACTTATTCCGAAAGCGACATTCTGCCTGGAGGAGACGATGAAGAAGACGGGTCTGTCTGTTGTGCAGGCTGTCCATCGTTTTGGTAAATACACTGTAAATAGTCATGCCTCACGTCATTTTACGTAAAATCTTTGTGGTGGAGATGCTGGGCGGAGGTGCATGAGACTGTGCTTGTTAATTTAGTTAGTAAATGAATGTTTACAACTTTATACGGCCGAATAAATCTACCATCCTTAATTTGCAAAGCTGTCTGCTAATTTGCTTTGCAATCGATTCTTCGCCTCTCGGGCGAAACTGCAACTTTTCTTATTTGCTTTTTACTTGAGACGTTCGTCACTCACTCTTTGAAATAACGTTGTTACACATTGCGACCAAAGTTTCGGAAGTGAAGTGTTTCGGATATTACGAACTTCGGATAAAACAGACATTTTTTGTCGGATTATCAAGGTGGAGGTGAGATATATCGCAAATTATTATTACGATAAGTGAAAGTGCCTGGAAGTGTGTCTGTCAGTTACTTTTATGTTTATCGAAGACCCATTTATCAATCACACATGGTGAACCATGGGGGCCCGAAAACTTACTTGAATTTGCATTAATTGAAAATATACGAGATCTCAAGATGATGTAGGGACAAAAAGCAATGAGTGCCTGACACAGGTCCTCTACCTTGCCCAGTAGCAGCAGTACAGGGCACATAAAAAGTGCAAATTTGCTACAATTTTGATAATTCAAGAAAGATTTGTACTTGGTGGTTAAATCTACAGCATAAATGTATCGCTAGTTTAGGTAATAGTATTGCCGAGGTTATACACAACAAAGTACAATCAACATAAATGACCTGAAATATTCACAAAAAGGACAGCAGATGTGTGCGTCCTTAGAGAATTACAACCCATTTACCAGCGAAGTGTTCCTTTCACACAGTTGCCATAAATGTGTCAGTAATTATATTATACACTTCAAAAAGTTGCCTGTATATGACTGTTCTGTTTGAAGCCTTTCCCACGTGTAATGCTTTGGAGCACTTCTTGAGAATTCTTAAAAAGTCAGTAATCAGGGTGTCTACCAAGTTGACATTTCCGAATTCCTGAGTTTTGCAGGCTTTCTCCGAGTGGCTTTGCAATATTCCCTGAGTAACACAGAACTTTGTTTTATATCAAGGCGGGCTGACACTGTATCGCCTGATGCTGTCACTCTCATGTAAGCATGTTAACAAAAATAAAAAAAAGCATCTTCCAGTTTTTATAATAATGAGCAGTGATTATGTTATTCAATACAAAAACAAGGAGGGGGTGGGGTGGTGGCTACTGAAATGCTCAGCAAATGAGATACCCTCAATAAAAATGGTAAAACCAATCGCGAATCAAGTCGCCCATTCTTAAAGGGACCCTGAAACGCTTTTGACGATTTTCTACAAACGTATTGAGTCGTTAGAGTAGGTCCTTCTGATCAATAATTGACACATCTAAGTGCTCCGCGTAAAGCGTGTAATTTATTATAAGGTTTTAAATATGCACATCGCTGCCGATCGCAGCGCACTGCTCGGCGGAATTTTAAGCCGCCCCTACCCATATGACCGAAATCACCCATACGATGTCAGTGGGGCGAGCTATCCGATTGGCTGACAAGGGCGAGTGATCGATAATTTTTCCAACTTTACGGTAAACAAATTATCTTCGTAATAGTTGGAATGTTAGTTAATTTGTTTTTATGAAAAGAAAGTAACATAAAGAGAATGCACAAGAACAATTTTTCAGTACACTTAAGCACTTCCGGCACACAGCGTGTGTCGTCTGCTTGTGTTACAACGTACTCCATTTTGAAGAGAGCTCCGCGGTCAGAGTCGGTCTCAGTCTTTTCGCGAGCACTATGATTGGACTTTGTTGCCTTGTGGACTGCAAACGTAGCGACTGGCAATATGTCAAGCTGCGACATCGTGTCCCTCTGCAAGGCAGCGTACGAGCGAACTGCCTGCTGCGCATCAGACTGCCGCTATCCGATCGGCGCCAGGATTTGCGCGTTTGTGGCCGTCATTTTACACTGGAAGATTACTAGCGCAATAGCATTTCGCGAGTCCGGTATTAGGGCAGACGCAAGCGCAAGGGGACAGAGTCTGGCCGCTTAACTGTGCCGTAACGGGATGAGCCATGAGATGAGCAGAAGGGCAAATATGAATGGTCTGTCTGCATAGTGCAGCCACCTGGTGGCACAAAGCTCAACCATACACAGTAGCAGCAACGAAGTGTATTCTTCTTTGCTGCTGGTGTGTATTTTTCGCAGGAGTGTAATCATCAACACTTGTTTTTATAAATGTTTAAATTGTTTTACACTTGGTTAGAGCAATATTAGCGCTTTGTTTGGCTGGTTAAGCGCTGCGCCAACAAGTGTATGGACCGTGCAGACCGATCAGGCCGCTCACGTACGTCTACGCTAATGTTCCTTCATCAGCTTGAGTTTATGCCTCCAGTCATTTGCCGAAATGACCAGCTTGCCTGTGGTTACCGGAATACAAAACACGTTCGGCGCTACGACAGAATGCTTGCAACGCACGCTGCTTCGATAGCTCTCGCTTGGGGTCGACGGCCAAGCGGCTAGCGGAGAGGTCTCGCGCGGGCGGGCTCCAAAACAACCGGAAGTGGACGATGTGATGTCGCATCGTGACGCTGAACCAGTGAAGGCGGAGCTTAGCCCTGCTCGCTCGGCGAACGAGTTGAGGAGGAAAAGCATGGCTAGGGAGGAGGGTAACTTCTAATCGCTTGTAGCTCCATTAATACGTAACGCTTCACTTAAATTGTGGTGCGAATGTTCTACTTAAGCTGTACCCTACGCGTCTACAAAATTTGTTCGAACCGTTTCAGGGGCCCTTTAAATACGAAAAAAAAGAAGTTGCATACAGAAGCAAATATTTTCGAATATGAGCTATTTCTATCAATTGATTACAAGCTCATTGGTATGATGTCCGAACTTTGTCACAAGTGAGATTCTCTCTCCACAGCTCTTAAGTCACCCTCAGCTGTCCAGACATACTCTCAGCCCACGCACGACGACTCAGTGTTACGTTGCATTGCTTGAAAGAGTTTATTTTGGTTTGAATGAGCACACCTGCATGGCGGCATCAGCCAATACACTTTGTTTTTCGATCTCAGGCTTCTTCAAAGAAGCGACGGCATGCCTCCTTTCCCGTTCATTCTTCAATGCATCAGTCCTTTCTGGTCTCGTCCTTCTTCCAATGCACGTTCGCTTCACAAACCATTCAAACCATCCTCTTGGTCAGTTGTACAGTGAATGTACGATTTTTAGTACTCCCTAGGGGCCGCGAAAACATCTGAAAAATCGGGCAGTTCAACAAAATAAATGCACGTCTTTTACTGCCCTTAAAGGACCTCTGAAACGGTTTGGACAAATTTTGTAGATGCGTAGGATTGTGATGTGTGCTGCGCAACATGGTGCGGTGATCGGGACGGTCAAGACAGATGACAAGGAGTGCGCGTGCCAAGGCAAATTCCGTGCTGGAAGGAGAAAGACGACAACGCCAAAGAGCGTCCGGCACATGAACGCGCGGCGCACGAAAAACAACTAAAAGAAGAAAAAGCAAACCAATTAGGTAGAACCACGGGGCGTCAGGCAGCCAATCAGAGAATGCCTAATCGGCCAGATAGAAGAAAAAGCGTGGTGCGCTGGCAGAAGAGAGGAGACGCAGAGGAGACGCCGGGGAGACGCCAGGAAAGTCCCAGGAAGTGACGGCAGGAGGAGGTCAACCACCGGAGCGGGCGTTGAAGACGGGCCGTCGGGTTCCGGACCCGAGCCACCACAACTTCACCCGACCGGGGCCTCCTGCCAACCTGTTCCTGTGCGTCACCCGTCCACCCGAGCGTGCTGCCAGCTCCTCAAGGCCGGTGAGCTCCTGTGCTCGTGGGTACGATGAGAACAGTCGGGCTACGGGCCCGAGTTCAACGCCAGCTGCCCAGCCAGAATGCCGCCCCCGTCTGTCATGCCGCCGGCTGCCCGAGGCTGGCGTCCGAGGCCGGCGTCCGAGCTTCTGTGCCCGTGGGCAGGACAAGAGCAGTCGGGCTATGGGCCCGAGCTCTACACCCAGCTGCCCGGCCAGAATGCCGCCGCCGTCTGCTCGTGCCACCAAGCCGCCTGGTTTACTTCTCCGAGACAGAGCTGGCCAGCTCCGGTCGCCCGGTCAACCAACTTAGACCACGACCTTTGGTGAGACCGGCGCCAATCCTTTCACCAGCTTGTTGCAGCGTCGCAGCTTCGAGACTGTTATGTATCCCTGCCGTCGTGGCAAGCCCGGACTCGCGCACTACTTAGCTCCATACTAGCCCCAAATGTGTGTCTTGACGTGTATTTGAGTGTTTCTTTTATGTTTGCTATTTTCTTCTATTTATTTTTTAGCCTTCTTTAGTTCCATTAAACGTTTGTGGGTGTGTTTGAAACGAACGGCTTTGTCCTCAATTGGGTTCTCGGAGGCTCCGCCTAAGAGAACCATCAGAACCTTTTGAGTACACGAACCTTTGCCCCCATATTAGGCTCATCACAAATTGGCGTCCGCGACAGGACAAAGCCGTTCGTTCGGATTTTTTTTTCTAAAGGCTAGGAACTATGGCTGCTAGCACACGAGACCTGTTAGCCTTAGCCGAACGCATGGGGCTAGAAGGTGCGGAGTTGAGGGCATGGTTAAACAAGCAGGAAGCGCGTGCGCGAGAAGAGCAGGCAGAGGAGCGCAAAGGCTAGGAGGGAGGAACTTGCATTGGAGGAGAGAAATTTACAATTACGGCTTAAAGTCGTGGAAGCTGAGGGCGCATATTTGGGCAAGAAACAGCGAGAAATTAGTTTGTTTGACTTAGCCACCGTGGCCCAGCGATTGGGTTTGCATGGGGCAGACTTGAACAGGTGGGTTCAAGACAGATGGGTAATAATATGTGAGAAAGCTAAGAGGAAGTGCAACAGGCGAGTGGCAGAACAGGCAGCTGAGAGGGAACGCCTGGAGGAAGAGCTTCGCAGGGTGCGCGTTCGCATCGAGGCACTCGCAGATGCTTGCTCCGAAGGGACAAGCTCCATTGCTCAGGATGCAGCACAGCAATGCAGGGGCGACCCGAGGGTTCCCTCCGACATGACGTCAGGCATTGGCGAGCAAAAAGTGTCTCAAGGAGAGACAACTTGTGATCATGCCATTGTAGGCAAAGATACTGAGGTTAGGTCACAAGACAAGAAGCAGATTGCTTCCGTACCTCAACCAGTGTCGCGCGAACCCAGCGCAGGCGATGACTGGTTCATGCTGGGTTCAGAGCTGCCGTGCATGGGCCTGGTTGAGGAAGTTAGAACCGAGCACCTCCTACAGGCTAAAGATAGCACGTCGGAGGGTTCGCACCATGGTCAAGATGAACCTGCAGCTATCAGGGCTCCTGTGGAACCTTGTGACACTATGAGCACTTGGGAGGGCTCAGGCCTGGGTACCACATCAACTCATGGCTTGAAGGATTCAGTACATCCTTTGTATTCTCATGCACTCGTGAGTGGTTCGACCATTGGCACTGATGCTGCAACCACACATTACAATGTTGACTACCTTAGGACGCAGACAGTGACTTGGTCGACACCATGCAGAGACATTATTGCCTGGAGCAATATTATCGCGGACTGGCCAGGGTTCTCTGACCGAGAAGATAAATGTCTAGTTAGGTTGATATGGGAAAGGGTCACATAAAGGAGCCGATGCTTCGCTTATGGCTTTTCTCGGACTTGTGACCTCGGACATGGTGACCTTGGACTTTGTTTTTTTCTTCAATAGGGTATTATGATAGCCTTTGACGCTACCATTTATTTTTCACTTGCTGTGCATTCTTTGAATTGTTTTCCTTTAATGTCTTTGATCTGTGTGCTCAGTGAACTGTATAGTGAGTTCTTGTGCATGGACCATGACTGTAGTGTTCCGAGCATGTGTGAACTATGTCGCGCACTGAGCGGCAGTTTTTCTTCTGAAAAACTTGTTAAAAAAGGGGCTTATGTGATGTGTGGTGCGCGACATGGTTCGGTGATTGGGACGGTCAAGACAAATGACAAGGAGTGCGCGCGCCAAGGCAAATTCCGTGCTAGAAGGAGAAAGACGACAACGCCGAAGAGCGTCCGGCACGTGAACGCGCGGCGCACGAAAAACAACTAAAATAAGAAAAAGCAAACCAATTAGGTAGAACCACGGGGCGTCAGGCAGCTAATCGGAGAATGCCTAATCGGCCAGATAGAAGAAAAAGCGTGGTGCGCTGGCAGAAGAGAGGAGACGCAGAGGAGATGCCGGGGAGACGCCAGGAAAGTCCCAGGAAGTGACGGCAGGAGGAGGTCAACCACTGGAGCGGGCGTTGAAGACGAGCCGTCGGGTTCCGGACCCGAGCCACCAGTACTTCACCCGACCGGGGCCTCCTGCCAACCTGTTCCTGTGCGTCGCCCGTCCACCCGAGCGTGCTGCCAGCTCCTCAAGGCCGGTGAGCTTCTGTGCTCGTGGGTACGACGAGAACAGTCGGGCTACAGGCCCGAGTTCTATGCCAGCTGCCCAGCCAGAACGCTGCCCCGTCTGTCGTGCCGCCTGCTGCCCGAGGCCGGCGTCCGAGCTTCTGTGCCCGTGGGCAGGACAAGAGCAGTCGGGCTACGGGCCCGAGCTCTACACCCAGCTGCCCGGCCAGAACGCCGCCGCCATCTGCTCGTGCCACCAAGCCGCATGGTTTACTTCTCCGAGATAGAGCTGGCCAGCTCCGGTCGCCCGGTCAACCAACTTAGACCACGACCTTTGGTGAGACCGGCGTCACTCCTTTCACCAGCTTGTCGCAGCGTCGCAGCTTCGAGACTGTTATGTATCCCTGCCGTCATGGCAAGCCCGGACTCGTGCACTACTTAGCTCCATACTAGCCCCAAATGTGTGTCTTGAAGTGAATTTGAGTGTTTCTTTTATGTTTGCTATTTTCTTCTATTTATTTTTCAGCCTTCTTTAGTTCCATTAAACGTTTGTGTGTGTGTTCAAAACGAATAGCTTTGTCCTCAATTGGGTTCTCGGAGGCTCCGCCTAAGAGAACTTAAGAGAGCTACAGATGATTACAAGTTACCCTCCTCCATAGTCACACATTTTCTCAACTCGTTCGCTGAGTGATGGGAATAAGATCCACCTTCACTGGCTCTGCGTCATGATGGCACACCGTGTCGGCGACTTCCGGTTCTCTAGGAGCGAGCACGCGAAGCTTCTTCAAACTCTCCGCCAGCTGCTTGGCAGTCGACCTGAAGCAAGAGCTATAGAAGCAGCGTGCATTGTGAGCATCCTGTCGCAGCACCGAACGTGTCTGGTATTCTGGTAACCACAGACGAGCTGGGCATTTCGACGGAACGGTGGAGGCATAAACTAAAACTGATGATGGAACGTTAGCGTAGACGTACGTTAGCAGCCTGCTCAGTCTGCACGGTCCAGCCACCTGTTGGCGCAGAGCTTAACCAGCCAAACAAAGCGCTAATATTTCTCTAACCGAGTGTAAAACATTTTAAACATTTGCAAAAACAACGTGTTAACAATTACACTCCGGCGAAAAATTTACAACAGCAGCAAAGAAGAATACACTTCGTTACTGCTACTGTGTTTGGTTGAGCTCTGTGCCACCAGGTGGCTGCACCATGCAGACCATTCACATTTGCGTTTCTGCACATCCCGTGAAACGACACGCAAGGAGACACGACCAGGCCCTGTCCCCTTGTGCTTGCGTTTACCCTAATATCGGACACGTGAAACGCTATTGCGTTAGTAATCTTCCGGTGTAAAGTGACGGGCACAAACACGCTAATTCTGGTACCAACCGGACAGTGGCAGTCTGATGAGCTGCAGCCAGTCTCCTTGTCTGCTCCCTTGCAGAGGGACACGATGTCGCAGCTTTACATATTGCCAGACACTACGTTTGCAGTCCAAAACGCAACCAAGTCAAATCAAAGTGCTCGCGAAAAGACTGAGACTGACTCTGACCACGGCACTCTCCTCAAATGGAGCATGTTGTAACACAAGCAGATGACGCTTGCTGTGAGCCGGAAGTGCTTAAGTGTAGTGAGAAATTGTTCTTGTGCATTCTCTTTCTGTCACTTCCTTTTTATAGAACCAAATTAACTAACATTGCAACTATTTTGAATATCATTTGTTCACCATAAAGATGGAAAAATTATCGATGACGCGCCCTAGGCAGCCAATTGGATAGCTCGTCCTACTGATGTCAATTGGACGAGAAGAAAGGGGGTTAACCGAGGGGCCCGATTTTTATTAGTCATATCATAAGAAGCCAACAAACACTGACACCAAGGACAACATAGGGGAAATTACTTGTGCTCAATAAATGAAAATAAAGAAACGATGAAGTAATGGAAATCAAAGTGGATGAAAAAACAACTTGCCGCAGGTGGGAACTGAACCCACAACCTTTGCATTTCGCGTGCGATGCTCTACCAATTGAGCTACCGCGTCGTCGTTTTCCCATCCACTTTCTTGGGTATTTATGTGTCCTAGTAGAACCCTGGGAGTGTTAGCCAGCGCCACCACTCACAGACCTTGGCGGCGGACGTGGAACGTCTTTTTTTGCCGCAGGCGTCACGAGAACGTGATCTTTTAGGGTGAAGGCAACTGGTCAATAAACCCACATATGCTACCTGAAGGCATCAATGTTGCCGGATTCGAGACCCTCGTTATGTAATGAACGAGAAGAAAGGGGGTTAACCGAGGGGCCCGATTTTTATTAGTCATATCATAAGAAGCCAACAAACACTGACACCAATGACAACATAGGGGAAATTACTTGTGCTCAATAAATGAAAATAAAGAAACGATGAAGTAATGGAAATCAAAGTGGATGAAAAAACAACTTGCCGCAGGTGGGAACCGAACCCACAACCTTCGCATTTCGCGTGCGATGCTCTACCAATTGAGCTACCGCGGCGTCGTTTTCCCATCCACTTTCTTGGGTATTTATGTGTCCTAGTAGAACCTTGGGAGTGTTAGCCAGCGCCACCACTCACAGACCTTGGCGGCGGACGTGGAACGTCTTTTTTGTTTTTCATCCACTTCCAAGTTGTTCATTCATCCAAGTTGTTTTTTCATCCACTTTGATTTCCATTACTTCATCGTTTCTTTATTTTCATTTATTGAGCACAAGTAATTTCCCCTATGTTGTCCTTGGTGTCAGTGTTTGTTGGCTTCTTATGATATGACTAATAAAAATCGGGCCCCTCGGTTAACCCCCTTTCTTCTCGTTCATTACGTAACGAGGGTCTCGAATCCGGCAACATTGATGCCTTCAGGTAGCATATGTGGGTTTATTGACCAGTTGCCTTCACCCTAAAAGATCACGTTCTCGTGACGCCTGCGGCAAAAAAAGACGTTCCACGTCCGCCGCCAAGGTCTGTGAGTGGTGGCGCTGGCTAACACTCCCAGGGTTCTTCTAGGACACATAAATACCCAAGAAAGTGGATGGGAAAACGACGCCGCGGTAGCTCAATTGGTAGAGCATCGCACGCGAAATGCGAAGGTTGTGGGTTCGGTTCCCACCTGCGGCAAGTTGTTTTTTCATCCACTTTGATTTCCATTACTTCATCGTTTCTTTATTTTCATTTATTGAGCACAAGTAATTTCCCCTATGTTGTCCTTGGTGTCAGTGTTTGTTGGCTTCTTATGATATGACTAATAAAAATCGGGCCCCTCGGTTAACCCCCTTTCTTCTCGTTCATTACATAACGAGGGTCTCGAATCCGGCAACATTGATGCCTTCAGGTAGCATATGTGGGTTTATTGACCAGTTGCCTTCACCCTAAAAGATCACGTTCTCGTGACGCCTGCGGCAAAAAAAGACGTTCCACGTCCGCCGCCAAGGTCTGTGAGTGGTGGCGCTGGCTAACACTCCCAGGGTTCTACTAGGACACATAAATACCCAAGAAAGTGGATGGGAAAACGACGCCGCGGTAGCTCAATTGGTAGAGCATCGCACGCGAAATGCAAAGGTTGTGGGTTCGGTTCCCACCTGCGGCAAGTTGTCTTTTCATCCACTTTGATTTCCATTACTTCATCGTTTCTTTATTTTCATTTATTGAGCACAAGTAATTTCCCCTATGTTGTCCTTGGTGTCAGTGTTTGTTGGCTTCTTATGATATCAATTGGGTGATTTACATCATATGGGTAGGGGCGGCTGGATATTCCACCGAGCAGCGTGCTGCGATCGGCAGCGATGTACATTTTTAATACCTTATAATAAATTACACGCTTTATGCGGAGCACTTAGATGCGTCAATTAATGATCAGAAGGACCTACTCTATCGACTAAGCACGTTTGTGCAAAATAGTCAAAATCGTTTCAGGGTCCTTTAAAGGCTCAAATCGCCACAAGCACATGCGAAAAAGCTCTGAATGCGTGTCATTACACTTATTAAGCATATCGGTGCTCGTACTGTGACAGGAGATAGCAAGTGCACCCGTTTATAATTAAGGAATACATACTGCGTCCCGTGACAATTGCCCCTTCCGACACTTGCTATGCTTCACTACGCAACGCCACTGTATTAAGGCGAAGATAACTTTCAGGAACCTGCCTTATGCAACGCTCTGTGCTTTCCGAGCTTCGAAGCTAATAGCGAGGACCACAAAGGCGGAGTCGCATTGCTGACAGTGGCGAATTCTTTCAATGAGAAACACGGCACCGAACAGCTAGAAGTTTAACAGCGAACGTCGAAGCAGCTGGGCCTAGCGCTGCTGCGATGGTGGCTACGGCTGCAAGCGGATCTGCGTGCAAGAGCGCCGTTCGAGGCGGCGAGGTAATCAAAATGGCGGCGGTGGTGGCTTTGTTTCATTAATGCCATTTCGGACCTGCGGTTACGGCAAGAAGTCCGGAAAAGCGGATAGCGAGGGTATCTTGCGTCAAAAATTTCAGACACTGACTCTATGGGGTACATGGTGGTGCCGCAAAGCTGTCATAATTATCGGGCGCCAGGAAAGTCGGTCGTTGACTGTACACTGGCACCTCCTTCAGCAGACGACACGGCTTCAAAGTAGATTCGTTACGATTCCTCTTTGTTACTCCAGCCAGCATTACCGCGACTTTCGTTCCCTTTCAATAAATTTACACACAATTTTCCCTGATAGAAGCACAAATTCCCTGAGTTTTCCCAGAATATTTTCAGACTATTAAAGATCCCTGAGAATTTCCGGTTGGTAGACACCCTCCATGGTAATTCATCAACACACGTTATTTTGCCATAACATTTACCATCTTATCGGGTGAGTTCACGGTTCTCCCAGCATAGCAGGATAAATTCTGCTCCATTCGTAAAACGCATTCATAAAGCTCCAGATTGTTTGCATGTGTATAATTTACTGCAAATATCATATTAGTCCACTAGCTGTATTTGAAGTTGAGCTATACATTGCCCATAATGCGCCCTCTATATATCCACCAAATGTAATCAAAACGTCTTGTTTAGTTCACCGAGGGCATCACTGAAACCAAGTAGGAATGTCTTATGACGCATGAAATTAGGGGCAAAAAACAACGGACCAGCAATTATCTCCAACGCTTCTAACTGGACCAGGCGTGTAAAAATTTTGGTGCACATTGCGCTTACCATGAACCCCCACCCCTTTCTTTGAAATACAAACTTGCTGTAACCTACACATACGTAAGGGCACTGGGAAGCATGGCTGATAGCAGCCATATCCCACTTGATGAATAAATTTTTTACAAAGGCTGTTTGATCTCACCGCATTAAACTTTGTACAGAGAGTTTCATAGCGCATCACCAATTTTTGCTAAATTTGGTCTTTGTGGCTTTTTTTTAGTTCTGCCAGGACAGCAAGCTCAATTCTCAAATATGCTTATACCACTCCAGAGTGCTTGCAAATGCTAATTTATTGCAAAAGCCCTGATTACCCATATATAACTTTATCCACACATTACCCATTATCTCGCCCTTACAGTCACTAAACATAAAGAAGCTGCTTCCTTAGCTGAGTGAGGACACCAAGCGAACCAATATATCACACATGAAAAAGAAAAAAAATGAGGGTACAACAATTATTCATAATGCTTTTAAATAAGCCAGGAACATTGAAACTATGTGAATACTTACAATTTTTTAAAAGTTGTATTTGATCCACACGCATTCACCATCGCGTATAAACTTGACGTATTGTTGACCTTATGTTCGGAAAATTTGATCGCAGTTGTAGTTGTGATATGATATGACTAATACTTCTTATGATATGACTAATAAAAATCGGGCCCTTCGATTAATCCCCTTTCTTCTCGTTTATTACATAACGAGGGTCTCGAATCCGGCAACATTGATGCCTTCAGGTAGCATGTGTGGGTTTATTGACCAGTTGCCTTCACCCAAAAAGATCACGTTCTCGTGACGGCTGCGGCAGAAAGGACGTTCCACGTCCGCCGCCAAGGTCTGTGAGTGGTGGCACTGGCTAATACTCCCAGGGTTCTGCTAGGAAACATAAATACCCAAGAAAGTAGATGGGGAAACGGCGCCGTGGTAGCTCAATTTGTAGAGCATCGCACACGAAAAGTGAAGGTTGTGGGATCGTTCCCCACCTGTGGCGAGTTGTCTTTTCATCCACTTTCATTTCCATTAATTTATAGTTTCTTTATTTCATTTCATTTATTAAGCACAAGTAATTTCCCCTATGTTGTCCTTGGTGTCAGTGTTTGTTGGCTTCTTATGATATTGTCACGTGGTGGTGACGTTGAAGAACACAGTAGCAATACTGTGAAAGACAAAACGAACTTTTATTGGGCGAACCAGTGCCTACAAAAATAGGCTACAGTTATAGCACAACGATAGCGGCGAACACGGTCGGGGATCGTCGAAAATCTGATCAACGGGTCAAGCGCGTCGGCCCCCACACATCAATCGTCGAATGTTCCAGACTAATCGCTGGGGCCCACGCGCCTTCCACAAAGTTCTACATTATTCGCGTCGCGCACACATGCAATCAGATCACACAAGTTTCGGTCACGACAGTGGATGGAACCACCGACAACTTTCCAGAAACTTCCCACATGCAAGCGCGTCCTGCGCTGTGCGACAACGTGCTAGGTGGTGAAATGTGTCGCCCGATAAAGCCAAGTACACGTGTCAATGGTATGGTATGGTATGGTATGATGAACTTTATTTAATGTCCTGAAGATCAACCCTTAGGTTGACACAGGCGGCTCCCACATCGAGACAGTAAGGTTTAACCTTACTGCCGTATCATGGGCCTTCTGGACGGCCTGTACTTGATCGAAAAGAACTCCACTGTGTAGGACTCGCCGCCACCAGTCTCTCTGCTTGTCACAGTCTGTGAAAGTCACAGGACACTGCCAAAGCATGTGATCCATATGACTAATAAAAATCGGGCCCTTCGGTTAACCCCCTTTCTTCATGTAATTTTAAGTCCGTATCTTGAGCTGTTGATTTAGGAGTTTGGGAAACATTTCGATTAGTCGCAGTATGACACCCTGGAACGCTTCAATGAGTACTTTTCTACAAAGGCTGTAATGAACCTAGATAGAATAAGCATTTATCCATCGTCACTCAGAACACTGCTTCATAATTCGAATAATTATAAGCACCATGCCCCGCACAGTTTACAGAAGATATAGGGCGAAAAAAACTGAATACCAAGTGGAGTGCATAAAAATAAGCGGAAAACAAGTATTCAGTAAATGTTTTCAAAGCACATATGCAATAACCTCCACAGTTCAAATTATCATTACACGGCACCAAAAAAGTGGCCCTCATTTTGATGAGAAAGCGTCAAATGGCCCATTGAGGGAAAAGCCAGTGTCTGTAGTCTGTAGCAGCGAAATGGCACCTATAGTCCCACTGGCTGCAACACCACGTCACAAGTGCACCTCGACGGAGCAGAGCAAGATGAAAGGGAACACCTGCTGACATGATAGTGCGACAGGTGTTGCCTGAAGGCATTGCCACGACACCATGTCAACCCTCGCTCTCAAAAGCCGTCGCATGGCGCCCAAGCCAGCACGGCAGGCTGCTGCTGCTTGCTGGCTCGAGCAGCACGTACCGCTATCGCCTACCGGCCTTGGTGGCCGCTGCTGCTTCCTCGGTCTCTCGTCATGCTGGAGGTCGGTGGCGTTGGCACCGCAGGCTGCTGCTGCTTGCTGGCACGGGCAGCACATACCGATATCATCTTTCATCCTTTCTACACAAACTTTAATCAATTCCTTTTATCCTTGACGATATGCTCGGTGCATGCTGGAAGCTGTACCTGGTTTCTATATATTGCCTTGTTACAATAAAGACAACGTTAGCGCATGCATGTGTTGTCATTCTTTCACTTGTCCTCTATTTATGCACTGTTTACCCCGTCCAAAAATGTCACAAAACGAGAGCTTAAACCGCTCCTATTAGGAACTCGTTTGCTTAAGATGCTAGTGATTATAAATCACCTATTTTCTCTGAGAGCAGCAGTTCTCATTCCTGCATTTCGTCATTGGTATCAATGAAACAGTCATAAAATGAGCATTTTTGTTATCATTGCCAAATGATAATGGCAACTAATTAGAGATCACTAGTGAGCAATTTTCAATCAATTTCTTTTTATTACTATTTCACAAAATGCTTTCCATATAGAGGTATACAGAAGGAGGTCTTATACAGGGTGTCTACTAAGTTGACATTTCCAAATTCCCTGAGTTTTCCAGGTTTTCCCTGAGCACCTTTGCAAAATTCCCTGAATGAGCCAGAACTTCTTTGTTTTATGTCAAGACGGGACCATGTTGCCCGATGCTGTCACTCTCTAGTAAGCATGTTGAAACAAAAAAAAATATTATTTATTCCAATTTGAATAGCAAGGAGTAATATTGATTTTATTCAAAAAGAAAATAGAAAGAAGGTGATACTAAAATGCACAGCGGAAAAAATGGTAAAACCCATTCCGAATCAAGCAGAACATTTTCAAATACAAATGAAAAGGAGATGCATACAGAAGTAAACATTTTCGAATATGAGCTATTTCTATCAACTGATAGCAAGCTCATCGGTATGAGGCCTGAACTTTGTCACAACTAAGATTCTCAGCAGCGGGAAAGTCAACTTCAACTGTCCTGACATACTATCAGCCTGTACATAATATCTCAGTGTTGGGTTTCACTGCTTTAAAGAGGTTAGTTTGGTTTGGATGAGGGACACCTGCATCTCGGCGTCAGCCAACACTTTGTTTTCTTGAGCTCAAGCTCCTTCAAAGAGGCGGCGGCACGCTTCCTTTCTTGTTAATTCCTCAGTGCGTCGGTCCTTTCTGTTCTCATCCTCCTTCCGCCATGCGTTCGCCCCATGGATCATTTGAAGCATCCTCTTGGTCAGTTGTACAGTCAGCGTCCGATTTTTGTATTCTCTAGGGGCTGCGAAAACATCCGAAAAATCAGGCAGTCCAAAAAATGAATTCATGTCTTTAACTGGCCTTAACTTTTTTGTTACCATGCATATTAAAGC
Source organism: Dermacentor variabilis (assembly GCF_050947875.1). NCBI lineage: Eukaryota > Metazoa > Arthropoda > Arachnida > Ixodida > Ixodidae > Dermacentor > Dermacentor variabilis. The sequence continues at coordinate 10,053,751 of NW_027460280.1, read as the reverse complement.
CAATCACAGGTTATCTATACTTTAGATTGCCAATTTCAACACGTTGGAGCCGTTTCATATCCACTTAAGGCCATCCAGTAGTTAGTACAGGCACTGAACTTTCAGAATCTGTTAAAATTTTCTCGCTCCGGTGATGTTGCGATTTTTTATGGACTTTTTTGTGAACGTATGTTGTGCACGTATGTTGTAGCGAAAAGAGGCGTGGCCATCACCTTCTGCCGTGCTTGAGGAAAAGGATGTCGCTCACGATTACACTGCACTAGCATCAAAATTTTGTCATCAAATGACTCCCAATAAGTCAAGAATTAAATTATATCGCCGGCTTTGCCATCCGACAGTGCTGAGTGGTGATAAATAACCGAAAATAATGCCAGCTGTTCACTAGTGAGCTTTGGATTGGAGTCAGAGTCGTTTTATTCAACCAAAGTGTATTTCTGAAGGTCCACCGCATGTCTAGCATGTGGACCTGTCATTTTCAACCAATTTCCAAGAGTATCGGTTTCGCTTCTTTCGTAAAATCCAGGCAAGGGGCGCTGCCGCTGTCACTGTGCAGTTATCAAAAGTCGCTCTCACGGCGTTGTCCCGCACAGCTGCGTCGTGAGAAAAGCGTCGTCCTCGAAACTATGCTGCACCCGCACTTCAATTTAGTAATGAGCCCTCGAGTTATGATTCCGAAGATGACAGCAAAGCAGATTCAAGCTCTGATGGCGAATATGTTTTGAGTCAGCATGGGATATCTGCAACTTTTCACCGGCGAGTTTCCTTTCTGGCCTTGAGTGGTTTCCTTTCTTGTGTGCACTTACCTTCCGATCTTTTTGCACAACCTGAGAGCTCTCCTTACTATCTTCAGTGTGTATAAGTTGCTTAATTGGTTATGATGTGCTGCCATAGGCAGCAAAGAAACTTCAATTCACGCCAAGAAGGCCACCCGTAGCACATTTCGGCCTATCACTGCAGATTACCGCAAGACAGTTTGCAACGGCATGGGATTTCTTTTGGCTCTTCTTTGCAGAAGTGATAAAGACAATCTGCAAAAATGCAAACAGATATGCTTGGATGCATAATCTTGTAGTTGCCCAGCTACGCTGAGAGCGATTGGTCCTGGAAGATGCGCATGACTACAGACGAACTGGTAAAGTACGTTCCCTGGACTTCTGATCAGACCATCCTCGGAAGATGCCGAAAAGACGGAACTGCAAAATTTGTTACGAGGAGCACAAAGATGAAGAAATACCAGACATTTTGTGGGTGAAGTACGGAGTGCACCTATGCTTCACAATATTCAGGAACTGCTTCACCGCATGGCATAAGCGATGAACTGGTGTTAGTTTCTTTTTTGTATCCAAAGAACAGCAGTGTACTTAGCATTTGTTTTTTCATACAACATTCCTGGGTTATCTTTGAAATGAATATTCTGAATTTCCTTTGATATTAATCTTTTAGCAGATATCGTTTCTTATTGTTTTTTATCAAATGGCAGCAAAAATGACACTTTCTAGAATAATTGTTTTACCTAAAAAATATTTTGTTTGACAACATATGTTTTTGGAAATAGAATTTCATTATGCACAACATGCTATGCTACAATGTGAGCGGGAATATTATTTGTAGTGGAAAATATTTTTTTTTTCGAGACCTATAAAAAAGTACCATTTTCTCACGGTAACGAAAGAGTTAAGGGCTCAAATTGCCACGGGCACGTCCGAAAAAGCTCTCAAGGCCTCCGAGTACGCTTATTAGGCATATCGGTGATCGTACTATGGCAGGAGACGGGAGTGCACGTGTGTATAATCAAGGAAAACATACTGTGTCCCGTGACAATTGCCCCTACCCACGCTTGTTATGCTTCACCGCGTAACACTTCTGTATTGAGGCGAAGCTAACTTTAGGAGACCAGCATTACGCAACGCGCGGTGCTTTGCGAGCTCCGAAGCCAATCGCGAGGATTACAAAGGCGGATTCGGTGCCATTGCTGACAACGGCGAATTCTTTCAATTAAAAACACGGCACCGCAAGAAGCTGGCGAATGTAGAAGCAGCTAGGCCTAACGTTGTGCAGTGGTGGCTACGGCTGCCAACGGATCTGCGTGCGAGAACACCGGTTCGAGGCGGCGGTGGCGGCTTTGATTAACGCCATTTTAGACCTGCAGTCAGGGCAATATACATTGACTCTATGGAGTACGCGGTGGTGCCGCGAAGCCGAGCGAATTATCGGGCATGTCCGAAAAATCGGGCGTCTGGAAAATCGGTCGTTAACTACTCTGGCAATACCTTGTGCCGATGACACACGACAATGACGATTCGTTGCGATTCGTCTATTAGTGGAGCCAGCATTAACACGACTTTCGTTCCCTTTCAATAAAATCACAATTTTCCCTGATGGAAACACAAATTCCCTGAGTATTGCCAGACTATTCAAATTCCCCGAGAATTCCCGGTTTTCCCGGTTGGTAGACACCCTGCTTATAGTAAAAACTGAATTGGGACCTCCTGTTTACGGTTAACATAAAAGCTGCAATGTCAAGAACAACTGCTGAATTGGTACAATAGAAAAATTTAAGATAATGAGATAAGTATATATATATATATATATATATATATATATATATATATATATATATATATATATATATATATATATATATCAGGCACGTACGCAGGATCTTTTTTCGGGGAGGCCCAACCCAAGGTAACTTTTCTATGCAAATGAGGGGGAGGGTACTTTTACAAGTACAAATATGCATAATGCCCACCATTCGCCATAAAGACGCGTAAAAGCCCGCAAAAGGGAATTGAAATAACGTGTATCTCACAGGTACACCTGTGAGATACACCTCCTCTTTACTTGGTAAACAAAAAACCACATGAAATGGACTCGCGCATGAAAGATGCGCAGGAATAACCTTGCCAAGAACAAGTTAACCAGCGAAAGTGCAAAAGAGAGATTTCTAGTAACGTTTTCTTGAATCAGCTCTTGAAGAATTCTAGAGAAATGTATATTTGCGGAACAATTATAGTTCTTATGGATCCCTCCTTTATTATTTTACCAAGTGCCAAAACAGACTCGTGTCGTTATTTGGGAAGTTGCGTAACGATGCGTGGTCACCTAGCTGGCCCGTACAACCGCGTAGAGCATAGGACGCTGCGGTTCTAGACGTACTGCGCCCACCGCGGAAGGTTAGAACAACTACGACCTACTGAACTCGTCAGAAAAACACCCCCATTAGCACAGCAGGGAAGAAGCTACGTCCGGCGGCTCGATTGATGACTGTAGAAGAGTCATTCAAAACACACGGAATTTTTCTCCACTTCCGGCGGCGTTTTCCCTATTTCCTTTTTAAATAAAAAGATGTTGATCCATAAATATTTTCGCAAACAATTTTCGCTTTTCTTCCCTGTTTGGCTGTTGCCTTCGCTTTCTCCCTCAGTATATCGCGTAATTTCTAATCTCCTTGCGACTCTTGTTTCCAGTTGGCAATTTCGCACGGAAAGTGCTGTACAACTAGGGAAAAACCAGATGAGGTAAGGGGTGACGGTCATATTGCTTATGGGTTGAACGGTTATTGCAGGGTCTGATGACTGACGCTGTTTCGCAATATTGTAACGTAGGTTGGAGACAGAGTGTTACAAAAGAGACGTTTCTCTTTTATGGCAGGCCAGAAGAAGAGCGTGCAGCTTACGCACTTCATCGTCTTTCATGGCGCCGACCTCTGCGCGCCGTTCTGCGGTGCGGGGAGCCCCACATCTTTGTATTTTTCCCATTATGTAAACCATATCGCCGATATATGGTTCCGAGTAGAATTACTGTATATGCTACCAAAGGTAGCAGAGTTGCGCGAAGGTCCGCCATCTTGCCTGGGAAGCAACCAAATCTATGCGGCGAAGCCGCACTCTGTTTTTGCAGGCGACGTGCCTACCGTTTCGTCGATCGACCGTGGACGCTTTTGCATCGCTTGTGGATTGCTTTTCCGCCTAATCGCAAACAAAGTGCGTCGAAACAGCTGACTGAATAAGATCGTCAAGAAAAAGGCACCGAGATCGGTCCCCACCGAAGCTTAGGCCAAGCGTATGCGCCGAGTCCGTCTGCACGCTCTCGGCGCGTCTAGGCTCAGGAATCAAGAAGTCTAACAAGGATAAATCACCACATTTCAGCTTTCGCATCAGTGTTTTTAAATAAACAATTTTTTCATGTTTACAGTGCCAGCACAAGTCGCGATGAGCGCCGATGTGACGCGTGATAGACACAGCCCTAGCCTGCGCTTCTCTGACGAAGATATATGAAAAGACAGACGTGTCGACTGAAAGGCATCACTGAACTAAGAAAACGTTGTATATCCTTCGCGTGAATAACAAGAAACGGCTATCCAAATCGGTAGGAACAGCCCATACAGCGTCCCGGGTCGGCGGTTCATTTAGGACTTTTTTCGAAGTTAAAATGCCAATTGCAAGTGAAAATTGGCGTTGTGGCACTTCCGAGCATGCTACTGAATATGGACAGCATTTTCTTTGTGGTACAGGCGCGAGTTTTAGTTGCTGGGCGATAGCACATCTGCCATGACTGAGCGAGACGTATTTTTGTGAAACTAAAACTGCTTCACGGTCCTTGACAGTGGAAAATTATGCTCCGATGTTCGCCTCCTGGCGTGGCCTAGTGGTAAAGTACCGGACTTGGGATGTGCAGGTCCGACGATCGGAGCCTGCTTTTTTTTATTGCACCAAGACGCTCTCTGTCCTCAAAAAATATATATACGATGTCCAGGCACCGCGTATTTAACGTGCTAGAGCTGCTTTTCGCACCAGTACCCAGCGCCTCCCGGTACGCTGCGCCTGCCGGTACGCTGCGCCTGCCCCAGCATCCAGCGCGCGGCACTGGGCCCATAATCCTGCGCTGCACTGGACATTGGATTTTGCAATAGGCATACCTGCTTATGTGCCAGGCAGTCTTGAATATTACTGGTGAATCAATGACCAAGCATTTCTATTTAGACTCTGGTACCCGATTAAATTTGCTTTAAAAACGTAACCACCCACTAGCAGGCACTGCATATCAGCCACACATGCAAGTGCCACTTCATTATGTGCCTTTTCACTGCAGGGATTCTAAAAGTAACCTTCTGTGGGAGTGTAGTGAAAGTTTTTCTCCCACAGGATTGACATAGCTACATTACGGGTACTAATGCAAAACACAGTTAGGCCCTTACCGTATGGTAAATTATAACGACGTTAATTCCTCTTGCATCCTGCTTCACATAAGCAGTAGTAGATGAAATATATTTACTTAGTAGCGTAACCGCTTGTATGTTCAGAAACAACAACCCAAGCAGTGCATTATCAAGAAAATGTGAACTGGCTTTTTTATGACAGTTCTGTGAAAGCAGTGTGGTGCATGGGTTCGAATAAAAAGCTTTTCCGCTTTCAGAGCGATTCGTGCAGTTGGGAGCAGAGCACCCGGTCATTATATCATTCCAATGGGACTGTGGGGACACTGCGATGTGTGTATGAAGTGATTTTTTAAAGAGAAATGGAAGAGATAAATGCAGTGCCGTAACTGTCTCTCACAGGAGGACACCTCAACAGCACTGCACGGGGAAAGGGGTGTGGGCAGAAAAAGATGGAGATAGTGACCGGAAGTAAAAAGGAGAAAGAGACCAAAATAGCAAAAAAGGAAAGACGACAATGTAGCTAAGCGTTTGCGGGGCCTACAGCCGCGCTCTGAGGTGTGTTGCTTCACAGAATTCCATCAATGCCGAAAATGCACGCTTGGTGATGGAACTGGGAGCATTGGGGAAGAGTAGGCACTGCAGGGTGGTGGATGGCAAGCCACATCGGCGGTAGGAAGCGTACAGAGCCTCCCTCTCGGTCCCAAAGGCCGGGCAGTGACGTAGAAGATGCTCCAGTGTCTCCACGCCGTCGCAGCTACCACACACGGGGCTGCCGGTTCCCGTGAGCCTGTGTGTGCACGCCGCTGTTTTGTAGCAGCCGATGCGCAGGCGGAGAAGGAAGGCGCAGTCAGCCCGAGAGAGGCCCGCACGCGGGAGCACGCGCGGGGGCGTTCCCGCCGCGACGCGCCGATCGGATGGTTGCGCAGTGAGGCTGCGCAGAACCGCTGTCTTGGCCGCGTCGAAGCTCGTCACCAAGTGGGTGAGGGGAAAGCGCTCACCGTGTGCCGCCTTGGCGAGGGAGTCAGCCTCCTCGTTGCCTGGCAATCCGATGTGTGCGGGTATCCATTGAAGCGCCAGGTCGCAGCCCTGATTCACGATGTGTCGCAGCTTGCATCCAACTCGAACAACAAGGGGCAATCCGGCGTAGTCCCTGGCCAGCATGCAAAGCGCCGCACGAGAGTCAGTGAGAATGGCCGCTGACACAATGTTCGGATGTTCCAAAAGGAGGTCGGCAGCGAGATCGATGGCGGCGAGTTCGGCCACTGTCGATGACGCGGCAAAGCGAAGTCGGCACTGGCGCGTTTCCGAGATGTCCGGTGCCGTGCAAGCCGCAGCACCAGACCCGTCCGGCGTCACCGAGCCATCGGTGTAGACGAGAAGTCGTCCTGCCAGTCGCTCGTGCAGTAGGGAGGTGGTCTCCTGTCTCATGGCGCACACCGCAGTTCGGCGCTTTGATGCGACGCCAGGCACCGCGATGTTCACGTCGAGCAGACTGGAGTAGTACGGCTGGGAGACGAACTGTGGCGACGACCCGATGAGCTTTGAGAACTCGGTGGCGCACTTGCCCATTCCCGAGTTCGGCAGGGAGTGGAGTCTGCAGACGAGCCGCTGGCCCTGTGGTGAGCGCTGCAGGCGCTCAATGTGGTGGAGCGCCTGCTTTCGTGCACGAAGCGATGGCGGCCAGTTGCCCACTTCCGCGAGTGTCGCCCCTACTTGGGAGGAGCGAGGGAGACCGTATAGTTCTCGCACCGCAGTACGGTGCGCCATGTCAATGGCATCCAATTCGCCCCTCGAGCGTTGGTGGTGGGGAGGGCGTAGAGTGCCCTCGATGTGGCCACAGAGTTGTACACGCGCAGTGCGAGTTGCGGCGTGCATCCGCGTCCACGCGCGAGAAGAGAGCGCGCGGCGCTGGCGACTTTCCTTGATTGCTTGCAGATGTGGGAGACGGCCGCATTGAAGTTGACGCGGCAGTCGATCTGCAGGCCGAGGTAACGGACGCTCTTGCGCCACAAGAGGGGGCAACGGCGCAGAGTCAGCGGTGGCGCTTCGGAACGTGCTCGCGTTCCTCGCGGTTGTACCAGTAGTGCCTCTGTTTTGGTCACCGACAGCTGGAGGCCGATGCTTCCCATGTACTGGTCCACCGCGTCAATTGCAGTCTGGACAGATGCACGCACCTGATAGCCGACTTGGGTAGGGCCAGTCGCAAAGAGGGCGATGTCGTCAGCGTAGATTGCCACCCGTACTTCATGCGACAACGCTTTTGGGATGTAGTCCGGAAGTCGCGCGAGGGCAAGATTAAACAAAAAGGTGTTCAAAACACTGCCGTGCGGAACACCAGAAAACACACTGCGCAGCCGGCTGAGCGCACCTCCAACCCGCACCCGAAGCGTGCGATCAGAAAAGAAGGCTCGCACGTAGTCGAGTAGTCGGTCGGTGATGCCGAGCTCGTGCAGCGCACTGACGATCGTAGAATGCGGCAGCCCATCGAAGGCGCCCTGTACATCAAGCAGGACGAGGTAGCCGGCCTCGCGACGGCTCGCCGCCTGCTCGAGAGTAGCGACAACCTCGGCCAGGGTGTCAGCCGTGGAGCGCAGCCGCAATCCACTCCAGACGACGAAGTGCCATAGCTTCGAGTGTCTTAACGGCGACAGACGTGAGTGCAAACCGGGCGGTAGGAGCTCACGCTGCTTCGCGGTTTGCCACTCTTGAGGAGAGGTACCACGGTTGCTTCTTTCCACTCGGGAGGGACGACGCCGGTGCGCCAGACGCGGTTGTACACCTCCAACAGCGATGGGAGCTGCTCGTCGTCGATGTTTCGCAACGTCTGGTAGGTGATTCCATCCGCGCCCGGCGCAGAACGTCGCTTACGAGCGTTGAGCACGATGCGAAGCTCGCTCAAGGTGAAGTCCTCCGTGCACAGCGCCTTCACCTGCTGCAGAATTCCGTTCGTCGGGAAGTAGCGAAGCAGCGCGAGGAGAGCGGCCTTGTTGTGCTCAGGAAGCTCGAAAACTGGGCCATCCGGCGGAAGCAACGGCGGCGGCGGTGCAAAGGCGGCGGCGAACGCGTCCGCGAGCTGCTCTGCGCTCAAGCCCTGTGCGACCGCGATGGAAAGCGCAGGACAGCGAGGGACCTTTGGTCGAAGGAGAGAGCCGAGAATGCGCCACGGGCGCGATCTGTTGCGCGTATCGTCGAGCGACACACACAAACTGCTCCAGCTCTGATTGCGCCGCTGCCTGGCATGACGGCGGCACGCCGCATCAAGGCGATTGTAGAGAGTCCAATCCTCTCTCCTGTCACTCTTGATGGCTCGATGTTCAGCGCGGCGCCGGACAGCTCGAAGGTTAAGCAGCCTGATGTCGGGCACCGGCGTTCCCGCAGGCACAGAACAGCATTTCGTGGCGGCGTCGACACAACGTGTCACGTGAGTCAGGAAATCCGTGTTTGCAGTAGGGGGCGTGGCACAGCGTTTCCGAAACTGTGTCCAGTCGGTAACACGGGGCCTCTTCGATTTTCCGAGTTCTGGCAGCCCGCTGGCAGCTAGATGGCAGCCAGTTAGTTCCGGTTCTGACAGGAAGTCACATGGGCTGGGACTCCAAGACAACCAGAACCTGCCCGAAGTTTGCAAAATCGAACGCCGGTACAGCTGGCTAAATGTAAACGTGCTACCAGCATGGCAGCGCCCGTCGAGGCCGGCGCGCGCTCGGCGTAGTCGGCCCATTTATGCGTTGCCAGCTTGAAAATATATTGTTGCATTCAGGGATACGATCACTTTCGCGCGACTCGGCGCAGGACGCGTACTCGGCCAATCTCGCTTGCGCAGCGCAACAGATGGCCTCCGACGCGGCGGATGAGAAGACGCGAAATCGTGATTGTATATTCGAAAGCGATAGCTGGAGGATCCCTGCTCGCAGCGATCATGTCGACCACCGGCGACATTTGATGAGTTGGCGTTGTGTCATCACAAGACATGAAAAAGCAGGTTATCGGGTACGTCTAGCTCATACGCATAAAATTTCGCGTCGACCTGCTTGGGCTTCGATTTCGTAAAGTTTGTTGTGGCTGATGGTACTTCTCATTTAAGGAGCTGGGGACGCGGCTGGCGCATGAAAATGCACGTCGCCTGTGACGAGCGAAACGTTTCACACGAAAAACAACATTGGTCGCAATCATGAGAGCAATAAGCCAATGTACGTGTGTCTAAATGTACCGAGTGCAATCAGTGTATTCTTCGATCAACGGCCTGCAGTTCGAACACATATCGGTTTCGAGCTGCCACAACATACGACGGAGAGACGGAGCAAACACGGGCTAGCTGCAAAGAAAGGAGATATACATACGCGAGATATGTGAAAAGGAACGCCACCAGAGAAATACGAACCCAAAATGTACCGCAATGTGTGAGTGAGCGTCTACAACTTGCGTGTAACACGATGCAGATAACATGCACGCATGAGAGCGCGGCGCGCTGTTCACCGCCGCGAAGAAGCAATCAGCTGGGGACACGCACACAAAAGCTTCAAACGGTTCACCACGGCTCGTATCACACCGCTTCGCGATGCGGAACGGTGCGTTAGTACCTAAAAAACGCTAGAAGTAAGGAAATCCGAAGATGACCGTAGACGGTTGGCTGAGCGAGGTAAATTTAAGTCCTCAAGCACCCGCGTTGCAATCCGTGAAGTCCCCGTAAAGATGGCGGCGAGCGCCCATCGCCTCTTAGTCGTCTGCTAGCCAGAGAACTTCCAGAGAGCAGCCAGACCAAAATCGTCCTGGCAGGTTCTGGCAGCCCGCGGGTAGCCAGAACCGTCCAGCGCGAGCAAAACGAACGCCCGGCGGAAGTGCGTAGCGCGGTGGGCGGAGCAACCTGAGAAAAACGAAGACGCTCTGGCTGGCTCTGGCAGCCCGCGGGTAGCCAGAAGTGGAAAACCACGGTAGGAGCGCCGCGGTCCATGGGCTGTAGCGTGTGGCTCGAGGGAGATCGGGTAATGATCGGAGCCCTGAGTGTCGGGGCTACGTCGCCACTCGTAGTGGCAACCCTCGCTCACAAGCGACAAGTCGGTGGCGCTCCTCCGCGCACCCCGGCGCACGAATGTGGGACTGCCGGTGTTGAGAAGTAGGAGGCCCGCAGAAAGGATGGAGTTCAGCAAGTCCCTACCTCGCGGCTCGGTGTGCGGGCACCCCCATGTTGTGTGGTGACTGTTGAAGTCACCCAACACCACACAGTCACCGCCGATGCGAGCGACAAGCGCAACCACGAGCGAACTGTCCCACCGACGCACGGGCCGAACATAAACACTGGCGACACAGGTGTCGGCACCCCCAACACGCACAGTCACGGCCACGCACTCGATGCCACTGGTCACGATGTCGGTGACATTTACGTCGGCTTGCGCGAGACATGCGCGAACATACAGAGATGCGCGGGACCGTCCAGGCGAACGCAGCGGGTCACAACAATGAGTCTTGTTGCAGGTCTGCGACTGGCATTCGGTGACACTGTGATAGGCCACAAATCCGGGGAGGTTAAACTCGCCGGGACGCGCGTAAGTTTCTTGTAGCGCGAGCACGTCGTATTCGTGTAGTGAGAGGTGCTCGGCGAGTTCAGCGTGACGGCGGCGCATCGAGCGGACATTCCACTGGAGGATGCGCGGCCGACGTTTCGGAGATCGCCTATCCATGCTGGGGCAGGGCTTGCTGGGCTGCAAGGGCCGCGACGCACATTTGCCGAGTGGTGTCGTCCATCGCTGCTGTCTCTATGAGGACGCGCAGTGCTGCTGCGAGGGCCGCAATAACTGCATCCTTTGGATCGGAGGTGGCGGAGGTAGTGGGCTGTTGCGTCTGCGCTTGCTCCGCCGGCTGGGCGCCGCGACCGCTGAGCGCGTCTCTGAATAACAACCCAGGTTGTACGACCGCGGAAGGACGAGTGGCTGCTCCTTGCTTCCGTCGGATGGCGTCTGATGAGGCGCGAGCTTTAGCGATCGCCTGCTGTCGCGTGAGAGGCTCTGGCGACAGTGACAACAGCACGGCAGCCTTCCTCTCCATTTGCCAGTTGGGGCAGCGCGGCTCCGAGGTTGCGTGATTCCCGCTGCAGTTAATGCAGCGCGGCCTCTGCGCGGTGCAATCGGCGGTGGCGTGAGATTCTCCGCAACGGAGGCAGCGGGCATCGCGCGAACATGTTGCGCCGGCGTGACCAAACAAGCCGCATCGATCGCACTGGAGTGGCCGCTGGAGTCTGGGACGAACCGTGCGACGCTGCTTGAAGAGGAGCACTTCGGCTGGAACGGCGTTGCCGGCGAATCGCACCGCTATGTTGTCACGGAGGCTTCAAGGTGGTCTCTTATTGTGTCCGCGTCGAACGAGCAGTCGACACCGAAGATGGTGCCAGCACAGGTGTTTTTTGTGAGAGCTTTCGCCCTCACTGGCACATAGCCGATGGTGCGGACTTGTAGGAGATGTGACAGTTCTGCCCCCGGGAGCGCGTCGACGGCGACAACATTCCGTCGAAAGTTCAACCGCACGCCGTGTGCTCCCTGAATAGCTGAGAGCTGTGCGGCGATAGATTCTTGCGTCAGTCTCAGGAAGTTGCCTTTCTTCCCTCGGGGACGAAACAGGGCGTGTCAGCGCGTTCTCCTGGAGCTGGGCCGTCGACCGAGGGTGTATGCGTGATCATCTCGAGAGGCCTGTAGCGCGGCCTCCTTTTCCCGGCCCTCTTGGGTAGTGAGGGGGGATTAGCGCTGTGTTGATTAGCCTGCTCGGTTGAATCCGTGGCGGAGATGAGTGCTGGGCGACGTTCTGGCTCTGTGTGGGGCTGTTGCTGCTGGCTGCTTTGCGGAGCGAGCGGCTGGAGCGGCCCGAGAACACAGCTGGGGCGCGGGTGCGCCGAGCTAGCTGGGTCGGTTGAGGAGTGCATTCCTTTTTCCCCCATTGCCTTTTTCACTTCGGCGCCGTCGTTGCTCATACCTTGAGAGCTTGTCGCCGGTGCGGCCCCGGCGTGGGTCATTGGAGAGGGAGACTGACCCCCTCTCTCTCGCTCTGTCGGGCGCGGACGAGTGGGTGGCTCGGCCAGTGGGGGCTTTTGTTGTTCCCCGTTCGACTTGTCGGCGCTTGCTTGGGGAGCTGGCCCGTTCTGCGAATGCTCGGCAACCGCTGCCACGTGGAGGGCTAGGGAAGGTGACGCCGGGTGGCTGTCATGGCGCCGGCGGGAGTCGTTCGCTTGTTGTTCGCCATGTTGCGGAGCTTCGAGAGGTGGCGGTGGGCTGCTTTCCGTCGCGGCCGCGGTCGTAGTTTCGTTGTCAACGCGAGTCAGCGGTGAGGCGGGCAATGATGCAGACGACGAACGATCAGACCTCGTGGGTGACCCGCTACACGAGGCGCTGAGCGATGGCGACGACTCCGTGCTGTCAGAGCTGGTGGCCGGCGAGGAGGAGATCGTGCTGCTACTCGGAGACGTAGGCGCTGAGGCATTGCTGTCGCTTTCCATCTCGGCGAGAGATGCTGCGGCGGCCTCTCGGCGATGGCGGTTGCCACGTGCGTGGCGGTTGGCGTTCTTGCGGCCGGCGTTCTTACGGGTTGTCGGTGACAGGCGCTTTGGCATCTCTTCCGAACCTAGCATACGGCGTGCCTCCAAAAGTAGCAAGCCCAGTGCTCGCGAGCGAGGCTGTGGCGTGCCGAGAAGAAACCCGGGCACTGTGTCCTGGGTGTCATCCATTTCAGGGTCCAACCAAGGGCCGAAACGGCCGGCTACAGGTGCATACCTTCTCCCCTGGGAGCCCTAAAAAGGGCTACGCTCAAGAGCGCTGTCGTGGGAGAAGGTTAACAAGTAGCTAGGGCTACGGATAAAAAAAAAAGTAAACCTCTCACAACGAGGGCTGTGGCGAGTGCCGTGGTCGTCGGAGCGAGGGGGAATGCGACCGCTCGCTACGAGTGTCCGGGAGCGTCTCCACACTGCGACGAACCAACTGTGAGATGCGCTACGCACGTTGTGCTGTTGCTCCGCAGCTAGCGCGCACGCGAACAGCGAACGCCAAGGTCGGCCGGATTCGCTTTGAATTTGACTGGCGATAACTTAATAAAATTGGCCCGGGCACCTGTATGGATGGATGGCGGCTACACCCTTTGTAACGGGCGGCGGCTGGCGCCACCTAGCCTTCTGCTTCCCCTCCTATTATTTTTTCCCCTTTCTTTATATCCTCTTTTCCTTAACCTAGTTTTCACTCCCCTCCTCCCCCCAAAATAACTATCTAAAATATCATAGGAAACATTATCTCCCCGATTTATGGTATCTCTCCCTTGACTTCCTCCACCAATCCTCTAGCCTCCCCTTCGTTACTGCCACTATTTTTTCGTCTATTTGCCCTCCTTCCCCGGGAAAACCTAATGCCCCTTCCATATCTGCCACTGTTCCCTCTGCCAGAGTCGGGCGAAGGTCTGTGCATCTCAGCACTATATGCTCTGTGGTCTCCATTTCGGCTTCGCAAGTTGTGCACAAAAGATCCACGTCTTCAAATTTAGCCCTGTATGTTTTCGTTCTCAAAACCCCCGTCCTAGCTTCGAATAATAGTGAGCTGCCCCGCGAGTTATCAAATAGGAGCTCTCTTTTAATCTCCTGTTTTTGTGACCTATACATAGATAGCGCTGGCTTTCCGAGCATTCTTTCTTCCCACATTTTTCTTTCCGTCTCTTCACCTCCTTTCCCATACTAGAACCACGTTGGACCCCCTCCCTCGGCTGTAGGTATCTATTCCTCAGCTTCCTCGTTCTGAGTGTCCACTTTGTGTTCAAACTTTTCATGTATAGATATTTGTACACTTTTTCTGCCCACCTTTTTTCCTCCAGTGCTGGGAGTCTCTGCTCAAATTTTAGTTTACTTATTGCCTCTCTACCTTCGAATGACATCCATCCCATGTCCCCCTGCACTCCCTCATTAGGGGTGTTCCCGTGTGCTCCTTAGGCCAGCCTGCCTACACTTCTCTGTCTCGTTTCCATGCATGCCTGAACTTCCGATTTCATGCACAGTACTGAAATTCCGAATGTAAGGCCAGGTACCATAACCCCTTTCCATACGCCCCTAACCACCTCGTACCTATTATAGTTCCATAGTGCCTTGTGTTTCATTACAGCTGAGTTCCTTTTCACTTTTTCAATCATAATTTTTTCCTGTTCTTCCAAGTACTTTTTGCCCTCGTTTAGCCATATGCCCAAATACTTATATTTTTCAACATGGTCAATCTTAGTGCTTTGTATTTCCAATGGTTCCCCCCTTTTTTCATTGTATACTATTATCCCAGACTTCTCTCTACTGAATTGCAGTCCCACTTTTTCTCCCTCCTCTCCACATATGCTCATTAATTCCTGTACTCGGGTGTCAGCAAGCAGTACAATATCATCTGCATACATCAGTCCGGCTAGTACTTGAGCTACCTTCTGCCCTTACAGCATATAGCCTATGTCGGTTCCTATTGTGCTCTGTTCTAGCCTCTTTTCCACTTGGCCCATGTAAATCATAAAAAGCAGGGGCGACAATGGACAGCCGTGCCTGAGACCTCTTCTTATTTTAGGTGGCTTTGTAGTTCCCCCTCCCATGTTATCTCTACCTCATTATCTGTATAAACTTGTTGTAGGAACCCAATCACCTTTCTATCTAGACCATATTCCCTCAATTGGCTCCATAACTTTTCTCGGTATACATTATCATGGACTCCTCTAATGTCTAAAAAAGCTATCCATAGCGCTTTCTGCCTGGCTGCCGCTATCTCTATGCACTGTGTTATAACAAATAAATTATCATCTAGCCTTCTGTTCCTTCTAAATCCATTCTGCACTTCTCCCAAGATCTCTTCACGTTCTGCCCATTCCTCCATTCTCTTTTTCACCATCTGCATTGCTACTCTGTATATGACTGATGTAACAGTTATTGGCCTGTAGGATTTAATGTTGTCCTTGCTTCCCTTACCTTTGTAAACTAATATCATTCTGCTTGATTTCCAGTCCTGTGGAACATGTCCCTCTACTACTATTTGTTCAATAAGTTGTTGTAATTTTAATTGACTTTTCTGGCCTAACATGCTTATCAATTTCATAGGTATGCCATCAGGTCCTGTCGCTGTTCCCACAGGGACCTTGTGTTCAATTCTGTCCCATTCCTTACTTGTCATCCCTCTTTACTCCTCCTCTAATTCTGTCCTGCTGTTGTCATTGTTCTCCATTTCGCTACCCACTGGCTCTGCAAATGCTGCCTCTATTGTTAACCTAATATATTCTTGAGCTCCCTCTCCCTCTACCTTTGTTCCTTCTGGTGTGGTCAGTGAGTGCTGAACTACCTCTGTCTTCTTACTCTGTTGCCTTATGTGATCCCAAAATTTCTTAGAGGCATTTCTGTCTTTTTCGTATCTCTAACAACCACTGTACCCCAACTTTTGCTATCTTGGCTTGAATTAATGCCAATGCTTTTCTTTTCATTGCAAGGTAATCCTCCCATTTTGTCTCCACCTCTTCTGGTGTGGCTCCCCTTTTCTTTGCTGCTCTGTGTTTTCTGCACGCATCTTTGCGTTGCTCTATGGCCTCCTTAACTTCTCGGTGCCACCAGCTTTTCGGTTTATGTTTTCCCTGCTTACTTCCTAGTTTCCTAATCTGTCCCTTCTCTAGCTCTCGTCTAAAAATACCTATTAACTCATCGTATGTCCATGCCCTTTGCGGTTGCTTGGATACCATGCTTTCAATGTTTTTCACCACTTCTTGTAGCTGCCTGTCATTCAATTTGCTCATACCTTTCCTTTCTTTAGTTTCTACCAGTGGTACTGTCCTTCCAAAACTGATTTTGATTCTTTTGTGATCACTCCCCAGGCTTTTTGTACCTTTCTCATTAATTTCCATACATCCTAATCGTTCATACAGCTTGTGGGACATTAGGCAGTAGTCGATTGTCGAGTGGGTGTTATTTCTTTCCCATGTTATCTTACCGTCGCATTTAATTTCAGTATTAACTATCACCAAATCATGAGCCTCACAAAAATCTACTAACATCTGCCCTGTTGCATCTGTCGCCCCGTCAAAGTATTCCAAATGTGCATTCATGTCCCCTAGGATGATTATCTCCCGTTTCATAGCTAACTCCCTGATGTCCTTGGCCATACATTTGAAATGTTTTGTATTCTCCTCTTTCGACTCATTCCCCGTTTTCAGATAAACCACTCCCAGGATTGTCTCAACATTCCCTACGGTGCCCTTGAGCCACATGTGCTCACTGCAGCTCTCCCTTACCCTTTCCCAGTCCTGTCCCTTCACCAGCGCCCCAAGGCCTCCTCCTCTGCGTTCTTTCCTTTTTCTGTTGCACCCTACCCAGGTGTATCCTGCAATGAATGGTGGCTCTTGCTCATCTCTTAAATGGGTTTCGGCAACTCCATATACCTGAAAATTTTCCGTTTGTAATTGTTCTTCTATTTCGTCCCACTTAATGCGATTTCTTCCCCCCTGCATGTTGATGAACCCCACATTTACTGCCTTCTTCCTCTTCCTCCTCCGTGCTCCTGTCCTGCCCCCCCCCCCTCCCCTGTCCTTAAGTTTTTATGTTTTGGCATGCAGGGTCGCCTTCCGTGCCTGCAAAAAAGCCCGAGCCCTACGACCCACCCTCGTTCCTACCTGCCATCCCGCTGGTGTAGTGTAGTGAATGCTATCCAGGCCGAAAGGGGGGAAGTTTTTCCCCCCGATCATTCTGTTCACCTCCACCACAGCACACCTGAGGGCTCGCCCCAACTCCCTAATCATTACATTGGCCGCCACTACCTGTTCTTCAATGAAAGGGCCCTGTCCCCTGACCTCTGGGACAGTACACAGGGCAATGTGCACCGCCTCAGAGGTCGCCCTTAATTTCGCCACTCCCTCTTGAGTCTGTCTGGCCAACATTCGCCCCCTATTCTGCAGGACGTCATTCACCCCAGCGTGCAAAATTACCAGGTTTCTTCCCTCTCTGTTTTCATTCAGTTTGTTTTTGGCTCTCTCCGCCACAGCTTCGAATCGAACCCCCGGCATGCATTCGACCTTCACTTGTCTGTCATACTGCACTGTTCTGAGGAGTGCTGTTTGCATTCGCGATACGTTGGAGCTTCCAACGACCCAGACCTTTCTGTCTTCAAGCAAATCTTGCCTCCCGCCTGTCTCTGTCGGCTGGGTCTTCCCTGCCTCCTCGCCTTCTCTGCCTCCTGTCGTCTCATCCCTCTGTATCTGTGTTTCCCGCGGTCCCCACGTTAACGTGTCCGCCCCCCATTCTGCTCCGCTGGGTGATCCTCCCGCTTCCTTTTCCTTCATTCCTGCTGTGCCTCCCTCTCAGCTTCTCTCTCTCTCATCACTTTCAATTGTTTTTCCAATTGCTGCCCTTTCTCTCGCTCCTCACTCCATTTCCGTTCTAACGCCTCCATTCTGGAGGCCCACTCCCTCTCGACCCTTTCCTCAAACTCTGCGCGTTTCGTTTTTTCTTTCTCGAGTTCCTCCTTTGTACTCGCCATTTCACTCTTTAGCTGCTTCTCCAAATTCTCAATCACTTTACACAGCCTGCACACGAAGCCATTCCCTTCCGCCTCCACCACGGTTTTGAATGTCGTTTCATCCAGATAACACCATCATTCACACCTCTCACACTGGACGAGGTCCCCGCCTTCCTCCTTGGCTTTTCTAGCCGGCCGTCTCATGAATTCTCTTGTCCTACTGTTATTTAACAGTGTAAAAGCGAGGGAAAAAATTAACTATAATAAAGACCACTGGCAATCTCTAGAAGAACAAAGAGAGCTAGTAAAATAACCAAACCCATAACCAGGGAAAAAAGGAAAAAAAGAAAAAAAGGTCAAACAAAATAAAACACACTTTTAGCCCTAACTATTAAACTTTTATTCCTAACTGTTATGTATTGGCCACGACCTACTTTATCGCCCTACTTTGGCTAAGTGTTCGCCTGGCTTCGCAGTGCTCCAATTCTCTGCAACCTACGTTTCTATGCTGGTCCTATCTCCATTCAGATTTCCCGCCGCTGCAATTAGAAATAAAAATAGAAATAGAACTTAGCTGTCGGCATCCGTCCGTCCCCGCTCCGTCTTGGCTACCACTAGCCGAGAAAAATACTTGGCCGACTTCTGCTTCTCTGCAATGCACGGTTGCTTGACTACCACGTGATGACGTTCTGCCAATAGAGGCGCTAGCGGCGTGATAAAACAGACGCGCAACTCTGCTACCTTTGGTAGCATATGCAGTAACTCTAGTTCAGAGGATCTGCCAGCGTCGCGGCGAGTCGTCACTCGAGGAAATAATGAAGCAAAAGGAAAGTTAAATGCAACTGGCATTTTCTCCGGCCACAACTCGTTCCACTAGCATACAGACCAGCTGACTATGAACAAAAAAAGCCGTTGCTATGAACCGAGTCCCTTTCCTGGCCCCTGGATCATTGTAAACAAAGAAGGTTGAACTAACGTAGCAACAGCGACGCGCGTGATTGTTGAATAGATGGTGACATAAAAATTGTCTTGGGCATTTAAAATAAAATAAAATATTGTAATTAAAACAATCAACTACGCCCTGCCTGCTGCAATAGATAATGACAACTGAATTCATCATGAGTTAATCGCGCGGGCACAGAATTGAGAAAACTGGCCTCCACACCCCAGGAGAAGCCTATAACTACCGCTATCCAAAAGGAGTGAAAAACTTGACAACAGTTGCACTCTGTGAAGATGAAATGGCAGTGAAAGCTGATTGCAGTCACGCCTCTCAGACGAATAGCAAAGTGTTTCACCTCCGCAGCAGGTCGGCCCGAAGATAGTGCAATATCGGGCCGACCCGCCGCAGAGGTGAAGCAGGCATTAAGAACTCCCCATACGTAGGTCGATCCTGAAGGTAGTGCAATACCGGGCCCACCCGCAGCGGAGGTGAAGCAGGCGTTAAGCACTCCCCATACGTGGGCCCATCCCGAAGATTTTGAAGGGTGCGTTATAGGTTACAGAGTCCAGAGGCGTATGTGCCATTGATCTTGGACCCTTTTTGCACGATCACCAGGATCGGCCCACATGATGAGTTTTTCTGTTAACGAACGCCGAAAAAAAAAAAAAAAACTACGGAAGTTGGTCATACACTGCTTTCGCTGTAAAAGGCAGCAAAATGTTGACCGCCGAGTAGATTGATTTGTCGCCGCTTTAGGAATGCGTGAGGAATGGTGGCGTGGGGCGGATGGGGGGGGGGCTCCCCCGGGCACCGCCTTGGGTACGTGCCTGATATATATATATATATATATATATATATATATATATATATATATATATATATATATATATATATATATATATATATATATATATATATATATATATATATATATATAATGAAGAGTAAATGAAGATATCAACAGACAACAATGTATCGGCAGTAAGTAATATAGTGAAACTACATAAAAGAAACATAGAAAAGGTGGACAAACCAAAAAAAAGGGAAGAAATTAAAAAAAGCGCTTAAGCAACGTGTTGAAGTACATATACGAACGGCAGGACTGAAATAAAAATCGGGTTATACAGTACATTGCATGATATATACATATCAAATAAAAAAAATTTTTCAATTCATGGCAAAATCTATGGGCTTTATGGAGTTTTACGACAAATGGTAATGTATTCCACGATGATACGGCTACAAAGTGAACAGTCTCTTTACCATAATTAGTGCGTGCTTTGGGTAGAATGAAGTTATTATGCAGCGCGAAATGTGTTGAGTTAGTATGCGTTAGAGATGATATAGTATTTAGCAACATAAAATTTTGTCATTTATTAGTGCTAAAAGAAAACTGGCAAGGTAGTACTTGACAAGGGGGGGCAATGTCCAGAATGTTATTTGCTTGTAGTAACTGTTTAGCATTGGCGGTGTGTGGTCTCAACATGATTATTCTAATTGCCTGGTTTTGGATAGCTTGTAGCGGTTTTAGGTGAGTGGTGTACGTGTTACCTGAGGAGGTTATGCAGCAATTAGTGAGAGCGTACAAATGCGAAATAGAGTGACAGCAACAAAGGTCATGAAAAGAATGGACGTGCCCTAGTGAGAATGTGTATTTCATGTGGGAACTTTTTTGATGCGAGTTATATGGCATTAAAATTTTAGGTTACAGTCAATAATAACACCTAAGTATGTGCATTCTTCACTTGCTGATAATAAATGGTTACCAATAAAAAGGGGCAGAAAGCATAGTATTGATTTATTTTGGGGTGATAATAAAGGAAATTTAGTTTTAGCGAGATTAATGGTAAGTCTATTCATTTTGCACCATTCCAACAATTTATGGAGATCACTATCAGGCCTGGTTACTACTTTCGACAGACATTTGCCAGAATTAATCATTCTTGTGTCATCAGCATATAGTATAAACTTAGAAAATGTGAGGCAGTTAGACAGATTATTAATATTGTTACGGGGATGTTGCGAGTATATAAAAGCTATATTTACAATATATATACAGGATGAGTCAGAATAGTAAAGATGGCTGACCACCACCAACACGCTGCAGCCAGTGTCTCGGATCTTCTTCTTCCTCTCTCTTCTTTTATCCTTTCATAACAGGACCCCCGGGTGGCGAAGCACCATCTCAGCGCATGGCAGGCAAAGAATTGCGAGCGAAGTATGGCTTCAACCGCGAAACGTGCAAGACGTCGACAGGCATCTGACTTAGGAACATCAAAGTGTAGCGGCGAAATCTCGTAATTGACATCGTTAACTTATCGTAGGACTTCATAAGGCCCTGTGTAGTGAGAGAGAAGCTCCTAGGAGAGGCCAACCAAACGATATGGTGACCAGGGGAGCACCCAAGCACCTGCTGCGAACTTAACATCGCGATGGCAGCGGTCGTAATGTTCTTTCTGTATATGCTGATATGCTGCTTATGTGCTAATAAACGAGAGTGGGCGACTTGACATGTCATGCGAGCACAATCAATGACTTCATGAGCATACTCAGTTGCAACAGGTGGCACAGAAGGGAGGATGGTGTCAAACGGCAGTGTGGGGTCGCAACCATGCAAGAGATAAAAGGGTCAATATCCTGCTTTTTTTTAACTTTTTGTGCGCAAGCAAACAGGGACGAAGAATAAGGGCAACACAAGGACGAGTGCTTTCCCTATTCCCCCTTTCCCTTTCCTTATTCCCTTTCCCCCTATTCTTCGTCCCTGTTTGTTTGCGCACAAAAAGTTTTAAGATGAATCTGTTCCAACTAGGCCGACTCGCAGTTATGCTTCAATATCCTGCGGTGTCATGTCGGGACGAGTTATACGCGAATGTCACGTAAGCCAGAGTGGCGCGTCCCAGTTGCGATGATCGTTGGAGACGTACATCGACAGCATCTCTGTGATTGTTCGGTTGAGACGTTCCGTAAGACCGTTCGTTTGTGGGCAGTAGGCGTTGGACAGCTTGTGCTCAGTGGCACAAGAGCAGAGGAGGTCGTCGATAACTCGAGATAAGAACGAGCAGCCGCAGTCTGTGAGTAACTGTCGAGGTGCACCGTGGAGGAGAATGATGTCGTGGAGGAGAAAATTGGCGACGTCAGTTGCACAACTACTCGGCAACGCCTTTGTTATCACGTAGCGTGTTGCGTAATCAGTAGCGACGGCGATCCACTTGTTCCCTCTAGTCATTGTCGGAAAAGGGCCAAGCAGGTCAAGGCCTATGCAAAAGAACGGTTCAGAGGGAACTTCAATGGGATGGAGTTATCCGACAAGTGCCAGGGGAGGTTTCTTCCGGCGCTGACACAGTTTGCAAGTTGCGACACAGTGACGCACAGAACGGTAGAGACCCAGCCAGAAGAACCGGCGTCATATGCGGTTGTATGTATGAAAAACTCCAAGGTGTCTCACCATCGGTGCATCGTGAAGTTGTTCGAGAACGACGGGTTGCAGATGACGAGGAAGGACAAGCAGCAACTCGGGGCTGTCAGGGTTGATAACTCAACCAGCGGTAGAGGATGCTGTCGTGCAGCACAAACATGCGGCACGCACCGTCGGTGCTGCCAGATTGCACTCCGGCGATGATGGACTGTACGGATGCGTCGCGTTGTTGTTCAGCGTGCATGTTGGTCATGTCAGTCAAAGCCATCACGCAGGTCACCAGATCATGCGCAACAGGATCGGGAGGATCTACGGGGTGACGCGAGAGGCAGTCAGCGTCCTTGTGGAGGCGTCCAGTCTTGCAATGGACACTAAATGAAAATTCCCGGAGCTGCAAAGCCCAGCGACCAAGCCATCCAGTCAGGTCCCGTAGGAAAAACAGCCAGCAGAGTGCATGGTGGTTTGTGATGACCAAAAATGTGCGGCTGTACAAATATGGCCGG
Organism: Dermacentor variabilis; assembly: GCF_050947875.1. Taxonomy (NCBI): domain Eukaryota; kingdom Metazoa; phylum Arthropoda; class Arachnida; order Ixodida; family Ixodidae; genus Dermacentor; species Dermacentor variabilis. Next base: position 10,031,253 of record NW_027460280.1, on the reverse strand, counting down.
AACTTGGCAACAGCCCAAACTAAAGTCAAGCACTCCCGCTCGGTGATGGAGTGATTTCTCTCTGCAGGTGACAGCAGGCGGCTGGCGTAAGCTATCACGCACTCGGTACCATTCTGGTGTTGGGGGAGAACAGCGCTGATGCCATAGCCGCTTGCATCAGTGTGGACAGTGTGGACGGATCAAAGTGGGCAAGTATGGGAGGGGTGGTCAGAAACACGACAAGAGCGGCAAATGCGTGAGCTTGCTCTGGGCCCCATGAGAATGGCGTGTTCTTCTTTAGAAGATCTGTCAAAGGCCGAGCAAAATCGGCGAAGTTTTTGATGAAACAGCGAAAGTAAGAACACAGGCCGACGAAGCAGCGCACGTCAGAGGCAGAATGTGGCACAGGGAAACTGCGTACGGCGCAAACTTTTTCCGGATCTGGTTGGACACCGGATGCGTCAACAGGTGTCCCAACACGGTGATCTGACGGCACCCGAATCGACACTTCATGGAGTTCAGTTGAAGGCTGGCTTTTCGGAAGACCGCAAGAATTGCAGCGAGTCGGGTAAGGTGGCTGCAGAACGTGGGAGAAAAAAACAATCACGTCGTCAAGGTAACAGAGACAGGTGGTCCATTTGTAGCCCCGCAGAAGAGAGTCCATCATACATTCAAGTGTCGCAGGAGCATTGCAGAGGCCCAAGGGCATGACTTTGAACTGATATAAGCCATCCTGCGTGATGAAGGCCGCCTTCTCACAGTCCATTTCATCAACTGAAATCTGTCAGTAGACGGATCGAAGATCGATGGAGAAGTATTTAGCTCCGTGCAAGTAGTCCAAGGCGTCATCGATGCGTGGTAGTAAGTAGACATCTTTTCGCGTGATCTTGTATAAGTGGCGATAATCGACGCATAAACGCCAGGTACCATCTTTCTTTTTCACAAGGATGACAGGCGAAGCCCAAGGGCTGGCTGATGGTTCGATGACCCCTTTGTGGAGCATTTTGTTCACTTCTAATTGGATGACTCAATGTTCAGCATGCAATACATGATAGGGACATCGACGAATAGGATTTGTATCTTCAGAGTTTATACGGTGGTGAACAACAGATGTTTGGCCTAATGGCCTGTCGCCGAAGTCAAAGATGTCACTGTACGATTCAAGCAGGAGTCGTATGTCCGTGGCCTGTGCAGAGGTGAAGTCAGGTGCAATCATTTTCGCGAAGTCATCCGTTAAGGAACCAGAGCTGTCAGCTGCAATTGGCGCTAAGAAGCCACTCTTGGCATTCAGACTCCCAATGTCAAATTCGCAACGACTAGAAACACTGGCCAAGAACATGCTGGCCAGAAGCACTTGAGGGCACAGGCTGAAATTAAGAAGCGGTAAAACGATGTTGTTATTAGTAACCATTACCAACACATGAGGAACAGCAATGTTCCGGTTCAAAAGCACATCGATGATAGGGTGAAGCACATATTCAACATCAGGAACCTGTGGCTGGGTGGTCGAAGTGACGTAAATAACTGCCTCGGGTGACAGATGCACATCTTGAAGCGAGCACAAGCACGGTGGGGCAGTACTTTGGGCATCGGCGAGTTGAGGCAGTTCTAACTGAAGAACGCCAGTCGCACAGTCAATGAGAGTAGAATGAGTGGATAAAAAGTCCAATCCAAGGATAACGTCGTGAGGGCAGTTGTCATTACAGCAAAGAGAACAGAAGTAGCGTGGCCGGCTATAATTAAACGCGCAGTACACATTCCATGAACAACCAGCACGCCACCGTCAGCCACACGAAGCACTCAGGCAGCTGCTGGGGTGGGGACCTCCTTTAAAAGTCTGCGTAGGGTAGCTCTCATCACAGATACGTCGGCACCAGTGTCGACAAATGCTTGGACAGGTACGCAGTCTATTTTAACGTCAATTACACTTCTCCTTGTCGGCACAGAAAGAGGATTTGCTGCAGTAGTCGGCAATGCAGCACTACCTCCGAGGGCTGCGTTTCCTAGTTTTCCAAAAGGGTGCGGCCAAAAGCCACAGGGGACGAAAGGCAGCGTGGCTGCGGCGAACGAGAAGATGGGTGACATGTTTGCGGTGAACGATATTGGTGTCCGCGCGGTGATGGTGAGCGGCTGTACCACGTGTTCTGAGCAGGGTTGGCAGCGCTGTTAGACTCGGCGGTGGGCAAAACATTGCGGGTATTTCCATCAAAATGGCTCCAGTTGGTCGGCGTGCGAGGTGTTGAGGGCCACGAGTTGCGACAGTATCTGGCGACATGACCAATGCGGTGACAGGTGAAACATACTGGCTGGTCGTCCGCAGTTCTCCACTCAATCGGGTTGCGATAACATGGAGAGAAGCATCGGGATAGAGCAAAAATAGTAGAAGGGTGTTCGTTCGCTCTGGGATTGGCGACAGCACACACAGACTGTAAACCAATGTTTGCAAGTTCCTGGCGAACGATGGCTTGTACGAGGGGAACTGAAAATGTGGTAGCATCAGGGCTACGCGAACAGAAAGCTGCGGGTGCCATCGCATCCAGTTCACGTCGAACGATTCACACCACATTCTCTGATGGCGATGCATGCTGCTGTGCGGGTTGATCTTCACACGTCGACGCTGCAGCAGTATTGGGAAGTCCAGCAAATGGTTGCAAGATGCGCTGGCTTTTGCCTGCTCGAATTGTCGGCACTCTTTAATGAATGCGTCAACTGTAGAGCAGCTCCTGCACATGAGCAGATTAAACGCGTTGTCAGCAATGCCCTTAAGCACATGTCCAACCTTCTCAGCTTCTGTCATATCGTGGTCGGCTTTACAACAATGTGCCAGCACGTCCGGGATGTAGGAGACATAGGACTCCATGGGGGATGGGGCATGGGAGGCCAGTTCCTGCTTTGGGGCAATTTTACGGCTGGCTGGTTTGCCAAACAACTCTGTAAATTTCTCTTTGCATTGGTCACAGCTGGTTAGCTCCTCTTCGTGGTTTTCATACCACACCTTTGCCGTGCCTCTTAGGTAGAACAACAGGTTAGCTAGCATAAGCGTAGGGTCCCATCCGTTGATTCCACTCCCGCGTTCGTACATGGCCACCCACTATTCAACGTCGGCACCATCGGTCCCGCAGAAAGTTCCAGGATCCTTGGGTTGCACAATGACAACCAAAGGTGACAGCGATGTAGCTGGCGTTGGTGACGTTGGAGGCGGCAACGACGTTGATCCTGCATGCTCACCGTCATTCATGGTGCAGACGGTGATGCAACGTCCACTGCGGAGCTCCATTTCCAGCCGTGGTACCGCGCATCTCTCACCAATATGTTACGGGGATGTTGCAAGTATATAATAGCTATATTTACAATATAGTATATACAGAATGAGTCAGAATAGTTGAGATGGCTGACCATGAACAACACGCAGCAGCCAGCGTCTCCGATCTTCTTCTTTCTCTCTCTTCTTTTATCCTTGCATAACAATATAAAGTAAAAGGAGTAACGGGCCCAAAATGGATCCTTGTGTGACACCTACATTAGTCATTTTGTGTTTAGAATACGCATCGGAAACACTAACAACCTGATATCTGTCTCCTAAGTAGTTGTGTAATAGTAGTAAAGGAGGACCTGATATACCTATTGAACCTGAACCTGAACCTGAAAAAGTGCCAGTTCGCCACACGAGCTCATGATTCTAGGTCACGTTGTATCACAAGACGGCATTTGCCCCGACCCATCAAAACTTCGCGCTGTGGCAGAATTTCCGAAACTTATGACACTCAAAGAACTCCGCGCCTTCATTGGCCTCTGTTCTTACTTCCGACGCTTTGTTCGCAATTTTGCCTCGATAATATCACCTCTGACACAACTCTTAAGTGGCGTCAACGACCTACCCTCCTGGTCTCCTGCATGCGACACCGCGTTCGTGACCTTACACCGTCTCCTGACGTCTCTGCCTATACTGCGACACTACAACCCAACCGCCCCAACTGAAGTGCATGCCGATGCCAGAGGTATAGGCCTTGGTGCTGTCCTTGCGCAGCGCAAGTCTGGCTACTCCGACTACGTTGTTGCTTACGCCAGTCGTGCGCTGACCAAAGCGGAACGCAATTACAGCGTCACAGAAAAAGAATGCCTGGCCATCATTTGGGCACTCAGGAAGTTTCGCCCCTATTTATACGGCAGGCCTTTCAATGTGGTTACTGACGATCACGCCCTTTGTTTGTTGGTTATCGTCTTTAAAAGACCCGTCTGGACACTTTGCCCGCTGGGCTCTGCGCATTCAAGAATACGACATACACGTCATACACCGCTCAGGTCGCAAGCACACTGACGCTGACATTCTGTCCGCTCCCCGCTGCCAGCCGACACGGCCTCCCTCTCCACCATTAAGGCAGTATCCTCGGTCGACATCGACACCTTCGCATCAGAACAGCGCAAGGAGCCTTGGGTGGCCTCTCTTTTGGATCTCCTTTCTGGCTCGCCTGCATCTTCCATCTCCCACTCCCTGCGTCGCCAGGCTGCCCACTTTGCTGTCCGGGATAACCTCTTGTATTGACGCAACTACCAGCCCGATGGTCGCAAGTGGCTCCTGGTTATCCCTAAGACTTTGCGTTCCGACATGTGCGTGTCTTTCCATACTGACCCACAATGTGCACACGCAGGCGTTTTGAAGACGTATGAGCGCCTGCGGCAACGTTACTACTGGCGAGGAATGTTTACTTTTGTCCAAAAGTTTGTCCGCTCGTGCCCGCAATGCCAATGCCGCAAATCTCTGCCTCATCCGGCAGAGATTTGCAGAAAGAACAGATGAAAGACTTTCAAGATGCGTCGCAAAAGTTAAAGAGAATACGATGATGTCATCTAAGTAGCACAAACAGATGGACCATTTAAAACCACGTAAGAGCATGTCCATCATCCGGTCAAAGGTCTCCGGGGCATTGCACAAGCCAAAAGGCATTACCCGGAACTGATATAAGCCGTCTGGTGTAATGAATGCGGTCTTTTCACGGTCCATTTCATCCACGGAAATTTGCCAATATTCAGAACAAAGGTCTATAGATGAAAAATAAGTGGCACCGTGGAGACAATCCAGAGCATTGTCAATGCAGGGACTTGGATATACATCTTTCTTGGTGATTGTGTTTAGATGACGATAGTCAATGCAGAATCGCCAGCCGTTATCCTTCTTTTTGATGAGAACAACGGGAGATGCCCATGGGCTGAAAGAGTGCTCAATAATCCCTTTGGCAAGTATCTTGTCAACCTTGCTCTGGATAAGTTGTCGCTCAGAAGGTGACACCCGGTATGAGCATCAGCGAATAGGTGCTGCATCGCTGGTATTTATACGATGCTTCATGACCATAGTTTGACACAAAGGGCGATTGTTAAGGTCGAAAATGTCGGAGTAGGACTCAAGGAGGCCACGGAGCTCTGCGGCTTGTTGGGTTGAGAGGTCCAGTGCAATCATCTTTGTAAAGCTATCGGTCGGGGCTGACGCAGAAGGCGCAGAATCAGCATTGGTCAAAGACGGCGCAACAGATAGAGCAGAAATGTGGCACTCGTGCATCGGTGACAATGTGGCTAGAGACATGCCTCGAGGAAGTACTTGTGGGCACTGTCCGAAATTTAGGATGGGAAGACATGTCTGATTGTCTGCAACAGAAATGGTGGTGTGCGGGAAGGAGACATTGTGAGAAAGCAGGAGTGAAGTCGCAGGAGTAAGGACATAGTTTCCATCAGGTATAGGTGGGCAGGCTAAGACAGGGATGCAGGTTGCTGCAAGAGATGGCAGGCGTAGAAAATCCGCGGAACAAAGCCGAGTTGGAACTTGAGCAGGAAGGTCAACGGGGACAGGTAGTGGTAGGTCAAGTTGTACAACGCCGGCGGAACAGTCAATCAGAGCAGAATGGGCGGCCAAAAAGTTGAGTCCGAGGATAACATTTTGAGGGCAACGTTCGAGCACACTAAACAATATGGACGTGTGGCGACCAGCGACACTGACACGAGCAGTACACATTCCAAGCACAGCCGGAGTTCCACCATCGGCGACCTGGAGCAGTCGAGTCGGAGCAGGAGTCAGTACTTTCTTCAAGCGCGTTCGAAGCTCCGCACTCATGATGGAAATTTGGGTTCCAGTGTCGATGAGTGCTGTAATGGGCAAACCATCCACGTCCACGTCCAGAAGGTTCCGATTAGTAGGCAGGGTCAGCAGAGGAATTTCAGGCCAGGCTTCTAGAGCAGCGTCACCTCCAGGAGCTGCCCCAGTTAGTTTCCCATCAGAGAGCGGCGACGGTAAGCTGGGGATGGAGAGTGACGCAGCTGGGGCGAACGGGAGCAGCGACTATGTGGTGATGGCGAGCGGCTGGTCGTGGTGGCTCGAGTGTTGTCAGGAGCGTCTTCAACCTCGGTGGAGAGTGATGGCCGGCAAGGATTCAGTGGGGAGCGGCAGTAGGCGGGAAAGCTTGGTCGAGAGTGGAATGGCCAGGAACTTCGACAGTGGTGAGAGATGTGGCCCACACGTCCACAGTAAAAGCAGATGGGTCTATCGTCATGTGTGTGCCATTCGGCCGGGTTGTGATAGCTCGGATATGGACCGTATTGGCTCCGGTGAACAGGGGCAGAGGCAGCAGACGAAGCAGTCAGGACGGCTGGCGGAGCAGATGGACGGAAGGCCCACATTGGCAAGTTCTTGGCGAATTACCGACTGAATGAGAGACACAAGCAGCTGGGAATCATCAAAGCACTGCATCACTGGCGTGGCAGGAGACGCTGCTTCGATTTCTCGCCAAACGATACGTGCGACGTTCTCGCAGGAGGTGGGCTCACGCGGTGGACAAACGTCTTTGCACGTCAATGAATCTGTGGTATTAGGTAGACGCGTAAACTGTTGAACTATGCGGCGGCTCTTCGCGTCTTCAAAGTGGTGACATTCGTTAATGATTTCATTGACCGTTGTTACGTTCTTGTAAACAATCAGGTTAAACGCGTCGTCTGCGATGCCTTTTAAAACGTGGCTGACCTTATCTGCCTCTGCCATATTGTTATCCACTTTGCGGCAAAGGGCGAGGACGTCCTGGATATACGCCACGTAAGATTCAGTGGACATCTGTACACAGGTCCCAAGGTCCTTCTTCGCAGCACGTTGGCGGCTGACGCGCTTGCCGAACAAATCTCTAAGCTTCTGCTTGCACTGGTCCCAACTCGTAGTCTCTTCTTCGTGAGTTTTCAACCAGACCCGTGCGGTTTTTTGAGGTAGAATATTATATTGGCCAGCATAAGCGTGTTATCCCACCTGTTGTGTGCGCTGACCCGTTCGTAATTCTGCAACCAGTAATCGACATCAACGTTGTCGATCCCGGAAAACATGCCAGGGTCGCAAGGCTGGGCCAGGATGACCGTTGGTGGCGACGACGGGGCCGTGGTTGAACTCTTTCCTTCGGATGACATGGCGGCCAGGTTACATCTGCTGTGGAGCTCCGTTTTGCGCAAGTGATTACTCCGCACGTCCACCAAAGATGTTACGGGAAGGAAGAAGCATGTGTCTATTTACAGATGGCTTTTAATGGCTGAGCCAGCAAGCTTAGAGCAGCGATAATGCTACACTCTTCTTCGTCGTCTCCAAGGCCACCATCATCGTCCTCCTTTTCCCACATTACTGACTGTAACAATATTAAGAATCTCGTGGTCACTGCTATCAAATGCCTTTGAAAAGTCTACAAAAAAGGATCCTGCGAATTTACCATCATCAATTGCTTTTTTTAATTGGTCAGTACAAGTACAAAACAAGTGCTAGGCCAGTAGAGTAACCAAACCGAAATCCAAATTGGTCAGATGAAAGAATATTAAATTTGTTCAAGTATTTTATCAATAGCTTTTTTTTACTATTTTCTCGATGACCTTGCTAAAGAAGGGCAAAACACAGATTGGCCTATGGTTAGATAGCAATGAGCAATTGCTTTCTTAAAAACTGGAGTAACCCTACCACGTAACGGAAAGGTGCCTGTTTTAAACATGAGGATAATAATTTCAGACAGAACAAATTATATTGATTTAGAAATTAATTTAACATGACCAGGATGAATGTGGTCCAAGCAAGTGCTAGTTAACTTTAAATTGTTAATTACTGACACCACCCCATCAGGAGTTGTTGGAAACATATAAAATGATTACGGAAGGTGCTTTGGTGCATATAAGTTCAGTTCTGCTTGAGTGGAGATATTAGGAAAGAAAAAAATGGCTTAAAGCATCCACAATCATAAGTGGCTCTAAATAATTGTTACCATCGTGGGATATTTTGGCTATGTTATCAGCTCCATCTTTCCTATTCAAAAATTAATTCCCTATTTACCATTTTTTCTTTCCACCAGAACTGCATTTAAGTATCTTTTTTTCTTCATAATATTTTGTTCTAGCTTTTTTTTTAAGCTGAGCAGAAAGCGACTCCTAGAACTTTATGTACCGCGCACGTAGGTTTTTATTGAATGGCTGTCTTTTTGCATTTTTATAAAGGTTTTTTCATGTGTACATGGTTTTTAGCAGACTATTGGTGACCCATGAGTGGCACTTCCTTTTTGCATTTGCATTTCTGAGAGTAGGAACAACAGTGTGATAAAAGCTTTGTTAGAAATCACGAGAAAGTTACCTGCAGATCATTGATGTCAAGAACGAAAGACCAGTCAGTATGAGATACAGCTTTTGAGAATAATTTTTTTATCGAAAACAAGTTTGATGTAATAAGAACAAGAATAGTGTGCAGATGTAGCGTGCAGAAAGATGGGGAAATGGTCAGTAGTGTCAGTTTCAAGTACTCCTGCATCACATGGATTCAAAATATTAGACAATGCATGATCGATTAGAGTGCTGGAACCCTCTAGAACTATATGAGTAGGGTCATTAATAGGACATTCGAAACCAAAACCATGAAAACAAGATGAACGATAGAGCTCGGGGATGACTCCATTAAGTTTATGTTCATTTCACCCCCAATTATGACATTTTTGTTCTCCAAGGATAACTTTGCCATTATTTTTTCGAGAGAAGTACAAAAATCTGGAGCTGAGGAATAAGGTGAGTGGTAAATTCAACCAAAGATTAAATTTTTATTATCGGTGCTGAGAAAGTTAAGATCGAATTCCAACCAAAACAGTTTTGAATATTTAATGTGAGGTCGAGTCTTCATTTGTATCGGATTCCAGACAAGATATAGAAAGCTGCTCCGCTGCTCCACTGTGGTTACTGGACTGTCTGTGAGTATGAAGGGAAATGGTAGAACTTTTTATCAACTTCACTAAGCCAGATCTCTGAGACAACAATGATTGAAAATGTGAAAGAAAGAGTTAAAAGCAGATTGTGGAAGTCATGCGCACATGCGCTCTGTCTGGTGTTCTTGTACACCCGGCGACAAAAGTTTACGGTCCTGCTAGTAACAGCGCAAAATGTAGACAAGAGACGAGATAAGAAGACACCACAAGCACTTGTGGTGTCTTCTTGTCTCGTCTCTTGTCTACATTTTGCGCTGTTACTAGCAGGATGGAAAACCAACCAGCCCAAGCTGCTATTCTAGCGAAAAGTTTACGGACCACGGGATCTCCAAAAACATTCAATTCCCGAGCAGCCTGCAGTACGTAGTAAAACTTTATACGACAATGTTGTTAGCATATTTTAGTCAAGGCCTAAAATGCAAATACCAGACTGCATTGTGTGGTTGCGGAGATATTCAGGTTTTTCTCGGATCTCGTGCCCCGCAATATTTTGTCACTGGGTGTATGTTTATGCAACATACCAGCATAGCATCATAGATGTCAGACAAAAGCTATGCTAAACAGCAATTATGATAACTAGGAGGTGCTAGGGCATAGTCACTAGTGATCATGAATAAGTTTGTTCTGTATTACAGTGGTAGCCATCATTCGGGCACGTTGTCATTGAAATCTCATCAAAATGTCGATAAATGAGCATTTTTTCTGCTATTAAAGTTAACTAATGATGCAGTGTCATTATTTATCACTACAGTGATGAGCTCAGTTCAGCGTTATTGGACTTTTCTTCCACCACAAGAGTCATAGGAATAAAAAAAATTCAAAATGACGATTCAAGTTTACTAGTTATAATGTGTTAGGAATAAGTCACTAGTGATCATGAATCACTCTGCAATATGAGCTAGCAATGGCAGCAAAAAATGACAATTCACTGACATTTTGAAAAATATAAATGGCAATGTGTACGGATGAAGGCTACCACTGTGATTTGTGATCACTAGTGACTACAACCTTGCATCGCCTAGTTATGATAGTTGAATCGCTGCTTAATAGTTTTTATTTGACATCCATGATGCTATGCTCCATAAAAGTACAAGAACACCAGACTGAGCGTATCGCTAGTAATGCCTAATTACTCGGTATTATCATTTAACAATGATACCAAAAGTGCTTATTTTATGACAATTGATACCAATGACGACATGCACGAATGAAAGCTATCAATGTCATACTGAAATAGTTACTCATGATCGCTAGTGACACAATCCCAGCGTCTTCGAATTATCATAACTGAATCGTCTTTTAAATAACTTTTCACTTGATATACATGACGCTACTATGCATAAAAGTAAGACAGAGAACTAAACCGAGCGCATCACTAGTGATCACTAATGACTCAGCATTACCATTTGGCAACAATACCCAAAAATTTCCGACAATTATGATGCTCCCTAATGCGAAATTTGAGCACAGCTGTATACATGTTTTCATTTCGTGATATATTGAGGAAACGAATTTGAGAACGAATTCACCACACCGACTGGCAGTGGGCCAATGCCGTCAATGCCTCCTCAGAGGGAGGGGCAGTATGGGAATGCTGGCATGATGAGCGGCATTGGAGCCATCTGTGGAAGAAGATGACAACGAAGGTGCAAGCGATATACTGAGGCAAAGGATTTGAGAACGAAATCACTGCACCGACTGGCAGTGGGCCAATGCCGTCAATGCCTCCTCAGAGGGAGGGGCAGTATGGGAATGCTAGCATGATGAGCGGCATTGGAGCCATCTGTGGAAGAAGATGACAACGAAGGTGCAAGCGATATACTGAGGCAAAGGATTTGAGAACGAAATCACTGCACCGACTGGCAGTGGGCCAATGCCGTCAATGCCTCCTCAGAGGGAGGGGCAGTATGGGAATGCTAGCATGATGAGCGGCATTGGAGCCATCTGTGGAAGAAGACGACGAAGGTGCAAGCGATATACTGAGGCAAAGGATTTGAGAACGAAATCACTGCACTGACTGGCAGTGGGCCCGTGCCATCAGCGCCTTCGCAGAGGGAGGGGCAGTATGGGAATGCTGACACGATGAGCGGCATTGGAGCCATCTGTGGAAGAAGATGACGTAAGTGCAAGCGATATACTGAGGCAAAGGATTTGAGAATGAAATCACTGCACCGACTGGCAGTGGGCCAGTGCCATCAGCGCCTTCGCAGAGGGAGGGGCAGTATGGGAATGCTGGCATGATGAGCGGCATTGGAGCCATCTGTGGAAGATGACGACGAAGGTGCAAGCGATATACTGAGGCAAAGGATTTGAGAACGAAATCACTGGACTGACTGGCAGTGGGCCAATGCCGTCAATGCCTCCTCAGAGGGAGGGGCAGTATGGGAATGCTAGCATGATGAGCGGCATTGGAGCCATCTGTGGAAGATGACGACGAAGGTGCAAGCGATATACTGAGGCAAAGGATTTGAGAACGAAATCACTGCACCGACTGGCAGTGGGCCAGTGCCATCAGCGCCTTCGCAGAGGGAGGGGCAGTATGGGAATGCTGGCATGATGAGCGGCATTGGAGCCATCTGTGGAAGATGACGACGAAGGTGCAAGCGATATACTGAGGCAAAGGATTTGAGAACGAAATCACTGCACTGACTGGCAGTGGGCCCGTGCCATCAGCGCCTTCGCAGAGGGAGGGGCAGTATGGGAATGCTGACACGATGAGCGGCATTGGAGCCATCTGTGGAAGAAGATGACGTAAGTGCAAGCGATATACTGAGGCAAAGGATTTGAGAATGAAATCACTGCACCGACTGGCAGTGGGCCAGTGCCATCAGCGCCTTCGCAGAGGGAGGGGCAGTATGGGAATGCTGGCATGATGAGCGGCATTGGAGCCATCTGTGGAAGATGACGACGAAGGTGCAAGCGATATACTGAGGCAAAGGATTTGAGAACGAAATCACTGCACTGACTGGCAGTGGGCCAATGCCGTCAATGCCTCCTCAGAGGGAGGGGCAGTATGGGAATGCTAGCATGATGAGCGGCATTGGAGCTATCTGTGGAAGATGACGACGAAGGTGCAAGCGATATACTGAGGCAAAGGATTTGAGAACGAAATCACTGCACCGACTGGCAGTGGGCCAATGCCGTCAATGCCTCCTCAGAGGGAGGGGCAGTATGGGAATGCTAGCATGATGAGCGGCATTGGAGCCATCTGTGGAAGATGACGACGAAGGTGCAAGCGATATACTGAGGCAAAGGATTTGAGAACGAAATCACTGCACTGACTGGCAGTGGGCCAGTGCCATCAGCGCCTTCGCAGAGGGAGGGGCAGTATGGGAATGCTGGCATGATGAGCGGCATTGGAGCCATCTGTGGAAGATGACGACGAAGGTGCAAGCGATATACTGAGGCAAAGGATTTGAGAACGAAATCACTGCACCGACTGGCCGTGGGCCAGTGCCATCAGCGCCTTCGCAGAGGGAGGGGCAGTATGGGAATGCTGGCATGATGAGCGGCATTGGAGCCATCTGTGGAAGATGACGACGAAGGTGCAAGCGATATATTGAGGCAAAGGATTTGAGAACGAAATCACTGCACCGACTGGCAGTGGGCCAGTGCCATCAGCGCCTTCGCAGAGGGAGGGGCAGTATGGGAATGCTGACATGATGAGCGGCATTGGAGCCATCTGTGGAAGAAGATGACGACGAAGGTGCAAGCGATATACTGAGGCAAAGGATTTGAGAACGAAATCACTGCACTGACTGGCAGTGGGCCAATGCCGTCAATGCCTCCTCAGAGGGAGGGGCAGTATGGGAATGCTGGCATGATGAGCGGCATTGGAGCCATCTGTGGAAGAAGATGACGACGAAGGTGCAAGCGATATACTGAGGCAAAGGATTTGAGAACGAAATCACTGCACCGACTGGCAGTGGGCCCGTGCCATCAGCGCCTTCGCAGAGGGAGGGGCAGTATGGGAATGCTGGCATGATGAGCGGCATTGGAGCCATCTGTGGAAGAAGATGACGACGAAGGTGCAAGCGATATACTGAGGCAAAGGATTTGAGAACGAAATCACTGCACTGACTGGCAGTGGGCCTTTGCCATCAGCGCCTTCGCAGAGGGAGGGGCAGTATGGCAATGCTGGCACGATGAGCGGCATTGGAGCCATCTGTGGAAGAAGATGACGTAAGTGCAAGCGATATACTGAGGCAAAGGATTTGAGAATGAAATCACTGCACCGACTGGCAGTGGGCCAGTGCCATCAGCGCCTTCGCAGAGGGAGGGGCAGTATGGGAATGCTGGCATGATGAGCGGCATTGGAGCCATCTGTGGAAGAAGATGACGACGAAGGTGCAAGCGATATACTGAGGCAAAGGATTTGAGAACGAAATCACTGCACCGACTGGCAGTGGGCCCGTGCCATCAGCGCCTTCGCAGAGGGAGGGGCAGTATGGGAATGCTGGCACGATGAGCGGCATTGGAGCCATCTGTGGAAGAAGACGACGTAAGTGCAAGCGATATACTGAGGCAAAGGATTTGAGAACGAAATCACTGCACTGACTGGCAGTGGGCCCGTGCCATCAGCGCCTTCGCAGAGGGAGGGGCAGTATGGGAATGCTGGCACGATGAGCGGCATTGGAGCCATCTGTGGAAGAAGATGACGTAAGTGCAAGCGATATACTGAGGCAAAGGATTTGAGAATGAAATCACTGCACCGACTGGCAGTGGGCCAGTGCCATCAGCGCCTTCGCAGAGGGAGGGGCAGTATGGGAATGCTGGCATGATGAGCGGCATTGGAGCCATCTGTGGAAGAAGATGACGACGAAGGTGCAAGCGATATACTGAGGCAAAGGATTTGAGAACGAAATCACTGCACTGACTGGCAGTGGGCCCGTGCCATCAGCGCCTTCGCAGAGGGAGGGGCAGTATGGGAATGCTGGCACGATGAGCGGCATTGGAGCCATCTGTGGAAGAAGATGACGTAAGTGCAAGCGATATACTGAGGCAAAGGATTTGAGAATGAAATCACTGCACCGACTGGCAGTGGGCCAGGGCCATCAGCGCCTTCGCAGAGGGAGGGGCAGTGTGGGAATGCTGGCATGATGAGCGGCATTGGAGCCATCTGTGGAAGAAGATGACGACGAAGGTGCAAGCGATATAGTACTGAGGCAAAGGATTTGAGAACGAAATCACTGCACCGACTGGCAGTGGGCCAATGCCGTCAATGCCTCCTCAGAGGGAGGGGCAGTGTGGGAATGCTGGCATGATGAGCGGCATTGGAGCCATCTGTGGAAGATGACGACGAAGGTGCAAGCGATATACTGAGGCAAAGGATTTGAGAACGAAATCACTGCACCGACTGGCAGTGGGCCAGTGCCATCAGCACCTTCGCAGAGGGAGGGGCAGTATGGGAATGCTGGCATGATGAGCGGCATTGGGGCCATCTGTGGAAGAAGATGACGACGAAGGTGCAAGCAATATACTGAGGCAAAGGATTTGACAACGAAATCACTGCACCGACTGGCAGTGGGCCAATGCCGTCAATGCCTCCTCAGAGGGAGGGGCAGGATGGGAATGCTGGCACAATGAGCGGCATTGGAGCGATCTGTGGAAGAAGATGACGATGAAGGTGCAAGCGATATACTGAGGCACAGGATTTGAGAAAGAAATCACTGCACCGAATGGCAGTGGGCCAGTGCCATCAGCGCCTTTGCAGAGGGAGAGGCAGTATGGGTATGCTGGCACGATGAGGGGCATTGGAGCCATCTGTGGAAGAAGATGACGAAGGTACAAGCGATATACTGAGGCAAAGGATTTGAGAACGAAATCACTGCACCGAGTGGCAGTCATTTGATATCCATAGCATTATGGTGTTCAAAAGAACAAAACATGAACTGAGTATAGTAATTCATATGTGATCACTAATGGCTTGACCCTGTCAGTTAGGTGTATCAAGCAGTTAATTGCTAATTTCATAGAGTGAAGACTACTGAGAGAAGCAGTAGAAATTGTGATTCATATTCACTAGTGATTAAGGCCTACCCGTGCCTAGTCATCACCACTGAGTCACTCCTTAGTGTTTCAGATAATACCCAAGACAACATCACACCTTGTCACTAAGTCTCTTAGTGCTCCAATGCTGACATTCCTCGGACTTATGCGAGAATGTGTCTTCTAAGTCCCTCTCAAACCATGAAGAAGAAAAGCGTCACGTGGGAGGAATGCTATTAGGCACCACTTTGCCCTTTTATTTTGAAAAAAATATAAACCCCTAATATTTCAGAAAATTTTCGGTTGTCATGAAATTTGAAATGTTCTTGAAGGTTACTATGCTCAGATTAAATTCGCCGGCATTTGGATTAATTTCGCTGGCATTTGGATTGAAAGGCATGGTTTTTGGATTAAATTGATTGGCGCTTAAATTAAAATGACTGGCAGTTGAATTATTTTGAATGGTGCTTGAATTAAATTGAGCGAAAAAAAGAGCTTTTTTGTTTTTATAGTTTTTTTTCTTTTGTGGTCATGTCATTTTTGACAAATGAGCAGACTGTGGAGAACCAACATAAAGGGAAAGGCAACCATCATGACCTTGAGCTGCGGTGCAGTGCTGGCAGTGCGGAATGCTGCATAGAGGAGCAGAGGCAGAGGTGTCATCAGTCTTGCTCTTAGAGTGCTGCTCTTTACCGTGTTTTTGACAGGTGCACAACAGTCACACTGTCCAATTTCCAAGCATCATGGCAACCAGGGTCACATTTCACCCACCAAAGAACCCTTCCAAGACGAAAATAGTGAATAAATACGGCATCATGAAAGCACTCTGTCAATGTACATAAAGAACAGGGAGTCCATTAAAATGATTAAATTCTGGTGTTTTACGAGCTAAAACCATGCTATGATTACAAGACACCCCGTAGTGGGGGACTCTGTACTAATTTCAATCACCTGGAGGTTCTTCAATGTGCACCCAATGCACGGTACACGGACGTTTTTGCATTTTGGCCCCCTCGAAATGCAGCTACCACTGCCATATGCAACCCTGCACCATCAGGCTTAGAAGTACCACAGCAAACCAGGCAGTTCATCTTCACAGGATATGAAAAGCAGCAAATTCAACCTCTCAGGAAGAGGCGGTGGATGTCGGCATATACCCAGATTGAAGATGCTCTCGTTATGAGGATAAAACAGGTTCATAGCAAGGGAAGTTGGCAAGCCAGATGGCTATTGAATTCTTGGCATTGGACGAGTGGCTGTCATGGTTCAAGGAAAACCCCGGGCTTACTTTTGAGACTGATTGCAGCAAGAAAGCAGAGATCAACAGAGCCACATGCGAAGAGACTCTCTCTGGGGAGCTGAAGGACCACCTTGCCTACTATTTGCTTGACAACATATTTAACGCGCATGACACAGATCCCTGCTATAAACTACTCCCCAATAAAACAATTACTTTTCAGGGTGACGACTGTGCGGGCAAGAAAAGGAGCAAGGAAGTGATAACAGTCTTAACAAACACAATGGAGCAACACCAGTTGCTCATGATCAGCAATGTCATACTGCTCCAAAGCTACGAAGACCCTTCCTATCAATTATGTTGCCAAGAAAAAGCTAACGACAACCATCAACCTTTTTCACACTGGGTTCATGCAGTAGATAGAAAATTCTCTACAGAAGGCCAGAATATTCTTTTTGTAGACAACTGCACAGTGCATTGCAATGGTCAAGGCCTACATGCGATTCACTCGGTGTTCCTGCCGAAGAACATGACGGGTGCTGCAGCCCATGAATATGGGTGCCATCCCAATCCTGAAGACCTAATACAGAGAGCACATCGTGGAGAGTATGCTTTCGTGTCTAAACAGCGAAAAGACATATGTCATCAATCTTCTATTTCCATCCATGACACCATGTGGAACTCCATCAAGCCAGAGACCAGACCATTACCAATTGTTGCGGTTGGAGGTGAGGGGGAAGGTTGCCTGACAGTGTAGTCCCAAATGGTGTAAACTTGTAGGGTTATGTTAAGGTGGACACAGGTGCAGAAATCTGCAGCATGCCATGTGCCCGGAACAGGCCAACCCAGCACTGGACACAAATGCATGCTACTTCTCTTGCCAGGAGCATGCACATTCTGCAAGCTCCAGGTTTCATGCTACGGCAGAAGAAATGCGTACATCACTGATGACATCCACTTGTTACGTGCCCTGGTGATAAATGTTCGGGAGCTCGTCACTCGGTGCACATGCTCCACCTAACGCAGCATTGCACACAAGTCTTCCGTGCAATAGGCTTTCTTCATTCTAACTCCATTTAATTCAAACAAATTTTTTTGCCCCTTTGAGTTGGCATTATAGAGATTCGACTGTAATTAAAATCTGACCACGTGCTGTAATAGACTATGACAGCCCAGAGAAGCTGCATCTTTCTTTGTGTTGTTAATGTTGTTTCCTTGCTAACTACCACACTGTCATGCTGCATCTAGTATTTCTATCCATAAGCAATAAAACTTGGTGGTTAGTTGAGCATTTGTTGCATCGGTTTTATGCTTGTGTCCTTGTCTTTCTTGCTGTGCTGCTGCCTGTTAACCAACTAGCCTATAACTCTTGGCATGCACGCAGTTGAAGCTTTTTTCATCAGGAACCTCAGCTGCTTACTGCAAAAATGGCCACAAGAAGTATTCTGAATATTGCTCCATTTTGGTCACATTGCTAAGAAAAGCATGCACGAATAAAATTTGTGGTTCTAAGTGAAAATTGGTCTGAGCTGTAATCATTCCAAAACCCAGCGTCCTCTACCAAGTAGTTGCCCGGTTGTTTTAAACAAGTTGTTACGTTTGGCTATGTTCAAAAGCGAAATAGCATGAAAGTAAAAATCAAGCATTCTTGAACTCTACAAGCATTAGGCATTTCAATGTATATATACAGCTTTATGCGACGAGCAGAGCCGCTGCCATGACTGTGCAAAAAGTGACAAAAGCAGTGCTCGTGGTGTCGAAGTGGCCCGTTAAAGAAATGTGGCGCAACAATGGATTAATGAGCATTCATCTAAAGGGCTCTGTTAGTAATCTATATGGTTATGAGCTAATGGTGCCAAAAACAGCAACGGCTGTTGTTTCTTTTTAAGCACTCTCGTGAATTCCTACTATTGAATTCTCTTCCCGATACACACAGTATCACAGAGGAAGAATCATGTTGAACCAATGTGTTCCCAAGTAGAAACACACAATCAGAAAGCAAAAGGAATTGCTACTAATGCATAGCAAAACTAAGAAGATGTATTCAGCAAAGCTGTTGGTGGCAAGCATGGTGCAAAGCTAAAAAATAGTCGAACGATGTCTCACCTGCTCAAAGAGGAACCGGTCAACGACAAGGTTGTTATCCGGTAGTGCCAACTGCCTGGCCAGGAAGGTGAACAGGGCCCCCACCTGTGTAGGCTGCGCACAGCATGTTGCAATACACCACCAAGTATCCACAAAATCATATCGCAATGCATACTGTGTGTGAAAGTCATTATTAGCATTATGTATCCACACCAATGCTTTCAGGCTCGAGCACACTAGCAGTATTGGACTGTTCTTGGGTCCCAAACGGTGTAGCACCTCCTAGCAAGACTGACTGATTGATAACAATGCTTTATGGCACAAGGGCATCTAGGCCAAAGAGTGCCATGGACTTTGTATTCAATGTTGACAGCAGTTAGATGAATTAATAGGGGCGATTTTATTTGAATGAAGCTGGACTGGCATGGGTAAAATAAGAGTCTTCTAAAAGAGGTTTATTTGGCCTATTTGGTCACCAATAAGTTTAAAATAAACATGACACATTTTATTAAAGGAGATTAAATACGAGGGCAAATCAGAAAATCTTTGACCCTATTTTTTATTAGCCAAAATAAGGTACACACAGGCAAGTACAAATATATGTACCATTCTACGTACCTTGCACTATTTTTCCACATAGTCCCCACCCCAGTTCAGACATTTGTCCCATCGCAGAACAAAATTTGAGATGCTCCTGGGATAGACTTCCTACGCACACTGCCTCCCAGAACGCTCACTGTCATGCAATTCTTCATGGCCTTTTGCGCACTCACAACACCACCACTTGACACTTATCAAAGCGAGACACATTTCTCCATACTTGGGCTGTATTTTCCTGTGGATTTCGATGACGATCGTCCCTCGCTCCATAAAAAATGAATCGCACTTCATTGCTCGTACGCAGTGGACGTCTGAAGCACAACCGCCATCTTCAACAACTGACAGCAGCGTCGTGAAGCGGAGTTACCAGCAGATAAGGCAGGGCTGGTCCAAAAAAGGTCCACCGCTGAGAATGGATATGTTGACTTTGCATATACAGCCGTAACATGGGTAAAAAAACAAATAGGGGCGAACACTTTCTGATTCACCCACATAGATACATACTCTGTCAGAATGAAATGAGAGACAATGAAAACTAAGGTTTGGTATGAATGGATGGGATCAGGCATCCTCATTTACTCTTGCCTTGGCGAGTAATATGAGGCTGCCAACGACTACCATAATAATTTTCTGCTAACCAATGCCTCCATGCAGAGTGACTGATGCCATGCAGACAACGCTTTCTTTAGGTGGTAAAGACACAATTCCTGGCGGCATGACAAGCTAACTCCAACTGCTTGATGTCTCCATTAACAAGCCTTTCAAAAATAGGCTCCACAAGCATTACACCGACTGGCTTATGTTGGAAGAGACAGCTCAATCCAACCGGGCACATCAAGCATGCTTCTGTATAGAAAGACTTGTTGTTGGGCTAGCTGGTGTTTGCTTACCGACACAATGTAGCAGAAAGACACAATCACAAAGAAGAGACACAGAACACATCAGAGGGGCTACTAACAAATTTATTTGAACGACAGTGAGAAGAGTATATATACATGTATATATATACTATTCCCAACATGCAGGCACACCCACCACTTCCGAGGGGGATTATCAGGGCTGGCAAGACCACTTGGTAGATCTAAAGAAAGTAAGCTCCACATCGTACAAAACAACACAAGTCTGGCTTATGCAGGCACTACTTTTTTCTTTTATGTAAAACGCTACTAATAGCTCACATGGCATTTTACCTTTACTTCTGCCCAGGATCTTCCCATCATGAAATACCGGCTCACAAGGGCAGGCATTACAGTGCGCTGAAAGGTGTGCAGTGAAGTCCTTCTTCAGATTATTAGCATGCTCCCTCATTTGGTGATTGTTGCAGCACCTTATTTGTCCTATATAGGATTATAGGGGGATTTCATAAACCACCCCGGTGGCGCAACGCACGTAAGGTTTGACGTGTTTTACTTGGCAGCCTATCTTCAAGCTGCCCATTATGTGGTACAAGTGTGGTACAAACTACAAGTGGTAAATGGTGCTTGCATCCCTGAAGATTTTGCAAAGATACTTCGGAAAGGCCTGAAGTTCAGAGTTTAGCCTCAGATTCCAAGACGTAAACTGGCAGTGATGAAAGTGGTTGGAAAAGCAGACTTAGGACAATGTGAAAGGTGCCTCCTGGAAGGCAATGACTGCCTCCAAAATATATGCAACAAAAAGCAAAGCTAGTGAAATGCGAGCCTTGCAGTGCTTGCCTGCTTACTTTAATGACTTGTATCTTTTACAGGCCAACAAAAAAGGCAATTTTGTCGTAATGCCAAAAGGCACCTTACTGAAAAAGCACAAAACGTTATTGACAATAACTTTGCTCCCATAAAAATTAGTTTGCCGAAAGCTAAAAAGGCTTTTTTGAGACTTTGTGAAGAGAATGAGTTGCAGCGACTCGCTAGGAGCGTTGATAAGAGTGCGCATGGATCTTTTAGTGTTTTTTTAGTGCAAAAACCCACAAGAAAGATACTCCTTTGAGAGCAATTGTAAGTGAGCATGGCACATGGCAACTTCAAGTTAGTAGGTTTTTGTTAAAGGACCTGAAACAACTTCACTTTCATGATCCTTTTCTCGTAGTAAACTCTGATGACATCAGCAAATTCTTCCAGCAAAACCAGAACACAGGTTACGCATTCTCTGTTGATATTGAAGACCTGTTCTATTCTGTGCCTCACGACGTGTTATTTACTGCTGTTCGGAAGTGTGTTGAAGCCAATGGGGATGTTTCTTTTCAGAATACTACTGGTATGTGTGTGGATAACTTTTTAGTTTTACTTGAGACCTACCTGAAGAGTACTTTTATCGCGTTTGACAAGCTGTTGTTTATGCAAAAGAAGGGCATACGCATAGGATTGTGCGTAGCACCCTTACTGTGTGACATATTACTGCCCAAAATACAGAAAACACTTGACAACAGCCTTCACGGTTTGCATATTTTTAAAGTATTTAGAACACTGAAAATTTTTTAGTTGTAATGGACCAAGAAAGTACTTTTAACTCTTTTCAAGTTAAAAGATTTTAGATGATTTCAGACTTCACAGGAAAGGCCTGTGATTCACCTTTGAGCTCCCCGTAGACAATACCCTTGAGTTCTTGGATTTAAGCCTCACTTTCTCAAAGGATCATGTTTGCTGGTGCTATTCACCATGAGCAAAAAAGGAACTTCCACCTTACGACTGTGCATTCCAAGCTTGTCAAAAAGCTATCACTTCACTCTGCCTGAGGTCAGCATTCAAGAGGTCCTGTGAACACAAGATGCCAGACAGTTTTGACACGCAGTTCATTAGGCTTTCAAAAGCCTGCTACCCTCGTTCAGTCCTGACATCAGTGGCTGAATCCCTCCAACAGAAGCTAAAAGCAGGCACTCCAGTGAATGAGACAAGAGCTGGTGAGCGGAGTGACCTATGGCTGGAATGCTGTATGTGCGTAAGATGAGCCACAATCTGAAAAAAGTGGCAAACACGTATGTAGCGCCTGTCACGCTTTCCACTCCAAACAGGCTGGCCCAACTGTGTCCCCGCATAATGGACAGCTTGAAGATAGGCTGCCAAGTAAAACACGTCACACCTTACGTGCGTTGCACCACTGAGGTGGTTTATGAAATCCCCGTCTTGTGGAAAGTCCTATATAGGACAAATAGGCCATCGTGTCAATGCCCGAATGAGGGAGCATGCTAATAACCTGAAGAAGGACTTCACTGCATATCTTTCAGTACACTGTAAAGCCTGTCCTTGTAAGCCGGTATTTCATGATGTGAAGATCCTGGGCAGAAGTAAAGATAAAATGGCACGTGAGCTATTAGAAGGGTTTTAGATGAAAAAAAATGTAGTGCCTGCGTGAGCCAGACTTTCGTTGTTTTGTACAAGGTGGAGCTTACTTTCTTTAGATCTACCAAGTGATCGTGCCAGCCCTGATAATCGCACTCGGAAGTGGTGGGTGCATCTGCAAGTTGAGAACAGAATATATATATATAGTAGGTAAAGAGGAATTCTTCAGGCTACCTTTTTAAACATAAAGAACTTGAGCGGTGCTACAAGGTAAACAGAACAAGTGTGTAATTTCAACAGTTTCGACCGGTGGACCGATCATCAGGGAATTGCGGCAGTGGGCAGTGGAGTACCGTAAAGGTTCGTTTGAATAAAGCATGGTTGGTACCTGTACTGCAGCATTAATTCTTATCGAATTTTAATTTTTTGCTAACAAACCCTGATGAATATTGGTCCACCGGTCGAAACTGTTGAAATTAAATATGTGATCTGTTTGCCTTGTAGCACCGCTCAAGTTCTATATATATATATATATATATCCCTCTTGCTGTCTTTCGAATAAAGTTGTTAGTAGTGCCTGTGACGTGTTATGTGTCTCTTCTTTGTAATTGTGCCTTCGTGCTACATTCTACTGGTAAGCAAGCATACTCCACTCAGCCAGCTGGCGAACTGGATCGCTGTGGCATGGGACGAAATTCCAGCTGAAATGATCATCAGAGCATTCCAAAAATGCAGCATTTCTAACATGCTGGACGATGCCCTTTAGAAACAAGTGAGGAAATATGTGGACAGTAATGTCGTCGATGGTGATGACGAGTGAACTTTGGACATGCCTATAATGTCCACACTTATGTCATAAAAAGCATGCTTTTCTGTCAATCAAAAGGCCTTTCTTTTCGTTTGGCTTGCATTCGAAGTAAGTTTCTTCTTTTTAATTTTTTTGGGCCTTGCAAATTTCAAAGGTTGGCCTACACTAGAAGTTGGCTAGATTCGAGTAAGTATGGTATTTTCGGAGCAAAATATGCCAACCAATTTTTCGAGACAACCTCATTTTTCAAGAGTACCTTAAACATATGAAAACACGGGGAATGCAGGATGAAATTCACGACGATGCGCAAAATAAGAACGAAGTGAAAGCAGGAGCCGATGGTTTGACAAGTGGACTTGTCTTTTTCGAAGCCTTGAACAAGACAAGTCCACTCGTCGAATTGTTTCTCTACTTGCACCTTGTTCTCGTTTTGCTCATCGTCTTAAACATGTCGGTCATTCATGTAAGAAATGTCTAATGACACTTACCAGAATGCAAAGTAATGTATTTTACATATAATATATAGTGTCTCAGGCATGGTTACATAAGTACCTATCCACTAACCTCATGCCAAGCCTTTCCTGACCTTCTTGCATAACCATAACCATAACATAGCATAACATAACCATAATCTGCATAACTGCTTCTAAATCATTAGGCTGTCTGTGCTATAGCTCATGTGATTCTTTTTTTTTTATTGGAAAAATGTGCTGTTATGCACAGGGACAAAACTGGGCTGAGCACACCACACAGCGTACGAACTTGTTTTTTCCAAGAAAATGTGCAACCAACTTGCCCCAATTGTATCTATGCTTATGTAATTTTACCTCTAATGTCTGCTAATCAGCACTGCTAACATTTGTCCTCTCCCAACTTGTAGTTTGTCTCCGTGACCTGGTCCCCTTATTATGACTTTAATCAAGCATGTTGGATGCCCTGTCAAAATAGGGCAAGTTCAATTACCTATTCCAATTAGTACAGTTAAACCTTGATGTAACTAACTTCAATATAACAAAATCCTCGATAGAACAAAATATTTCACTTTCCATAGAATCCCATCTATCTAGAACCTCAATGAAATGCAGTATGCTTTGCACGATTGTACACAATCTCACTGCCGCCCATGAAAAAATACCTAGACAATAAATCAAAACTTCTGCAGGCAGAGCTGGTCAAATGATTGAATTAAAAGCGGCTGCCTGCGAATGCACCTCTAAAATCTTGTGCCACATAACCAAGAGAAACCTTTGAAGCGGAAAAGCATCATGTTTCGTATAAAGGCCAAGTATGATCAGATGCTAGCACTGTATGCTGTGGGTGCAAGGGAAAGTGCGAGAGGGTGAGCCGAGAAGGATGGTGGCAAGGGGAAAGAGTGAGTTCGTGGCAATGCAACCAAGCACACATGGAGGGGGTTGCCATGCGTGTTCTAGCATGGCCATGGCTTCACATGGCTGTCAGAGCGGCCTGAGCACAAATGCAGCGCGCGAAAGTGGCATGGCATCGTGTGTGCTGTGTGTTCAGCACTGGAGGTTCTGTAATCTCGAGTTTCAGAGACGCATTGAAGCAAGATGCACACGAAGCATTCACTCCCCACTGCCAGTGCTTTTCATGATAGCGACGTCCTACTGCAGGCAACTCCAATGGCTACGGGGCGGAGTGGACCAAAAGAGTTGATGGCTTGCTTCACTTCATACCACTGATGCGAAGATATCATCGATACGACATGGGAGCATATCTTTTGTTGCCGATTCTCAATTCAAAATGAATTGTTTTCTTATTCAAATTTGCTTTTTACGATCGCCCAAAAATTCAGAAAATTTTGCGCGCCCTTCCATGTAAGAAACATTCATTGATGACTACTTATTCACATAAGAGGTTGAATTCCAAGAGAACGAAATTTCAATATAAAGAAGCAAATTGTCAATTTTACTGACTTATTATATCGAGGTTCAACTGTATGACCAGCAGTGAGGCACAGTTCAAGTCCAATCTTTCATGTACTGAGCAAAAAGGTATTAAGGCAGGAATTAGTGAGTGCTGTACACAGAAGGGCGCCACCTTTCAGCCACGAATGCTTAGCACCCTGTACATCCAGCCTTTCTGAGTGCTCATGTGAAACATAAATTGATGGTGGCCTTGCAACACATTATTCCACAACCAGACTCTAAATTGCGCTAAAAAAAAAAAAAATTTGCAATTGTACAGAACAGTCTGGCTCATCAGAAAAAAGAAAAACATTATGGTTATTTCACGCAAAATGTCTCAGACATTGCACTCAACCCTCTCCGATTCTATTCTAAAAACATATATTCAATCATTTTTGTGCCCTCTGTGCCCTCATAAAGTATATTTCTTTTAATTTCTCATTCTCTTACAGTGATCCGAATGTTGTCATGGTGCGCAAAACCTCGGTTGCGAATTAACACCCACAAATATACAATACTACACAAAACGAGAACAAGGTGAAATCAGGAGCCAACGTTTCGACAAGTGGACTTGTCTTCTTCAAGGCGACATATGCTTTCAAGTAAAGTCTTGAATTTCCATCTCCCGCCTTCTGCGTGTTTTCTCTGGAATATTACACAAAGTGCTTTAAAAAGCTGCTGGTTGCTAGAAAACAAATACGAGTTTCTCAGCCCCTCCCATTGGTAGCTGCTACATTGTCTCGCAATGGGCATTGTGGTGAAGCACCATGTAAATTACACTACAACTGCATACCATGGCTGGATAGTTGGCATTAAGCGTGTCAAAAAGGTATTGAAGTTGGTGGATGAATAGTTTCGAAGTGGAAGAGGCACAAACATTGAAAAGTGTGCAAAATGCCTCACGTTCAGGTACATGTAGATTGGTGATGCGGTCCAAGTAAAAATGCATGCTTGATACCATTTGGAAGGGTATACAAAAAATATTTATTTCTGAAAGTTTAATCGGAGTATTTTTTGTTTTAGGCAAGAAAAAATTCACCGAAGATTACAATACTACTTAATGTGAAATTTGGGCACAGCTGTTTAGGTGTTTCGAATTCGCGATATACTGAGGAATTTGAATATGAATGGCAGGGTCCTCTCAGCGGGAGCGCTGAGCCTCTGCTCGGGCAGTTCATTTAGCAGCAGACTTTCAGCAGTTGCATTGCTCATTCTTCAGGAAGGGGCGTAAACACGTGGCTCAGCGCATTCTCTAGCGCCGCAGGCAAAGTAGTGCATGCGCAGCGGGTTCGAAGCCAGTGCTGCTTCTCTGTAAGGTGGACGCTTTTGCTGCATGCCTTGGTACTCATTTATTTCAAAGTACCCTGCAGGCCCCAAGGGGAGCATTGAGTAAGGGGGGCATCATTGAACAAATGACAAGAGAAAACAGATATATGAGCACTAAAAAATGTGAGAGCTACAAATGTTTATAATGATTATGTGCACGTGTTGCAAAACAGTGTAACAAATAAAAACTAAATCAATACAAAGAGTTGTCGGGAAAGGAATGAAAAGTACAATTCACGGTAACATAAAAAGCAATGTAACACTCGCGCAAAATAACATACATAGCGCGAGCACATAAAGCAAACAAAATTAAAACAACAATAACAACAACAAAAAGAAAGTCATGACCCATATGTGACACGTATTATATGACATGACCTATGTACAGATGAATATATTTGTTGTGTAGAAGACTGTAGGTTCAGTAGTAGTCTGAATTTATCATTGCTCATTTGAGTGACAGTGCTGTTAGGAAGCGAATTCCATAACCGAATCGCTCGTGGTAGAGCCGAGAAGTTAAATGCGTTTGTGTTGCCATAAATGCGAGTGAGGCTTAAATCATCATAAAGTCGTCGTGATGTGCAAGACGCGCGTTCCAGTGGCAAGTTTGATGGCTTCATTTGGTGAACATATCTATGGAGCAAGGACAGGAATGCTATGTCACATCGGCTACTCAGTTATTGAAGGGAAGGGTCGAGTTTTATTAGAGTAATGCTTGACTGGTAGCTGTAATTTCGGGAAATAAATCGACTAGCTCGGTTTTGGATGGCTTCTAACATGCGGATTCAGGGTGCCTACCAAGTTGACATTTCCAAATTCCCTGAGTTTTCCAGGTTTCCCCTGAGCACCTTTGCAAAATTCCCTGAATGAGCCAGAACTTTGTTTTATGTCAAGACAGGCTAACACCACGTTGCCCGATGCTGTCACTCTCTAGTAAGCATGCTGAAAAAAAATGAATTAATCCAGTTTGAATAGTAAGGATTAATATCTATTTTATTTAAAAAGAAAACGGAAGGAAGGTGTTAGTAAAATGCACAGCGAAAGAAATGGTAAAGCCCATTCCAAATTGAGTCGAACATTTTCAAATACGAATGAAAAGGAGATGCATATATAAGTAAATATTCTTTAATATGAGCTATTTCTATCAACTGATAGCAAGCTCATCTGTATGAGGCCCTGAACTTTGTCACAACTAAGGTTCTCTCTCAGCAGCTGGGAAGTCAACCTCAACTGTCCTGACATACTCTCAGCCCGTACACAACATCTCAGTGTTGGGTTTAACTGCTTAAAACAGTTTATTTTGGTTTGGATGAGAGACACCTGTATCTCAGCGTCAGCCAACACTTAAGTTTTTTTAGCTCAAGCTCCTTCAAAAAGGCGGCGGCACCCTTCCTTTCCCGTTAATTCCTCAGTGAGTCGGTCCTTTCTGTTCTCATCCTCCTTCTACCACGCTTTCACCACATGGATCATCTGAAGCATCCTCTTGGTCAGTTGTACAGTAAACATTTGATTTTTCGGACTTCCGAGGGGCCGCAAAAAAAATTGAAAAAAAAAAACGGGCAGTCTGAAAAAAATTAATGCATGTCTTTAACTGCCTTTAAGGGCTAAAATTACCACAGGCACGTCTGAAAAAGCGCTGAAGGCCTGCCAGTACGCTTATTAGGCATATCAGGGCTTGCACTGTGACAGGAGACGGGGTGCACGCATGTGTAATTAAGGAATACATACTGTGTCCCGTGACAATTGCCCCCTTCCCACGCTTGTTATGCTTCACCGCCTAACAATAATGTACTGAGGCGAAGCTAACTTTCGTAGACTGGCATTACGTACCGCGCTGTGCTCTGCGAGCTTCAAAGCCAATCGCGAGGATTACAAAGGCGGAGTCGGTGCCATTGGTGATAGCGGCGAATTCTTTCAATGAAAAACACGGCAACGCACGGCAAGAAGCTTAATAGCGAACACAGAAGCAGCTAGGCCTAACGTTGCCACGGTGGTGGTTACGGCTGCCAGCGGATCTGCCTGCGAGAGTGCCGGTTCGAGGCGGCGAGATAATCAAAATAGCGGCGGCGGCGGCTTTGATTAATGCCATTTCAGACCTGCAGTCAGGGCAATACACATTGGCTATATGGAGTACGTGGTGGTGCCGCAAAACCGTGCAAATTATCGGGCATGTCCGAAAAATCGGGCGTCTAGAAAATCGGTCGTTAACTACTCTGGCAATACATCGTGCCGATGACACGGCGTCAATGACGATTCGTTGCGATTCCTCTGTTACTGGAGCCAGCATTAACACGACTTTCGTTCCCTTTCAATAAAGTTACAGCTAATTTTCCCTGATAGAAGCACAAATTCCCTGAGTTTTCCCTGAGTTTTTCCAGACTGTTCAAATTCCATGAGAATTCCCGGTTTTCCCGGTTTTCCCGGTTGGTAGACACCCTGGGATTAAGTATTCATGGTAGGCAGACCATATAGGGGACGCGAACTCAAGCTGAGGGCGTACAAATGATAAGAATGCTAATTTATGGATGTTAGACGGGCAATTACGCAAATTTCGACGAATATACCCAAGAGATTTGGAAGCGTTTGCGCATATGGTTGCAATGTGAAAGGCCCAGGAAAGGCTCGGTGTAAGATTTACGCCTAGATATTTATGTGCTGATGACTGAGATACTATATTTGTGTTTATATAATAGGAAAAGCTATGAATTGATGTTTTTCGCACGAATGTTATTAGTTGGCATTTAGATGAGTTAAGTTTCATTTGACAGTCTTCACACCATTTGGTAACGAGATGAAGATCCTATTGAAGAATGCGATGGTCATCAAGGCTGCGAATTGGTCTATATAACATACAATCATCGGCGAAAACACGCATGCAGGATGAGATGTTATTGGGCAGATCATTATTGTAAAAAAAAAAAAAAAAGCAAGGGTCCTAGTATGCTACCCTGCGGTACACCGGAACTGACATATGCAAGGGGTGACGTGAAATTATTAACGACTGTAAATTGCTGACAATTTGTTAGGAAGTTACGAATCCAGGAGAGCGTTAGGCAGTCTAATTTGAGAACGGATAACTTGGAAATTGGACGGCAGTGAGCCACACAGTCGAAGGCTTTGGAGAAGTTGAGAAAAAGCAATCTGTTTGAAGGTTACAGTCCATGTTAAAATGCAAGTTTGTAGTGAATTCTAGTAACTGCGTCTCACATGACAAGCCTTTCCTAAACCCATGTTGGTTAATAAAGAAAAAATTATTTGATTCCAGATAATGATATATGTGAGATGCGATGATATGTTCAAGCATTTTGCAGCAAATGCTTGTCAATGATATTGGACGATAGTTTTCTGGGGAATTCTTGCTACCACTATTGTGTACTGGTATCACTTTTGCAATTTTCCAGTCTAAAGGAAGCTGGCCTGATGATAACGACTGGCGGAAAATAATGTATAAAAATTTGCTAGATAGCGTGATTCTATTCTTTAAAATTTTTAAGTTAATATTATCGACACCCGAAGAAGTAGTCAACTTAAGGTTATTTATGAGACCTGTGATATCTGTTACATCGATGGATTGCATGTACTGGTAATCTAGATCAGTGACTTCCGGCAGATTTGAATGGTCTTCTATTGTGAATATGGATGCAAAAAATGCATTAAAGACGACTGGGCATTCCTTGTCACTGATAGCAGCTTGATTACCATCACTTAGTGAAATATGATGCGAGCCACTATTAGGCGAAATTGCTGGCCAGAATTTTTGGGCGTTGTTTTTAAGTAGTGAAGGTAGATCTTGAGAGTAGTATTTTTCTTTAGCCTCTCTTAAAGATGAGCAGTAAACTTTCAAAAATGAGCTATATTTATCCCATACCACGGGCAAGTTTGTAGGCTTTGCAGTTGCGTATAGCCTTTTCTTCTTGTTTCTTAGCCGTCGAAGGTACTTGGTGAACCAAGGGTTCTGTTTATCGCCTGTTATTTTGATTTGGGGGATATACATTTCCACTAAAGCACGAAGCTTTTCTTTAAACAGAAGCCAGTTTTCGTTGACTGACCGAGCAGAAAACGAAGCTAAAAAGGTGCCAGAAAGAAATGTCTCAAGTTCTTTGTTAATATTGCCATAGTCTCCCCTGTTGTAATCATGGATGGTTTTGTTTGGGACGCCTGTAAATTTCAAGGGGATGTTAATAGTAAGTTGTAGCTTGTGATCACTGAAACCGTCTAAGCAAACAACTTCACCAACTGTTTCAGGGGCGTTAGTGAAAACTAAATCTAAAATGTTAGTGCCACGGGTGGGCTGGGTAATTATTTGGAATAAATTGAAATGTAACATTAAAGAAATGAACTCCATTGATGTATGACATGAGGATGATAGGTTATTCCAGTCGATCAATGGAAAATTAAAGTCGCCAAAAACATAGACGATATCAGCTTGACAGAGGTCACGGGCTTTAGAAATACTACTGCGCAGTTCGACAAGTACTGGTTTGTATTGGGAGGACGATAACATCCTATCAGTAGCTTGTTTCTGTAGGTTTTACATTCAGCCCATACTATCTCAATAGTGGAATCAACATTAATAACTTGTGAGGTAACCATTCTTTCGATACCAAGGAGTACCCCACCACCTCTCTTTTCAGTGCGATCACACCTTAAAATGTTAAATGTGCTATCATGTAGAAATATTTCATTATCTGTTATTTCAGGGTGTAGCCATGTTTCAATAAGAACAAGAATCTGAACTGCAGTCATCAAGAAATGAGGCAATATCGTCACGTTCAGGCAACAGACTTCGGATATTTGTGAAAGTTATTGATAATGATGGTGCGATGACAGGTGGCTTTGACTTCCTGCGGTTCACATCATGCAGTGTGGTTTGCTGCTATTTAACACAAGGAACAACTGTATTGCGAGCGCTATCAAAAATATAAGTGGCGTCCCCAATGCGTAGACTATCGGTTGACAACGTAAACGGCTTAGCTTCAGTTTTTGCAAAAGCAATTAGCTGCTTTCTTGCCTGCCGGGTAGCTGGCGAAAAATCCTCGCAAATTGAAAAACCAGACCCTTTTAGTTTGCGTGCAGAAGACAAGGGATGGCCTTTGTCTTTGAAAAATGTCATTTTCGCAATAATAGGCCTCACCTTGCCTTCCGTAAACTTCCCTAGTCGGTGCACCCTCTTAAACTGCGCAGTCGTGAATTCTGTGCCCAATTTTTTGGAGCAAAATTGTATCACTTTTTTTTCTGAAGCAGCCCAGTTTTCCTTAGCCTCATCGGCTATGTCGCATACGGTTTTCCACATTTTTGCATCTAGAAGATATTTTATACAGCTGATTGGAAACGTCATGCAATGTTTCCAAACACGTTCCAGAATCCCCAGTTGGTTGAGATGGCACAGATGATTCCAACGCTACTAGCTTTCTATTTAGCAGTTAAATTTAATTTACAGCGGCAGCGCATTCTTCGTTCGCTCGTATCAAGTCACTGTGCAAAGCCTTCTCATTTTCTGCATGTTTGCGTGCAGTTTCCAAAGCAGCTGCCTGTCCCTTTTCGAAATTTTTACAATCGGCTTGCATAGCAGCCACGGCATCTTCAAGCTTATTTATTCTTTCCAAGGCAGCAGCGAAGGCGTCCGCCTCAACCTTCGACATTGGACCGGGATTCTGCTCGACGTCACCCGCGAGGACAAGCAACAGCTCAGAGTAAATTACATTTTTGATAACAAAGTAACCGACCGCTTAAACGTGCAAGTCCACTTTGTCGGGCATGACATTGCTATGATACAATAATCGCTAGATTTAACCGAAGCAGCACCTGCCAGGTAACTAACCTGCAAGAATGGCAATGGTGAGCAAGGCATACTTGAAGCGATGTCGTGCGCGAAGCAGACGATGGCTGGCTGGCTTTTAAATCCCCTGTTGGCTGTGATGACTGTAGTATCAGTTCCAAGTTGCCAGACGAGTAGTCGAGCACGATCCATATTAGGCCTTGCGTGCATAGCCAGATCACAGGCTGGGAGCGGTCCCGTTTCGCCTTGTTGGTTGGCCCTGAAGATGATGTAGCAGTAGGCCCATGTCGTGGCAATCTGCAACAATGGCATTGGTGAGGAAGACATACTTGAAGCGATGTTGTGCCCGAAGCGGACGATGGCTGGCTGGCTTTTAGATCCCCCGTTGGCTGCGACGGCTGTAGTATCAGTTCCAGGTTGCCAGACGAGTAGTCGAGCACGATCCATATTAGGCCTTGCGCGCGTAGCCAGATCACAGGCTGCGAGCGGTCCAGTTTCGCCTTGTTGGTTGGCCCCGAAGATGATGTAGCAGTAGGCCCATGTCGTGGCAATCTGCAACGATGGCATTAGTGAGGAAGGCATACTTGAAGCGATGTTGTGCCTCCTATGAGTAATGACCTCATAGGCCACCGAGTGATGGTGGTGATGATGATTCATTGGCATCCCTTTTGAAACGGGGCAGTGACGAATAGTTACCTTGCCTGCTTGAGTTACTCCGGTATGCTATGCATGCTTTTCATTCTAGCATTTTTGTATACATCTCTTTAATCTATTTTCTTTTTCTCAAAACATGCTACTATGGCACCATCTCATAGCGGGTTGGCACCGTGGAGCCACAGCCTCGTGCTGCACTACGCTTTCCTCCTCAGTCTTTCACCATACTCTCCTCCTCCGCATTCCTCCTCATATGTCCTCTGTACTCTCCTCTGCTTTCCTCCTTGCGCTTTCTTCGCTATCACCGTCGTTGATCCTTCACTGAACACCGTATTCATTCTGTAGATTATGCTGATGCTGAAGCTGATGCTCAACGTATATGTTGTGGATTTATGAGACATACACTGTCTCCATGATTGGCTAGCTTTGTTATGAGCATCACTCACCAAGGTTATCTGATGATGGTAAGACGATGGCCATTTGCCAACAGCGCACGCAGTGACGACGATGGAACTATGAAGAAGGAATGACGTCGATAGAACGACAAAGGCATTATGAGGATGATGGCATGATGATGATGGGATGATTCTGAAGTGATAACAATAAATAACCATGACACAATTACAATGCCATGACAACGGTGGCATAATCACAACTGATTGACGATAGCACAATTATAACAAAATGAAAAATAAATTATGTTGATAGAACGGCAGCATGATGACAATGCGGCTGATATAGCGGCTCCACAGCCACCGTAGTGCTCCACAAAGAAAGCAACAAAATCCCAAAAAAGAAAGGTGCCAGGCAGGGAGATACGATCTCTCCAATGCTATTCACAGCGTGTTTACAGGAGGTATTCAGAGACCTGGATTGGGACGAATTGGGGATAAAAGTTAATGGAGAATACCTTAGTAACTTGCGATTCGCTTATGATATTGCCTTGCTTAGTAACTCAGGGGACCAATTGCAATGCATGCTCGCTGACCTGGAGAGGCAAAGCAGAAGAGTGGGTCTAAAAATTAATCTGCAGAAAACTAATGTTTAACAGACTCGGAAGAGAACAGCAATTTACAATAGGTAGCGAGGCACTGGAAGTGGTAAGGGAATACATCTACCTAGGGCAGGTAGTGATGGCGGATCCGGATCATGCGACGGAAATAATCAGAAGAATAAGAATGGGCTGAGGTGCATTTGGCAGGCATTCTTAGATCATGAACAGCAGGTTGCCATTATCCCTCAAAAGAAAAGTGTATAATAGCTGTGTCTTACCAGTACTCACCTACGGGGCAGAAACCTGGAGGCTTACGAAAAGGGTTTTACTTAAATTGAGGACGACGCAACGAGCTATGGAAAGAAGAATGATGGGTGTAACGTTAAGGGATAAGAAAAGAGCAGATTGGGTTAGGGAACAAACGCGAGTTAATGACATCTTAGTTGAAATCAAGAAAAAGAAATGGGCATGGGCAGGACACGTAATGAGGAGGGAAGGTAACCGATGGTCATTAAGGGTTACGGACTGGATTCCAAGGGAAGGGAAGCGTAGCAGGGGGCGGCAGAAAGTTAGGTGGGCGGATGAGATTAAGAAGTTTGCAGGGACGACATGGCTACAATTAGTACATGAGCACATGACCGGGGTTGTTGGAGAAGTATGCGAAAGGCCTTTGCCCTGCAGAGGGCGTAACCAGGCTGCTGCTGCTGCTGCTGCTGATGATGATGATGACAATGGCATGACAACAATTGGATGACCTTTTTGAAGTGATGGTGACGGTGTGACAACAGCGTGACGATGGTGGCTTGGATACAATGGAATGGTGACAAGTGTATGACGATGATGGCGTGACGACGAACGTGATGACGACTGTATGACAAAAATGGCAGGACAACAGTACAACGAGAATCAGATGACAAAGCTGGAATGACGACGATGGAATGACCACGGTATGACAACAAATGCATGACGATGAGCATACGTTGACTACAGAAATGTGACAATGGCATGACAACCACAACATAATCACGATTGCATGATGACAGCATGAATACGATGGAATGACATCATCGTAACTGTGTAGGCGGTATGACGATGAGAGTATGATGATAATTTGATGTTTCTGAAATGATGACAATGGTGCAACAGCATTACGAGAACGACATGACTAGAACGGGATGATAATGACTGTATAACCATGGAACTACCATGACCCCAAGGACATTCGTTGGGCACGGTGGTATACCGGCAGAGTGATGGTCACGAATTCGTTTGTCTTCATTGTGCAGATATCTATCGGCCTGTTCGTATCCATGGGAGATGTGCACGTACTGCTGGCGAAATCGTCCAGGGGAGCAAGAGACACAAGCTTCGCCAGGTTCCACGCGACAGAGGTAAGGTGTTCAGCACCTTGGAACTGTTTGCCCCAACTTGTGACAAGGACCACATGTGATGAACCACATCGCCAGCACTCAGCGCCGCTTTGGAATGAGCCTATAACTAGCCTGCCTCCTGGCATCACGTCCATTGGATAGAGCGGTACTGGCAAAATGACGGTCACTAATCCATTTGTCTTCATCGTGCAGGTAAAAAGACAATATGACTATTGTATCTGTTCTGATGATCCGTTCTTGCTGGTGCTGCCTTGCCCACCAATTTGTTGTACGTTTATGAACATGGCGCAATTGTCGAAAAAGCTGCTTTTACTAACCGGAGATATTGCAAGCAATCCAGGCCCTGATTTAGCATAAATTGCAAAGCAGTTGAAAGAAGTTGCTACCGATATCAAAGAAATTAATAAGGGACACCTCGCTGATATGGATAAAAAACTAGGTGCCCTGTCATGCCTTGAGCCAAAGGTAACCTCATGCATAAGCCAGATAGAAGACATGTATCAGATTACAAAACAATTGGAAAAAATAATGGGCGACTTGGAAAACCAGAGCACAAGGTATTATAGTCTAATAGCATATGGGTTAACGGAAACAGAAGGTGAAAACAGTGAAAAGTTAGAATAAATAGTAAATAAAACAATTATTCAGTACACACTTGGCTTGCAGCCCGTTGCCCTAGAGTGAATCCATCATCTCGGCGAACCAGACCATAACAAAACGAGACCAATGATTTTTAGTCTTCTCGATTCTAGACAGAAATATTAGGAAAGGGATGCAAGAAACACAAGTCTGTCTTTTGGGGAAGACTTTTGTAAAAGAACTCGAGAAATAAGTAAAATACTGTGGAACAGCGCAAAGGAAAATTGAGAATTATTTCATCATTCAGAAAGGCAAACCGTCACGTGGTGCTGGTGTGACACTGTTGAAAAAGAAATCCCTTCCATTCATACCATTACCAGATGTGAAGGAAGCTGAGACTGTTCTGCAGAACTACCTGCTACAACACTGCCATAATGCTGCATTTACCTAAGTCCTGATTCAGATGAAAACTGCATGAGAAACGTACAGGAGCTTCGGCAGAGCCATGCTTACAGCCTAAGAATTATCATTATGGGGGACTTTAATGTCACCAGCCCCTCTTGTGCCCGATGTCGCCCGATGCCATGGTTCGGCAGAAGGTCGCTAATTCGTCGACACTCGCACCAATGTGTTTAGCAGGTCACCATCACCGCGCAATTGCGGATCTCGCTCGCGTCAAGCCCGCCGATTCCCTTCACCTTCGCCGCAAGTCCGCCGTTTCTCGTCGCCTGACAAACCTGGACGCTATGCACCGGAAAACTAACAACTGCAGCGCCTGGAGATGACACTGCATTCTTGACCCGGCTTAGAAATCCTTGTCTTACTGACCTTATCCGCTCTAATTTGCTTGAAGTCCAAGCTGACGGTGTTACTGTTACGGCCCTTATTAGAGAGTTTTAGAATTGGGGGCGTAAGGCTCTGGGCCCCCAAGCCGCGTTGCGTCGGTTGCTCTTGGGTCTAGGTGAGCAGCAGAGTTTGAGGACTGGGTCGAACGCAGACAGCGTTGGGTTGAGCGCTCGGGGCGCCGCAGTGTGGAAAATAGAAAGGTGCTTGAAAGAAAAAAAAAAATGAACCTCTTTTCTTACAAGTGAAAACAAACAGAATGCATTTTTGAGCAAAAAGAACAAACAATAAAATGTAAGAAACTGTGTTAGTACCGGTTAGCATTACAAATTAAGTGTGCGATTCTTAGCCAAGCAAAGCCAATTGAAGCCAAGTGCTCTTAGTTGGTGTTTTCTTGTGACGCGCTGCGAAAAAACTGCGAGTTCACCCGCGTGAAATGGCGAAAATCAGTCGAAGTAAATAAAGTTTGCTCTGCGACCATCCGCTGTACGCCATCGCTGTCACCCACGAGGGCGGCCCAAGACGGCTTGGGGGCCCACGCTAGTTTTCGATTCTTGGGTCTTGGGTTAATGCGAACGCAAGAACCCAAGACTGACTTGGGTTCTGCGCATGCGCACTTGTGGCGCGCAATTTTCTTGGGTCCCCAAGCCGCTTGGGCCCCCAGTTCTAAAACTCTCTATTGACAATGGTGCACAAATCTCGGTGATAAGCACTATTCTTCGTGAGAAGCTAAAGGAAGTCCTGGGGACAACTGCCGTGCAACGTGCAGTAAGAGTCGCCGATGGAAGCACACCTACCGTCGTTGGAACATGTACTGCCCGTGTCACTATATCTGGCCATCGGACAAGTGCTCTGTTCCTTGTGCTTGAGCAGTGCCCATACGTCAGGATCTTGGGCATTGACTATCCACACATTCAGTCCTTGTTGGTCCTTCAACTTGAACTCCCTTCTGTCCCGAAGACTATTGCTGCTCAGCCTACGCAACTGTGTACTGTCGTGTTTGTACGACTGCCGCCACAATCCACTACCCATGTTCTTTTGACGCCCTCTCCTTCTGTCGCTGACGAGGATTACGTTGCATCCCCTATTATTGATGTTGTCTTGGCGCACAATGTGACCCTACCACACACGGTTGTTGAAATTGTCAACAATGAAGCTTATCTCCCTGGTCTCAACTTCGGCTTATTCACCCATGTTCTACCTTCCGGAATTGCGCTTGCAGCATTGTCATCCCTAAATGACTGTCAGATTTCCACGCCAACATCTGAAGCCCCTTCACGTCCTACAAGCGCAGCAGGATCCATCAGCTTGCCCACCAGTGAATTTGACAAAATGATCGCTGCGGACCTTTCACCTGCACATTCTGCTGAACTTATCGCACCGTATCGGTATGTTTTGGCTTTGACAACCACCCACTAGGCCAGACAACAGTTGTCATGCATTGAATCGACACCAGCAACACAAACGCTATTCATTGTCATCCGTATCGTATTTCTGCTGCTGAACGGGCGATTATACAAAAAGAAGTCAACAAGATCACAGAAAAAGACATTATAGAACCCTCAAGTAGCCCATGGGCATCTCCAGTTGTGGTCATCAAGAAAA
Source organism: Dermacentor variabilis (assembly GCF_050947875.1). NCBI lineage: Eukaryota > Metazoa > Arthropoda > Arachnida > Ixodida > Ixodidae > Dermacentor > Dermacentor variabilis. Next base: position 9,992,958 of record NW_027460280.1, on the reverse strand, counting down.
AAGACGGCACCTGGCACTAAGAAAGACGTATACAGTCGCCGACTGATTTTTCGGACTCCAAAAATTCGGACATGCTCGATTATTCAGTCTGCTTCGCAGCACCGCCATTCTCCCCATAGACCATAATGTATAACAACTGCCAAAAGTTCGGACACCTTGAAACCTCTCGTCTGATTTTTCGGACACTCCTTGAGCCAACTCGATCGAGAGCACCATGCACCTACTCTGACCAGGGCATGGTTCAACTTGCTGAACACCATTTTTGTTTTGAACGGAGCCTCCTTACTGCCCCACGAAGTGGTGCTACCGCAAATCCCCGCTCATCATCATTGTTTCTGCCTGGTTCGTCAGAGTGACTACAGCAGTTCCGGTCTCAGCTTAGTAAGCCATGTCAAGACAATCCAGCAGCTGATTTGTTTATTTCTTCGTGCACAATGCTACGAGCAGGCCACGTTTTTTGTTTGTGCGACTGGTGTCAGCATGACGGTGTGGTGGTGTTCACTTTGTGCGCTGTGCCGAGGTTGCGGTGATCCAACGCGGCATACGGAAACATCGCGTCAAGTGTCTAGTGGTGCCGACAGTGCCCACGCAGACTGCACTGGGGAATGCCGGCAAGCGGGTGCTGGGAGGCCTAGGATTTGCCGCCTTCCAATGTGCTCCCTACTGACGCCAAAAATGTTCTGCTGAGACCTGCGCAGTGGGTGCATTGCGATTCCAGACACCGTCTCGTTTGACAGTTTCATAGGTGCTGTACTGACATGTGCAGAACTCGATGACGACAAGATCATTTGTTAGGTTTATGCTACACTGCCAGACGATGACATCGAGTCGGAAGATGACGCACAATGTCCTACGCTGCAGTCGTATGCGGAGTGTGTACAAGCAGTGATTGTGCTTTCAGCCACCTATAGTGACCGTACGACCCTCTCCAAGATTCAGGCTTATCTGATTGCACATAAATGGAACAGCGTGCAACAGCGCATTCAGGATTTCTTCAAGCCTACTGCCAAGCCCGAATAAGTGCGTGGAAATGAAAGATTTCTTTTTTTTTTTTGCTTAATCTGCTTTTTTGGACACCTGTTTATTCGGACATTTCCGCAGTCCCCGTGAGATCCAAATAAACGGTCGGCGACTGTATCCGTTGCCTCCTATAGATGATGCCCTTGACTGCCTCCCCGGAGCGAGTTATTTTTCGTCCATCGATCTGCGGTGTGGCTATTGGCAAGTTGCCATGGATCCTATGGACCGCGAGAAGACCACATTTATAACACTTGATGAGCTATGCTAATTTAAGGTTACGCCCTTCGGTCTATGCAATGCACCAGCCACATTTGAGTGCAGGATGTATTCGCTCCTTTGAGGCTTCAAATGGTCGACCTGCTTATGCTACTTGAATGACGTTAATGTTTTTTCAACATTTCCCAGCCATATTCAGCGCCTGTCGGCCATTCTTCAAGTGTTTCACAGCGCCGGTCTTCAGCTCAACTCATCTAAGTGCCACTTTGGTCGCCACGAAATAACAGTGCTCGGACACCTTGTTAATAGTGTAGGAATCGGACCTGACCCTGAAAAAGTTTGCGCCGTGAAGTATTTCCCCGTACCTTCCTCTACCAAAGACGTTTGTTCCTTCATTGGCTTATATTCTTACTTCCATCGCTTTGTCAAAAATTTTGGTGACATTGCCCGCCTGCTTACTGAACTTCTCAAGAAAGATACACCTTTCTCATAGGACCGCAGCAAAGCCCATGCATTTTCTGCGCTTATACACCTTCTCACGACTTCTACTCTGTTGGCGCACTTCGACCCTTCTGCTCCTACGGAAGTTCAGAAGGACACCAATGGATATGGAATCACAGCCATCCTTGCCCCAGCACCAGCATAGTCACGACTGCGTCATAGTGTACGCTGGCCGCCTGCAATCTGCCCAAGAGCGCAATTATTCAATTACCGAGCATGAATGCCTTGCCCTTGTTTGGGCCATCTCTAAATTTTGCCGATACCTCTTTGGCCATCCATTCACGGTAGTGACTGACCACCATGCACTCTGCTGGCTTTCCTCACTGAAAGATCCTACAGGCCGTCTTGGATGCTGGGCTTTGCAGTTACAAGAGTACTCGTTTTCCATTGTGCACAAGTCTGGCCAATTACATCAGGACGTGGACTGCCTGTCCCGATATCCCGTTGATCTGCCCGATAACACGAACCCTGACACCGATGCTTGTGGTCTTGCTATTTCGGACTTTCTTCATGTCGGCGCTGAACAATGGCGTGATCCGGTGTTAGGTTCCATCATCGACCGTCTCAGCTCCGGGGCTTCTGACGAGTTGCTTCGGATGTTTACCTTACATACTGGAACTTCATACTGCCACAATGTATACCCCAAAGACCCTGTGCACTTGCTGGTGGTACCCTCCCACATGCCCTCCGGCAGCTTCACAACGAACCCACAGCAGGTCACCTTGGTGTAACGCGCACTTATGATTGTGTGCGATGTCATTTTTTTTGGCCTGGGCTTTATCACTCCATGCAGAAGTATGTTGTCAGCTGCGAGCTGAGTCGACACAAGAGGCCCACCGACGCTTCCTGCCGGCCTTCTTCAGCCTATCGATGTCCTAGTAGAGCCGTTCTTCCGCATTGGCCTCGATCTGATAGGACCTTTCCCTACATCGGCATCAGGGAACAAATGGGTCGCTGTCGCGACAGACTATGCCACGTGCTACGCTATACACATGCGTTTCCAACCAGCTGTGCTAACAATATTGCCGACTTTCTTCTCTGCGATGTGATTCTGCATCACGGAGCTTCTCGTCAGCTGCTCACCAATCACGGTCCTTAACCCTTTGAGGGTCAATGATGTAAATATATGGCGCCGCGAACAAGTCCAAAAATGGTCAATGCCGTATATTTACAACGCCGTCTGTGCGTTTAAAAAGCGCGCCAATTTCCTAACTTTTTCTTTTCTGTCATGTGCTGCCGTTAAGTGGGAATAGCGGGAATTTTTTTCGCGCGCCTCCCTCTCTCTGTTTTCGTTGCATGGTTTGTTTTAGCGCTAGTTCCCTCCTGCGCGTCTATATAGTACTGCTAGCACATTGGCGCGTGCGTGCCCGGGTGGCAGTTCGGGTTTTGTTTTCGCGGGTGGTTTCGGCATCTTGCGCTTGCAAACCTGATCGCTATCTCGTTACTAATCGCTCAAAGGGCGACCACCTGTCTCTTGCTTGTTTAGTGCTCACAGGGGTGCGCATAGGAAGGATGCCGCCATGCATGTGTTACCATTGCCTTTTTTTTTTTTTGACACTCACGAAAACTAATTGCTTCTGGTTGGCGATAAGATGAAGATTAGCGGAAGTTTGCCACACATTGTGCTTTTTTGACGGGCACACAACCACACAGTTTTCTTGAGTGCGCGCACCTACGCAGTTCGATTACGCTATGGGTGTACATACTAGATATTAGTGTAAGAGCAGGAACATTTCAGTCTTGCGAAATATTCTCGCATGCGCATTTTCAAGGCCTTGAACTATGTGTATAAAAATGCATCAAATTTTTAATTCTTCTAAGTTTATTTCTTTTTTTATTGTTGTCATTCATGAATGAAGAGTACATATATGCCAACACTAAATATTTTTTTCTCACTTTACGGTCACCATAGAAAAATTGCAGCAAATTTTTTTCGAAATAATTCCTAAGAAGAATTGAAATCTGCAATAAAATAAATCGACCCTGGGAGGTCGCATATGGCGAAAAGAAATCCTCAAAGGGTTAAGTCTCAACTAGATGTATGCGCGGGCACGCGGTCGCACGCGCCGCACCACGTCCGAACACGTACGGCGTCAGGCGCAGAGGCTGCATCGCGTGTTGACGCGCAGCAGCGTGGAGACCTTGCACTGCTAGGTTTTTTACGCCTGCGCCGGAGGCTGCCGCCCGCGTCACCAGCCAGACGCGCCTCACGTGACTACGGTGAACCAACGTGACTTCCAGAAAGCTTCTTTGTGCAGCGTGCAGGTAAGCCCAGGCATGCTGCGTGCGTTGCGATCGGAGTTCCGTGCTGGTTTTGGCATTTTATAATGGCAGCTGCTTAAGTCTTCAGCCATAACGGCTACATTAATAATGAAATGTTCATCGCCGAAGTTCGGTAACGGACACAGCGTCCAGCACGCATAGAGCACATAGCATGCGAGTGATGCTATGCTGATGCTGCTGCAGGTTTCACCGAGGTCACAATATTGGTATAAAGTCGCAATTGAGTTGACTGAACCACTAGGAGTCCTGCAATATCTTTTTGAAGATATAAAAAGAAATTTTAAGTTAAAACTTATTGTGTCTTATTGCCATCTTTAGCACATTGTTTAATGTGACCGTTAAGCGAAGGCTGGGCTGTCTTTAACACAGAAACCTAGCAACACTGCGCCACCGTGACCCACAGCAAGTCGTGCATCGTTTGGGTGCGTGCCCTCTCCTTCCGTCGGGCGCGACGTGACGTTGAGTGAGCGCGGCGCGTGCGGACGCGTTTTAACACGCTCATCTGGTTGAGGCTTTACTTCTTGTCCCGTGTCATCGATGACCTCCTCCCCTCATGTTCCACAAAACACAAGGTCACCATTGCCTATCATCCTCAGACAGACGGTCTCACTGACCGACTGAATTGCACCATAACCAACATGCTCTCCATGTACGTTGGCACCGACCACTGCGACTGGGATGTTAGATAACCCTTTGTTACATTTGCCTATAATACATCACGCCACGACACTGCAGGTTGTTCTCCATTTCATCTTTTTTGGCTGTGAACCGACACTCCCCATGGATACATTACTCCCACCCGCTCCACAACAACCATCGGAGTACACACAAGATGCCATCGCAAGGGTGAACACTGCATGTCATATCGCATGTAACTGCCCTATGATGTCACAGGCATCACAGAAGTTGCATTACGACTGTCATCATAAGGATGTATATTGTGCTCCAGGATCCTTAGTGCTCCTCTGGTAGTCAACTCGATGAGTTGGTCTATCAGCGAAGCTTCTACCACGTTACCACGGTCCTTATTGCGTTCTGCACCAAGTTACCGACTTGACGGCGTATAATATTCTACCAGCAAAGCCAATTCTGCCTTATATGCTGGTCCAGACTGACGTAGTTCACATTGCTTGGCTAAAGCTGTATAACCTATCCATTGATGCTGCACTCTCGCCTACATGGTTGGTGCGAATGTTTTCATCCGGCGGGTAATGCCGCTAGACAGAAGAAGTCTGTCGCATTAGGCCAGCATCAATGAAGAAGACGTAGAGGTGGCTCCTCGCCATATTGGGTGCTGAGACTCTTGTGCTGCTCGCCTTACTTATAAATATTTGTAAATATACGTGTTTTGTGCAACAATATGGTATTATTTTCAGTTCGATCGTAAGCCAACAAATGAGATTATTTCGGCACGCAATTCACAAAGAAAACACTTATCAATTGATGTCACTAGGCAGAACATTTAAAAAAAAATAAAAGCTAATCTGGCCTGCAATTTGCAAGCTTGCTATGAAGGAAACAAAATTACCTGTTACAAGGGCAGGCACTAACGAGAAACAAGTAGGAGAAGATAATTATTTTCTTTATTAAGATTGCTAATACATTCTGTTGATACGTTTGTTGGGAGCAAAAAATTTTTCAGCATAGACCCGATGCAGATGCTATGGAGAGAAATATTGCGGTTTATTAATATGTGTCCTTACTAGACATTAAAAAAAAATCACCTGATTTTTCATGTCTCTTCCATTGCAGAGGGACACGTTTCATAGAATCTGTATTGTCTACAGCACAATGAGAGTTGTGAGTGAAGCCACAGTTCCTTCTGTAACGAGGTGCAGCTATATCATGGAAGGCCTTCTGCGAAAACATTTGAGACCCTAATGCTTAACTGCAATTTGAAGAACATTATCGACCTTGAAGGACAACCAACTATTATCGAAGACTTCGAGCACATGGTAGAGACTATTGAGAAGATAAAGATGGGCGCGGGTGGTCCCACAAAGCAAAAATACCCAGGTGTCAGGGTGCCTACATTGACTCTTTGAGTGTGTGGAGGCACAGAAGGTGCAATATCTATGATATCGACCAGTATCCGCACTGCGAAAGACTTGCGGCCACATTGCGTTGTCACATGATGCATCAACAGAAAAGAATGCAGACTTCCAGGACTACAATAGTTCAGCCTGCAATTAAGAAGCACAACTCTGCTGTTTTGTGACGACAACAAAGATAACTCTACAAGAAAGCATGGTCACCTTGCCGATCACTGAGAGATCTTCAAGAGGAACTTAAGATGTACCAAGAAAGAAAGAGCAAGCCAAACGAGAGAAAAGTGGAGTCACATCTCCAGTGCCTACCTGAAGGTACACGCCTTGTCATGGAGGAGTGCATAAAACTGGACACATAATCATCACCAGAATCATCATCAGCAGCAGTCTGGCTACGTCCACTGCAGGGCAAAGGCCTCTCTCCCCATACTTCTTTAACTACACCGATCATGTGCTAATTGTGGCCATGTTGTCCATGCAAACTTCTTAATCTCATCGCCCACCTAACTTTCTGCCGCCCCCTGCTATACTTACCTTTTCTTGGAATCCAGTTCGTAACCCTTAATGACCATCGGTTATCTTCCCTCCTCATTACATGCCCTGCCCATGCCCATTTCTTTTTCTTGACTTCACAAAAGATGTCTTTTACACGCGTTTGTTCCCTCACCCAATCTGCTCTCTTCTTATCCCTTAATGTTACACCCATTATTCTTCTTTCCATAGCTTGTTGCATCGCCCTCAATTAAAGTAGAACCCTTTTCGTAAGCATCCAGGTTTCTGCCCCGTAGGTGAGTACTGGTAAGACACAGCTGTTATGCACTTTTCTCTTGAGGGATAATGTCAACCCGCTGTTCATGAACTGAGAATGCCTGCCAAATGTACCCCAGCCCATTCTTATTCTTCTGATTATTTCAGTCTCATGATCCAGATACGTGGTCACTACCTGCTCTAAGTAGATGTATTCCCTTACCACTTCCAGTGCCTCGCTACCTACTGTAAATTGCTGTTCTCTTCCGAGACTGTTAAACATTACTTTAGTTTGCTGCAGATTAATTTTCAGACCCACCCTTCTGCTTTGCCTGTCCAGGTCAGTGAGCATGCATTGCCCTGAGTTACTAAGCAAGGCAATATCATCAGCGAGTCGCAAGTTACTCAGGTATTCTCCATTAACTCTTATCCCCAATTCTTCTCGACCCAGGTCTCTGAATACCTCTTGTAAACATGCTGTGAATAGCATTGGACAGATCGTATCTCCCTGCCTGATGCCCTTCTTTATTGGGATTTTGTTGCTTTCTTTATGGAGGACTACGGTGGCTGTGGAGCCGCCATATATATTGTTCAGTATATTTACATATGGCTCGTCTACACCCTCATTCCGTAATGCCTGCATAACGGCTGAGGTTTCGACTGAATCAAACACTTTCTCGTAATCAATGAAAGCTATATATAAGGGCTGGTTATATTCCGCACATTTCTCTGTCATGCATGCAGCGATGATGTAGAGGTAGAGCATCTGCCTCACATGCAAAAGGACTGTGGTTCAAATCCCAGTGATGTGCAATTTTTCACCGGATTAAAGAAAAAAAATTTTTAAATCCGCGTGCTGATAAAATTGCCTAAACAGGCCTGACTGCGGCCTGATCCCGGTGACCAGAACCAGTAATGCACACCCTCACGAGAGCAGGATTGGCGACCCTGGTGCAGTATTTGTCCACAACCTCCTATATGAACACAACAATCAAACCCCGGCCCTCAGTCCCCAGCAACTGCGAAGCAACTGACCACAGCAGCGGTCAGACCTGTGACGCAGCAGAGGGTGCTAAGAATCTCTGGATCCGGACAGGCCACCACTGGAATCTGAACCTGGCAACATTTAACGCCAGAACGTTATCTGGTGAGGCAAGTCTAGCAGCGCTATTGGAGGGATTAGCAGGCATTAAATGGGATATAATAGGGCTCAGTAGGGTTAGGAGGACAAATGAAGCACATACAGTGCTGAAAAGCGGGCACATCCTGTGCTACCGGGGCTTAGCGGAGAGACAAGAACTAGGAGTCGGATTCCTGATTAATAACGATATAGCTGGTAACATACAGGAACTCTACAGCATTAACGTGAGGGTGGTAAGTCTTGCTGTGAAATTTAATAAGAGGTACAAACTGAAGGTCGTACAGGTCTACGTGCCTACATTCAGTCATGATGACCAGCAAGCCGAAAGCTTCTATGAAGATGTGGAATCGGCGATGGGTAAAGTCAAAACAAAATACACAATACTGATGGGCGACCTTAATGCCAGGGTAGGCAAGAAGCAGGCTGGAGACAAGTAAGTGGGGGAATATGGCATAGGTTATAGGAATAGCGGGGAAGAGTTATTAGTAGAGTTTGCAGAATGGAATAATTTGCGGATAATCAATACCTTTTTCCGCAAGAGGGATAACACCTTTTTCCGCAAGAGGGATAACCGAAAGTGGACGTGGAGGAGCCCAAATGGTGAGACTAGAAATAAAATAGATCCCATACTCTGTGCTAACCCTGGCATCATACAAGATGTGGACGTGCTCGGCAAGGTGTGCTGCAGTGACCACAGGGTGGTAAGGACTTGAATTAGCCTAGACTTGAGGAGGGAACAGAAGAAACTGGTATATAAGAAGCCGATCAATGAGTTAGCAGTAAGAGGGAAAATAGAGGAATTCCGGATCAAGCTACAGAACAGGTATTCGGCTTTAACTCAGGAAGAGGACCTTAGTGTTGAAGCAATGAATGACAACCTTATGGGCATCATTAAGGAGTGTACAATAGAAGTTGGTGGTAACTTCGTTAGACAGGAGACCCGTAAGCTATCGCAGGAGATGAAAAGTCTGATTAAGAAACGCCAATTTATGAAAGTCTCTAGACGCCAATTTATGAAAGTCTCTAGCCCTACAGCTAGAATAGAACTGGCAGAACTTTCCAAGTTAATCAACAAGTATAAGATAGCTGACATGAGGAAGTATAATAAGGATAGAATTGAGCATGCTCTCAGGAACGGAGGAAGCCTAAAAGCAGTGAAGAAACTAGGAATAGGCAAGAATTAGATGTACGTGTTAAGAGACAAAGCCAGCAATATCATTACTAATATGGATAAGATAGTTCAAGTGACTGAGGAGTTCTATAGAGATTTATACAGTACCAGTGGCACCCACGACGATAATGGAAGAGAGAATAGTCTAGAGGAATTTGACATCGCACAAGGAACGCCTGAAGAAGTAAAGAAAGCCTTGGGAGCTATGCAAAGAGGGAAAGCAGCTGGGGAGGATCAGGTAACAGCAAATTTGTTGAAGGATGGTGGGCAGCTTGGTCTAGGATAACTGGCCACCCTGTATACGCAATGCCTTATGACCTCAAGCGTACCGGAATCTAGGAAGAACGCCAACATAATCCATAAGAAAGTGTATGCCAAAGACATGAAAAATTATAAACCGATCAGATTACTGTCCATTGCCTACAATGTATCTACTAAGGTAATCACAAATAGAATCAGGAACACCTCAGACTTCTGTCAACCAAAGGACCAGCCAGGATTCCGTAAACTCTACTCAACAATAGACCATATTCACACTATCAAAAACTGGACACATATATTTCGCCAAAAGGCAAATTTTTGACCATGTACCTTTTGCTACACATTTGAAGTCTCACTGCATACGCCCTTCTGAGGTAGAATGGCCCGATGCCCCTTCCCACAGTGTCTACTGTAAAGAAACCCATACCACTTGCGAGACCGAAGTGTGGCTTCGACAAAAGTTTTTTGAAGCCTTCAAGAAAAGACTACTGAACAAGGAGGACATTCAAAGGCATGGAATGCTTCTATTTGATGAAATCTACATGAGCTCATCCTCGCCATTCCCTGCTTGAGACAAACAAGAAGGGCACAAAGGCACCTGACTTTTGTTAGTCAGAGCCTGGTTACAGCTGTATGAATCCGACAGATAATGAAGCCAATGGATGCACAGGGGAAGTTATTTGTAGTTTTTATATGAAGCGTAGAAATGATAAGCTAAAGGGAATTGAAGGTGGGCAAAATAGCAACTTGCCGCAGGTGGGGGCCAAACCCACAATCCCTGCATTGCATGTGCATTGCTCTAACAATTGGGCATGGCAGCTGTTCTATCATCCACATTTTCGGGGATTTAAGTATCTGTACAAGATCTAACCTGGAGACCGTTAGGCAGAGCTACTCATGGCCATGACAGTGGATGTGCATATAACATCCTTTTGACCGATGAAAATCGGTAATCAAAGTTAGCGCCGAGCTAAGCTTAAGTGCAATGCCGACTGGATTCCATGGCAGTTATAGCCAAGACTTATGGTCCGCAGACAAGCGCCCTTCTTAACTATGAATACCGAAAATGGGATTGGTACAGCTCACTATAACTAGGATGAAACGTAGCGTAACATGAGTACATGGATGAAAGAAGTAACTACGTCTACATAGCATTTAACTTTCAACAACAAAATTTATATAGATACCAGATCGTGGAACAGCTGCACCTATACTGTAGCCGATCTGCGGCACACTGCGCATCAATACCCTTCTGAGCATGAATACCGAGTATGAATATTTTTTAAATAAATTTTGCGATAACCACCAACAACCATCATCGTCAGAACACATTTCATATTACTTACAAGCACTGATCAAGGTATGTGAAAGTAACTAATTCCTTACTAGTCTTTTTACAAGTGTTTAATGAAAAGGATAGTTAATCCAATTTCTTTTGCTACTGAAAACCTAGTTTTAGGAACTGCTTGGCTAAGTTCAAATTTTATTGTGGTTTATACAGGCAGCAGGGAGAGAGCAAGAGATTAAAGAAAGGAAAGCCCATGAGGTTACAGAGAATAAAAAACCTGGTTTGCTACCCTACACTTGAGAGAGGGGATTCAGCTAGATAAGAAAGAGAGATAGGGAGGGAGAGAAACAGATCACATGAACAAATTACTAATGTCAGCAGCACGAGACAACAGTCAACAAAAATATGGATTTAATAATGGTGTTAAGAAAACAAAATATGTTCTTTGTTATATTTCATAGATAATAAATGTTAGGTTTGTTTGCCTGTCACTCTTAGCCGCCTCGGTAGCTTAACGGCTATGGTGCTGCAGTACTAAGCATGACGTCACGGGATCAAATCTCAGCTGCCACGGCTGCATTTTGAAGGGAGCGAAATTCATAAACCCTGTATCCCGTGCATTGGAGGCCCGTTAAAGATCACCTGGTGGTCAAAATTAATCCGGAGCCCCCCCCCCCCACTACCCAGCGTGCCTCGCAATCAAATCTCGGTTTTAGGTCGTAAAACACTATGATTCAATCTTTTTTTCACTTGCCGGCATTGGGCTTGCAAAGCTTTTGCTGGAAGCCACCACCTTACTGGAACAGGCTGGTGCAGCAGTGGACGGCATCGTTTGTGATGGTGCAAGCAAGAATCGCCTGCTTTAGCACTACATCGGTGTCTCTGGCAAAGCGGACAATCCTCAGTGCTTGTTTCAGACCCTCGTTTGCTCAAATGCATTCCCAACAAAATGTTAAAAAATATAGTCTTAAACGTTTGTGGCTAGCTGATACAATGGAATGATTACGTTGCCCTTTTCAACACCAATAACAATGGTTCAGGATTTCTGAAAATTTGCCTAAAATCACATGGTCACATGTTCACAGCGTTCTCGAATCACAGTCTGATCAGATGATCACTGTCTTATTGATGCTTAAAGACATAAAGAAGACAACAGTCTAGCTTACTAAAGGTCAGTCAGAGTTAAAATCAGACATGAAGGATGTGAAAACTAGCTAAAACACAACTGAAAGCAAGCTAACTGATATTTTCCACCGTCTTCAATCACTTTACAATCTTTACAAATCTGAAGCACTAGACACTGTTTGCAATGATTTCACCATAATTCGAGAGATTGCTAAGCGGTTGGAAAAGCAGCAGGACACCATAGTCTCACGCTTAGATGACTTGGAGGACAGATCAAGGCATAATAACTTGATTTTTTTTACAGCACAGGTCTCCAAGGTCTCAGCAGGACAATTCCCGCGAATCATGGCTGCAAACAGAACAGAACACTCTGGATGCCCTGTTGTCAGTGATGGGAAATGCTTTACCATCAAACTCAGTTTGAACGAACGCATCGAATCAGGACTTCTGCAAATAGGAAGTGTCGTCTGGTTATAATGAAATTATCGAACTTTAAAATTAAGAAGAGCATACTTTCGTCGCATAGCAAGCTTAATTAAGGTAGGAACATTTCAGTATCTGAGGACTTGCTTGCCTGTGACAAGGCTCACTAGTACAAAGCTTCTCGAATTTGGTTAAATGATTCCCCCTCATTTAAGCTACGTTTTAACGAGCCTTTCACTGATAAGCAATGTTTCATGTATAATCTAACAATTGACAGCATTAGGCGAGTTAAAAATGCCCTTCCATGTCAGACCTGCCTACCTGACAATATGTGTCGTCACCCTACTACACAGGAACGTGCCAGGGGCAATGGCATATTTTTACCAGCACAAGCCTCCGTGCTTGTTGCTAACGCTAGAAGTGTGTTTCGCAAGCGCAAAGTACTTGACTTGCTCATCGACAGCTGTAATGCTGGTATTATTGCATTAACTGAAACGTTGCTACAACCTCAGGTACAAGACTGAACTCCTTTACTTGTCTTGATTTCATATCTTCCATTGTGATCGCACTGCTCACCAAGGCAGAGGCACACTACTCGCTATTTCGAAGTCCCTGCAGTGTCATCACGTCCACATTCACTGTAAACTGGAAACTGTGCATGCTTGTGTTGATATCAGACATTGTAAAATTACCATCATTGTGTGCCACCCTTCTACCCGTCCACTTTCACCGCTTCACGGTGTGCTAAACACACTTACTTTGTGGAACGCCATTGTACAGTCAAACCTCAATATGTCGAACACGGATATATTGAATTATTGTATACATTGAACACTTTCTATATCACCTAGAAAATCGCATGCATTTTTAATTTTTTATTTCTAACGGGGTCGGACGTAAAATAGATGTATCGAACTCCGCCACCCCAGACCATGTGTGCTCTGTTGACAGGCAGCAAGCTTTCCCACAACACCCTCGAACGTAACTGTGGTACGATGGGCATTCCCAACTGCTGAGCACTATAACTGCACACATTGATGGCGCCGAGGTTGCCATTTGAATGTAGCGGCGTATGCACGTGGCAGCTTGGCTAGTTTGACAACATTAATGATGCATTGTATTTGCCGCATTGACTCCTCCTCAGTGCCTCGTTCTGCACCTGCCGTGCCTCATGAGGAATGGCGTTTGCTTCCACAGAGATGCGCGACAGCGTGCGCTCACTGGGCTCACTCATAGACACCTTGGCAGATGCCACTTAATACTCTGTTATTGACAGTGTTTCGAAATGCTTAGATTGACGGACGTGGAGATCGCAATGGAAGTAGCGGCCGAATGAAGACACTGTCTAGGTTGATCCCACAAGTGCTGATGTTGTCCCGCTCCCAACTTCAACTGAGGCTGTAGCTGCTTTTTCCCTTCTACACCGCTACTGCGGTGCAATAAAGGCACTGGCCTATGGCTTGTGGATCGTTTAGACTATGTTGAGGATGCCACGGCTATTCATGCGGCTGCCAATAAGAAGCAGGCTACACTGCTGCAGTACTTTCAGCCAAAAAAACAAATACTTTGTGTGAAGCTTCAAGCAAGTATTTACTGCACCACAATTGGTTCATTGATTGATTTTAATAAGTTTTTTATGCATTTTTATGTGATTTTATATATGGAATTCTGGCTATATTGAACTATTTCGCGATCACCATGCTGTTCGACATGTCAAGGTTCGACTGTATTATTGGGGGATTTCAACTTCCCCAACATATGCTGGACTACTGATCCTCCGCACTGTTGTCCATTTTCTTCACAAAGTAACGTCTTTCTTGATCTCTGCTCTTTATTTTTCCCTGACATTATTAGTATTGGAACCAACTAGAATCTCAGACAGTGCTGCTAACTGCCTTGACTTAATTTTATGCTCTCATCCTGACATAGTTACCAATGTTTCATGCTTACTATGCTTAAGCGATCACCTGGGTCTTTTTTTTTCAACATATTGTTGCCTGTGTTAAAACCAGTTGTTGAAAAAAAAAATTTTATCACTATGACAGGGCAAATTTTGACCATATTACTATTGAGCTAGCTGACTTTCTTGATCTTTTCCTAAGCCAATTTGATGATCACACGGTTAATGAGAACTGGATCGTTTCCAATAAAAAATACATGAGCTCACTGATAAGTTTATAGCGTCAAGTGTAATATCATGCAATGTTAAAAAGCCCTGGTTCAACTGCCAGTTAAAAAGCTTTTACAACCGAAAAAAAAAACTATCGAATAGCAAATATAAGTGCACAGACTTCAAAATGGGATGCTTATAAGAAGGCGAACAATACCTACATTGAGGCTATAAAACTTGACAAAAAGACACTCCAAATACACACTTTGCCCACAATGCTTGCGTATGATGCTAAAAAGTTTTGGCATGTTATTAACCCCTAAAAGATAATTCGGTCAAGCTAATTGATTCCAGTGGTTCACTGGTACCCGATGACATATGTCCCCATGTCCTTAATTCTGTATTCTGTCACAACTTTGTCATATGTAGTAATCCTGTGCTTCCAACTCTTGAGTATTGCAATTACCCAGCTATGGATTTTATTATCATTGAACCTCTTGGGGTCGAAAATGTAATTAAAGGTCTGAAGTTGTCCTCAAGTCCTGGTGCTGATTTGATTAAATTGAAATTTCTGAAAAATACTGTTGTTTACTCATCTGTTCTGCTTTCAAGAATTTTTCAGCAATCTTTAGATACCTATCAGCTACCTGCAGATTGGAAAGTCGAGAAAGTAGTCCAACTTCACAAGTCTGGTAGCAAAAATTTGCCCCTCAACTACCGGCCCATTTCCCTCACCAGCATTCCTTGCAAGGTTCTTGAACATATTTTGTACTTCCATATAGCAAAGCACTGACAATATTTCATTTTTCACAAAAGCACAACATGGTTTCCATAAAATCTTCACATGCGAAACTCAACTTCTTTCTTTTACTCAAAGCCTTCATCTTATTCTCGACAAAGGTTTATTCGCAGACTGTGCTTCCTTTGATTTTGCCAAGACCTTCGACAAAGTGTGTCATATATTGCTTCTATTTAAGCTTAGTAAACTAAGTCTTCATCCTAACCTGTTTGCATGGCGTGAACATTTTCTCCTTAATCAGTCACAGTATGTTGTGTCAAATAACCATATGTCCTCATTTTAAACCCTACACTCTAATGTGGCCCAAGGATCAGTTAGAGCCCTCTACTTTTCTTAATTTACATTAACGATTTACCCAATTATGTTTTTTCTAATATTTACCTTTTCGCAGATGAGTGTGTTATCCTCCGTGAAATGTCAGACAAATCTGATAACACATTCTCACAAAACAATATAAATGCTATCTCTAAGTGGTGATGTATGGTTAATGCAACTTAACGCAACTAAATGTAAATGCATGCGTGTAAGTCGCAGCAATATTCCTCCACTGAACTATTACCTTAATGATACTCCCCCAGAAGCCGTAACCTCCTATAAATACCTATGCGTCCACATAACCTCGACACTTTGCTAGTCGTTACACATAAAGTAATTAACAATACTAACCGCATGCTAGGTTATACCAAAATTTTTCTTCTGCTCCTTTACCATTAAAGTTAATCTTATATAAACTGCTTATTAGGAGTAAAATGGAGCATGCCTCATCTATCTGGGATCCGCACCTTGAAACACTTATTCAATCACTTGAACTAATCCAAAACAATGCTGTGCGTTTCATTTAAGCAATTATAGCCGCCACATCAAGCGTAACTTCCATGAAAAACTCTTTGCTACTTGCTCTGCTCTCAGTGCAATGTAAGTGCTTTCGATTTGCTTTATTTCATAAACTATATTTCCACAATTCCTACCTGTGCAATATTCTTATATTATCTTCTAGGTACCTACATTTCCTCTCGCATTGATCATAGCCATAAGGTTAGAATAATTAAATGCCACACCAGAACCTGTTATGAATCATTTATTCCCAGGACATCTTAGGATTGGAATCACCTTTCCAGCGCAGTTGTTGCAGTCAAGGACAACTCAAACTTTCGTTCAGCCATATCAGACATCATTGCTCCTAGATACAATTAACTAATGAATTTTGCTATATTAACTAACCACTTCTTGCTGCTTTGTTATTTACTTATGTATATGTTTTTACCCACTCCCCTCTGCAATACCTCGGTTTTGACGGCACAACAAAATAAATAAAACCCGATTCAAAGAGAAAGAAATGAGGGTATGCGCCGCGCAAGTTTCAGCCACTCAGCTGCAGATGGCCTTGCAAGGCAAAGAGCGGCAGTGTGGTGGCACCATCCATTTCATGTGGCTCGATGCCTGAAACAGAAAGCTTCCACACGCTTGGACAAGATTTTACTGTCTTGGAAGGAGCATTACATTTTTTGAATGCATGAGAAAAAGAACTTGCTCACAGGAAAATATCAAAAGGTATGTTTCTTACAAGAAGCATGAGTGAGGGAGTAACCTTAAACTCATCAATTGGCCTGTGCAGGTACTTATTATCTACATGTGGATTTTCTATGTTAGGACAAGTAAATACAATCAAGACCCATTAGAGCAGTTTTTTTAACCATTCGCCAAGCAGCTATAGAAAATGATCACCCCATGATGTCAATGTTTCTTCAAATTTATCACCTTATTTCTGTAAAAAAGCTCACAAAACCTCCAAAATACAACAACTGTGAAGTTACTAAGAGCACAGAGAAGCCCTGCTTAATTGTCCAAGACATTAAATCAATTTTCACCTTGGATGAAATACCATAGGGCAAGAACAGTAACCTGACCACAAAACTAGACAGCTTAATTAATATAGAACGATCGGAGTGAGAGGATATTTCTCCTGAAACAGCATGATCCTGCGATCATTGACTGCGTAATACACTTGTTGACCGAAAATTTATTCAAAAGTCTGATCGTGTGACATGCAGGGACGTACTTAGCTTCACATTCCATGTTCAGGAAAACCCTTCGAATCTCATTGCCAAAAAAAATGTGACCCAATCAAAATGTGCACCTTTACAGATCACTGCATGCGGCCGAGGACTTTTCTTCCCATGCAAAGTCAAATGTCTACAAAGCAACAATTGACCATGTGCTGGAGACACATAATCTCGCTTCCCTTTTGAAGTTCATAAGAAGGAAACACTAGCAGGAATTCTGCATTGTTTGTTTTAATGAGAATGCAGCAATTTTGCTCGTGCAAGAGAACTGGCGGACATGAAGAGCATCGTGAGAAAAAAAGAAGCAAGCGAAGCATCTTTGCACCTGATAAAAAGATAAAAGATAAAAAGTGTGATAAACGTCACCTTTGCATTAAAAGCTCCTTTTCGCTGTCATTGCTCGAGACCGCATGAACTGCCGTTATATCCTCCTCCCCTTTCCTAGTTTTTCTTTCCATCTTAGTTTCCATAATTCATTTATTTTCTGTTCCTGTGCCATCTATAATTCCATGTAGCCCGCCTTACAAATTCCCTGCATTTAGCCTGTATAATATAAATGAAATAAAATGATACAAAGACTTGTTTCTTGTGCGAATGTCACTCTGTGAACCGCAAGAGCTATGCATGCATGCTATAGGCATCAGGGCAAGCGCGGAGCAAACAACAAAACGAATAGGCGCGCAGGCACGGGAAAACAGCTAAGCACGACCATGCACTATTGCTATAGCAACGAAAGAGAGACTTGAGCTTGACTCGCCAGGGCCGCTGCTTTTTTGGTTTGTTAGGGGACCCGCTTCTCCCCTCAACAGTTTTTCCTCATTCGCTGTCTGGCGAACTCTGTGAAGAAAGAACCGGCATTGCAGAATGTGTCCCTTCCAGACGAGCAGAGCCGGCACTCCTGTCTTATCTTGCTCTGTGCCAGAAGCCAGTTGGGGCTTACTGCATGTCGCTCCTTCCTGATGGAGGGGACGACGCTTCGCACGCATCTGTCATTTGATTCTCAGTTTCGCGTGGGTAATCGTATGAGACTAGATGTATGTAATGTCACATCTTATAATCAAGGTTCTTAATGCATTGTATTTATAGGGAGTTGGCTGCAGCTGCATTAGTCTGTCGTAAAATCCGGGGTGTCGCAAAATCGGGGAAAGTATATGCCATATCAGCAGAACAGGTCACAGAAGTTGATGCCAAGCAAGCCAAAAACAAACCAGTCTTGTTTGAGGCGGCCCTCTACGGCAGCTGACCAGGTTTCAAAGCACTGAGTTTCACCAGGCATTGGTGTGCGCTTCTGATGCTGATGGGATGCACAATGTGTGGATCGCCTAGAAAGAGTGTTCTGAGGAAAGGACCATCTGCACTTGCAGACATATGCTGCAGAGGGGTCATTGACGTGCATGTGAAGGGCTAGTGCAGCATTATGCTGGTGGGTACCCAGGACAGAGCTGTGGGCATGCTTCAATGTTACGCATGTTGCCATCCCACATCTGACATGTACAGGTGTCGGGCCACTGAGCTGCCTGCCAGGTACCAAACCAGACCTGCCAAGGTAGCTAACAAAAATCTTATTTTATTGTTACCACAATCTATCTTTATGATACACCGCCATTCAGCCACGAAATTAAGAGTGCTCAGTGCCTCCTACATTAAATATTCATCGTGATAGCACTTGTGTCCCTGCCTCATAGATAAGCAGAGTGTATCAAACCTTACCACTTGAACTGAATAAGTGCATCAGCTTTGCTTGCGTCTTAGGTAGGAGCTCTAATTGCCCGGAATGCTCACTATTCCATCTCACTCCAGCTAAACAGTACTAAAAGTCCTTTAAAAGAATCTCACCAAGAATCCTTGACTCTGGACCATAATCTGAAGCAGAATGTCAACCAGCCGCTGCTTTTGTGCTAGCCTGCATGACAGAGAGTGCGCCATGTAGGAAAGTCCAGCCCCTTTGGCACACACACACACTTACCCAACCTCAGTGGCAAACTCTGGCTCCTCGAAAGCCTGCACACAAGAAAAGCCATTAACTGGTGCACATGCCTCTGGCACTGTGCTTTCACATACCAAGGCCAGCACATTCAGGAATTCTCTGGTGCTGAAGCGAAGCAATGTCCTCAGGTAAGGAAATGTTGCACGATCTGCAGCAGAAAGAAAGTCCCTGAAACACCCGTTTCTGGTACAGTGCTTCTCACATTTAGTAAAGCTACAACACTACATACCTTACATTTAACAGCCAGTTTAGCATTATCTACTTTTTCAATGATTCTAAGCAAACAAATCGTCATGGATTCTAGTAATATGCAACACTTTCAAGCATTGACAGATTAATTATTCAGTACCCATACACGCAATATTATTAGTAAAAAAATTCACCGACGATTATTCCTTGATGTGAAACTTGAGCACAGCTCTATACATGTTTTCACCTACCGATATATTGAGACAAAGAATTTGAGAGAGACACGTAGCAGAGTGGGCTATCGTTAAAAATCTGACCTGCGGGTCAAGCACGTCGGCTTTCATACATGACTCCTCGAAGGTTCTAGTGTAATTGGTGCTGCGTGAGAAATTACTACACAATTCGTGTCACATGCAATTGCAAACCATGAACATTGAAACAAGTGCGAACGAGGCCAGACCAAGCAAACCCCACAAGCGTGAGCAAGAGCTGACGCGAGCAGATGATAGTATGAAACGAGTGGTCCGGCTGAGACCAGTTACAAGTACACACCAAAGTACACACCAAGCACCAGTTTCCTGCGCACACATTACTGAAGGGGCCACTTTCATTGGTCTCCACCATTCGCAGCTCGCGTGTCCCACTCTGTCTTTCATCTTTCGCTCGGTTATGCCGCCAATGCTCGCTGCAGGAACGGGCATCTAAGAGCTCCGTTCTAAAATGCATACACTGCTGATTTGTTACAGAACGACACTCGAATTTTCAGCATGTACAATCTCTCCTGGTCAAATATGAGCATGGGTACAGCAGTGCTGATTACACGAGGGGAAGGTGGCACAGGAAGGAGAGTGAAGACTAATACAGAGGCCACTGCCTGATGATGATCCCCTTTGAAACAGGGCAGTGACAAATAATCAGCTAGCCTGCTTAAGTTAATCTGGTATGCTACACATGCTTTTCATTATAGTATTTTAGTACACATCTCTCTAATCTTTTTTTTATGTTTCAAAGCTTCTCTACCTACTTTGTACCTATGCCTGTAACGGATTTGGTAGTATCAATCGCTTCCCTGCTTTTTTTCCACCAATGCTTCAAGCATCTCTTGATTATCTCGACCGCTGACCAGTTGATGCTTCTGTCCACTTTAAACCCAAGCGCTTCTGGAAGGTGTACATTACCTACAGGTCTCACTGGGTGAATGGCTTTGCAATCTATTAGGGGTGTGCTGAGTGGTCTCTAGATTTTTGCTGCAGCATACACATGCCTCATCCTGTTGCGAGTATTTGCTCCAGCATGTTTTAGTCCTTAGGCAACCAGCTGAAGCCTCAAATAGTAATGCCCTTTGTGCTATCGTAGAAATATTCCTTTGATTTCTTTCTTCCCATTCTTGTAAATCTCCATGGTCTTTTTTGTTTCCATTCTTTGCATCCAATTTGCTGTCTCTGTTTCTTTCAGTTTCTTTTTGATGACTCCAGGTTGTCTAGTAACGCTTTCAATCACCCTCTACTTGGTTGACAACTTTCTCGACCTCTCCTTAATTCCATTCTGTGCCCACACTTTTGACAGATACTTGAGCACTTTAGCCACCCATTTATTTTCATCCATGTTCCTGAGTCTTTCTTCCAAACTAATTATGCTCAGCACTTCTCTAACTTGAAAAGAGGCCCAACCCATGTCACCCTGCAGGGCCTCATTTGTGGTTTTGCTGTGAACTTCCAAAGCCAATCGGCCTACCGATCTTTTGTTTACTTCCAACCCCAACAAGATATACAATTTTAAGCAATGAATGAAATTTACAAATGTTAGCGCTGGAACCATTACTCCTTTGCATATCGCAGGCACCACCTCACTCATACTTACTGTGGCTCCAAAGTGCGCTACGTTTTACTATTGCTGCATTCCGCTTCCCCTTTATTTTGAGATTATCTTGCCGACATATTTATATTGCTTGACTATGGGTATGACTTACTGTTGTATTGACACCGTGTAATTACTTGCCTCATCATTAAAGTTCGTAATTCCCAAGTTCTCTGTGCTAAACTTAAGGCCTAGATGTGTTGCTACGTTGCCACACATATTTGCAAGTGTCTTGCATTGTCTCTTGCATTGTCTGCTAGTAGCACCATGTCGTTCGCACACATCAGACCCGGGACCTTCTGTTGCACCATTTGTCCAATATGCAAGTATGAATAATCAAACCCTAATTCACTGTTTTCCAGTCATCTTTCTATGCTCTTAACATAAAGAGTGTACAACAATGGAGACAGAGGACATCCTTGATTCACTCCTTGGTGAATTTCCACCACATCACTACATTTTCAGCCTTCCTATACAATTTGTACTCTGCTGCAAACAGATACAATGTCTGCATTAAGGTTGCCTCACATCTTTGCTTTAAGGGGACACACACAGAAAAGCTGTGAGAGTAAGTTACCCTTGCACAACATGGGTGGCAACGCCGCATTCTTGCACCAGCTGCCCATGACCATCACAGATTGTGAGTGTCTGCCTGTGCCTAGTTAAATCTTTATCAGTAAAAATAGATTACATTGTATTCTAAAAGAGCCAAAGACTGTACTTGGCAAACTTCAAGCCCTTTTACTGAGCCACAATGGCCAAAATTTTAAAAAATACTTTGCAATTTGTGGTGTCACACTGATGTATCGGCCCTGGGATTTTGGAATGAAATTCAAAAGTGAAACTTTACCCTTAGTCGTGCTGTCTTCTAATAATAAACCTATTAGCATGCAATTAACAAAAGTACTGTTGGTCAAAAACTGAATCAGCATTTCTCTCCAGTGTTATTACCACATATAAATACTGTGACCAACCCACAGACTACAATAAATTCTAGCATAAAAAAAATTTTTTTGAACATCCATTGCACAATTCCACAAAGCAAATGATGCCAACGCAGTATTGATAGTAATAATGTTGTCTCGTCCTCATCTACTAGTCCTGTCATGTGCTTTCACTATGCTGAGGTTGGATGAAATTATTTCAGATCCAACCTAAGTGGTTTATGCAGTTTCCAACATATGATTCAATGCATTACAGGGTGTCTAACAAGTTGACATTTCTGAATTTCCAGAGTCTTCCAAGTTTTCTGTGAGTGCTTTTGCAAAATTCACGAGTGACACAGAACTTTGGTTTATGTCAAGACGGGCTGACAAGCATGTTAAAAAAGATGTTTGAACCCCAAGGAGTAGTGTTTATTTTATTCAAAGAGAACACAGAAGGGACAGGTTAGTAAAATGCACAACAAATGAAATACCTTCGAAAAAGAATGGTAAAGCCCATTGCAAATCAAGTCGAACATATTCAAATAAGAATAAAAAGAAATGCACACAAAAACAGTATGTTTTCGAGTATGAGCTATTTCTATCAACTGATAGCAAGCTCATTGGTATGAAGCCCGAGCTTTGTCACATGCAAGACTCTCTCTCAGCAGCTGGAAAGTCAACCTCAACAGTCCTGACATACTTACAGCCTGTGCATATATAACACCTCAGTGTTGCATTTCACTGCTTTAAAAAGTTAATTTTAGTTTGTATGAGGGACACCTGCATCTCGGCGTCAGCCAACACTGTTTTCTGAGCTCAAGCTCCTTAAAAGAAGTTGTGGCACACCTCCTTATGTGTTCATTTCTCAATGCGTCAGTGCTTTGTGTTCTCGTCCTCCTTCCGCCCCGCATTCGCCCGGCGGACCATTTGAAGCATCCTTTTGGTCTGTTGTACAGTCGACGACCAATTTTTCGGACTCCCTAGAAGGCGCGAAAACGTCCAAAAAAGCGGGCAGTCCGAAAAAAAAATGAATACATGTCTTTTACTGCCCTTAAGGGCTCAAATCACCACAGGCACGTCGGAAAAAGCTCTGAAGGCCTGCCAGTACACTTTAGGCATATCGGTGCTCGTAGTGTGGCAGGAGATGGCGTCTGCGCGCGTGTAAAATTAAGGAATACATACTGTATCCCGTGACAATTGCCCCTTTACAGGGTTGCTAGGCTTCACCGCAATACTTTGCGTACGCTTCACCGCGTAACATGCTGTATTGAGGCGAAGTTGACTTTCGGGAACCGGCATTATGCAACGCGCCGTGCTTTCCGAGCTTCGACGCCAACCGCGAGGATTACAAAGGCGGAGTCAGTGCCGTTGCTGACAGCGGCGGATTGATTCAATTAAAAGCACAGCACCGAAAAGCAAGTAGTTAGGCCTAGCGTTGCCACCGTGGTGGCTACGGCTGCCAGCGGATATGCGTGCGAGAGCGCCGGTTCGAGGCGTCCAGATAATCAAAATGGCGGCGGTGGTGGCTTTGGTTAATGCCGTTTCGGGCCTGCGGTCATGGCAAACAGTCCGGAAAATCGGACGGCGAAGGGTTCTTGCGTCCGAAATTTCAGACGTTCTTATACATTGACTCTATGGGGTACGTGGCGGTGTCGCGAAGGCATCCGAATTATCGGGCATGTCCCAAAAATCGGGCGTTGACTGTACACTGCAAACTCCTTCAACTGACGACACAGCGCCAAAGTCGATTCCTTAACGATTCCTCTCTGTTACTTAGGCGAGCATTAGCGCGAATTTTGTTCCCTTTCAATAAAATTACACATAATTTTCCCTGATACAAGCAGATCTCCCCGACCTTTCCCTGAGTATTTCCAGACTATTCAAAATCCCTAAGAATTGCCGGCTTTCCCGGTTGGTAGACATCCTGCATTACAAAGTGATGCCATCAGCATGCATGCAGCAACTGGATGCAATAGATTGCGATTTACAACCAACAAACTTATTTAGCATGTTCAACACCAAAAACATTACTTACGTATTTTAAACACTTGGACATTAAAAAAATTACGCAGGTCCCACACTATGTGGGAATCTATGCTAACGCAAAACATTCAGCACATATCAGCCACACAACGCGTTCAATTTGTGTGTCCTTGATTTATGCGTTGAATATCTTCATGTGATGATGTAGCAGCATGAAGACGCAATTGAGGGCTCCATAAATGGCCATACCTCCCAAGGCTTTATGTCCTAGTGAATATAGCGCACTGCCATCTTTCTCAAAATTAGGAAGCGATTACAATACATAATGTCTGATGCATGCAGAAGAGTGCAAATGAACGCATCACAGTCAGCGCTCAAAAAAGTTCAACAGGTGCTTAACCCCACAACAGAAAATTCTGCTAACATCGCTACTATACATCCAACCCCCAGAACATACTACTGTGGAACCACATTGATACGTTCCTCGCTGTTGCGTTTTCCCAGCTGCTAGGCCGTGTTTTCGTGGTCCCGAATACAGTGCATTTCTATAATGTTCCCGCATATTAAATTGCATTTGAAAGTGGCTGCCACGTAAATATAACAGTGCAGGGAGAAATTCACTCTGGCATGTTGCAACATGCGACCCACCGAAGTTTGCAATAAAAAAACCAAGTTTAACAAGCCAGGTGCTGCACAGACATTGGGAGAAAGCATGCACAGAGCAATTGGCAAAGCATCTGAAAAAGTACTTTGGGTCCTGCGAGGGTCTTATTTGCATTTTACAATTGCCGGTTCTCTTTGGTCAGGTTCGGTGCAGTAGAACCGTGTTATGCGGTGAAGCAGACACGCAATATTGTGGTAAGGGCCAATGTCACGAAACACTGTACACGTCCCTTAATTAAACACACATTCATCTGCTGTTCCTAGTCACAGTATGAGCAGCGAGACATCAAATAACTGCACTGGCAGCCACTCGGACTGTTTCTGACATTGTACTGTGTCGATTTGCGCTCTTCCTCACGGTTACGTTTTCCGGCTGGTACATATTTTTTTACACAGTCCCTTTAGAAGCGTACCAAGAGGGTTTCCCTGTAGTATCAAAGTTGTATACATATCAAATAGCTTAAATGCAAGTGAAATAGATCTGCTTAAGTACGGTCTTACATTTTGCCCACTGAACACGGTAACTGTCTGACGTAGTAGTTCTGCGGAAACTCGCAAGGTGGAGAGAAGTAATGAATAAAGGGAAATCTGAGAACGGGTCAATGTCTGATTTTCCATGTATTTACAGTAACTGTGTATGAACTTCACAAAGATATAACAGAGTTTTCAAGACACATCACCCTTAAGAAATTCTTAGTGATAACAAAGACATAGAAAACCTGAACATTGATACTCCATGAGCACCACGCACATGGACACCAGATACTGAACAGTGCCAACAACTACAGCAATACATAAACATAAAACTAGCCTTAAGAGAAATTCTAGACACAATGAAACAGGGTCGTAAGCACAAAAGCTTATCTGCCACACTCACACTAAAACAACTCACAGATAGAAAGGACATATTACTTATAAAACCAAGAGACAAAGGCATTATAACCGATAAAAAATGTAAAATTGAGGCTTTCAGGCAACTCAGTAATGACATTCATTACCAGAATCTGACCCAACATCAGAAAACAGCAAGATCGTACAGCAGACAATAAAAAAATTTTTAAACAGGGCACCAATTACACATCCCAAATACTGCTTCATGAAGCCTAATAAACAAGCAGGCAGATTCCAACCTCTTCCAAAAATTTATAAGGTTTCCAAGGCAGAATTGTTTACTGCACAAATCCCTGGCAGGCCTATTGTGTCCAACAGCAACACACCTACTGTGTCACTATCACACTTCCTAAATCACGTACCACACGTCAGACATACCCTCTGACCTTCATTGATTTATTCAGGATACACCCTACTTCCTTTGAATTATAGATTCTATTAACTCAAAGCCTTTTTCACAGGTCTTCTTACAACTTGAATATGTATTCCCTCTACACAAATAAACCTATTACTGAATAGGGTATTAAAGCAGTTGCAAAGTAACTTAAAGGTAACAAGCCAAGCGCACCTTGCTTAAGCTTACCTTCTATTACTCAACTTAGTCTTAACTCTTAACTATTTTGAATTCTATTTGACATATTACCTGCAGACTTCTAGCACCAGCATGCCAACTCCTTTTGTGCCAACATATGCCAATATCTTTATGGGACAGTTATAATTGTTTCTCTTAAAACCTTGTACCTTTCTCCACTACATAGACAATACCTTGGTTATATGAAAATTTCATTGATGCACTTGTTAGGATCGATGATGAGCATACACTGAGAGAGAGCGCCTCCATGTTTACACACTGTTCCACTGTGCAACTGCAGTAACGCCACCTCTGGCTTAGTGGGTTATCCCATTAATTCCCAGTATATGAAACACTATTCCAAAGTATAAAATATTTCTTCCTCATGTTCTTAGGGTCACTGGGAGGACCAATATTCAATAAAAAATTCGAAAGTATAGTCTGTGAATTAATTATGGAGTGTTGCATATATGTAACGCTGGGCAGTAATGTAGAAGACTTGGGCCAAGCCAAGTGAAAGACTTCTTTTATACCGTCCCTTCTGGCACATATCACATCGAAAACAATACAAAGCGTAAGTAGGCCTGTTGGCAGCCTACTGGTGGTAGCTTACAAAACAGTTGCGATCCTTGTTCAAACAAAGCATCACCTGACACTTCGAACAAGAGACATACGTGTACCCCCCTGGGCATGCCTTGCAGCGGTTCCATCGTGTATTCCATGTGGGCCAGTGTTCCTTGCTGTCTGTTCTGACGTCACGAGGTACATTTAAGCACACATTCTTGAGTGGTGTGACATTCTCAATTGAAGTGCGCCCTGGTGGTCGCTTGTTGTGCAAGATAAGGCTTGTAGCGAGCTCAGAGAGGAATTCTCTCAAAGGAGGGGGCGACGATCCCTGCTGCTGAAGGATTCTCTTCTGCATGAGCCATGCATTAACAGCAGCCATCTGCAGCGTATGCCAAAATAAATACATATACCAGCGCTTTGACCTGATGGGAAAACGATATGAGAAGCACATTTTGTCAAGAAGGTCCACGCCACCCATCGATCTGTTATAGGCAGGGATGATCGCTGGGCAGTCTACAAAGACATGCTTTTTTTCCTTGCTATTCCATCTTTTAACGGAGGTAACCGGGTTGGTACCAATGCAGTTGGAAAGGAGAGTTACAGAGCGGTTGTCATACCACTTCACGGCCACCATCGTCTTTTGATCACAGGAGGCAACGGAAGTATCGCAGGTACCCCGACCTCGCTTTTTCATCAATTTGTCATCCATTAACTTGC
This sequence comes from Dermacentor variabilis, assembly GCF_050947875.1. Taxonomy (NCBI): domain Eukaryota; kingdom Metazoa; phylum Arthropoda; class Arachnida; order Ixodida; family Ixodidae; genus Dermacentor; species Dermacentor variabilis. The sequence continues at coordinate 9,965,411 of NW_027460280.1, read as the reverse complement.
TGCACTTGAGTCTGTTTTCACGGACGGTGCCAATGTAGGAGATTCCCATTTTTGTGAGTTCTTCTACAAGGTGAGGGCCAGTAAAGAAGTTGTCAGCGACGACTAGATTGTCGTCTCGCTTCGGAAGGCTCGAACACAGCTGGAGCACAACACCAGCTCCCAACCCAAGCTGGTAGCCATCCTGGTAGCCATAAAAACCTTTGTTGCAGCGTTGGTATACATCAAAATCGTAGCACAGACCTGATTCTCCAGAACGCGTCCAAACTTTCAGGCCCCATTTGCTTTTAGGTTTATTAGGCATGTATTGCCGAATGCAACAACGTCCACGGAAAGGGATCAGGACTTCGTCCGCTGCTGACTTTTTTTCTTGGGGCAAGCCAATCATGTTGCTGCGCAAGGAAGTGAGCCATGGACGCACTTTCCAACACTTGTCTTCTTTAATTTTTTCAGTGGCCGCTTCATTATCAAAGAAATGCAAGTGACTTGTTATTTTCTCAAACCTGTTTCGAGACATAACCTGGGCCACTAATTCATATCTACTTCCACTTTTCCAGTAAGCACGAACCATGTGCATGTTTACAAGTCCCATCCTGAAGAACATACCCAGCACAGATGTCAGTTCCTCAACAGTGAGGTTTAGGGGGGTTCTATGTTTCTGAAAGTAGTACTTGTTGCTCTCATCCACGACAGCTTTCAACATGGATCGGGAAACAAACATGTCAAAGTATTGCTTGGCGCTCAGTGGCTCTGCAGGTGGCAACGGAAAGTCGTTCTGGAAACTCACTGCTTCATTATCGAACTCCTTTTTCAGCCATGTGTACCGCTTCTTCGCGTTACTTGATTTCCCATCCCTTGCAGGAAAATCTGTCGTGCTTGGAACTTCTGCCTCAGCCTCGTCAGCCTCAGTCGAGTCGGCCCATTCTTCACCACTGCTGTCTCCAGACAGTTCATCTTCACTTCCCTCATCAGCAGAAAAATCACTCTCATTAGTGTCGATTACATCCAGCAGGTTTGCACGAACAAAACGTTTCGGCCTCTCTTTTGGAAGGGAATAGAACAATGCGGTTGAAATGGCAGTGGATGCCTGAAAAATCATTAAGAAAGCAAATTGAGCAAACCAATATGAAGGCAGAGACCTTACCGGTAGTCACATAAATGCACGTCACAATATAGACGACGCATTTCAAGCAGAAGAACAGTGTTGCATATCTGCAACAGCTGAAATTATGGCATTTTCTGCCCAGTGTTGCACATATGCAACACACCCCGTGCAAAAAATATCATCTACAACAGAGCAAGCGGCAAGCAACCTTTTACATTCTAGACTAGTTTCTAGAGTGTTGACTACATACATTCAGTGAAAAAAGCAGCGCAGCTTCACCTAACATCTCATAAAAAAAAGTTCACAATACCTTGTTTGCGCAGCTTGCGGAAGACGTGGGTGCCGCCATTTTGCAAAGTGCAGAAAAGACAACTTTTGGCCACCAAGCGGCTAAGATGCTGTGAACATTTCGAGGCAAGTCAAGACGCTATCCGACCCGAAGTGGGGTACTGTCAATGTCACTAGCTACATGGCACCTCCAAAGAACATTGTGCGGTTTGTAATACACCAGGTTGAGCCTGGTAGCACCAACCGGGATCTCATGGACAACATTTTCTCCCCGCATGGCACAGTTCTTGCAGCGAGGATGTTAGGCAAAACCAGCACAGCCCTCGTCACGTTAGAGGCACCTAGCATTCAGCAAAGGGTCTATTATTATAACTGCCCGCTCAAGACCCACCCATTCAAGAACAGGCCAGTATTATGCCTTTCTTGTCACAAAAGTGGCCACATGCAAACATTTTGTCCAAACAAACCGGTGTGTTCCCAGTGTGGAGTCGACCATGACCAAGACACCCAGTGCGGAGTGCCTTTTTGTGTCAGATGCGAAGAAGAAGGCCATATGGCAACAAGCCCCACGTGTCCGTACAGAGCATCCCAGGCGCCTTCGCCTCGATCAGTACGGTCAAGAAGCCCAACGCGACGATATGAGGCCACTAGACGTAATAACAAAAGGTCAGTCACCCCAGCAATGCACAGACAGGAATCGAAGTCACCAGCACCCCAACAGGAAGCAAGCGGTCAATCCAAGCACCATCCACACAAAACACCGAGTAGGCACCGCAGCCCGTCAAGTCAACTGAAGCAACCTCGCCAGTCACTATCTAAGCTTGACCAAGCTATAGCCAAAGCGCAAGCCGATCTAGAGAAGGCACGGTCTTTGATGAATACGACACAACATGCTTTCAACGAGTTACTAGAAGAAAAGAAAAAAGTTGAAAGCACAGAGAAGTTTCAGACGGCATCAGCTAGATTCTGGGCCGAAAACCCCCTGACCAGCCCTTCTACTCCTCCAATGCCGGATAAGACCTCTGCTCCTCCACACCCATCCCCACAAAAGGTATGCCCGCCGCCCACATCGCAGTCGGCATACGAAAAACCCGATATGCTTGCGAACGAAAGGATTACGGCAGCATTGGCAGATATCGGGAAAAGACTTGACGCCCAAGAGGAGAAGCAAGCCGAACAGACCAACGTAACTACCCAACTGGCCACAATCATGACGAAACTGTGTGCACTAGACACGATTAGCAACCAGCTCAGCCAAGTTCACGTAGAACAGCAGAGGCTCCGCCTTGAGCAAGATTACATATTACAGCGACTGGACGCCCTAGAAAACAAGCAGCCACCCCCAACAAGCATATCTCCGCCGGAAAGCAAAGGTCGGCGCCCTACTAACAGCATAAATATGGCGCCTGTTTCCCCCGAAGATACACCGGACATCCTACAGTGGAATTGTCGAGGTCTTCAAGCCTGTGCAACGGAATTGAATTTTCTATTCGAGCGTATAGGTTATCCAAGCATTCTTCTGCTGCAGGAGACCAAGGGAACATCTCCGGGTCTTCACCACTACAAAGCTATGTTTTCTCCCAGCATCACGCATGCTCATTGTGGACAGGAGAAAATACAAGCACAAGCCGCCATTTTTGTACATAAAGACACACCGCATGCGCAGCTGGACACCGCCACGTTCTGCACACCACATCAAGAAATTGTGGCAGCGAGAATATGCTACAACAACAAGCATATAGTCATCGCTAACGCATACTACAGACCATCGGCAAAATCGCAGGATACAAATTATGATTGGTTAAGGCAGCTGAAACACGCCTACCCAAGGGATGCCATTCAGGTAGGTGGGGACTTCAATGCGCCGCATGAAACATGGGGCTACCGAAACTCAAGCTCAAAAGGATTAAGACTTAATGCAGCCACGGAAAAGGCAGGGCTTTTGTTGGCCAATGATATCGACTATCCCATGCGATGCGGTATGCAACCTGGGCAACGTGACACGATTCCAGACCTGACCTGGCACTCTGGAAACATCATTAAGGATTGGCGGTGCAGTCATGAGACAATGGGTAGTGATCATTACCCAATTTGTATTGAGCTGAACTCGACTCTCAGAAAACGAAGACGCACTACTCAAACAGTCAATTGGCAAAAGTTCAGAGAGGCACTCGATGAACATCTAGAGGAACTTCCTGTTGAGGACCTCCTGCACAGGGCCAAAGAACAAGCCACCACTTCCACACTGGTGACAACAGATGTCCCCACACCAGATACCCACCTCCTCAATCTCTGGGAGAGCAGGAAGCAGGCAGAACAAGAATACCTATTATCAAGAAAGGATTATAAAAAATTGCTGACTTTGTGCAAGAGAACAGCAGAGGCGAGACGATACGCTAAGCAGCTCACCCGGGAGAGATGGCTAGACTTCTGTAGCACTCTGTCACACCGTTCCGGTACAGGGCGCTTGTGGCGCACCTTCCGAGCTATGAATGGTCAAAAGAAGACTAGGAATAACATAGAGAACATCCTGATCCGCACCGGTCAGACCGTCGATGAACTAGAGCATGAGGCAGCATACACCTTTTTCCCGCAGCCCGTTCATTTGCCACCACACGATATCTACACCCCTCTGCCGTCTGAGAACTCCGACGGCATCAATGCTCCATTCAGCCTGTTTGAGTTGGAGCTAGCCCTTTCGCAAGTGAAGCGGAACAGTGCCCCAGGAAAAGACGGGATCTCCTGGAGCATGCTCCGCAACGCAGACACAAATACTAAGCACAAGCTCCTAGAGTTGATAAACAAGCATTGGCAAGATGGCTCCCTTCCTAAGCACTGGAAGCATTCCGTTGTCATACCTATACCGAAACCTGGCAAGCAACCGACGCAACTCGACAATATGCGACCAGTCTCACTTACTCCGACCATTTGTAAGTTAATGGAAAAGATGGTTACTACACGCTTCTCCCACTACCTCGAAGAGTGTGGGTACTTCCACCCCTTCCAGACCGGATTCCGGCCGCAGTTGGGCACACAGGATAGCCTCTATCTTCTGCATACCACCATCAACCGCGAGAGGAAATTTTGCAGAGGACGACCAGACATTCTAGTAGCAGTTGACTTGAAGAAAGCTTTTGATACCATTGGCCACCCTGCTATTATAAAAGCAGTCGAAAGCACTCGAGCAGGCACCAGAATTGCAAACTTCGTGAAAGCATTCTTAAAAGACAGGACATACGAATTTCAGCTATCTCCCGGTCATCTAGCCAGGCACTTCACCAACTCTGTAGGAGTCCCACAGGGGTCATTCATCTCCCCTACACTCTTTAATGTCGTCATGGCCAAGATCGCGTGGAAGTTAAACGCAGTTGAAAACCTTTGGTTTACAATGTACGCTGATGATATAACCCTGTGGACGACCTATAGGCTCAGTTCAGCTGAACAAGTAACAACGCTACAAAATGCACTGGACATAATTGATCAGGAGCTGAAACCAACAGGCATGAGGCCCTCGCTGGAGAAGACGCACTACATCACGATACATGACAAACATGGAAGTTCCGACGTAACCCTTTACTTCGATGGCCACCAAATTCGCCAACCGGAAGAGGGATACCTCAGAATATTGGGCATCCCAATCAACAAGGATGGCACGGCAAGCACATGGCTGCAACATTTGAAGCAGCAATGGAAACCGATGGTGCACCTTATCAGGAGGCTAACCCACCACAGCGGAGGGGCAGGAACAGATGTTGCATGGCGGCTTACGGTAGCTATTCTCATCGCCAAGATAAGGTACGGAGTGCCACATTACGACCTTACGGCCGCAAACTACAAGCAACTTGACAAGCTACACAACATGGCTATGAGGGCAATCACTGGCCTACCAATACACGCAAAAATAGAAGACCTGCACAGATACTCCGGCTTCCCGACGGTGGAAGCATTGGTTAAAACCAACAAGGATAACCATGAAACGAGGCTGAAGAACACGTGGAATGGTCAGCGACTGCTATCTGCACTACATGGCACCAACCTGCACCTGCCAGAGCTGGATCACCTCCTTCCAACCTTCCAACCAACGGAACCTAGACCACTACCTAAGAACACCAAAGGTGAAGGCAGGGCACACCGACAACAAAGTGTACTAGACGCGGAACAAAAGCATGAAGGAACAAAAATATATACTGATGCTGCGTTACAATACGATGAACATTCAGGAAAAATGTATGCTGCTACCGCTTTTTACAGAGAAAACGGGCAAGCACACGCTGTGAGCCACAGCGGCTATGCTTCCTGGACAGCCACCGATATTGAACTACTGGCCATTGAAGAAGCCATTCAACTCTGTGAGGCGCGCACCGAAGACACGGTTCACATCTACACCGACAGTCAAGAGGCCGTCAAGCAACTGAACTCCCGATCCTACACAACTACCATAGCGCACCGCATAAAACAAGCCTGCCGCCACCTGCGGGACAATAGACATGCACGCATTTTCGTACACTGGACACCTCGTCACAACATGAGGGGAGCGGGGAACAGGGCGGCCCATGAAGCTGCAGGCGAGAAAATTAGAGAAGACCGCCATCGCAGCCGTGAAGTGAGCCCGTCCCTGCTGGACCATACCTATAGCTCCCCGTCATCCGTCGTTGTACCAGATCAAAAGATTGCCCGGTTGAAACACGAGAGGAAGGCTCTACTACAGGAGTCCATTCCTAGCATCCTTCCTCCCATTCTCACTCGCCTTCCTAGAACAGCCCAGGTCCTCATCCACAAAGCAAGAGCTAAGGCATCTATTACACCGGATGTCCTGAGCAAGTGGAGAACAGAAGTGGAATGCCCCAGCTGCCCTGTGATCAACGTCGATCTTAAACATATGATCTGGTCCTGTCCTACCACAGCCACCCTTAGGGACAAGCACACCCGACCTCTAAAGGTGGCATCGTACGAAGACTGGGTCGCACCTCAAGCAGATGCCACCAGAAGAATCAACGCTTTGCTCTCCTTTGCGAAGGAGGCAGGCATCCTTCCTTTCACCTAACCCCCCAACCCTATCTTAGGCCACGGGCCATCCCTTCTAATAAAAGTTTCAATCAATCAATCACCTGACAGTGGGGTCGGAATTCGCACCTGTCATCTGCTGTGGTTTGGACAGTGTACAGGCACCTACGGCAATGTTTCCATTTGTTTGCTCGCATTCCCTGTGCTATACATGTAGTACACTTATGACGGTGCTCTCAAATGTATTTTTACGATGTTCTTGCTCATCAAAATTTACAAAGAGCTTATTTCTTAGACAATAATGTATTTCTCAAAGGCAACATTACAGTGCTGGCTGATGAAGCTCAGCCCAACAAGGTGTGGAATTTTTACAAGTGGTTTTACACTCTGCAGTGATAGCACATGTAGATAATAAAAGCATAAACGTGAACACATAGCATAGAACAATCCAGTTAACCCTTTCCCGACCGTAGACCAGCTGAGCTTGTCCACACAGTTTGTACCCCTCCCACCAAAGGCGAGCTGGACTCGTCCACGCTGAAACAAGTGCTTGTGCACTGCTGCAGTCAAGCTACCCTGATAAATTTTGGTTAGTTCTTTTTGGCTTCAAGAAGCAGTGCAGTAAAAAAAAAGCACTCAAGCTTGCGTTTAGGCTGAGTAATGTTTTGATGCTTGCTACTGGAATTTAAAAATAGCGTTGTCCTCTGTGCGTGTGCTTGCTGGCAATGGCTCCACTCCAGAAAAGAGGAAAAAAAGTTTATTTGTGGAAGATATGTTGGACTCAGACAGTGAAAAAGAAGTTCGATTTTCCTCCGAGAGTGGCAGCGATGATACCGAGCAGCATATCTTCTCAATATGTCGGTAGTGGACAAAGTTTGTTATCACGGCTGCACATGGCATAAAGGTACCTGTGACAGAGGACCGGAACTGTGCTTGGCATTTTGCATTGTTTCTAAGAAATGAACAAACAGATTTAATTCTCAGTGAAGCCAACCGCTACACGTAGGTACCTGGTGCGAGGAATGTGGAGCAGCACTCTGCACTATTCCGTGCTTTGAAATGTACCACACCAAGTCTACAATTTAGGGATCTGATATCCCTTGCCACAAGTGTGAGCCCCGCTTGTCACAGTATTGTTCTTGAATTTTCACCGAGACATCTTTTTCAATGAGGACAACAGAAAGTTGGATGGCTGGAATAACTGCATGGCTGGAATAAGCAAGAAACCAAACCCTCATTGACTATTAGCATGGGACACAATGAAGATATATCATTCACCGGAGGAGGTCAAACATCAAGAAGTGATTTAGGGCTTGTGGTGCCTTATTGATGAGGCGGTCCTTTAAGGACTGACGAAGTGAACAGTTCTGTTTGTATAATTAAACCACAAAAGTTTGAGACATTGTAATGCAAAATGCATTTAGAATTTCCTCTTCGAGGCAGCATAAGCCTCAAGTATACTTTAGACCAAGGCAGAAAGCTGGGCTAGTTGGTGTGTCATCATTATTTAAAAGACTAGCGCAAAATAGCAGGGACAAAGACAGAGAAGACGACAGGACGAGCGCTAATCGCACTAATTAGCGCTCATTAGCACTAATTAGTGCTCGTCCTGTCGTCTTCTCTGTCTTTGTCCCTGCTATTTTGCGCTAGTCTTTTGAATAATGATACTTTAGACATTGCAATTGGCAGTGAAAGAAACTGTTTCATGGTTTTAATTGAATGTTTTTAGTGAATGGATGGGTTTCGCAAGCAATGCATGCTTCGCCATACTGTCATAACAACAATAGTTGCTTCTGTTGTTGGAGGGACATGCCATAATGTCAATGAATGCTGCAGCAGGCCACTATGAAATATTCCATCCCTTGCAATGATTTGGCTCTCGATCGTAACCATAAAAATTTTATATCAGGTGATTGCTGCTATGGTATTCATTATGTATATATGATGCGCAGTCCTGTTAACAGCCATAAGCAATAATTTTTCTTGGTAACTGTTGAATGATGAAAGTAGCGACTTTTTTCACACAAAATGCATGCCTAACTCTTCCTTTTACGCATTGTTGCAGAACCCAGATTTGGCTAGAACAACTCACCAGAGCAATAGGAATCTTAATGAAAGCTTCAAAGGCAGTATCCTTCATAGCACAGCCATATGTTAAATCAGTTGCTTATAAAACGTTCATGCAACCAAAACTTGAATATGCATGTGCTATCTTTGACTCACACCAATTTAATCTCACTAATGCTCTCGAATTCATTCAGAACCGTGCTGCTAGATTTATTCTTTCAGCTTACTCATATCACACTAGCGTTCCTTCACTAAAAACTAAACTAGAGCTATCGTCTCTTGCCTCTAGTCATCGCATCTCTCACCAATGCCTCTATCACAGGTTTTTTGATTCCATACCATGTGACAGCCAGCTGATGTAGCTGGCTCACCGTGTTCGTCGAACAGGCCACCCGAACTTGGTAATCCTGCCACAAGCCTGCAGCACTGCAGTCATTCTGAGTCTGAACTGCCCAAGACAGGCATGGCCTTCCGAGACAAACTGCACTTCTCCCTACTTGAACATAGTGCACAATAAATCGACAGGGACTGACAGAGTAATGACACCACAAAGTGCTTATTGACACACAAAGCATTTGTAAATATACAATTCGATGCATACACGTATGTAGAAACAACAACAAAGTCAAGAAGATACGTGAAGCCCCTCATCGATAGCGGTGAAAACTCTCGTACAAATAAAAGCCACATCACATACAAAACAAAAACAACAGCAAGACTGCATGTACTACGAATGTACGCTGCAGACCGAGTCACCACATGAACTGACAACCTTGAAACAACCATTATTGGGTCACTATGCCTAAAAAGAGGTGCTCTTTACCACTTAACAACACCGACGGCATGCTGACGTAATTTTCTTTAGGCTTGTCAGTCCCTGTCAATTTATTGTGCACTGAGTTCAAGTAGACATGTATAACCAACTTGCCAACCAGTTTGTTCTGTGCACTCATCCATGATACAGCATGCTAATTAGATCTGCCATAAAGTGCTTTGGCTCATCTTTGTAATGTCATCATCATCAATGCCGTCTTTTTCATGCTACCCCTCATGTAATGTTTTGTTGGGACCTTTGAGGTATCAATAAATAAATAAAAAATAAATAAATAAACATACGAATTCATGATGTTGACACCAATGACGCTGAACATGCAGTGATCACACTATAACTCCTATTATTTGGTGGAGGTGTTGACACTAATCCTGGCCATGAAACAAGTCAACAATTAAAGGAAATACAGATATTGATGACATTAAGAAAGATCGTCTGGCTGAAATCTATAAAAAATTGGACATGCTACTAAGCCTAGGACTAAAAGATTCTTGCCAAGAGGAAATAGCAAGCGTGAATAAAGTAATAATATCTATGCAAGAAAGAATTGACAATCTACACAACCATAGCAGACGCTCTAGCCTGATAATACTATACAGGTAACCGAAGCCACAGGAGACACTCCCTTGACACTGGAATGCACAGGGAGCAAAGACATTATTTAGGGCCCTCTGGAATTAAAACCAGTAGCAATCGAATATGCACATCGGATAGATACAGAAGAACCAAACAAGATTTGGCCTGTAATCTTCAAGTTACTCAAGAGATAAGTCTACAATTCTGAAAAGGGGTACAAACTTAAGGATATTAAACTATCTACTGCAGAAGACTTTTCTAAATGTGTACGGGACATCAGAAGGAAACTTTGGAACAGTGCAAAGGTAAACCGGCAAAAGAATGAAACGGTTTCGCTTGTTTTTGACAGACCGTACATTGGATATGTTTGGAGTAATGAGCAGGATAACAGTGTTGCTTGAAAGAAATGATACAAAAAGGGAGTCAGGAAATTTTGTTGTGCTGGGAAAGAAGCGAACACCAACGGCAATAACAAAAGTGGAGTTGTAACTTGTCCAGGTGCAAAATCAGCGAACTAACACTTCACACAGTAAATGCTAGAAGCGTCGTCAACAAACCCCAAGCAATTGAAAACTTGATCATTGATTACGAACCCGATGTAGCACCTCTAACAGAAACATGGCTCACATTTGACATTATTGATGAGTTTGGCTTACCAAATTATTCCATCATCCAGAAAGAGCATCTCACACGTGGTGGCAGAGTGACATTATTGATTAAATAATGTTTTGCTTTTGCCATTCACCCAGAGATAAAAGACGGTGAGGCAGTATTCTGTAAATCGCTTTGTGACAGCAGAAACTGTTGTATTAGGATGTGTTTATTGGAGCCCGAACTCGAATGACCAGTGCATCAGTGCCATTCATGACTTCATGCAGCATGTGGGGACGCTTGTCTCTCTTGGGCCCTTTTATGTTGCTTTTGCGGCATGGTTCTCGCATTTCCTGTAATACAGCCTCTCCGCATAGCTGAGTGCGATCAGTGGTTGGTGTAGTTACAGAATAGAGCAGATCATGCAAGTGTTGCACTGCTAACGCCACCGAACAACGCCGTGGATGCAAACGGGTGTAGCTGTTTGCCTGCCCTGCCAACCGCCACAGCCCGTGATGTTGCGTCCTTCCTCATGCGACACTTCGTGCTTCGCCATGGTGTGCTAACGCCACCGAACAGCACCGTGGATGCAAACGGCTGTAGCCATTTCCTGTTTGCCTGCCCTACCAACTGCCACAGCCTGTGACGTTTCATCCTTCTTCTTGCCACACTTCACACTTCGACATGGTGCGCCCCGGGAACTCCTGTGTGACAGAGGACATACCTTCCCTTTTCAAGGTAGTTAACATGCTCCTTACTGCATGCCGCACTTTATATATGCGTATGTGTACTGAACTCATGCACAAAACTTTGCGATTCATGTACTGTTAGACTGTATAGTTTTTATTAATCTGGTGTTCTACCAAGTGTCATATTTTATTATATTATTCTCCCTTTTTGCAAATATTTGCTTCCTTTGCTAAACGACAAGGAGTAACTGGTGCCGCCATGAAGGCGCCAACCTCTCTTATTATTCATTTCATTAAAAAAAAAAAGTGGCAAGAGTCAACACAGCGCTGTGCCAACATCTGCATGTATGTCCCTGTTCCCGAAGGCTGCTGGTCGCATTCGCTACGTAGATGGGTGGGTCTGTACGTTTTGCTATGCTAATACATTTCTTAACTACAGAGAACCCCTGTTTATCTCTACGTCAAATGGGAAACAAGAGACAGTGCATTCGGTACAGCAGCATAAACAACTGCCTTGCTCAGTTACCAACATTGTCAGCGATTTCATGCACGTTTTTGCGAGAGAGCAATATGGCCTATAAGTGAGCACTCATGCTGAGCACAGTTTTCTCGGATACTTTATGGCAAGTGCAAACTGTAAGTAGAATGAAGTTAAAGAGAAGCGAGAATCAGCAATAACAGCCTGTAATATATGTGCCTGGATTACAGTTGCTGTTGTTGAAGTGGCCCGGCCACTCATATTGAATGAACTCAGGGTGGACAAACGCAGCTCATATGCGCAGATATTTATGTTTTGCTATGTTTTGACATTATTTCATGTCAGTGATGCGCCGTTTCTACAATATCAAAGCTAACAACAATCTGTGGCTGTAGATGTCGATGTAAACAAACGCACTGCTGCGTTCGAAGACTTCTTGAATATGCAAAATGTCTAATGATTGTGTAAAAGGAATACAAAAAGCGAGGTACAAGAGCAGACATGAGCGACAGTGAACTCCCAACGCAGCCGCATCAGCAGATGGAACTCAGCGTGCCTTTACCGGCAGCACTGTTAGCACAACGGCGCACTCACGCCTGCTCACCCAGTAGTCAATAAGTGCTACATGGCTTCCACGGATGACATGCTGCCTCTGAGAAGTCATTAATAATTAATCGTGATCCACAAAACGCACAACCGACACACGCTCAACATGGGCACAGGTCTACAAATCAACCAGCGAAAGCCCCGGCACCCTTCCAAAACGTTTCCAGCAGCGTGCCGCAGAGGGCAGCACAGGAACATGAAAAAGGCAGATTGCGGAAATTATGTTGAAGCCATAAAAGTTTAAATGGTTTAGGCAGCTATGCCAGTCACAGACCACCGAGCTTAATGCTACCAGCTGTACATAGCTACTATGTATTTATTTGTAAAATACCTTACAAGGCCCCTACATGGGGATTGAGTAAGGGGAGCATAGAATCAAGTCAGTACATAGATTCTAGCAACAATAAAAAGAAAAGAAAAAACACTAGCCAAGTGCACAAACTAAAAGTTAAAGAAACATATTAACTACATACAGCTGTGTATGAGTACAATAAGAAGGAACTCTATAAGTTTGTAACAAACATATTACAGTGCAAGGAAAAGGTAGGAAAAATAACAGAGAACAGTGAGTGTGATATCAATGGTTAACAAGGCTTAAGCGAGTTGAGTGAGTGCCTGAATTTTTCACGATCAGTTTCTGCAACTATGTTGTCGAAGAGGCTGTTCCCGAGCTGAATGGCACGTAGAATTGCAGATGAGTTAAATTCTTCTGTTTTACCATAGATGCACGTGAAGCTATGATGATTGTGTAATCTGTGCAACGTGTGCGATGACGTTTTTAGGTGTAGGGAGCGTTTGTTAGTGTGGTGGGCATATTTATGAAATAATGACAAAAGGGCTATGTCACAACAATTACTTAGCAACTGAAGTGAAAGGTGAATCTTTACTGGAGTTACGCTAGAACTGTAGTCATAATTCCGGGAAATGAAACGAGCGGCTCTATTTTGGATTGATTCCAGCATGTTAAGTAATTTTGGTGGGGAGACCAGACTGGAGCGGCGAACTCAAGGGTGAACAAATGTTTGAAATGCCAGTTTGTGAATAAGTGTAGGTGAGTTCCAAAGGTTACGTCACAGGTAACCGAGTGATCAAGAAGTACTGGCACAGATAGAGGTAATGTGAGAAGTCCAGGAGAGGTTTGTTGAAAGATTTATGCCTAGATATTTAAATGATGAGGTCCAAGATAATGGGTTATTTTTAATACAGTAGGAATAGTCCAAGCTAGTGCGTTTGCGGGTGAAGGACATCACTTTACATTTTAATGAATTTAGAGTCATTAGCCAGGTGTCACACCAATTAATAATTTGGTTAAGATCATTTTGGAGGATCAGGTGGTCATCAGAGCTGTTAATAGAATGATAGATAATGCAGTCGTCAGCGAAAATGCACATGCATGATAAGTTATTGGGTATGTCATTAATGTATATCAGAAAGAGTAAGGGACCAAGAACGCTTCCTTGTGGTACACCGGATGGAACATCTGAAAGGGGTGATGAGAAGCTGTTAGCGAAAGTAAACTGCTGCCTGTTAGAATGAAAATTTCGAAGCCAACATAGAGTTAGTGAATCAAGTTTTAATGATGATAACTTCAAAAACAGGCAACAATAGGCTACGCAGTCAAAAGCTTTAGAAAAATCCAGAAAGATGCTGTCAGTTTGAAGGTTTGAGTCTATGTTAAAATGTAAATCTGTCGTAAATTCAAACAGTTGCGTTTCGCACGACAAACCTTTCCTGAAACCATGCTGGTTATGAAAAAAGAAGTTGTTCGATTCTAGGTGATGGTAAACATGAGATGCAATAATATGTTTTATCATCTTACAGCATATGCACATTAGTGATATCTGTTGGTAGTTCTCAGCCAAGTTTTTGTCAGCGTCTTTGAAGATGGGTATGACTTTGGCTGTTTTCCAATCTTGGGGTATCTGACCTGTCATTAAAGATTGATGAAAAATGTGGAATAAAAACTTGCTAGATACTGAGACTGCATTTTTTAGTAATTTAGAATTAATATTTTCAATACCTGCTGAAGACGAAACTTTTCAGTAATTAATAAGCTGAACAATACCATCAATAGTAATGTCAATAGGTTCCATGTACCGGTAATCTAGGTCTGCAACAATGGGCAAATTAGTAATACTTTCTTAGGTGAATAAGGATGAGAAGAATTTATTAGAAACTTGAGCGCACTCACTGTTAGGAATAGGAATGTTGTTTTCGTTGTGTAACGAGATGTCATTAGTATGGCGTTCAGGAGATAAAATTTGCCAGAACTGTCTGGGATTGGATTTGAGTAGTGAAGGAAGCTCTTGGGAAAAATATTTATTTTTGGCTACAAGGAGAGCAGAGCAGTATGAACTTAAACAGTTCAGATACCTTTCCCAAGCTGACGGGGTGCCGGTTCGTTTTGCAGTTCTGTATGAACGCATCTTTTTGTTTCTGAGTAGGCGAAGGGACTTAGTGGACCACGGTTTGTTTTTGTCTTCAGTTCTTCTGATTAAAGGAATGTTCTGCTCAACCAATATGCATAACTTATTTCTGAACATGACCAAGTTATCATGAACAGACCTGGTGTGGAACGAAGGTAGAAATTGATATTCAAGAAATGATTCTAGCTCAATGTTGATTACTTCATAATTTACCTTGTCGTAATCACGAATTGTCTTTCTTGAGACACATGTAAATGGTAATGGGATACTGATAGATACATTGAGTAATTTGTGGTCACTGAAACCGTCCGAGCATGTTACTTGTTCTATAGTTTCAGGGTGTTAGTATAAGATCTAAGATGTTAGAGCCACGAGTAGGTTCTTTAATGATCTGGAACAGATTATAATGTAATGTTAGGCTAATGAATTCCAATGAAAAACTGCAGGATGATGACAAGTTTGGCCAATCAATGAGAAGAAAATTAAAGAAAATTGTATGTAATGCATCAATAAGGTATGTGAACTCGGTTGGGCAGAGCTGGGTGGCTGTAGCAATGGTGCTGCGCAGTTCATCAACGAAGCAATGACTATAATCTGGGGGGGGGCGGTAACAAACGCCTGTCAAAACTTTAGCAGAACGGCAGCGGCATGCTGCCCAGACAATCTCCAGACCTGAAGATTTGTCAATAATGTATGATCCGATAGTCCTTTTAATGGCCAGGAAGATGCCACCACCTCTTCTATCTCAGCGATCGCGGCGATAAATATTAAGGTAAGCTTAATGGGAAGAATTTTGCTAACGGGTAAGTTGGGGCAAAGCCAGGTTTTGGCAAGAGCAAGAATAGTGCAGTCGCAGTCTAAAAGATATGATGAGACGAGTTCACATTCCGACATCAGGCTTCTAATATTAGTGAATGATATTGATAACGATGTAGCAATATGCGATGAGGCACTTCATGTGTGTCTTGGTCTAGCTATCTTCTGATTTCCACTACTGAACGCTTTGTGGCATAATATGCATAAGATTTGTCATCAATGTGCAGTCGGTCAACTGAAAGTTGAATGGTTTATTTAGAGTTTTCGCGTGATCGATCAATTGTTTTCTGGCTTGTCGTGTAGAAAAGGAAAAGTCCTCTCGAACGTAGAAACTAGAACCTTTTAGTTTGTGCGCAGAAGCCAAGATGCATCCTTTATCTTTAAAATATGTCAGCTTAGCAATGATAGGTCTGCGTTTTTCATCAGCGAACTTACCTCTTCTATGCACTCTCTCAAACTGGGCGGCCGTTACAGCGATACCAAGTTACTCTGAGCAGAAAGAAATTATCTTCCGCTCCGATGCAGCCCAGTCTTCTTGAACATTATTTTTTATGCCAAAGAACAGCAAATTTGAGCGTTTCATTATATTTTCGTTTCCACTGCATCACGAGTACATTTTTTCAATCTGCTCAGAAAATTTACTCAATGACTGAGAGCCAGGGTCTGGGCCACATGGGCATTCAAGTGAAGTCCTCGACTCCATTGCAGAACTCTTCGTACTAAGCAGCTTGGCCTCGCCATCTGCGGCAGACTGCCTGTCGTGGGCTGCCTTTAGATTGGCCCGCAAAGCTGCATTTGCTTCTTGAAGTCGACGCACAGTTCCTGAAGCAGCTGCACGGTCATTTTTGACGTAGTTCCCCAAGTAAAGCAGCCTGCCCTTCCTCAAGTTTACATATTTTTTCCGTAATAGCGACATCAACTGCCTCTAGCCTGCGTATTGTTTCCAATATAATAGCAATATAATAGCAACTATAACATGGGGTATGCTAATACTTGAATATTAGATTTCAAATCAAATAGTGATAGTTTGAATATTTCGATTCACAAATCAAATATCTAATATTCAATATCTCGAATATATTTGATACCCATACCTTCGGTGAATGATCTGGCCATGCTCAGTGCCTTGACGCATGTAGTGTTCCCACAGTGTGCAAGCTCTATCAGTACAAGGTTCATCCAAGTTGACAATGCCCATCGAAACGATTAACGTGACTTGGACAGAGAGAACTTCAACAGCAGCGCATGTGAAAATCACAAGAGCACATGTACAGATCAGTCTAATTAGCCACCTGAAGGCATGCTGATCACATAAAATATGCGAGTTCAGTGTTCCCGTGTGCAGATTTGCGCAGTTAGCAGCTCTCTACCCGCACGCGAGCACACAGACAAACTTGGCACGTGTGCTTGAGTTAGTTGCTGGCTGGTCAACCACAAACCTGAACGCTTCTTTAATATCTGTCAACCTAAGCCGCACGCATGATTTCGTGAATGATCACTGGATTCGCTCCCGCTCCAGGGGGCCGCAGGTGCGCTTCTCATCTGGTGGAGGCGCCAACTCCTGGGCTGACAAGGTCAAAGGCAAAGAGAAGGATGCGGCCCAACTGTCGGAAAGTGAGATTCGCAGTCCTGAGAGAGACAAAATTGTATCGCTAAAAAAGGAGAATAGCAGCCTCAGGGCAGTGGTCGATAGGCTTACACTAAAGCTAGTTGGGCTCCAAAGAAAATTCACTCTGACGTAGTAGTTCTGCGCAAACCCGCAAGGTGGAGAGAAGCAATGAATAAAGGGAAAATGAGACATCCACACGTTCGTAGCAATTGCTACAAAGGAAACCCATACGGGTTCCTCGAAAGAAAAGCCTCATAGTTGAAGAAAAATTCGTCCTGGTCCGGGACTCGAACCCGGGACCACCGCCTTTCCGGGGCAGCCGCTCTACCATCTGAGCTAACCAGGCGGCTAGCAGATGGCAGGGCGAAGTCGAATTTGTCGACAACACGAAGCAAAGGCAAGAGTTTGACGTAGTAGTTCTGCGCAAACGCGCAAGGTGGAGAGAAGCAATGAATAAAGGGAAAATGAGACATCCACACGTTCGTAGCAATTGCTATAAAGGAAACCCATACGGGTTCCTCGAAAGAAAAGCCTCATAGTTGAAGAAAAATTCGTCCTGGTCCGGGACTCGAACTTGGGACCACCGCCTTTCCAGGGCAGCCGCTCTACCATCTGAGCTAACCAGGCGGCTAGCAGATGGCAGGGCGAAGTCGAATTTGTCAACAACACGAAGCAAAGGCAAGAGTTTGACGTAGTAGTTCTGCGCAAACCCGCAAGGTGGAGAGAAGCAATGAATAAAGGGAAAATGAGACATCCACACGTTCGTAGCAATTGCAAAGGAAACCCATACGTATGGTTTTCCTTTGTAGCAATTGCTACGAACGTGTGGATGTCTCATTTTCCCTTTATTCAGAAAATTCACTCGTAACAAGTTCGCTTCCTCTGAGCATCCGTCGGTTAATGAGGTTCCGAATTCTGTGGAGGTGGTAACACTAGAAGGTGAGGCCCACGTGCGTCCCGCTCCCAAAAAGAGGGCCCTTGATCAATCGAACCAGTTGCAAACCAAGGCGAAGTCTGAGATTAAGGAGGCTCTCTCTGCTATTAATGATAGCATCAGACAAATCAATGACCGACTTAGTCGTATTGAGTGTAGCAAGGAGCAATCGGGAATCGGGCTGCAGAAGATTGAGACGTATCTTAATGAGACAGTAGTTCCCGTCATGGAAAAAAATCTGTCCCAAAACGCTACCAATGCAGGGCAGGTCTCTCAGTAACTCTCAGCTGAATAAGATATCTCAAAATAATCAGGAAGGCACCGGTTAATAGGAATTTCAGAGTTTGGCAATGGAACTCCAGGAGAATCTGTCCTAAGAAGGCTGCCCTCCTGCAGTTAATTAAATCGGAGGCTGAGAAGCCACATGCAATTATGCTCCAATTAAGAAACACTGACAATCGACCTTTGCTCCGCGGCCTACAAGGTGGAGTCTTTTCGAGGAGACAGAAGCAGGGGGGTTGCCATTCTGATAAACAGGAAGATTCCTTATGTCCGACATGACCTCCACACGCTACACAGTAAGGTTGAATTTACTGCAGTCGAGATTGTTCCTAACAGTTACATAGCCAATAGCAGCAGCATATTTCTCCTCGATTTGTACGGCAGTCCTAAAGATTCCAGACAGTGCTTCAAATCCATCCTAACCAAGTTCACTAAACTTGCTAGGGAGGCTCCTGTTGGGGGGGACTTAATGCACCTCATCAAGCGTAGGGATACCCCTTCTTCACCAGTAAGGGAGGGTGGCTATGGACGCATGCTTTAGACCTTAGGTTAACTCTTATTACAGACCCCGAACATCCAACTAGATGCGGTACCTCCTCGTGCAGGGACACTACTTCCAACTTAACCTTTGTCAGGGGGATTGCGGAGCTCATTTGGGACAATACCAACATTGATCTGGGCAGCAACCATTACATAATAACAATCAAACACGAGATTGTCGCTATAACGCTAAGGGAATATAGGCTGATTGATTGGGACAAATTCCGTAAATTGAGAACCCCCGAAAGCTCACCTCCAGCTACGGCTGATCCATCGCTCAAAAGCTGGGTGGAGCAACTCGGCTTTGACATCAGGGCATTGGAGAGGGTTATTGTCACGAACATCTAAGTGGATAACATGGACTCCAGGCTGGCTCACCTCCTCGAGGCCAAGCAGTTGATATTAGCACAGTGGAATGGTCAACGGTTGAACAGGATACTTAGGAAGAGAATAGAGACATTGAATAAGGAAAACGAGGAACACTGTAGAGTTATATGCAGACAGCAGAGGGATGAGGTGTGTCTCTCCCTGGATGGCAGACTCCACAAAGGCAGTGGCTGGAGCCTCCTGAAAGATCTCTTGGATGAAAGCGGCTCCAAGTCTAAACCTGCTGAACGGTCGCTACTATACAAAATTATTCACAAGGCGAGAAAATAAATGTCAGATGATAAGCTGTTGGATGACCTCAGTATCTCCCGCTGAAGAGTATGCAATCGTTCACCCCCATTTTGGTCAAATACTCAGGGTCTCCCAATCACGTCCTCAACGGAGATTCCTCAAAGGGTGAAATTCGCCTTGCGATTCAGGAACTTAACAGTAGATTTGCCGCTGGCCCTGATGGAATCTCCAACAGAGTTCTGCACAACTTCGAAGATAATTCTGTCAGTTACGTAACCAGGCAAATCAACAGAATCTGGAAAGAGGGCGGTATTTCGAAAGAATGGAAACATGCATGTACGGTACTCATTCCCAAGACGGGCAAACCTCTTGTGCTTGCAAACCTCAGAACGAAAGTCGCAGAACATGTCATGCTCAACTGGCTCTCGAACCATGCGGAGGAGAATTAACTTTTTCCGCACACCATGATCGGATTCAGGCCGGGACTTTCGACCCAGGATACTATGCTTAGAATTAAGAAGAGGCTCATAGAAAGGGTGACTCGCGATACAAGGGTCATACTCGGTGTCTTGACGAAGAGAGGGCTTTCGACACTGTATGTCACACGGCAATTATTCAGGCCATTTCAGATCTTAATCTTGGTGAACACTTTTTCTGCTATATTCAATCTTTTCTGAGCGACAGAATCGCTTCCTTGCACATTGGCGACTTAAAATCAGAACTTTATGAGCTAGGTCACAGGGGCACTCCACAGGGCTCAGTATTTTCTTCCTTCCTGTTCAGTCTGGTCATGGTCAAGCTGGCCAAAACATTGTTGGACATTAATGGGGTTGAACGCACCATTTATGCCGATGGTGTTACTCTATGAAGCACTGGGGGCAGCGACGGAAAGTTGGAGGCTCGAATGCAGGAGGCTATTAGGGTCATGGAACTCTGCCTCTCTCCAGCGGGCCTCAAATTCTCGTTGAGGAAATCAGAATTGCTCTTTTACCGTCCTTTCAGGCCAGGACGAAAACCTAAGGACTGGGAGCATGATAGTAGGCATCATATCATGTTCTTTGACATGAATGGTAACTGCATCCCTGAAGTAAGATCAATCAGAGTCCTAGGACTAACTATTCAATATAACAGATCCAATAGCTTGATGATACAAAAGATAATTGGCAAAGTGGAGAATGCTCTACCAATGTTTCGACGCATTGTAAATAGAAATAGAGGCATGAGCGAGGAATGTGCCAGTAGGCTCATTCACGCTTTCATCCTTTGTCATATTACTTATGTTGTGGCTATGCTCAATTAGAAGAAAAGAGAAGAGAAACGCCTCGATACCACCATCCGTCGAGTCTTCAAGGTAGTTCTGGGGCTACCATTCAACGCATCCACTGAGCTTTTATGGAACTAGGACTACACAATACTCTTGCTGAAGTCGCTGAGGCTCAGCGCACAGCATAGGTCGTCCGGTTGTCAGGCACCAGAGTGGGTTGGGACATCCTAGTCACTCTGGGAATTGTTACTGAGCGCGAAAAGGATAAGGTCAGACATCTTATCAAAGAAATTAGGGAAGCAATTGCGGTTTGTCCCTTTCCCAGGAACGTCCACCCTGTCTATAGCCAAGGGAGAAGGCTCGCCCGTGCGAAGGCTCTTCTTGCCAAGGCTGCTATGGATGCTGTCTTCATAGACACCACCCAAGTGGTCAGTCGTGAAGCTTTTTCGGTAGCCGTAATAGACGCCCACAAACAACCCTGCAACGCACTCTCAGGTTACACCAAGAATCCGGAGGTGGCTGAACAAATGGCCATTGCACTCGCTCTGCTAGATCCACAGCACTCGGTAATCTATAGTGATTCTAGGGCAGCCACTCACACCTTTGCTAGGGGAGTGGTAGATGCAAAGGTTTCCAAGTTACTCGAAGGTAGATCCATCAGTCTCCACTGTATAGTTTGGTTCCCAGGCCACATGGGCGATTTTGTAGGAGGACAGTGGTACCTTAACGAATCCACTCATAGGGTCGTGTGAGGACTTGCCAGCCGCGCTTCCCTGCAGACCCCCTCGTCTCCTCATAAGGCGTTTAAAGATCAACTTCAGACATTGTGGAGATGGGTTTGCACAAGGCTCACCCTACGAGCAGTGGTCAGGAAAGGGCACGACGCTCCTCCACTCCACAACGCAAAAAGGCACTACGGCAGGGCTTGTCGACTCTCTGACACAGTGCAGAGAAGACTCCAGAGTCAAATCGCCAACAAATGCGGGTTTATTCACCCAAGATACAGCATAGTGAGACACTGACAGTGCTTACGGGCAAAGGCTCACCGCAAGATCGATCGAGTACATGCACCCTGCGCTAGGGCTAACCAGTAAGCGGTCCACCAAGCACAAGAACGAGGAGTCGCGGAAGCAAAGGTCCCATGTAGCAAACTCTTTGTGGGCCTGTGAGCATCTGCCACGGCGATGAAGCGCTCAACGGAAGAGAGCTCGGGTGGCGGGCGGCTGCCACTCGGGAGGCCAATCAGGGCACGTCCTGGTGACACTAGCTCGCACAGTGATTCGACCCCGGGAGGGAGAAGCACGGTTTGCGCGGGAAATTAGCTCCGGTGCGCTAGCCGGGTCCACCATGTTGCCGTTACGGCGGCGGTCCCCAGAGATCGAGCACAGCACAACGCGCGAGTTGGGGGATGAGGCGCGGGAAGGCACCTCGATCCCCACAACATACAATGAGCTCACCAAGCACTTCTATTTAGGATGTAAAGAATTCTCGCTTCCAAACAAGGAACTTAACAGGGCGCAGTCAGTCTCTCTTCACTTGCTACAGACGAACCCGTACCCCAATCCTTGGCGTATGAGCCGAACCAACCCAGACTACAACGGATCATTCAGTTGTGCACTGTGCGGTGGGCATGTGAACTTGGGACACATGTTATGGGGATGTGCGATGCAGGCCTCCTATATGGAGGACAAGAACAAGTGGGACGACACTCTTAGGAGCAGCGAGCTTCAACACCAACTCTGGGCTGTCCAGATGGCCCGCGAAGCTGCGGAGAACCTAGGGCTCCCTGTCCCGACATGTAAGGTGCCCTCTAGACCTTCAGGAACAGTCAAGTGTCCTTCAGGACCCTTTTCGGAAATAAAATTTCACCCCCACTACCACCGGTGAGCCACCCGTAGGAACACATCAGCGACAAGCTTTCCCCATAACAGTTTGCAACCTCTTATGCCTAAGAGGAGCTGCACTGTCAGGTGTCAGCGACTGGAGTTACGATTGTCGATCAGCATAGATCTATAACAGCGGTAGCACAGTATGACCATTGCATGTTTACGGCCACCGTCTATGTGAAATACCGTATGGAGGCCTCTCATTCCGAACGCCGTTTGTAGGCACACAACGGTCTCCTTTTGTAGCTTCAAGTGACCCATCACAAGACAAGCTTTAGATCTACATGGTGGGCTTGAATATATGTGACCCTCAGCTGGAATGGCCATGGCCATCGTGGAATGGCCATGGGCCTCACAATTTGAGAACTTTTTACCGTCGGCACCGAATGCGGTCGTTGCGTGCGGCGGCAATGACTGCGCAGAGCAGTGCCAAGTGAAGTGATGCGCATTTCTCACTGTTGTCTGTCATGGAGATTGGTCTTATAACAAGCTGATGATGACCGACAGAAAGCACTTGCTATACAGATGGAAAAACCTTTCTGTTCTCTGGAAGAAAACTGGAAAGCAATACTTTCTAAGCAATCGAAGATTGTTATTAAGCATAGTATGGCCCACTATTAAACTGAAAACCCCAATGATATTTAGAACAACTTCACTATTTCTTCAGCTTCAAAGGGAAAAAAGCCCTTAATTCTATTTGACAGACATTCTATCGATAAAAAATATTCTCCAGACTTGCATATTGAGCTGAGTTGTTATCAGTGCAGGCACACTAAATTTGGTGCTTCCCTTAATATGAGTAAAGCATACTCATATATGAGTAAAGTATACTCATAATGAGTATGAAGTATACTCATATATGAGTAAAGTATACTCATAATATGAGTAAAGCATACTATGCATCTCGATTAATAGGTACCTAAATTGCTGATAGCTAGCAAGATTTTTGTTAAAGGGGCCCTGAACCACTTTCTATTGAAGTCGACAAATGTATTTCAAGTTTAATTAGAGTATTTCAGAAATACTTTGCCGCAGAAAGTTCTTCGACGTGTTCAGCAGAAGTGGAGTTATCGGCAATCAAACATACCATTCTCGGTGCTTCCGTTCCTCCTTCAACAATTTGCACTGCAAAGGCTATGGCAGAACAGGGTGTGCCCACAACACTCCACCTAATGAACGTCACTGTGCCGCACAGTTCAAATTTGATTTCAGATGTTCACATAGACACTACTCTTACCGATTTTGGCACCTACGACACGCCAAATGCAGTTGTCCTCAGCAAGCTGCAATGCACTCAGCTGCAATGCGCTCTGCGGCAGCCGCAGTATCTACACTACGTAGCAAACTGCAGCTACATGGAACTGCAGCGTTTGCTTTGTGCACGACAGGGCTAGACCATGCATCCACGCTTAGATGCTCCTGTCTGGCTGTGGCATGTGTGTGGACTGGCTTTGTCCTGCACCAGCTTGACCAACAGATAGTAACCACATCAAACCTGCGCATTTTGAAGCACTATCAATAGCTCAATACAAAGCAAAGTCTGCCAAGGCATCTAACTAGGAGGAGCCAGGAGTAAGCGCACGCTTCCAAGCGTGTGTGTGGTCTGACCTTAGCTTTCATGTGGTTCAAGGCTAGTTGAGTGTTCAAAACTAGCCTAAATTAGCAAGACACGACAACTACGACACCAATAAGCAGGGTGGCTAACGTTTAAATCCTACGTAAGCAGTCGTGGCTGAACGTGAGCAGACAATAGCCGGCTTCTTCCAGAAGTATGCAACTATTACCATGATTCGAAAGCACATTTACGCTTACTTCAGCCTGTTCATTGAACTTTGTCAATAAATATACACAGTAACAGTAGGAAGAATGTCAGCTATTGGCCAGTAACAGCAGCATGTGGGAATCAGCTATATTACGAAATAAAGCGGCCAGAAAAGAGTGAGGAGCAGGCTTCTGTTGAAGAGAGAGTGTTTGGGGAAAAGGTGACCTCTCACTCCACTTGCGAGATCCACATGCCGTGCACAACTGCAAAAATTGGCTGAGATGTTCACAGCAGCATATGCTCACTGTGGAATGTGTTTTTTCCCCAAGCTGAGGGGTGGTTCAGGGCACCTTTAAGAAATGTGATTAGCCTCCTGAGCATGTGCAACACTGTTTTTTGCAGGAAATTTGCAAGCATAAATGTTTGTGTTAAATTTTCTGACATTCGATATTCTATTCAATATTTGGATTTTTTTTTCTTGATTCGACTTGATATTCGATTCAAAATCCACTATTTGACTTTCACACATTAATATACAATCAACGTCTCATTTTTCAGACTATCTATCTTAGGGACTGAGAAAAGGTTAAAAAAAATTGAAGAGTCTGAAAAAAACAAATGCCCTGGCCCCTGTCACAAACAGGTGCCCTCAAGGGCTCAATTCAACACAGGCATGTCCAAAATAGCATTAAAGACCTGTCAGTACAATTATTAGGTGCATTGGTGCTCGTACTATGACAGGAGACGATGAGTGCTTGCATGTATAATTAAGGACAGTAGAGTGTTCTAGTTTGTGACAGCAGAGTGTTTTAGTTTACTGTTTTCAGGGTGTCTACAAAGTTGACATTTCCAAATTCCCCGAGTTTTCCCGATGTTCCCCGAGCATCTTTGCAAAATTGCCCGAATGATCCAGAACCTTGTTTTATTTTATTTATTTTTATTTTATTTAGCAAACACCTTACAGGCCCTGTCGGGCATTGAGTAAGGGGGGCAATGCAAAAAAGAGCTGTTAAGTACAATGGAAACAACTCAAAAATAAATCTAAGACAATTGTACAGTGGCTCAACTAAAAAACAAAACAAAACACAGCATGCTCAAGCATAACAGCAAAATAAGAGGAAGGAGATTACGTAAAAAGCGCGCACAGGCGTTCACAAAATGTTTTACGATCAGTTATCGAGACGAAATCATCAGGAAGACCATTCCAGCGGGATATGGCATGAGGTCAAGACAGGCTGACACCATGTTGCCCGATGCTGTCACTCTCAAGTAAGCATGTTGAAAAAAAAAAATGAATTAATCCAGTTTGAATAGTAAGAAGTAATATCTATATTATTTAAAAAGAAAACAGGAAGGTGTTAGTAAAATGCACAGCGAAAAAAATTGTAAAACCCATTCCAAATTGAGTCGAACATTTTCAAATAGAAATGAAAAGGAGATGCATACATAAGTAAATATTTTTGAATATGAGCTATTTCTATCAGCTGATAGCAAGATCATCGGTATGAGGCCCAAACTTTGCCACAAGTGAGATTTTCTCAGCAGTTGGAAAGTCAACCTCAACTGTCCTCGCATACTCTTAGCCCTCGCACAAGGCCTGAGTTTTGTGTTTCACTGCTTTCAAGAGTTATTTTGATTTAGATGAGGGTCACCTACATCTTTACGTCAGCCAACACTTTGCTTCTTGAGCTCACGCTCCTTCAAAGAGGCGGCGGCACGCTTCCTTTCCCGTTAATTCCTCAGTGCATCGGTCCTTTCTGTTCTCATCCTCCTTCTGCCACGCTTTCATCCCGTGGATCATTTGAAGCATCTTCTTGGTCAGTTGTACAGTCAACGTCCGATTTTTCGGACTCCCTAGGGGCCACAACAACATCCGAAGAATCGGCAGTCCTAAAAAAATGAATGCATGTCTTTAGGTGCCTTTAAGGGCTGAAATTGCCACAGGCACGTCCGAAAGAAGCTCTTAAGGCCTGCCGGTACACTTAATAGGCATATCGGTGTTCGTACTGTGACAGGAGACAGGGGTGCACGAGTGTATAATTAAGGAATACATACAGTGTTTCGTGACAATTGCTCCTTCCCACACTTGTTATGCTTCACCGCCTAATACTATTGTACTGAGGCGAAGCAAACTTCCGGAGACTGGCGTTACGCAACGCGCTGTGCTCTGCGAGCTTCGAAGCCAATCGCGAGGATTACAAAGGCAGAGTCGGTGCCATTGCTGACAGCGGCGAATTCTTTCAATGAAAAACACGGCACCGCACGGCAAGAAGCTTAATAGCGAACGTAGAAGCAGCTAGGCCTAACGTTGCCGCGGTGGTGGCTACGGCTGCCAGCGGATCTGCGTGCGACTGCCGGTTCGAGGCGGCGAGATAATCAAAATGGCGGCGGTGGTGGCTTTGATTAATACCATTTCAGACCTGCAGTCAGGGCAACATACATTGAATATATGGAGTATGTGGTGGTGCCTCAAAGCCGTGCGAATTATCGGGCATGTCCGAAAAATCGGGCATCTGGAAAATCGGTCGTTAACTACTCTGGCAATACATCGTGCCGATGACACGGCGTCAATGACGATTCGTTGCGATTCCTCTGTTAGTGGAGGCAGCATTAACACGACTTTCGTTCCTTTTCAATAAAGTTACAGCTAATTTTCCCTGATAGAAGCACAAGTTCCTCTAGTTTTCCCTGTGTATTTCCAGACTATTCAAATTCCCTGAGAATTCCCAGTTTGCTGGGTTGATAAACGACCTGTTTTTATGCTCCACTCAGCAGTTGAGTGTAGTGGAAGCGCGAATGCGCATGTGCATTCCGCTTAGCTGCAAGTGGGCTAAGGAAACAAGAAACACGGCCCGCTTACAAGCTGCCCAAGTGGAGCGCGGAACGTCGCTGCTGCCTTTCGTTAGCGAGGGTGGTCGATGCGCGTGCCCTCACTCGTGCGTGCATCGAGACACCTCGCTCTTTCTAAAATGACTGCCTCCCGTGAGGTGTCCTCGACTATGCCACACCTTTACGTTCGTCTGAGCAGCGCAAGCCACAAAAACTATTTTGCACTGACGAAGACGAATTATGTTTGCTGAAAGAAGTTGCAATAGTACTGACCCATTTGAAAACACCACAGCATGAGAGGTTGTGCCATGAAATCTGGTGCACACTGTGCAGCACGCTGGCGTCAGTATAAAGGATTGCGTTGGATGTGGAATGCAAGCTCACTGGCCATCACATGGCGTTTCCCAAGTCGAAGTTTTATTTTCAACTCAATAAAATGGACCGGTAACACATAACAAGCGCATACCTAGAAACTTCATGGACAAACAGGTTATATATATATTCGTTTTACTTTGTAAAAATGGCCAATGGGTCTTTTATTTTGTTTCACTACCCTCAATTTGGGCAGGGGGCACTGCAACTACAAAAGGTGTAATAGTTCCAGGACTTACTTTTGGAAATGCGTTTGTTTGCTTTAAATCAGGGGTACAATCAGGACTCGATGGGAACCAAAGGTGAGTGGGTCACCTCGCATTGGGCGCTCACGGGAAGACTACAAATGAAGCTGTGCAGGGTGATATGGGCTGGACTAGTTTTGAAGTGAGGGAAGCTCGCAGTAAAATTGAGTATGAAGAACGCCTGAGGAATACGGAAGAAAGTAAATGGGCTGGGAGAGTGTTCAGGTATCTGTACAGGAAAAAACATTGATTCACAGTGGAGGAAAAGAACTAGGAAGCTTACCAGCAAGTACATGTCCTGTAGGGTGGGCAAAGCAGCAACAATGATGGTCAAGCGGGAAGTCAGAGAGGCCGAAATAATTTCATGGGTGGCGGCAATGGAAAGGAAACCTGCCATGAGTAACTACATAAGAGGAAAAAACGAAATCAGGAAAGAAACAATTTATGATAACTCAAAGAGAAGCTCATTACTTTTCGAAGCGAGATCGGGATGCCTTAGATCACGCACCTATAAAGCGAGATATAAGAAGGAACAAGAAGCATGTACTTGCTGCAGTAAAGCTAGGGAAACTATGGAGCATGTGTTATTATAATGTGAAGACGTCTACCCAGCGGTCAATTTAGGCACCACTGGCCTCCTTGAAGCCCTTGGGTTCAGCGGGAGCAGTGGAAAAGTAAACATGTCCACAATAGGCATTAGTAAGAGGCGATTGGAGGATTGTTGGACGAAAAGTAGGGAAACAGCAAAAAACGGAGATGTACAAAAGCACAGTTAGCAATAGGGGTTCAGACAATTTGGGTGTGGGAGTTCATAGTGTTTATATTTTTATTTTTTATTGTTTAACGTCAGACATTAGGCAGTATAGTAGCAAGAGCTTGGTGGCGCAACCAATCGCCCCATTCCAAAGGGGACGCTCATAACATTCATCCATCGTAAATACAGTGGTGGCTAGAATGAGGAAGTGTGGTGAGGAGCACGCAGCGTCTACAGGGTGCATTGAAGCCGCCGACAGGGGAGCAACGAGGGGGTGCGCGCTGACGTTTACACGTCGCCCAGTGCAAGTCGCGCCGGCTCTGCTGCTTCAGTAACGCCACACGCCTTGACCTGTGCGAAGTAGCGCTCGTTTCTTTTTCTGCTGCAGCACTTTTGAAGAGTAGAAGTGCGTATACACAAGCCACTTGCCAGCTGAAAGTCAAGCTGTCACTTTACACTCAAACTATTGAAAAACTGAAGAGATAAAGTGCAGAGCTTAAGGAGGACGTCCTCGCAGACCGGTTACAAGCCCTTTCACTGAAGCAAGGACTTGCTGTTATGCAATGCTTTCAAGACGCTCGCCACAAATCAACAAAAGGTATGTAGTACAATCCGAATTGGTTGATTGATTGCGTAATAATGCGAATGAAAAGTCCGAGGCTTTACGAGCATGTCCGGCGGGAAGGCATACTCCTCCTCCCAAGCAGAAGCTGTTTGAAGGTGCACAAGCGGAAATACAAGAGTGGGTTTGGCTTCAACCCTGCCATTATCCCATGGAGTGAAAGAAAAACAAAATCCATGGAGGAATTCAAATGCCATGGTGGCCTGATTGTGGATGAAATGAAGCTGTCAGATTTCGTGAATGTTGCCGCAGGAGGGAAAGTGGAAGGCCTGGAGGACTTGGGAAAATTCACACTGGAAAACGACAAACATCCTCCCCACGATCATATTCTCGTGATCACGTTTCAGCCTTTCACTGGTTCCTAGCACCAGATACTCTGTGTTTTCGCTTCCAGGGGAAATGTGAAGGCTGTGCTTTTGTGCAAGATCTTAACAGAAGCCATGTTGCTCGCAGAAAAGGCTGGGCTGAAGGTGGATTATATCACGGCAGATGAAGCTTCATGGAACCGTTCAATGTGGCGCCTTTTTGGAATTTCTGGCTTCTCAACGTCCATAAAGCCATCTGCACCACATGCTATTGGCACTGGAAGACGCCTCTTCTTCATTTCGGATTTTCTGCACCTTATAAAATGTGTTCAAAATGGCTTTCTTAAAGCAAGGTACAAGACACCTGCAGGTACTGTTTATATTGAGCACCTCAGAGCAGCACACAAAGAGGGTAAGTGTCCACTTATCCTTAATGTGATGCCGAAGATCACTCTTGCATGTGAGCCCTAACAACTTTGAAAAGACGAAGGTAAACCTGGCATTGCACCTTTTCAGTCCGCAAGTGCTTCGGGGCCCGTTTTTCTACAAGAAGCAAATGAAGGAGCACTGGGGTGACCCTGCATCAACTCGAGCCTTTGTTCTGCTGATGTGGAAGCTAGTAAAAGCAATGACAGCACGGATTCCATCTCAAGGGTTGAAACCTGACTGTGCACATGAAAGGCACATCAAGGATGTATTAAACTAGCTAAACTGATGGGAGGCTCACGTGGGGACTTCACTAGCCAGATTTCTTTCATCAACCACTGCCAAGGGGCCAAGGGTTACCCTTCAGGCCACGCTTGATCCAATGAAATACCTTTGTGAGAAGCTTGGCTATAAGTAGCTGTTGACGTGCCAGCTCAGCCAAGACTGCCTGGAGAAATCGTTTGGTGTCATTAGACAATTTTCTGGTTGCCACGACCACCCCACTTCTGCCCAATTCTTGCTCATCATGAACTGCCTCAGTTTTTACTTGGTCAAAGCTACCAACAGTGGCAACTGTGAAGGGGGTGATCGGACCTTTCTCCTCAGTAGTGAGGATGCAAGCCATAGTGGGAAGTTAGGAGAAACTTCTCTCATGTTAAAGAAGTCCACAATGCTCCCCGACCATGAGTACCCTGAAAAGATGAGTGGTTCACGGCTTTGTTTTCTTCATGACATGGTATGTTGCATGCAAAACAGTCCTGAAGATTGCGTGCAAGGAATGCTTCGACGAGCTCCTTGTTTCCAACGATGAAGCCAGCGAATAGCTGGTCATGTTCACCAAGTTCTGCAGGGCCCCATATACCTTCTGAGAAGCTCTTCTCATATGTAGACGCCCTTGAAACTACTTTTCTGATGTAGTTCAGTTACAACGAGCTGTACAGTGGCAGCTTGGATAAGCTTGTCTCTTGCCTGAAAAAAAATGACGACATGCTAGGCTGTGCACAGCATGTCCCTAAAAAAATTATGGGATTTTACGTGCCCAAACCACTTTCTGATTATGAGGCACGCTGTAGTGGAGGGCTCCGGAAATTTCGGCCACCTGGGGTTCTTTAACGTGCACCTAAATCTAAGTACATGGGTGTTTGTTGCATTTCGCTCCCATCTAAATGCGGCCGCCGTGGCCGGGATTCGATCCTGCGACCTCATGCTCAGCAGCCAAACACCACAGCCACTGAGCAACCACGGCGGGTCCATGTCTCTAACATCACCAACCAGGTTAAAAAATTTTGTTGGATCAACCATTTGCATTTCTACGCGAAGGCACTGAACAAAGAGAGAGCGTCTTCCCGTGAAAAGAAGCACCTGAAGCTCAGGCGCATCACTTAGCAGAGGTTGACAAGTTCTGTTTGAACTTCTTGTAAACTATTTAAACAAAATGTTTTTTGTTATCGTTAAAAAAAAAGAGCACCAGCTGAGGTGTGTTGCGTAGGAAAACATCATCGATTACTGAGAATCGTTTCAGATTCTAAGCCACTCTTAAAAAAATGACTTGCTTGCGTAAGCAGTGTGTCGAAAATAAAATGTACGCTTCCGAGTTACCACTGGGAATTTTCCTGCCTTACGTTCAATAACCAGATAAAGCAAGCTGCATTCTACCATCAATGCACGCTCAATCAGATTGTTACTTCGGCGCCTCTTAATTCGCAAGGAGCTATGCTACTCTATACCAATTTGCAGCCATGAATGAGCAAGCATATATATATTGCGAAGCTCTCTTATTTGTTATTGCATTCCTGCAAGCGCGCGGACAATCGCATACCATGCAGGGCCCCTGCGTTGCGGCCGCCAGCAGCCGTCGCGACCGACATGTATACATGTGGCAGTGCCCCCTGTCATTTCCTTCCAAAGTGCCACGTGCGAGCCGGCGTGTTCATCACATTTCCCAATTCTAGCCACTGTACCGTAAGTAAGAGGCAATTGGAGGGCTGGTGGAAGAAAAGTAGGGAAATGACAAAATACGGAGACGTACAAAAGCAAAGTTCACAATAGGGGATCAGAAAATTTTGTTGTGGGAATTCATAATGGTTTCTTTTTTTCTTGCTTAACCTAGGTAGGCCATTAGGTAGTATAATAGCAAGAGCTTGGTGGCACAACACCACCCCGTTCCAAAAGAGACGCTCATAACATCCATCCATCCATCCATCCATCCATCCGCGACGCTAAAGGCATAACTAAAACGTGAAAATCGCCCGCCGCTCCGATGTGGCTTAGCGGGGCAACTCGGAGCGGGGTGGACCGTAAAGGCACGGAACTAAAACACTCATGGCCCCTTCACACTCTTGGTAGGCTTCACCGCAATACATTGCGTGTGCTTGACCGCGTAACATTACTGTGTTGCGGCGAAGCTGACTTTCAAAAACCGGCATTATGCATTTTATAACTTTGCTGTGCTTTCCGCGTTTCAGTGGCATCGGCGATAATGACAAAGGCGGAATCGGCACTATTGCCGACAGCGGCGAATGCTTAAAACAAGAAACACGTCACCGAACAGCAAGAAGCTTGATAGCGAACGTCGAAACAGCTAGGTCCAAGGACAGCATGACACTACACTCTTAAAACGGTTGCACCCTTTGGGGTGTATATTTGTCCCACAACAATAATCGTCATCTGCCTTGCTTGCGTTTCCTTTCCTGAAAACTCGGTGCTCGCTACTTTCCTGTCGAGAATACTGAGTCACACTGATAACGCGCATGCCGTTCGTGACTGGGAAGTACCGGGCTCGCAGCGTTAAAGAAAGGAAACGCGGGCAAGACAGATGACGATTATTGTTGTGGGACAAGATACACCCCAAAGGGTGTACATTTTTCTAAGAGTGTGCAAGAAAAGTTTACACCCTTTGGAGTGTATATTTGCCACACAACAATAATCGTCATCTGTCTTGCACGCATTTCCTTTCTTGAAAACGCTGCGCTCGTTACGTTCCTGTCTGGAATGCTATGTCATGCTGATAACGCGCACGTTGTTCGTTACTGGGAAGTACCGGGCTCGCCGCGTTAAAGAAAGGAAATGCGGACAAGACATGTGACGATTATTGTTGTGGCAAATATACGCCCCAAAGGGTGCAACTGTTTTTAGAGTATAATCCGGTTGTCAGCATATACACTCTTAGGCAAGGTTACATCCTTTGGGGTGTATATTTGCCACAACAATAATCGTCACATGTCTTGTCCGCATTTCGTCTCTTTAACGCGGCGACCCCGGTACTTCCCAGTAACGAACGGTGTGCGCGCTATCAGCATGACATATGATAATTCGGATGCCTTCGCGGCACCAGCGCATATTCCATAAAACTGTATAAGGACGACTGAAATTTAGAATGCTGAAGGCTTTGGCGACTACTTTTCGGATATTTTGTTGTGACCGGTGGTCCCAAATAGCATTATTTGAAGCCACCACCATCGCATTTTGATTATCTCATAGCCTCGAACCAGCGCTCTCACACATCTACACTCTTAAGCAAAATTACACCCTTTTGCCACAACGATAATCATCATCTGCCTTGCTTGCGTTTGCTTTCTTGAAAACGCCGCGCCCGCTACTTTCCTGTGGGGAATGCTATGTCATGCTGATAACGTGCATGCCGTTCGTTACTGGCATAGAGTTTCTCACTGAGAAACTCTATGGTTACTGGGAAGTACCGGGCTTGCCGCGTTAAAGAAAGGAAATGCGGACAAGATAGATGACGATTATCGTTGTGTGCATGGCAAAAGGGTGTAATTTGGCTTAAGAGTGTACACTCTTAGAAAAATTTACACCCTTTGGGGCGTATCTTGTCCCACAACAATAATCGTCATTTGTCTTGCCCGCGTTTCCTTTCTTTAACGCTGCGATCCCGGTACTTCCCAGTCACGAACGGCATGCGCGTTATCAGTGTGACGCAGCATTCTCGACAGGAAAGTAGCCAGAGCCGAGTTTTCAAGAAAGCAAACGCCAGCAAGGCAGATGACGATTATCGTTGTGGGACAAATACACACCCCAAAGGGTGCAACCGTTTTAAGAGTGTAGGTGTGTGAGAGCGCTGGTTCGAGGCTATGAGATAATCAAAATGCAATGGTGGTGGCTTCAAATAATGCTATTTGGGACCACCGGTCACAACAAAATGTCCGAAAAGTAGTCGCCAAAGGCCTTCAGCATTCTAAATTTCAGTCGTCCTTATATATAGTTTTATGGGATACGCGCTGGTGCCGCGAAGGCATCCAAATTAGCAGGCATGTACGAAAAATCAGTTGTTCACTGTATAACATACCCAATTAAGGTGGCATAAACTGCAGGAGGTTAACCCAAGCCGCCTAGGAAACCGAAATTAGGAAGAAAGGAGACAGCAGGACAGAAAGGAAATTCTCAGTAAAGTAAAAGATTGAGAAGAGGGATAGGTCACCAGCCACTTTCCCCCTGGTGGGTCAGTCCGGTAATGCCATCTACACGAAGCCAAGGCCAAAGAGGTGTGTTGCTTCCGCCGAGGAGCCTTAAAGGTCGAAGCACTTGGCGTCAGCTCCGCCCCCAGAATCCCCTTTTTTCCAGGATATGGCTACGCCATGCACAGCTAAGCACAGGAGGGTCCAATCCCCATGATGTTGCAGCACACCAAACACCTGTACACACGGCAGGGAACTAAATAACTAGCCTCACCATCAGTGCTTGCACCTCGCAAGGATGTGATGCACTGAAGCACGTCCTTCTTCACTGCAGCCACCTGGTCAGCACAGAGTTCCCCATGTGGATAGCCTCGCCCCGCCAGGCAGCAACTGCACAGGAAGCAATCCTTCAGTTAGCATACTATTGGGGACGAGCTCCACCAGTGGAAAAGCTGGCACCACTGTCGGCGTGACGAGGCATATGAGGGATCACGTAGACACAGCGGCTGCGTCAGCTGCTTCGGAAGCGCCAAAGCGAGCTGAAAACGAAATTTTAAGGTCCCAGCTGCGCTGCGGTTCTGATTAAGTGGTAAGGCTTTACCGCATTGGGTGTCTGTTTCACAACATTTGAAAGTGCTATAACAGGCAGTGGCTTCCTTTGAAGGCGTGCAGCATGGTAGGATTCTGCTCGGTGCGGCAGTGCCGGATGTACGCAACAGACCCCATGTCAGCCTTATTAGAGGCTTTTAGCATGTCTGCTATTCCGGTAAACGGGAGCGGTTTGGGCGGATTGCCGGATTTGCGGGGGCGTAAACGTGAGCGGCCAGAGCAGTGCAGCCGCCCGGTAGCGCAGAGTTCAACCAGACAAACACAGTGCTAAAACTGCAGTAACGCACAATATCCTGCTTCGCTAGTGGTGCAAATTTTTGGCAGCGCCGTAATTGTGAACACGATTACGCCGCTGTCGAAAATTTACACTAGCACCTAAGCAGAATATAGTAATTAGCTTCCTGCTTGTGTGGTTGAGCTTTGCGCCACCAGCTGGCGCCACCAATCTGGCCGCTCACGTTTACGCCCCCGCTAAACCGGCAAACCGCCCGCGCTTTCCGGAATACCGGGCACGCTAAAAGTCTTCACACATAGCCGCAGGACAAGGAGCTGCGTGAAGCTTGGCTCGTGAAACTTAGAACCGGCAGATAGCCATTGGCTACAACTCTGGCACGCAGCAAGCACAGACGCGAGGAAGATTTGTGCTACGGCGCTGAGGCTGCGATGTTCGGTCAGTAGCAGAAAACGCGCACTCAGACGCTCGCCCGCGCCACTGCCCGGCTAATGTCATGACGGTCTGGTCTATGAACTTGTTGATGCTAGACGCTGGCAAGTTCACTGGAACGGAAAGGGAGTGGTAAGACGCACGTTAAAGAAAGGCATGACATATGGTCATATGTTTGTGTTATGAATTAATGTACTGGATTACGAAAAAGAAGCAGAGGAAAATCGCAGGCTGAGAATACCAATAAACATAAAGTGCGACGCAGCTTGAGAAACAAGATTGAAATGTCCAAGATTTAGAAGACAAAAAAAAAAAAAAAATTGGATCGTCGCGACGGAACATCACAGTCGCTGTAGGCGTCACAGTCTCAATTACGAAATTATTTTTGAACAAGCAGTTCTGATAGCGTCCACGCAACAATGGTTGCTAGTGTACTGTCAAATGCTCACATGCTGCAGCCTAAAGCTCATGGTACGGTGTGAAAACGCGCTCACAGTGAAAGCAAAACATTGTGCGCGGACATGCATGCAGATGCGCAGTCGGTCACTGTGAACCCGTGCAATCGCTGCATTGAAGCTTCATTCTGTTATGCTTGATTTGGTTATACAGGCAGCCCACTATAAGAACATATTTAACGTAGTTTACTCTCAGCATGTGCCTACCTTTCACGCAAGAAGCTGGTTCGGGAGACTCCATCGTGGCGACCGCGCGCAGTGGCGTTCGCTGTACGTATTCGGTAATGCGATAGCGTCTGTACACGATTCTGTGCTTTTTCAGTTTGCCCAAAATTATTATATAGATAGCTAAAACTGCCCCCGTTTTGAGAGTACTTACATAAATTTCCAGGAGGGCTGCCGCGTGGCGTTTTTATTGAGCGCCGTAAGCGAAACCTGGATGAGGGCCAGGATTCACCTCAATTTGAACAGAGAAAGAATGAAATTGGTGAAGAAGAAACAGGTCAACTAAGAGGTAATAAGGGTAAAAGCAGACAAATTTAGGCTGGTAATTGCAAACAAATATGCAGCCTTAGAATAGAGAAATGATGATGATGACAAAGAGGTAATGAATGAAACCGTAACGAGGCTGTCTTCAGAAGCAGCAATTGAAGAGGGAGGCAAGGCACCAAGGCAACCAGTAACCAGTAGGCAAGCTCTCCGAAGTAACAAAGGACCTAATAAAGAAACGACAAAGAATGAAAGTGTCCAATTAAAGAGATAAGATAGAATTCGTGGAACTGTCAAAACTGATGAACAAAGTGAAAATGGAACAGACTGAAGAAGCCGTTAAATATGGATGCTGCCTGAAATCAGTGAGAAGGAAACTTGGCATAGGACAAACCAAGATGTATGCACTGAAAGATAAGCAGGGGCCGCAATATCATCAGCAATCTCGAAGGTATAATAAAAGCAGCAGAATTCTATACTGACCTTTACAGTACCCAGAGGACTCAGGAGCCCTCTATTCGAAACAATAATGAACAGTATACAGAAACTCCTCCTATAACTGGAGATGAGGTCAGAAAGGCCTTGCAAGGCATCAAACGGGGAAAAGCAGCAGGACAGGATGGAATAACAGTCGATTTAATCAAAGATGGAGGAGACATAATGCTAGGAAAACTGGCGGCTCTCTCTACGAAGTGTCTATCAACTGCAGGATCCTAGAAAACTGGAAGAATG
The DNA here is from genome assembly GCF_050947875.1 of Dermacentor variabilis. Classification (NCBI taxonomy): domain Eukaryota; kingdom Metazoa; phylum Arthropoda; class Arachnida; order Ixodida; family Ixodidae; genus Dermacentor; species Dermacentor variabilis. The sequence continues at coordinate 9,928,124 of NW_027460280.1, read as the reverse complement.
CAAACATTATACTAATCCACAAAAAGGGCGATGTTAAAGAACTAAAAAATTATAGGCCCATTAGCTTACTCCTAGCTTTATATAAAATATTTGCCAAAATAATCTCCAATAGAATAAGGACAACACTGGACTTTAGTCAACCAAGGGAGCAGGCTGGCTTCAGGAAAGGTTACACTACAATGGATCACATCCATGTCATTAACCAGGTTATCAAGCAATCCGCAGAGTACAATAAGCCTCTCTACATGGCTTTCATACATTATGAAAAAGCATTTGATTCAGGAGAGATACCAGCAGTCATAGTGGCATTGCATAATCAAGGAGTACAGACTGCTTACGTAAATACCGTGCAAAATATCTACAGAGATTCCACAGCTACCTTAATTCTACACAAGAAAAGCAGGAAGATAACTATAAAGAAAGGGGTCAGACAAGGAGACACAATCTCTCCAATGCTATTCACTGTGTGCTTAGAAGTATTCAGGCTATTAAATTGGGAAGGCTTAAGAGTAAAGATTGACGGCAAATACCTCAACAACCTTTGATTTGCAGATGACACTGTCCTGTTCAGCAACACTGGGGACGAGTTACAACAAATGATTGAGGACCTTAACAGAGAGAGTGTAAGAGTGGGGTTGAAGATTAATATACAGAAGACAAAGATAATGTTGAATAGATTGGCAAAGGAACAAGAGTTCAAGATCGCAAGTCAGCCCCTGCAGTATGTGGAGGAGTATGTTTACCTTGGTCAACTAATCACAGGGAACCCTGACCATGAGAAGGAAATCCAGAGTAGAATAAAAATGGGTTGGATCGCATACAGCAGACATCATGGGCTCCTGAATGGGAGCTTACCATTATCATTGAAAAGGAAAGTATACAATCAGTGCATTTTACCAGTGCTGACATACGGCGCAGAGACTTGGAGGCTGACAAAGAAACTTGAGAACAAGTTAAGGACCGCACAAAGAGCGATGGAACGAAGAATGCCAGGCATAACTTTAAGAGACAGAAAGCGAGCAGTTTGGATCAGAGAGAAAACGGGTATAGGCGACATTTTAATAGACATTAAGAGAAAAAAATGGCGCTGGGCAGGTCATGTAATGCGCAGACTAGATGACCGTTGGACCATTAGGGTGACAGAATGGGGACCAAGAGAAGGGAAGCGCATGGGAGGACAGCAAAAGACTAGATGGTGCGACGAACTTAGGAAATTTGCCGGTGCTAGTTGGAATCGGTTGGCGCAGGACAGGGGTAATTGGAGATCGCAGGGAGAGGCAATCATCCTGCAGTGAACATGAATAGGCTGATGATGATGATGAAGCGGAACCTATGAGGTGTGCGCCACGTGATCCCTCATACTACGCAAGGGAGGCGCTTCCGACAGATGGCGACTCCGTAAGTCCTCACCCCCAATAGTTTTCAGGCAGCGTAATAAATCGGGTCACAACCACTATAGTCCAAAGTGGTCAGAAATATTCTCACCTCGAAAGCTTTGCAACAAATGTTATACAGGACAGAATTTGGGCTGAACTCATTTACAATGACTATGCAAGCATGCGAGTAGCTGAAACTTGTCATGTATGAGGCGTGTACTACAGCCCAGATTCTTTCTTGAGCCTCCCTTTGGCCACGCTGTACATCACCACTGTCAAGTTTGCACATATTCAGTGGCACATACACAGTGACCTCAGTTGGCATCAAAGAGGTTCGCTGAAGAGCAGCACATACCCTCATGAATGACCCACACTACCTTCAGGATCGGCGCACATTTTTAGTGGAGTATCTCAAAAGGATTGGTCCACATTTTTGGTAGGATAGCTCAACAGCTGCAAAGAAGACTGCTCTGACAATGCCAAGAATGCTATTCACATTGAAATTGCTTAAAGGGCATTTACATGCATACGGATTTACGCAAACGAACAACAGGCCATTCATTGCAGCAGATGCTTTTAATTGTGATTATCGCAGCCTGTACGCACACAGGATATTCTACAAAAAGGGTGCTGCATGCGTCACCTCATTAAAATCATGCCGTAAAGTTTTGCCATACCTAAAGGTAGCTTCTAAAAATCCTCATGGCTCTATCCTGAAGGACTGGAACATCAAATTTACCCAATGCACAAGATGGGTCCATACAACATTGTCACTAATTACTTGTTGTTTTATGTGTTTATGTGTTTTATATGTCTATAGTTAAGCACATGGGCATGCATTCACTGTTGAATGTTTTTCAGCACAGCTTTCAAAGACGTTTGTTTTGTACCACCTTTAGTCATGATTGTGATCGACCGTCAATAAAGGCATGAAATTTACATAATTTCATGCCAGGGTGCTGTAGATTCCATTGAAAGCTAGACAAGGTGGTTGAATGACTGTTTGTGAATTTTGTAGTAAGTCATCATAATTACAGAGTAATTATCATATGTACTTGTGTAAGGGCTGCTTTTTTTTTTACCTAGAATCTTGGCTGGATGCAGCCCTTGCACTAATCAGGCCGATGACGGCCCGCTAAAGGTCCACATTGTTTCCACAACTGTAGCAGAGGGTAAGAGAGGTGCAAATGACATAACACTGCAGGAAACGCCCTCAGATGCCAGCCCGTCGTCCCTGACCAGCGCCGACCCAAACAGGGCTCCCTTCTCTAGAGGCGAAATGCCACTGATCTGACTGGAAACGCTGCCAACACAGCTGACACGACTCATCACACAAAGAAATAATGGTGCAGTGCCATAGGCCTGAGTGGCGTCAACGGAAAAGCAGCTAGCATCATCTAGCAGCAACGGAACTTCATTTTCTGGCGGGACGTTTTGAATTTTTCCCCACAATTTTGCCCTCCAAAGTGGGGGGTGTGGCTCTTACACGAGTATATACGGTAAATACTTATTTATTGTACAGTCAGTCATGTTATGTTTCTTCATAAAGAGAATTCAATCACTAGCTCGAATTACATGCACCAGTTAATTATTGGCTGCAAGCATTACCACAAAGGAAAGAAATCTGCTTCCACTAAACCCTGTGAAAGTGGATGTAGACCCGTGAACAAAAGTATATGGTGTGATAAAGCTGATTTGTTTCTCTGCCTGTGAATGCAGCTTGAAATTGAGAACTGCAGTCCAAACTTGGCATTGTGAACTTTTCAGTGCAATCATCAATTTCAGTTTATGCACGTTAATTACAAAGAAATGTATTTTTTCGGTGACCCTGTGGTTTGTATACTTTTGCTCACGGGCGTACTGCGAAGCTGGTGCAGATGTTAGACAAGTACCACCACCCCAACTGATGTTAGACTATTTTACACAAGAACCACCATAAGCGATGTACTTCATGCATGCATGCATGTGTGCAGAAGTGCAGCATACATCCTCATTCTTCTAGGCCGCTGTCCTTCAAGCACAACAGTCTTATTGAAATGAACTATTGTTTAATAATAATTTGCACCAGAAAAGCGTAAAGCATGACTTACATACAAGCTGCAGACACGATAGCTTTGGATTGTTATTCGAATATATGAGAAAACCTAAATCTGTTACAGGGAAACTGAAAGACAAAGCCCTTTTGTAGATGCTGTTTGAGGTCTGTCTGAGTGGCTGCTGCCACTAGGCGACGGTACCATTAGCGCAGCATACAGCGAACAGACAGTGACAATACAGGGCCAGGAAATACCTCAGATAAAAGAATATAAATACCTTGGTATAGGGATAAACGAAGGCGATAGATATATGGAAACACAGGAAAAAAACAATAACAGCAAAGGGTAAGAGAAATGCGGCCATAATGAAACAGTGATATGGGGATACAATAGGTACGAGGTGCTCCGCAGTATGTGGAAAGGTGTAGTGGCTCCAGGACTTACATTTAGGAATACGGCTGTTTTCTTGAAATCAGGGGTACAATCAGGACTTGACGGCAACCAAAGGTCAGTGGGATGCCTCGCATTGGGTGCTCACGGGAAGGCTACAAATGAAGCTGTGCAGGGTGATATGGGTTGGGCAAGTTTTGAAGTGAGGGAAGCTCACAGTAAAACTTATTATGAAGAACGATTGAGGAATATGGAAGAAACTAAATTAGCTGGGAGAGTGTTGAGGTATTTGTACAGGAAAAAACATTGATTCACAGTGGAGGAAAAGAACTAGGAAGCTTACCAGCAAGTATGCGGCCTTTAGGGTGTGCAACACGGCAACAATGACGGTCAAGCGGAAAGTCAGAGAGGCCGAAATAATTTCATGGGTGGCGGCAATGGAAAGGAAACCTGCCATGAGTAACTACATAAGAGGAAAAAACGAAATCAGGAAAGAAACAATTTATGATAACTCAAAGAGAAGCTCATTACTTTTCGAAGCGAGATCGGGATGCCTTAGATCACGCACCTATAAAGCGAGATATAAGAAGGAACAAGAAGCATGTACTTGCTGCAGTAAAGCTAGGGAAACTATGGAGCATGTGTTATTATAATGTGAAGACGTCTACCCAGCGGTCAATTTAGGCACCACTGGCCTCCTTGAAGCCCTTGGATTCAGTGAGAGCAAGGGGAAAGTAAACATGTCCGCAATAGAGATTAGCAAGAGGCGATTGGAAGATTCTTGGAAGAAAAGTAGGGAAACGACAAAAATCGGAGATGTACAAAAACAAAGTTCACAATAGGGGCTCAGAAACTTTGATTATGGGAATTCATCGTGGGCTTTTCTTTCTTTTTCTTTTTTTTCCTTTTTTTTACCATAGGTAATAAAATAACAGCTTCGTGGTGCAACCCACTGCCGCATTCCAAAGGGGGCGCTCATAACATCCATCCATCCATCCCATGTGCTTGCTGCGGTAAAGCTAGGGAAATTATGGAGCATGTTTTATTAGAATGTGAAGACACCTGCCCAGTGGTCGATTTAGACATTAAGCAATACAATAACAAGAGCTTGGTGGGGCGACCCACCGCCCCATTCCAAAGGGGACGCTCATAGATGCATTCATCCACACACACACACACACACACACACACACACACACACACACACACACACACACACACACACACACACACACACACACACACACACACACACACACACACACACACACACACACACACACACACACACACACACACACACACACACACACACACACACACACACACACACACACACACACACACACACACACACACACACACACACACACACACACACACACACACACACACACACACACACACACACACACACACACACACACACACACACACACACACACACACACACACACACACACACATTTCTGTACGTTCTTTGCCCAGCACACGTGCGTTATTGAACTAATTAATTTCTCGAAGTAAAATGTGTCAGAAAATTTATAAAGTACAACTTACACACAACCTACAGACATTATAGCATCGGATTGTAATTAGAATATATGAGAAAACATATTTCTGTTACACAGTAACTCAAACACAAACCTCTTTTCCAGTGGACGCGTTTTTTTGGGTGAGCATATGCCATAAAAAATCTCGACCAACTAGAGGCTGACAGCTTCGTTGTAAAATATTTATTTCGCAATTGCTACTGAAACAACCTATGTCAAATGTCCCATCAAACACACTAGCCTTCACCAAAGCTGCAGCGATACATTTAACTCGGAAGTACTTTTGGTAAGCATTTACCCTAAGCCTAATGTTCATGGGTTATTCCTTGCCACCGCTGCACAGAAATGGCAGAAATAAGTTTTGTACGCCAATGTGTACGTCATGACTGAAGTGGTTATGATACTGCTGGTAAAATTTGACTATGGCAATACCACTCTTCCAGTGATTGTGCATTTTTAGATTTCAGGAAAATGTTTGCTGTATAGCATCAGTTACAGCTGAAAAAATTATATCATTGCAATATTAGCACTCTGGCTTGCACATGAATTTCAAAGATACTTGAAGCAAAACATCAGTATGTGGTCATGAATAGAAAGAGACATCCAGCATGTTATGGATCCTGCAAAGGGCCCAGCTAACTGAAAATTGAAAATTGCCTATATTTTTTCCATACAACAAAAGTGGGGAAAGGACCACACACTAAAAGCTACATTAGTGTAGCTTGAGTGTGCCTGAGGCCCGATGTAAGTAAATACAGGGCAGAGAAACAAAAATACAGTGAACAATCAAAGTAATAACATGATACATACATACAAGATTATGTTCAAAAGAATATCAATTGAAAGAGTAAACACTCATGTATATGGCATTAAAATGTTTCAACATCTGAAAACAGTATCATGAAATTCAAAATTTGCGAATACAAGTTGCAATAAATGAAATATTATAAAGTCCCTCGTGAACAATTGGCACAAAACACAAAGGCCTATATGCTAGACATGAAAAAATATTGCTCATATTCTTTAAGTGTGAGAATAAAGATATCACTTTCATTCTTTTCGTACGTATTTAGGTTTGCTGGAACCAGGAATTTGCAAAGTTTGATTAGCATAGTAGTAGTAGTATAAACCCTTATTGAAGATTAGATCCAGGTCCCGTGGGTGGGTCCCTCAATCCGGGGTCCCATTGGTGATTGTGGCATGTCAATCTTGGTCGAGAAGGGTCAATTGGTCCTCCCGTACCGTGTTGACGAGCCACACCTCCCACTGCCTACTGTTGAAATTTCGCCCCAAAAGGGATGATTTGACTTCTTGTGGCCAACTCTGGCACGACTATGTGGTATTGTCCAGAGACTGCCTCCTCTCGCACCACCGGCAACTGCTGGGGTACCGGGCAGTGTGTATGTGGTGTAGTAGGAGTAGATGTGGGTATGTACGTGTTTGTAGTCTGTGCCAGTCCCATATTCGGGCTGAGTCTAAGGATGGGTCTGGAAAGCTATACTGTTGCCTTCCTTGTCTCTGTGCCTCCAAGATATCTTTTGTTTTGATTGGCGATTCTATGAGAGTGCGTTACAATGCTCGGATGCTGTACTCTCCAGCGAGGTGGTCTGCCCTCTCGTTCCCCGTCACTCCGGTGTGTGCCGGACACCACGTAATAGTGTGGTGTTCTGTGAGATTTCTTCCTGTGATAATCATTGCGAGCTTGGGCAGGGTGCCTCTCATGAAAAGGTGACATGCCGACTGCGAGTCAGTATTAAAGCAGAACGTGCTCTGCTTTCAGCGTCACATATTGCCAGAGCCACCAAGGCTATGCCCACTGACTGTGTTCTGACTGTTTCGGAAATAGTACCGTATTTACTCGCATAATGATCGCACTTACGTGATTATCGCACCCCTGAATTTTGTCGTCAAATTCTATTTTTTTTCTTTCCTGTGTAATGATCGCACCCTGCACTTGTCGCAGTGATATGTCGTGTGCCAAATCTAGCTAATGATCATCGCGCGTACCATCTGTCGAATGCTACGCGAATGACTCCTGAAAACATACCAAGCGATCTGCATGCACCTAACATTCTTAAACAGATGCCCTATTTCATTCCTTTCATCACTTTCCGCATTTGCATGAAAAAAAAAGCTACAACCAAACTTGCCTCAGCTTTATTATTTGTAGGCTTCACATTGGTTTTGATCAACAACAACAACAACATAAAGGGCGCCTTTCAGTTCTCATCTGCACTCGTGGGCACGCAATAAATCGCAATCGGCAACGATTACCCTGATACATTAGAAGTGTACCCTAATCATACGCCAACGCTTGTAACGCAGCTAAGATATTTGCTCACCCTTAGTGGAAACATGCCGTATTAGGATAGCAGTGAAGACAAATGCCGCAGTTTCCGCAGCATGCCCGCCATGTGTTTCTATGTCACTGGCAGCTAAGCGCGCCCATCTCTGTTTCTGTCCTCTTAAAGTGGACATGGCTACATTATTTTCGCAAACTTGCCGATATTAACGATATTATTCATTACTGACACAGAAGAAACTGTTTCAATGTGTGTAATGTACTCACCAGAAGAAAATTTATCGCGTTCAGCGCGTTCGGCGTGCTCCCCCATCCGCCATTTTTGTTTTGGTGTCCCGCACTGACAGTGGCAGCCGCCTGCTTGTCATCCCGCAGCAAATGCGGGATAAAAAAAGAAAATGTTTCTTTTTGTGGGAAATTTAACCCGCGTAATGATTGTACCCTTGAATTTGTGTCAATTTTTTTTTACAAAAAAGTGTGATCATTACTCGTGTAAATACGGTAGTTCTTGCGTTTGTGGCTACCACAGTGAAAGTTTGATTACCTTGTTTGCACGCATCCGCGTAATAAACCTCTGGATTTATACCAAACTTGCATTCGAGTGTCCTGGCCTGTGCAAGGTGTTCTTGACTGTGATATTTCTCGCTCATGTTTTTAGGGATTGGGGAAACAAATCTGAGCACCTATGTCCGATGGGAGAAGTTCTGTTTTGTCGTTACAATGTGTCAGTCTAAGTGGGTACCCTAATCAGTGGAGGAGTGTTTGACCTTGCTCAGTGGCATTGAGCCTTTCTTGTTGTGTGTTCAGTGTTGCAGTCACAGGTTCCTCAAAAGTGTTGCTAATACCCATAGCCTCAAAGAGGGTCGTGCTAGTACAGATTGGTAGGCCAAGCGCTGCCTTATAAGCTGTGTGTATCAGTGCATTATTTGAGTTTTTTCTGATTTTAAGACTTTTTGGAAAGGAAGGCTGAAGGTTATGCGGCTCATGATAAATGCCTCCATGAGCCTTATCGTCTCTTCCTCCTTGAAGCCTTTCCTGCTTCTTGCTACTTTGTTTATTATTCTAGGCACACCTACCGTTTTCCGGAGGTTTGTGATTGTGTGCCCTACTGCTTCATTTTCTTGTATCCATAGTCTGAGTATACGAGCCTTAGATACCGCCTGTATTGTTTTGCCTCCCAGAGCAAGCTTTATTGGAGGTCTATCGTCCTTTCATGTATCAGGCACTCTTACCCTGCTTAGCTCAGACTTCTCCGAGGTGCAATTCATGCCAGCTTTTGCCACATAATCCTTTACGGTACTAACTGCCTTCTGGAGGGTTTTGTGATGTTCCCCTAACAATCCCTTGGCGATCCAGAGAGTTAAGTCATCTGCATAAATAGCATGTCCTAAGTTTGGGATCCGTTGTAGTTTCACAACTAGTCCTTTCATCCCTATATTGAAGCGAAGTGATGAAAGAATTTAACCTTGTGGCATTCCCCTTTAAAGGGGGGTCTGTATTGATTACCATAGTTTGTTCTGGTTCAAGGAACAGTCCACTTATCAGTGCATCTAGTACGAACAACTATATCCTTTAAGGTTATGACAGCAAGAGATTTCAGAAACAATCACTGCAGGTGGTGAAAATCTAATGGAATAGAGTAGCCGATATTCAGAAGTAGTGGCAATACGACTAATATTATACTGAACAACAAAAGCTTTTTAGTGTGTGCTCCATAACTAATACCAGCAATATGCCTTCCGGCTTTCTTTTGCAATACCAGCAGTATGTTAAGGTTAGCTTTTGATGTCGTGCCCCAACCCAAATGACAGTAACGCGAGATTGAAAAAATTACCGACGATTACGTTACTTCCTAATGCGAAATTTGAGCGCAGCAAATAAGCTGTTTCACCTTTTCGATAGATTGAGGCAAAGAAATCGAGCAACACATGTATGCGCTATCACAGAATTTTTTTTTTATATTTCCCGTACTCCTGGATCATCTCGACGGCGGCGACGGTAAGCTTCTGCTTCGGCGGCACGCACCTCTGGATTCTGACGGCGACGGCGCTGGGCCTCTGCTCTGGCAGCTCGTTTAGCAGCAGCAGCAGCAGCAGCAGACGGAGGACTTCCATCGGTCGTCTCGCTCATGGCTCAGAAAGAACTGGCAGATAATTTCGCAGTGGCGAACGGCACCGGCAATTTCGGCTCGGGCGGTGCACATATACAGATCCGCCGCCACCGATCTGGCTCTCTGATTGCCACCGCACAGGGGTTGCATTGGAGGAGGAGCGAAGAAAGGAATTAAGTTCGAGCCGGCGCTTTGACAACCGGAGACTCGCAGGAAGAGGGGGGAGGGGGGGCGGCGTGTACACCCAGCGGCAAACGATGGGGGCAGAAGCGCGCGCAGCAAGCGGACAACACGATAAAGGGAGGAGGGAAGAGATAGCAGCGACTGACTGATGCCGCTGACGCCGATAGTGAGTCAACCCCAGCTGCGGAGTTGGTTTCAGGGACAACGCCGCCGATGCCGACACAAACAATATGATACCCTCGCTTCCGCAGCGCTAAGAACCAGGTCTAGCCGTGGGAAGGTGGTCACGTATTCGTCGACGTGCCGGGGCCTACGTGAAATAACCGGCGCGTCGGCAACTGAAGAGCACCCTACCGCCACACAAGAAAAGGGGGGGGGGGACCCTTTCCTCCTCTTTCTGCATGGCGGCGACGGTGTTCTATGCAGTCACGTTATCTTGACTCTCTAGCGGCGTCAGCGGCATCCAGCGGTATCAGTCGGTCGCTGCTAGCGCTGGGGGGATGAAAGGGGGGCGGAGCTGGCTACGAGGCCGACGACAACGCCGACGACGACGCGAAACCCAGGAACGGACGCCAAAGAGCTGCGCTCTAAAACAGCGTGATAGATTGTTAGCTTTAGTAGCGTAGGGAAATCAATTTAGTCGCGTGGCAAATGGTTATCAATCCAACTAAATCAGTAAGCATGTCTATTACAAGGAAAAAGGAGATCCTGCAATTTCTTTATAGTATACATGGCAACAAGCTTAAAAAGGTAGAGGAGCACAAATATTTATAATTATTATTTAGAAGTGACTTAAGCTGGGATAGGCATGTAGAGGAAGTAAGAAAGAAGGCAAATAATGCGCTTTGGAGCCTAAGACGAAATTTACACAGAGCAACCTCTGAAGTTAAAAACTTGGCCTATAAAACACTGGTCAGACCAATCATTGAGTATGCGAAAATTGTCTGGGATCTTTACACAGAGAAAAACCATAAGAAACTGGAAAGGATTCAGAGGTTAGCTTCTCGATTCAGCTTCAACAAATATGGTCGACTTCACTCCCCTTCCAAACTATGTCAGCTTGCAAATCTTTCCAATTTAGAATTAAGGACTAAGTATGATAGGCTGAAGTTCCTGTACTTATTATCCATAATGAATTAAAAATTAATAGGACTAACTATTTTGAAATTTCTACTAATGAATCTTCTAGGCATCGCCACAGCATGTATATTCCCCCTCCGGTAATCCGTAATGACACATTTAAATATAGCTTCTTTCCAAGAACGATAAGAGTGGAACATGCTTCCCGATTTCGTAGTTCAGTCTACCTCTTTAAATAATTTTCTGAGTAATTTGCATGCCATTATTTATTCCGAGAGCGGGGTGCGTTAATTACCTGACTTTCTCAATCATCTGAATTTATGATTTTGTTATTATCTGTGTATGTTGTTCCTATTTTACATGCCTCAAGGTACACTGATTGTTTTTTTCTGCTTGCTCTATTACAATGTATATGCAATGCAATTTATTTTTTGTACGTTGTACTCAAATGTATTGTACGCCCTCTGAATCAGATGTGTTGACATTGCTTGTTTTATTATTTTTTCTCCACTCCTGTAATGGCCCTAAAGAAAGGGCTGACAGTATCAATAAAGAAAAAAAAAAAGAAAGGACATCTAGAAGGAAAACCAACTGATTGACAACTTTTTTTCCATATGACCTATATGGCTTATTTAATCTCATTGAGGAATCAAAAACACTTCAACTGATTTAAATCTATTCGTTTATTGCTAAGCACAAGGCGGTTACTAGGGTTGACTACACACTTTACAGGTTTTTTCAGTGTTTATGTACAGTCTATTTGCCCTTGACCACTCACTCAATGATACAAGAATAGCATTGCCTCTGACTGTACGCTCATTGGGGATTAGCCGCTGAAAAATATGCTCATATCGTCGGCATGAAGAATGAATTGTGGACTGCTAGAAATATTAATTATATTGTTAATGGAAACATTGAAAAGGAAAGAGCCAAGAAGACTGCCTTAAGAAATGCTGCATTTAATTGACTGCAGAGCTGATAATTTACCATCAACAGCGACTGCATGGTTACATTGACTTAAGTATGAGGGAAAAATATAAAGAAAAGTGCCATGTATGATATACTTTTGCAACTTATAAATTCGAATCTCATGATTCAAAAGATTGAACCCCTTTGTGAGATCTATAAATATTCGAAGGGTTCATTTTTTCATGTCGATAATACGAAAATAATTTTCTAGCAGCAAGGCAGACTAAGTTGGTTTTGCTTTACAAAATCCAAAGTGGGATTTGGTAATCAAAGGATGTTTACCAAGAAAAGCTAAATGCTTTCCTCATTAAAACTTTTTCAAAAGCTCTTGAAAATAGAGGAAGAACAGAAATGGCATGATAATTAGATAAAATATTTTTGCCACCTTTAAAAATCCCAGAAACCTTAGCAGCTTTCATTCCTTTAGGGAATGCCACAGATGCCATACATCGATTGTGGACTAAACAAGGAGCTAAGAGATCAGCAACCAACAGGCTTTACTTGTAACCAATTATAATCTTTGAAGGACGTTGACTTCAATACAGAAAACATCTCTTCATTATCTGTGGCACTAAATACTGCACATTCACTCACAGCATTTGAAATGGAACTAAGTGCTCTTGGAGGACACCCAGATAGTACAAAGGTTGTAAAAAAATTAGTTAAATTTAAGAGCAAGATCAGCCCTGGACACCAAATAACCTCCAATGTTAAGCTCACCAAGGGCGCTTCCTCTGCTTTTTCTTTAGAAATGTGCCATTCAAAGACTTCGAAAAAAAGTTCGATTTATTTTACTTGTTTTTTATTGAAGAAACAGTTTAGAAATCCAGATTTAGACCTGCAAAGTTCTTTGTTCAAGTTATTATGGAAAGATTTTAATACCTTCTGGTCAACAGGTTATCATAAAATGTTTGAAGAGCCTGCTCTTACAGTTTATCATGTTTAGATGTTCAGGAGTAATCTATGGCTTATGTGATTTGATGTTAACAACTTTTGTTTTCCATAGAAAACACCTTTCATAGATTTCTTCACAGCAATGAATAATTCAAATCGCTGATCATGCTTGGAACAACCACGAACAGGGGACCAATCAGCATTAACTCTTCTGTGCCCACTGGGCATCGTTACTAGCCCTCTATCAATGGTTCAAGGCGCCGCTTTCGAGACCACTCACGAACACACTGTGCCATCTGATGTGGAGAACTCTAGGTTTGTTTCTTAATCAGTTTGCTTTTTTCCCACTTGGTGGTGATTTATGAATGCACTACGAAGTTCCACGATCATCAAAGTAGAAAGCAAAAATAGCCGCCTCCGGAAGCGGAGTGCATACGCTTCAAGAGATCACAGACATCGAAATTCTGTTGCATCTGTGAATGATTTTATAGATGGACTGAGCAGTAGCAAGTCTGAGGATGCATCCTTTTCGTCTGACTTTTACTCCGAGAGCGACTACAATACAAACCAGCACGGAACATGGGTGGCCGCAGCTCAGTTAGTTTCGCCTCTCGCTTCAGACAGTCTTTGTTGTTGTTTGGAGTGCTTAAGAGTCTGCCGAGATGGAGAATCATTGAAACTGCAAGAAGGGCTATAACGACAGGAAAATAAGGGTTTACTGCAAGACATGCAACATTCCACTATGTTTTACACCGAAGAATTGCTTCACAACATGGCGCGCCCAACTATAGTGCTTGCAGTTCAATTTTTGTAGTGAAAGACCTGTTCAATGAAAAATTTTGATTTTTTCAGAAATAGTGCCTATTAGACGGCAATGCATTTTGCATATCTTATAATTCTTCTTAATGCTTTTCTTGGTAGATACAAGTGTGTATTTACAAACTTTGTTCAATTTATTCTCCCAATCTTGATTTTATTTATTTATTTATTTTATTTAGATACTACTGTCTTGATACATGAGACATAGCAAGAGCAGGAGTGGGATTCTGGTAATTTATATCTTTTTTATGACATACATCTCGTTAATAAAACATTTATGCGTGAAAAGTGCATTCTTCCTGCTTTTTGTTCATGTAATATATAAAATATTGAGTGCAGTAGTTCATCCAGAAAAAATATTTGCCATAACCTCTATTTTACATCTATTTTACCCATGGTAGAGAAAGAGTGAAGCACACAGTCATGAAAAAGATTGAGAGCCCGTTCAGTCATATGTACACCATATACATCATGATTACAGCATGCAAATCTGCACTGAAGTGAAAATTAGGCAAATATAGCGCTATATGAGTTATCCCTCATATCATCATCTGTCTTCTCCCTCCCTCTTTTTTTTTCCTTTTTGTAAATTGCAGGACGAAGGCCTCTCCCTCCAGTCTCCAGTTACCTCTGCCTTGCGATAGCTGAATCCAACTTGCGCCTGCAGATTTCCTTATTTCATCACTCTACGTAATTTTTTGCCATACTTGACTGCGCTTCCCTTTCTTGGCACCGATTCTGTAACTCTAATAGTCCACCGGTTAATTGCAAGAGTCATGAGGTAACCTCATATACAAGATGAAAATAGCTCGTGCATGCAAATATTCATGGGCAATATCACTGTATTCAGAAAAATAGGTTGTGGTGATAATTGCACAATCAAGGATTTAAACATATCATATCATAAAAAGAAGGGTCGCATTGTGTAAGCATGCTGTCATTAAATTTGTATGACAGTGAATTTGAATTTTTAAGCCACCTCATAGTGTAGCATTAGATTACAGGATTTTGTGTTTTTGCCTGCGCACTGATAATGATGCCATTGATGGGAGAGCACGTGGCTATGGGTTGTAGTACATAGGTTTGTGTATGCCTTCGAATAAAATTAGTTGTGAGTTCAGCGCTGTCCTGCGTGTTCCTGCCTATCTTCGTCATATTGCGCTGCCCCTTCAAGATGTTCAGCCAATAGCTGCTGAGGTGGGCTTTGCTGCTTGCAATGACGACATTGCGAAGGCGAGATCAAGTTATTTTTCCCTGTTTTTGACGCGCGATTGTAGATTCCCTGCTGTGTGCAGTGCAGTATTTGGCTCGCATATTGACAGGAGCCTCTTCTACAGATTGGCAACATTTCCTGACTACGCTCCAAAAATGTTTCAGCGCCCTTTTAAGTCATTGTTTTCTTTTGTGCCATTAGCATCACTTCAACTAACTCGGTCAGAAACAAATTTAGCTGAAATGCATAAGGGGAAATGCTGAGAGTTGCAACGAAGGGGCAGCAGGAACCTGAGCCTATTGGCCTTCTCCTAGTGTGCGTCTATGCACGGGCCACGGGCCCCATCTTGGAGGTAATCTCTGCAGCAAGTGCAAGCTGACACGTTTGGTGCCTTGATGCACACTGCGTTCCCGCTTGTCTAATGTTAGCGGTTGCTTAATCCCAAGTTTTTTGAGACACAGTGCAAAGCGCTTGCTCGTACTATGACAGCAAGTTCATGGTCATCGAGTGAGACCCATTACCTGAAAGCACGAGACACCAGTAAAACTACGAAGCTTACTTCGTATAGTTGTCTCTTTGCTGTAACTCTTCCCGTATTTTGTTTTCCAGGATGAATATCCATATCTTCTGACAGTTTTGTTTTTATGCAGGAACTAAGCATGGTCAGCCATGGCGTGCAAGATTTACGGCGCCGTGTGATGCAACACATACAAATCTCGGATGCCGTGAGCCATGTCGATGCATTGCTCTCAGCGCGATCTGCACCACACGTACTGGCACTTATAACCCCGCTATTAAGGACCAACCTCCTTGTAATTTGTTTATACGTGCTTACTATCCAAGGTACTATTATTATTACAAGATACTATCTACCGGGAATGCTCTGGGAATTCGTGAATTTCTTCATAATGCTGAAACTTCGAAACCTCTAATTAACGAAATTCTCGATTTAACGAAGTTCTTCACAGCAAGTTCAACTTTGTTACGTTGAGGTTCGACTGTATAAGTCACACTGGTATATGAGACACACCTATTGGCATAACTCTGTCAGCATAATGAAACAACACAGGCATGTATACTCAGTGTAAAATTCTGAACTAACCAATTTCAAGATGCTAAATTTCCATCAATATTTTCTAGCCGCAAATTCGAACAAACAAATATTCAATCAACACCCCTCCTAGGCACAGTAAACCAATATTTATTGCACTTCCCTCAAAGCCATCATTCTCCAATACACTGTCAAAAGCTTCGGCTGGCAGCATCACTGGGTAACCATCATCAGCCTCTGAATAACTTTTATCCGACATTTCAGGCACATCACTGGCATTGCCTCTGTGGTGTGGCATGCTCGGGACAACACACAAATGAACACAACATGCCTGAACACATGCATATAAAAATCGAAATGGCAACCGCAAGCATTGAGACTTCTCAAGCTTTCCTGTGGGAAAAGTTACGTTGGTAAAAGGGGAGGTCTCTTAAGGGCCCCTGAAATGGTTTGGACAAATTTTGTAGGCGTGTAGGGTATGATGTACTGGAACAGGGTAGTACGTCGTCCGGCGGTGAAAACGCGCCTCTTTTTGCGATGACGGCCAGGGGTACTAGAGCACGACGGTCTACTGCAACGCCACCTGTTGCTGCAGCTTGGAGTCAGTGTTGGCAAAAGGAAAAATAATGGTGCAACACAGGGCGTCCGGAATTGGTAGTTATGATTGTTGTGGAGGTCATGCATGTACGTACAGAGCTCGCTGATTGCTTGCTGTGGTTTTTCCTGCCACATTCGCACATTCTTTATGTGCACGAAGCGCTGGATTTCTAAATATCTTTGTGTGTGTGTGCGCGTGCACGTTTGTGTGTTTGTGTTCTTCAGCAAAACCTGGCAATTGCCTTTCTGGCTGATGCAACATGAAAGGAATCCCATGCAACCCACGAGGCACAGTGCAGGTGCTCCTTCCGGGCTTCTTATCGTTGTGTGTTTTGTAATACTAAAAACACATGCGTGCTTACCGAATGGAAAGAGCAGACGAGCGTTTGTCTTCTACAACCCAAGCGCTGAGCAGACGATCATGAATACTGCATTATCTGTATAGTTGGAAACGTGCAAGCTCAGATGCCGTTTTGATGTATCCTAACCATTTGTAGTGTTTATTTTTTGTGAATTATATGAATTTCAATTGGTTTGAGAGCGTTTTAGTTTATAAATTCAGAAAGTTTTGCACATGTTCAAATTTCGAGCGCTAGGCACGCCGGTCGATCGCATCGCCCTACTGGTAGCGTCATCGCAGAAGTGTCCCCGGTATGGCTAAAGTTAATCATTCGCACCAAAATTTGTGTGAAGTGTCTCATATTAAGAGAGCTACGGACGATTACAAGTTACCCTCCTCCATAGCCGTGCATTTTCTTCACACCTTGTTCGCTGAGTGATCGGGGCTAAGCTCCGCCTTCACAGGCTCTGTCTTATGATGGCACGTAGTGTCGTCTACTTCCGGTTCTCTAGGAGCGAGGACGCGAAGCCTCTCTAATCTCTCCACCAGCCGCTTCGCAGTCGAACCCAAGCGAGAGCTATCGAAGCAGTGTGCATTGTGAGCATTATCAGGGTGTCTACCAAGTTGACATTTTCCAATTTCCTGAGTTTTCCAGGTTTTCCCTGAATGTCTTTGCGAAATTCCCTGAGTGATGCAGAACTATGTTTTATGTCAAGACGGGCTGAAACCGTATCGCCCAATGCTGTCACTTTCTAGTAAACATATGAAAAAAAATTAAAAAAGAACGGTTTAATCCAATTTGGATACTAGGAAGAAGTGTTTATGTTGTTCAAAATGAAAATAGAAGGGAGGAGTTAGTAAAATGCCCAGCAAATAAAATGTCTTCGAAAAATATTGCAGATTGAGTTGGACATTCTCAAATATGAATAAAGAGGAGATGCATACAGAAGCAAATATTTTCGAATATGAGTTATTTCTATCAACTGATAGCAAGTTCAGTGGTATAAGGCCTGAACTTTGTCACAATTGAGATTCTCTCTCAACAGCTCGTAAGTCAACCTCAACTGCCCTGACATACTCTCAGCCACCGCACGACACCTCAGTGTTGTTTCACTGCTTTAAAGAGTTTATTTTGGTTTAAATGAGGGGCACCTGCATCTCGGCATCAGCCAACACTTTGTTTTTTGAGCTCAAGCTCCTTCAAAATGGTGGCAGCACGCTTCTCTTCACGTTCATTCCTTAATGCTTAGGTCCTTTCTGTTCTTGCCCTCCTTCCGCCACTCGTTCGCCCCACGGCCCATCTTCTTGGTCAGTTGCACAGTCCAAGTCAGATTTTTCGATTTCCCTAGGGGTCGCGAAAACATCCTAAAAATCGGCCAGTTGGAAAAAATAAATGCATGTGATTTACTGCCCTTAGGGGCTCAAACCACCGCAGGCACATTCGAAAACGCTCTGAAGGCCTGTCGGTACACGTATTAGGCATATCGGTGCTCGTACTGTCACAAGAGATACGGGGTGCACACGTGTACAATTAAGGAATACATACTGTGTCCCGTGGCAATAGCCCCTTTCCACGCTTGTTATGTTTCACTGCGATACTTTTGCGTATGCTTCACCAAGCAGCACTTCTGTACACAGGCGAAGCTGACTTTCAGGAACCGGAATTTTGCAACACACCGTGTTTTCCAAGCTTCTAAGCCAATCGCGAGGACCACAAAGCGGAGTCGGTGTTATTGTTGACAGCAGCGAATTCTTTCAAAGAAAAACACGGCACCTAAAGGCAAGAAGCTCAACAGCGAACGTCGAAGCAGCTAGGTCTAGGGTTGCCGCAGTGGTGGCTACGGCTGCCAGCGGATCTGCGTGCGAGAGCGCCGGTTCGAGGGGGCGAGGTAATCAAAACGGCAGCGGTGGTGGCTTTGATTATAATGCCGTTTCGGACCTGCGGTCACGGCAAAAAGTCCAGAAAATCGGACGGCGAAGGACTCTTGCGTCCAAAATTTCAGACGTTCTGATACACTGCATGACTCTATGGGTAAGTGGTGGTGCCGTGAAGCTGTCCAAATTATCGGGCATCCGGAGAATCGGTCATTGACTATATACTGCATGGCAACTCCTCCAGCCGATGACAGGGCGTCAAAGACGATTCATTACGATTCCTGTCTGTTACTCGAGCCAGCATTACCGCGACTTTCTACCCTTTCAATAAAATTACAGCTAATTTTCTCTGATAGAGGGACAAATATTCCCTGAGTTTTCCTTGAGTTTCTCCAGACTACTCAAAATGCCTAAGAATTCCCGGTTTTCCCGGTTGGTAGAATCATATAAGAGAGAAAAAAATTAAATTATGGGGATTTACGCGCGAAAAACACTTTCTGATTATGAGGCACGCCGTAGTGGAGGACTCCGCAAATTTCGACCACCTGGGGGTTCTTTAACGTGCACCTAAATATAAGCACACGGGTGTTTTCGCATTTCGCCCCCATCGAATCATATTAGAGAGTTAGGGAGGTTTAGAATAGGGCCCCAGTAGTTTGGGGCCCCAAAGAGCTCTGCGGGTGTTAGCGCTGGGGCACGCAGGAGTGAAGAGTTTTGGAATAGGGTTTTACGTTTGCGGATAGCGTCTTGTGCTGACAGCGCCACTACGGCGTCAAAGAAAAGCTATTAAAAATAATTAAACAAAATATACTATTTTATGATAGGAATAGTAATTTTGACTTGCGTGTATTCGCGTTCAATTACAATTTATAGGTATTCTGTAAGCAGCAAACAATTAGTTGCGCTTAGTTTTGAGCAAGGCAACTTTACGTGCCTTCACCAGCCAAGCTTAGCCGTGTTAGGCCTACGAAGCATAAAATCCGCAATCGAATTCAGAATCAGCGGCCTCTAATGAACCAAACTTCATGACACAGTCTAGTTGAGAGAAAGCGATAACCGCAGTGACTTCTAGCTTGCGAACTTCACGCGTTACCACGAATCGAACCCAGTTTAGTGCTACGTTAGAGCCGTCGCTTCGATGGGTGCCGCCATGCTTGCCGACGCAAAGCTTTTGGGCCGCTATTTGGGCTCCCGCTAAATCGGTGAAATAGCGTTTCCAAAGCAAAACCCAAACGCAGTTTGCGTCTCGTGCATGCGCAGTGACTTCGACGCTATTTATTTGGGGCCCCTATTCTAAAACTCTCTATTATTGATTCTGTCGCAGTGCCGAACGTGTCTGGTATTCTGGTAATGGGCGTTTCGACGGATGGGTGGAGGCATAAACTCAAGCTGATGATGGAACTTTAGCGTAGACGTACGTGAGCGGCCTGATCGGTCGGCACGGTCCAGCTACCTGTTGGCGCAGTTAACCAGCCAAATAAAGAGCTAATATTGCTCGAACCATGTGTAAAACATTCTAAACATTTACAAAAACAATGTGTCAACGATTGCACTCCTGTGAAAAATTTACACCAGCAGCAAATAATAGACTACTACTGTGGTTGAGCTCTGTGCCACCAGGTGGCTGCACCGTGCAGACTATTCACATTTGCACTTCTGCTCATCTTATGAAATGGCACAGTCAAATGGCCAGGCCCAGTCCCCTTGCACTTCCGTGTACCCGAATACCAGACTCTCGAAGCGCTATTGTGTTAGTAATCCTCCGGTGTAAAGTGACGGCCGCAAATGCGCAAATCCTGACGCCGATTGTATAGCGACAGTCCAATGCGCTGCAGCCACTCAGCTTGACGTATAGCCAGTCACTACACTTGCAGTACTTCCCCAATTTAGGTGGGCGGATGAGATTAAGAAGTTTACAGGGACGACATGGCCACAATTAGTACATGACCGGGGGTTGTTGGAGAATTATGGGAGAGGCCTTTGCCCTGCAGTAGGCGTAACCAGGCTGATGATGATGATGACACTTGCAGCCCACAATGCAACAAAGGCAAATCATGGTGGTCGCGAAAAGACTGACCAACACTGACTGCAGAGCTCTCGTCAAAATGGTGCACATTGTAACACAAGCAGACGACGCTTGCTGTGTGCTCGAAGTGCTCATGTGTAGTGAGAAATTGTCCTTATGCATTCTTTTTCTGTTACTTTCTTTTTATAGAAACAAATTAACTACCATTCCAACTATTACGAAGAACATTTGTTCAACATAAAGTTAGAAAAATTATCGATCTCACACCCTGCCTGGGCAGCCAATCAGATAGCTCGCCCTACTGGTGTCACTAGGGCAATTTGCATCAAATGGTTAGGGGCGGCTCAAAATTCAGCTGAGCGAAAAGCTGCACTCAGCAGTGATAAATTTTTAAAACTTTATAATAACATGCTTTACGTGGAGAACTAAGGAAAGTTCTCACGCTTCCTACTCTCGAGCCGTACACGTGGCTGATGGCAGCACTGTTGATGTCACTGGAATGTGCACTTCCCGTATAAGTACCGCCAACCACCACGTTCCTGTTCTTTTTTACAGTGCTGACCAATTGTCCCCATGACCTAATCCTTGGACTCAACTTTCTTACGGTGCATTCAGCTTTGATCGACTGTTCTGCCGGTACCCTTTGACTCGAAGTTCCTCTACTCGCGCATATTCGTGCCGAACTGCCGAACAACTTTAGTACAACTGCCTTTGTCTGCCTGCCGCCTAAAGCCTTGACTTTCATCAATTTGCTATCGTCTTTTCTTGTGCCCAATGTTCATTACATCGCCACACCTGTTCCTGATATCCTTTTAATGCGCAACATCACTGCGCCCCACTCCGTCGTCACCGTCGCCGATAACTGGACATGCCTCCCCATCGTCAATTTTGGCCTGACAAACGAAGTTCTACCCAAAGGCATACCGGTTGCAATGCTCCGTGCTATCGGAGATGACCACGTCACGACGTTTTCCATAGACGTCTGCTCCGGTTCTTCACTATGTCCACAGGATGTTATTTGCCCTGACACAACATTTCGTCCCATGATTGCTGCGGACCTATTGCCAGAACAAGCAGCAGCTCTGTGTCGCCTTTTGGTTTCCTACCATGACATTTTCTACCTCAACAATTGCCAATTGAGCCAGACTTCAATTGTTAAGCATCACATAAATACTGGTGATGCCAGTCCTATTGATTGCCAGCCATATTGAGTTTCTGCTTCAGAGCATAAGGTTATTCAAGATGAAGTGAACAAGATGCTTGCCAAAGGCATTGTCCTTTGGCAAGCATTGACCTTTGTCGAACCCTTGGGCGTCGCCCGTGGTGCTTGTTAAAAAGAAAAATGGCACATGGTGTTTCTGCGTAAATTATCGTCACCTAAACCGAATTACCACGCAAGATGTCGACCCCTTGCCTCGGATTGACGACGTTTGCTTTGTTTGCTTTAATTTTTGTTGTGTTAATGTGGGCCAGGAAGTTCAGTTTCTTCTCAAAAGTTAACACCTAAAAATTTTTAGTCTTCTTTGACCAGCAGTGTTGTACCATCCAATGTCAGAACTAGATCGCAGTGTAACCCTCGCTTCTGGGAGAACAGAACTGTAATAGTTTTGTGGGTTAAAAAATGGAAACTATTTTTGTCAGCCTATGGTATGAGATTATCTATCGTTATTTGTAGTTGTCCTTCGCAGGTGGGTAGATTTGAGGTGTGCCAAGCTACTTGCAAATCGTCGACAAATATTGACTGCATAACTGAGGATGGGATGATTTTATTAATAGAATTCATTTTGACCCTGAAGAGTGTCAAGCTCAGAATGCAACCTTGTAGAATGCCATTTTCTTGTGTAAACGTGCGCGAAAGTATTGTGCCGAGACGTACTTGAAATGTTGTATTCGACATGAAATCACATAGACAATTTAGCATTCTGCCGCGAATTCCCAGGTCAGCCAGGTCTCTAAAGATTCCATATCGCCACATCATATCATACGCCTTTTCTAAATCGAAGAAAACAGTGCGACAGTATTGTTTGTGTAGAAACGCATCATGTATTTCCTGCTCTAGTCGCACGAGATGGTCAGTGGTGGAGCAGCCCTGTTTGTATCCACACTGGTGCATGTCTATTAGGCGTCTTGTTTCAAGGATGAATGTGAGTCTTATGTTTATGATGCTCTCATAGGATTTGGCTGGACAGCTTGTTAATGCAATGGGTCTATAGTTGCTAGGGAATGTTGCAAGTTTACCAGATTTTAGAAAAGGCACTACTACTGCATTTTTCCAATCTGTAGGCATTACCCCGGATTCCCATAGCTTGTTGAAAAATTTAAGAAGTGCCTCTACCAATGCTTGAGATAAGTGTGCCAGCATTGTGTAGTGGATATGGATCTAGACTTGTTGCAGTTTTTCTACCGGCAGAAAGAACTCTCTTCCTGTATTGTGAGGGGGGTTAACATACAATGAATTTAAAAACCCAGTGGTGGGTAGTCTCTGTTTCTCCACAAACTCTTTATAGTTTAAGAATGTATTTGAGTAGTTTGCTGAGCTGGAGATGTTGTAAAAGTGTTCGCCTAATAAATTGGCCTGGTCCTGTAGTGTTGTTTGTATGCCTGGACATGTAAGTAGTGGTATTGTGTATGATGAGTACTCTCCTTTAAATTTCCTCACCTGGTCCCACATTTGTTTTGATGTGACCGTAGTATTAACTGAAGATATGTATTTTTGCCATGATAATTTCTCCGCCTGTCTTCGAAGAAATTGTGCTTTGGCCTGTTTGAACTTTAACTGTTTCATTACCACACCTATTCAAATCGAACACCAGTGAACGATGGTTTAGATAGCTGATTTCAATATGTTGGAGCTATTTCTTATCTGCTTAAGGCCATACGGTAGTTAGTACAGGTACTAAACTTTCAGAATCAGTTTAAATTTTCCCGCTCCGGAGAGGTTGTGATTTTTGACGGACCTTTTTGCGAACTAATGTGCATATGTTGAAGCGAAAGAAGGTGTGGCTGTCACCTTCTGCCGCGCTCAAGAAACAAGCATGCCGCTCACGATTGCGCTGCACTAGCATCAAAATTTTGTAATCAAATGACTCCCAGCAAGTTCAGAATTACATTATATCACTGGCCTTGCCCTCCGACAGTGCTGAGTGGTGATAATTAACTGAAAATGACGCCAGCTGTTCACTAGTGAGCTTTGGTTTGGAGTCTGAGTCATTTCATCCCGCTGAAGTGTATTTCTGAAGGTCTGCCACATGTCCAACATTTCAAACAGTTTTCGAGAGTTTTGATTTCCATTCTCTTGTAAAATCCAGGCAAGGGGTGCTTACTGAAAGTTATCGAAAGTAGCTCCCATGGTGTCCTCCCGCGCAACTGTGTTGTGAGAAAAGCGTCGCGCTCGAAACTATGTGGCACCCGCACTTCAATTTAGTGATGAGGACTCGAGTTACGATTCCGAAGATGACAGCAAAGCAGATTCAAGCTCTGACGATGACAATGTTTTGAGTCAGCATGAGACATCCGCAGCTGGTCAACGGCAAGTGTCCTTTACAGCCTTGAGCAGTCTCCTTCCTTGTGCGTGCTTATCTGCCGATCTTTTTGCTCGACCTGGGAGCTCTACTGATTATGTTCACAGTGCGTGCTTCGCTTGGTTACGATGTGCTTCCATCGGCAGCAAAGAAACTTCTGTTCAAGCCAAGAAGGCCGCTCGTGGCACATCTCGGCCCAGCACTATGGATCAGCGGAAGACAGATTACAATGGTGTAGGATTTCTTTCTACTCTTCTTCTAGGTAGAGGTGATAAAAACAATCTGCACAAATGCAAACAGATATGCTTGGATGCATAGTCTTGTAGTTGCCCAGCTATGCTGAGAGCAATCAGTCCTGGAAGAGGTGCATGAATCTAGACGAACTAGTGAAGTATTCCATGGACTTCTCACCAAATCATCCTCAGAAGATGCTGAAAAGGTGGAACTGAAAAATGTGTTACGAGGAGCACAAAGTCTAACAAACACCAGACGTTTTGTACAAAGAGTGCGGAGTGCACCTATGCTTCACATAATCCAGGAATTGCTTCACTGTATGGCATGAGCAATCAACTGGTCTTAGTTTTTTTTTTTTTTTTTTTGTATCCGAAGAACGGCAGTGTAATGAGCATTTATTTTTTCAGACACTATTCCTGGGTTATTTATCTTAGAAATGTATATTCCGAATTTCCTTTGATATTAATATTCTTGTAGACATGTTTTTTTATTGTTATTTTTATCAACTGGCAGCAAAAATACCGCTTTCTAGAATTTTTTTTTCTCCCCATTAAAACTTTTTTGTTTGGCAACGTGTGTTTTTGGAATGAGCATTTCATTATGCACAATATTCTATGTTGCAATGTGCACTGTAATATTATTTGCAGTGGTAAATTATATTTTTCCAAGACCTATAAAAAAACTAACATTTTCTCGTGGTAACAAACGAGTTAAAAGGTTGCTAGAGGTAGGGTACCTCTGTAGCATTCCCCAGGCCTTATTTTGTTCTTTTTTAGCTTCAGTACACTTGTTTGTCCACCAGGCGTTCAGCTTTTTGCGCACAATACCATATGACTGGGGTATTGCCCTTTCTGCCGCTGAGGTTATGACGTCAGTGAATTTTTTGTTATGTTCATGAATGCTTCGTTTTGTCGAAAAGAAAGCTTCCAGTTTCACATTCTCCATAAAAACCGACCAGTCAGCGAGCTCTAATTTCCACCGGCATGGCCTAGTGCCTAAGGTTGGAGGTCATGATAAGAGTTTGACGACTGCATGTAAGTGAACACTACCATATGACGTGTCGAGGGCTTCCCATTTAAGATAATTAAGAAAAGATAGTGAGCAAAAAGCTAAATCTAAACAACTAAAAGTGTGGGAAATCGGTGAAAAGTAGGTCAGTGCACCTGAGTTAAAAAGGCAGATCTTCAACGAGCTGCCCTCTTTGGTCAGTTTTGACACTGCCCCAAAGAGTACAATGAGCATTAAAATCTCCTACTAAAACAAATGGCTCCAGTAATCGACCTGTTAAATTTTATAAGTGTGTAGTAGTAAAATGGTTGTGGGGTGGTATATACAGTGAACAAATGGTGATGGTTTTGCGAGACAGAATGGTGACGGCTGCAGCCTCAAAAAATGTATTTAATTGGACATTTCGGGTAGCAGTGCCACCCTGCATGACTATACGAACTCCTCCTGACAAGCGGCTGGAATATTAGCGGTCTCTTGAAACAATGGCGAAACCTTTGAGAATTTGACTATTTTTTTGAACCGAGATTCATTTCCTAAAGGCACACTGCAACTGGCTAAAAGATGTTGATGTCTTTAATGTCACCTATATTGTGTATGAGACCTCGGCAATTCCAGTGTACAATGAAAGCCATGGTTGTAAAATGAAAAATGTACTGATGTGTGTGAATTAAAGGCAACATGCATTAGAGAACAATACTCATTTGATGGACAGTAACCATTCAGGTGACCTCTCCCTTTTTCGGCGCAGTTACAAGGAGCTTGTGCTTCATGGAGTAATCAAAAGAATGCTCTTCCTTTGGCGTCGATGACTCCAGGGTTTGGGGATTGACCTCCATCGCCTTCTCTGAGGCGCTGGATGATAGAGAGCCAGGCACCAAGACACGCGTCTCGAGCCTTGGTGTTCGGTTTAGTCTTAGGACCTGTGGAAGAGCTGTCTGCAGGGCCATGTTGAATGATGGTGGAGCAGCACTAGCTGCTGCCACCAAGGGGGCGAATGAAGTTGCTACGGGACCACTGACTGTGACCCCTGTAGACTCCTGAGACCGATGTGGTACTGGCCCTTGCTGCACCACATTGGCATATCTTATTTGAGGTAAGAGTGAAAGCCTCTTCCTCACTTTGAAAAACAAATTCTTCTCTTTTACTGTGAGGGCAATTACCTCCTTCTCCATCTTCCAACAGGGACATGATCGTGAATATGCTGGATGATCCCCTTTGCAGTGTACGCAGCATGTGAGAGCGTTACAGTTTTAAGACGGATGGTTGTTGGAACTGCACTTCGCACATGTTCCTTTGCCTCTACATGATTGTGATGCATGGCCAAACCTCTGGCACTTGAAGCACCACCTTCGATTTGGTATGTATGGTCCAACATTGATCTTTAGATATCCTGCATCGAGAGCAGTAGGGAGAATGCTAGTATCAAATGTAAGAATCGCACGTTTGGTGGGGAGTTGTTCATTGTTTTTTCGGATTACAATTCTTTGAACTTTGACCACATTTTGTTCTTGGAACCCCTCGAGCAGGTCTTTATCACTCAATTGAGAAAATCATCCTCTGAGTTAACGCCTCTGCAGGTGTTTAGGGAGCGATGGGGAGAAATTGTGACTTTGATTTCATCAATACTGGCGAGACCTGACAGCTTTTGCACTTGTTCTTTGTTTCTTAATTCTATTAGGAGGTCTCTGCTGGTGATTTTCGAGGCTTTGCATTTTTCAGAAATTTTTTTTATGAGGCATTTCACCACCAAGAAAGGGGATAGCTTACGCATACTTGCTGTTCCTTCACTACGCAAGATGTGATATCATGGAAAGTTGTCTAGGTCGGTTCGGTGGGTAAATTGAAAAGCTGCCATAACCTGGTTTCAAGATATGGTGACGGTGGTGGCTAACCACCACCAAGCCCAAAAAGGGGAGGCTACAGGTTCTGAGAAACCTGCGGATTCCAGCTATGCACCGCCACCATAACCTAATATATTGTTAGGTGAGGAAAGACGCAGATGAAAGATGCTATTTACACGCTATTTAGACTGGAGCCAGGCAGCCAGGCTGACACTCGCTCGTGCCAAGGGCACCGACCAACTTCTTCGTCGTTCTCGCGGTGGCTCGTCTCTTGAGCATCGCTCGATGATATCGTAATATTACTCCCCAGCGGCAAAAGCACCGTCACGGTGCTGTTAAATATCCAACGTGTATGGAGAGTTGTAGGGCTTGAGTCGGGCGACGTGGACAATGTCACTGGTTGTCACAGCGGAGGACGTAGTGGGCGTGGCTAGAACGATTTCATAGGTGACATAGGTCACTTTGTGTACCACGCGATATGGGCCTGTGTAACAGGAAAGCAGTTTTTCACAAAGGCCGACTTTACGCGATGGTGACCAAAGCAACATGAGGGCCCCGGGCACAAAATGGACATCACGGTGACGGAGGTTGTAGCGTTGTTTCAGCTTGTCTTGAGACACCTGTAGATGAGCACGCGTAAGTTGGCGAGGATGGTCAGCATCGGCGATTTCATCACGCGCATAATCGCTAGTTGAAGCTGTGGCGGACAGAAGCGCAGTGTCCAGTGGTAGCGTCGGTTCGCGGCCATACAAGAGGTAAAACGGGGAAAAGCCAGCAGTTTCGAGATGGGAAGAGTTGTATGCAAAGGTAATGTAAGGTAGAGCCAGGTCCCAGTCACGGTGGTCGTCTGAAACGTATTTGGATAGCATGTCTGTAAGGGTGCGGTTCAAACGCTCAGTGAGGCCGTTCGTTTGAGGGTGGTAGGAGGTGGTAAATTTATGCTGTATTGAGCAGGCAGGCATGATGTCGTCAATGACTTTGGCCAAAAAGGTGCGGCCGCGGTCTGTAAGAAAGTGACGCAGAGCACCATGCATCAAAATTATATGTAGGAAGAAGTCCGCAACATCCGTTTTGCAACTGGTCGGAAGAGCAAGGGTTACAGCGTAGCGGGTCGCGCAGTCCGCCGCGACTGCAACCCTCTTGTTTCATGATGTGGATTCTGGAAATGGGCCGAGAAGGTCCAAGCAGACACGATGGAAGGGCTCAGCAGGGATGTCGAGCGGCTGCAGGTAACCAGCGGGAAGCTGGGAAGGCTTCTTGCGTTGTTGGCAAAGTTCACAAGCGGCGACGTAACGTCGTACGGAATGGGCAAGGCCCGGCCAGAAAAAACGGCAAAGTACATGGTCATAGGTTCGAGATATGCCGAGGTGTCCTGCTGTTGGTGCGTCGTGAAGCTCTTCTAGAACGGTGGAGCGGAGGTGTTTAGGTAATACAAGCAGGAACTCATAGCCGTCCGGATGAAGGTTACGATGGTACAGAGTACCGTCGCGGAGGACGAGGAGGCGTAGAGCAGCATCGGCCGGAGAGTGTTCAAAACGGTCGATGAGCGCTCTGATGTAGGCGTCACGGCGTTGCTCGTTGGCAAAATGAAGCAATGCTGTTCAGGTGACGATAGTCTACACAGAAGCGCCACGTGCCGTCCTTCTTCTTAACCAACAACACAGGTGACACCCAGGGACTCGATGAAGGCTCAATGATTGTTTTTATCGAGCATTTTGTTCACTTCATCTTGAATTACTCGGTGTTCCGACGCAGAAACTCGATGCGGTCGTCGGTGAATAGGCGCAGCATCGCCAGTAACAATCTGATGCTTGACCGCGAGCGTCTGGCCTAAAGGGCGATCGTCCAAGTCGAAAATATCGTGGTAGGACAATAGTACTTCGCAAAGGTCTTCAGCCTGCATAGAGGACAGGTCCGTCGCAACCATTTTCTTTATGTTGGGATCAACACCCGAGGCTGGCGCGAGGGGCATGCTAAGCTCACGAGAACCATCGGTCGATAACGCTGCCACGTATTGGTCGACGAGACAATCAATGGCGGCAAGGCAAATACCTTGCGGTAGAATTTGCTTTGCCAATCCCAAGTTACAGACAGGCATGCGAGTGTGGTTCGCAGTAATAGTAAGTATACTGTGAGGCACGGTGACGTCATACTGTATTGGGATGTCGGGCAGAGGAGTGACGAGGTACTCGCCATCAGGAACTGGTGAGAAAGACAACAGTTCCATGTAGGCTATGGAATTTGGCGGCAGGCGAAGAAAGCCAGTGGAGCGTAAGCGGCAGCGGGGTGCATCAGAAGGTTCTGCGAGCATTGGCAACTCAAGGCGAAGGGTACTGGAAGAGCAGTCAATAAGAGCAGAACGGGCGGAGAGAAAATCGAGGCCGAGAATGAGGTCGTGGGGGCAATGAGCAATTACGGTGAAGAGGACAAGAGTGTGGCGGCCGGTGATGCTGACACGTGCCGTACACATGCCGATGACAGGCACAGTACCGCCATCTGCAACGTGGACGACGCTTGCCGATGCTGGGGTGACGAGCTTGTTCAGTCGTCGTCGGAAGGTAGCACTCATAATAGAAATATCTGCTCCTGTATCGATGAGTGCGGTGACAGGATAGCCATCAACGTCAACGTCAAGAAGGTTTCGGTTAGTAGGTAATGTGAGCAGAGGATTTGAGGGCAGAGTCGACAACGCAGCTTCACCTCCAGAAGCTGCAGTGCCTAGTTTTCCGGCTGGCTCCGGGAGGCAATAGGCGGCGAAGAGAAGCAGCGGGTTTGGGGCGAACGAGACTGGTGGCGTCGAGGTGAGGGCGAGCGGCTGTAGCAAAGGTTCGGAGCAGGGGCATCAGCTGTAGTGGGTTCATGGCGGGTGGCATAGGGTACAGAAGCTCCAAAGGTGCGGGAATGAGTGGCGGCTTAAGTCCGAGGAGGTGGTGGCCATCGGTTTCGGCAGTGACGGGCGACGTGGCCGATGCGACAGCAGTGGAGGCAGATCGGCCTGTCATCAGGGGTACGCCATTCGGACCGGTTGTGGCGAGATGTGGCAGAAAAAGACTGCCGTGGACGAGGAGGGCCGCTAGATAACTGGGGAACGCTGGGTCGAGACGTGGGACACACGGTGTTCAGACCCATGTTTTCAAATTCCTGTCTGACGACAGCCTGAATCATCGCAATGGTGGTTGCTGGTGGATCGGGAGGCGTCGTGGAGAAGGCTGGCGAACAGGCGGCCTTGAGTTCGTGGCGAACAATACGGGTGATGTCGTCACAGGTGGTGGTCTGATGCGGTCGACCCTCACATGTCGATGTAGCAGCAGTGTTGGGTAGCCGCGTGATGCGATGTGTGATACGGCGGCTCTTAGCTTGGTCAAGGCGACGGCATTCTTTGATGATGGCGTCGATAGTCGAGACGTGGCCGAAAACAAGCAAATTGAAAGCATCGTCGGTGATGCCTTTTAGCACATGCGACACTTTATCTGCTTTAGACATAGTATCGTCAGCTTTGCGGCAGAGAGCCAAGACTTCGAGGATGTATGAAATGTACGGCTCTGTAGACGTCTGCACACGAGACGCAAGAGCCTTTCTCGCGGCAGCCTTGCACCAAATGGGGTCGCTGAACAGTTCCCTGAGCTTTTCTTTGAAGTTGTCCCAACTGTTTATCTCATCGTCATGCGTTTGGTGCCACACGCGTGGGGTGCCGCCGAGATAAAAGATGACATTGGCGAGCATGATCGTTGGGTCCCACCTGTTATTAGCACTCGCGTGTTTATATAGCTTGATCCATTCGTCAACGTCCTCTCCCTCCAAGCTAGAGAACACACTAGGGTCGCGATGTTGGGCAACCGTGATGATTGGAGCAGTTGGACAAGCCGAAGCTGTTGCAGAGGCGGTCTCGTCACCGGGAGGCATGGTGACAAGCTCGATGTACCGACCACTCCGGAGTTCCGTGGTGAGGACGGGGATCTCCAACCTCCACCAGAATGTTACGTGTGGAAAGACGCAGATTAAAGAGGCTATATACAGGCTATTTGCACTGGAGCCAGATCACCAGGCCGACACTCGCTCGCGCCAAGGGCACAGACCAACTTCGTCGTTCTCGCGGTGGCTCGTCTCTTGAGCATCGCTCGATGATATCGTAATAATACATACCAAAGACTGGATAAATTACGCATGGTTAACCCTTGCTTCCAGGAAATTTGGAATAAGAAGAAATGAGAAGAAGACAGGAAAGATGAAAAGGCGACTGCCAATTTCCATCAGGTGGGTCAGTCTGGAGGTGCCATCTACATGAAGCAGAGGCCAAAGAGATGGGTTCCCTCCACCAGAGGACCTTAAAGGTCCGAAAACCTGGTACCAGCTCAAACCCCAGTATTCCCCTTTCCCGAGATACGGTTAAGCCATGCACGGCTACATGCAGGAGGGTCCAACCCTCGTGTGCTCGGGTAAGTGGTGTCGCAACACACTGAACATCTGCTTATGCAAACGCCCCTGCGAGGTACAGAAATTATTCCTAAATAAATATTTTTATTATACACTTTTATATAACAGAGCAGAACCAAAAAATGTTTTGGCAGAAGTATTTTTTAAAAAATGCTTTACACAGTACAGTGAAAAGTCACGAATATTATCAGAAAAATGTGCGATGATTGAGCGTGGTGCATCTGGGACACTTATATTTAAACTTTATTTGGGCCAAATATTTAAAAGCTGCTTCTTTCTTTTTCTTATCACTAACAGTTGCAGTGAATGTCACCACGCTTCAAGAACAGCAGATGAAACCAAACAGCAGTTGATCTATATGTGAAAAACATTTAAACACTGTCAACTAATTCCACTTGCATGAAAGACCGCTTTCAAGCTTCTTGAGGAAGTAAAATAATGTCCGAGCACATATTTGAAAATAAAGAAAGAGTATACTTGTACAGCTGGCTTCTTTAAGCCTCAGGCCATGACAAAAAGCAAGTGCCGACAGTGAAAAGGTTTGTTAAGGGATTAAAAAAGGGTGTTAGCAGGACTAATTGATGGTGCATGTGTTGGTGGACGTGTGAGCACACCTCGAAAGGAGGTGAGCGCATGAAGGTATAACAGAGCATGGAAATTAGGATGCTTCACACTCCTAGGCTGCCAACATGGAGTAGCCAATACATTTATGCAGAGCAATCATGAGGTTGAGTGAAGAAAATGTACCTTATGTAAACCAACAGCTTGTTGCCCAGAAGCACCTGGCTGTCAGTGAGCTGCTGGCCAGAATCCAAGGCTTGCCACAGCACTGCCATCATTTCCTGCATTGCAGTGAGAACACCAAGACTGAGAAAATGTTGCTCAATAAGCAGGTAAAAATACGATAACCAATGGTTAGGACTGGGAACTTTTGTCAAAAACAAGCTACTCTTGATACATCCAAAGGTTACTACACAAGATACTTTAACCATGCATACCTGCCAACTCTCTCAAATTTTTTTGAAGCGAAGGAATTTGAGCTCGTTTTAGGATTTTATGATGGTTGCATTAAGTTTTATGAAAAACGGATTTTGTTTGCAAAAGTGTATCACACATCTGTCTCTATACCTTCCATTGCAAGTCTTTTGACAGTGAAGAAATGCAAGACGGATCCTTGCTTCAAGCAAGTTTATACCACCCAAGTTGCTGAAGCAGGTGTAATTGGCAACAGCTAAACACTGAAATATCATTGTGGTCAAGAAACAGTTTGTCACTTGCCAGTATTTACTGTTTCAAGTTTCCTGCTGCTTAGTGTGCTGCGTCAAAAGTTAAATCCTCATTACTCACGTTCATATGTATCCCTGAAAAGACTGCATGCCATCACCCTCCTACTTTTCCCCTTTACACCTCCTGCAAGATTTTATGAATTGTAAAGTTCATAGGTTCGCAGGTATGACAATGATGTCCAAAAGTAGCCACTATACTGCTTCTCACATGATCATGATTGCTTTTTATAGCTGTTGCATCTCATCCCCCCAAAAATCAACTGTTATGAAAAATTACCTGTAAGTGAACACCAAAGAAAGATGATCAATGACCAGAAGCAGTTAAATGTACGTACTAAAAGCCTGCAGCTATTTTACAACTGTTACACAGACAGCATGATGAAGAAAAATACAAAATTCAGTTATTATGCAGCACATCATGCAAAATCAAAAGAAAAAAATAACAACTTGCGTGAGCTTGCAGCATCACAGCTTAATTTCCAGCTAAGCTATTTCCTTTGAGCAGTTGTATTAAGAATTTTTAACACCTGAAATTAGGCCGCACACTTCAAAACTTTGCTTACATGTGACCCATGAACTCATATTCTGTAAATTGAAATTCAGTGTTACATTTATTGCTAGCAGAACATCAGAAAAATATGCATATAATGCTTATACAATGCTTTCGAGCGGTGCAATAAAGTAGACTTTCATTTATTCAACTTCAACTAATTCACTCTAAAACTGGTACATCGCAACATAGAAAGGAAGAAACAATCCGAGCCAGCTAGATGAAAGAACAGAGCTCTGTCTTCCAACTGGTTTATTGGCAAGTTGCACGAAATATATAGCCACAAGAAAGCATCGGGACATGTCGTCACAACACTCCACAAAACGTCACACCAATAGAAGACTACACCATCATGAGTCACAGAACGTGCAATTCTGTCATGCTTGGTTAAACTGATTACGAAATCTTTCTTCCTGGAAAGATAGGCACAAAGCTCGCTAACACACGTGCTGCCAGCCCTTGCTATAAGATCAGCTTCAATAATCTCCCACGTAAGTTGTGATCGGTGCTTTTTTAGCACTTCACACCGATAAAAATTCGGCTTGCACTTAGGAATTCACTGTCACAACTGTGGATGTAAGCCGAATTTTTATTGGTGTGAAGTGCTAAAAAAGCACCGATCGCAACTTACGTGGGAGATTACTGAAGCTGATCTTATAGCAAGGGCTGGCAGCATGTGTGTTAGCGCGCCATCTTTGTGCCTATTTTCACAGGAAGTAAGATTTTTTTATCAGTTTAACCATGCATGGCAGAAGTGCGTGTTCTGTGCCTTATGGTGGTGTAGTCTTCTATCGGTAGGACATTTTGTGAAGTGTTGTGACAACATATTCTGATGCTTTCTGGTAGCTATATATTTCGTGCAACTTGCCAATAAACCAGTTGGAAGTCAGCGCCCTGTTCTCTCATCTGGCCGGCTCCGATTGTTTCTTCCTTTCTATGTTGCGCTGTACCAGTATTGGAATGGAATACCAACTCGCCCAATCATCAACCCTAGTGATCGACTAATTCAATTTTTCAGTTAATTCAATGCCAACCGAAGATCCCACACTAAGGTCCTGGCTGGTAACCATACGCTTCCATGAGCCAACAGTTTCATTATTTATATCCTGAAATTGGCCTTCACTAGATAATTTCAACTTGACTAGTGGCATGTATGTGCTTGACTAGAAAGGTGACCCCAATTGTGACCCCAGTAGCTACAGCGTCTATCTTTGGTGCTAGGGGACAGAAAGTGTACTGAAGATACGTTACCTCCTACTGAGAACGCCTGTCTCCGACCTGCACTAGGAAGATTTTCAAGCACAAACAGCAGTGTGTACACGATTACTGCCTTTACCCATTTTAATTGTGCAGATTCTTTAGAGCGCAGCTCTTATCTGCGGCCGTTCCTGCCTTTCCACATCGGCGACCTCCCTCAGCGTAACCAAGTGAACGAGCACAGCGAAGATGAAAGATCGAACTTGGAGTGTAGCGGGGGATGAAAGATGGCGATAGCCAAGAGAGTGTGAGAAGCAAAGCGGAAGAGGAGGGTGCAGCCAAACCATGAGGTGGAAAGTGGAGGAGGAGGGTATGACAAAAGTGTGAGAAGAAAAGCGTAGTGCCCCACAAGAGGGGCTCTGAGGCGACGACTGCTACAAGATGGCACCAGAGTAGCACGTTGTCGTCTGTTCACCGATGGCATGCAGCGGGCACATCAACTGATACCATATATGGAAACAAAGCACTGCATGAGCACAGGTCTGTCTGCGGCGACTACTGTGAATCGCGCCCATGTATCACCCATGTGCTGCCTCTTGTTATCTCCTGATTAGAGAGGCAGTCGCACCACACTTCGCTTCATTTGCAATGTGCCACACGAGACAGATTGTCCGCGCCAACCAATATATAGCGAAATGAAAACATGTATGCAGCTGCGCTCAAATTTCGCATTAGGGAGTATCGTAATTGTTGGTGAATCTTTTTCGTAAGAAAATTGGCTCGAAAACTGCCTGCACAGTGCAAATAGTGTTGCTGCATTATGTTTCCTAGCATAACGTTCCTACTTATGAGGTCGCAACTACACAAGACAACAAGCTGGCCATATTCCTATCTCTCAGGCGAGTTTTATTTGCAGAGTTCTCATTAGTGTTTCATGCACATTGTGCTGAGTGTTCTTTCTCGACGACACCACTTATCAGCAAGCTGACACAACTTTGCTGAGCGATGGCAGCGCTTTTCCAAGTGGCACCATAGTGTCTACACTACATTTCTTCATCGGGTTCCTAGGCACCCTCGTACTCTAGGGGGATGTTGCAGTCATCGTCCGACAGGTACATAAGTGCCTTGCATCTTATTCATCACCATCGTTCATGGGCTCCAGCGACGGCATCCATGGGTCCAAGTTGATTGACAGCAGCATGTTGATCAGCCAGCTCGCCGTGCTCACTCCAGAACCGCTTGCTCTGCCTTTTGCGTTCTCGGGGACTTGGGCGGTAAACACTGTTTCACTGCAACAGCTCACTTTACAGATTTTTTTGTGTTGTGATGGTCTTGTACATCGTCGGCGGTGAACTGGCGCCTCCGGCCGCGCTTTTCTGTCTGTTCTCGTGATGTAGGCATGAGCGATTCAACTTTGGACGATGAAGACTCCATGGCGCCGACAGTATTGCCACTTCTATCATGTGCCATCTAGTGAATCGCCCACAAGGCAGAGTCCAACCACGTGCACAGCCTAGAAGATATTCAACACTGCTGCCTGTTGCAACGGTGGCGCAGTGGTTAGCGCGCTCGGCTATGGAACAGCAGCCGTAGCGGTGGGGCAGAGGATCATGGTTTATGTAGTTTACGTAAAACATGGCAACGATTCCAGCCACCCACTTTGAACTGAATTGGGCGTTTATTTTGTAGAACTCACTTTGTCGATAGCTAATGACTGTATAAACAGCTTTCGCTTAATCTCAGGCCACTTCGACGACAGAGTATTATGAATACCCTTTAGGAGTTTTCGAGATCACTTCTCGTTTCGAACACATTCAAGCCTAACGAGACAAACCTTTGATATGCCAGCGCTATCTATCAGTGAAGTTGAGAGATAGGCACGATGATGGCATATGGCCTTTAAGATTGGAGTATCTCGAAGGCTATGGTAGGCAGTCTATACTGCTTGTACTGATTTCATCGCAGATCGGCAGACACGGAAAGTACAAATACAACGTGCTCCTGGCTTCCGTTACGCTGCCTCTTGTACTTTCTGAATGCACACACAGATAGAATCACTTAGGTGCACTATGTCTGCAAAATTCGAAGTGTAATGGAATAGCGACCCGCACGTAAACTACACTATAACGCTGTGCTAAAACTTGCTTTCTGCAAAGTTCGTTTACGGAACGGTAACGCTATTTCCTTTAACCCCACTTTTACGCTAACATTAAAACTATCTACTGTGAAGAAGTGGGCCACGTCTAGCGCTGATGCCCATACTGACAATGTTGAAATTCTGCAAGACTCGAAATATGAGCTCACACAGGGGTGCCGCGATTATAACGGCTGCAACCAAGGGCCATGCAGATCCACGGAAAAGGCGGCCTTTGTGCAGCAGGGCAAAACCCCCATGATAGTGGAACCAACACAGTGGAAGCTGCTGACATTAATGAGCTCTGGGAGCATGTCGCTACTAACAATGAAACAGGTGGTGCTTCAATGGAGGAGTTTCTGAATGCAGATAGTGCTGGCTCGTTATGCAAAGAGATCTCCCGATGGGGCGTTCGTTGTCGCAACAGACAGCGGTGTTGTGCAATGGAGGCAACGAGCTTAACCAGTCTTTGACACCGACCCTGGCGTTCATGTGAAGTGCACTGTCGTCGATCAACTCGCTCATTGATTTCATGCACACTAAATTATTGCTGCTAGCGTTGGCGCAGCAGCTGGACAAGATGCAGACTGCTGCTGTGAACTTGAAATTCCTGCGAAAGCAAGTGCAAGAACTTCAAGTCAGTGCAGATTTCTGACTATTTCAGCGTGCCTAGTGCTTGATACGCTGTTGAGAGGTATAAATCTACGCTTTATTTTTCACAGTCTACTTACACATCTAATTTTTTAGTGCAAGTGGCAAATTTGGTTTCGGAGCTACAAAGGTATGTTCAGCAGCTTTTTCTTTTTCGGCAGTCCTGATATAGTGATGGCTGGTTATCAAGATTGGATTTTTGGTTCTTCTTGATATTGTTATAAGTGGATTACACTGTCAGCTGCCAGCGTAGCCATGTTTTTAGCAAGGCTATAGTCAGAATCAGCCAGAAACCCCTGGTCAGACTCATATGTTATTAATGCTCTTCCGAGCCAGGCAAGCCTTGATAAGCCCTGGCAATGCTCATGCATTGTTTTCAATGACATCTGGCACTTTTCAATGGTCTGTGTATCCTCATAGAGTTGGAGCCTCTGCTCAGCAACTGGCTCGTTCACAAATGATGCCTATTGATTATTCGGAGACTGATAATTCAGGCATGTTGATTATTTGGACTGCATCACGCCACCGTCACTGGCCCATAAATGTAATGTATAATGATGACCGAAATTTTGAACACCTTAACTGTTTAATAATTCGAACTCCGCCTGCATTACTGCATAGAAAGTTGACAGCCAAGTTGAGTGGAAATAGTGATACTTGGCCTTTGATATGTCACTGGCATCGCCACGGCATGATGATGATGATGATGATATGTAGTGGTTTGTAGTGGAAAGTCCAATCAATGGCCAATGAGCACCAAGCAATAGTGTTATGTACTCGATGCTGCAGATAATAACAAAGGGTAAGGTGGCTGACTATGACGATATAATGTGGCTATATAGAGGCCTAAGACCGGAAGCAAGATATAAACATACTAAAATAATGACAATGGCTTGTGAGGTGTGCTATGAACCTAAAAGATATACTATGAAGGAGTGAAATGCTAAAAATGTATATATACCAGTAGCACTACTGCCTAAATGAGGTCCTTAAGTGAAAAGGCTTGGAGGGAAGTGCTGTACAAAGCTCCACTATTGCAGCAGGAACCTCTGACAAGAGGCTGTGCTAAGAAACTTGTGGGCCTAGAATTTGTAATGCGTCAACATCCTGTAAAAATTGAAAAACTGATTTTCTGTTAAAAAGCGGGTCAGTACTAAGGAGCATATCGGGATGAAAAGGAATATGCTGTTGATAGACTAGAGAAAAGTGTTTTTTCCTTTCAGATTCTGCTACCCGGCACTCCAGCAAGATCTAGAGGAGGGTCAAGTGTCTCGCCACATTTACAGCAGGCAGGAGGTTCACTACTGGTCAAGAGACAAGAGCCTGTGCCATAGGTATGGCCTATCCTAAGGCAGTAGAAAATGACCTCAGTTCGCCAAAATTTTTTTATTGGTGCTTAATTTCCTAAGTGTGGCCTGATTAAATGACGTTTATTGGAGGTTTCAGTGTCCCACATCTGTTGCCAATGCCTTCTAAGTTTTTTGCGCAAGAATGGCTTTAGGTATGAGGGTGGGATACTTATGGAAGGGTTGCCAGCTTTCGTTGAAATCAATGTGGCAATTTTATCGGCAAGCATGTTGCCCTCGATGCCTTTGTGCCCAGGCACCCAGCATACTATGACGTGCTGTTTCGATGTACGTACTTTGCACAGGAGTAAATACAGCTTAGTGAGTACAGGGTTTTTGTGGTTCTTGAGTGACATCAGAAATTTTACGACAGATAGGGAGTCTGTGAATATAATGGCTTTCTGTAGCTTTGTTTTCTTGATTTGTTGAACAGCAGACAGCAGACAAATTATTGGCCTTAGTGGGATTAGAAGAACTGGAGAGGCTTATACAATGTTAACTAACGGCCATGTCCTCTGCTATAAGGTCTCCCAGATAAGAAGCAATACGGGGTACAATTCCTAATCCATAAAGACATAGCGGGCAACATTGACGAATTCTACAGCATTAGTGAGAGGGTAGCAGTAGTCATAATCAAACTTAATAAGAGGTATAGATTAACGGTAGTGCAAGCCTACGCTCCGAAATCCACTCACGATAATGAGGAAGTAGATCAGTTTTATGAAGATGTTGAAATAGTGATGAGAAAAGTGCAAACTTAGTATACTGTAGTAATGGGTGAAAAAATGGAGCTGGGCAGGTCATGTAATGCGCCGGTTAGATAGCCGTTGGACCATTAGGGTTACAGAATGGGTACCAAGAGGAGGGAAGCGTAGTCGAGGAAGGAAGAAGACTAGGTGGGGCAACGGAATTAGGAAATTTATGGGCGCTAGTTGGAACCGGTTGGCGCAGGGCAGGGGTAATTGCAGATCGTAGGGAGAGGCCTTCATCCTGCAGTGGACATAAAATAGGCTGATAACGATGATGATGACGATGATGATGATGATTATGATGATGATGATGATGATGATGATGATGATGATGATGATGATGATGATGATGATGATGATGATGATGATGATGATGATAAGACAGTATTGTGTAAGCCTCTGTGGTGAAGATGCTTGTTTCCGGGTGCAGAACGTTGGATTCCAAAAACGATGGGCCAACGGCTGCATACGAAACGCCAGCGTGTGACTTTGAAAGCATTAGTGTAAAATTCTGTGCACGGGTACTGGGAGCCAGACCTCTTCAGCTGAACTGCACTCAACTTTCGCTCAGGTGTTGTTTAGTACTATTTACCAATGCTGCAACTGTGCGTGTTGTCTTGAGATTAATTTTCAATATGCAACATCATTCGGTGTAAGAGTGGCCCCATCTGCAGAGACAATGTAACTAGGAAATAAATGTTTTTTCCACTCTGCTATCACTCAAGTCAACGGCCATTTCTGCTCTAATCTCGAAAATATACAGAGATGCTAACAGAATCATATAAGGCTGCTCTTTAAAACCTCATTCTGATTATGCACAACCATGCGTGCTCCGAAGCGACTTAGTTATTTGTGCATAACGTCACTTGAGCTTTAGATAATTCATAATTTGTAATATGCAATGCAATGACAGAAACTTGATAATGTAGCGAATACTGGGATGTCAACATTGTTTCATATTGAAAGCAACAAGGCTCATCATCATTCAAAAACTATTGAAAAAATATTCAGTATTTGATTCACTTTTGGCATTATTTGATTTGTATTCAATTCGGTCTCAAGAATTACTATTCGCATACCCCTATGGTTTGTTTGTTCAGATCACATAAGAAAGATCCCAGAAAAGCAGCACAAATTTATTTTGTACAAAACTCTACGGTGCTACTGAGCTGCACGGAAAGACTAAAAGTGATACGCCTCCAGTTATTCAGGCAGGAAGTGTTAAAATCATACTGTGGATACTTTGTGAAATATCCTTGTCCCATTTGTACTCTTTTTCATGTGACACTTTACCAACTCAACCAATTTACAATCTTTCTGGACACCTCAGAAGCAAAATGTCATTTCTACAGCATATACTTCACTTTAGATATAAGTGTGATTAACCAAAATTGAGCTACGTATTATATATGGGGCTCCCACAAGAGAACTATTTGACAGTCACTAAATTCAAGTGCTCATGAGTGTGTTCCTAACCTGCCTGCAACCTGAAGAGACAGACTGAAATGCCCAAACATGTAGAAATAATTTAGGGAGCATCATCTACTATACTGCATGGTCCTAATTACAAAGAACACTGTGCAAAGTAATGTGCCCTCATAATTTTTCTGAGTGAAAAAAAAATGAAAAAAAAATGTGAGAAAGGAGACCAATCTTTCTAGTTCTTAAAGCTCATAAAGAGTACCTATGCAGCAAAACAAAGCATTGGAATAAACTAAAGGTACATTCTTGACTCCAGTTTCACAACATAGCTAGCACTGTCATTAATAAAAAAAAATTGTTTCTGAAGCACAACTCCCGAACATTACCTCTCTTACACAGAAAACATTACTCACTCCTAGACATTTGTGGCATGAGTATTGAACGATAAGAAAGAAAAGGCATTTGCAAGATGAATGCTGACCTGAATGGGTGTAGTAAAGTCACTCAAAGCTCGGTTGTGCACATAGATGATGCCATCATACAAATGGTGTTTCCAGCACAGCGTCATCACCTGCAAGACAGCCAGCAAATCAGACTTTAAGCTACCAAATTCTAGTGCAGATATTCCTGCCAGTAACTCTAGGCATGAGAGAATGGTTAGAATTGTAGTAAGCCTCAATATAACCAAGTTGACCATTTTACTTCATTATGTTGAAATTTCATTCTACTGAAATTTGACCTTTTATGTAAATAAGTACAGTTGCCAACCAATTTAGTAGAAAGGGCCCTAAATTTTTTAAATTTACCAGGCAATGATAAAAATCAAATTTCCATAAGAAAAAATTTCATTTTGTTGAATTTGAAAGTCAACAACCTAATATATGGTTTTATGCCATGTCAACAATATTTTCACATCAACGATGAAACCCACAAAGGCGTCCACCGAAGCCAATAGGGTCACCCACAATAGGGCAATGCTATCATGAAGAACACAAGCAGAGTGAACACATTGTATGTGTCTCACTTCAATGAATCTCTGAAACACCCCCTCCAGTACTAAATGTATGGGAAGACAGTGCTGTTAGATTTGGACCATTTCTCAGCATCAGTCAAGTTCTCCGAGCGTGAACCCTCGACAACCTTTTCCAATTATGGTGCGCAGGTGCACGCCGATCGTGTTACCAGACCCGCGAGACAGGCTGGTTAGCCTGCTCTCGTGTGTCGCGTGGGGAGTTTTCCCTCCCCCTCCCTGAGGGAAGCTTCCCAAAAGTGTACATGGAGGACACACATTTTGAGGTAGTTGACATTAGTCCTGAGAAAAGCAGCTTTGCAGCTCTGGAAGCTCGTTCCAGGATGACCAGTCAAGGAGGCAGCCCTGGACGAATGCAGCCATCGGTACAGGTGTCGTCATTTTCACCCAGGGAATGTCCCCATCGGGCGAAAATGACACCTGTACAGGCTTGACGAATGGCTGAAAGTGATGTGACCCCAACGGACTGAAGGGGTTATAAGCCAGCGAACCATTGGAAAGCGAGAGACATTCAGAGATGTGCTTCTTGCCTCGGGCCATAGCATACGATTTGCTGCCGGCTGACTATGACTGTTTACTGTTAGTATTTTACTTGTTTCTAAGTCCTGTACATAATGTAAATAAACCTTCCGTTCTCAAATCCCACCTCAGCATTGGCCAACTCACGCACTCAATGGCAAGATCTAACAGTGCACATGAAGAAATCTAGGCTTTG